>NC_141142.1:132755507-134055189 GCF_053477565.2 Lygodium microphyllum
TTGGCAATTGCACAACCAATATTTCAAAACTTTTTTATTTCTTTTTTGTAGCTCTATTATAGAGATCTTTGAAGGTGCATTTCCCCACTTTCAACATAAGCATTTATGATCCTTTTGGGAAGGAAGATGTATGCATTATTTTAGTGTGCCTCACTCTCTCTCTAGCACTCTCTTCTTAACATCCCAAAAGTATATTTTGTGGATGGTAATCCAATTAATGTTGGCATTATTTGACATGAGACCTCTAAAGTTTGGTCTTTCAAAGGCCTTACTTTGAACCACATCATTGAAGATTTTCCAAAATTGAGTTTGTGCATATTCGTCCTCCACCATGAACTCACATGTTACTATAGATAATAGCTACTGCACATTGGGCCATATAGGTGTACAAACATTGTTGGCCAACCTTGAACCTTGTGCACATGATCAAAATGAAGCCACATGTCATGTAAATTTCCATCGGCATGCATTCTATTGACCAAGTTCAATCTAGTTCTAGGGCTAAGATTTGACATTTTCAAAACATGTGGCTAGCGATCTGACCCATGCCTTGGAGATAATGCACTTTGAATAAAATGATATATTCATCTATTCTTGAGATCCAAGATTGCCTCAAATCCATTTGAGGTAATGTTTGGGCCCTTTTGGTATGTTCCCACAACATTTCATAGTCTTTTTCCTACTTGAAAGTGGTGTTACATACTCAATAATATTAGCAAACTCATCATCACCAATATCTAACTACTTTTCAGCTTTAGCCCCCATAAACAAAATAATATCTTTATCCATGGTGGTTTCTAGTTAGGGCATTCACTTTGATATGAAGATGTGTAGTGCTATATGGATCTTTTACAGATAATGGCATGTATGTATGTGTTCATGATATTGCACATTGCTTCTACTCATTTATTTGGTCATGTATTCATAGCTACATGGTCCATGATTCATTATTTTGGTATAAGGATCATTGGTGAATTGTAAAAACACTTAAATCTAGGAATTTTCTTCACTTTTGTCTTTGTTGCTCTTTATAAGTTTTTTGATGTAAAACCATTTTAGAAATCATTATGTGCATATAGTGTAGACAAGTTTTGGATTTCTTATTTATTTTCCTTCTATGATTTTCAGATACGACTTCATAGAGGAGTTAAGAGAACTAGATGTACTCATGGCACCCAAGGCTTCAAGGAAACCACCATTAAGGCATGCCTTAATATGGATGTCATGAAAGGTTTGAATTTTCATGAGATATGTACATCCTTCTTCATTTCATATACTAGTTTATTATAAAGAGGGAGGAAAGGAGAAAGTAGCTCGAGGAACATTACTTCTAACTCCTTGGATGTTGATGAATCCCATATGTTGATACACAATATATTGTTAGTAGATCAAGTGAGACTAACATCCATGATGTGTTGGTTGGATAGTGGAGTAAAGGTAGAGGCTTAACCTGATGATGGGTTGGGAGCAGTGTTTTTCTTTTAGGTGATTTTTTTATTTTTAGTTAAAAATATGGGTCCCTTGACAAATTAGGCAAAAAATAGGGTATATTTTAAGCCCAAAAAGTCATAATGATTGCATAATATTGAAAATTTTGGCATAAAAACTAAGCTTTGATCACCTAAATTGGGCATTTCTGTAGAGGAAAAGTGTAGATATCCATAGACATCCATACAAAAGTATATACCAACATGTGATAAGGTATCTCTCAAGTTGAGGACCTAGTCACTAGCTAATGATCAATTTTCAAAGAGATGTATTTGAAAAAAAAAATCACTAGTTGGGAGATAATCTTGAGATGTAAGCATGCCTATAAATTGTGCCTTATGTTGTGTAGCTTGAGATTGAACCATTGGATGATAGTGGAGAGGAGTTATATATATAGATATATATATATATATAGATATATATGGGTAGGGGAGAGGACATCTTGAGAAACACTAGATTATTCAATTGTTCTGAATGTGCACCAATCCCTCTCAAAAGATTGATTACCCTATGCTACATTTATGGGGTTGAGAGATAATGTTGGTGGTTTGAAAATGGCTTTTGGAGGAAAGGGGCACATTGCAGAGTAGGGTGCCTTTATTATCTCTATATGGACCTATTCTAGGGAGGCAAGAGTAATTAGTGAGGAGAGGGTAGCACAGTTGGATGCAATTTGGCAAGAAGTTAACATGCAATTTGAGGAGCCACAAAAAACCAAGAACTATAAGTTTTGTCCAAAAAAAGTGTTTTGTTTGGGAGGGAAATCACTACATAGCAGCATAACACAAGCTATCAAGAACTCATATGGAAAAAATCAAGGTAAACATTATTGAGTCGTCTACATGATGATTCATCCTAGAAAAGTGAGCAAAATCATTCTTCTATTGAGCTTGCAAATGTGTAAGTTTTTCTTACTTTAATCTATGCTTTGATGTTTTCTAGTAGTGTCTTCCTTTTTCCATGGCTTAGTAAGTTTATTTGGTTGAGTAGTTTAAGCACGCATGCATTAGTTGCTACAACCTTGAGTGACGAATTTGTCATTTGTGTAAATAAATGAAGACTATTTGAGAGACTTGCTAGATATAGATTGGAATTTTATTGCCCTAATAGGGAAGAAGAACCCAAAGGGTTGCGAGCCATGTTATCCTTTGTCAAGGCATTACCTGGTAAGACTTGTTTATAATGCGAGTATGAAATACAACTTTTTCAATGTCTTTATTTCTTCAATTATATTGTTTCTTGAGTTGTAGTTTTTTGTCTTGAAAACGTTCAAATAAATCAAACTCTTATGAAGAAAATGAATTGATTGAAGGTTAGTTTGTATCAAAGTGAGTTAAAGAAGGTAGAAGAGACCCATGTCAAAAATGAGTTGGCCTCACATTGTAGGGAAAGAATATGAATTATATAGATTTTTTATATTTCTTACATCTTCACTTTAGTATATTTTCCTTGCTTGATAAATTGACCTAATTTTTTCTTTGAAATGCCTCTTTACTTAAACCATGAATTGTAGATTCGTAATATCCTTGATCTCAAGCTAGGAGGTGAGTAGTGAGAGAACTTTTCTCTATCAAGTAGGATTTAGACAATTATATTATATTTTAGAAGTTAAACATGCTTGCCCTATGTAATGTTTGTCCAACCACAAAAACATACCAGATGTCTTTACTCGAATCAAATATAGCTACCAAAATCTCCTTTGGCCCTATTAATTATGCATGTTATATATTTGCTTTTGAAATTGTATCTATCATGTGCATTATGCATGGATAATTAACAAACTAAGGGTGTGTTTTAGTTTGTTATTATAGACAGACAAAAAGAGAGATAATGTTTGAGAAAATATTTGAAAGGGCCCAAAGGATCTTACTTGATTTTATGGATGTCTTTGGAGGTGTGAACATTCCATGCAACTATACATTGTTTGACTATTTTGAGGAGGTCAAACTTGAAGGAAGGAAATATTTCTTCTCCTTAGAAGTTCATGCTAAGTCAAAGGAGAAAGGAAATGAGCTAAAAGGATAGAAAAACTTGGTCTTAGTGTAGTTGGAAACTCAAAGACTAGTTTGTAGGTATCTGTGTTATTCTCAAACATTGATATACACAAAACTATATATTGGTGTCTAAAAATGATAGCCTTACACTATACTTTATTATTCTTTGGGATATTCATGTGAGTAATCCAAATGAGATAGCATTTCCATTCCTTTTTTGGACATTCTGCCAACCATCAATACAACAAGGATACATTTAGCTGCTTGGTTCCTAGAATTACATGATTTTTAATATGAAGGGGATACAAAGTTTTGTATTTGGCTCCTTTAGGAACAACAAATGATCCCTTGTGGACTTTCCATGATTGACTCTGAAAAGTAGAAGAGTATCCCAAGTCAACAAGTTGACCAGTAGATATCAAGATCTTAATAAGTTTGGGCACATGGTGTACATTATGAATGGTAAAGGTAGATCCATTCAGAAAAGCAAACTATACATCAGCTTCACAGCATGCATAGTCATCACACCGAGATGGATTGATCCATGCCTGCTTCAACTATCATATGAACAGAACCACTCATTATATGAGGAATCAAATGAAGAGATGCATTAGAATTATGTATCAATCTTAAGGCAGTTATATTGATCTACTACAATAGTAGCACATGTATAGGAAGAGTAGAAGTAAAGAGCACTTCACCTTCATCATTATACATAATCACTACATTTATTTATTCAAACTTCACCTTCATTTACATTCTTTCCTATCAAGGTTCTTATCCTCCTCCTTCTTATCTTTTTTTCTCCCACTTCCACTTGTAATAATCCTTGATATGACTAGTTTTACCACAATGGAAGCACTTAATGTCTTTCTTAGACCGGATGTGTTACATGACCACCCATAGTCTTGGTTATTATCTTTATACTATTTTTAACCTCTGTCTTCTTAAGTTGCTAATTCTTGAATATTTTTACTTTGGTCCACGAACTTCCTATGTATCTCTTCAGTCAATAAATTGCCACAATATCATTGAACTTCAGCTTAACTTCAGCTTACCATCTAGAGCTAAATTATTCATGGCTATCCTAACAATATTCCATGATGTAAATAAGGAGCACAACAAAAAATTTTCCTTAACCTTATCTTCAAACTTCAATACTTGAGTGTGCATGTGACTAGGTTGGTGAGAGGAAATAGTAATGCCTTCCTTCATCTGCAACTCAAACAACTTTTTCATGAGATGTACGTTGTTATAGATAGTTTCTTTCTATAAGTGTCACATAGCTTCCCCCATATTCATGTGAAGTATTTTCATTCACAATTGTAAAATACACAGATACTACCACATGTAGCCTAATAGTAGATTTGGACAAAGTATCAATCTCTAACCAATCCTTGACATGTATGCTAGTTTTGCATCTATGCCTCTTATATGGGCCTCAATTACTTCTTTTGAATAAAGACATCTAGGATCTACTCCTTCCACAAACTGAAGATAGTATACTCAAACCTTTTGACATAAAATTGTCAAGTAACAACAACCATAAAATCACCAAATTGCATGATGAAGCTCATAGAATTTCTAGAACACCTACTTGGTAACAATATTGAGAGAAGATAGGAAATCAACCAATGCTCAATAATAATACATATATCACTATCCAAACATTGTGAAAATTATAGTGTATAATTAAAAAATGAAATTATTCTATCAATATTTCCTCATAGATACAATAGTGCAACAACATAAGAAATACATCAATAGACTCATATCCTAAAACTACTTTAGTACATCAAAGAACAGTGTTCTTACTCATTCGTGACCAAATATGCATAGATAGTATGATAGTATACATAGCTCAAGAATTTCCGCATCATATACATCAAGTCTTGACCTATGTTTCAGTTTTTGAATAACTTCTTAACATGCAAAATTGTAGAAAAATACAAAACAACTATGCATCACTAATAAGTAAAAAATGGAGCTCGAAATAGCCTAAGATAAAAAAGTGGAGTAGATTCAATATTTGTAGGTTCTCCTTGAGAATTTATTGATTTCAATGTGTCAAATCTCATCCAAAATGGAGACCATAAAGATGTTTGCTACTAGCAGCACTAGTTGGAGACTCTCATATGCTCTAATACCAATCGTTGGGGCTGCAAGGAGAATAGAGATTACACACACACACACACACACACACACACACACACACACACACACACACACACACACACACACACACACACACACACACACACACACACACACACACACACACACACACACACACACACACACACACACACACACACACACACACACACACACACACACACACACACACACACACACACACACACACACACACACACACACACACACACACACACACACACACACACACATAGAGTTATGGCCCCTCAAGACCACAAAAGAAACACCAACTTGCCTAAGATATCCATATTGCTACAGACAACTTCTTGAATCAATTTACAGTCATATTAAACATATAACATTTTGGACAAAGGTGCATACATAAAATACATAATATAATCATCCATAAAACACCACTCTCCTGAAAAATATCAATTCAATTACTATCATTGCAACCATTCATGAATGAATAACTTGATGCAAATAGAAGATATATTGATAGAATAAGGCTTAAGTGACCATATCCAGGTGTTGTCCTAAAGATCTTCCCATTTTCACAACCAAAAGATTTGAAAAGATACAATTAATAATGCCCAAGACAAGTGCCATCCTTTCAAGTGAAATCATATGACATCTAAGATCACTTTACATATGCTGATTCTATGTGCCTACATGCATACAAGTACTAAGGTAGAAAAATAAAATCATTTTCTAACTAATGATATGCCTAGAGGAAAATGTGCCATGGGCCTTCATTGAAAACATGCAATAAACTCATCTAGGTAGACAATCACCATGCTTACATGGGAGGATAAAATCCTACCCTTAGATCGTAGTATTAGAATCGCGGGACTCCCCACAACAAATAGCCAAAGTATGGTCAATTTTAAAGGAGCTCAACTAGAATAAAAGTGAGGCTAGGAGGGATGATGTTGTGTTGCCACAAATCCTATGGACTTTCCCCATGGTTTTACTAAAAATTACCAATATGTAGCAACCTTAAAATGGCAAGAAAAATCGCTCAAAAAGGTATGGTGAGGTGGCTCAACATATGGGATGATAATAAATGAGAGATGGAGGCCATATCTCACACATTTGACCATAAGGAAAAGGAATTGTTGTGCTCAACTCTTCAAAGGAAGAGAGAGAAGTATCCACTAGCTAAGTTAATAGGTCATGATAGAGTTGGTGCATAGTGAGCCATAAAGACATGCTGGTTATGAAGATGAAAAATAGATTACAACGATCCATAAAGGGCGCGTTGGCTATGAGTATAAAAAAGAGATCAAAGTCTCAAATACTGATGATAAAGTCTTTCTTTGCCAAACTTTAGACAAGAGTGGATGAATCTTTACCCACAAACCACGAAGAACAATTGTAAAAGAGAATAGTAATGGTGTGGGGGGCTACAGTTAGTAGAAAAAAAAATCATCTCCTATGGAGAGTGGTGAGCAGAAAAATGATCATTAAGGATATAATTTGTAAATTCAAGAAAATCAATCCAAACCATGGTATATATGTGATGCAAAAGGAATCTGGTACACATCTATTTTAGAATTGGAAAGATGTAATAATTGTGTGGAACCACATGAAAGTGTGGTTCCACACAATTGGTTTGTTTGACTCACTCAAGATGCGAATGGCCTTTTGTGGGGATAGAGGCTTGATGGATGAGAAAAGCCAAAAGCTTTGGAATGTTCTACAAGCTAGAATGTTGAAGCATACATGGTCCAATAAAACAAATAAAAGAGCATTATATCAATCAAATGGACAAAAATATCTATGCTCCTCATGAAGCTAAAGAATATGATGTGATGGAACTCTACTCAAAGACATACTATGGTTAGTATCTCTAGGAAGCTAAAAATTATCTTGTGGAATGTAAGGGGTTTCTATTCAGAGGGTAGAAGACTTGCATGATAAAGGCTGTTGGCCAAGAGAAAACCACAGACTTACTAGCCATTTAAGATGTTAAACTCTATGACAATGACACATAAAGAATTGAATTTAATAATTACAAGTGTTTCTTAGTCCCAATGAGAGTAGAGGTACATGATCCTCACAAAAGAGGAATTGAGGCCTAGGTTGATTGGGAGATATGAGAGTGGAGCAGTAGTTGTAGTGGAAATTTTATTTGATGTGGTAGTTTGGTTCGTGTATGGGCCAAACTCTTCTATGAGTAGGCAAACTAATGGGAGAGACTTGCCATATAGATTAATCATTAGTCAACCTTGTTGATTAGAGATTGGATCATGACAACAAATGAAAAAGATAGATTCCATAAGGCATGCATAATGATAGCCACTAAAAGGGATAGCTGGGCAAATCTTTGTAGAGAGCATGACATAGTAGATATCTCACATGTGAGGGAAGATTGAGAAAAGCCTTCTCTCACATGGCAGAATAAACATGGAGATTGTACGTGGAGAGCCACTAAATTAGACTTGGCTTACTTCAATCATGGTGGATGGTGGTTGGCCTTGCAACCTTTGATCCAAATTCTAGCTAATGTGGTGCACTCATACCACTTTGCTATCCAAGTCACATGCCAACTCACTATCCCAAGGCAATATAATTAGAGGCCCACCCCCCACCCCCATGTTCATGTTCAACTGCTCTTTTCTCAAGAATCAAAACTTCCTCAAATCCATGCAGGATAGTTGGGATCAGTCTGCTAGAAGGAACCAATGACCAGATAGAGAAAGTCAAAAGGGGGATAGCTAGCACAATATACCCAGCCAAAGTACATGGAAGGAAGCTAGTAAGGATGCATAGATATAAACTAGATGCAACAACCAAATTCAAATGAGTTGTTATGCTTGCTCTTACTAACTATCTTAATGACCCTTATCTTGTTAGCCTTTTGTAAGGAGCTAAATATTTTATTAGACTAGAGGAAAGGTATAAAGTCACAGCTCTCCAAACACAATTGAAAGCACTCAGCTTATTGGAGAAGGAAACTTTTGTTAGAATATCAAGCTCATACTATTTTCCTGTTAGTATGTATGACCGACATTAGCCTTGTCCGACTGTATCAGCAAGTGTGTTACATTAAATAAGTCGATGGTCTCAAACCCTGTGTGAATGGTCCTACATACCTTAGTACTATTGTATACACTTACTCTATGTGTGTGGTTAAGTGAGAATGAATGAATGAAGAAGATGAGAGCATGCTTGCTCCTCACTCTGTCTCTGCCTCTCTCAATATCAACATGGTATCAGAGCACCCATGGATGGGCTCTGTGGAGTGCATATGGGAAGAAGTAGACTTGAAGATTAAACTGTCAGGGTTGAAGAGAACAAACGACTGACTGTCATTTTCCTCCATTGCTCTAACACAAGGTATGCATTGTGGAAGAAGACTTGCCATTGTCCAAGAGGCCATTGGTGGCTAATTTGGGGGTCTTCTAAGGTTGCATTAGGCACATGAGAGTGCTTACATAGCATCATTAGACACACAACTTGCTGCTGGAACTAGATCTACAGGCTATCAAGATTGTGGGAGAGAAGGAAGGAGTCTCACTTGTAGCTTTCTTGCCTGCACAATGGGGGAATACACACAAAGGTAGAGGCTGAAAACAGTTTTCCTCTTCTTAGTTGTGTAAGCCAAAAGAACTCAAGTACATAGAAATAGAAGAACCCTATATATGGGTCTCAAAACCAAACTCAACTAACTAAGGTGGCATACTAAATGAGCCACGAACTAGAGTAGATAAGGATAGCTGTCATATAGCTATTATTCATGGGCGGTGTACCAACTGCATCTGCAACTAACAAGTCGGTGACATAAATGCACAACGGTCACCCTGGCATATCACGAGTGGAGCTCGATATCTCAACACTCCCCCTCGAGCTCAATCCCAATTCCTGCATACCAAGCAGGTCTCTGAACTTGCGCAGCTTCTCTGCGCCCAATGCCTTCATAAATATGTCAGCTACTTGATCCTCTGTGCTGACATAAACTAGATCAATAAGACCTAGTAAAACCCTCTCCCGTACATAGTGATAATGCACCTCAATGTGCTTTGTTCTAGCATGATAGACTGGGTTATTTGTCAAGTGTATACTACTCATGTTGTCACAATAAATCACAACTGGCCCATCTGTAGGCTGATGCATATCATAAAGTAGCTTATGCAACCAAGCTACCTCACATGCAGCCATTGCTGCGCCCCTGTACTCAGCCTCTGTGCTCGACAAGGCAACTGTAGGCTGTTTCTTGCTTCTCCAAGTGACTGTAGCACTCCCAAAAGAGAACACATATCCACTGGTAGATCGTCTATCAGAAATACTACCAGCCCAATTAGCATCAGTGTATCCATGCAACTGTATCTGAACCCCAGTCTCATAAAGTAGTCCATACTGCAATGTGGACTTCACATACCTGAGTATGCGTCTAGCCGCATCCAAATGCGGTTTCCTTGGAGCCTGCATAAACTAACTTACCAATCCAACAGCATAGCTCAAATCTGGCCTGGTAATAGTCATATAAATCAAACTTCCTACTATGCGTCTGTACATAGTAGGGTCTTCCAAAAGCTCACCTGCATCTGCGCTCAGCTTCACATTCTGCTCCAAAGTAACTGAAATAGGCTTACAGCCTGTCATCCCATATTTGGATAGCATGTCCAATCCATACTGCCTCTGCAAGAGCCGTATCCCACTTGGTGATCTAATCACCTCAATGCCCAAGAAATAACGCAGCTCTCCCAAATCCTTCATCTCAAACTTCTGCTTCAATAGCATTTTCACATGAAGGATATCTTCATCACTGTCACCTGTCATAATCAAATCATCAACATAAATGACAAGCAGCATAATACCTTTCTCTCTTTTTCTCACATAAAGTGAGAAATCTGCCTTGGAAATCAAAAAGCCAATAGTGACAAGATACTATCCTATCTTGTCAGACCATGCTCTAGGTGCTTGCTTCAAGCCATACAAGGCTTTCTTCAACTTGCAAACAAACTCAGGATCAACAGCATGCACATAACCTGGTGGCTGCTCCATATAGACCTCTTCTTGCAAATCACCATGCAAGAAGGCATTCTTTACATCCATCTGATGTAAAGACCGTCCCTTTGATGCAGCCATAGCAATGATTGCTTTTACGGTTGCCATCCTTGCAACCGGACTGAATGTTTCTTCATAATCAATGCCATATGTTTGTGCATACCCCTTGACTACTAATCTTGCCTTGTATCTATTCACAGAACCATTTGTATTGTGTTTCACCTTATAAACCCACTTACAACCAATTGCATTCTTATCTTTAGGCAAAGGTACCAATTCCCATGTAGCATTTGCTTCCAAGGCATCCATTTCTTCATCCATGGCTTTCTTCCATTTTTCTTTTCCCATGGCTTGCTCAAAAGAAGTCGGTTCTGGTTCCTGTATCACTTTGACCATATATGCATAGTGAATGGCTGTAAATCCATCATATTTCAGCCTATTCACAGGATACCTAGCTTTGGTAGACCTGCGCAAAGTAGGTTCACTCCCAGGTGCTCTCAAAACATCCCTGGTCTTCCTTACTCCAGGTGTAACAATAGAAGGAATACCCAACTCATCATCAATGCTCTGTTCTGAGCCACTCAATTCACCATCCACATAAGAGTGACCTGCATTCACATCAAACATGGGCTAATCTACCTTCTCTTTTCCTTTTCGTGATACCTGCATACTACTATCTGCATTGCTTTGAGAAGATTCTCCTGATCTCAATCTTCCTGTCCATGGCGAAGAATGTGAACCATTGCTAGAGGATGCTCCAGGTCCACTAATATCTTGTGACTGCTGCTGTGAATTCTATGCAGCATTACCATTTTGTGCATCTACATTATCAATCACATTTACTGGTTTATACAGCTACTATTCTCATCAAAAACAACATCTCTGCTTACTGTAAACTTACGAATAGAAGGGTTATAGCATCTATACCCTTTTTGCTGCAGAGAATAACCAATAAAGATGCACTTCTCAGCTTTTGGATCCAACTTGGATCTCAACTCATCTGGCACATGAACATAGGCAATGCAACCAAAAATCTTCAAATGAGAAATATCTGGTTTCCTACCAGTATACCTCTCCTCTGGAGTCATCCCATGTATTGCTGCAGTGGGAGTCCTGTTCATTATGTAGACTGCTGTAGCAACTGCTTCAACCCAGTAAAAATCTGGCAAGTCTTTTTCCTTGAGCATGGCACGAGATACCTCTCCAATATGCTTGTTTTTCCTTTTTGCAATTCCATTTTGTTGTGGGGTATGACTGCATGAATATTGCTGCTTTATGCCATGCTCCTGCAAGAACCTTGCAAACTCATTTGAGAGGTACTCTCCCCCTCCATCTGACCTTAGGCATTTTATTTGCAGGCCTGTTTCTTTTTCAACCATAGCTTTAAGAGTTTTGAAATGCCCAAAAACTTCACTTTTCTTTTTCATAAAATACACCCAAACTTTTCTACTATAGTCATCAATAAAAGTAACAAAATAATGACAGCCTCCAAGAGATGCAGCTTTAGTAGTCCACACATCAGAGTGGATTAATTCCAATGGCTTCTTACTCTCTTGAACATGTCTAGGAAATGGTTTCCTTGCCTGTTTTCCAAATTGGCAGGCTTCATATACCTTATGCATTTCTGCAACCTTGAATTTAGGCAATCCTGCAACAATATTTTGGGCCTGCATTGATTTAAGTCGCTATACATTAACATGACCAATGCGTTTATGCCAGATATCAATATCTGCAACTACACCGATCCCATGTGCAAACATTGCTGCACTCAATTCAGACATGTCTGCATCCAACGTAAACATTCTGTCTTTCTTCTTTCCTTTTACTATCAAGCGACCTTTATTTTTCATATCCTCAACAAAGCATCCATGAGGATTAAATCTGACCTGCAAGCCCTGCTCAACCATTTGACCAACAAAAACCAGATTCTTGGTGATATTCGGGACATGAAATACATCGGACATGTATTTCTTTTTCCCATCTTGCATAGACAAAAAAATTTTCCAATCTGCACAATAGGATGTGTAGTATCATCACCAGTCTCCACAAATCTTGGTTTTTCCATTTTCCTTGCATCCTCCATCCATTCTGCATGACCTGTCATGTGGTTTGATGCACCTGAGTCAACATACCATACATCGTTGCTTTCTTTTGCACTTGTCATAGAATTGTTCATGTGCTGTACCATAAACAAATGCTCATTTCTGTCATCACCCTATCTACTAGAAGATACATAATTCCCTTGTTGCAATTTTCCATTCATGATGTCATTCTGCTTTTTATAGCAATCTTTAGCCATATGACCCATTTTACCACAGTAGTAGCATTCAACATTGTTGTTTGCATTTTGGCCTCTTTGCCATCCACCATGACCTCTTTGGCTCCCCCTGCCTCTAGAGTTACCACGTTCTTCTCCATAGGACTGGTTTTCTTGAGTTTGCTGCATATTCTGATTTCTACCACGACCTCCAGATCGGCCTCCTCTACCTCTGCCTCTACCTCTTCCAGCATTTGAGTAGAAGATAGCTTCTTTTGAAGTTCCTCCTGAAGAAGATGCACCACCATTTCTCTACTCCTCAGACATTAGAAGAGCAATCAACTCCTCAAAATCAAGAAATCTTTCACGGACGGAAATGGATGTTCGGAAATGTGCATAATCCTTTCCTAGACCATTCAAGGTCACAGAAACTAAATCATCATCTTCCACTGGCGACCCAATGGAAGCAAGTGCATCTGCAATCTTCTTCACCTTCATGTGGTAGTCATTGATGCTCATATTTTCTCTTTGCACATTATGCAACTCTTGCTTGAGCTGCATTTTCCTGGCTTGCGTATTTGTGCTATACATTTTTGACAAAGTATCCCATGCCTCCTTTGGCGTACTTGCATCTTGAATATGCACAATCATAGAGCCTGAAATGCTGATAGATAGCCAGTACATAACTTTCCTGGCTCTCTCATGCCATGCTTTAAATGCCTGCATTTGCTGTTGATTAGGAACATCAGGAAGAACTGGTTCTTCTTCATTTCCTACAACAAATTTCCAATATCCTTTTCCCATAAGGAAATTCGTCATTCTAAACTTCCATGCTTGGAAGTTGTTCTTGTCAAGCTTTTCAGTGACAATCTGTGAAAGAGAATCAGATGCCATTGCAGAACACTGCAAAAAATTCTGTCACTGCAAAGAACACAGCTTCAGCCTCACAAGGGCAAATCTGCAAAATTGACAAAAATGGTATTTGACCACAAAGTCACTTCCTAGTGACGATTTTGCATCAACAGGTAACAAGGATGATTCTGTAACTCCCAATGTCTCTGCGCACAAGCATACGATGCAATTTCTACAGTAACTTTTCACCGACCTGTAGAACAGTGGTCGCACAGCATAAAACAGGGCATTTTCCTGAGTGTGTGCAGAAAACTTTCGCCTCCAAAACAGGCCCCGAAATGGCCTCAAATCAAAAAAACAGGGTCACCAAGGGCTAAAGCCCTTGCCCGCTGCATATACTGCCCTCTTGCTTCACCGCGAAAGGTGTCTGAACCTGAGACAATGCACTCTTGCACTTTCCGGCTGTGCTACCTACAAAGACTTGCTCCCTAAACAGAAAAATGAAAGCAACACTGGTCCTCTTACCAGAACACCACGAACTTGGTTTGCTTTCTTGAGCTCCTTACCATGAACAAGGCTCTGATACCATGTCAAGATTGTGGGAGAGAAGGAAGGAGTCTCACTTGTAGCTTTCTTGCTTGCATAATGGGGGAATACACACAAAGGTGGAGGCTGAAAATAGTTTTCCTCTTCTTAGTTGTGTAAGCCAAAAGAACTCAAGTACATAGAAATAGAAGAACTCTATATATGGGTCTCAAAACTAAACTCAACTAACTAAGGTGGCATACTAACTGAGCCACGAACTAGAGTAGATAAGGATAGCTGTCATATAGCTATTATTCATGGGCGGTGTACCAACCGCATCTGCAACTGACAAGTCGGTGACATAAATGCACAACGGTCACCCTGGCATATCACGAGTGGAGCTCTATATCTCAACACAGGCTGCGTGATTGTGCCAGATTCAAGGGTTCCTCTGCACACAGAGATTCAGGCTGTTGATGGTTCCTGAGGTGATATAAACCATGTCTACACTAAATGGAAGGTGGTCTACATCAATGGTAAACAAATGCTTGCATATGAGCTCATCTATGAGTTGTATAGACAGACTACAGGTCTGAAAAAGACAGTTCACTGCTGTGTACAGTGAATATTCAGCAAGCACTTGACAGTAAGTAAAAGATTGAGGCTTCCGGGCATGCTCAAAAGGGTCTGTTGAGCATATACATATTTGTGAAGACATAAGCATTGACTAATATGGTTATGGACTGAAGTTATTGACTAAAATGCTCAGTTTTGGAAAGTCATTGACAGGCTGAAAACGGTCATTGAATGCGGGTAGCAAGCACCATCTTCTACTGAAGCATGCTATGACACTGTTGATCTCTAACAAATGTGTGCTATTGGGAATATATCTGGGAATGCTTGAAGCATTGAATTGGGCATTGAGCATGATTAAAAAATGAAATCTGAAGCTGAAATTGAATGCATTTACATTGTCTTGGCTGGGTACAAACTGTAATTGCAATGTATGCAACTGGCTATTGAAGACATCTTGTCTATGGGTGCCCATATGGTCATACAGTGACCTTGATACTTTAAAGTGGATGTTTGGCATGTTTTTGAGCTAGTTTGGAGCTAAAAAGGCTTGACCTCACTGAGCATTTGTTGAATGCAATCTATGAGCAGGAAGTTTGACACCTATACTTATTGTTTATGCACTGTTTTGCGCCTGTATGGTTATGTTTGGACTGCTACATGTACTAGCAGCTTTCTATGAAGGTTTGGGACATGTATGACATGTATATGACTCAGTTTTGGCTTTGAATAAGCTGTTGGTCACTAACAGTTTAAATTTTTAGACTGTATGTATTTACCCTGGCAGTGAGGTTGCAGGAGTTTAAGCTGAAGCAACTCCAAAGCATATGTATTGACTGTTATACTTATGAGTTAGACCACTGGTTGTGGACTATTTTGAGCTGTCATTGGGCTGAAATACCCTGGTTTTTTACTGCAATTAATTACAGAAAACTGTCATCAACAGTTGAGGATTAAACTTGGTTAGTCATACTTGTTGGCTTGCCAGAAGTCAGGCAGTGACTAAATAGTGTTTGGTACAACATGGCTAATGCAGAGAGGACTGACAACATAACCCAAATAGTGGGGGAAAAGCTTGACAGTAACAATTATGCCATATGGAAGTTCCGCATGGAGAACTTCTTAATAGGGAAAGGCTATTGGAAGTTGGTGACTGGAGCAGAAGCTGAACTTGAGCTCCCAGATCGACCTATGTCCTGATCAGAGACGATTACACTGAGCTTGGACAGAAAGAACTCGTAGAGTCTTGCACTGGCTCTCTTTATGTATCTCATATGCCATGGTAATGCAGATAATGAATTGCAGCTCTCCTAAGGATGCATGGGACATTTTGGTCAAGTATTATGGCACAATAACAGGTGCCAGGAAGATACAGTTGAAGCAGAAGTTCAACAACATGGAGAGGAAGAGCAGATCTATACAGGATTATGTCACGGAGGTTAAGACCATTGCGAATCAGTTGGCATTTGTTGGTTCACAGGTTAAAGATGAAGACATGGTTGCTGTGACTTTGAATGGCTTGGGGCCTGAGTATAAGTTTTTTGACACTTCTGTGACTTTGAATAGCTTGGGGCCTGAGTATAAGTCTTTTGACACTTCTGTGTCTGTGCGGGCTGAAATGCCTGATTTCAATGAGCTGGTTGCATTGCTTATCCATAAAGAGGTTAAGCTTGGCTTGGCTACAGGATCTAGCAGTTCTAAAAACAAGGATGCAATTTTCTATTCCAATCAACGCGGCCGTGGAAATCGTGGTAGAGGCTATGGATTTGGCAGAGGAGGCCAGCAAAATGCATCCTATGGCAATAACAACTAGCAGGTATCAAATGCAAGAGGTGGTGGAAACTTTAGAGGCAAGGGGAGATCTAGCCCTAGAGGTAGAGGCTCCTGGCATCCAAGAATCCGAACAGGGATAAGGATTGTCATTACTGCGGGAAGTATGGGCATATTGCCAAGGACTACTGGAAGAAGCAGGGCAATCAGAAAGGCAAACAACATAGGCATTTTGCTACATCTAGTCAGGCAGATGATACTTTAGGAGATAGATTGTTTGCCATGCAGTATGTAAAAGATAGAGTTGCTGAAAAATGCACTGATGATGCAATTTGGTACATTGATTCAGGGGCATCGAACCACATGACTCCTCACGGTGATTGGTTCATTGATATGGTGGCTGAAAAAAATGGTTATGTCTGTACAGGTGATGACACGCAGCATAGCATTGAGCATAAAGGCAAAGTGCCTCTTATGGTTCATGATGGCAAAAAGAAAAATTTGCATGATGTATTGCATGTTCCTTCGATTACAAAGAACCTACTGTCTGTTGGTCAGGAGCAAAACTTGCAGGTTAGATTCAACAAGCATGGTTGCTTTATTGAAGAGTTTGGCAATGGATGCAAGTTGATAGCTCACGGTCACAGGAATGGCAGAATGTTTACTCTTGATGCTACCTTGCCAGAGCTGAATTCAGCTATGTTTGCCCATGGTTCTGGCACTATCAGAGACTTTGAAATTTGTCACAAGAGAGTGGGGCATGTAAATTTTCAAAGGTTGCAAATTATGCAAAAAAAACAGCTTGTTACAGGTTTACCCAAGTTCCAATATATTAGATATTGGTCATGTATGTGATGCTTGCCAGTTTGGTAAGCAGTCAAGGTTGCCATTTGTCAGGCATGTAAGTCAGAGTACACGTCCATTGTAGTTAGTGCACTCTGATATTTGGGGGCCAGCCCATAATGCATCCATGGGAGGCTCGAAGTATTATGTGACATTCATTGATGATTATAGTCGCTATACTTGGGTTTACATTCTGAAGACAAAGGATGAGGTGTTTGCTGTTTTTCAACAGTTTAAAAAGCAGGTTGAAAAGGAATTTGATTGTTATATCTCTTGCTTGAGATCAGATAGTGGTGGGGAGTATGTATCAAATGAGTTTGACAACTTTTTGGCTCAAAATGGCATACGCAGGCAGCTTACCTGCAGCTACACTCCTCAGCAAAATGGGGTAGCTGAAAGAAAGAACAGGGTCTTGATGGAAGCTGCTCGTGCCATGATGAATAAGAAGAAGATGTCGCTCTATTATTGGGCTGAGGCTGTTATGACAGCCATGTATATCTTGAATCGGACTCCCACTGCATGTATTCATGAGATGACACCGTTTGAGAAGCTGTATGGCTATAAGCCGGATGTAAGTCACATGAAAGTCTTTGGCTATCTTGCTTATGTGCATATTCCAGATGAAAAAAGGAAGAAGTTGGATCCAAAAGCGCATAAGTGTGTTTTCATTGGATATTCACAGGAGAAGAAGGCATACAAATGCTATGATCCCTCTACCAAGGAGACCTTGGTGAGCAGGGATGTTATTTTTGATGAGATGGGTTCTTGGTATGTATCACTGGCTACAGTGCCATCAGATATGTCTTCTACTCATGTATCCACAGTTGATATGCAGCAAAGCACTGCTATGACAGGACCTAGTAGTCAAACAGCATCCCCATGGATAGGGAGATTGAGGAGCTCACTGTCCACTGACACCAGTATGTCAGTGAGGGGGAGATATGATGTCACGGACAAAGGAAAAGAGAAAGTTACCGAGGATGTATCTGGGATGATGATATCTGGTAGAATGACTTCTGGATATGAGTCTACTGACACTTTAGACAGTGAACTTGGTATTCCGACTGTTTATACGCCTAGCGCAAGGCAAAGCAGGTACATTCCGCCTCATGAGAGAGGGGAATCGAGCAGTGCACCATAGCTTAGACGCTCACAGAGGGTCAGATACCTTGTTGACAGGTTGACATATAGTGGCTACGTTGCAAAGCATTATGCTTACATGACAAAAGTGATGGAGATCAAAGAACCAGGTACATATGCTAATGTAGTGGAAAATGAGAACTGGTGTGCAGCCATGGATGAAGAAATGAATGCCTTGGCTGAAAATAAGACATGGGATCTTGTGCCACTGCCTGAAGGAAAAAAGACCATTGTCTGTAAATGGGTCTACAAAATCAAATCCAAGTCGGATGGCAGTGTGGAAAGGTACAAAACCAGGCTGGTTGCTAAGGGGTATGCCCAACAGTATGGACTTGATTATGAGGAAACATTCAGCCCCATTGCCAAGATGGCAACCATACGCACTATGATTGCTTTCGCTGCTGCTAGAGGCTGGAAATTACAGCAGATGGATGTGAAGAATGCCTTTCTTAATGGTGACTTAGCAGAGGATGTCTATATGGTTCAGCCAGAAGGGTATGTTCACCCTGATTTTCAGCATTATGTATGCAAGCTGAAAAAGGCACTGTATGGGCTGAAGCAGACTCCGAGAGCTTGGCATGCTAGGATCAGTAACTACTTGCAGAGGTTGGGATTTATTGTTGGTAGGGCTGATCATAGCCTATTTACAAAGAAGACTGACAGTGGCTTGGTAGTGCTGGTCATATATGTTGATGATTTGATAATCACTAGTAATGATGACTTGGGCATACAGCATGTAATGAAGATGCTGAAATTTGAATTTGACATGAAAGATCTCGGTGAGTTGAAGTACTTTTTGGGTATTGAGGTAATCAAGGTTGAAAATGGTTCATGGCTAATGCATAAACATTATGCCATGGAAATGCTGAAGAAGTATGGCATGGCTGAATGCAAACCATTGGATACACCCCTTGATCAAAATGTCAAGCTGGACATTAGCACTGGAGCTGAAATTCAGGATGTGACTATGTACAGGCAGATGGTTGGAAGTCTGATCTACTTGACCATCACTAGGCCGGATTTGAGTTATGCACTTGGGCTCATAAGTCAGTTTATGCAGAAGCCCAGGAAGCCACATTTGGATGCTGTTAGGTGGATTATGAGATATGTTAATTCCACTGTAGATTATGGGTTGTTTTATATGAGAGATAAGCCCTTGAAACTAGTTGGATACACAGATGCGGATTGGGCAAGATGCTCATATGATCGCAGATCTACGAGTGGTTATGTTTTTGGCTTTGGAAGTGGCATGATCAGCTGGAGCAGCAACAAGCAACCAACGGTTGCATTGTCTAGTACTGAGGCAGAGTACAGGGGTGCTGCATTGGCAGTATGTGAGATTTCATGGCTGCTCAAGCTTATGGCTGATTTGGATATTCAGGTGGATGCTCCAGTGACCTTATTATGTGACAATCTCAGTAGTGTACTCCTGGCAACAAATCCAATATACCATGCCAGGACAAAACACATAGAGGTACACTACCATTTTATTAGAGAGATGGTTCTTGCAGGGAGAGTAGATCTTATGCATGTGAAGACTGATGAACAGGTTGCAGATATCTTTACCAAGTCTTTGGGTAAAGATAAGTTTAGTAGTTTTAGACAGCTACTTGGAGTTCATCGGATGATTTGAGCTTGAGGGGAAGTGTTAGAATATCAAGCTCATACTATTTTCATGTTAGTATGTATGACCGACATTAGCCTTGTCCAGCTGTATCAGCAAGTGTGGGACATTAAATAAGTTGGTGGTCTCAGACCCTGTGTGAATGGTCCTACAGACCTTAGTACTATTGTATACACTTACTCTATGTGTGTGGTTAAGTGTGAATGAATGAAGAAGATGAGAGCATGCTTGCTCCTCACTCTGTCTCTGCCTCTCTCAATCTCAACAACTTTGATGCTAACATACTTCAAGGCATTGCAATGAAAACAAAGGAGGGGTGAATTACTAACGATAGAAAGTGAGAAAGGCAAGTGAGTGCACGATTGTGTTTCCATTGCTAATGTGTTTGTAAGATAGTTGTATGATATTGCTACTTCCCCTCCAGTAGTGGATGGGGGAGTATAGAGAAAGCCTTATGTGAATGCTTGCAACCTTTGGAGGAGGTAATAGACAAAGAAATTGCCTTACGACTAGCGAGACCATCTTCAAATGAAGAGTTGCATTATGCAGTAGGGAAAATGAAGAAAGGTAAATCTCCCAACCCAAAGGGTATTCCAATAGAAGTATTTCAAGCTCTAGGGAGAAATGCAAGCCTGACATATGCGAATTTGCTAGCTAGTTCATTAGAGTTGGACAAACTCCTAAAGACATCAATGAGGGTAGGATTAAACTCCTCCTTAAGTCACTATTCAGGGGCCAATGGTGCCCCTTTACAATGTTCAATGTCACTTACAAAATTATTGCTAAAGCTTTGACACTCAAGGTAAAGTTCATACTAAACTAAACATGGTACTCCACAAATCATACAATGGATCTATTTGGGGTTGCAAGATCCAAGATGCCATCATAAACTTGGGAGTTGCGTTGGAACATGCTATCAAATGCAAAGGGAAATTTGTTCTATTAAATATGGATTTGGATAAAGCCTATCATTGATTGAAATGGAATTTCCTTAGTAGCTATCATGGGCGGCAAAGCTTGGATTTGGAGAAGGTTTTGTGAAAATGATTGCACTCTCTTCACCAACACATCGGCTAGTGTGAAGATTAATGGGTTCACTTCTCATGCCTTCTATTTGAAAAGATCAATCCCTTACTCAGGAATGCTACAATATAAAACGCAAGAGGGGTTGATCAAAGGCCTTCCTCTCCTAGATGGCAGACAACAATGTACCAGGCTTTTCACAGATGATAAGTGGAGCATAATAGAGGTAGAGAAGGCAAATGTAGAGGAACTTCTGGACACCTTTGATCTATATGCCAGGGCCTCATGTGAGCATATTAGTAGGCACAAATATGAATTGCTATACCTTGGATTAGATTACCAACTTGAATGGATTTATTGGCTAGGTTTCAAAACTTTAAAGGTGGGTGAAGTGTTTAGGTACTTAGGAGCCCCCCTTGAGCATAGGTGTTTCCACTTCTGTTAAGATGTAATGGGTGATAAACAAAGTGAAACTAAAATTGGGTGAGCTATCGACTCTTCCAATGAGTTTTGTGGCAAGCTAATGGCTTTAGAAAATATATTATTCCCTATAGTCACGTTTGTGGTAGTTGTTACTCCATTTGCAAAGACCCAATGGGAGAAAATGGAAAGAATAATGTGTATGGAGCTATGGGGAGAAAGAGAAACGGCATTGTAGTTCATGGGTGACTATTAGAGCAGATACAACTGAAGGGGGGTTAGGGTTTGAAAAAATCTAGGACAAAGCCACAAGTGACACCTTTAGGTCACTCCCCAGATTAGGATCTAGTGAACCCTAGGCCGTGATCACTAAATCAATGCTGAGCTAAGCAATATTGAAAGATAACAAGTGGGAAGACTGGAGCAAGTGGGAGTCAAGGAAGGGTGAAGTGGCCCTACTATAGTCCTTTTTGTCTTCCCATTCGCATTTGTAAACAAGAAGGCCCCATTGTCCATTAATCCTAGATTGAGTAAGAAGTTGGCGACCAAAGGAATAAAATGGTGGGTAGAGTTGTAGGATGGAAACAACAATGATATTCTAAACGTTTAGTAGATGAAGGCAAAGTTTGACCTTAGTAGGGCTACAGAGTCTACACTATTGCGAGAGGTACTAGGGAAGAAGGAGGACACTTGGCTAAAGGAGGCTTAAAATTAGGCCTCTTGGGAAACTCCAAACTCAAGTCAACCATAAGGGCAAACTAGCTTGCAAACTCAAAAGGAGAAGGGACTTTTGTAAGCCCATGAGGGACATAGTGTCCAAAGTAGCTAGGAAGTGGAGAAGTAAATACCTACAATGGACTATCTGCATGTGGCGGCAACTGATCACCGAGTGACTCCAAGCAGAAAATTGAACCTAATTCTTTGGAAAGTGGTTGCTAAAAAGCTACCCACCAAAGACAAGGTGGCTAACTACAAAAATTGTAGTGCATATTGCACCTTTTGTGCCATTCACATTGAAATAGTGAGCCATACCTTTTGGCACAATAGGGAGGCTAGATTTGTATGGAGAAATGTAAAAGAATGGATGAAGAAAGTTGGAATGAATGAGGTAATCAGGATGAGGGGAGCCATACTTGGAGACATGAGAAAGCTAAAAGAAGAAACCTTTAAGGGTTAGAACATCATCAAAGTTGTGGTGGTGATGAAGAACATTTGGAGCAACAGAAACAAAATCCTCATGAAAAAGGAAAGGGTATATCCAATCATAATGTAGTGAAATTTTGTAAAGAATAAGTGCTTGCTCTACTTAGGATATTAAAGGAAAAAGACATGTATTCAAGGTAGCCTACTTTAGTCTACTCAAGAGCGGTTAAAGCTTTTGGCGTATGCGTGTTCATCCTACATAATGTAAATATTTTCTTCTGTATTAATACATATTATAAGCACATTAAAAAAAAATCAATAAGCACTTGCTAAAGTAAATTATATGTGGTTTTGGCTTAGGCCTCTTCATCACCTTTGATGTAAATATCTTACTAATATGATATTATATAATATTCATCAATTTTTCATTAATGCGTTCCCTCAATCACATGAAAAACCCATTTATCACTTAACTTTATCTCAAATGACATGACTCATTGTCTTTATTACCTTGTTATTTTTATAATTGCTTAGGTCTCTATCGTTTTAAGGCTAAAACATTTGAGAATTTTGCAAAATTGGCCACAACATTAGAGACTAATGAGTTTTGGGATTTATTTGAGAGTATGTATGATTACCAACAAGACAAGTGAAGATGATGTTGGCTATTTGTTTAATGTTGTAGATTTGAAGTTATTGGTTAGAAACCCAAACCTTGTTTACTCAAAGGTAGAGTAGGTTGGGATTCATTTGAGAGTATGTGTGATTACCAACAAGACAAATGGAGATGATGTTGGCTACTTTTTTTAATGTTGTAGATTTGAAATTATTGGTTAGAAACCCAAACCTTGTTCACTCAAAGGTAGAGCATTCCAAAAGATAAGACTTTGCAAAGCTGCCCTTTTGTAGGTTCTCAATGAGAGACCTCCAGGCTTCCACAAGTCACAAACCCTCGCAACCATGGGGTCGCTACTCATCTCCAAGATGTTTTTTTAATAATGCATTTAGATGCTTGGAAAGCCACTTCCTTTGGAATAAGATCAGGAAGAGTATGTAGAAAGCCAACATACACTTTGTTACAAGTAAACTACCTTAGGAGAGAGGAAATTTTAATGAAGTCTTGGAGAAATATGGGCAGTAGTTAGAGGGCTTGCTTTGTAGACTATTTGATACAACGAGAATGAAGTAGCTCACATTTATTGGATGTATGATTGCCAATAGGAGCATTAGCATTTCGTAGATGCAACTACTATACTTAGCTAGCTAGGAAAGTTAAGTCCTTGGGGCTTGCTAGTAGCTCGTGAAATCGTTAATGTAATTAATTGCCATTAACAATGTGTGACCTTGGCTTACATGGATGCAAATTTTTTACTACTCCAAGACGATGTTGGTTTCTCTAGCCTATTGTACTTATGTTGGGGGTCTCTCTCTTGTCCTTACAGGACCGAGGAGACGATTACATTACATTTAGTAATTATCAAGACAACAATAAGAATGCTTCTAGAGTACTATTTTAGTCTTTTAGAGAGAACAGCCTGATGGCCCATGGGCTAGTCTGAATGTGTCGGTCATCCTCCAGTGCCTTAGCTTCTCAGGACAAATTAAATTACGTAAGAATGAGCGAGGAAGAATACAGGGCTGTGGCAGACGTGGACGGCCACGACTCTCTCTCTCTCTCTCTCTCTCTGTCTGTGTCTCTCGGTCTCAGACTTCAGTCTCCCTCTCAGGCTTTCCAACAGTCCAAAATTGATGCTGGGTGTCAAACTGCGTTATACAGAACAAAACTTATTATTATTGTTTGCGTTATATAAAAATAAATGATTTGTTTTTTTTTTTTGCCTCCCTTTTTTCAAACTCTGTGCCTAACAGCACATTGTCACGCACACCCACTGCAGCAAAATGTTTATCATCACCATCCCAATTACTTAAAGAAATTCCTTTCAAAAGACCTGCGTCTTCTTCTTCTTCTTCTTCTTCTCCTCCTCCTTCTTCTTCTCTTAAGTTCTCTTGTCTCTCTAGAAATCTGTGCTAATTGATGTGTGATTTACACATTTGAATTTCTTAAAGGAATTCTCTCTAAAAGCCAGCCCCCCACTCCGCCCCTCCCCCCCTCCCCTCCTCTGTCTCTCTTTCTCTCTCTGTGTCTGTGGGTACTTGCTTTCCTGTATCATCAGGCTTTCTCATCTTTTGCATTTGCTTAACAGACTCGTATCATACTTCAAGTACTTGCCTTTGCTTAACAGTCTGGTTCCCTGTTGAAACAGAGGATGCCCTGCACATTGCCCACATCCCAAATTTACCCCATGACTGTTGGGCTTTGCTTCACCTACAGGATTACCTCATGCGAAGGCAACCCCTCTCGCCTTACCATTTTCTAAAACTTGTATTTTGCCATTACCACTTTTCTGAAAACTTGTGTTTTTGAAGCATTTAAATCCCTTTAGGGGGCACACCACAAACTACAGGTGGGAAATTTTCTGCTGCTTCAATGGTTGTAGAAGGAAACAGGGGAAGCTATGGAGGTCGAGCGGAGGGAAGGGGAGAGAAGCAATTACTCTGTGAATAACAGTGGACTGTCTTCACACGCTCGAGGCAGGATAATGCAAGGGCGAGGCATGGTTAGTGGCAGGGTGGAAAGAGATGAAGACCTTGCTCTGTTCCTTGAAATGCATCAAAGGGAGAGGGAGAGAAAGAGCAACCCTGCTCCTGCTCACTCTGCTTCAGACAGTGCCGAGGCTCAGTTGGGTGAGTTTTTCTCCAGAGATTTTCATTCCTTTCCTGGGATACAGAGTAGTTAATAGCCGCAAAGTAATGTGCCGGGCAAGGCTGAGTTATGTGTTTTTGGAGAAATTCTTCCATTTTAGTAGCCATTGGAGGGGCTATTTCCTCGATTCTAGT
Organism: Lygodium microphyllum; assembly: GCF_053477565.2. NCBI lineage: Eukaryota > Viridiplantae > Streptophyta > Polypodiopsida > Schizaeales > Lygodiaceae > Lygodium > Lygodium microphyllum. The sequence goes on from NC_141142.1 coordinate 132,781,228, forward strand.
AGTCATTGGAGGGGTACATTCCTCCATTTTAGCAGCCATCGGAAGGGGAAATAGTCTTACAGAAGATATTTGCACATGGAAAAATTGATTTTCAACTAGAACATGTGTCTGCCTGGCTTGTTTTCCAGGGGCTAGGTTGGTAAGCTCTTCTCTGCATCGAATGGCAGCACAGCCACCTTCAACCATGTACAGGAGCAGAACAGGGGAGGATTTGCTAACATCAGATTCAGGGAAAAATGATTATGATTGGTAAGGTTTTGGAACATTTCAGTTCAAGGCACTTTCCCTGTGCCTTTCGATGTTTTGACACTTGATTTCTTCTCTTAGGCTCTTGACACCTCCAGGCACACCTTCAATCACCACCTCGGATCATGACCCGAGTTCCATAGATGCTGCATTTGTGTCCCACAAAGGCTTGCCCAACCTGGTGCGATCACTAGCTGCAATCAAGACTGCCCGAGGAGTAAGTGAATCTGAAGCAACATCTGATGATAATTTAGACGTGTAGCATTTTTGAAAAATCTGTGGTATTATATGACATGACAAAAGAGTACGTAGCATCGAGTAGGCTGTGATATCTCATGTCAAGGATCTGGGCTTCTGAATAACTGTTGGATTTGAAAGGGAAGGAAGGGCTGCTGCTGGAACAAATGTCCTTGCTACTAGTGGAGCAGTTTTACGTGGTGGAGCCAAGCAAAACCTGTATGATGACCGCTTCCACAAAACGCTACTTAATTGTATCAATTTCAATGAAATCGTGAACTTTTACACTTCGATGGGCTCAATATATAATCAGCAAACTGGGATTTCGATATCGCAGAGAGACCACTTGCGTGAATTATGAGTTACAATATTCCTTTTGGATGGGTTAGGCAAAGCAGGACCAAGATGAAATCGATATCATGGGCATGCAAATCATGCATTATGCCTTTACATGGAATTGGTTGATTGGCTTAACAGTGCTGTTTACATTGGACTTGGTGATAGCTGCATCTTATTGTATGCATCTCTGATGTTTATCCAATAACAAATACACACTAATGAATTTGTATCTTCGCAGCTCTCAAATGCAAAGTCAGAGCCTCTTTCCAAAGGTCTTGGATCGACAAGGGTTGATGCACCCTCCAAACTGGGTCGATCTAATCTCTATAGCTCGAGTGTACCTACCAGGAGATCATCATTAGCTCCATGCTCGACTCCCTCATCTCGTCCTGTTTCTCGATCCACAACACCCACAAGCAGGCCCACAATCTCATCCTCAACCAGAACCACCTCTGTCCCACCACCTTCCACAAGGTCAGGTCCTTCATCAAGATCAACCACACCCCTTCGGCGGCCTGCAACTCCACTCCTTTCTCAGCAGACACAGAGCTCACAACCTTTGTCAAGCAGGCCAACATCTGTGAACAAAGCAAGCTCTGGCTTGCCCTCCAAAAGTACTCCTACCTCTAGAGGTAACTCACCCACAATGCGGCCTCGGGCATGGCAACCCTCAGCCATGCCTGGCTTCTCTCTCGAGCCCCCTCCAAATCTTAGAACCACCATTCCAGCTCGCTCACTTTCAAATTCTCGGGGTTCATCTGTGGGCACATCACGAACAGCAACAACAGGGGTTGCAGCACCCACAACATCTTCTTCAGCAAGAACAGGACATGCTCCCACTGATGCAGCCCCAGACAGATCCAGAAGACAATCTTGCTCTCCCTCTGTCACAAGAGGCCGATTGTCAACAGTGGAGCGATTGAGCAACAGCAGCAGCTCTATCACTTCAATGGGCAATGCGAATGGAGCTGGTGAAACCATTCTCAGAAGTAGCAAAATGGTAGACAAGATGATCCAGTCTCGGAGGGCTGCAGCTATGCCTGTCTCCCAACAACAAGATGCTCCTCCCTCTGTTATCAAGCGCATGGTGAAGCCCACCACCCCAAACGGCAAAGATACTTCCGGTTATGGCAGGAATTTGTCAAGGAGATCCATGGACATGGCTTTAAGGCATATGGTATGTTTTGAAAAATATCTTAGTTTCACTGTTGATGCCTGCCTGAGCGAAACACACTATTTTACATGATTATTAGATTATCAAAAGCAGAAGCAAAGATTGAAGAGCCTCGCTAAATGAGCACACAAGTTCAGATTACTGAACTTTCAATTTTACTGTCGCTGGTAATAATTGCTTACCATGTATTTCCATCTGCAGGACCTTCGCCAGAGTGGTCCAAATGGCCTTCGATCTCTTGTTTCAAATATGGTCCCATCCTCTTTCTACAGTGTTAAGTCTGTAAGTGGACGAGGTCGACCTGGTTACTCTCCTATAACCACTAGCAGCACCGCAAGCTCAGAGCACAGCATGAGCATAGTGCGTGATGCAGAAGGGAGTGAAGCTGGAGAGGAGGTTAGCAGTGAAATGGGTAGCAAAGCATCCCCCATGAGTCTCTCAGATTCTGTGTATTCTCTTTCTAAGGATGCACGGATCAACAGTTGGGTCAGCAGCCCTGACTACCGAGATGACAGTGTAGAATTGATGCAACTTTTCAGGCAGGGGATTGAGAAGTTGTCGGGGTCTGAGTCTCCACTCGTTTGCCCACATGGTGGATCATCCAATTGCGAGCTTTGCAACGTGAAAACCCGTTTACAGAACTTGTCAAGCAACGTGAGAGCCAGCTTGCAGCTGTCGGAAGAGGTTTGGAAGGGTAACAGCCCATATTCAAGTTCAAGCAATGGTGTCTCATCACCTGGGCAATGCTGATGGTGGAGAAAATGGACTGTAACAGTGGATATATTGCAGGAGTCGTCTAAACTGACAACATGGATGCAGGCCGCCTTCTAAAAAGGTGACATGGCCTTTGAGTAGCATGCATCTGGGATGGAATCAAATTTTCTTTTCTTCAAGAAACATGTACAACATGGGGTGTATATCAACCAGGCTTTTGCAAATGGGTCCAGGAGTGAATAGTGAAAAGAAGTGTACTCCTGAGCTCGATGTGCATTTTGATGGTTATTCTGGTAACCCCCCCAAACTTAAACAGAGAACAGAATTCTGATTTATACCTGCGTTTTTAAGCTTGATTGTGATGGTGAACTGCATGCTTACATGTTGCAGTTTAAACGTAAGATTTCCTTTGAACGCATTGTGGTATTGAAAAATCAGGGGTTTCTGATTTTGGATGTTTGACTTGGTACTGTTTCTGGCTCAAAACGCTTAGTAACTCTAAGTGAATTGAACTACTGGAGTGATGGCTGGGAGATACATTTTCTCACTTTAGGACAGGTTAAGCTTTGAATTGGGCAAGATTAACACATTATTATAGCTGTTAGGAGAACAGGCTCTAGGCTGCTCAGTGCCGAGCTTGTAAGCCTAGCATTATGAATTGCTTGCATGTGTCTGTCCTCCTAAAGGCTTTGGAATCAGGGGTCCTTTCTTAGTCAGTGTATTGCTTGACTGAAAAGTTTGACAAGCAAGATCTACTGAATGGGAAGTTCACTTCCAGTGAAGCCACATGCTGAGGATGTAGATTCTAGTGTCTATATAGAAATCTAGTGGCAGACGATGCACTAAGATATCATTTTTGTAACTCGAGCACTACTTACAGTGGTTTTTTGACTGAGGTTTCAAGAGTTTAGATGGGATCACTAGGTATGAAGGTTATCTGATCTTCTCCCTACTTTTCTCTAATCTTCTATACTCTTTGCCACATGCAGTCTGTTGTCTTTGCCTTGTTCAGCTGTCACGGTTTGCAGCTCTTATCTGTAGCTGGCTGGGACAACCATAAGCCTGCAGCCAAACAATCCCCTAAGGAACAAGATATCTCTTTGCATGGAAATCCAAAGCAATTAATAAATTTTGTTGTCGCTGGCCGGATAACAAAGTTATTTAGTCCGAGTTTGGAATCCTTGTGGAAGGATAGAGACTGTCCATGGGTTTGCTAAGTGATTGAAGTAAATGAAGGTCAGTTTGTTTTTGGTTATAATGTAGAATAAAGGGAATACCACCAAAAATTTGAGGGTACTCACTTGACTTCCAAGGAGCTTGCATGTGGTTATCTCTTGTTGGATTGCCAAGTTGCACTATCACACTCTTACCTGAATGGTTGAAATGCTAGAACAAGGTGTGCTCTCTGGTTGGGTTGGATCATGCCATGGGTCCACCTCAAGTATTGACTTGTGTTTGGACACCATTACTCTAGTCCACATCCTTGGATCCATTTTCATGAGAAAACTTGTGTGTGCATGGAAGCACGCCTGATTGACATGGTGCTTGAATTCTTAAATCCCACTAGGCCCTCTTGAGTACCATATGCAAACCCTCAAATTTGAAGGGTTGCCTAGCTCTCCATTTGGAAGGTCTAAGGAGCTCTCTCTTTTCTGATAAAGAATTCGGATCCTTGGAAAAGCCAAAACCCCCTTGGAAGATTGTTGCAACCTTTAAACGTTAGGTTGGACTATGTGGGCCAAAATGTCTTTGAGTAGATATATAAACGCCTTCAAATCTGGCCAACTTTTTAATCCACATTAAATGCATTTATAGCTTTTATAACCAGAATTCGGCAAGCCTTAAGGGTTGAAACCACCTTGTCTTAAATTTGAAGGTTTTCTTAATACATGTCTATAGATCATTATGCATCAAATGTCAACATTATTCAACGTTCTATCACAATGATAATTTCAAAATGTGACCATATGTTGTGTTTTAGGAGATCAAAAGGTACATGAGATAAGTATTGTTGGTCATCATGGTTGCAAAGCTTGGTTCATTCAATGACTTCATTCCTCAATGTGCAATGTTTAGATAATGGATTCAATAATATTTGCAACAAAAATGTTAGTATAGTTGAACCACATTTAAAATCTTGTAGTAATTAGACATGAATTGGTTGTATATTTTTGGGATTAATATTTTACTACCTAGATTAGATCTTACGATGAAACATGCGGCCCCCATTGAGGTACAATGTTGTTTGCATTCAAGACATGAGGCGATTCAAATAGTTTAAGAAGTCAATGTGCAAAAAGTTCCCATAAACCTAGAAGCTCCCTTGAAGGTAGACCATGATGTTTTAGCTATAACATTTTTAGCCATGTGGCTAGATAGTACTAGAGAATACAATGGGGGCAAACCAATGGAGAAAATAGAACTAAGCACAACCATTATATTAGGAGCTCTTGAGCAGGAAAAAATTGAGTGGACCTTTGGGTAACATGTTTCACCACAATCTAAAGTTTGGAGTTCACACTTGGTTACAAGTTGACTGGGGTGATGAAAAAATGCTTAGTACATGCAATACTCTCCACTCATTGTGATAAACATGGTTCCAACAAAAGAGGCAAGACTAGGAAGAGAAGAGAAAGGCCTCTTTTTTAGGCATGAATGATACTCAAATATGGCATGCCCCCTAATTATCTCAAACATGGTTCTTATACATGTTCACTTCCCACCCTCTTAGTGGTAGTTCACATATATATAAAGGCCATGAGGCACAAACTAAACTACTGCTTTTGATCAATACTATGATCTTGGATGATTTGTTTATCTATCTATAAGTAGCTCAGGTGCTCTTGATCATCAATTTATTTGTGTCATGTGATCAAATACCTATGATAGAGGCCTTGAATTGTAGGTTTTAAATCACAGTTGGACGTAGGAGGTTGAACATAAGGGGGTTGGGATGCATGGATCAAATGCTATTAGGGTGGTGCCATACTCAACCACTTTATTAGATCTTCAAGAGTCTAGCAAGTAAAAGTAGTTATCTTTGAGTGTCATGAGGCAAACACCATGTTCACTTCGCTTTTAACGCTTCTACACAAGGTCTAGTAAGAGCTGTGCATGGCACCACTCTTTGTATAAACAACAAGTGAGAATGTGGTCAAAATAAAGCAGTGGGGTATGGTGTTTGCTCACTTGAACTTGTTAGAAGTAGATGCAAAGATGGAAGTGTGAGAATTTGTCATAATAGATTACACAAACACAAGAGAGAAGAGATACACTGCAAAGAAAGATGAACACTACAAAAGAACTCAAAATAGGAAGGTGCAGGAAATGAAATCCATAAACCAAGATAAGGGACAATATAGAACCAATAGCAAGTCACTAGCTATGTGAGCATTGTTAGGCCTTGAGATAATTTTAATACCTTAGTCTTATGTTTTAGCATATGTAAATGTCTTAGGTATCATGTGATTAGAAAATTGATGGCTATTATTGTTGTGGTATGCAAACATGATTGCACTTCTTGATGAAGGGAATGTATTGGAAAGTCTGATGAATCAAGACTCTGAAGGATGTTAATTGATTTTTGTATCTATCTTCCATCCTTTGCATTCAATCTTTAAGTCTCATAGTTCTATGTAGTCTCATAATGGTGTTTTTGCTAATATGCTATAAATCCTCATATAGGTCTACAATTTGCTTGCAATAGTTTTGCGGCTTTCAGTATATTGTTATTAGAATTAAGGATGTAATAGTTTGGTGATCCTGTATATGATGCCCTATAACTCTAGTTCAAATTCTATGCATTGTTTGATGGTTGAATTTAAAAATTTCTACAAATCTTGAAGTAGTGCTATAGCTTGTTAAGTATGATGATGCTTGCTAGAGGGCTAGTTTTGCTAGTTTGTCTATATATAGGACAGATACCCTCTCCGATCCAATGTTATCTTGACCATGACCAAAAGCAAGTCTAGAGAATTGAGAGAACTATTAGCAAATCAACAATGGTAAGAGCCACAACAAAATGGAGGAGAAGCAGAAGAATTTGCAACTTTGGATGAGAAAAGAGAGAGACTGTATACAGTGGATTATCAAGATACGGGTACCTTTGGAAAATTACCCTTGATGTATCATCCTTTTGCAAGTTCTAATGAGAGAGAGGAAAGAGTAACTTTGTTTCCAAACTAGACCCCTCCTCTTAAGAAATTGATTGAGAGATTGTTACACTTAGTGTTGGGGAGTATAGTCCTTGTGAAGATTTCTTTGGAGAGTAGCAAACAAAGCTTTAACTTCGGATCTTTGAAGAAAAAAAGAAATAACAAACAATGGCTCAATAAGATCCACTCAATCCTAAGGTTAAAGCCTCTAAATTCTTAGTCAAAAGTAAAGAGAATCCTAATTGTCACATGTCTCAGTTTGAAATGAGATGGATAGCTAGTGGTTTCATAATATATATAAGATTAGATGTAATTACAACAATTAGCTACTACTTTCAAGGGGAAAGCCATGGATTGGTATGGTACATATGGGATTGCACAGTTCATAGTTAATTAAAAAATGCATTCTCAAGTAGATTTAGAACAACTAAAACGATTGTTGTTGTGTCAAAGAAACTTAAGAAAATCAAACAATTTTTTTTTTTGGTTGTGGATTATGCATAGAAGTTCAAGAATCTCTTGAATAGGTTGAATGCTACTGATAGACCATCATTGGAATTGTAGAGGTCTTGTGAGATGCACAACTAAAGAGAATCATGAACATGGAGAGAAAAGGAGAGGAGAAGAGAAAGCAGGAAGAGAAAATGGATTTGCACTGAACAAATAAGAAAGCTGAATACAATGAGGATTGATTAATCCTTGCATGCAACCCAAGGCCTCAATAAGAGCACTAGATCATACAGAATAATGATGACAACACTTGTGACAGTGATAGAGATGGTGACGATGAGATGGAGACATTGATGGTGACAGAGGTGGTGTGTGCAGCAAATAATCCTTGTCAAAGACAGAGAAGAACATATCAATCCGAATGTGGATGTCTGTGTTAGAAAGAAGAATGAATTTGCCCCACACTGGCCACTAAAATAAATAGCCAAAAGTGGTTGAGCTATTCAACTAGCTGCTACATAATAAAATAATGCAGTCAACTTGGTCAAAACTGGTCGACTAGTTCATATAGGGGATGAAACTAGTGATACGGTAGCTGTCGCCATAAATCGTAGCCATTTGGAGCAAACTAGGACTAATGCACAATGTGAACATGCCTAAACTGATTGAGAGAAGAAATGCATACTCTAGAATGAGTTGCCTCCTTTGTCAAAACACATGACAAACATGCCAAAGCTCCTAATGTCCTTGTTTGACTTAGAATGATTTGAGGCTCCTGAGGGAGGAGATGACAATGTATGACAAACATGAGTGCTAACATTCTCTCTTAGACCATGGATGTGGCTGCAAGATAAAGAAGATGTGGATTCAAGGGTAGCACGATGGAGCTTCAAAAGGAACACCAAACACACGGGGAAGAAAGTGCAAGAAAATCTATCTTGTTTCACCAACAAGCTTGCTCTTCATGCTTTAGGAAACCACACGAAGGAAAAAGAACACTAGTAGGAACAAAGGAACTTTGTACACAACATCATACGTATTACTCCCACGGATTTATTATAGATCACCACACATTCTTCATAGTAGCAAACCAAAAATGAATTGAACAAGGGAATACTCAATTTTGAATGGAATTCACCACATAGATTTCATTATTCATGTTTCAAAGTTTGCTTCTCTCAATCTCTCATATAGATACATTGTTTTGAGGCTATGAAATGGCTATCTTTCACTCATTCTCACTCTCACACATGCTCTCAATGACTCACACACCATATTCCTCATCCAATACTATAAAATAATACACAATAACCCTCTCTTGGTCATGGATATACCTATGAAGAGGTATGCTTGATATGAAGAGGTACTAGTTACACTACAATGATCCTTTAAAGCTCATCAGTGTCATTGTCACTTCAGTCTTCAATTCAAGTCTTCCAAAGATATTTTCTATGCTTCTTCCAGCTATTAAGAGATTCCATTATTCTCTTTCCAATATTGGAAAAAATCCCCAAGAGCTAAAGATTCATCCAAGAGAACAATCATAAAGGCAAATAGAAGATAACAAAGGATCCATCAAACTCAATAGAAGGTCAACAAGAAATACAAAAAACCATTCAGATCAAACTAAAACCAATTTAATCCATCAAAAACCTTCCAACATACTTCAAATCATTCTCTAAACCATTGTTCAATCATCTCAACCTCAGAAAGCATACCAAAACAAACCTAATAAAACCAAATAGACACATAAAGAATCTATCAGAACATTATAACTCAATTAAAAACTATCATAAGCTTCTCTAACATATTCAACCAACCCAAAACACTCCAAAACACTTCCAAACCATAAAAAAACCAATCAATCATACCTCAAATCAATAAAAAATTCACCCAAAATACAATAAAAAATAACTAAAAATGCAATCATTTTAGCCCTCAATATATCCTCACACTTAGCTAAGTGAGCATCCTCGCAACCTTGGAAAAGATAGAATAAGAGCTCTAAAATAACAATCTTCAATCACCAACTCTAGCTCGAACAAATCCATGACCCTAACCAATAACTTGCATTTGTTAAATAATTGTGATGAAAGGAAAACAACGTTATTAATTAACTCATCCTAAAAAGATAAAAGCACACCAAACTTGTAAAGGATATAAGAGGTTTCTTTTGTCCTCTGAAGTTTGTCAAAACTGGGCAATCATCAATGAACCATTAGCTTGATCATCTTTAACTTCATCTTCAACTCCTCTTGATAAGGATAATACACACATCACATTGCATCACACTATCACAAAACATTCACAAAACATTGAACTCACATTCACAATAATAAGGTAGTTTGAATGGAAAATGCCCCCCAAAAAAATGGAGAGCAAAAAGAAGAAGATTCATTAATAATGATGATACATCACAAATCTAATCTGCTTGTTTGTTAGGATGAAGGTACTTCTTCTTGAATTGCTTACTAAGCTTGAGGCGTTCTAAGGCTTTGCTCCCATCCACAAAATATAGAGGTACATTTTGAAGAAATTGCAAGCATCACATTTGTTCTAGCAAGATGATACACCTAGTAGGGAAAGCTTGGGAAAAATAGTATAACACATCCATCTGAGCCACTATTATATGCTCATTAGGATTGCTTATCAAATTTGGTATGGTATTGTGAGCGGACACCAGGATGTGTCTTGATGATAATTTTGCAAGCCATCTACAAGATCCAACTCCATAGAATGCACATACAAAACAACTTGTAAAATCACATCCCCCATGTAAAGGTTTATGTTTTCCTCATTTGGTATCTGTAAGTCCCCTCTAATGTACATAAAAGAGAGCAATCTTGCTTGCACGATCAAGTGTGTCATCCACTGTCCTATCAAAGATTGACTTTAGCAAATCATTGGACCAAGGGTTATGTCACCTATCCCACTGGAGGCTCTAAATCCACATTACTCAAATAGATTGACTTTAGCAAATCACTGGACCAAGGGTTATACCACATGTCCCATTGGAGGCTCTAAATCTATTTGCATGATCAAGCGTGTCATCCACTGTTCTATCAAAGATCAATGGACCAAGGGTTATGCCACCTGTCCCACTAGAGGCTCTAAATCCACATTACTCAAATAGATGTACAAGGCAAATTTTTGTTGATGGTACTTGAGCCAAAAAGAGGGTGGAGGGCAGACAAGATCACTATAACAAGTGAAATCCTCTTGAAAACAATTCATATAGTGTTGTAGGTGCTTAATCTTAGTAGAGAAGGCGTCACACAAATTTTGTTGCTATTGTAAATATCCAGCTCCTCCTTAGAAGGCACAATAGAAGAAATAACAGGAGCAGGAGGGGGATTAGAGAGGGTAGCTATTTTAGACTACAAATCATCAATAGCCTCCTTCTAGGATTCCACAGTCTCTTGGGAATATTTTAATTTACCCTCACATACGCCAAGCTTTGTGGCTAAAGGGATCATGTCTGCCAAAGCAACATCCTTTTCTTTGGTAATAATTGACACCTTATCCTCTTATAAGGTTGCAACTTTAGCTTCTAGCTCTTTAATATCAGCTTTCTAAGAATCCATCAGAATGGTACCTTCCTACATTTATTTATGTATGTCACTTAGAAGAGTAGATCTCTCCAAATCCAAATCTTTTAATGCCTTGCTCAATTGGCTAGACAAGGAATCTACCTTGTCTTGCAGAGAGATATACACACCTATATATATAGATTGGAGACATGAAGTAATTGATGTTTCCATTGTAGCCTAGATGTTAGACATTAGCTGTGAGAGCATGGGTCCATCTATCATCGTTTGTAGGGAAGGGGGAATTTGGGAATCCACTCGACCTACCCTTTGTGCTGCAAATAAATTTGTGCAGGAAAGGAATGAGGGAAGGGAACTACCAGAGACATAGCAGGTACACTAGTCTGTGCTATAATGGAAGGTACATGAGTAAGATAGGAAGGACCTTGTGTATGGGAGCACTTCTTACAAACAAACTTGGTAGGAGGCTCGTCATCAGAATCTGAGTTGTTTTGGATTGGAGGAGGAGAGGGAACTAAAGGGGGAGACTATTGGGGAAGAGGGCCAGTATTAGACATAAGAACACCACCTGGGGGAGGCGCAAATGTAATCACTTTTGGTAGGAAAGCCCTATATGAGACGGTGCTAAGCTGACCTTTCTAAACATGCCAGAAATGACGTTCCATTTTGGTTAATAGGAATGATGCCCAGTTAAGCTTAGCTTTTTGGAGGACCTTAACAAAAGTAGTAAATAGTTCTTTGGACAAGCACTTAAGTGCAAGCTTGCCATACATAAATTGATTCGATAAGAATTGGCATAACTACTTCCACAGGGGAGAGGAAATGTGTGCCACTGATACCCTTGAATTGGTGATGACCTTGTTTGGTGCTAATGGAGTAGAGGTCTCCTTCTGAAGAAGGGCAAGGACCTCCTCATATTATAATAGATGGTTATCACTAAGTGCAAGGAAAGTAGTAAGGGGCAAGAACACGACCTCATTGATTTTGGCGGTGGAAAAACAAAAACTATAGCCATATATCAAGCATGTATGTTTCTTGTATGACTCCAAGAAGGAATAGGGAAACAAAGGAATGAAGGCTAGCTCGATATATTCAATCAGCATCCAACAGGAGGGAGTAATGGTGAACTGGTAGTGAGACATGCTGAACCACTAGTGGGGGAGGTGCCATTCAAACTACATAGGCAAAATCACACACACACACACACACAACTAGGAAAACACGATAGGAAATTCTTGCAAAAATAAAGACACATACCACAATTGAGAGAAAAATTTAGTGAAAAAGACCAAGATGGATAGGATTGAACTAGACAATCCCCCAGTAGACCACAACCTATGCAAAAATTTTGACATGACCTATGCACTTGTGCGATCAAAAGCTTTGTGATATGTAGACATGCAAGTGCCCTGGTTGTTGTAGTCAAACACTAAAGTAAAATATAGTCAAAATCATGTCGTATCCATGACTCTAACTAGAATAGACAAATCAAAATGAAACCACTGATTGAATACTAGAACAGACATGGATTGATAAAATGAACATTGATTGAGAATCCCATCTCCGTAAACGCAAAGTGTCAATCATAAGGTGCAGTGATGTGGATGACTGAAAGCTAAATAGATTTCTTTTGCATGTGAAAAAGCTAGTATGTAGTTCATTATAAATTTACTCATTAATGCACAATGAATCAAATTTTGCATCCCATCCCCACTCAGAGACTAGATTGGACTCTTGTCTCTACAAATGCAATTTCTTTTTACAATTAGATGATCAATAGCGTAGAGCATATGTATGCATGACGATAGGGGTTGATTTTAATTTACAATTTAATTGTGTATAGCATATGCGCACATGCACAAGTGAATGGCAATGGATTTATTTTAATTTAAATATTAAGTGAGATTATAGTGCAATATACTCATGCAATGGCATGGGTTTCTTTGACAAATTAATAGTTGGTTCATTTTAATTAAAAAATATGGAATGCACTTTGTTAATTTGGTGGGTGCAATGACCATGTTATTTTTATTTACAATTTAATTATGTTTTAGGGTACATAGGAATGAGGTAAACAAAATAAGCTTGGTAGTGTGTGGAATGGATGAAAGGTCTATCCATACAGTGATGAATGAAGTGCACATCCTAGGAATTCTCAACAACAAAAAATCCACGAACATAATAAACAACTGGTAGACTAGTAAAGAATTAATGGCCTCCTAGACAAAAATAAAAATACCAACTAACACAAATGCGTAAAGAAAAAAACAATGGGGGTATGGGTTTTAAAAAATCATATTTTTGATTTTTGTTCTCTTTGATTTTTATTTGGGTTTCATTTGTGTGGTGATTGTTTTTTTTTCAAGTTGTGTCGTCATGATGGGTTTGGGGATTGTCATTGGATTTTTGGTCTCTTTAGTTTGTGTCTTTCCTTAAATTTTTTTTGAGAATTATGCATTTATCAATTTAAAATTGTGTGTATGGGACTTGATATGATTGAACATTATTTGCTTCTCTTGTGAAGAATGAAGAAATTTGATTTTGTTTGACAAATCAACAACGAAGATGTTTGGCATGTGTAAATGAATTTTTCTCAAAAAGTTTTCAAAAATATTAAGGAAGTTTCCAACTATGTTTTCAAAATTTTTGGGATTTTCAATTGATTTTTAAAATATTTTAAGGGTTTTTGATGAAATAATTATTAAAATGTTAAAAGCATATTTTTAAATTGGTGGTGAGAAGGCGTGTGCTCAGACCTACTACGACGTGCATGAACATTAGCAAAGGAGGAGGAGGAGGAGGAGGAGGAGGAGGAGGAGGAGGAGGAGGAGGAGGAGGAGGAAGTGGAGGTGGTTGAGTAATGGGGTGGCAACGATGTACCAAGCGGGGCGGTGGTAGCAACTTGGGGCAATAGTGGTAGGAAACAAGGTGGCCGACGACAACAAAGCTGGTGGAGGGCGATGATAGGTGGCGGCAACTTGGGAAATGTAGCAGCATAGGGGTGCGGCGCAACTAGGCAATAATGTTGGTGAAGGGCGTCAATAGTGGGTAGCACTTGGTGGAGGTGGGAGAGAATGGAGGGAAGGAAGGAGGACAATGGGGGAGCAGAAGAAGAAGAGGAGAAGGAGAGGGAAGATGAAGAGGTGGAAAAGTGGAAGGAAGGAGGAGAGGTGAAGAAAGGGAGAAGTGGGAGAAGAGGAGGTAGGATGAAAGCTCGTATCACTTAGGGGGTTGTCAATGAAGATCACTTGTCATTGATGTCAGGGTGTTGATGCAGAGGTGTACTCAAGGAGATAGATAATATATATGGAACTTGGTTTAGGTGTAGGATATTTCTTTGATGTAGGAGTTAGATACCCTTTTGAAGTGACAGGATACAATGCACTAAGGGAGATGGCTTCGAAATTGCATCTTGGAGAGTTTGATCAATGATTTGGCTAATCTGGATTATGAGGTGTTGCCACCTTTTCCATAGCTAGCTTCTTGCCCAAGGGTGTTGCTATCTTTTCTTGGAGTGAGGCCTATTATGATAGGGAATTTTTTCATTTTCTCACATAATATATTTTTATTTTTTATTTTATTTTATTTTTTTCTTCTCCTACTCTTGAGGGGATTTTCACATTTTCTTGAAAAGTAAGTCGATATGGCAAGGATTGAAGTTCTTTTCTTCTATAAATTATTTTTTTAAAAAAATAAAATAATGGCAAGAATACCATCTATCAGAACCATCCATGCCAGGTCTCTTGGATTGAAAGGGAAGGTAACATAATAGCGACAGGAGTTGGAGCTGAGGAAATAGAGGACTTCATCCACCTCGTCAGCATGAGATACATATATCACTGATGATAACATGAGAACCATGAATGAGCAATGCCTAAGAGGGATAGGGATTGCCGAATGTGATTATCAAGATCCCCAAGGAGGGAAGTACTGAGGTAATAGCCATTGATCATCAGGAAGGGATGCTTAGAAGCATTGACGACTTCTATCTGAAAAGAGCTGTTAGGATAGACTACTAGCACTTTATAGGGGCCCATCCAATGTTGTTGGAGCTTTTTTGGAAACTTGCCAAAGTGTGAATCATAGGCTAGGACTGGACTTGAGATGGTAGATCTTGTAAAGATTTATTAGTTCCACCATAATCTTATTTAGAAAATGAGTGCCTTTGTCACTTACTAGCTCTAGGGACTACCAAAACTGATGATGATATTCTTGTACAAAATAGGGCCACACTAATGCCATCATCCCAATTAAGAGCCTTGGCTTCACACCACTTTATAGCATAATTAGTACATATATCTATTTTGCTTTCTTTTAGTTGGAGGATCAAATGGGCCCATGAAGTTGATGCCCCATTTCTCCAATGGCTTCAAGAAGGGAATGATTGACTGTAGTAGCATATGTTGTTCTTGGTGGGCTTCCCCATGTGTTGACAGGCATCCTATCGCTTGTAGCATGTATAGGCATCCTTGTGGAGGATTGGCCACCAGTATCCTATGAGTAGAGCCTTTCAAGCTCTAGCTTCTTCTTCTGCAAAGTGTTCTCCACATGGCTAGTCATGGTAATGTCTCCTGTGACATATCTCTGCAACACTTCATCTTTGCTGTGTAGGCTGTAGGGGCTCATTCCAACAAAAGCTTCTTCTTTTATCTATTGGAGAGGTTAGAAGGGTACTATTGAGTCACAAAGAGGTTGGAAATATTTGCATACCAAGGGGCAATAGTCATGACCAAAAACATGGAAGCATTAGGGAGGTTTGGATCATCTTGCTCCTCTTTTTCACTCTGAAGAATCTGTGATATATGATTGGCTAGGACATGTGAGTGACCAAGCATGGCAACCACTTCAAAGTTAAACTCTTGGAATAGGAGGAGCTATCTCATTAATCATCCTTTGGAGTCTGCCTTGTTCATCAGGAAGAAAAACACTTTATGATCTACATAAAATTTGAAATGGGTTGATAGGAGGTAGTACCGGAACTTCTTCAAGGGAAACACCATCACCAAACACTCGAGCTTTGTCACTATATAATTTTGCTCTTTGTTAGTAACCTTTTGGCTTGCATAGTAGATTGATTGATCCAAATTCAAAGATCCCTTTTGGCATAGGACAATGCCTAGCCCTTCGATAGATGCATTGGTGTGCACATGGAACTTCTTCATCCAATCAAGAGGTTGCAAGATAGGTGCTATGATGAGACATTGCTTCAGGATATTAAAGGCCTCTTCACAATCATTTGTCAAGTTAAACCCAACATCTTTCCTTAGGAGCTTATGTAGGGGAGCTGCCTTAGTCATAAAATGCACAACGAATCTCATGTAGTAGCCCACGTGGCCAAGAAATCCCCTTAACTATTTGAGGTTAGTTGGTAACAATGTGGCAATTTTCTCAATCTTGGCAATGTTTGTGGCCATCCCCTATGTAGAAACGATGTGGCCTAAGATGACACCTAAGGAGACTCCAAATATACACTTGTCAAGGTTGAGAGAAATCCCATACTCTTGGTATCAATGAAAGCACTAGTGTAGGTGTCTCCAGTGTTTGCGGAGTAAACTAAACACATAAAAATCATCTAGATATACCTCAATGAAATCATAAAGATGATTTTAGAATGCAGCCATCATCATTCTCTGAAATGTGATAGGGGCATTGCAAAGCCTAAATGGCATCACCCTATAGGCATAAGTCTCTCCTTCTGTGGTGAAGGTTGTCTTGGATTGGTCCTCCTTGGCAATCTGCACATGATTATATCCATTGAATCCATCTAACAATGAATAAAGCTCATGTCCTGCAACTGTGTCCAACAACTGGTCTATGAAAGGAACAAGGAAGTGATCTTTCTTAGTTTTGGAATTTGATTTATGCAAGTCCACATAGATGTGAAGCTTCCCATTCTTCTTGGGCAGGACCATAATAGGTGAGACCCATTCACTATTGGCCACAAGGTAAATGAACTTAGTTTCCAAGCACTTTATCAACTTTGTTTTCACCAAGGCTGAGTAATTTGGATTCATTCTCCTTTGATGTTGCCTTATTGGCTTGGCATCAAGTTCTAGATTAATGTGGTATTGGTAGCTATGGAATCAATCCCCTTTAAGTTAGATCAGGCAAACACATCTTGATTATCCTTCAAAAGGTCCCGAAGGACCAATAATTCCTCATCAAGGAGGCTACTTCCCACTTTCACGTGACACTTACCACCATTTGTATCAATAAAGGTCAATTGCTTCTCATCTTCCATTTCTCTAATGAAGGTCTCGTGGATTGCTTCTAGGTACAAATCTGACTCCTTTAAGGGAGTGGCTTCTTTGTTTGATGCTCCGCTTGGAACCAACTTCTTCTTTCTTTATCAATGAATCATCTGGTCCTTTGGACAGTTGGAATGGTACCGATGCTATTTTTCCTTTTATTTTAGGGGTTATTCCTCTTCTGTATCTGAGGACTCATCTTTGGAGGATGCATATAGGAATATTATATAGCATGAACCTTCTATGCTTCTTTGCTTTGGTGGATTTGGTGTCTGTTGCCAGGGGGCATTATCATCATCATCTCTCCAAAATAAATGGTTAGAGTGACAAGAGCCACTAGTGAAGGAAACCTTGATGCCCTTAATCCATTACTTATATAGCTTCTACATGCTTTGCAATCCATTAATCAACCCAAATGGCACCATCATCATTGCATCAAACAGCCTAGGAGGATGCTCAATCTCTGAGTTCTCTGTGACACCTTTATAATCTTGCTCTTCATTTTTGTCTTCACTTTCATCATCTTCCTCTATAGGCTTTATCTCTACTTCGAAGGGGCTTTGTAGGATAAAATGAGATTCTTTATTTCCAATTCCTCTTCTGTTTCTAACTCCACTGTTGCCATGTAATAGGGGAAGTAGTACATCCATGATTCTATTTTAATTTTTGAACTAATTCTAAAGGTAATGCCAAGATTTTGAAAGAGGTATTTGCCCATTGTTAATGACATTACTTCCTTTGGAAGTTGGCTTATAGTACCCATTATCAAGGACTAGGCCTCGGTTTTCTTGGGAAATATCTATTTGATAGCTTCTTCATCTACTATTGACGTGTCATATGTAACCTCATTGAAAGAGTTTGATAAGACTTTGATATAGGTGGATCCATTACTTTTTTGTGAGCCATATAGCTTCAAAACCACTTTGTTAGGCCCTCTGCCTACTAGGATCAGGGTTCAATCCATCCTTGCTCTTGCTTTGAATAGCCATGGTCTTCCCAGTACTAGAGGAGGTAGGAGGTCCCATAGGAATTTGATTTCCCCACTAGATAGGTAAGCCAATAATCTCTTATTGCCAAGGTTATCTTGACATATGGGAAATTGCGGAAAATTGCCTAAAGTCTTGATTATGCTCTAGTCTACTAGTTTGGTAAGCCATTGTGTAGGCTACATACCTTTTGCAAGGCTAAATTCTTCATTGTCACATCCCTCATTATGTTTACTTATGAACCCTTGTTGATCAAATAATTGACAATAAAACACCCTTCTATCCAAATGCCAGTCTTTGGGATGCCAAGATTCAGGAAGGCATTGGCTACATCATTTTCTTTTATTAACTCTGGGGCCCTATTGGACTTGGTTGCAATTGGGGGAGAAATATTTAATGCGTGTCTCCGTGTTAGGATGCTTTTAAATTTCTTTCGACAATTGGGGAAAAGCATAAAAAACTATCGGAATGTTAAGTTTGGGTGGAAGGTATCTACATCTTTGACCAAGTCATACTCCTTGATAGGGTCCATTGGCTTCTCTAGCTAGTTAGAAAATGGGGCAACACTCACTTTCATCTTCCCTCTTTCTTCTAGAAGTAGTATCATTTGAAATTCTTCTATCAATGGGGATAACTTTGCCTCTTTCGTCTCCTGGACCTCTAGTCCTGTCAATTAGATTGTCTTTGTGTCTCTTTGTGACATCGTAGCACTCTTACTATACTGTTTTGTTTCTCTATTGGAATATTGAACTTTACAGTTTTGGCTGGGGGGTTATTTTCTTTTTGGACGAGTGTTTCCTTTTTCTTGGCATGCATGACTGTGGCAAATTCTAGTTCCAACAAGTTGAAATTAGGCTCCTAGGATTTGGTTTTGTTCTCAATGGCACTAGCCTTCACAGGAGCTAGATTGGGATAGCCTTTTGTAGTGTGGCCCTCTCCTTTGCATCTATTGCATAAGGGATTGTAGTCCATGGACCTTTTAGGGTTTGGACAATTTGGCGAAATGTATCCCTTTTCTTCGCATATGTGTCACTCTACTTTTGATCTTTGGCTACCACTAGAGTGTCTTCCTCTGTAGCTTTGAGACAATAATCGCCTTGGCCTGAAGTTAGATCCAAACTCCATGGCCTTTGGCCCAATGTCATGGGTTGCCATCTTTTATTTTAGTAGATTGAATCTTTCCCCTTTATCTTTCTTTCTCCTTTCATGCATCTCCTTAAGAGACCAGATGGGTTATGTATGGTTCTTCCTCAAGTAGTATGAACATAAAGCTCTTGGTATGGTAGGTGCCAAATGTCCTGGCTGATAGCACTTTTTACACTAGGTGTTGGATCTAATGGTGTCTTGTGTTGTTCCTATAAGGTTAGATACACTAGCAATGCCAGTTTCAAAGTTTGCAATTGTTTTGTTAGCACATCCATTAGCTCCTTCTTAATATTTGCAAATGAGTTGGATAGGTACTCCTTTAAACTTTCTCCCACTAATACACTTGCAATGGGGTTCTACAGCATATTTGGTATCATAGCATAAATCACTTGAGTTGATGAAAGGGGACCTTTGTTTTGGTTTTGGTTCAGGGTTCTTGTTTGGATTGTTGGCTACTACTACGCAGACTAGTTAGTAGAATTCCATATTGTGGTTGTTGATTCACCATTGGGGGGACCATTTATGGCCATTGGGACCATGGTTGAACCATCATAGGAGATGTTGTTTGTGGCTGTTGAGATGGCAAGCTCAACATGTGCAGACATTGATGATAGACCACTTAGCTAGATGAGTACGCACATCTACACTTAGAACGTTGGTAGTCATTGTGATACTCACATGGCCACTGACTTATCACTTACTATATTTAGTTTGTTACACCTACCTACAGCTGTCAAAGATATAATGCCAATGGATTAGTGTAGTTGGTTATGCACAGTTTCCTTTATGTTGTATCTTATCTATACTCTGTGTACATTGTATAGTGTGGAAGAAGAAGAAAAATCAGCAAGAAAACGTTTTGACCTCCATCTCTCTTCTTGTGTTCTTGAGCGAGCTTCCTATTGTGTATACAGTGTGTGTTTGGCGAAACAACTCAAGCACATCCCCCCATCACGCGATTCTTGACATGGTATCAGAGCCATGCCACTGAGAGAGGCTGATTTTGAAGGCTAAAGTGAAGGAGAAGAAGCAAGGTTTGAGCAAGCAAGCAATGGGTAAGAAGCTCTCCCATTCTTCCACTCTCTCTCTTGGATAGGAGGCATCGGAAGCAGGGTCAAGCAAAAATCTCAGATTGTTGTGAGATTTGGTGTGCAAGCAGAGCATTGTATATTCTGTAGATAAGCCCTTTAGGGTTTTCCTGTAGTTACTTGGGCGTTTGAGGCCGTTTCAGGCCCTGTTTTAGAGCCACAAGGTTGCGGATAGCAGTTTCAAGGTACACTGTGATTTCGACTGTATTGACCAAAAGTGGGTGCACAGGTTACAGATTGCGAATCTGTAATTTTTGAGGTGTTTGTAGGAAGAAAACATAAGGTTTATCTACAAACAGGTTGTTGATTATATGTACTATTGAGCAATAAGTGAAAAAGGTTGCTTAGTGTAGTACTGTGCACGTGTTGTCATTAGGGGAGTTTTGAGGTCTCGAAAATGCCTTTTAGGATGTGGAGAGAGAGTGCTCTAGACCAATAAGAGCAAAGCCTCCATAACGGAACTTCTATTTAAAAAAAAGTAAAAAATTATTTTACAAAAATATATAAATATGATAATATTACGAATTTGTATTTTTATTATGTATTTTTAGTCTCTTATATTCGTGATTATGATATCTTTTGCATTAATGGCATAGAGTCTCGGCTACTTTTATTTAATGATGTTTCTAGATTAATGATAATGACTGATGTAATCGAAATTCAAATTGGTGAAAAGCATGGCGCTCAGTTTTTTCCCTCCTTTCTTTTATTCCTCTATTGTTTTTCCCTCCGTTATGATAGCCTAGTCCTCTCTCTCTCTCTCTCTCTCTCTCTCTCTCTGTCTCTCTCTCTCTGTGCATGTATCTCTCTCTTCTACCATGGATACAGAAATTCGACCTTTAACAAGGCATCTAAGCTCCCAAATCACATCCATATCAGTGTTTAACTCATTCCAAACTGATGGAAGATGGATTCCTACTATCATTAGCAAAGGTAGTTGGATCACCATGCAACAAGCAAAACGTGGAAAAAGGCAAAGACATGAGAGCTCGTTTATCTCTGCTTGGAAGGGCAGAATTCGAGATTTTAAGCTTGGAGCAAATAAGAATAGTATCAAAGAGGTACTAGTGCAACATGTGTTCATGCATAGAGAGCTGTGTTTGAAACCTGGATCTTCAAAGCTTCCAATGCATAGACCAAATTGTAAGAATTTGATTCTTAAAGTTTTTCCTTTCTTAAACATGGTTTAGGTTTTTCCATTATAATATTTGTTTGTCTTGTAGATGCCTATCCCTCTAATCTTGAGGAATGGCAACCAGTGGAATCTATTGATGTTATTGATGTTATACATGGTTCAATTGGAGAAGAAATGTATAGAGGTAGAAAGAAGACAGAGCTTGCAGAGAATGGAATATTCTTTTATGACCATTCTTATGTTATTCCTATGCGGCGTTGCCAATGGGGATCAATAAAACTCCTTCCTTTGCCAGATTTTTCAAGTTTGAGTGGCCTTTGCCAAGTCCAGCTACTAGTGAGGGCTATAGATGTAAGATATTTTCTGAGATCCAAAAAGCACTAAAATCTAATATCTCAAGTAGGCTAAGCAAAGTTACTTTATTTATGCCTATTAATATATTTATTGATTTCTTCTCTAATATGGAGATAAGAATAACAAAAACCATGCTTTCAGTGAAGAGACTAACATATGATCATATCATACAATTTGTTGATGAAGGATGGGGATGCAAGGACAGAAGGAAAAATTATATGTAAGATAGATCAAGACTTTATAGCTTGTAAATATATGATTGCTACTCAAAATTTTATCCTTAGCTTTTACTATAGTCGATGGCATTTTGTTGGTAGTAGTCTAGTTGCTTTAGACCAGAATCTTAATGATTTCAGCAAGGATCCTATAGTGGATCTTGATATTTGGTTCAACGAGGATATTATTGCAATCTTAAAGATCAGAAAATCATGTAGGCTACATCAAGTAAGGATGGATTTACAAAATGAAGACATTGAACTACCATGCTCCTTTGTATTCTTGACAAGAAACGAGTAAGTTTTCACATCATATTATATCTACTTAGATGTATATCAAGATCTCACTTTCTAACTAACAAACATTTGTAATTTATTTTTTGCAGATATCGAAAAGGAGAGAAAATAAAATACACAGCAATGACATTCAAGAAAAGATATCTTTACTATCAATATAAAATACATGTACAAATTTTGTAGCAGATGTCTATCTGCCATCTCTATGAGATATACAAGGGCTGAAGGGCAAATTTCTATATATGAAGGCTTACAAGGTGATATGGGAAAGCTATTTCTTTTTTGGAGAACTATCCTTTCTAGGAGTCCTTTTGCCTTTCTTTGATGTCTTGGGTATAGAAGGTGTTGAAGCTGTGGATTTGCCTTCCGTGGTTATAGGCACCGCATCTCCTTCATGGTGCAAATCCCCACCAATCTCTGTTGTTGGTTGTATACAATTGACCATTATATACTTCAAGAGCTTTGCTCTGATGTACCAAACATGCTCAGATGTATAGCAATCCTTCGAAAACTGTCACACATTTATAGAAAAAAGAGTTTTAGTTCATTATTGTTCTTACAATAGACTATATTTTTATCATCAATGGACTATTTGCAATTAATATCTATCTTAAAGTCTAGCATCTTTCATATTACCTTTACATGTTTATCATCAGTAAGATAAACAAAGTTAACCATTCTTCTAGCATTTGCAATCACCCTCCAGCCACAAGAATGGCTATCATCCTGATGGGGACACTGCAACCACCAACACAAAGTAAAACTATAAAGAGGACGAATGGTAGTTCATAGAATAAACTCATGTTTCAATTATTTTAATGAATAACTTACCGTAACTTGTCTATATTGCATTGTTGCAAGCAAATCAGATGGCATAGGGGGTCTTTTCTCTAGCTCTTCAATTAATCTTTTGGCACCTCTGTATATAAAATATGTTGAAATTTAGAGTACTTACAAAAAAAAGAATTGAAATATCAAGGAGCCCTTGGATAATATAACTTACAATTTAGCATTTCCATGGCTTCCTTTCATAGAGTTGATTAAAAAGCATTGCTTATCCACAAGGTCTATTGCAATCAAGCTCCAATGAGAACTAAAAGCAATCATATCTCAACAAATTAGTAGGATAAAATCTCAAAAACTCTAATAGAATATTGAATCACTTACTTTTCATTATATGGAATTATAAGCAGCTCCAAAGTATCGAAGTCAATCAAATTGAGCCAGTGCTCAATAAAACTTGTATCAAGCTCATTCCTCATAAAGAATGAGATAGATGGATCAAAAACCTCAATTTTTTGTTGTATATCCAAAGGAAACTCATGCATTATACACCTAGAAAAGGCATAGAAATAGTGAGTATAAACAAGAAAAATCTTATTGCTTAAAAAATATCAAAAAGTATAAGTAATTATGGATGGACATACCTTAGGCCAGCAAGAATAAGACTGTCATTTACTTCTCTTCTTTTATCCTTAAGAATCTGAACACATGCAGCATCAAAGGAGATAACCTCAGTTCTTTTGCCTAAGTCACCAGGTAAGAAACAAAACACACTGAATCCTTTTGGATTAGCTGCTTCAAGAAGGGTGGCTAGCTCATTTTCAAAGGACTCTAGTTGCTCTATTTCCCTTTCTTCAACCCTTTGCCTCCTGTACTCTCTCCATTTATCTGTTTGTTCCTCTTTAGCCTTCTCCTCTTTTTCATGTTGCCTTGTATCCTTCTCATGGGTGACATCCTCAACCCTGAGACCAGAATCATCTTTCTTTCTTCTAGCTGGGGGCACATTAAGGATATTAAATGTCTTCATATCAGTGATGAGGGGAATTGGCTCAAGGACCTTTGAAAATCTATATCTTAGCCTCCTAAGAATCACCATGTCCTTGTCCATGAGTGTGAGCCTATGAGCATGAGCAGCACAAATGTAGGCATCTTGAAAAAACTCAACTAGAAAATCCTCTGTGGCTTCTTGTATACAATTAAGAGCTGTTCTTGTCCATATGAAACTATCCAAACTATATCTGTCACAAATTTCCCTGACAAGCCTCTGAAAAGACAACTTTGGAATTGCATTGTCAAGAGCATTTACTGCCTTCCTAATCTCCCTTAGACACCTGACATTTTGAGAAAACTTTCTCCTTGGCTTTGACTTTCTAGAGAGCTTCTGAGGCTTTGAAGACTAATGAATCTTTGATGCTAAATCCCTAGGATCAATCTTCTCTTTTCTTGCTGTTGTCTTAGTCCTAGCCATCTGCCAAAAAAAGATATGTTACTTCTTCTCCAGCATGTCCAGCAAAACGCGAGTCCCAGACAAGATTTATCTATGCTGCATGGCGTTTTCGCGTATCAGCTGAATTTTTCTCGCGCTGTCTAGTGAAACGCGAGTGTCAAGCAAGGCGCCTCCTTGCAGCTGCTTCTTTTCGCGTTTCACCGGACTTGTTGTCCATTGTGTCCAGTGAAACGCGAATTTAAGCCAGGAGACCTGCTTGAAGTACCTTATTTTCGCGTTTCACCGGACAGCTCATGAATAGCATAAAAATTGACAAAACCAAGAAAAAAGAGCTTTGATCCAAGGAAAGCTTTTAAGATTACATAAAATATCCACAGAATTAGGGAAGAAATTTGAAGATTTCCTTAAATATCCACAATATTTAGGAATGCTTTCACTGTGGAAAAAATTCTTTTGTAGTGGTCATAAGCTAATAATAACATAAAGGATTAAGGAAAAGTATCAAAACAATGCATTGAATGGAGCCTGTTATTGAAAAGCAAGATGCAGAAACCATACCTTCTTTTTAGCTTGTTCTTCACAATCTCAGCCTAAAGACGACAATATGCTCGAAGGTTTGCTTTGTTGGGGAAGCAGTGAAATGCTTGGAGATTGGAAGGAAATGCTTGGAGATTGGAAGAAACACCAAAAACAAAGATGGAGTAGCGATGAAATGCGATGAAAGGTGAAGGCGGTGAATTTGCATGGACTCAACGTTCTTCGCAAAGTGTTAATAACACACGTGTGACATACTCTCGCTTACCGGAATTTTTTTTTAACTTGGAAAAGGGTTATGTAACACACGTGTGACGTATTTTTGGAAAA
Organism: Lygodium microphyllum; assembly: GCF_053477565.2. Classification (NCBI taxonomy): domain Eukaryota; kingdom Viridiplantae; phylum Streptophyta; class Polypodiopsida; order Schizaeales; family Lygodiaceae; genus Lygodium; species Lygodium microphyllum. Next base: position 132,806,653 of record NC_141142.1, read on the forward strand.
AGAGAGTGCGCACGTCTTCTGAGGAGTTTAATACGCTGTGTTAAGTGAGACACGTGTACACGTATTTTTCCATTATTACACAAACTTTTTCGTTGGAACTATCACCACATGCTTAAAGGTCAATATAAAAGCATTTCAAAGCCAATTCTCCGACATTGTCTTCTTTTCTGCCAAAATTTCGTCTCGACTTCCCTTCAAGGTCCTTGCTTCCTGTGTGGAGAGCAGTTCAACAATCTTTGATAGGTAACAATTTTTTTTAATTACAAGCATTTTAACAAAATAAATTTGATTAATATAGAAAGAATGTTTTATAACACTTGAACAATTAGAGATGTTATGTGCTTTCTATATTTTAAAAGCAGCATAGCTTTTCCAAAAATGATTTTATCATCAATTTGTGTGTTTCCATAGAATTTATTTATAGTTCATGTTTCTTTTCTTCATTTGCAATTTTTGACCAGTGAAACGCGAAACAATGTCTCTGTTAGTGATATTTTGCTAAGTATCGCGTTTCACTGGCCACATGTTAGAATAATTTTTGTCTTCAAGGAAGTGTCCGATGAAACGCGATTCCTTCACAGGCATTTGCCTTACACACTTGAATTTTCGCGTTTCACCGGTCAACTAAAAAAATTCTCCTTTTTTGATTTTTTTATCTTGGAAAATCAATTTTGGGGCCTCTTTCCATGGTTCCATCTTGTTTTATTGGATATTGGTTCTATTCTGTTTTTTTTTTCCAGGGATAAATATTTTTCTGGTCAAGATGACAAAGAGGAAGCTATCTCTGGAAGGAATGGATGAGGAGGAGATAATTGAGACATCTGATGATAGGCTCTTTGATTTTTTACACACCACTGGAAATTCTTCCAAGTTTTGCTATATCAGGGAAATTTTCAATGTTCCTTTTGATTTGAAGGAGTTATTGGAGGATCTTGATGATAAACTTAAGGAGTACAGATGTTTTTATGATAGACATGTGCAAGGTTTGGAAGTCAATGGATTTGTTCATTATAGTGATGTCATGGGAGCCACCAATACATCCAGGTCAACCTTGCTAGGCAGGTTCAACCTCATTGATGAGGAATTCAGAAAGAAAGAAACATGTTGCCCTTTCCACAGGTACCAACACCAATGCCTTCTGATCCACAAGGACATTGGATTTATTGTGTATCTTCAGTACATGGAAAATTCTTCTCCAGATATAGACCAACAGAGAAAGCTAGAGGATATTGCAAGTATGGATAAGGAGGTCGAAGAGAAGGAGGAGATGTTCCAAGAAGATGTTGAGAATCAACTTGTCCAAGGTTTTGATGTAGGTTTATTCAAGAGTGACAATATCACAATGGTGGAAGAAAAGGAGATTGAGCCAAGTGCACAGGTTGATGAAGAAGGTTCTCTTGCCCGTGTTCCAACATTTTCCACTTATCTTATCAACAAGAAGAGATATGTGTTGCTAAATGATATTCAACATCTTTTTGATCTTAGAGAAGATTATTGCTTAGCAATCCTTGCAGGTTGGGGCAAAAATGACATGAATTTTATAGGTTATGAACAAGGACCACTAGCAAGTCTTGATGTTGAGGGAGAGAATTTCCAAGATAGCTCTATAGCCTTACATACATGTATTAATCAGATCATAGAATACGAAAAGGGAGGGCTACCTACAGAAGAAGAGTTCTTGCAGGTCCAGAAGAAACTTCATATTGATGATGTAGGGTATGAAGAGAGATTGAAGTCTCCATCAGATGAGAAGCCCAAGAGTTCAATAAATCTTTATGATGATAGTCTTCTTGAAGAAGACGAACACCCTAAGGTATGAAATATAATTCGAAGTTACCCATTGAGTTTATGTTAGACTTTATTATGCATTATAGATAAATATCTTATATCTTGTACTGTTGTGGTTTGTTCTATAGATTGAGATTGAAGATCTGGATAACTTTCTTGGAAGGGCCAAGGGCTCTAGGCCAATGAAGCTTGGAAAAAATCAAAGCCTTTGCCATTATATTGGAAACTTAAACAATCAAACAATTGTAATATATCATAGTAGATTGTCAAGCTCTCCAAGTCTACCAATGATGGCTTTGAGAGCTATCTCAAAGGTAATTGGATCTCAAGTTTTCAGCAGAGGTTTGGACAAGATTATTTTGGTGGAGAAGGAAGAAGCCATAAGAGTTTTTGGCTTCATGCCTGGATACAGTGGATCTAGAGCTGGATATTTTGGAGTTCTTGGCTCCTATTTGCTCTCTTATGTAGGAGATAGTAAGAATTTGAAGCTTCTTCCAGGCTATCGGAAACAAGAGTTTTTGAAATACAGAGGTCTTATTGAGTGGGATGAAACAAAAGATTCCTCTAGAGGCCCTGTCGAGCTACCTGAAACCAAGGACTCCTCTGAAGGCCCTGTTGAGGTGGCTGAAACTAAGGACTCTTCTGCAACACAATCAGACTAGAAGATGCCAAAGATTAAGGGTTTCTTGAAACCCATCTTTTCCCAACTCTTTGTTTGGTTTGTAACCATTCTGTAAATCTTTGCTTTGCGCAAGAATTTAAATATCTATCTTTTCTTCTTTGGGTAACAATTTGTATAGTCCTTGCTAAAGATGATGTATTGCTTGATGTGGTTGTATCTTTAAGCTTGAATTTATGCCAAATTTGTCGATAGAACCATTGAAAGACCTCTAATAAACTATTGGCTTCGTGTCTTCCACCTCCATGTCTTGTATGTCTGAAATAGTTTGTTCTTGCTTGATAATGTGATTTTTCCATACCTTGGGTTGACCAGATAGATAGAGATCCATATTGTTTAATAAAGTATGGAGCATGGTTGTATAGAATATGCTGCATAGTCAACAAATAAAGAAAGTTATTAAAAAACATTATATGAGTTCGACAATGAAGAAACAAACATATACAAACTTCTTACCATATAGTGAGTAAAGTGTTGATCACCCCAAGCTTCTGTCATCGCCTTTTTGAAAAGGTTCAATTGGTTTTTAAAGTCTTTGAGATCATCATCATTCCATTCAGTCTTATCACAATAAGAAAACACTTTGTCTAGTGTTTCCCAAACTTTAGCTTTTCTATTTCGAGCTTGTCCATTATCAGTGTGATCCTTAACTGCATTATGTAGGGATTTCCACTGATTAAATTTAATAGTTGAGCCACCATTTCTCGAGTTTATCTTGCCAAGTCTCCCATGAAAGCCTAGAAACCTTCTAGCCTTCACTCCACCAATAGATGGTTTTTTTGGGACACAATTACCATCCTTAGACTTTTGAAGATCTAGTTCAATAACAACATTGCCACCATGCAAACTAATTGCAGAGAGAACTTTTTCAACCTTTGTTATAGCATCTGTTCTAGTTGATAATGGCTTCAACTTCCATGCAAATCCTATATAGAGATGAACAAGCTTTTCGATTATCCTGCAAAGTGCATGAAGTGTACAAATATGGGCATTCGCTAAAGGAATGTCCAAGACTGGTTTAAACTGTGGATCCTTATTGTGCCTAGAGGGAGCTCTATTCCAATTGCTTGATTTTAACTCTACAGCTGGTGACATGCAGTATAAGTAAGGAGATCTTGAGTTAGCTCCCTTTGATACATTATACATACATTTGAGTGTCTTTAGGTCACCAGCTATGTGCTACTCAATCCTGTAGTTCCCTAATCCTTCAACAAATAGCTCTTCTCCTACTTGTTGCCTTTGAATAACATTAGGTATTGATGTTTGATGAAAAACCCAATATAGTATATCAAAATTCTCAGTATCTACCTCAAATGCTCCTAGCCACCAGATGTTATATTCAGATTGAACACTAAATGATGTTGAGTGATTGCAATGACCTGACGAAAGTGCTCTATTCATCAAGGTGATAGAGATTCTCTCCAATTTTTTACATTTCAGAATCTCACTTTCATCAAGTTTAATCACAAATCTAGCCACTCCCTGTGCCTCTGCTACTGACAAGTCATAAAATTTGATCATTAAGCATTGTAGGGTGGGCAAGTCAAGGAAAATATTGTTAAATTCATTGAATGTAACCTCCTTTTTCTTGCCCTTGAAGCTAGCCTTGATATGAAAAGGCTCACCTAGAATCTCCATCACTTTGTTATTAACTCTCTGTCTGATAGTCCTAACCACAAATGGTTTCGGAAGTATGCAATTGTGTACCTGTCCTTGCTTCATATTTGATTGTAAAAGCTGGAAAAGTTGCATATAAGCATCTCGACTGATACCAATACTATCCAGTGTCTTCTGTACTAACTCAGAATCCAAAGAATGATCCTTCACAAATGACTCCAAGCATTGTTTCTTTGCCTTTTTAAATTTCTTCTTCTCCAAAATATCCTTTGAAATTACTGAAGGAAGAAGATGATAATAAAACTGAGCTGCTTTTAAAGAATCTCTTTCACTTGCATTTGGTTGTAGAAGAGATCTAAGCAAAATTAACATCACAAATCAATGCAAGTAGTTTAAATAAAGCCATATTTAAGATTTTTCAAGTGAAAAAAAATATACCTTGTTGCTTGGATTCTTTTACCACAGCCTCCTCCTCCTCATTTGAGATTCTCAATATTTTTAAGAGCTCTTTGTCGATTTCGAAGGCCTAATAAAGTTTGCTTTTGTTGATAAGCTTTGATACGCTTTTCCAATGAATGAATTTTTTGCTGACAATCCTCTAGCTTCTGCAACAACTCTATATTGTGTTTCATCAAAAGATGATTCTCTAGTCCAAGGATATCCTTTTCTGCAACAAGATTAAGTGTATAACCTAAAAATCCATTGTAGCTATCACCAATAAACCTCATTAATGACGAGCTATTATAGAAAGGAGGAGTGCTATTTCTGCTAGGATCTTTGGGATATAGCTTTCCATCTAACCAAAGATCAATATTCTTCTTTCCTTCAAACCTCAGTATATGTTTCATAGACTCTGTAACCGTGATAGATTTTGTTCTCTTTCTTATCGGTTCATACTCACTGTCCAACTCAATATGAAGATGATAGAGAGGTCTTTTATGAGAGCTACAGAGATCATTAGATGATTGATCCATAGCTGAGTTACAGAGATCATTGGGTGATTGATCCATAGCTAAGGATATGATTAGAAGCAAGAACGAAAACAAAGAAGAGACTAATAAGGAGGAGAAAAAAAGAAGAGAGAAACAATGGAGAAATGATGGAGGGAGGCAATCGAGTATCCACCAAAATTCAAATTGAATATTACTTTTCACTTTAATGAGGAGAGGTAAGATCTTCATTATGATAACCTTGCCAACTTTATGGCGACCTAGATTTCTAGGTTTGATGTGACCACGAGAATATCACGACAATGACTTATTAACGAATTTTGATATTTTAACTTACCAAAATATAAACCTTTTAAAAATTCTATAAAATGATTTTATTTCGTAAATTGTTTTCTCTCTCTAGGATCTCTTACAGGGCATTTTCGAGACCTCAAAACTCCCCTAATGGAAAGATTGCAGAAGACTATCTTGCTATGTTGTATCCTTGTTTGTGATAATGGCAGAGAACATTGGAAATCCCATTATTGAGAAGCTAGACAAGAACAGCTACCCTTCTAGGAAGTTCCATGTGACGAACTTCCTCATTGGAAAGGGCCTTTATGAGTTTGTTTCAAGTAAAGAAAAGGAGCCAGAGCTGGATATCCCTTCGACTGTAGATGAATTAAAAGCATGGAAAGAACGGAATGTGAAAGGCAAAAAGGTGATGTATTGGTTATCTGCAGTAATTGATAATACGACGTTGGGACATATCAAGAATGCAGAAACTTCACATGCAGCTTGGACAATTTTGGAGAACATGTTTTTAGTAAATACAAAGGCACGAAAGATTCAACTCAAGCAAGAGTTGAATGCCTTGAAGAAAGGGAAAATGTATGTCAATGAGTATGTGTTGAAGGTGAGGAGCATTGCAGATGCTTTAGCAGCGATTGATGCAATGCCTAATGATGACGATTTGGTTTCATCCACTTTGAGTGGCCTTAACAATGAGAAGGCATGGAAATCATTTGTTACTTTAGTATATGTACGGAAGCCATTTCTAGATTTTGATGAGTTGATCTCTCTCATGATTACAGAAGAGATCAATATGCATGGTGACTCATCTAAAAAAAATGGTAAACAGGTTCAAGCATTTTACTCAAGTTCAGGAAGGGGACGTGGTAGATCCTCCTCTTTGAGAGGCCGTAGTATGGGATGTGCTGGTGACAACCAGCAAAATAGGTTCAATCAGCAATTTGGTGAAATGCAGGTTTCAGGAGGCCGAGGAAACTTTAGAGGGAGGGGGAGCTCTAGAGGAAGAGGTGGATGGCAGAATAGAGGTTCTGGAAATTCTGCTATTGTTTGCCATTATTGTGGCAAAACAAGCCTGCTATGCAAAGAAGGACGATATTCGCAGTGGTAAATTGCAATAAGAAAACTATGCATCATCTTCACGACAGAATGAAGACAAAAATGAGCATCTGTTTGTTATGTAGCATATGATAAATGCAATTACAGAAAAGGGGACACATGATGATGTATGGTATGTCGATTCATGTGCATCTAATCATATCACCAGTCATGTTGAATGGTTTGGAAAGATGTAGGACTTACAAAATCCAGGTTATGTGCAGACGAGTGATGATTCATGCCACCCAATTTCACACATTGAAAAGGTTCCCTTGTCCTTGTATGATGGCCAGACAAAGAGTCCGATAGATGTATTACATGTGCCATCAATTACAAAGAATCTAGTGTTTGTTGGCCAAATGGTAGAGCAGGGGTTGCAGGTCTGATTCAATGCAAAAGGTTGTTTTGTAGAAGACTTTAATGATAAGTGCAGGTTGGTCGCAAAAGGAAGTAGGGTTGGCCAAATGTTCACTTTAGATGCTGGAATTCTCGCAATGGATGCTGCTATGTATGCTAAAGGGAAGGAGTAGTTGCAGATATTGAAATATGGCATAAACATATTAGACATGCAAATGTGCAAAGGCTGAAATTAATGCAGTCCAGAGGATTGGTTACAGGGTTGCCTTCTTTTAGAGTTGCAGAATTGCATAAAGTCAGTGAAGCATGCGAGTTTGGTAAGCAGGCAAGACAACCCTTCTCGCATGATAGAGAAGTGAGTAGAAAAATAATTGATGTAATGCATATAGATGTTTGGGGGCCTACACATAATGTATCTCTTGGTGGTAGCAAATACTTTGTCACATTTATTGATGACTGTTCAAGGAAGTTATGGGTATACTTCATGAAGGAAAAGAGTGATGTGTTTGAGCACTTCAAATCTTTTAAGGCAGCTGTTGAAACAGAAACATGCTTAAAAGTGAAGTGCTTGAGATCAGATGGAGGGGGAGAGTACCTCTCTAATGAGTTTACTGGCTTCTTGAGGAGTCATGGAATAAAGAGGCAATTTACTTGCAGGTATACCCCACAGCAAAATGGGATTGCAGAAAGAAAAAATAGGCATATTGGAGAAGTCACATGGGCATTAATGACTGAAAAGCATATGCCCAAACATTTTTGGTCTGAGGTTGTCCATATATTATGAACAGAACTCCCATAGCTGCAATTCATGGGATGACTCCTGAAGAGTGCTTTACTGGCAAGAAGCCTGATGTATTACACTTGAAGGTATTTGGATGTGTTGCATATGTTTATGTGCTAGATGAGCTATGGAAGAAGATTGATCCAAAGGTAGAAAAATGTATTTTTATTGGGTACTCTTTAGAGCAAAAAAGGTATCGATATTATAACTCTATCACATGTGAGTTCAGAGTGAGCAGGGATGCTATCTTCGATGAGATGTCAGCTGGTATGCACTTGATGGTGATGCATTATATGATGATAATGATCAAGACAGTTATGTGTAGAAAGAAAAATAAGAATCACGGAGTCTTAGTGGACCAGAAACATCATCTGGTACTATACCTACAGTGAGCCCTTGGTCTAGGAGACTAAGGGGTAGCCCCACATCTTCATGCGGATCTATAAGTGTTGCAGGGAGGAAGGACAAAGGAAAGAAGATAGTGCTAGATGGTAATGATGCATCTACCAGCCATTTGGAATTTGACGAAGATTCCAGTGGTTCAGAGAGTTTGGACGATGAGCTTGGTATTCCTTCAATCAGGACACTAGGTGTACAGAGAGCTCATAGTAATGTAAAGGCTCCATTGAGTGATCCGGTGGTACGCAGATCTAGCAGGGTCAAATACCCTATTAAAAGATTTGGTTTTGAAGGTTATGCAGCTCACCATTATGCTTATATGGTGAAACTAGTTGAGAATGTTGAGCCCACTTGTTTTGAGGATGCTGTTGGTCATGCTCATTGGGATGCAGCGATGGATGAGGAGATGGCTACATTAGAAGCCAATAAGACTTGGGATTTGGTTCCCTTACCTAAGGGTAAGAAAGCTATTGGCTATAAGTGGGTTTACAAAGTCAAGCATAATGCAGATGGTTCAGTTTCAGTAGGTATAAGGCTAGGCTGGTTGCAAAAGGCTATGCTCAAACATATGGCATAGATTATGAAGAGACATTCAGTCCAGTTGCTAGGATGGCAATTGTTAGGTGTGTGATTGCCTTGGCAACAACCAAAGGTTGGAGTTTGCAACAAATGGATGTTAAGAATGCCTTGTTGTATGGTGAATTGCAAGAAGAAGTGTATATGGAGCAGCCAGCAGGTTATGAGGATTTAGAGCATCTCACATATGTGTGCAGGTTAAAGAAGGCGCTCTATGGGCTAAAGCAAGCACCTAGAGCATGGTCTGACAAGATTGGAGAGTATCTTGTCAATATTGGATTTTGTATTTTTGATGCTGATCACTCACTTTATGTGAGAAAGGGAGATGAAGGTTTGGCCATCATAGTTATCTATGTGGATGATTTGATTATTATAGGTGACAGTGACAATGGGATTGTTGAAGTTAAGGACTTCTCGAAGAAGAAGTTTGAGATGAAAGATTTGGGTGAGTTGAGATACTTTCTTGGTATTGAGGTGATCAGATGTGATGATGGTATATGGTTGTCCCAAAGGCAGTATGGCTTGGATATGTTATCCAAGTATGGTATGACAGCTTGTAAGCCTCTTTTAGTACCATTGGAGCAAAATGTGAAGTTGAGTGTTGACGTTGGGGATGAGATAGAAGACCCTACTATGTTCAGGAGGATAGTAGGGAGTTTGATTTACATGACTATCACAAGGCTAGACTTGAGCTATGCTGTTGGCTTTGTCAGTCAGTTTATACAGATGCCTAGAAAGTCTCATTTGGATGTAGTTAGATGTATATTGAGGTATGTGAAGTCCACTTTACATTATGGACTTTTTTATGAGGTAGGTAAGGACGTACAGGTCCTTGGATACACAAATGAAGATTGGGCTGGTAGCATGTCAGACAAAAGATCTACAAGTGGATTTTGGTAGTGCAGCAATTACATGGAGTAGCAAAAAGCAACCTACAGTTGCTTTATCAAGTACAGAGGATGAGTATAGAGGTGCTGCTATGGCAGCATGTGAGGTGGTATGACTGCAAAAGTTATTAGGTGATTTGGACGTGCAGGGAGATGGTCCAGTTGTCATTCATTGTGACAACATGAGCAGCATACAACTAGCTAGGAATCTAGTGCTCCATGCTAGGACAAAACACATTGAGGTGCACTACCACTTTGTGAGAGAGAAGGTATTTGCAGGAGATATTGACTTGGTATATGCCAGCACACATGATCAGATAGTTGACATTTTCACAAAGGCATTGGGTGCAGAGAAGCTTCGAAAGTTCCGAAGCTTACTTGGAGTTACAGATATAGAATTGAGCTTAAGGGGGAGTGTTGAGATGGCAAGCTCAACATGTGCAGACATTGATGATGGACTGCCTAGCTAGATGAGTCCGCACGTCTACACTTAGCACGTTGGTGGTCATTATGGTACTCACATGGCCCACTGACTTATCACTTATTATATTTAGTTTGTTACACCTACCTACAACTGGCAAAGATATAACACCAATCGATTAGTGTAGTTGGTTATGCACTATTTGACTTAGAAGGCCACTTTCCTTTATGTTGTATCTTATCTATACTTTGTGTATATTGTATAGTGTGGAAGAAGAAGAAAAATCAGTAAGAAAACGTTTTGGTCTCCATCTCTCTTCTTGTGTTCTTGAGTGAGCTTCCTCTTGTGTATACAGTGTGTGTTTGGCACAACAGCTCAAGCACATCCCCCCATCACACGATTCTTGATAGTGGCCACTGTGGAGTTGGTATATTATATTGAGACACTGTGGATATCTACTATTGGTGGGGGGGTAGGAGATAGTTCATGGGACTGCATTTGGTGGATATGCCATTCTTGCCATTATAGGAGGTAAAACTCCTCTTCTTGGGGTAAAAAACAATCTTGCTTCCACTTCATTATACAATTTGGCACCTTCCATTATAGCTTGAAGATTAGTTGGTTTTCTTAGCTCCACAAACTTGTGGACCTCTTGCTATAAACCTCTCACAAGGACTTCCTTCTGAATTCCTTCATCTTTTGAGTATAGGTTACATCCTTGAGACATATGCCTCTACTCATTCTCCATGGATTTGATTCAAATTCATAAACTCTTCTCTCAACCTCTCTTTAAAGCCTTCACATCTAAATTTAGTGAGGAATGCCACCTTTAGTCGGTCCCAAGTACCAAATGTTATGTTGCTTGTCTCTTGTACCATTGAAATGCTACATCTTTGAAAGTGGTGGGGAATATCGCCAACCAATGCTTTGGGATTTCGAGATTCTTGGCCACACACGCTACCATAAACTCCACTGTATGAAGATCAAGGTCTTCATTGTATTGTCCTTTAAAGATTGGTAGTTGGACTACATTTGCTCGTAGTTATGTTGAAAGCTTGGCATTCTAAAGTGCAAAAGAACAAATTTTCAGATGTCTTCCACATCTTCACCAAACAATGATCTCCCTTAGATCTTATTCCATGGGCCCAAACAGATGGGTACCCTTGATATCCTCCCAAGATGAAAGGTCCATATCTCGTACCAAGTTAAATGTATATTTTCTCCAAAGATAAATATGTAATGCTCATAAGGCAAAGATATGAGAGAGTTATGCTCATGATCTACTCACAATCCTCCATCACATTTGACTTAGAATTCCACTGACCATGACCAAGTCTACAACCCAAAGCAAGAGTTAGAGTAATATGTTAATGTAGATCTAGAGCCTTCAAGTGAAAGAGCACACTAATTTCAAAACTATGAGCTACACAATGTCATGCTTTCCATTGAGAAATGTGTAAGGTATGTAGGGTTGAAAATTTTAGTCATTCCTTTGTTTCTCCTTCTGAGGTGGAGGTAATGGGTGTAAGTAACCATGGAAACCCAAACCCATGAGTATATGAATGTAAGTGTGGGTGAGTATAGAAGTAGAAGGTTAGATAATACCTATATGTCACATGCTCATTCAAATGATTTTCCTTTTAGTAATTCATAATCATATAACCAAAATCAATCTCCATAAATTCAAGCCCCACCCATTCACTCTTCTTTTGTTTCCTAGACACATCATCTACTCCACGGTTCACCACACCAGTGGGTAATATTCCATTAACCACATATACCATATTTTTAAATCCCATCTTGTACTTGAGCGTGGTGGCAATGCAATGGTACCAAGAGTTCCACTCCCAGACCAATCATTGATGTGGACCTACGCACAATGGTATCTAACTCATGCTTATCATGGCCACAGAGCTTGCTTGCATGTTAATGGCCAGTGGGCCATCTCACACCTTTTATGCCATGACCACACACTTTTGACTCAAACACCTAAAGTCACCACGTCATGCACTAAAGTGTTGCATGTCACACCTAGTCAACACAATATGCCTATTCAACACTACCAACTATTGGACACCACATATATCCTTCCATTTTTTGCTACATCCAAGCATGCATTTAGTGAAAATATCCTTCAATAGGTCAAAATTCACAACTTGGCCTAATATTATGTGGCATGTTTTGGACTCCTAGGAATTGTGGACCTTATTCATGGGTTGGAACCCCAACTTGATCACCATTGGTACTAATATGAGGTAGTCCACTCTTGGAAGAGCATAATGCCACAACCATTATTGAGCTCATGTAGGGTCTTTCTCTCAAGTTTCAATTTTGACCTTGCATCTAACGTTGGGTATATTTAGTAAACTATTTTGTGACTCAAGATCGTACCCAACATATCAATATTGGTTCTTGACCATGAGCTCCAAGAGTTCATGATCACTAAGCGGAATGACTTGACACTGAAGTTGGTTGAGTATTGGTGTTTAATCACCAAATACATCACCATTGTTCCACCAAAGTAAGATGACAATCAAGTCACCACTAGCCCACCAAAGTCAAATGACAACCAAGTTACTCTATTCATGAATAAGTTGCCTAATAAATATTTCAATTTCATGCAATAGATAATCTCAAAACCAAAATTTCCCACTACAAATTTGGGTGTTAACATTTGTAGTACAAAATATTGCTTGCTCACAGCTATAAGAAATCCCCTTTCCCAACTTCAAAGCGGCTCTTCTTTCTACCCTAAAAAGGGGAAGCAAGGGGGTGGGACATACAACAATAAGACCTAATCAGCTAATGATGAGAAAATTACATTTACCTGATTAGTTGGTGAGGAGAAAATTACCTTTCCCTAATGTTAAAGTTAGGTTAATAAAGTGTCCCAAGACAAATAGTTACCATAAACATTTGCAAAAGGAAAATCATTTTGATGAATAATGTTACTCAAATACCAAGGGCAATCCACCACTCAAATCCAAAACCCTTTACTCCACCTAGGAACTTAAGCACAATAGGACATCCTCTTGCATAGCCAAGAGGGGGTCATGTTGCTATGCCTACACATTATCCACCAAATACAAAGTTGGCATGTATTGGTAAATAGAGACCTAGTAGTCATATGGTCATTGGGCCACCCCCTCAAATAGCCCCCATCATGACCACCAAGGGGTTATGTGAATGGTTAAACTGCCCCTCCCTTGTTGAAAATGTCATAGAAACCACCTTTATCTAGGCTTGTAGATAAGGGAGGATATGTAAATATAGTCCTATTCTTAGGGTCATGTGTGAGGGCAATCTAAAGCCTTCCTCCTTTCCTATACAAAGCATCTAAGAGTCACTCTCACAAATAGATATGTGTGGAGATGGCTTAGTTGTACTTGAACAACTTAATAAACAAGGAGCCTCTTCTTTGCATATAGCCTCTCTTTTAGTCTCTATTGAGTGTGTATGTTCTTGATTAATTTCTAGCATGATTATGTGTGTTCTTGAGCTTTCCATGTTGGCTTGTTTCATTGAGTTCTTAAGCACACTCATCAAAACGTTACATGGTATCAAAGCAAAGGTCTTGTATGTGTTTTCTCATTACTCACCATAGAATTTTGCTGAGTGCATAAGGTGCATGAGCAAGTTTACTCACATTTTTCTTACAAGGTTAAGAGGATATAAGGTTGTGTTTACAATGCATCCTCTCATCTCCTTGCTACTCTCATCTCTTATCACACCACAAGTACACTCTATATGCATATAAGATGTAGTATGCTATGGTTGTGTTAATATGGGAGTGTTTTGTATTGAGAAATCTTGAGTTTAGAAACACATTTGAGAGTGGTTGAAACTTCTTAATTCAATATGAGAGAGAGAGAGAGAGGGAGAGGGAGAGGGAGAGGGAGAGGGAGAGGGAGAGGGAGAGAGAGAGAGAGAGAGAGAGAGAGAGAGAGAGAGAGAGAGAGCTCTATTGTCCCAACACTCTTCCACCATCCATCATCCACAATTTAATGTCCTTCTAGTGGGCTGCTAGTTAACTTGGTAGGCAAGCCATCCTATTTAGTGGGTTCATACATGCCGCCTACCACTCCAAACTCTTGCAAACGGCTACTCTTTTAGTAAGCCCCTAATTGTAGTGGCTCCATTTTCCTCATCTTCCATCCACGTACATGTGACCATTTGGTAGCCTGCTCAACACTACGGTTAGTTGGACATTGGAGCTACAGAGTTGGATTCTATCAGCTTTACAGTCTATCCAGCTAGCGTGACATCCTCTTAGCACCATCTTCAACTCGTGCTATCCTAAATCAACTAAGCAACCTAAATTTGGTGTATCTCCACGATCATTCCATAACCCTCCAGCAAAGTGTGTACATCTAACAAGCTATTGGCGATTCTGCTAACAACACGTTCGGGTGTGGTAGCTAGCTATGTTCCCACCTGGGAGTCTTTTGATAGCACAACTAGTCACACACTGTAGATGGTTGCCATTTTGGTCACCACCGATTATAACCTACCTAGTTAGAGTGTTAGTACCAGCACCTTCTCATAATCTCCTACTATACTAATGCTACTACGAAAGTGCCTCACGGGGATAAGGGGGACTAGAAATTTGGAACTACCTTAACCATAGACTAGAATTGTGAGAAGTGATGTCTGTACCATCCACTGCACAATTGATTGCAAGATAAGGATATATCTTATCTTGTACATTTCTTTCTATTTACTTAAAAAATAATGAGATTGTGCATATCCTTTTATAGAAAACAAAAAGAATTTTTGGTGGCTTTTAACCAACCAATGGCCTTGTGAAAATATATTATAATTGCTTGCCAATTTATAAGAGAGGTAGACATTACCAAGTATATGTCACAAATCACGTAGTGGGGGGACTTATGCAATGTACATAAAGTATATATAACATGCAATATAAAGGAAAATGACCTACAAAGTTAAGCAACGCATAATTGCCTATAATAATCCATTGGCACTATAATTATGCTAGTTGTAGATAGATGTAACTAACTAAATATAATAAGTGATAAGTCACTAGCTATGCGAGGATCATAATGACCACCGATGTGCTAAATGTAGATGTGTAGACCTATCTACCCAGGTGGTCTATCATTAATGTCCACACGTGTTGAGCTTGCCATCTCAACTCTCCTTTCTTAAGCTCAACTATATCTTTGTAATTCCAAGTAAGCATTGAATTTTTGAAGTCTCTTTGCACCCAATGCCTTTGTGAAAATACCAACCATTTGACCGTATGTATTGATATATACCAAGTCGATCTCTCTTGCAACAAAAAGCATCTTCTCTCTCACAAAATGGCAATGCACCTCAATGTATTTTGTCCTAGCATTGAACACTAGGTTTCTAGCTAGCTGTGTATGACTCATCTTGTCATAATGAATGACATTTGGACCATCTCCATGTATATCCAAATTTCTCAATAAATTTTACAGCCATTTCACCTCACATGCTACCTTAGTAGCATCTTTATGCTTAGTATTTTTACTTGATAAAGCAACTATTGATTGCTTTTTGTTGCTATGTACTATCGAGGAAAAACATGAATCCAATGGTAGATCATCTATCAAACTTATTACCATTCCAATATGCATTTATGTATCCAAGTACATGTATATCCTTACTTTCCTCATTAAAAAGTCTATAATATAAGCTGGACTTTACATACCTCAACATGTATTTGATTGCAACCAAATGAGACTTCCTAGGTACCTGAACGAGCCTCGACATTGGCTCTAAGGCTCTAGCCCATCCTCTATGCTCAATCAAAACACCCCATGGCCTTGCGGCTAGGAGTGTCCGAAGGCTATAGATACTAATCTAACTTAGACACATGTTTGTATTGTTTATAGTCCAACGAGTCCCTTCTTAACTCCTCACAAGGAGTACCCAAACAAAATGGTGCCTAACACCTCGTAGAACATATCCATGGAGCACCCCTCAGCTACAGTGGCCCACTTTGCCTCTCCTATGCCTCGAGGATTGGCCCCGAGATGCGCTGTTCAAACATATAATAATACTTACGATACATAGTCCTCTATTATCATTGATCGTTCTAGGAGATAAAGTATAATCCTCACTGAATAAGTCCCCAAAAGGAAATAGATCACTAACCTTACAGCTCGAGACTTCTCACCCTCACAATGTAGGTCAACATTTATAAAAACAGGTGCTATGGATCTATGATATATATTTCCAATACCATGTAATGAATGCAATGCAAGAGTGGATGATCTATCGTGCTGAACCATTTTATTTATTCAAAACGGTATTGTGACAGTGCACAAATAGTTCTCTTCATGCTTTTCATACTAACACATTTGCTTTGTTGCATATGGAATAACATCGAGTATACCTGTGCTACTGAACCCTTTAACTTTCAAAATTAACATGTTCTATATGTAAAGTGCATTATAAAAATCAGATTTGAGCCTATATTTAGCACTCATGACCCCTCCCCTCTCCCTACCATTCAATGTTATGCTTGTGGTGGTAGGTGTAGAGAATATTTTCATATCATTTTCTTGTTCGAAAAGTGATAAATCATGTACTATAACACAAAAATGCGGCTAAGTTGAGGCTAAACCTCATGCCTTAGACCCACCATACATCCACAAACACGTCCGTAAGTTTTTGTAAATTTTTGGTGCATATAAGAACTATTTTTTTCTATTTTTTATTTTATTGATTTTTCTATACATATTAGTTAATAAATTACTTTTATTTTCTAATTTTCAGATCCAACCTAATTAGGATTACTGAGATTCATCATTACCTTTCATTTGGTTCCATAAGAACACTATTTTCCCACCCGAAATAGAAAAAACTCCTATTTTCTCGCTTAAATACCACATTTTGAGCCTTTAATTATTATTAACATCCATGTTTAATGATGAGTTCTACATATTATCACTCGTAGCCCCCAAAGACATATCAAACAAGGTTCATACAAATTTTCATTCCATGTGCACTTCATTTGGATCATAAATAGCCATCAGACCTACCATAGATCTCTACACTACATGGAACATCAATTCTCATAATCTTGCAACAATCCGCCAGTAGATGCTGGACAAGCATCCTTCATCCTGTTCTTCTCTTTCTTCCACTCACAAAAATTGCCTCTTGGAGGAGAGAGAAAGATTGATTTTTGATCTCTTCATCTAGGCAACCATTCTCCATGTGGAGACAAAAGAATCAGAGTGAAAAATTGAAGAAATTTCTGAGAATGATCAGAGGGATACCTTATTCTTGGTCTCCAATTCCCCCCTCTCCAAATCGACAAGGCGTGGAGGGGTATTGTTTTGTTGTCTCCGTTTTGAAAAATGGTCCCTTCCCCCAATTATTGATTTTTTTCCCTATGTCCCTCTCCCCCAAAAGGCTCAAAGGCCACGCCTACTCAAGTTTGGACACTATTTTGACTGTCCTAGTGTTGCCTCCTCTTGTGTCCGATGACCAATTTCGCATTTGAAAAAACCCGTGTATCCGTCTTGAGTCCCAAACTACTGGACACTCATCGTGCTTCGATTGACACTCGAAGAATTATGAAAAATCCACAACCACTATGAAGGTTGGTCTTTTGAAGAAATTTTAATTCCGTCTTCCACTGCCACTTAAAATTGTCAAATCTGCGTCTTTCACTCTCATTATCCTTCAAAATTCGCTTTAAATTTGCATCAATCAACACTTATCTAGCATTTTTTGGGTGTTTGAATCTTTCTCTCATTGGCAAAACCACAAGATAGGGTGACTCAGCGCGTCGAATCCACAAACTAATTTGCACATAAAGAAACCGTAAAAAGCATCAAGCTGCTACAATGCAGAATACATAACAAAGCATATAAATAGCTCTCACCCTACCCCTTGACAAAATAAAGGCATGAACCCTCACAAGGGATAGGCCAAGTATAACTTGATAGAGATCCAAAGCTAGTCGCTAACCAACTACTCTAACATAGATGGGCTAAAAAGAACTATCCAAAAGAGGTAATCCTAAGTGGTGGTCTTAACTACCTACCTGCCCTAGGACAACTAAACTAGGAACTCCTACTTGGTGAGGACTCCTATAGCTTTGTATTTTATTTTTAGATACTTTTGATTCATAATTTTTTATACTTTTGAACTTGATAGTTGGGCATGTAAAAAGGAGGGAGTGAGCATAGTGTTCCAAGGAGAATAGGGCATCGGCCTCAGATGACCTGACTTGGTATCCAAGAACCTACCAAGCTCTCGCAAGGTGACACTTCATCCTTTTTTTCTTCACTCACTTTTATGTTCACTCCAACCATTCTAATCTATTTTTTTCAGCGAGACATCACCCCTAGGAAGACAAGGCATCAGCCCTGGTTTTCAAACTCGTCCCTAGGAATCTATTAGGCCTTTGGAAGGTGATGATTATCAAATCTTTGATTTTTCTTTTATTTCATTTCTTTTTTGGTTATTTAGAGGGTAGAACCCCTTTTTACACGCCTCCATATTCTATATGTTTAGATATATTCATTGTTTCTTTCTATTTCTTTACTTAGTAGGCCCTCAAAACTAACAAAAACTCCTAGAAATAGCCGCCTAGCCGGCTAGTAGGATAGGGTCACTAGGACTACCTTCTAAAATAGTTCTTATAATGCTCGACAATGCCTTTACAGGAGGCAAACAACTACTTGGACCTCCCTAGACATACATAACCTATTCTTGGGACTTCATGTCGCCTTCACTGCCAGTCCCCAACAAAAGAAAGAAAAATCCCCATAGATATATAACCATTTAGCATAAAGGGAAAGGACTCATAAAGGAAGGATATCACCTAGACTTGGCAGCAAGAAACTTTTGTGTAGCAAAAGGCTTACTTTAGGCACTCCCTTAGACATGTTTGGTATAATCACTAAAACATGAAACCATTAAACGTATGCGCACCAAACAGATACAAGGCCATCTTGGCCTAACAAAATTTATCATTAAACTCAATGGAAATGGCTCTCTTGGCCTAAAGAAAAACCAATATAGCTAATACTCCTCTGTCCTCGGAGTAGTACTAACATACAACAAGATGCTCCTTTCCAAGGAGAAAAGAGGGCTCCTAGCCCTAAACTAGATGCATCAGATTATGACCCATATCTCGTGCATATATAACAAGAGGTGTATGCATAAAATGTCATCTGACCACCCTATGGGTCTAGGATAACAATAGTAAGTGGGTTTGGGCTACTCTTTGCATTATCCATGCTAACAATCACTTGTTATATAAAGCATTCTGATAAAAGTCCCCATAATCGACCAGGTCCTGTCTAATCATCAATGATGACATCTAAACAAGGGCCACAGTTGAAAAAGAGGTCTTCTTCCTAAGCATAATTTTCTAATGAATTGGCAAACTGATTTCAATATCGTGGAACCAGCTAAAGAGACACTATCTCAAACTCATCAATTAGGTTCATAGCAATGCGATAACACATACGAAGAATGGGATTTCGTGCTATGTAGAGACCATTCAATTGATTCAAAACCAATTGGGAATCTCATTTTACTAATAACTAGTGAATACCACCTTTCTTAGCAATAATCATTTCCATGATCAAGGTTTTATATTCTTCCATATTATTAGTAAATCCTCCCCCAAGGTAGGTAAGTAATTTCATTGTGATTCTACGACGGGGATCTCTAATGACTACCCCAATACTTTCTTTCTTATTGGGGCCCTTGGATGCTCCATCAAAATATAATGTATATATCCATAGAGGGTTCACACATTTGGCCATCGTTGCCTCTTTTATTCATAACTATGATAGTCAAAATTCAACATATTCGGAGGATGAACCAAACGCTATATCCACCTTCTTCATTGAATCCAACAGGGATGCTTGTCAAAATCCTTAAACAGTGATGATAAAAGACTTTGATCTCCCAAAAGAATGTCTCGTTCTCTTGCTCAATCACTTTATAACCTTTGCTCCACCAAACGAGTCTTCCTTGATGGTATCTTTATTCCAAATGTGGGTGTTCTTAATAGGGAATTAGCGACCCCATCCACCAACTTTCATCCTCTCTTGTAAGTTTCAAATCAATCCAGCCTTGACTTGTGAGACAATTATCTCATTAGTATGCCTAAAGATAATAAGGTTTAATCTTATTTAGATTAACCCTACAAGTTTGCTAGTAATGCTGTGGACTTATTTTTCCTAAGTCTAACTATTTTGTAGGGACCATCCCACTTAGGCTCTAGTTTCCTACAAAATAGATCTCTACGTACATAATAGTATAAAACTAATTGCCCTTTCTTGAAGGTATATTTCTTTGCTTTTAAATCATGAAGCTACTTCATTCGACACTTAGCTACCTCCTGATGTAACAAACTTTGCAATTTGAGCTCATCAATGTATGCTAAAGTTGTAAAGCGCTCAAAGAGTGCATCTTCGTTTCCCAAAGAATGGTTAATTGTAAATCTTATAGTCGGAAACTCCATCTCTAGGGGTAGTACGCACTCCTTGCCATAAAATAACTTGAATGGGATGTGGCCGATAGCTTGCTTAAAGGTCCATTATATGTCCACGCCGCTACATATAACTTCTTATCCTGATCATGTTTCTTCTCTGATACTATTGACGAAGGAAATTCGGTATGGCAGCCTCTATACTATGCCAAACTCCCTTCTGCCACAAAGTGAATGAGGTAAGGGCACCACCTAGTCATGAAAGAGCGGACTAGGACGTTATGCAAGAGGGAGAGGAGATTGTGAGAGAGAAGAGAGGAAAATAGAGAGAGAGAGAGAGAGAGAGAGAGAGAGAGAGAGAGAGAGAGAGAGAGAGAGAGAGAGAGAGAGAGAGAGAGAGAGAAAGAGAACTACAAAAAAATAGATAAATCAATAAACTTAAGAGATGGATAATCCTCGGGACATAACCAATATACACAATATGGACACTAATAGCATGGGCTTATTACATTGTAGAGCATGCATAAGCTATAGTAGGGGAATGAATTGCATAAGCTCATGAGAGAGAATAGGGAAGGCTCAATAGGGCTGAAGGAGGCCTCTTGGCTCTCTCTCTTCTTTCAAATTACAAAGGAGAAGGCCTCTTTATATAGGCCTTGAGGGTGTTTAGGGAGGAGGTTAAGATATAATAGGAATTAACACCACCAAAGCTGCATTAAGGTGGTTCCACCAATGTGGAAGCTCCATCTAGATGTTTTGTTGACCAATTTGTACTTAATCAAGCTCCATCATAGGTGAGTTGTCTCCATTCTCCCCCCCATAGCTTGAGTCTAAGAGCTCTCCTATAAAAAAATATAGAGAATCTTCATAAAATAAGATCATATTTAGCAATAATAGAGAGAGAGTAGTGAGAGTTCATACATTACTACTACAATTAAGGATGTTTTGAGGGTGATTTAAGAGGGGAATTCTAATGGTTTATTAGCTTGAGAGAGAGGAGAAGAGAGGGGAAAGGGTTGGGAGTCTAATGAATGATGTTTTATGGAAGTGTTAAGTGTGGGGAAGAAAGTATGGGTGTGTATAACTCCACCGCAATTGGAAAAAGTTGGCATCCACCATTTTGGCCATATCTCCCGAATCGTAGCTTTAAAAAATTATAAAAAAATACTAACCAAAACTTCAGCTCACGCACTACAACTTTCATGTTGAAAAGTTTTTTTGGATCAGAGTGGAAGTATTTTCAAAAAATCTTACAAAATCATGTGCCTGATTTTTCTTCCACTAATGCTTCCAAGAAGGGTCCCATTTGGTTGAATTATCATAAGGCTCCAAAGTCATGACATTATGAGCCTCACATGCCCTTTGGATGGCTCCAAATCCATTTCATATCTTTTCTTTTCACATTATACATTTTCCCTTCACCTTTCTCCATCGATCTTTACTCTTCACCCCCCCTTGGTAAACCGGTCCATGAAATATTTCCATCCAGTGATTTCTTGGATTTCCCAAGAGGTTGTTTCCACCCTCTCCTTTATTTCAAAGCTCCAAATGTATAAAAAATCAACAAAGTGTTAGACATATATTTTTTTGTGATTTTCTCGGATCACTATCTTCGATAGAATAACCACAAGTTATTTATTGGGACTTTCAACCTGCCCATTTACATATGGATTATAAGGTGTTATTTTTTTATGTTTAATATGTCATGCTTCAGTTAGGCGCTTAATCATTCTATTCAAAAAATGGGTTTTACGGTCCAACACTAACTCCTTTGGTAGACCAAATCGGCAAATAATTTGCTCAAGCAGGAAGCTAGCAGTCTCCTTTGCGTCATCCTTCCTCATCACTCATGCTTTTGACCGCTTTGTAAAATAATCAGTTGTTGCCACTATGATATACCTATTTTGTGTAGAGGATGACAGGGTAATAGGGCCCACAAAATCAATGCCCTACTTCTCAAATGGTAGTATAGCCATAATAGGAGTTAGTGAGCATTTCCTATTCTCCCTACTATCATGTCCCTATTCTCTCTACTATCATGTCCTTAACATACATCACATCTCTTGACATATGCAAATGCATCTTGGAAAATGGACGGCCACTAATATCCAACTCTTAAAGCTTTTTGTGCAATCAACCATCCCGCAAAGTGTCCTTCACAAGCGGAGTCATGACACTCTTCCAAGATAAATGGAACCTCATCAGGCATAACACATCAACGATAAACATCATCAACCCCCTGCCAATGTAATGTTCCTGCAATCAAGGCAAATTTCAAAGCTTGCTATTTAATTTTCCTATTCTCAGCCTTTGACAAAGCGGCTCCGGTTTCTCATATAGATAAATAGTGCATTATGGTAGTATACCAAGATGGAATGGAAGCCATATCAATTTTAAATAGACCTTCAAGGTTACCACCTTTCAACTCCTTTGGCTCCCTGAAATCCACAAGACATTCAACAATGTCCTACAACTTTGCTAGCTTACTCTTGATCTCATAATCAAACTCTTGCAAAGTTATTAACCACTTTGCTATGCAGTTAGGTGGCTGCAACTTATTCATCAATAGCCTCCTTCACCCCTCTGCCTTCGTATAAAATACCACCTTTTCATAGAGAATGTAATGCCTAAATTTCGTTGTCCCGAATACCATCCCAAGGCACAACTTCTCCATGTAGTGCTATTAATCTCAGATCTCCCCAATTTATGGCTAGCAAATGTAATTAGATGATACCACTTCTCTTTCCAAATGTGGACTAAACAGCACTAATTTTTGCTTTATATCCTCAAAGGAGACTTTACATCATCAATGGAAACGTCCTCTCTGCCAATGCATTGATAAATCTTTGATAGTATCCCACTGATGACAGAAAGCTATGCACTTCTTTAGGAGTACATGGCGGACTCATAGCAACAATAAACTTTATCTTTTTAGGATCGGTTGCAATATGAGTCCAACTAACCACATGGCTTCTTGGATTAGGAGCAATGCAAAACTACCTACAATGCTCAAAACATTTTCTTAAAATAACTAGTTGTCTCTAGCTTGTGGTGGCTGCCCCAGATCATCAATAAATATTTTCAACTCCTCTAAAAAAATATCACGAAAAGTTTTATTAGCTGTATATTGCCAAGAACTAGGCACATTGCATTTTAATAAAGACCATGTTTAATTATGGGTTCTACATACTATCACTCGTAGCCCTCAAAGACATATCAAATGAGGTTCATACAAATTTTCATTCCATGTGCACTTCATTTGGATCATAAACGATAAAAAATAAGCAAAATTTCTTCATAAAATAGACATACCATTAAATTGCGTGTTTTAGGTTACAAAAATTGAATGTGTAAACAGCTATTGGACTTGCCATTGATCTCTACACAGCATAGAACATCAATTCTCATCATCTTGCAAAATTTGATACATGTCAAACAAGCATCCCTCATCCTGTTCTTCTCTTTCTTCCACTCGCATAAATTGCCTCTTGGTGAAGGAGAGAGAGGGAGGAGAGAGAGTCTGATTTCTGATCTCTTCATCCGGGCAGCCATTCTCCATGCGGAGACAAGCAAATCAGAGGAAAAAATTGAAGTAATTTGCGGGAATGATAAGAGGGATAGCTTGTTCTTGGCCTCTAATCCCCCTCTCCAAATTGACATGGCATGGAGGGGCGTCGTTTTGCTATTGCCATTTTGAAAAATGGTTCCCCCCTCCTCCAAAAGGATGAAAGGCTATGCCCACTCAAGTTTGGCCACTATTTTCACAGTCCTAGTGTCCAGATCTAGTTCCTCTTGTGTCCGATGGACCAATTTTGCATCTGAAAAAATCGGTGCATCCGTCTTGAGTCCCAAACTGCCAAGAACTCATCCTGCTTCTTCAATCCGGCACTCAAAAAATTATGAAAAATCCACAACCACTATGAAGGTCGGTCTTTTGAAAAAATTTAATTCTCGTTTTCCATGGTCACTTCAAATTATCAGATCTGCACCTTTTTCTTCCATTGGTATTTAAATTCCACTTTAAATTTGTAGCAGTCTCGACACTTATTTCACATTTGCTAGTTTAAATCCCATTCTCAGTACCTTCATAAATTGACTTGGAAGTTCAAAAATATAGGTCAAGTTTGGCCTTGTGATGGTTATATAGATTAGACTCCCTACTATCTTTCTAAACATAGTAGGGTTTTCTATCTCATCCCCAACATCAACACTCAACTTTACATTTTTCTCCAATGCACTAAAATAGGCTTACATACCATCATACCATACTTGAATAATATATTCAAGCCATATTATATTTGGGATAGCTATATAGCATCTAGATATTTGATCATATCAATACCAAGAAAGTATCCTAGCTCACCCAAATCCTCCATCTCAAACTTTTATTTCAAAAGACCCTTTACATGTGTAATTTCATTGTCACTATCACTTGTAATTATCAAGCCATCCACATAGATGACTATATCAATCAAACTAGCATCACCTTTCCTTACATAAAGTGAGTGATTTGCATCAAAGACATACAAGCCAATGCTAACAATATACTCTCCAACCTTATCAAACCATGCTCTAGGTGTGTCGGTTTTATCCCATAGAGTGCCTTATTAACATGTACGCATATGTGGAATGCTTTAAATCCTCATAACATGTTGGTTTCTCCATATATACCTCTTCTTGCAAATCACCACACAAAAAGGCATTCTTCACATCCATTTTCTATAAACACTAATGTTTCATTGCTATCAAAGCAATCACATATTTGATTGTTACCATCCTAGCAAGTTGACTAAATATCTATTTATAAACTATACCATAGGTCTGTGCATAGCCTTTTACAAAACTAGGCTGGCCTTATACTTCTTAATAGAACCATCTACATTTATTTTATAGATCCACTTACAACCAATAACTTTCTTGCCCTTAGGCAATGGTATTATATCCCAAGTCTTGTTGGCCTCTAATGTAGCTACCTCGTCATCCATTGTTGCATCCCAATGAACATGACTAATGGCCTCCTCAAAACAAGTGGGTTCAATATCCTCGACTACCTTTACCATATAATCATAATGGTGAGTTACATTACATTGAAAACCAGATCTTCTAACAAGGTATCTTACCCTGCTAGACGATGTACATACCACTAGCCACTCAATGGAGTCTTTACATTACCATGTGCTCTCTCCATACATGGTGTCTTGATTGTGGGAATACCAAGCTCATTATCCAAGCTCTTTGAGCTACTAGGGTCTCCATCAAGAACTGCATGACTAGTAGATGAATTATTTCTACCTGACACTTTCTTCTTTCCTTTGTCATTACCTACAATACTAGTAGATGCACTTGAAGATGTGAGACTCTTCTTAGTTTTCCAAATTAATGATTAATTGTAGATCTACTATCAAATGATATCTTTGGTCCAATAAGAGTCCATTATTCTTGCTTTTCTATCTACACACATGACTATCTTGATCATTAAATTTATCCAATGCATCTCTACTAGATGCATACCAACTATTTATCTCATAGAAAATAACATCCTAGCTCATCTAAAACTCGCCATTAGCAAGGCTATAACAACCATACACTTTCTATTCATTAGAGTATTGTTAATCGTTAGACGAACAAGGTGAAAAATCTGAAAAAGCTAAAGCAGAAGACAAAGGCCAAGGCAAAAGTGAAACGGAAGATGAAGGCATGCCAATAAAAATATGGAAGCACAAGAAATGCATAAAAGTCCTAAATAAAGGAAAAGGGTGCACAAGAAAAAGTGTGAATCAATACTTTTGTAAAAGAGCGCAAGTGCATCATGGTTTAATTTAAAGAGCACGGGCTCTCACCCGTGCAAGTAGGAAGGAAGCTAGGAAGATAGAAGGGCAATGGGAAAAAGGGCCTAGGCCACGGTCAGCCATGTAAAAAAGGGGATAAGGGGATGACCGCCCAAAAGGGATTTAGGGTTTTGTATATAAAGTTGAAAAGTGAATGAGAAGCTCATTCTTGTGTGTGGCCAAAAGTGGCTCTCCTCTTCTTCTTCTTCTTCTTCTTCTTGCTTGCTTGAGCTTGTGCTTGAGAGAGGGAGTGAGAGTGTGAGGGAATGAGTGTGTGAGGGTGAGGGACCGAGGAGGAGAAGCTCTCCATCTTCTCCTCTCTTCTTCTCTTCTCTTCTCTTCTCTTGTCTTACTCGCGGCGATGGAGCTTGGAGCATGGAGCTTTAGGATGGAGCTTTCTTGAAGCTTGCACTTGGATCGTGGAGCTACCGAAGTGCGCGAGAGAGGAGGTAACTCGATCGGCATGGAGGTAAGCTCACTACACCCGTAGATATGGATGGCACATCAGCTATGTGAGAGGTAGCCATTAGTGCTCGGCTTGGAACACTTGAAACAAAAAGCGGTCCATGGGTCTTGGCGATTGAGCGAAAGCTCCCACATTTTGGTTCCGTTGCCGGGACCAACGGATTCAAGCCTTGAGCACTTGCGCACTTCGAATCGAGCATCGAAGTAAGGGTTTTCCCCCCGAATCAGTGCTTGAGGTAGATAGGTAGGAAGCGAGGGATTTTGAAGAGGTATTCGATCTCCTTAGCAAGTAGGTTTTTGGTTTTTTGGATTTGGAAAAGCATGTTGGAGTAGGGTAGTTATTTGCTTTGTGATTTGGGTGCATTAGGGTAGGAAAAAACAAAGAAAAAGAAGAAAAACAAGCATCAGGGTTTCTGTTGTCATAACAGGGCATGAGGGTTTGATTCATTTGCCGATTTGCATTTTGGAGTTTATTGGCTATTCCAGGTATATACAACTCTTCCCCTCCATCCATAGCTTTGATCTGGAGGTGTGTATGACAGGTCATGACTTGAATCGTGTGATTCGGGCGATTTATCATTGCGCCAGTAAAAAAACGCGGCGCGCTTGGCGTGTCCGAGTGACGACGATTCTGGGCCGAGTCCCAAAATCGGCCCTCGGTCCACTACCACAATCGGACCACTTGACTCGGCCCACTTGACTCAGCCTTCGGACCGCTCAGCCATTTGGCCCTCGGCCCACTACCAACTCGGACCACTTGACTTGGTCCACTTGACTCGGATACCCACCGCTCGACCTATCCGAATTGATCATTCGGACAACCTTTGAAATTTGGCCTCGGCCCACTTGGCTCGGTCCACGTGACTCGACCCTCGGCCCACTCGACTTAGCCCTTGGCCACTCGGCCCTCGGACAACCAGACTCGGACTGGCCGAATTTGACATTCGGACCAGTCACATTCGGCCCTTCCTACTCGGCTCTCGGATGGGCCGAATCGGGCACTTGGCCCCTGCAATTCAGACTTGTCGAGCTGAATTTAGATTTTTTCAAATTTTAGCCTGAAGGCAGTGAAACTGACCGAGAGACCATATAGAGCTGAAACCATATCATAGATCGATCACTCGGATGAAACTTAGAGCAAGTAGTTTAAAATTTGGCTATAAATGGTCTTTCAAATCACATATCACATTTACCATAACGGCCCTGCTTGCATGTCTCACTTGCTCTAGCTTAGGCTACTACTCCTACTAATTGTCCTTTGTTGTTCTTTCTTGCTTCTTTAACTCAGTCTTGAGTTTCAAGGCTTGAGGTCAACCATTGACCTATCGTTCCAGGACAACTATATTGTTCACTATTTGGATAGTAAGCATTTGAACAATTTATGCTCTACTAATGCTTATGAGGCATGTCTCTTGTATTCGGATGATGTATTAATGCTTGGGCTAATTAGAGCTTCATTAGGGTCTACTACTATAGTAAAGCTTGAATAGCAAGCATTTGCAGTGAAGGTTTATGTCTTTCATGCCTACACATGCTTTGGGGATGCTACATGTATACGTTGATGCTTACCATTGATTATTATGCCTAGATATGCTCATATTGAGCTTTACATATTGTATTTAAGCTTGATTGGTTGCATTTGGATAGTGTCTATTTGCTTCAGTGATTTCCACCTGTGGGCCTGAAGACATATTGAAGATATATACTCCAGAATGTATACATGGTGTATTTTGGGCACCTTGATACTAAGAGCTCTATGCATTGAGCGTATTTTGCTACTTTAGATACTCTAGATTTTCTCCAATGGGAGTAGTGGTATTTTCTTTACAAAGATTGCTTCATTTGAGTTAGTGGGAGACTCTCTTACTCTTTGTTGATTTATGCATATACCATCACTGCAAAGATTTATGACCATGAGTTGATTTGCCTTTGATTTGGACACCTTGTAGTGGGTTGTCAGTGGTGGATACATGCTTGGCATGCATCTATATACTTGATACCCTGGATCTTTTGATAATCTTCGGTATTCAGTGGCTTATGCTCTAATTTTACACTACTAGTTGCATTGTATAACTCGGTTGCTACCCAAATTTTCTTGGTAGTAGGAGCTTAGTCTTTGGCATGTTTGCTTATAGTTACATGTTTATTTATTGCAATTTTATGGATTGCCATTCTAAAAATCAAAATTGAGCAATTCTTTTGAGAGCAAACAATTGTATTCAACACTCTAATGCTTCTTGCTTGTGTATAGCAATGTATTAACTCCATCTTTCTCTTTGCCATATGCTTTTTGTCTCAGTTTTGGGAGTGATTTGTTATTACTACAACACACATTCTTTTTATTTGGTAGACATAGTGGCAGGTACGTCAAATGCTTCCAATGATAGTGCTATCTTCAAGATCAAGAAGTTGGATGACAATAACTTCTAGTATTGAAAGACTCAGATTTGGGAAGAGCTTGATGAGCTATGTAAGTCTACTATTATTTTGTCATTGTTAAAGCATGTATACTTCAATGTCATTGAGCGTAATAGTGGTGCTTGTGCATTATGGAAAAAGATTTTTGATCTCTATGATAAGCAAAGTCTTACAACACAGATGTATTGGCTTAAGAAACTCATGGACCTTTATATTAAAAAAGGGATGTCTATGTCCTTTTAGGTAAATAAGTTTAATTCCATTTTTAGTTAGCTTACTTTGTAGGGCCTTAAGTTTGAGGAGAATGTTAGGTCTCTTTTCTTACTTGTCACACTGCTTGAGTCTTAGGATAGATTCCGCATTGCTATGAGTGCAGAACCTCCTAAGACAATGGCCTTACAATCGAGGATATAGAGGATGCTTTGCTTACAAAATAAGTGAATAGAAAGAATGTTGTTGAATCCCATATTTCTCATGCACTTACAATGAGAGGTAGACATGGTTGTAATGGGAATAATAATCATGGTAGAGACTCACATGCCAACATGGGTAAGTCTTAAATTTTGTGGGCAATCACATAGTAAGTCCAGTGGTCTTAAGTCCTCTCATACTTATCATTATTAGGGTTACAAAAAGCCATAGTGCCATAAGATATGCAATGATAGGCATGAAAAAGGCAAAGGAAAATTGCAAGATAATGCCAAATCTTCTAATGATCACAACATTGTTCATATCAAAAGAACATATCTAGAGCATGGCTATGGTGACTTGAAGAGATAGAGTGAACTCATGAAGCCATAAAGTTGAATGTCACACAAGTGAATTAGGTTCCAAGATTGAGACTTGGACTCATAAACATAGTCTTGTGTGGTTGGACAATGACTCAGACACTCAATTGAAAGGACAAAAGTACGATCACATATTGCTTTACTCATCTTGCAAGTACAATGCTTTATAGTAGTTGGGTTGTTCCACTCTCCTCACTGTGCATATGGGATTTAGGACATCTCTTCTTAGAGCATACATCATTTGTCATTTCTCAAAACCCCCCCTCAAATGATGAGTTCCTACACTTGTTGGCTTTTGCTCCCCTACATGATAATATGGTCCAAGAGACTAGCACATAGGCAGCCTAGTCAAGTTAAAGCTTGAAACTTTACATCTTTGGTAAGGGTTTTGTTTTACAAGGGAAATCCACTAAGGGAAACAAAAAAACCATTATGGGAAATATAATTTCTTCAAAACAATCTGTCAGAGTTGTTGCTGATGGCGGAAGCATCTTCTTCTTCTTCTTCTTTTTCTTTTTCTTCTTCTTCTCTTTCATTCATGAACTAATTTCTGGTGGTTACCATTCTACATCTGTCATGCTCTTTTATGGTGGAAACATTCACTGGCTATATGGCTAGTCTTACCATAATAATGACATGTCATACGATCTTTGTTGTCGGTGTTGAATCTTCGACCTCTTCCTTTGGGTCTAGCAACTCCTTTGCTGTATAAGAGATTTTCCCTAGATGATGGGACACCATCTTTTGCATTCTTGTTCTTCAGTTTATTCCCTTCATCAAGAAGAGAGTGCTCAATATCTTTAAGTGAGAGACTTGGAACATTACTTAGGGTGGACACAAGATTCTCATATGGATCCTTATTTACACTTGCAAGTAGTACGGCTCTATTGCTTTATCTTCATCAATATTCTTCTTAAGAGTTGCAAGCTAGGCTTTTAGGCTCTTGAACTTGTTAATGTGTATGGTCATGGAAGCACTATCTTTTATATCCAATTTATAAAACTGCATGAGTAATTTTACCTTTGAATTCTTTGCTTGGGTACTAAACATCCTGTCAAGTCCCTCCCAAGCAGTTCTAGCATTTCTGATGCCAGAGATGTGATGTAGCACATCATCACTTAGTCCCTAGGAAATGATGCCTAGAGCCTTCTTGTTCATCTTTTTCCACTCCTTTGTCTTGAGCTGGTCTTCTTCAACGAACATGTCTTCATCATCTTCCTTCTTGCTATCTACATCATCCTCAAACAGGTCCCACAAGTCCTTTCGCATAAGGTGGTATATGGTCTTCTCCTTCCAGGCATGAAAGCCTTCTCCATTGAACTTGGCTATTTGCTCAAGTTTAGACATTTTAAAGGAGGTCTTACCATGAGTGTACTCAGGCAGTGTCTATCCTTTTACAATGAGATTGAAGCTTACAAGAGATTTAATCGGTTGGACATTCCACATTAAAAATCTTCATGTTTGTCATTGCAAGAATTAAAGTAAAACCAATAAATGAATTGTTCTTGGATGTGTCAAGAGACACAGGTGCCAAGAAGCACTAGGTTAGTATCAAGAGATACTAGCTTGATTTCAAACTTGATGTTGCTTGATTTCAGGTGGTCTTCTTGATCTTTAGGTGGATTGCTTGAATTCAGGTGGATTGCTCTAGATCTTCTTCTTGAAGTTGTATACTTGCTGGAGACTTTAGATTTGAGAGAAGGAGGCTTCAGTTGACTAAAACAGTAGGAAAAATGAGTGGAAAGGAACTTGAAGAGTACTTGGCTATGGTGGTAGATTAGGGTTTCAGAACAAGGGTTTGATTTTTTGGTTGGGGCAGCTTTTATAGTGGATCATTTGAGAAACCCTTTTAGTGGGAGATAGCTTTGGTATGGAGCTTCCAATGCCTTATGGTCATGGACAACATCTCACTGCATAGACTAAGAATCAATAGTACGAATAGAATTCGACGTAGTCTAGATTAATTCGAATTTGAGTAATGTTGGGCCATGTGATAAGCAATGTCAAGCTTTGAGGTGATAGATAGGAGCTCAAATAGCAGGGAGAGAAGTTTCCTGAAGGAAGCTTGTCAATATCTTGCTTGGTTGAAGAGATCTAAGAGCTCAAAGTAGGGCAAGTGCAGTTTGGCTATGGTAGCCATGAAAGCTAGAATGAAGGTAGAGGTGAAAATGAGGTCATAAGCTAGCATTGAGTTGGACTCAAGTTACGATAGCTTGAGAGAGCAAAGAGGAAAGCTAGATTGAGCTGGGCCATGCTCAACTAAGCTCTGATACCATGTCAAAAGAACGAATCTAGAGCATGGCTATGGTGGCTTGAAGAGATAGAGTGAACTCGTGAAGACATAGAGTTGAAGATAGAATGTCACACAAGTGATTTAGGTTCCAAGATTGAGGCTTGGACTCATAAACACAGTCTTGTGTGGTTGGACAATGACTCAGACTCTCAACTGAAAGGACAAAAGTACCATCATATATTGCTTTACTCATCTTGCAAGTACAATGCTTTATAGTAGTTGGGTTGTTCCACTCTCCTCACTGTGCATACGGGATTTAGGACATCTCTTCCTAGAGCATACATCATTTGTCATTTCTCAACAGTTGCTAAGTCCTGTGTTAGGATAGAAGAGATAAACAACTTAGAGTAAAGCTCAAATGATTACATACTTGCTGCTTCATTCTTGTGGAGATTGGTCATGGGAGAGAAACAATGAATTGATTTTGAGTTTGGAGGTTGACGGCATGTCGAGTGGATGGCGGGGCCTCCAATGTTGCTGGTTGTGAGCATTTGAATGTATCTGTGCAAAGAGAAGAAAAGTGCACTGCCTAGGGGATGTGTCTACCTTATTGTGTGGTGCATCGTGGTTGTGTGAGTGGAACTAGAAGCTGGGTTAGCAATCTGGGTGTTATTCCACACTCAAGGACCCAGTTCATGCGGGAGGAAGGTGCGGTGGGTGCACTTAGGGAGACATGTCTAACCATAGGCGAGGTTGACCTCCCTAGGTATGCCCTACCCTTGATGTGCCCTACGTGTGAAGGGGGGGATCAAAATGGGATAGGGGGCTA
This sequence comes from Lygodium microphyllum, assembly GCF_053477565.2. NCBI lineage: Eukaryota > Viridiplantae > Streptophyta > Polypodiopsida > Schizaeales > Lygodiaceae > Lygodium > Lygodium microphyllum. The sequence continues at coordinate 132,839,505 of NC_141142.1, forward strand.
GGGATGGAGCCACCTGCTGATCGAAGCCATTGGACACACCTAATTTGAGGACCCCTAGGTGCAGTGACAGTGACACTCATGAGGTTCTTGCTTTTTGTTGTGATTTTTGTTCTCTATTTTCTTGTTCTTGTCCTTTTATTTCTCTCTTTTCTCTTTCTTTTTCCATCTTTTCTCTTCTTTCTTCTCTCTTTTCTTTTATTTTTCTCTTTTTTTTGAAATAAATTGTGACAAGAAGCTAGTCTTCGTCGTCATGGTCATGAGAGGGAGAAGTGGGGGTTTAAGGGACCTACTAAGAAAGCTTTTTAGCTACATGTATCCTTTTAGGCTCATTCGAACATTGAGAGGGGTTGTGGACAAAAAGGGATGGTTGCAACTAGTGAAATGGCTATCGCTCATGTCCTCTAAGAGGTCTAAGCAAAAAGATGGTAAGAGGGCAGTGCACATCATTAGCCTAGCCATTGCACAACTATCTATGCTAGCATTGAGATAAAAAAAGAGTGGTGGGAGACAGTATTAAGTCCAGTCCTACCCTTCTAGGATATGGCCTATAGGTGGGGTTATTTCTCTCGAAGGGTAGGGTGTTGCAAAACAACATCCAGGCATCCATGTTGCCATCCCAGATGTGCCTTCTCCACCTTGGCTAGCACTCTTAGCCCTTCACCATTCTAGGCACTTCCATGACCTTGTTCTCCTAGTAGTCAGGAGCCGCTGTGCCCCATAGGATAGGATTCTTCTCTCATTCGGCAACCCACCTATCTCCCAGTATTCTTTCTACATTAATCACCTCTTCCACCACCTTGATTGATATAACTCTACTCAATGTGGTGGGGAATCAGAAATTAAAGTCGAAGGAATCATGACCATTGTCCTTCTACTCCCATACTATGAGTTCTGTGTTCCAATCTACTGGGAAACAATATTCTGTTGGAGGGATGGGTGCCTTTGGGGCCACTATTAGTTGAGCTCTCAGCCTCCTCTATGCCTGGTCCAACATATTCATTCTCCTCTTTTTTATCTCAACTTTTCTTTTAGCACGGGTGTCTACCTCTTGCTGTACTTTTGGCCGTGGGGAGGGAGGCTGGGGAACTAACTCCTCGTCTTGTTGCCCCATTTCAAGGCTTGGTCTTGCTTCTTCAATCGTCATTTGCACCTCCTCTCCCTTATTCGTGTGGCTCTCCTTCCTTGAACCCTAGAAAATCCACTTTTTTGACCCATCAAGCAAGTACCTTCTTTGATCCTGTGGGCCCTAGATGGTTCCTATTGTTTGGGGTTGGATTTGCAGCCCATATCTTAGAGCCTTGTGGGCGATCTCCAGCTTTTTCCTTAGTGATTCAATAGCCTCCTCCTCTTTTGATTGTGTGGTGTGTAAGAGAGTATTGAGGAAGGCACCTTGTTGGGCTTCCAAGCTTATTTGCGCGGCCTTTGCCCTGCTTTCTACTAACATTTTGTCACCTTTTGCAAGGGCTAGTTGGCTTGCTAAGTCTCTTACTCGTCGTTCACTCCTGACCACCCATTCATCAGCTCGTCTTCTCATCTCTTCAAAGCTTTCATTTTGCCTTTGATCTAAGGCCCTTATTCTCCGCTCTTGTTCCTCAATTTCTTTTTCTAGTCTCTTTTACTCTTCTAGCTCTACAACCACCCTCTTCTCCAACTTATCCATGTTTTCTTGATATATTTGGGCCCTCTCTTCTTCTCCAGCCTACTCTGAACTCCTCCATGGCATCGTTGACCCTCTTCATCTATCCTTGTAGCTCTTCTTGTTGTAGGATTAGGAGCTTGTACTGCCTTTGAAGTCCCACTTTGAAGTCCCACCAAGTCGTGATTCTTGTCTTCAAGCCTCTTTCACTAGCTTTCCTTTTGCTCCTCCTTAGCCGTGAGCTCCGCCTTTAGCTCACTTATTTCTCTCTGATAGCCGGCTATTTGGTGAGTTTTCTAGAGCTGGAAGGCTGATAATGCATCTTTCTCTGCTTCTAACTCGACCACAGCCACCTTCTTTTCCTCCTTCACTCTCGCCAGCTAGGAAAGGAGTTCTTTGATATAATCATCATAATCGGTAGACGATGGTAGTGCTATAGGGATAGTCGTTGTGGATGCTTCTACCTTCTATCTCATAAGATATTGTCATGATTCTGCATTTGTAGCTGCCGGTCTCTTTGTTCCTATCATTAGGGTTCCTCCACTTGCATCTCGAGCTATCTCTTTATTGACTAGAAACTACACCCAGGACATAAGGTTACTGGCATCTATTGTAATTGAAGTGCCTTGGGTGGGTGCAGAGAAGACTCGGGTGGCATGCACTAGGATGTTGGGGGTAAAGGCGCCTCTGCCTAGCCGCCCGTGTATTACTACATTGACACTACCAGCCACTGCACACTGTAGGTGATGGGTGCCCGTCACCATCACTTTATTCTTTATTCTTTTAGTGACAGTTTGAATAAAGGAAGGCCGGTCACACATTGTGACTGTTGGAGTTCCCATTTGGTCTCTTTCTCTTTCTTGCTCTTGCTCTCCTGCCATCGCTCTTCCAAGCAAGCTTCAATCCTTCTCACCTTTCAACTGGTATTAGAGTGTGGTTTCATGACTACTTGAGCTTGGATCTCGTGGAGCTCGATCTTGACTTGCATTACTTTAGCTTTCAAATGAAGATCTACAGCCATTCTCATGCTCATGGCAGCCATAGCTTGACCTTCATGGTATGCATTTTTTATCTCCCACCTTCCCTCCCTTTACCACTTGTTCCAGGGCACTCTTGGGCTCTTGTGAGCTCAATCAAGAGCTAAAATTTTGGCTCAGCACTTGGATAGACAAAGGCAAAATAGGGGGCAGCCATATCTCATGCTCATTGGAGCTCCTATGCCTCCTGTCTTACCTGGAGCAATTTGAGGCTAGCTTGGGCCCATTGTAGGACATCCTTACCACCTTACCCAAGCTCCCCATCAGACACATTGAAGCACAAATGTGCTAGCACCCTGCCACGCAAGCTGCACCTATTTTATGCAGGCTTGGATTGCATCTACATACTACACAACTTGGTTCTCTAGTCATTACCCTCTTCATTTGGCAGTTATTCAAGCTTGGCACTCATGTTTGGTGATCATTGATGCTTATCACTTGGTTTGTGGCATTGGATTGAGCTCATTCTTGCTAGAATGTACAACATACCTATTGTTGAAGATTGGAACAAGCTTTTACAGGTTCACTGGAGCTCACCTACACATCATTTGATGCCCGATTATGCTCGGTTGGTGCCTATACATATGGGAAAGTATGCCTATGGTTTGTCTATAGTTTTGAGCTTGTATTGAGCCACTATTTGCTTAGTTTTAAATGTTTATTTGGTGCTGGAATATTCAGGGTGGGTGAAGCTTATTTGCTTATGTTTGGATATGCCTGTTGGATTTGGGCTATGTCTTGGATGCATACATTGATGTAGTGACTCTTGGGGATCGACATAGAGCTTGGATTTGCTCTCGAATCATTGGTTGAGCTTGAGCTCACTTCGATAGCATTGGGATCTTCATCTTTGATGTACTTATGGCATGTACTTTGCTTATGTCTGACCAGTCTTGACATGCTTGGCCTATGCCACTACTACATTCCTATTACATTGTTTGGAGTTGGATGCTACTGAGCCTTGCTTTGGCTTGACATTTGATTGACTAGAGCTTACTTTGGCTATTTCTCGGCTTGCTAGAGGTACAATTTGGAGATAATTGATGTCTATGGATGCTATGTACGGATGCTACATGGCCTATATGCTCATGAGGTCTTATTGATGCTTGATCTTGGATCTTTTGGCACTGCTGCTATCAGATGTCCTTGTTGAGCTTTCTTGCTTGATATTTATGACTTTTGTGCCAGTGGGAGCATCTTGATATGCTTAACAAACATTGAGCAGGTGGTTTTATGCTACTTGAGAATTCAAATACTTGAGACTGGGATCTTCACTTGGATGTTGCATGATTGATATGCTGCGGTCCTCATAGATGTACTTGGGTTGATTTGGGCTTTGCACTCCCTAAGCATACACCTCTTTGTGTTAGGTCTTGCCAGTGTTGTGTATACTTTGCCCTATTACATAGGGGGTGTGCCGACTTATTGACAGATTCATTTGACATGCTTGGGTGTTTACTCGATCTCCATATGACTATCACATGCTGATTTATGCTCGCTTGATGCTGGTTATGCTTTGACAATCAGTGGTTGACTTGGTGCATTCATTTTGCCTACAGTTTTCTCTCATTGTACTTGGCTGTAATTTATTACAGCAAGTAGTTATGCATGGATTAATGTGGAATTTTCATGATGAATCATCCTGATTTTGACATCTTCTTCCATTGATAGTGCGATCTTCAACATCACTAAGCTTGATGGTACGAATTATGCCTATTGGAAGAGCCAAGTTTGGCAGGTATTGGTGCAGAAATCTTAGATCAAGCCACTAAGGATGCATGGTGAGCAGCTTGAAACTATGATTGATGATGAAACGAGCTTGATGAGTTATGCAAGTCCACCCTCATCTTGTCTCTCACTGAACAGGTGCATTACAATGTGGTTGAGGAAGCATAGAGTGCTTGGCAACTTTGGGATAAAATTAAGAACCTCTATGACAAGAAAAGTCCAGCAAGTTAGATGTAGAGGTTGAAGCAGCTTATGGACCTGTGCATGAAGGAGAATATGACAATGTCTGCTCATTTGAGCTAGTTCCATGCTATTCTCAAGAACTTGACTTTGCAGGGTATTACCTTTAATGATGAGGTTACTTCGTTGTTTTTGCTTGGGACTCTGAGTGAGTCATGGGATGTATTTCGCACTCTGCCTTATGTGCTCCTGCTACTATTTTGAACTTACCTCATGTAGAGAGTGCTCTTCTATAGGAAGAGATCAACCGTAAGAACTTGGATGCCTCTCGAGTGTTGCATGCTTTGATTGTTAGAGATAGAAATGGTAATGGAAAGAATGACCGTGGGCTTGGACGTGGCTGAGACTCTCAGAAGTCTAGGTCTAAGTGGCGTGGTAAGTCATGCAGCAAGTCTCGTGGGAGAAATGCTAATGTGACGTGTCATCATTGTGGCAAGAAGGGTCATATGCGCCCACAGTGTCATGGGTTGTGCAATGAGAAGCGCAAAGAGAAGGGGAAAAGACAAAGTACAGGAAAAGTCCTTTGATCGCAGCATTATGCCTACGAAATCTAGTGTGAAAATCGAGGAGATAAATGTCATGCAGACTGATGACTTTGATGGGGAGTACATACTTGCAACTAGTTCTTGTGATGCTACGTCATTGACTGAGGTTCACTCTATGTATGCGCAATGCTGGCTTTTGGATTCTGGTGCTTGATTTCATGTTACACCATGCCGTGAGTAGTTCCATTCCTACCGTATTGTCTCTGGTCAGTTCGCTTGGGTGATGACAGGTCACTTGCTATTGTTGGCATTGGGTCAGTTTGCTTGGGTGATGATAGGTCACTTGCTATTGTTGGCATTGGGGATGTATGGCTGCAGTTCTCTACTAGGAGTACTTTTCAGTTACAAGATGTACATCATGTACCTACACTTACATACAGTCTTATGTCTGTGAGAGCGGAGTTTTGAGCTCGAGATGTGCCTAAAATTTGCCAAAAAATCCATAATTTAGGGAAAATATATTCAACATCGAAGGCGGCGGCTCCAACTAGGACGATTTTAAGCACCAAGTGAAATACAACTCTTAAAAGGCGCTCGAGAGACACTTGTTGATTTTTGATAATTTTTCAGACTGCCGTGCGGGTTGTCAGGAGTTGCCAGCCAATGTGGGATGTCAAGCCGGGCACCCAGGATTTTTCAGAGCTCGATTTGGAGTCCGGACAGGGAAATGGCCAACAAATGGGCAAGATTTGAAAAGGTGGACACTTGGGAGGCCAAATGGGCATTACCTTTGGGGCCCAAATTTTATGCCACATGAAATGTGGGTAAAAAATCGTGATGAGGAAGAAGAAGATGTGATGTCTGGAGGCATCGATTTTTGCGCTTGATTCTTGGGAGATGGAGGATGGAGGTTGCATGCAATCCCCCTGATCGACATTGGCCCTTAATTCCCTCCTGTATGCTGATCATATCGCCGCCTCTCACTCGCGCAATGATGGCCTGGATGAAGATTTCTGATTTTAGTCTTTCTCTCTCCTCCCTCTCTCTCCCTTAAGGGGCTGTTCTTGTGTGGAAGAAGACCATGAAGAATGGTGGAGGAAAGCTTGTCCGGATGAGACCGGATTGCTTCCGGATGGATGAAGACATGAAGAGTGCTGATCTTGAAGATGTTGAGAATTAAATGCATGCTGGAAATCAATCCTATAATCAAGACCAAGAAATCGAGACTTGAAAATAAGCGGTAATGCTATTTTTACAAAGGAAAATGATCTTTTTATGCTATTTGCTTTATGAAACCTTGTTCATATGGGATGAAAGTTCATTATGATATTGTTTGCCATGAGTTTCAATTGTTTGCAACCTGAAAATCAGAAAATATAAGGCTACATGGCCGGAATTAATGTTAAAATACACGCAAAATACGCGTTTTACGGATAAAATTGGGGATTTTGCTATATAAATGAGAAATATGATATGTCACGCCAACTAAATCTGAGTTTTTGCTGTCAAAGAACCTAAGGGCCATAGCCCACAATCAAATTTCATTTTTAGTCATTATTTATTAAAGAAAAATAGGGAAAAATATCCAAAAATGGAAAAAATAGATTTAAAATTAGGAAAAAATAGAAAACGGGCTGAGGAAAATTAGGAAAAATTATATCTATGTTTGTGAAATGTATAATGATGGAAAAGCACGCGGTTGGACTCGGTTTGTCCCCGTTTCTATGTTTTGTGTGTATTTATTGTTCTTTTAAAAGGGAAAAATGCATAGAAACCCTATCTAACCGATCAACGATACAAAAGGCTAAGAGTTAGATGAGGAGGGGCTAAAACGTTGAAAGATAAAGAAAAGATTTGATTTATGCATTGCACTTGGCACATAGGAAACTGTTTAAATAAAGAGGATGGTAGCATGAGCACATGGCTCGGTGCCTCCTTTCAACGCAGCACGCGCTAGTAAAATTCATGGAAAGAATGCTTTATGCATGATGCACAATGCTGATTTTATTTTTGTTTGTGCACTAAACCATTCACACTATGCACTATGCATGGTTCATGGTATCGAAGAAAAATATCCTAGACTACATAGCAATTGTTTTCTTAGGACTTTGACCCACGTTTGAGAGTGTGAGGTTATCCCTTGCCGTAGGATAGAGGGTCAGTTTCCTAAGGGACTGTTAAGTGAGGACACATGGTATATCTCCTGGATACGAGAAATATAAAAGAGAGGAGTTTGTGTTCGTTTATGTTACATGTTTAGCAGTGCATCAAAGGGCCAATCCCTGCGATGTAGGAGAGCTACAGTGGGGCTCTGACTATTAGTTGGTGGAGTGCCTCCTATGTGCTTGTGACGAGGCATTATGCCTATGTACTTTGGGTTCTCCCTTTGAGGAGTTTTAGGGAAACGTTGGACTATAAACTATAAACGCATGAATTAAGCTTTAGGGCAGTTTGTCCTTTAGCATTAGATTGACGCTCCTGGTCTGCGAGGCCATGAGGGTGTTTGTGTGTTATGAGCATGAGGTCCGGCTAGTGCCATAGCCAGTGTCGACACATTTCAGGTCCCATCAGTGGTACGTTTTTCGAGAGCCGCCTATAAGTGGTGGTTTTCGAATCTAGGGTTTCTAGGGACCAAAAGAAAGTTGGTTTATGTTCTCTAACAAGGACCGTCAAGCCGAAATCCAAAAAGCAGAACGTGCTGAGAGAGCTAGACGGTGGTTAGAGGTTGTAAGTTGTTATTCTCCTCAAAGGAGTAGCCTGATACGCATAAGAGGCAGTGGTTTTAATGACCCAACTGCTCCACATAGTTCATTAGGTGCAGGAGGAAGCGTAAGTTCTTCCTCTCTTCCACCAAGTCTACCCACTTCAAGTGGGGGTGTGATTTCGCCAGTTCAAACTCCCATTGTTAATCCGATTGTCGCCATGACACAGCCCATTGCAATTCTTGTAGGGACGTCGGATTTACCAGCCTTAGGAGTTCCCTTGCCCATTTTTAATGGGTTAGCGGAAGAGGATGCAGAATTTCACATTTGTGAGTTCCAAAGATTGATGTTCAATTATCGCATCCAAGATGAGGGACATCTCATGATGTTCTTTAATATGCCATTAAAGGGAAGGGCTGCAGTATGGTATCATAGCATAGAGTCTGGAACCATAACCACAATTAATCAATTCTATGCAGCTTTTCGAGGAGAGTATGCCCTTGAAAGAGGTGGCCAATATTGGTTGCGGGTCTTGAATGTAACACGCCAAGACCCTCATGAGAATGTGAAAGCTTATGCCAAGAAGCTGAAGAAAGTATTCCGTAAGTTACAAACTTACATTCCCATTCCGCCAGCTACCCAATTGCAATATCTTTTGCATGGGTTGGACTTTAATATCCAAGTACAATTGAGCAGTGTAGCCTTGGTAGATATAGACACCGCTATTACGTGGGCAGAGGAAGTAGAAGCACGATTACAAATGGCCTACTTCTCTCGAATGAATGTTAATGCGGGTTTAGTACCTGGAAGTAATCCATCATTGACGAATGGAAGTCAAGGGATGCCTATGACTAACCCTAATGGGAGAGGGAGCGTGGTTCAAAATGTACCTTTGTTGCTAGCTCCTCCCAGTGTGACTATGCCTATGGCAAGTCAGTTGGCTCCACCAAATGTTGGAGGCCAAGTTTTGAATTCTAATCTTGTTCCTGTGGGTCAACAGCCAATGCCAAATCAGATTGTTAGGCCAATGGAACGACAGGTCGATGATCGAGGCTATGAGTCGAGTGCATCTAATGTCCTTGGCGAAGTTAAGGATATGATGAAGTATTATATCGATATGATTTCCAAACAATATCGACAAATAGCTGTCGATGTTAATTTCTTGAAGAAGCAACAAAATCTGATAGGGAGTCGACACCCTGAAGAGGGGGGACCCTCAAGATTCAGTTGTAAGTGGTGTGGTGGGCAGCACTTCCCCAGAAACTGTCCAAATGTGAAATGTGACATTTGTGGAAAGTCAGGCCATTTAGTTGCTACCTGTTGGAGTAAGATTAGTTCTCTCCAACAAGGGAGTAAACAGCCGGGCCCAGTGAATCATAGAGCACAAGGAAATAACTTGCAGTAGAATGATGCACCAAGACAAATATTGCAGAGGAGAAAAACAACTATAGAAGAGTTGCCACAAGGCAACGGAGTCAGCCTTATTGAGGCTGTACGAGTCAATGATATTGAAACCTCTAACTTAAGAGCCGTGACAAGAGGCCAAAAGGCTAAAGAGGTTGACAAAAATAATGCAAAACTGGTTGAGGGAAACCCTAAGCAAGGGGATAAGGGGATGCAAGTCCAGAGTCCTAGCATGGAAGGGGGACCGCTAAAGCCGATTGACAGAAAAGGCGACCCTAAGAAGGATGAGGCAGTGCCAAGAAAGAAGGCAAGAGCCAAGAAAGAAGCACCCAAACCGGTCCAAAGACCAAAAGAGAGGATGGTGTGGTGAGAAAAGAGAGCTTTGGCTACTTATCATGACTTTGATTTAGCAAGTTCTCTTTGTGAAGTTAAACCAAACGTAAACCCTCTACAGTTGATCAAATTATCTCCAGAAGTACGCAAGGAATTTAAGGAGATCCTACGTATTGGGTATATTGTAGAACCTTTGGGCATAGCACGAGTAGGGGAAGATTGGTTTGACCATGCTGAAAAGAATTGCCCTAGGGTTCTAGCTTATGTGGATGGGATATTAGTGGAACATGCCATTGTAGACACTAGATTCTCCGTCAATATCATGAGTTCAGAGTTGATGGAGAGGTTGGGTCTAGGTATCCAAAAAGATAGCTCCACCCTTCTTAGAATGGCTGATGATAGTCTAAGACAACTAGAAGGTTGTCTTACTAGAGTCCATGTTACAGTTGCAAGTGTAGAATGCTTCTTGGACTTTAGGGTGGTCAGATTTGCAGGACGTCCTAGCTATCGAGTTTTGCTAGGTAGGCCTTGGATCTTATGAACAGACTATCAAGTCGATATACCCGCCGGTCGTGTAGTTCTAGGTAGAGGTGCTAATCGAGTGATAGTCGATGCCTACCCTGAGTCTCCTCAGAGTGAGAGAGCTCCTTTATCTTCTACTGAATTAGAGACAGCAGATGATCCATCTGGTAGTGAGACATCATCTAGTGATGAATCTAAAGAGGGGTCCACTACAGAGGATATCTATCAGATAACTCTAAATGAGCCGATAGAGCCGCAAGATAGGATAAGAGATGCGGATGTGATTGAGTTGGACCTTGGCACGCCGAATGATTCGCGGCCAATTAAATTAGGTTCCATGCTTAGTTCAGCAGAAAGGGAGGACTATGTATCCTTGATTCAAGAATTCCGCGACATCTTTGCTTGGAGTTATGATGAGCTGAGAAGCATTCCTCCCAACCTGGCTGTTCATACGATTCCTGTAAAAGAAAGCAGTCATCCTGTGCGTCAGAAGGTAAGGCGTATGCCTTTTGAATTGAGGGACGAGCTGTTTGAAGAGTTACAGAAGCTAAGAAAAGCTGGTTTAATCTTTCTTGTATAACACACGGAATGGTGTTCACCAGTGGTTATCAAGAATAAGAAAAATAACCAGATCCGATTATGTGTAGATTTTAGAGAGCTGAATAAGCAGACAGTTAAGGATTACTACCCGTTGCCATTTATTGACCAGATTTTGGATCAATTAGTGGGCAGGGAGATATATTCGTTTATGGATTGCTTTGCAGGATACAACCAGATGGCATTCGTTAGGCCAAGAGGGCCGATCAAGTTTTGTAGTGAAGTGCTTTATTTCATTAGGCCAAGAGGGCCAGTTGTCTGTTTAGTGCAGGTGCAGTTAATGGTTTCTCATATTAGTTTTGTGCTAGACAGGTTTCAAAGAAGAGCTTGGAAGGAGCCTTTGTTGCGTGGAAGCTTCTCGTGGCCCTATCCAGGTGATATCTCTCCTTTATGAGTACCGTATTTTATGATATATGTGTCTATGTACTTGTTAAGGGGTTTTTCTTTTCTTGTTGGGGACCGGCGTCCAAGGCATGAAGTCTCGAGGTTTAGGTTCAGTATGTTTAAGGGAGGTCTGAGTAGTCGTTGCCTCTTGTACAGACATTATTTAGCATCAAAAGACCTGTTTTAGAAGGGAGTCCTAGTGACCCTGTTCTGCTAGCCTGCTAGGTGGCCATTCTAGGAGTTCTTGTTAGTTGTGAGGCAGTTAGAAAAGCCTGCCAGAAGAAAAATAATGATGATAGAAGGAAAGAAACCTTGAATATCCCAAAAGATAATAAATATATACAAAGGTGTGTAAAAAAGGGTTCTAACCCCTATAAAAGTAGAAAGGAAAAAAAAAGGAAAAATTTATACGCAGTTGATCATCGCCTTGCGAAGGCCTGGTAGGTTTCTAGGGATGAGACAGGACGCGGGGCCGATGCCTTGTCTTCCTAGGGGTGGCATCTTGCTGGAAAAGAAGAAATTAAGGAAGGTTGGAGCAAAAATAAAATTGAGCGTCAGAAAAGGATTAAGTGTCGCCTTAGGAGGGCTTCATAGGTTCTTGGGTACCGAGACAGGACCTGAGGCCGATGCCTTGTTCTCCTTGGGTCACTACGCTCAGCTCCCTCCTTTTTACATGCCCGAGTATGGGGAAAATAAAACCCTAAAAGAAGAAACGTGGTAAAAGAAAATACTTCTTGATCAGGCTATAGGAATCCTCGCCTAGTAGGAGCTCTTGGTTGTGTTGTCCTTAGTTAGGTAGGTAGTTCAGACCACCACTTAGGGCAACCTCTTTGATAGTTCTTTTTAGTTTGGTCGTGTTGAAGCAGTCGGTTAGTGACTAGCTTCGGACCTTTTATCAGATTATGCTAGGCCTACTCCTTGTGGATGTCATGCCTTGGTTCTGTCAGGGGGTAAGGTGAGCATTGTGCTGTGTTTAGTATATCTATTTTGTATTAGATTGTTTTAGGGAAAAAATATTCAACATCAAAGGCGACGGCTCCAGTTAGGACGATTTTAAGCACCAAGTGAAATACGACTCTTAAAAGGCACCCGAGAGACACTTGTTGATTTTTGATAATTTTTCAAACTGCCGTGCGGGTTGTCAGGAGTTGCCAGCCAATGCGGGATGTCAAGCCGGACGCCCAGGATTTTTCAGAGCTCGATTTGGAGCCTGGACGGGGAAATGGCCAACAAATGGGCAAGATTTGAAAATGTGGACACTTGGGAGGCCAAATGGGCATGACCTTTGGGGCCCAAATTTTATTCCACATGAAATGTGGGTAAAAAATTGTGATGAGGAAGAAGAAGACGTGATGTTTGGAGGTGCCGATTTTTGCGCTTGATTCTTGGCAGATGGAGGATGGAGGCTGCATGCAACCCCCCTGACCGACATTGGCCCTTGATTCCCTCATGTATGCTGATCATATCGCCGCCTCTCACTCGCGCAATGATGGCCTAGTTGAAGATTTTTTATTTTAGTCTTTCTCTCTCCTCCCTCTCTCTCCCTTAAGGGGCTGTTCTTGTGTGGAAGAAGACCATGAAGAATGGTGGAGGAAAGCTTGTCCAGATGAGACCGGATTGCTTCCGGATGGATGAAGACATGAAGAGTGCTGATATTGAAGATGCTGAGCATTAAATGCATGCTGGAAATTAGTCCCATAATCAAGACCAAGAAACCGAGATCTGAAAATAAGCGGTAATGTTATTTTTACAAAGGAAAATGATCTTTTTATGCTATTTGCTTTATGAAACCTTATTCATATGGGATCAAAGTTCATTATGATATTGTTTGCCATGAGTTTCAATTGTTTGCAACCTGAAAATCAGAAAATATAAGGCTACATCGCCAGAATTAACGTTAAAATACAAGCAAAACACGCGTTTTACGGGTAAAATTGGGGGTTTTGCTATATAAATGATAAATACGATATGTCACGCCAACTAAAGCTAAGTTTTTGATGTCAAAGAACCTAAGGGCCACAACCCACAATCAACTTTCATTTTCAATCATTATTTATTAAAGAAAAATAGGAGAAAATATCCAAAAATGGAAAAAATGGGTTTAAAATTAGGAAAAAATAAGAAACGGGATGAGAAAAATTAGGGAAAATTATATCTATGTTTCTGTAATGTATAACAATGGCAAAGCACGAGGTTGGCCTTGGTTTGTTCCCGTTTCTATGTTTTATGCGTATTTATTGTTCTTTTAAAAGGAAAAAATGCATAGAAACCCTATCTAACCGATCAACGATACAAAAGGCTAAGAGTTAGATGAGGAGGGGCTGAAATGCTAAAAGATAAAGAAAAGATTTGATTTATGCATTACACTTGGCATATAGGAAACGGTTTAAATAAAGAGGATGGTAGCATGAGCACATGGCTCAGTGCCTCCTTTCAACGCGACACGTGCTAGTAAAATTCATGGAAAGAATGCTTTATGCACGATGCACAATGCTGATTTTCTTTTTGTTTGTGCACTAAACCATTCACACTATGCACTATGCATGGTTCATGGTATCGAAAAAAAAGCTCGTGGACTGCATAGCAATTGTTTTCTTAGGACTTTGACCCACGTTTGAGAGTGTGAGGTTATCCGTTGCCGTAGGATAGAGGGTCAGTTTCCTAAGGGACTGTTAAGTGAGGACACATGGTATATCTCCTGGATATGAGAAATATAAAAGAGAGGAGTTTGTGTTCGTTTATGTTATATGTTTAGCAGCGCATCAAAGGGCCAATCCCTGCGATATAGGAGAGCTACAGTGGGGCTCCAACTATTAGTCAGTGGAGTGCCTCCTATGTGCGTGTGACGAGGCGTTATGTCTATGTACTTTGGGTTCTTCCTTTGAGGAGTTTTAGGGAAACGTTGGACTATAAACTATAAACGCATGAATTAAGCTTTAGGGCAATTTGTCCTTTAGCATTAGATTGACGCTCCTGGTCCGCGAGGCCGTGAGGGTGTTTGTGTGTTATGAGCATGAGGTCCGGCTAGTGCCATAGCCAATGTCGGCCCATTTCAGGTCCCATCAGTCTGCAGGGCATCTTGATGATGCTGGATTTCATATTTCATTTGGGGATTCTGCTTACAAGATCACCCATGGTAGACTTATGCTTGCTAGAGGTGCCAAGGCTAGCAACCTCTTTCCTCTTGTAGTTGATCTGTTGACCATGTTTTGTTAGTCAATTCCATCCCACATGTATCTCTTTGGCATGCCCGTTTGGGCATCTCTTTGGCATGCTCATTTGGGCCACATGTCCTTGAAGGGAATGAAAATGCTTTCTGGTTTTTGCAGTACTTACTTACCGCCCCTTGACTATGCATGTTTTGATTCATGTGAGCATTGTCTTTGTGGCAGACAGACTAGGAATACGCATAAGAAGTTTTGTAGGATACACATGATTGAGCCCCTGGCATTGGTACATTCGGATGGCTGTGGACCCGTGTCCTATTAGTCTATGGGTGGTGCAAAGTATTTTGTGACATTCATTGACAATTTTTTGTGTAAAGTTTGGGCTTATCCCATAAAGCTTAAGTCAGATGTCTTGGCTGTGTTTTAGAGATGGCTTGCATTGGTTGAGAACCAGAGTAGGCATAGGCTGAAATGCCTAAGGACTGACAATGGGGGATAATATGTGTCACGTGCCTTTGAGCATCTATGTGACGAGAGGGGTATTAAGTGTCAGTTGACCGCCCCCTATACCCACCCCAGAATGGTTTGGGTCTGAGCAAATGAATAGAACCATCCAAGAGCATATACGCAATATACTTAGCCATGCAAACCTACCACAGAGCTTTTGGGCTAAGGCAGCCCTACACATATTGTGTAGGAGAGAAGGAGACTCAAGAAGGATCAAAAGGTCCCAACTTCCAAGTTATGCAAGCGTTAGCCGGTTGTATACCGTGTAAGGAACCGTGAACTTGTCTCCAAGATCTACAAGTAAGAATTGGTTTATGTGTAACGGAGGAGCTTGCTCCTTGTTAATAATATAGCTCCATAAGGGGGAGGACTCGCCCATCTTCTAGTCCCTAGTGTGTTGTCAATTTCTCTTTGCCTCTCTCTCTCTCTCTACATCTTTCTTTTCTCTCATCTGTTCTCTCTTTGGGCCAGCATAACATTCACCATATATATTTTAAGTATATAAGAAAGTTGAGCGTGTATCTCAGATATTATAATAGGCAGTCAGTATAGCTCTACATGTCATCAATAGATCACCTTCCAGTGGTTTGGATTTCTAGGTTGCAAAGGAGGTATGGACTGGAAAACCTCCATCTTATGCGCATCTACATGTCTTTGGATGTGAGGCATTTTGCCATGTGCCCAAGGACAAATGTAGTAAGTTGGATCCTAAGAGTGCCAAATGCATTTTCCTTGGCTATGGAGATGCATGTGAGATGGGTTAATGCCTCTGGGATCCGCATGCATGGAAAGTCATTTGTAGCCATGATGTAGTCTTCCATGAAGATAAGATGCATAGGCAACCTGAGAAGGTGGTAGAAATACACAGGGTTATATTCCAGGAGGATCCACGTGCTCTAGTACAGTGCCTACACAATCAAACGGTCAGCCTACAGCAACAATTGGTACACATAGCGAGGGTGTTGGATAGGAAACAGAGCCTGTGGTCTGCTAGAGATAGACATCCACATGATAGATTTGAGCCTTCAATGCATTATGTCTTGGTTACAGATGCAGGAGAGCCTCTCACCTATGATGAGGCTATATGCAAGGGTGATAGTCACTCCTGGGAGAGGACTATGCAGTCTGAGATAGACTTCCTGGATAAGAATATAACTTGGGATTTGGTTGCATTGCCTAACGACAAGAAGGATTTGCCATGCAAATGGGTGTACAAGCTGAAAAGTACCCTGGGCACCCCAAGCTAGCTTATAAGGCAAGACTTGTTGCTAAGGATTTTAAACAGGAGCATGTAGTTGACTTTGATGAAGTCTTTTCCCTTGTGGTCAAGATGACAACCCTATACTTGGTTTTGGCCTTAGTCACACAACTTGACTTGGACATGTATCAGATGGATGTCAAGAGTGCATTCTTGCATGGGGATTTGCATGATGAGATTTACATGGAGCAGCCTAAGGGCTTTGTAGAACCTGGCACCTAGTGTGCAAGTTGAAGAAAAGTCTTTATGACTTGAAGTAGGCACACCTAGGGAGTCTAAGATAGTCACTTTTGGGAGAGGGCTATGCAGTTTAAGATAGACTCCTTGCATAAGAATATGACTTGGGATTTGGTTTCCTTGACTACTGGTGGCAAGAAGACTTGGGTTTTGGTTTCCTTGACTACTGGCAAGAAGAAAGCCTGTGATGGATCATTATTTATTTTGGTACTTTATGTGGATGATATACTGATAGCAAGAAAAGCTCATGATGAGCTTGATGATCTTAAGTCTCAGTTGAAGAAGATGTTTGAGATGAAGGATTTGGGACATGCCTCTCACATTCTTGGTATGCACATTAAGCGTGACATGCATCAAGGACTACTCTACCTCTCACAAAGGGAGTACATTCATAAATTCCTTGAGCGTTTCCACATGTAGGACATAAAGCCTATTGGTTGTCGATTACCTTCTTATGTGAAGGTATCACAAGATGATTGTCTGCAGATAGATGAGTAGAGGGCCGAGATGGCCAAGATCCCTTATGCATCTCAGCCATGGGTATTTTGATGTATGCCATGATAGCCACTCGACCCGATATTGCCTTTGCACTTGGTGTTGTGGCACGCTATATGGCTACACCTGGCAGGAAACATTGGGATGCCATGAAGGGTATCATGAGGTACCTGAAGGGCACAGTAGATATGTGTATTTGCTATAGCAGCCAGGATACAAAGTGCTTGCCTTCCTCAGGAGATTGATGGGCGTTGGATGAGATGATGTTTTTCCTCATCCTGTTGTACATGTGTACATTGTACTATATTTTCTTTTTCTTTTTCACTCCTCACTGGGGTAGATTTTCCTTTAAATGGGAGGTTGTTGGGGGTAAAGGTGCCTCTGCCTAGCCGCTCGTGTATTACTATACTGACAATACCCGCCACTATACACTGCAGGTGGTAGGCAACCATCACCATCACTTTATTCTTAATTCTTTTAGTGATAGTTTGATTAAAGGAAGGCCCAGTCACATATTGTGACTATTGGAGTTCCCATTTGGTCTCTCTCTCTTTCTTGCTCTTGCTCTCCCACCATAGCTCTTCCAAGCAAGCTTCGATCCTTCTCACCTTTCATAGGATAGGTGGGATAGGGTCAATCAAACCCTTGCCCTTACCTTCTGCTCTATTGGGGGTGGCATAATTTGTGGCACTTGGGAACTTTTCCTTGGGCCTTCTTCTTCGTGCAAGCTCATGGCAGCCAGCTCCTCCTCTTTGGAGGGTTGCTCCACTGATAGGCAGATGGCCCTAGCTATGTCCTCTTCTTCTCTCCTTTCGAGCTCCTTAGCCTCTTCGTCAGCTTTTATCTTTCTTTCTTCTTTCACCTCCTTGGATCCCCTTTGGTTCTTGAGGTAGTTAGGTCTTTCTTTCTTCCTTCTCTCCTCTTCCGCTCTCCTTTGGGGGGTTTTCTTCTTGGACTTCTTGGCCCCTCTATGGCTAGACAATGTTACCTATTGTCCTTCTTTGTCACTCACGGTTCTCTCATTGGACTATTCCTACCCTTGGTGGAGAGGGGACATGTTTGCAACTCCTTCGTCACCTTGTGATTTCCCCAATGCCTCCCTAATGATGGCAATCAAGACCCCACCAAATCTATGGTCGAGGCATTAGATGACGACTTCTTCCTTGCCTTGGAGGCCAAGAAGTCTCCACCCCTGGGTCTTCCACCTATAGCAACTTACTTAATTGAAGTCTCGATGGTCTTCCACACAAAGCAGTTCAAGCTCACTTCATGGAAAGATTTGGCTGCAATGCTTTCCAGCATCGACACATTGATTCTACTCATCAATGCATTGTACCTTTGACTGGAAAATAAGGCATGTATCATTTTGGCTTGTAGTAGGACTTTGGGGTTGGGGATATCAGAATGGTTGATGCCATTATTAGTGTGGACAAGCACTTTGTCCATTTCTATCATGTTGTACACATCCCTTTTCAGTCATCTTTCAACTTTGTTGGCTAGGCCCAATGCTCTCTCCACCAGCTCTCCAAGGTCACCTCAACTTCTACTTGGTGGGTGGCGTCTTCTTGTTGCATAGTCATAGTGCCGTGGTTCCTATTGAAGGTACATAGGAAATCCATGCACTTTTCATAATCCACGGGTTGGCCAACCTTCTCCACATACTTCTGCAGCTTGCATTGATTCACAATCTGCCTTATGGCCTGCTCATCCATGACTACATATTCCAAATTTAGGATGTGCCTGAACTTGAACTAGTTGTAGGCCCTCATCTCCACTGAGAGGCCATACTTTTCTTGCTCTTCCTTTGAGAATGGAAACTTCTGGTTTTCTCCTATCCTGCCATTGTAGGTGCTCATTATGAAACCATAGCTCACCATCAATATTCTTCATGTAATTCTTTGTGGAAAGACACATAGGAAATGTAAAAAATGCTTATGGAAATTGAAATGCTTAAATACAAAGGCACTGAGTGCAACATCAAGCTTGGTATCTGCGTCACTGCATCATAGTCATGCAAGTTAGCTGCCCCTTGCTTAAGCGATCCTTCCACCCATTTTTTCAACTCTTGCCATAGCATCGGATGTTGCCTAAGCAGGTCATCTTCTAAGCTCAAAGTTATTGGGGTGGTTACTAGCGTTGTGAGAAGATTGCTAGTTACTTGCTTATCTCCTAATTCTATGCTACTTGGGCAATGGCCTGGGCTAGCTTACTGGCATTTCGCATTTAAGATCTGTCTATTTGGCACATCTTGAGGTGCAATGGCATCTCTTGACTTCAATTTTGTAGGTGAAATTGGTGTGCTCACACTAGCAAGATTGTCAATTTCATCCTCCAAGATGTGTTGGGGGTAAAGGCGCCTTCGCCTAGCCGCCCGTGTATTACTACATTGATACCCACCACTGCACACTGCAAGTGGCAAACGCCCATCACAGTCACTTATTCTTTATTCTTTTAGTGATAGTTTGAATAAAGGAAGGCCCGGCCACACATTGTGGTTGTTGGAGTTCCCACTTTGAGTTTCACTCTCTCTCTTGCTCTTGCTCTCCATCCGCCATAGCTCTCACCGCCAAGCTTCTTCCTCTTGGGTTCCACTCCCTTTCAACGGGTATCAGAGCAAAGGCATTGGAGCTTGCCTGGCATTCTCTTCAGCTTGGATTTGAAGAGCTTCAACTCGAGCTTCAATGGTAGCCATGGCACCTTCATTTGCAGGTATGTTTTGATCTCCTGCCTCCTCCCCGAGCTTTCAGCCTTCCATTGGCACCTTCTAGGACTCCATCAGAGCCCCCTCAATATTCCCAAGTGCTCCAGAGCACTGTTGAAGATCCCCTAGCCCCCAAGAACAAACATCGCAAAATGTGACACATTTTTAGGGGGCTGGGATGATCTATTTTTGGCATTTCCAACTTCTTCCCTGGCTTTCCGGCACTGTTGGCAACCTTCCCAATCATTGTTGGACTCCCCGGCATTAGTTCTTGGCTCTCGGTGATTGATTCGAGTGCTTCCACCTTCATCCATTGCTGTATACATAGTCCCAGGACTGTCAAAACATGGCATCACTTGACATTTACTTTTTGATGCTTCATGGCATTGCCCATTTGATGCCTATTGATGCCCGCCGGTGATGCCCCGATGTTATGGAATGCTATGTCTATGCTTTGGGAATAATTTGGAGCAGATTTGGGCACTGATTCAGCTTCATTTAACAGTAAATATGCTGCTATAATACAATGGATTGAAGCTTATTTACTTGGTGTATGCATTGGTTCTTGGATCCGGGGTGCTTACCGGAGATTTGAATTATCATATCGATGTATTTGGAGATTCTCAAATGCTTCTTTTTGGTCCTGGAATGCTTTTGAGCTTGGATTAGGCTCCACCTTGGTCGTCATTCACTGGAATTTGGCTACAGTTGGCATGCTTTGGACCGGTTTATGCCTACTGCTTGACATTTGGGCTTCTTGCATTTATGCTTTGGTCAGATATGGATGCCACTTGGTTTGCCCATGCTTCACAGTCACTTGGAGCTTCATCTTCATATGTATTTGAGCATTTTGGACCTACTGGGCATTACATTTGGTTTCCAATTACATGCTATTTAAATGCTTTTAGGCTTATGCTTTATGGGTCTTGGGATTTATGCTCCAGATGTACCCTACTGGGATTTGGCATGTCTGATGCTATGTATTCAATGTATTTGAGCATTGCTTGCTCTATTTGCATCTGACTTTACTTCCAATGTCACAACTCTATAGAAACAGAATTTGTATCCTTTTTCATTAATTTGTCTATATAATGATTTATTAAATTTATTTCCTTTGCACTAATTAGATATAAAGAAAAGTGCATTGGAGCTGGCCACTGATGAGTGGTCACAGGTTATGGTGGACCCACGCGGTGGGTTAGAGAAAAGATAGTTCACACTTCCACCTATATGACCCGATTGGGCGCCTGTGACTAGAACTCATGCATATCAGGGTTAGACTCGCACATAGAAAAGATTGATGCCTTGAAGTGTGGGCTAGATCCACCAGAACAGACAGTTACAATCAACAAGATGGCATGATCATGAAATGCTTGTATAATGTGCATGTGTGGGCTGAAAAATTGAAATGCACATTTCTTTGCATAGGAAAGTCACATGAAGATTCGGATACCATTTTTGCGATGTACACGGAAAAAGCTTTCATATGATACCCATATTGGGGGGATCCCTAAATTTTAGGAGATCCCTAAATTTTAGGAGGTCCCTAAATTTTAGGAGCCTCGAATTAGCCTAAAAATGCTAGTCCTAAAAAATAGGGATGTCATTCTAAAAATAGTAAGTTCTGTACTCTGACTGTGCTTACTAAATTTGGTTGTTTCTATTCTTGACAGTATTCAACCCAAAAAGGAAGGCCATAGAGAAGAGACAAGTGTCAAGACACTTGTCACACAAGTTTCCAAGTGTCCCACCACTTGTCACATCTCATGACATGTGGCTGGACACTTGTCTTGTGCTACTCCACTTTCCCCTTTTGTACTAGCTCTCCCCTCTCCTATAAATAAGAGCTCGTTTTTCTTCATTGATCATCATTTTGCATTGTTGTAAACTCATGTACAGCACCCACAGATAGCCAGAAACTGGCCCCCATTCATCCCCATCATCATCCCCCACTTCTCCATTATCAAATTCCTCCATATTCCATCTTCTATCACTGTTTTTTTTTTTACAAGACAGCAAGCCTGTAAATTCATTACAGCACCTCCTTCTTGAGCTCTTTCTTCCATTTTAGCTACAAGAAGCAAGCTCTATCCATGTACTGCTGATCAACAATGGAGAAAGTCTGAATTCCCCTTTTTCTTCTCTCATACTGTAAAGAAATCAGTTCTTATCATTGCATAATAGATAATGCATGTGTGTTTGTACATCTTTGCATGATCTTGTGAGAGTGAGAATTACTTCTTCTCACTCTCAGGTTGATTGTAACTGAGCTCTTCCCTAAGGGACTTGGGTTGAGCAGAAATACATTCCTTCGGGGGGGGGGTTGCCCATCTTCAACCCTCAATCTTGTCTCCATTACTTTTACATTTTCATGGCTGTAATTTTGTGAGTAATTTTCATTTTCAGCTTTAAGTGTTCATTCTCTTTTATATTAAATCTCGAAAACAAGCAAATATCATAATTGTTAAGCATACTACGTTGTTCGGGGCGTTTACAGTGGTATCAGAGCTTTGGCTCGGTCCTCACCCCCAACACTAGTAGTGCTTACAACTATAAGTTTGTTTGTTTTCAGCCCTTGCATTGAGTGCTTGAGCATATTTTTTTCTTTAGTCTCAATGGATCAATCGAGTGCTATCCTTCAAGCCATTCAAAGTCTTAGAGAGGAGAATCAGCAAATTCGTGAGCAACTTCTCAAACTAGAAAAAGTTGAGAATCCCAAAGAATTCAAGGAAAGAAGCCCATCTACTTCAAGGAGACAAAGCCATACCAATGAAAGGAGCCGATCAAGAAGTCCAACTACTTCAAAGAGGCAGTCCCATTCTACTTCAAGACAAAGAAAGAGATCGCGTCGAAGCTCATCCTCTTCTTCAAAGTCATCTGGCGCCTATTCTGATGGATCCTCTTCTAGTAATGAAGAGTCACACCCTTCTCGTGGAAGACCTCATCATCGTCAAAGGCGTCGACATTCTTCACCCTCGTCTCCATCTTCATCCCCATCAAGCACTTCATCATCTTCAACCTCAATATCCGAGCATGGACAAAGGCATAAGAAGAAGAAGAAGACTAAGTCACTATCTCAACTTGAAAAGAAGATCAAGTTCAGTATGTATGATGGTTCCCGAAATCCTGATCTTCTTCTGAAGTTTATTCGTCAATTTCAAATTTTGTATGGTCGTGACAAGTATAAAGAAAAAGAAAAGATTAAGTTTGCAGCTTTACATTTAACTGACTTAGCCCATACTTGGTGGACGGGGTTGGAATATGATCATGCTGCCCCAAAATCATGGCGGTCCTTTGTTCGCCTGATACAAAGCCAATTTCTTCCTGTTCATTTCAAAAGAGATGTAAAAATGGAATGGGATCGGCTTTGGCAAAGGAAAAATGAGTCACTTGGTGACTATACCAAGAGATTTTGGGAGCTACTTTTGAAGGTCCAACATTTCAAGAAGATCAGCAGTTCGGAAAAGCTTAGGAAGTTTCAAGGAGGTTTGCATTTTAAACTTCGTACTGCTCTTAATCATTATCATTGTTCTAGTCTCAGGGAACTCATTGACCATGCTGAGACATGGGAAATGGAGCACAATGGCAACAAATCATTCCAAAAGAATGATAAGAAGAGAGTAGCTGATGATGAGGAGTATTCAGCCCCAAATGAAGGACAAAAACAGTGGCAAAAGCAGCCACCATCAAATCAAAAGAAGATGAAGCCCTATGCACCTCCTAATGCTCCTCAATTTCGCTCCAATCTATACCCACAAGCAAAGTAACTTTCCGAAGAAGAAAAGCAACGCTTCATGAAAGAAGGAAAGTGCTTTAAATGTGGACAAACAGGCCACATAGCAAAGCAATGTCCAAACAAGGGACAAAGCAAGGTTTCTGACAACAAGCCTAAGTCGCCAGTGAAAATCAATGCTATTAGTGATGTAGTTGCAAACACAACTCACACTCCAGAGACGCGCAAATTATTAAAAGCTTGGGGACAGTTGCAAGGTAAGCAAGCACTATTCTTGATAGATCTTGGGGCGAATGAAAATATCATTTCCTTGCAATTAGCTAAAGAGCTTGGATTAAAGAATGAAGAGATGGACACTCCGGCAGAAGTTCGCCAAGCTTTAAATGCTGATGAAGGTGACACAGTGAAGACTGTGATACCCTACATTGGCAAGCTCAAGTTTCAAATTCAAGGCTACAGTGACGAAGATACCTTCTGTATCGGAGACCTTGATGGTTGCGATGTGATTCTTGGCATGCCCTGGAATCATAGAGTAGATTCAACCATCTTCTCTCTGAAAAAGAAGGTAGAACTCACAAAAAAAGGCAAGAAGTACGAGATCCAAGCTGGAGTTTCTGGAGACACCATACCTATGGTAAGCCATATGCAAGTCTCTAGAGCAATTAAGGATTGTGTTCAATGTTGTCTGCTTTATGTCACTGATGTAAAAGATAATATGAATGCTGAAAACCAAGAGCAACTTCAACTCTTGGAAAAGTATAAAGATTGTTTTTCGGAAGATCTTCCTTATCAGCTTCCCCCAGAAAGGCCAGAAGACCATCATATTGATATTATCCCGGGCAGTTCTCCTCCTAATATAGCACCATACCGTGTGAGTCGTCCTCAACAAGAAGAAATCAGAAAGCAAGTCGAAGACCTACTCAACCGTGGGCTAATTAGGCCAAGTAGCTCACCATTTTGTTCACCGGTTCTTCTTGTTCAAAAGAAAGATGGCACATTTAGTATGTGCATTGATTATCGAGCCCTCAACAAAATCACTGTGAAGAATCGGTTTCCTATTCCCAAAATTGACGACATTCTGGATCGTCTAGGAGGCTCAAAGGTTTTCAGCCGTATTGATCTAAAGAGTGGTTATCATCAAATTAGGGTAATACCACAAGATGTACACAAAACTGCTTTCCGCACTTCATACGGTCTTTATGAATTCTTGGTGGTTCCTTTTGGATTAACCAATGCACCAGCCACCTTTAATCGAATGATGGAGCGCATCTTTAGAGAGCATCGACAATATATCGGTACTTTCTTTGATGATATTCTTGTCTTTAGCAAGAATGAAGAGGAGCATCATCAACACTTGGAAATTGTTCTACAATTACTACAACAAAATCAACTCTTGGTAAATGGTAAAAAGAGTGAATTTTTCATGCATAAAATAAATTACCTTGGGCATGTCATCTCTTCTGAAGGGATTCAGATGGATCCTGAAAAGATCAAGATAATCCAAGAATGGCCTCATCTTCGTGATGTACATGAGGTGCGATCGTTTCTTGGCTTATGTTCTTATTACCGTCGCTTCATCAAGCATTTTGCACATATGGCTTCTCCACTTCATGACCTTACAAAGAAGAAGATCTCTTTCCAATGGAAGGAAAAAGAGAAGGCAGCCTTCACAAGGCTGAAAACAGCTCTTACTTCTGGACCTGTTCTTATCATTCCAGATCTGGTAAAACCATTTGTAGTGGAAGCAGATGCTTGCGGTGATTGTATTGGTGCAGTGCTAAATCAAGAAGGCCATGCCGTAGCCTTTGAAAGCCGCCGTCTAAATGATGTGGAGAAAAGGTATGACATTTATGAAAAGGAGCTCTTAGCAGTGGTTCATGCTTTAAAGATATGGAAACATTATCTTTTAGGCAATGAATTCCTTATTAAAACCGATCATCAAAGCTTGAAGTATTTCAAGACTCAAAAGCATTTGCAGGAGAAACATGCAAGATGGGAAAATTTCTTGTCTATGTTTCATTTTCAAATTATGTACACTCCAGGGAAACAAAATGTAGTTGCTGATGCACTTTCTAGAGTGCCTCGCATTGCAACTATTACAGTGGCTCATCATGAAGATTTTCAAACGATGAAGAATACTTATGATGAAGATACTGATTTTGCAGCAATTTGGTCAAATTTACAGCAAGGAGGTTCTCATCCAGATTATTCCATCAAGGACGGTTACCTTCTCATGAACAATCGCCTTTGTGTCACTCTTCCTGTTCGACAAAAGGTGCTTAAAGAAAGTCATGAACCCCCTTATGCAGGGCATAGAGGGAGGGCAGCCACTCTAAGTGCAATTGAGCGCTACTTTTATTGGCCAACATTACGAAAAGATACACATAACTTCATCGAGGCTTGTCTGGTATGCCAAAAATCTAAATATGATAGGCAGAAGATTCCAGGATTGTTACAACCTCTTCCAGTGCCCAAAGATCTATGGGAATCTATCACAATGGATTTCATCTCAGGTATTCCAAGAACACCTCAAGGTCATGATATGATTTGGGTCATAATTGATAGATTCAGCAAACAATCACATTTTATTCCATGTCATAAAACATTGAAATCCGCACAAGCTGCAAGGCTTTTCATTCAACATATCTTCAGATTACATGGTATGCCTTCTGAGATCATTTCAGATAGAGACTCCAAATTCACAAGTAACTTTTGGCGTGCTTTATTTGAGAATTTGGGAACCACTTTAAAGTTCTCCTCAGCTTTTCATCTTCAAACTGACGGCCAAACAGAGGTGATGAATCTCACTCTTTTGGATATATTGAAAGCTTATGTTAGTGAACATAAGTCACAATGGGAGAAATATCTTCCATTATTGGAGTTTGCTTACAACAATACAGTGCACTCATCCACAGGGAAAGCTCCAAATGAAGTAGTACAGGGTAAAGTGATTCCTTCTCCAATTATTCGCACTAAAGATAAGATTTTTGCTGCTGATGAGTTTGCTTCAGATTTAAAAACCGCAATGGATCAAGTTCGAGCCACTATCAAAGTTGCCCAAGAGCGACAAAAGAAGCAAGCAGATAAACGAAGAAGACCTTTGGCTTTTGAAAAAGGTCAATATGTCTTGCTAAAGTTTGATAAAAGCAGGCTCAAACAAGGTTCTGGTCAAAATTCATCTTTTCCAAAGCTCTCCAGTAGATACTTTGGACCCTTCAAAGTGATTGAGAAAATAAATGAAGTTTCTTATCGACTTGAGCTTCCTACTCATTGGAAAATACACAATGCTTTTCATGTAAGTTTGCTAAAACCTTACATAGGACCAGAACCAAAGGAACCCATTACTGAAGATCCCCCAGAAGTTGAAGAAACAGAGCAACTCTTGGAACCTGAAAAGATTTTGTTTCTCAAGGATCGAACCACGAGAAGTGGCCTTGTGACACGAAAATTCTTACTAAAATTCAAGAATCTACCCATAACAGATGCACAGTGGGTAGATGAAAAATTCATGAAGGATTACCCAAATATTCTACAGCAATATCAAGAAGCTTTTCAGCTGAGGACAGCTGAATAAAAGCCAGAGGGCTGTCACAACTCTATAGAAACAGAATTTGTATCCTTTTTCATTAATTTGTCTATATAATGATTTATTAAATTTATTTCCTTTGCACTAATTAGATATAAAGAAAAGTGCATTGGAGCTGGCCACTGATGAGTGGTCACAGGTTATGGTGGACCCACGCGGTGGGTTAGAGAAAAGATAGTTCACACTTCCACCTATATGACCCGATTGGGCGCCTGTGACTAGAACTCATGCATATCAGGGTTAGACTCGCACATAGAAAAGATTGATGCCTTGAAGTGTGGGCTAGATCCACCAGAACAGACAGTTACAATCAACAAGATGGCATGATCATGAAATGCTTGTATAATGTGCATGTGTGGGCTAAAAGCTTGAAATGCACATTTCTTTGCATAGGAAAGTCACATGAAGATTCGGATACCATTTTTGCGATGTACACGGAAAAAGCTTTCATATGATACCCATATTGGGGGGATCCCTAAATTTTAGGAGATCCCTAAATTTTAGGAGGTCCCTAAATTTTAGGAGCCTCGAATTAGCCTAAAAATGCTAGTCCTAAAAAATAGGGATGTCATTCTAAAAATAGTAAGTTCTGTACTCTGACTGTGCTTACTAAATTTGGTTGTTTCTATTCTTGACAGTATTCAACCCAAAAAGGAAGGCCATAGAGAAGAGACAAGTGTCAAGACACTTGTCACACAAGTTTCCAAGTGTCCCACCACTTGTCACATCTCATGACATGTGGCTGGACACTTGTCTTGTGCTACTCCACTTTCCCCTTTTGTACTAGCTCTCCCCTCTCCTATAAATAAGAGCTCGTTTTTCTTCATTGATCATCATTTTGCATTGCTGTAAACTCATGTACAGCACCCACAGATAGCCAGAAACTGGCCCCATTCATCCCCATCATCATCCCCCACTTCTCCATTATCAAATTCCTCCATATTCCCTCTTCTATCACTGTTTTTTTTTTTACAAGACAGCAAGCCTGTAAATTCATTACAGCACCTCCTTCTTGAGCTCTTTCTTCCATTTTAGCTACAAGAAGCAAGCTCTATCCATGTACTGCTGATCAACGATGGAGAAAGGCTGAATTCCCCTTTTTCTTCTCTCATACTGTAAAGAAATCAGTTCTTATCATTGCATAATAGATAATGCATGTGTGTTTGTACATCTTTGCATGATCTTGTGAGAGTGAGAATTACTTCTTCTCACTCTCAGGTTGATTGTAACTGAGCTCTTCCCTAAGGGACTTGGGTTGAGCAGAAATACATTCCTTCGGGGGGGGTTGCCCATCTTCAACCCTCAATCTTGTCTCCATTACTTTTACATTTTCATGGCTGTAATTTTGTGAGTAATTTTCATTTTCAGCTTTAAGTGTTCATTCTCTTTTATATTAAATCTCGAAAACAAGCAAATATCATAATTGTTAAGCATACTACGTTGTTTGGGGCGTTTACATCCAATGGGAGCCTCTTGGTATATTTAGATGTACACAGAGTCTTACTTACACTTGAGCTTGAGCTCGTGGGATAGTTACATGCATTTTCTCTCTTGAGAGCTTTATGTCTACAGCTAGTCTGTAGTGGGCTGATTTGATATGCCTATTGGGGCAGGCACCTATCTCTGTAACAGTTGCAGTGACATATGTATCAGTGATTGCTTCACTTTGGGATAGTTTTACATACTGCTGTCATTTATTCTAGCAATTTGAAATCTATAGATTTTGAGCACTTCTATGAGGGTAATGCTTACTGTTTGATGTTATCTTGGTCATATTTGGTGGACAGATGGTTCTCTTGGTGATCTCCACTCTTTCAGCTAGTTTTAGCAGTGGTTTTAATGCATTTTTTACTAATTACAACAACCTGTAATTTTGCTTTTTTGCTTTGATTTGGGACAGTATGGCTGGTCATCTGAAAGACACAGCTCTCTTTAACATTGCCAAGTTGGATGGTACCAACTATGGGTATTGAAAGTCCCAGATATGGTAGCTTTTAGTGCAGAAGTTGAAGATCAAACCCTTGCATTTCAAGGGTGTTAAACCCGAGGATATGAATGATGATGTTTGGATGGAAGTTGATGAGCTATGCAAGTCTACCATTATCTTATCACTCTTAGAAGAGGTCCATCATAATGTTGTTGAAGATGAGAATCAGAGTGCATAGGACTTATGGGAGAAGATTCAGGAGCTTTATGCATAGTAAAGTCCTGCGTCACAGATGTATTGGCTAAAGCAGTTAATGGACCTTCGCATGAAGGAGGGGACATCCCTATCATCTCATTTCAGTTAGTTTCATGCTATCATGAAGAATCTGTTGTCATAGGGTATTGAGTTCAAAGATAACTTACACCCATTGTTTATGCTTGGCACCTTGCCATGAATCATGGGATGTCTTCCATACTGCCATATACACAAACAAGCTTGATTTGGAGGCGGAAGTTTTCTTCACGCACTCAGGAAAAGGCCCAGTTTTATGCTGTGTAGCCACTGTTCTACACGTCGGTGAAAAGTTACTGTAGAAATTGCATCATATACTTGTGCGTAGAGACATTGGGAGTTACAGAATCATCCATGTTGCCTGTTG
Source organism: Lygodium microphyllum (assembly GCF_053477565.2). Taxonomy (NCBI): domain Eukaryota; kingdom Viridiplantae; phylum Streptophyta; class Polypodiopsida; order Schizaeales; family Lygodiaceae; genus Lygodium; species Lygodium microphyllum. Next base: position 132,868,842 of record NC_141142.1, read on the forward strand.
ATGCAAAATCGTCACTAGGAAGTGACTGTGTGGTCAAATACCACTTTCGTCAGTTTTGCAGATTTGCCTTTGTGAGGCTGAAGCTGTGTTCTTTGCAGTGACAGAATTTTTTGCAGTGTTCTGTAATGGCGTCTGATTCTCTCTCACAGATTGTCACTGAAAAGCTTGACAAGAACAACTTCCAAGCATGGAAGTTTAGAATGACGAATTTCCTTATGGGAAAAGGATATTGGGAATTTGTTGCAGGAAATGAAGAAGAACCAGTTCTTCCTGATGTTCCCAATCAACAGCAAATGCAGGCATTCAAAGCATGGCATGAGAGAGCCAGGAAAGTTATGTACTGGCTGTCTATCAGTATTTCGGACTCTATGATTGTGCATATTCAGGATGCAAGTACGCCAAAGGAGGCATGGGATACTTTGTCAAAAATGTATAGCACAAATACGCAAGCCAGGAAAATGCAGCTCAAGCAAGAGTTGCATAATGTGCAAAGAGAAAGTATGAGCATCAATGACTACCACATGAAGGTGAAGAAGATTGCAGATGCACTTGCTTCCATTGGGTCGCCAGTGGAAGATGATAATTTAGTTTCTGTGACCTTGAATGGTCTAGGAAAGGATTATGCACAGTTTCGGACATCCATTTCAGTTCGTGAAAGATTTCCTGATTTTGAGGAGTTGATTGCTCTTTTAATTTCCGAGGAGCAGAGAAATGGTGGTGCATCTTCTTCAGGAGGAACTTCAAAAGAAACTGTCTTCTACTCAAATGCTGGAAGAGGTAGAGGAGGCCAATTTGGAGGCCGTGGTAGAAATCAAAATATGCAGCAAACTCAAGAAAACCAGTCATATGGAGGAGGACGTGGTAACTCTAGAGGCAGGGGGAGCCAAAGAGGTCGTGGTGGATGGCAAAGAGGCCAAAATGCAAACAGTAATGTTGAATGCTACTACTGTGGTAAATGGGTCATATGGCTAAAGACTGCTATAAAAAGCAGAATGACATCATGAATGGAAAACTGCAACAAGGAAATTATGCATCTTCTAGTAGACAGGGTGATGACAGAAATGAACATTTGTTTATGGTGCAACACATGAACAATTCTGTGACAAGTGTAGAAGAAAGCAACGAAGTGTGGTATGTTGACTCAGGTGCATCAAACCACATGACAGGTCATGCAGAATGGATGGAGGATGCAAGGGAAATGGAAAACCAGGATTTGTGGAGACTGGTGATGATACTGCACATCCTATTGTGCAGATTGGAAAAATTCCTTTGTCTATGCAGGATGGGAAAAAGAAATACCTGTCTGATGTATTTCATGTCCCGAATATCACCAAGAATTTGGTTTCTGTTGGTCAAATGGTTGAGCAGGGCTTGCAAGTCAGATTTAATCCTCATGGATGCTTTGTTGAGGATATGAAAAATAAAGGTCGCTCGATAGCAAAAGGAAAGAAGAAGGGCAGAATGTTTACATTGGATGCAGACATGCCTGAATTGAGTGCAGCAATGTTTGCACATGGGACTGGTGTAGTTGCAGATATTGATATCTGGCATAAACGCATTGGTCATGTTAATGTACAACGACTTAAATCAATGCAGGCCCAAAATATTGTTGCAGGATTGCCTAAATTCAAGGTTGCAGAAATGCATAAGGTATGTGAAGCCTGTCAGTTTGAAAAACAGGCAAGGAAACCATTTCCTAGACATGTTCAAGAGAGTAAGAAGCCATTGGAATTAATCCACTCTGATGTGTGGACTACTAAATCTGCATCTCTTGGAGGCTGTCATTATTTTGTCACTTTTATTGATGATTATAGCAGAAAAGTTTGGGTGTATTTTATGAAAAAGAAAAGTGAAGTTTTTGGGCACTTCAAAACTCTTAAAGCTATGGTTGAAAAAGAAACAGGCCTGCAGATAAAATGCCTAAGGTCAGATGGAGGGGGAGAGTACCTCTCAAATGAGTTTGCAAGGTTCCTGCAGGAGCATGGCATAAAGCAGCAATATTCATGCAGTCATACCCCACAGCAAAATGGAATTACAGAAAGAAAAAACAGGCATATTGGAGAGGTATCTCGTGCCATGCTCAATGAAAAAGACCTGCCAGATTTTTATTGGGCTGAAGCAGTTGCTACAGCAGTCTACATAATGAACAGGACTCCCACTGCAGCAATACATGGCATGACTCCAGAGGAGAGGTATACTGGTAGGAAACCAGATATTTCTCATTTGAAAATTTTTGGTTGCATTGCCTATGTACATGTGCCAGATGAGTTGAGATCCAAGTTGGATCCAAAAGCTGAGAAGTGCATCTTTATTGGTTACTCTCTGCAGCAAAAAGGGTATAGATGCTATAACCCTTCTATTCGTAAGTTTACAGTGAGCAGAGATGTTATTTTTGATGAGATGAGTAGCTAGTATAAACCAGTAAATGTGATTGATGATGTAGATGCACAAAATGGTAATGCTGCACAGAATTCACAGCAGCAGTCACAAAATATTAGTGGACCTGGAGCGTCCTCTAGCAGTGGTTCACATTCTTCGCCATGGACAGGCAGATTGAGATCAGGAGAATCTTCTCAAAGCAATGTAGATAGTGGTATGCAGGTATCACGAAAAGGAAAAGAGAAGGTTGATCAGCCCATGTTTGATGTGAATGTAGGTCACTCTTATGTGGATGGTGAATCCAGTGGCTCAGAACAGAGCATTGATGATGAGTTGGGTATTCCTTCTATTGTTACACCTGGAGTAAGGAAGACCAGGGATGTTTTGAGAGCACCTGGGAGTGAACCTACTTTGCGCAGGTCTACAAGAGCTAGGTATCCTGTGGATAGGCTGAAATATGATGGATTTACAGCCATTCACTATGCATATATGGTTAAAGTGATACAGGAACCAGAACCTATTTCTTTTGAGGAAGCCATGGGAAAAGAAAAATGGGAGAAAGCCATGGATGAAGAAATGGATGCCTTGGAAGCAAATGCTACATGGGAGTTGGTACCTTTGCCTAAAGGTAAGAATGCAATTGGCTGTAAGTGGGTTTATAAGGTGAAGCACAATGCAAATGGATCTGTGAACAGATACAAGGGAAGATTAGTAGTCAAGGGTTATGCACAAACATATGGCATTGACTATGAAGAAACATTCAGTCCGGTTACAAGGATGGCAACCGTAAGAGCAGTCATTGCTATGGCTGCATCAAAGGGATGGTCTTTACATCAGATGGATGTAAAGAATGCCTTCTTGCATGGTGATTTGCAAGAAGAGGTTAATATGGAGCAGCCACCAGGTTATGTGCATGTTGTTCATCCTGAGTTTGTTTGCAGGTTGAAGAAAGCCTTGTATGGCTTGAAGCAAGCACCTAGAGCATGGTTTGACAAGATAGGACAGTATCTTGTCACTATTGGCTTTCAGATTTCCAAGGCAGATTTCTCACTTTATGTGAGAAAAACAGAGAAAGGTATTATGCTACTTGTCATTTATGTTGATGATTTGATTATGACAGGTGACAGTGATGAAGATATCCTTCATGTGAAAATGCTATTGAAGTAGAAGTTTGAGATGAAGGATTTGGGAGAGCTGCGTTATTTCTTGGGCATTGAGGTGATTAGATCACCAAGTGGGATACAGGTCTTGCAGAGGCAGTATGGATTGGACATGCTGTCCAAATATGGGATGACAGGCTGTAAGCCTATTTCAGTTCCTTTGGAGCAGAATGTGAAGCTGAGCACAGATGCAGGTGAGCTTCTGGAAGACCCTATTATGTACAAACGCATAGTAGGAAGCTTGATTTATATGACTATTACCAGGCCAGATTTGAGCTATGATGTTGGACTGGTAAGTCAGTTTATGCAAGCTCCAAGGAAACCGCATTTGGATGCGGCTAGACACATACTCAGGTATGTGAAGTCCACATTGCAGTATGGACTATTTTATGAGACTGGGGTTCAGGGATACACTGATGCTAATTGGGCTGGTAGCATTTCTAATAGACGATCTACCAGTGGATATGTGTTCTCTTTTGGGAGTGCTGCAGTCACTTGGAGCAGCAAGAAACAGCCTACAGTTGCCTTATCCAGCACAGAGGCTGAGTACAGGGGCGCAGCAATGGCTGCATATGAGGTAGCTTGGTTGCATAAGCTACTTTATGATATGCATCAGTCTATAGATGGGCCAGTTGTCAGAGTAGTATACACTTGGCAAATAACCCAGTCTATCATGCTAGAACAAAGCGCATTGAGGTGGATTATCACTATGTGCGGGAGAGGGTTTTACTAGGTCTTATTGATCTAGTTTATGTCAGCACAGAGGATCAGGTAGCTGACATATTTACGAAGGCATTGGGCGCAGAGAAGCTGCGCAAGTTCAGAGACCTGCTTGGTGTGCAGGAATTGGGATTGAGCTCGAGGGGGAGTGTTGAGATATCGAGCTCCACTCGTGATATGCCAGGGTGACCGTTGTACATTTATGTCACCGACTTGTCAGTTGTAGATGCGGTTGGTACACCGCCCATGAATAATAGCTACATGATATCTATCCTTATCTACTCTAGTTCATGGCTCAGTTAGTATGCCACCTTAGTTAGTTGAGTTTGGTTTGAGACCCATATATAGGGTTCTTCTATTTCTTTGTATGAGAGTTCTTTTGGCTTACACAACTAAGAAGAGGAAAACTGTTTTCAGCCTCCACCTCTGTGTGTATTCCCCCATTGTGCAAGCAAGAAAGCAACAAGTGAGACTTCTTCCTTCTCTCCCACAATCTTGACAGTATTCATGTTCCCTCTAACCTTCCCTTTAGATCCTAACATGTGCTCAAACCCCCTTGTTTTGTTCTCTCTACACATTTTCCTTTCTACATTTCAATTTATTTCATAGAGGTTGGCCCCATTCATTTGATCCTTTCTTGCTTCTGTAATTGAACCAATACTATGTTATTTTTTCAATAGCAATCAATAAATTCATGTCCCTCTTTTTCTTTTGATGATTGCTCAAAATTCTACTTTTTCATGAACACATCTACCTTATCTATATAGCATGCTACTCTCCACTTGAGACCTGTCCCATTACACTGCTAAAAAACCATCGGCCAATTGCTTGGGTACTCATCCTAGGGAATTGGATCCTCCTGTCTACATTCTACTACCTATGTGCAATTTTTTAGGCCTTTAATGGTTTGAAAAACATTCCACCTTAGACATGGAGGTTATATGTCACATTCATTTGTAGCCACTCCTCACCAAGTTTGGCATTATTTGTCAAATTATTGATTAATTTCTCCTAATCACATACTTCTGACATGCATATGATCCACTGATGGTCTCTTTAAAATGTGATGGCACATGCTTTTCATAATTAAAATGTTCTTCTGCTTTCACACTCATAAAATGAGGATCCTCAACCAACTTTACAACACATCTTCTTGTTCCCATTTTTTCTTCACCCTAGAATTTTGATTCCATCTCTAATTCCCTTATTATGTAAATGACATTGTACTCTTCCTTATATTACAAAATATTGTCCTTCATCCTAACCTAACTAGGATTATCCCACCCATGTTTCTATAACCAAGCTGCTAAGTTCCTCCTTAAATAATAAGGACTAGTCTAAGCATAAGGCCCTTGTAATGGGAAGCTCCTTTGCAATTTCATGAACACCACACTAATGTATACATACAAAAGGTCTCTTTTCTCGTACACACTATGTTTTGAACTATAATACCTATAAGAGTGTTGCATATCTTTTACCTCCTGGGATAAGCTTAATATATTCTCAAATGGAGTCCTCTAAGGTAACTTTGTTAGTGTTACTAACATGGATAGCAATTGGGCATGTCACTTGACACTTGCATTGTAGGGATTTCTTTTTAATTCTCACTCATTGGGTTCTTTTTTGATTTGCAATAGTAAGATGGACCCTTCTAAATCTATCATTTTTATCTTTGGAGGATTCATGTATCAATTTTGATGATTTTATCTCTCAATTATATAATGTTAAACATATTGTTTCAACTTGTTGTCATGACATTTCTCTTTATGCAAGATGGTATATTGGTTTATTTGTTAATGATACCCTACAAATATTGTCTAGATTGTGTCCATATGAAAACAAGTCTCATTTTGTACTTACTTGCTACTAACACACACGCATGTGCATGCACGCACACACGCAAGTGTGCACGCACGCATGCACACATGTTGTTACGCGAGCGGTGATTGAGAGCAAGCCTCACTCACAACCCGATAACGAGACGTTAAGGAGTGCCGGTTGGGGTAATTGACTTTGTCGAATGCACAACACAACTTGAAAAATTTAAATATTCGATAATACACCATAAGCCACATATAAAAACAAGACAAAACACAATGCCTCTTGAAGCTCAAAACAAGTAAAAACCGGAATGTGGGTAGAGCATCACACAACCACAACACAATGAAAATACCAATACTTCGAAAACAAACCAAGTGAGATATATTTTCGTACCTTAACAACTTTGAGCTGATGCTCGGCACTTTGACACCCAAAAGCTCCAACTTCCAAATTGGCATGACAAGAGCTCTCTCTAGCATGCGACCCTCCACTCTCCTCTCTCACAAAATACAATTATAATCAAGGGGAAAGGCCCCTAACTCTCCATCCTCATCTCCTTATATAGTTTTCTATCCACACTCACACACATTAGGCTTTTTGCTTTCAGCTTTTGGCTTTTGCTTTTCTACTGCTTTTCACTATTTTCGTTTTTTTTTTCTCTATGCATGTTTGCAACTTGTTTGGATCGTAACTTCGTCATTTGAACTCCGAATATAGTTGTTCGGGTACTTAAAACGATCGGAACACATTTGGTCAACAAGCCAACGTAGGCAGAATTACAAAAATCCCTAAAAAATGGACAAAAATACCGATATTCGTAAATTGTATCATTTTTCTCCATCTTTTAACTTGGATGACTTATTCCCTTCCTTGGCCTATTGTTCTTGTAATTGGACACACTTTCAACACATTTGTCCTCTTTTTCTTCAAGAAATACTCGCTGACGATGTAAAACGTAGGATCTTTTCCTTTAATCCTTGAGTCTTCAAAATATTCTCTGGATATGAACCTATTTTTTTATGCAGTGTGTCTTAGCAGGAATATGCTATGAAAAAGAACTCTGTGCACAACCATACATGATTTGAGAAAACATGCAAGATAAAATTGATGCTATGCAACCACTCAACCACACCATTTTCTACCCCTTTTGAGCACATCCTACTATTCAAACTCCTATGATCGTTGACACTTCCTTACCTATTGACCTTATTACTAGCTAACTTTGCCTTTTTTGCTACTACTTCTAGGTACTCAATCAAAAATAGGCCCTAGGAATTCAAGAAAATGAGAAGGAAACTTGTGGATTTCCCACTTTCTCATTCATGAATTGAAAGAGATACATAGCACCAAAACAAGGTCTTTGCTTCAACTATGTAGTAATTTGACCTATTGCATTGCTCATAAATTTTCATTTATTATAAAATATCAAGGTTCCAACATTAGAAAATTCCTAGATTCCTTTTTATTTGACATGGTGATTCTATTTGTACCAGAGTAAATAAGGAGACTATAGTGAGGAGACCAGCTTATATGGGGTGAGAAAAGTAGGAAATATACAAAATATATGTCAATCCCTTAAAAATAATCATTTATAGTGGTAGGGTAATGTGAAAAATATGTCTTTGTAAAAAAGCTTAAAATTAGTAGGAGTAGGGTGCTTTGATTTTGTGTAATCTTAGTTAACTAGCACCTTCCTCAATAATATTAGTCAAGTAGGAAAGTATTAGGCCTTATTATTATATTCATTGAGTGGTATTAGTTTTGTTTTCTGTTCTTGTGTTAAATCCTTCCTCTTACCTGCATAAACTTCAAACAATCACTGTCAAACATTGGGATTTTCCTCATTGTAATTTATGAGTGGTAGGGCCATGCCTCATGCCTTCAAAAAACATGCATGTTGGATTGCAATGCCTAAAAGTAATGTCATGCAGTTTAGAAAAGTCAACAAGTTAGACTTCTAGAATGAAAGAATTGACATTACTTCTGTTAAGGTCAATCAATGCCAAACTACAAAAGTAGAAGTTGGTCGACCGTCTAAGTCAAATTTATGTTGAGTTAATATGTTGATTGGTAGGCCTCCTATTGAAGCATGGTACATAACTAAGCACTTATACTTCAAAACATTTTCTTAATACTAAGAGCATGTGCACATATGCTTCTCATGTGGTATCCATAAAATTGAATATGAGATTTCTTTTGCACGAGTGTTATGTTTCATTGATGAGGTCTTAAAAGAATTATTAATGAATCATAAAAAAACTTTGTTTTTAACTAGCAATTACCAAAGAGTATCATAATCCTCGAGAATAGAGTCATTAGATGACTTACATTAGTACACATATCGTCCTTCCCAAGACATTTTTCAAAATAATGCTTTGAAATTTGTGCCATTGTCTTCACTTAGTTTGGATAACACACGTGAACATACTTAAGAAAAAGTTTGGAGTACCCTTGGTAGCTTTTTTGAGTAATTGGTATGGAACCAAGGATTGTTTGTCATGCCTAGATTCATTTTGGGAAGTGAAATTGGCCTATGATATTCATCGATGGGTTTTAGGATCTCCAGTATTACTACATATTATGTTGCATAAGGATATCGATCCAAGTTCTAGAAGGAAGAAAAGGACAAGGTGTACAATAAACAATGATTTAGATAATTGCTCAACATTTAGAAAAGAATGGATGTAGAAACTAGTAGATTCTTTTGTTAATGTAATCTTAAAAGTGGTAGGTGATTGGGGGGAAAGTGGTTCTTTTAGTGTGAAATCATGGTAAAAGTAATGAACACTGAAATCAACTGAACATGTTGCAATGTTCATGGATATCAAGACCATTAGCTCTTAAAAGGAAAGGATTCATTCCTTCGGTTGATGCAAAATAATTACAAGTTGTTTACTTTTGAAGCAACTTAATTGTTTTTTGTTTGAAAATATGATCTTAGTACACATGTTTCTCACACTCTAATCCATCACAAACTCTTAGTTTCGTTGAAGTTTATTTTTATTTTTGTGAATTTCAAGCACCATCTAATATAAGTTTGTTCTATGAAGTATTTAATGTGCATATTATCATGGGGATGAAACTAATACACAAAGACTTCTTAACATTCTTTCTTATCATGGTTGTCACATGAAATATGAACTTCTATAGGTAGTTTGTAACTTAAAGCGTAAGAAATTGAAGTAAATATAATCTCTCTATCAAAACCTTGGCATTTAAAAGTAGACAAAAGATATCCATGTTTTAAGACTAGAAGGGCAATTTATATTTCAACCAAAGGATCAATTATTGTAAAGCCAACCGCCTAAGGGTTCTAAATGTTTGACCCTCCATAAATCACACAAACTCCTAACCAATTGGGATTCTTCTCTTCAATAACCACATGTGGATTTGAGAAAAAGGTAGTTGATGGAAAGAGTGCATTTCAGAAACACAAAACTAGGTTATTCGATCTTGGAATATTAAAGTATAATATATATAGGGACACGTGCATGCTCTCATCAGCAAAATTTAAACTTAGAAAGAATGTGCACTAGTATTAAGATAGTAAGAGCTAGGTTCAAAGTATGTTATTTCCAACCTAAATAATTATAGAATTATCATTTGATCCATGTTTTTAGAAATACACCAATTTAAAATTTTTAACGCAAAGACAAATCTAGTATATTAGAACTACAGATGATAAAATGCTAACGTTTCAAAGTAGATCCAAACTTTTACATTCTCATGAGAGGTACATTGAATTAAATGAACATTAACCTTTTGAGTTTTTCGAAATAGGTTATCACTTTTATAAAAAGAATGTGATTGTTTTTTCCAAAGTCTCATCCTTTTAGCATGATGGTTTTGGTCAAGTATATCACGGCCTATTTTATGATTGGAACATCAATTCAAGGACTTAGGTTTTATAAGTTATTATGCTAGATTTGGGTAAATTTTAGTTATTCTAGACCTTTTTTAAAAATCTCATTCCTTGAAGCAATTTGCATGTTTTGGACATATTTCTTCACCTTAGTAGAGAAAATGGATCATGGTTTGCATCATGTAATCAATATTAGAGGCATAGCATTATGCCTCTCTAGGTATGCTATTGATAGAATTATGTGCATTTCTTTGATGAATAGAGACTCTTTGTTTCTCTAAAGCAAGAATGACAGCATAGGATGGTTAGGCACCAAGTGACGGATGCCCAACTCCCACCTAGAGTGTGGGCATGAGCTTTTTGAACTCAACACATACATGGGCACAATACCTTTACACATCAACTTGACACACTTTGCTAAAAAGTGAAAAATAATAAATATATCATTTTTTATTAGCTACACATGTAAAAAATGCACTCTTCTCTACCACTTTATAAAGTGGGTAGTGGAGACTACCTATCCAAAACTAAATGGGGAGTTTACCAATTTAGCAAAAGTAAACAAAAGGTCATATCCTCTCAAATGTGTAAAGTAGAGCAGATGCCTCACCCCTAAATAAGTACTTTGGTTGGTTAGAACTTACAAGGTGGATTTTGATATTTTATCTGTAATTAGCCTCAAAATACCTCTGAAATAAGGAGATAATGTTCTTTCCTAATGGGGGGATCATAAATAAAGCACAATATCTAAGGATATTCAAGAAGCATATTTTGGTACTACCTCACCATGCCCTTCAATCAAAGCTCATTCTTTTGTATGCCCTTGATCCTTAACTTGTTATTCTATAAGTTTAGCACCTCAATTTGCTAATGAGTACTAGTGAGAAACATCTTACCTATTACATGGATAAACATATTATCTTTTAGATGGCCTTGTACTCAAATATATGCAGGCCTCTAAGAAGGACAAACTTCAAGTACTCCACACACCATTAGAGGATAGGAGATGAAGGCTTGGGTAACATTTCAAGGCCTACTTGTGGTGCAACTCCCTTTAACAATCCTAAAAGACTCTAGGAAAGGTTGCACTCCACTCTTGAGTGTAGTTTTGAGGTCTAGTTGTTGTGCCACTCCCTTTATGGTACTCCTAGAACACTCTTGCTAAGATTATACTCCACTCTTGAGTTTTGTGATCAATGGCTCATCTTAGAGTAGATTCAAAGTCTTCAAGAGAGTCTTGCAAGAGGTGTTTGGTCTCAAGAAGCACTATTGAAAGTTTATTGTGGTTGTGGCTTCCTTGGCTACTCGTACTATATCTCAGATTCAAGTGGATGAATGCTATGTGTTCAAAGGCTTCATCTTCCTAGACTTAAGATTCTCCAAGTATTTCATATTTTATGGGTTTATTTCATGCACAAAATGTCTTCTTCCTCACAATAGAGGTGTAGAGAATCTACAATGTAATATCAATGAGGTTTGCAATGTTTACACAAGTCAATGGGTTGATTGCTTGACTTCCAAACTATATAGAGGCGATAACAATAGCCCTTCTAATATGCTTGATACTAATACCTTGAGTATGGATTTCTGATGCACAAATGAGTTTCTTCTCCAAGTATGTGACTCGTAGTAAAGTGAGGTACTTCTAATGGCTAGTAATGTGTTCTCTTAATGAAGAAGCTCATTACATGATATATGAGAAAGGATGCAAACCCTTGAATTACTTATAATTTGGGGGGCATTTTTTACTCTTTGGGAGTTGAATGACGAAGGTCAAGAAAAGATATGGACATTTGTCCTCTAACAACCAAGGCTTTGTAAGATATTGGGATGTTCATTAGCTCAAGACACAAAGTGTCGGGGGTCTTGAGGGAGAAGTAAGATCAAGGTATCGATATCTAGGAGGAGTAAGATCAAGGTAGTGGCATCTAGAATACCTTCAGGGAGCATTAAATGGGACTCCATATCAAACTCATCATTTTGTTCAATGTTTCTAGCTATAATGCCTAAGGTATAGGGAACAAGAGTGCATGATCCTAGTGTGTTTATGATTCGACTACTTGTGAGTGATGTGACTAATGTGTGTTGTGTGTACTAAAATTAGTGTGTCTATGTAAAATACTACACGGCGCAGCGAACAGAATCTGAGAAAGAGATAGAGAGTACACAACAGATAAGAGGAGAATCAGTAAATTCTTTAACTTCAAACAACTGATACAAAGATGGCTTTGTCGACCCGTGCGCTTCCACTGTGTGAAGCTTAGATGGCGATCTAGACAGAAGATAGGTGAAGAGCTTAAGGCTGGCTGGAACAACAACTCTGACTGGGTGAAAGATGAGTGAGAGATGGCTGCGAAGGGGTTTAGCTTTTATAGCCCGTGAAGGTCGTTAGGTCGGACCTACCATATGAGCCTCCAATAGTCGGCCCCCGGACCCCACAATAGGGGCCCATTTTAACTCCCTTACACCGCAACTCGATGCAATGCGCCTCGAGTTGCTACCAGCTTAACTACTCCGTCTAACCCAAAGATTAGACCCACAACAATCACCTTTTTACCATCCGGTCACATAGACCTCATCTGATATACAAGTCAGGACTCAACCAATGTCCTGGGCTCACATTTGGCTTCTCCTCATAATGGGGGCCTTACAACTTTGAGCACCATGGATCATTGGTAGCACCTAATGAGGGTGGGGCATTGATCATATCTAACAGTCTAATCTATGGGTTGTGTTGTGTGTAAATGTATGTGATGTGAAGTAGCATGTGATTATGTGTGTGTAAATAACTAATGTGACTACTTAATAGCACAATTAATCATGCAAATAAATGTGCAATTGATGATGACTGATCAACACACCTTCACACACTAGCTATGTCAGTGAATGCATAGTGCAAATTGTGCATATGAATTGTGTGATGTATGATAGTATGTGCATGCATGTGGCTTAGTGTATTATGGTATGTGATGGATTGAAGTGGTATGAGGCGGACTAAAAAGGCTATGTGCCAGAGTATTACAACAACTATGTGACAAACCAAAAAGCTATGCGATGGGGCAACTATGTGATAGACCTAAAGACCATGTGCTGAAGCAAGTGCTATATGATTGAGTGTAAGGCTATATGGTGGATTGTAGTTTGTGGTGGATTCAAAGCTACGTGTGATGGACTAAAAGGCTCATGTGATGGAGCATGTGTGTTATGTGCTGGAGTAAAAACACATTCTTGAGGATCGAAAACATGCATGTTGGAGCCACCCTTTTTACCTAAGGTTATTTTTGCCTATGATTGTGAAATGATTGTGCAATGAATACCAACCAATGATTTTGCAATGCTCGATGTGCGATTGTTTTTGCCTATGCTTGACTATTAGCTAGGTCATGAGCTCAACTAATTAGACAATATGTTCAACTAAATTTATAGGTGCTTAACTATTGGCCGGGCTAGTCAATCATGAGTGATTATGTGTTGGGTTATTCGCTATGTGCAAGATGAAGAGAATTATGCCATACATAATCACTATGTGCAAGACTAAAAAAATCATCCTGTGTTGAGGACAAAAAGGACACAATGTGCTAGATTGGAATCACAAGACAATGTGCTCAATTAGCTTTGCAATAAAGGGAGTGCAATACTTGATTAGGTTTTTCTATGTTTCAATCTCACAAAGCACTCAATAATAACCAAAATCTATGTGAGTTGCACTAAAAGTGCTCAATTGTGAGAGCAAAAATAAGAGTGCTACATATTTGAGCCATATGCTCACCAACCCTTTGAGATATGATTGAGGTGGAAAGATGAAATAGAAGGCCATCCTTGAAAGAACGGGTCTATGTGTGAGAGAGTGAGGTGATGTGATGCAGAGGAAGAGAGGGGAGATTGCAAACCTTTGGTAGTTGTCAAATGTTCTATCCCCCTCACCTCCTGTTGAGACAAAGTACACATGGACAATTCAATAGGTCATTAACTCTGTTCCTCTCAAGTAAAACATTGCAACCAATAGATGGTAACGGTCATACTTGGTGATGAAGACAATGCTAATTCTTCTCCCCTTGCTCATTTTTCTCTTTTTCTTCTTGTTTCTCCTCTTGCTTATTCTCTCTCTTTCATGTAATCCTTCAAATTATGCTATTCTCCTTCTACCAAAGCAAAAGCATAAGCATAACACAAAAGAAAAAGGAAAAAATACATAGGCAAAAGCGAAAGGCTCTCTTCTCTCTTTTCCTCCTTCCATCCCAAACAAACAAAAAAACCCTTAATTTCTCTGTTGTGAAGGACCTTGTGCCTATGAAGGATAGTTTGATGTGAAGGACCCTATGCCTGTGATGATGGGATGCTTGTTGTGTGATGAAGTCCTATCTATCACAATGAGTATGTAAAGACTTCAAAAATGGTGATTTTTTGTTATCTCAATATTCTTTTGAGTTTTTTATGTGGTTTTCTTCCTTCTTCTTCCTAATATTAATTTATTCTAAGTCAATAAGCACCAAGAAAATTCAAAATAAAAATCAAGCCAATAATCCAACAAATTGATTTCTTCTCACTCCATCCCTTCTTCAACTAGCCATGTAACATTTCAAGGTGCTTCCCTCATTGATGAGTCTCCTATTTTGTTGCATGGTAAGAATGTATGCATCTCTATGGTCAATTCTACCTTGGTCCTAGCAATGGAACCAAAATGTTGGGATTTTCACTCAATGGTTTGACATTGGTGAAACTCTTAATGATTCAAGAGTCAGTTGGCTTATCTATTGCTCACCTAATGGCAATACCCTTCTCTATCTCAACTAGCACTCATCAATCTATGAAGAAGATAAATGCAAGAGTAGATGTGAGTCGTAGAGAGATCACCTACTTACCTATTGCATTGTACTCCTTGTAGTTTGATGGCTCATGTGTGGTTCCACAATTCAATAACAATGCCTTCTGATTCACTACTCCATAGCTCGAACTCGATCACAATGTGTGCTCCAACTTGATCTATGTGCACTCCAAGTGATTGCAAAGAAAGAGAAAAAGAAGAGAATATCACAAAAGTTGGAGGAAAGATCCTACAATGGTCCCACACACACACACACACATGTCCTCTCTCTCTCTCTCTCTCTCTCTCTCTCTCTCTCTCTCTCTCTCTCTCTCTCTCTCTCTCTCTCTCTCTCTCTCTCTCTCTCTCTCTCTCTCTCTCTCTCTCTCTCTATGCTTAACTCAATAAGATAGAAGCAAGAAGAAGAATTTTCAAAGTTGGTACACACATGGAAACCTATCTATTCAATTTTAACCTTTTTATATATGGATCCAAATTTTAGGATATTTTCCCAAAATAGACACCCTATACCTTTCTTGGGCTCTTAACTAGTCCTCATAGTGCATTCTACACTTAGAGGCTTAATCTTGGTCCCTTCCCTAACTAAGGTTGTGACAACTTGCATGGGAGTGGGCTAGGCTCTTGGCTTACAAATTGAAATACAATATCTTTCTAAAAATGTTAAAGTATTTCAATTCGATGAAGATCCTTCACTTATATCTACAAAGTTTATCCTTTAAATTCTTATTCTTCTATTCTTCTTTAGCTTGTCTCCAAATTGAGGTTAACAATAGTGTGTCTTAGGGCAGCATGAAACACACTTTGCTTTCATAAAGTCATGCAAAGCATAATCTAGGCCTAGGGAGTCTATTATAGTGCTTATGTGTAAATGCATTAATGTGTGTGCGTGTGCGTGTGCATGTGCGTGCGTGCGTGCGTGCGTGCGTGCGTGCGTGCGTGCGTGTGTGTGTGTGTGTGTGTGTGTGTGTGTGTGTGTGTGTGTGTGCGCGCGCGTGCGTGCGTGCGTGCGTGTGCGTGCGTGCGTGCGTGTGCACGCGCGCGCGTACATGCATGCGTGCATGCGTGTGTGTGTGTGTGCACGCACGCACATGCGCGTATGCATGTGCGTGTGCAAATGTGCATGCATGCACATGTGTATGCGTGCATGTGTTTATAATCATCAATATAAAAAGTGATACATGTGCGTCTCTCATTATTGGATGCAACTCTCCCTACCTCTTGCATCATTATGATTGTGCTATTACTAGGAACGGTTAATCATTTATATCAAGCTCCATAACCACACTCCTCCCATAATGCAATATGAGAGACACATGGCTTACTCGGTAATAATATGAGAACTATACTAGAGTATCCATACAAACATTATTAACATGTCAATTATCGATGATCTACAAAGTTTGTTCATATATATTGCATGTGCAATCCGCTACATAGCTACTTACCTTCTAGTTGTTTGAATGTCCATAAACAAGCCACATATGAAATTTGGCTTAGGAAAGTCTCTTGGTTGCATATGCCTCCTCTATCAATGATAAATGAAGACATGTAGTATTATAATATGCCTCTAGGGAGTGTGCTCCTATATACTTTAAGTCAAGGGTCTAAACAAAGTATGTATTCCATGTGCAACACTGACCAAGTTAAATCTAGTGCTCATTAGAAAGGATACATGCACGTGTTGTCGGAGGGGTTTTAGTCAAAAGGTTGTATCCAGCAGGGATCAGAGAGAGAACAAAGTAGAGAATAAGATATAGAAGAGAAGAAAAAGAATAGGCAAGGGATTCGAATATACCAAAGCATTTACGAAATATAAGGACAAATCTCAATGATTCAAAGAACTATGTATTAATAAAAGCTGAGATGATAAACAAAATCCTTGTTTGGGACTACTTGGAAGTAATCTCCAAGAATTAGATATCTTGGAGCTCCTCGTTCCATTGGCGCCAGAAGGAGGATAAAACTTTGGGACACCTGGTCAGGATTCTCCCAGATCGCTCCTTCTTCTTCCTCCCAATTCGGAGTGCTGTTTGTTGCTTGAAACCTGCGATCACACATCGCACGAATTTGGAAGTCCCTTTTTTTGCATGAGATCTCCCAAACTGGTTGAAAAGAAACTTGCTTTTTGCATGTCACCCTATTCTAGAAGTTTTCTACACCTTCTTAGGATATTCACAATATCCAGAATATCAAAAATAGGCTAAAATTACCCAAAAATCTCATATTTTTGAACCATCCATACTACGGACACTGGCACTAATGACTAATATGGCATTAACTCTCTAGATCAATAAGAAATCAAGATGATGATGCACTCCATGATTTTTCACACTGTGTCCACATAGCGGCACGATATCCACCCCCTTTGAACCTGCACATCCTTCAGTATGTGCCACCGATGCACCACCCAAGTCAAACACCAATAGCATCAAATTATCACTCATCATGCACATAAAAAGTCATCCCCCTGGATCATAGATCAAAATGATTGACATTTGCACAACTCTAACGCCATACCAAGCATCCACTCTAGGGTCATCAAGGCCCTTAGGTGCGCATCATATACTAGAGCCTGTTGAATCTCCATATGCAGGCTATCAATGGCCCCATCAACAAATACATAGCAACATGCTTGCTCTTTCAAAGCCCAGTGCATGGAAATATTCTTATATTGGCAATTTTGTACCACATCAAACATAAATTGAGCCTCACTTGCATCCAACACAGGCTGACCATCACAAAAAATAGTAAAGTAGTACATATCTTGAAGTATCTTTGAATTTCCTATCAAGGCCTCTGACAAAGAATCCAAAATATTTTCCAGTTGTGGGCATCATATCTAACATCTTCTAAAGGTATATCCTCAAGCTCATGAACTATCTTAGAAGCAATAACTGTATTCTGCAAATCATGTACATCATCCAACAAGTCATCAATCTCCCTCTGAGTCCTTTCATCAAGTAAAACATGAGTTTCATAAACCTCTTCAAATGCATTAAGAAAATCTACATATGCAATGGCTGACTCTTCTGCTATAGGATCTTCTAAGGCATCCGTGGCTGTCTCAATATCAGACTGCAGCTTATATCCTAGCTCCTTGCCCTTCTTTTTCCCCTCTTGTTTGCTATCATATTTTTTCTCCTCCTACCCAACCTCTTCCATAACATGCTCAAGAGGTGGTTCATTTGTAGCTTTAGGCTGATCCACACTTTTTCTTATCACTCCCTTAGATATCCCTACATTATCTTCATCTCTCTTCTGTTTCTCTTCCATGAGTACATCCGTATTTTATACTTTTTCTAAATATGCATACACTGAATATGCATCTATTGGTGATTCCCACCTAGTTATATCATGAACTTCTTGCCCTACATGAGACATTTCACTATCAATAACTTTCCTCTTTTTAGCTAATGCAAAGCATGTGTCCATATTGCAACCTTTGGACATGCATTCTATCCAACTATAGGCCAAAAATAGCAACATGTATAGCTGCATAAGCATTTCAAATAGCCAAGTCTTCCAACAAATTTTGCATACCTCCCTTTCCAAAATTCAAAGTAAGAGGCAATCCGGTTTTTTGTGCATGGATCTTGCCATCTTTCCAAAAGATGAGTTGTCGTGGCCAAGGCCTCCTAATAAGCAGCACAATCTTTCCTTTCATGTTGCAAACTATCACACCACATACATCTTTTTCCTGCTTTAGGGGTTGCTGCCCATTCCCTTTTCTCTTGTTCTTTCTCATCCAATCTTGCAACCTTCAACTAAAGATTCTATATGCCTTTAACCAATTCATCTAATACATTTTTCCTAACAATGGGAATAGCAGGTGCATCTATAGGGTTAGCCATAAAAGCAAGTGGCTTATTGGATACATCAATTGTTTCGCCTATAATAGTGGGCAAGCTAGATATGTCCAATCTTTCTCTTCTTCTATGATTTTTCAATAGTGCAGTAAGAGCATCCTTAACATGTCTCCACTTTGTTTTAAGCCATGTCTTTGTAGTTTGATCCTCTAACAAATCATCAAGATTCTTGAAGCTCAGGATTTGCCACTTGTAGAAACAATTCAATTTTCTAACTTGCGAGAGCCTGTTGTTCTCCAAGTTCTAACTACTCAAACCGACTTTCCAATTCTCTTAATATTTCTGTAGCCACAATACCCTTATTGGGTTGTGGAATCCACTCTTGGAAAGTCTTATGGGTAATAAAATTGGTTTCTTCAATATAAAATTTTTCCTTGAGTGTCTTCTTGAAAGCTACCCAATCAACATCTTGCATGTACAATTCAATAACTCACACTTTCAATTCATGTACAATGACATGTACAAAATACTGGCTCCATGCAAGTGAGCCACCCCAAAGAACTCAATCTTTTGAGCATAGGTATGCAAATATACAGATATATTCTTGCCATTAACCAACTTCATCTCACTCTCTACTACCTACTGAGCATTCATCACAATAGTTTCTATTTGAGCAAAAGCTTGCATCACTTACTGTTGTTGTTGTACCTGCATAAGCATGTTCATATTTTGCACTAATTATTGCAAAACATCACTAGAAATTGTGTTTGAAGGTCCCATGATGTCTTTCCTTCCGATGATCTTTCACATCGGGTTCACCAATGTCAAAGGGGTTTTAGTCGAAAGGTCGTATCACCAAGGATTAGAGAAAGAAGGAACTAGAGAATACGAGATAGAAGAGAAGAAAAAGAATAGGCAAGGGATTCAAATATGCCAAAGTCTTTATATAGTATAAAGACAAAGCTCAATGATTTAGAGTACTATGTATTGATAGAACCTCATATGATAAACAAAATCCTTGTCTAGGACTATTCAGAAGTAATCTTCAAGCATTAGATCTCTTGGATCTCCCTAGTAGACCAAAAACACATACCAAATACTAGCTTCTTCTTTGTTGCCCAAATGGCAAATTGGATGCTTCCATTCGCTTTGAAAGGGGGTAAAACTACAGGACACCTACACTAAGATACCTAGTCAGGATTCTCCCAAATGGTTCCTTCTTCTTCCTTCCAATCTGGAAAGCGTTGTTTGTTGCTACCTAAAAACTACAATCATGCACCGTGTGAATTTAGATGTCTTTTTTTTTGAACGAGATCTCCCAAATTGGTTGAAAAGCAACTTTTTTTTTGCATGTCACCCTATTCTAGAAGTTTTCTATACATTTTTAGGATATTTATATGAAATAATATCCAAAATATAAAAAATATGCTAAAATTGTCCAAAAATATTGTATATTTGAGCCATCCATACTATGCACATTGACTCTAATGACTAATATGGCATTGACTCTCTAGATCAATAAGAAACTTGGATGATGATGCACTCCAGGGTTTTTCACACTATGTCTGCCGTAATGCCACAACATTGTGCATATACACATACACCATGTGCACACACAATAATAAATATCTCTTAGCGCTCAACTAGGAGAAAATGGTTTTCCTTCCTACCAAATTTCTTCTCTCTTATTCTAACACTTACAAACTCATATCAAGGGAAAATTTTCTAAACACATTTAGTAGACATCCACAAGCCTAATTGCTATGGATAAAAATCACGAAATTGATTG
The DNA here is from genome assembly GCF_053477565.2 of Lygodium microphyllum. Classification (NCBI taxonomy): domain Eukaryota; kingdom Viridiplantae; phylum Streptophyta; class Polypodiopsida; order Schizaeales; family Lygodiaceae; genus Lygodium; species Lygodium microphyllum. The sequence goes on from NC_141142.1 coordinate 132,889,204, forward strand.
GAGAAGCACACTTTTACTTTAAGTCTCTATTATCTCTTGAGGTCTTAACTAGTGAACCTTATTTTTATCTCCAAAATCCACAAACACAAGGCCACAAACTTGAGGCATTGAAAGTGACTACTTCACACTATTGCAACAAATTGCAAGATCCATCTTAGAGAAACCTAGCTTGAAGCATAAGTAAAGGACAAAATCTCAAGACTGAAAATGGGCCCAACATTGGCTCTAGGACTCTAGCCAAGCCTCCTATACTCAACCAACCAACCCCACAGCCTCATGGTCCAAGGAGCATATACTCTAAATTGTTTTTTTGAAAGAATGTGCTTTTAGATACAATCTCTAGATTGTAGTCCAACATGATGCCCTTCCCAACTCCAAGTAGAGGGAGTACTCAAAAATATACGTGGCTAGCACCATGTAACACAAACAAATGGAGCACCCTACAGCTTTTCGTTGTGGCTCCACTACAGCTCTCCTGCACCCCAGGGATTGGCCCCAAGATGCGTCATCTCAACATATAACACATACACACAAAGTCCACTCTTTACAATATTCATTCCAAGAGATAGAATATTCCTCACCAAATCAATCCCCAAGGAAATGATTATACTAAACCTATAGCATAGGGAGCCTCACACTCATTGTGGGTCAATAAGTACTATGCATCTAGGAGATTTTTTTAATTTACACCATGTTGATACAATGTAATGTAAAGTGGATGACTTTGAGTGCACAAACATTTTACTTAAATGAAATCAGCATTGTGAATGTGCTCAAACATTCTTTCCATTATTTTCTTTCACTAACGACTTTGTTGCGATGATAAGGCACCGTGTCGAACTACTCTCTGTGCCATTGTACCTCTTAATATTTAAAATAAAATCTAAACCTATATGAAAAGTGTAGCAAACAAATCAAATTTTGAACCATAATCAGCACATAAAACCCCGTTTCTCCCTACCATTTAGGGTTTTGCTTACGATAGGTAGGATAAGAGATATTTCCTTCTTCACAATGTAAGTAATAAATACACACTAAAACACACAAATAGGGGTAAGCTAAGGCAAATAATCATGCCCTTCCTCCATCATACTTGCATAAACATAGTTCTAATTTTTCATAATTTTCCATGTGTGATATCTACTTTTTCCTCAATTAAAACTCATTTTTTTCTCTATTTTTCATAATTATTTGTAAATAAAATTCTAGTTTTTCTATATTTTTTTATGTGAAACACTTACTAATTTTGAGATTCATTATTTCTCACCATTTCCCTCCATGGAAACACAATCTGCCATGATGGAACTCATAAAATTAACGGTTTAGCATAAAATTACACTTTTGTGTGTTTTGCTTGTTTCAAATAAAGTGTATAAAACGATTAAGATTTGTTGTTCATCTTGATATTTCTGATAGAATGAACCATTTTCAAATACTAAAAACCAAATTCAACCATAGAAAATCAATATGCATCATATAAAACTAAGAGAAATCCCACTTAAATATAAAATCGTATACGCATTCATCATATTTCAAGAACAAGAAGCCTTTTGATGCTTCTTTGGCACTTTCCTAATCCATCCCTCACATTCTTTCTCACAAATCGACACCTATTTTCCTTCATTCTCTTGATCCATATGAACCACATTTATGGTGAGAGAGAAAGAGGAGAAAGGAAGACTGAAATTTGATATTGCTAAATACTACATCATTTCTCGTAAGAATCGAAGTGTTGAAGAGTGAAAATTTGATGCAGCCAAGAGCAGAGTAGTGCACAGATCGGATGTTGTATGCTCGCGTAGTGAATGCCGGAAGGTCCCCAAGAACAAAAGAACTCTACTTTTTGCACAAAACTCAAGGTAGAAAGCATGCACGACATGAACAAGAGACCAATTGGGTGCAATCTCCCCCGATGCCTTGTGTGAGCGCTCCACAAAGTATGTATTTTTATGTATTAATCATCTTCAAGCTCAAATAATAGCCCAAATTACAAAATAGCACGCTTTTGTCTTTTGAGTTTGCTTTAGCACAAAATAGAAATAAAGCTAATAGGCACGCACCCAAAGAGTCAGGCATACCCAATACAATGTCCAGATACAAATATCATAATCGTGCGCCCATGCACATACAAAATAATAAATAAATATCCAACGCCTTAATAAATAGGCGCGACAAAATATAGGCGCCATGCCTAAGGTATGCGCCCATCAAAATATAAGTAAAAACTCGAATACACACTATCCTCCAATGCTTTCCTCTGCCACTGCTGCTATCTCTACACATCAACTGAAGCATTCACAATCGTTAGTAAAATAATACAATTAAACCGAAAAAAGTGAATACCTAGCAGTCTTCAGCTACATAAATAAATCAACTGGTTAGAAATCAAACCTAACCTTAATTTATCACGAGTGCGCACTCTAACTCATAAACGTTTATTAATTTAATATGTATTTTGCGAAATCACCCGCTATGGAATCACCCATGTACACACTAAATTAATGAAATGCCCGAAAAGGATAGGCGTCCCCATCAAATTATCGCACAGAGAATCCACTTTGTGTATGAGCCCCGGTCAACAAAGTTTACGAAATCCACCGTAAAACCTTATGGAGTCCACTGTGGCATGGAATCCACCGTGAAATATGCCTCCTGGCATCATACCCCCGGGGTGGGATAACAATTGTCCTCAATTTCTATTAGCTCAATGTGGAGCTAACAGAGTGGGGAAAGCATTTAAGTCTCTAGTGTGCATCCATTGGGCTTCTTCAACAGGATGGTTTTTAAACTTGACCAAATATCTAGAATATCTACGACCAGTTCTAGTAGTCATAAAGTCAGTATCTATGATAGCTTCAGGTGCAAGGATTTCAGTCTCTTCATCTAGCAAAGGTGGGTTTTCATAAACAGGGTGTACAGGTAATTGGCCTCTAAAGGGTCGTAATAAACTAATGTGAAATGTGTTGTGAATTTTCCAGTGTGGTGGTAGTTCTAACTTGAATGCATTGTCACTGATTTTGTGAATTATCTTAAATGGTCCATAGAATCTATGTGCTAATTTCACAACTGGGTGTTTATTTACACTTTGTAATCTATGTTTCTCTATTCTTAACCAAACATAGTCATCAACTTTGAAATTCATGGCCTGTCTTTTCTTATTGGCTTGTTTTGTATATGATTGCTGGGCTTTGGCAATCATGTCTTTAACCTCATCAAAAATAGTAGCGTGCATGTTAGCAATATCATCAGCACTCTGAATTCTATTTGATAAAGATTCAACAGGTGTAGACAATCTATAACCATAAATCACTTCAAACGGTGCTTTCTTTGTAGCTGTGTGTGGTGTATTGTTATATGCAAATTGCAGTAAATGTAAATGTGTATCCCATGTCTGTGGTTTAGAAATAGTGTAAGTACGTAAAAGATCTAAAATAGTACTGTTAGTAGCTTCTGTTTGTCCATTAGTTTCAGGATGAAATGTAGATGAAAAATCAATCTTTGTTCCTAGGTTAGCAAACAAAGTAATCCAAAAGTTATTACAAAATTTAGAATCACGGTCACAAATAATAACTTTTGGTAATCCATGATTAGTGAAAATAGTTTTAAAAAACAATTGTGCTGCCTGAGATGCTGTTAAAGTTTTCTTACATGGAATGAAATATGCTTGTTTACTAAACCTGTCTACAATAGTCCAAATCATGTCATGGTTAGCTTTAGTATTAGGTATACCAGTAATAAAATCCATAGAAATCTATTCCCATGGTCTTGATGGAATAGATAAAGGCATAAGTAAACCATACTGTTTTCCATGATGTCTCTTAACTCTTTGACAAACCAAACATTCAGAAACAAAGTTAGATACATCAGTGTCCATATGTGGCCAATAAAAATCTTCAGTGAATGTACGTAAAGTAGATATGATACCTCTATGACATTGATATGGAGGACAATGAATCTCATTCAAAACAAAATATCTAAATGGAACTGTAACACATAATCTCTTTTCATAAAACATGAATCCATCATTATAAGACAGTGAATCAATAGGAATCCAGTTATTTCCAACTAATTTATTCCAATCAGCATGAAAAGTAATGTCCTGATGATAAGTATCTTTCATAGGAGTTAGAGAATCAAATGATATAACAAAGATATTATGAATGGTCGGTCTTCTACTTAATGCATCGGCTACTACATTTTCTTTACCTGGTTGATATTGAATAAGGGGATGAAAACTCTGAATAAAAGCTGCCCATTTGATATGTCGGTCAGATATTTGAGGTTGACTAAGGAGATCTCTAATGCTTTGTTAATCAGTCTTAATCATAAACTCAGAGCCCATTAAATAATGTTTCCATTGTCTTAAAGCTTGTACAACAGCTAACAATTCTTTATCATATGTGGAATATTTAAGTTCGGAGAGTTTCAGTTTACAGCTAGAATAGGCTATGAGATGATTATCTTGCATAAGTATGGCTCCTATTCCAGATCCACTAGCATCAATAACTACTAAAAAGAATGGTCTATTGAAATCAGGTAGTTGTAATATAGGAGCATGGGTTAATGCATGTTTCAATAAATCAAAAGATTTCTGTTGATTATCAATTCAATGATAAACAATACATTTCTTTAAAAGTTTAGTCAAAGGCAAAGCAAGTAATGAAAAATTTCGTACAAATTTCCTGTAAAAACTAGCAAGACCTAGAAAAGAACGTAACTCATACACATATTTGGGTATAGGCCAGTTCAATATTGCTTCTATCTTCTTAGGGTCAACCTTAATACCTTTTGATGACACAATATGACCTAAATATTCAATTTCTATTTGAAAGAATTCACTCTTTTCCGGATTAGCATAGAATTGATTATCTTTTAACAACTTGAAAACCAAAGACAGATGTTCATAATGCTCTTTCTCATTTTTACTGAATACTAAGATATCATCAAAGAATACTATAACACAATTCTGATATTTCAAAAATATGCGGTTCATCATTCTACTAAATGTAGCAGGTGCGTTAGTCAATCCAAAAGGCATCACTAGAAATTCATAATGACCAAATTGTGTTCTAAATGCAGTCTTAAATATAACAGATTTATCTAATCTCACCTAATGATAGCAAGATTTAAGATCTATTTTACTAAATATGGCAGAACCTTGTAGTTTATCCATAAGATCATCTACCCTAGGAATTGGATATCTATTCTTCACAGTAATCTTATTTAGGGCACGATAATCAATGCACATACGATAAGTATTCTTCTTCTTCTTTACCAACAAAACAGGTGCGCCAAATGGAGAACTACTAGGTCTAATTAATCCTCTGTTTAATAATTCCTCAACTTGATTTTGAATTTCTTTCTGCTCTATCTGGTTATGCCTATATGGTGCTTTGCAAGGTGGTTGTGTACCAGGAATTAAATCTATTTTGTGGTCTTCAGGATGTGAAGAAGATAGTCCAGGTGGTAGATCTTTAGCAAAACAATCTTTAAATTGTGCAAGGAAGTCTTTATGCCTAGGGTGCATATGTTTTTCTTTAGCTTGCAGTTCATTCACCCAAATTAGATAAGATTTATTACTTTTGCGTAATGCACGTTTAGCTTGAGTATGAGTAAGCAGTGGAAAATTATTAGATGTGCGCATACCATACAATGTAATGTTTTTTTCCTTGAAAATAAATGTTAATTGAATGCGCGGAATAATCTATGTCAGGATTATGCTGATGACGCCAAGGCATACCTAAGATAATATCACTGGAATGTAATGGTACGACTAGAAAATTCCTTCTTTCAGTATATTCACCAATTTGAATTTCTAAATCATGCACTTATTGTGTTCCATTATACCTTGTGCCTAAGAATGCTGCTTTAATGCGATAATGCGTAGGAGCAGTTTGTAATTTCAATTCTTTCACTAACTTTGCATAAATAAAATCATGTGTACTACCATCATCATGCAAAATAATCGTTCTTTTCCATGCACTAAACATTTCATTGTCAACAAAGAATGTGGAGTTGGCATACCTGGTAAAGTATCCGAAGGAGTAGTAATGTCATCCTCATCTTCCGTAAAGTCAGGCATTTCTTCATGTTCTTCATCTTCCATTTCTCCAAGATAATTGATATGGACAGGTGGCTTCTTCGATTGGCAATTGGCTACTAGATGTCCAGGTTGATGGCATTTGTAACACACTATAGGTTTGGCTTTAGATACATTGTTTGCAATGGCAGGAAGTCTAGGAATATTAGGATTTGGCTGTGAGGATGGCTTAGGGTTTTGATTGGTATTTGATGGCAAAGAAGGTGGTTTTGTCCAAGACTTACGGAAAGATGATGAAGGAAATCGACTTTGATTGAATCTTCTAAAATTTGAATTAATTGCTTAGAACCATAGTTACCATTTGCTTGAAATTGTTGTGGATGCTTGTCTCTTCCTCGAAGCTTGTCTTCAGTGTCATGAGCTAAAGAAATTGCATCTTCAAGAGTTGCAGGCTTGAACATATTGACTTCAATGTAGTAATGTCCAAGTAATCCAGACATATACTTGCACTTGTGAGTCGCTTCAGGTACGTCTTCAAGCATGCGTAGTTGGAGTAAGGCATTCCAAAAGCGTTCGGTGTACTGAGAAATAGGTTCACGATCTCTTTGCTGAAGAAGGTCCCATTGCTTTATGGCTTTTTCATGGAATTGTGGAGGAAGGAAATTTTGCATAAACTTCTTCTTGAAACTCTCCCAGGTAGTGGGACAATCTATGCTCTTACCAACCACGGTCCACCAAAGAGATGGTCTATCCACTAAATGATTAGTGACACACTTGATTTTATCTTTTTCAGCGTATGTTTCCTCATGAAAGTAATCATCAAACTGACTGATGAATGCAAGAACAATCTTTCCATCTCGAGTGCCATTGAAAGTATGGAATTTGAAATTTCTTTTACTTATCTTTGTTTCTTTGCGGATGGATTGAGCTTCGAAAGTTGCATCGATGGTTCATCGGATAAGATCTTCGGGTTTTGGTTCCTCTTTGTCGGTAGTCGATCTTTGTAAATTGGCCAATTGAACTTGCAATGCTTGTCGGCCTCTTCGTTCTTCATCCAACTGCATCATAATTAAATCCAATTTTTGTTCCATCGTAGGTTCAAGAAGATCGCCTTCAGCCATTAAATCATCCATATTTTGTTCCGTCATCCTGTAAAAATTCAAAAGGCCTCACACTCTCAAAATCCAATTAGCGGGATGAGCGTAGCTCAAAATCGGGTGTACAAGGCTTATAGATTTTTATGTGGCTTTCACGGTCTTCGACTTTTGCGGTTGAGGGATTTGAAATCTTCGTAAAATCTGCGTATGACCTTCTGCATGTGCTGAAATTGGTTCAGCAAGTCTGCATACTTGAACAGAGTATTCCAGGGAACAACTTTGCAGTTCGGTGCATCTCCACAGGAACAGTCCTTATGGGAGTTTTTAGCACAAGTCAGTTCTGACTTCTGGTGACTTGCTGGACTTGCAGAGTAACAAAACTTATGAAACTTGATAGACTTTGGAACTTTGTGTGATTTGAGACTTGGGAGATTAAGAAGGATTAAGAAGCCTAGTAACTTTGCAGATCACGTCGAATTTTAGGGGGGGCGTTTTTTGCGCCGGCGGAAATCATGCCGATGTCCTCTGATGCGCCGATTTTAAAAAAATTGTTGAGCTAAGCTTTTTAAAAGCTTAGCCTTGAAGCTTTTACGCTTAGTAGAAGATATGAAACTTATCTCTGTTGACTGTGAGAAAACGACTTGGAGAAAAAGATGTTGACGTGGTCATCCGCCGTTTCAGGCCTGTCCTTCGCAATCAGAGGCTATAAACAGAGGTTCTTGACCGCCAGGAATCCACCCGTATCGACCGTTCACGATGAGATTGACTGTAGAGCTCGATCGTTCCAAGAGCTCCGCCTTCACACAAGATGGGTAGCGATTGGAAGCTCTCGATCTCAGCTTCGCTCTGATACCACTGGTGCACCGATCGGATATTGTATGCTCGTGTAGTGAACGTCGAAAGGTCCCCAAGAACAAAAGAACTCTAATTTTTGCACAAAACTCAAGGTAGAAAGCATGCACGACATGAACAAGAGACCAATTGGGTGCAATCTCCCCCCATGCCTTGTGTGAGCGCTCCACAAAGCATGTATTTTTATGTATTAATCATCTTCAAGCTCAAATAATAGCCCAAATTACAAAATAGCACGCTTTTGGCTTTTGAGTTTGCTTTAGCACAAAATAGAAATAAAGCTAATGGGCGGGCGCCCAAAGAGTCAGGCATACCCAATACAATGTCCAAATACAAATATCATAATCGTCCGCCCATGCGCATACAAAATAATAAATAAATATCCAACGCCTTAATAAATAGGCGCGACAAAATATAGGCGCCATGCCTAAGGTATGCGCCCATCAAAATATAAGTAAAAACTCGAATACACACTATTCTCCAATGCTTTCCTCCGCCACTGCTGCTATCTCTACACATCAACTGAAGCATTCACAATCGTTAGTAAAATAATACAATTAAACTGAAAAAAGTGAATACCTAGTAGTCTTTAGCTAGATAAATAAATCAATTGGTTAGAAATCAATCCTAACCTTAATTTATCACGAGTGCGCACTCTAACTCATAAATGTTTATTAATTTAATATGTATTTTGCGGAATCACCCGCTATGGAATCACCCATGTACACACTAAATTAATGAAACGCCCAAAAAGGATAGGCATCCCCATCAACTTCTCGCACAAAGAATCCACTTTGTGTATGAGCCCCAGTCAACAAAGTTTACGGAATCCACCGTAAAACCTCACGGAGTCCTCCGTGGCACAGAATCCACCGTGAAATATGCCTCCTGGCATCACAGAGAGGGTATGGTTGCAGGTTTGAAATTGCCATTTTTTGGGGCATGGAGGAGGCACCCAAAAAAATGCACCCCCCTCCCAATGTCATTTCATTTTTCATGTTTCCTCTTCTTTAATCAAGCTTAACTTACTAACTTACAACTTATCTAGTTCATTTTGGCCTTTTCACTTGACCCGAGAAGTCCTTATGGCACGATTGAGGGGGACAAATGATCTCAAAATTGTGATCCAACTACATGGCTGGCTTTTTCGCATCGAAATCTATCAACTTGGTCTCTGTCACATGGTTTCTAGCTATTGGGTTCGGTAGCTGCTTTATAACACCAAACCTTGTAGCCATTGAATGAAGGGTCAAACCGACTCCAATTGATGAATGGATGCTTGCATTAGATTTCAAGTGTAGAAATGCATCTAGGAAAACTCCAACTCCTTGATCTGCACTCAACTCATTTTCCATGAAAATTTACTATTTTACGCCTCCCGAGCTACTTTTGTGCTTTAAAATCGACTCCAAAAATCTACTCTCATTGGTGACTAGGGAATAGGGTGACTCAGCCCATCAAATCCATAAATTGATTTGCACATAAATAAACCATAAAGAGCATCAGGTTGCTTTAAATAAAATAGACAAAAAAACGCAAAACAGCTCACCCTACCTCCTGAAGGCATGAAGTCCCTAAGGGATGGGCCGAGCAGTATCAGAGAAGAAGTCGAGAGTCTATTGCCAACCAACTATGCCAACATAGACCGGCAAAAAAACCTATCAACAAGGTTATCCTAAGTGGTGGCCTGACAACCTACCTACCTGACCAAGGACAACTGGACTAGGAACTCCTACTAGGCAATGACTCCTATAGCCTCATCTTTTATTTTCATGTACTTTTCATCTATCACCTTTTTATACTTCAGGACTTGATACTTAGGCGTGTAAAAAGGAGGGAGCTAAGTGTATTGTAACCCAAGGAGAATAGGGGCCAGATGGAGGAGGCACTAAAAAAAATGGGTCCCCCTCCTCCTAAATGTCATTTTATTTTTCATGTTTCCTCTTCTTTAATCAAGCTTAACTTACAACTTATCTAGTTCATTTTGACCTTTTCACACTTGAGTCAAAGTGGTTCTAGCCTGGTTGAGGGGTTAAACAATCTCAAAATTGCAATCCGACTAGGTAATGGCTTTTTGGCATCAAAATCTATCACCCTAGCCTCTGTCACATGCTTTTCGGCTTCCAAATTTGGTAGCTGCTTCATAATGCCAAACCTTACAACCATTAAATGGGGGGTCAAACGAACTCTGATTAACAAAAGGACACCCACGTTGGATTCCCAATGTCGAAATGCATTTAGGAAAACTGTAGCTCCTTGATACACAGTTGACCCATTTTCCATGAAAATTTGCTCTTTTATGCCTCATGAGCCACTTTTGCGCTTAAAAATCAGCTCCAAAAATCGCTCTCACTAAAACTCAAGAATTATGCATGCACTTGTAATTGTACATTTGTGTAAGTATATCAGCTCTTAGAGCACAGATGGGCATTGACTCTCATAAACACTTCCTAAGTCCACCATGTATATTCCCTAGACACCTCCCCTTAGGATATTTCCACATACAAGTAACCTTGTAGCAAACCATGAGACACCCCCACAATAGTATATCAAAGTAAGAGGAGTCATGTGATTAGCAACTTGGGTGATGGTGAAGAAATGGCTATACCACCAGTCTATCTTCGACTCAAACTCACTACCTCAAAGGAAGTCCTAGTCAATGCCCTCATTGACAAAGACTCAAAATTCAATATCATGATGTACAAATTTTGGGATCAGGCAGGTCATCCTTCATCTACTACCCTCTAATGCAAAATTGAATCATATGAGGCTTATCTTTTTCAATACTAGGCAAACTGATGAGCATCAAAAGTTATCATCCCAATGTTTTTTTATATTCTTCCTAATCAAGAAGATGTGGGATTCAAAAGCATACTAGGATGACCATGCAAGTTCCAAACTAAGTGCCAAGTTGACTATGTCAATCAATGCATTCACTTAAATCTCCTAGAAGTCAAAATAATATTTGCCTTCCAGAAGGGAGAGTTGGCTAAGAAACAACTACCCAAGACTAAACCCACCCATCCACCAACATCTACAAAGCAAAAAGAAGCTTTGTTGCGATAGCTTGCAATGGCCCATGTTTAGAAGGTGAGTAGTAGGAGAGACTTGGACTAACACTTGGGCCTTTTATTTTTAGAGAGAGAATGCCTCTCAATCAATAAGGAGAGAGTTACCATTATGGAAAATTTGGGATTTTCGTTTTTTAAATATCTTATCTCATTCTTAAAAATTCCCAACCTAAAGCACTTTTAGGTATTTTTGCAACAAATTTGTTGAGGCATAGAAAGAAAGAGAGGCTAGATAGTGACCTTTTTTGTCAATCTCATACACCCTTACATTCTTCCTATTGTTTTCTTGAAAACTTGGATTATTATACCAAAATACTCTCGATCCATTCTAGTATCCCTATATTTTCTTGGAAATCTCAAGTAATCCATGAAATATCTCTCATCCCAAAATTTCTCATGTGATTTGCTATTCTCATTCCTACTTTTCATTTAATGTCTTCTTTTGTTTTGTTTCCATTTCAACATAAACTAAAAATTTTGACCTCTCTCATCTTCTATCAAAGGGGCGGGGGGGGGGGGGGGGGGGGGGGAGGTGGGGGGTGGCGGGGTACTGAGGCGGCTTGGGTGACACAATGTGAAGAGGGGCCCCCAATATTGTTGGAGGGTCCCCCCTCGCATTCTACCAACCTAAGGTCCTCTCATGTTGTGCTAGACTGGGTGAGCACAATACAAGGGGGAGCCCATCCTTGTGTTTGAAAAAGCATTTGCATTGTCAATCATCACTCTTCCTTCATAAATTGGTCTCTTGAGCCATTCTAGATAGAAAATTGAATAATCATGCCAAAAACAACATCTTGGTTGGAGAATCGAACAAAATTGATAGTGCCATTGTGTCCAAAGCCCTCGTTTGGGACCAAAAAATGCTCAAAACTAACATCAGGAGACCAAGATATGACAAAATGAAAAAGGCATCAAGAGGACCCACACAATGCAAGCAGGATATCTTGACATCCTAATGTCTGTTTTGAGCATTTTTCAGCCCCAAATGCAGGTTTTGGCCCATTCCAAACACAAATACACCATTTATTTTATCCAATTCACCACCCAAAATATCGATCCTAGGAGGCCCCTTGCATTTGCGGATTCTCTCATGTGCCTTTTCCATTTCTTCATACCTTGGTCTCCTAGAGTCGATTTTGAGTCTTTTTTTAAATCGTAGATGAGGGTTTTTGACCATTCCAATTGCAACTGCACCATTTGTTTTATCCAATTATCTACCCAAAATGTCAATCTAGGAGAATCAACACAACACGAGGGGTGGCCCCCTTGCATTGTGTGGATCCTCCAAGATGTATTTTTTCTTTCTTCGTATTGGTCTCCTACTGTCCATTTCTAAGCAATGTTTTGTACCCCATGAGGCTCTCAAGCCATCATCACCATTGTACTTCTCTATAAATTTGTCTCATAACGTTTAGTTGAGTATTCTTTTGCACCCCATTGGGCTCTTGAGACATTTTAGATGCAAAAATCAATTGATAACCAAAATCAATATTTTGAATGAATAATTGGGAAATTTTGAAGGTGCCATTGCATCCAAAATGGCCCAAAATCTCTGTCTAGGATCGAAAAATGCTTAAAAGGCAACCGAGACACCAAGATATGAAGAAATTAAAAAGGCACTTGAGAGAACCCACATGTTCCAAGGTTGTTGGGAGACACCTCACGTTGTGTGGGTTCTCCCATGTGCATTTTTCATTTCTACATATATTCACCTCTTGGTATTAAATTTGAGCATTTTTCAACCCCAAACTGAGGTTTTAGGTCAATCTGGATGCAATGTCACCATCGGTTTTGCTCAATTTACCAACCAAAATGTTGATCATAGAGGACTTGCACAACACAATGGGTGTTGTGCGGGTCCTCCAAGATGTCTTTTCTATTTTTTCATATCTTGGTCCCCTAGTATCCATTTTAGCATTTATTGATTCTAGATGGGGGTTTTTGACCATTCAAAATGCAATGGTACCCTCAACTTTACTCAATTCTCCACCCAAAATGTCAATTTGGGAGGATCAACACAATGCATGGGGATCCACCACCAATTTTAGTGTGGGGCCCCTTCGCATTGTGTGGGTAATCTTAGATGTCTTTTCCATTTCTTTATATCTTTGTCTTCTAGTGTCCATTTTGAGCATTTTTTAATACCCTGTTGGGCTCTTGAGCCATCACCACTCTACTTCTTCATAAATTGGCCTTGTAATATTCATTTTGAATGTTCTTTTGCATCCCATTGGACTCTTGAGCCATTTCAAATACAAAAATCAATTAACAATGCCAAAATCAATGTTTGGGTTGGAGAATTGAAAAAACCAATGGTACAACTACATCTAGAATAGCCCAAAATTCCCATCTAGCATTTAAGAATGCACACTGAGATGCCGAGATATGAAGAGATAAAAAAGTCACCCACGAGGATCCACACAATGCAAGGGCCCCCCCAATATATCTTTAGATTTTGATGTGCATTTGAGGGTTTTTCGACCTTAAAGGGGGGCCTTGGGCTGCCGTTCTAGACAAATGGTAACATCGGTTTTGCTTAATTTACCACCCAAAATGTTAATCTCAAGAGGACCCACACAACATGAAGGGGTGCCCCACTAATTGTAGTGGGGGGGGGGGGGGGGGGGGGGGGGCGCTTGCATTGTGTAGGTGCTCATAGGTGTCTTTTCCATTTCTTCATATTTTGGTCTCTTAGTGTCCACTTTGAGCATTTTTTAATTCTAGATGGAGGTTTTAGACTATTTCAAATGCAATGGCACCATTGGGTATACCCAATTATCCACCCAAAATGTCAATCTAGGAGGACATGCACAATGCAAGGGGACTCCCCCATTTATTTTGGTGGGTCCCCCTTTGCATTGTGCAAGTTCACCCATACATATTTTCCATTTTTTCATATCTTGGTCTCCTACTATTCATTTTGAGCATTTTTCAATCCTAGATGGAGGTTTTGGACTAATCCAAATGCAATGGCACCATCTAATTTATCCAATTCTCCATCCAAAATGTCGATATAAGAGGACCGACACAATGTGAGGGCCCCCTTCCCACTAAAATTGGTGGGGGCCTCCCTTGCGTTGTATTGGTCCTCCCAAGTACATTTCAATATTCTCATATCTTAGTCTCTTGGTGTCCATTTTGAGCACTTTTCAATTCCAACATGCAAATTTGGGGGTGTTATAAATGCAATAACACCATTGGTTTTGCTTAATTCTATATCCAAGATGTTAATTTTTGTATTATAAATTGATTGTTATATCCAAAATGGTCCGAAATCCCCACGGGATGTTTAAAAATGCTCAAAATAAACACTAGGAGATTTATCTATGAACAAGTTGGTAGTGATGACTAGCACAATGCAATAGGGCCTTTCCAAATACAATGGTGGAATCCCCCTCATGTTGAGCTAGCCCTAGACCCATATAATGCAAGGAGTGCGGCTTTTCAAAACCTTGAGGGCCCATCTCGTGTTGTGTGTATCCATACTCACATTGTGTAGGTTTTTGGGTCTACATAATGCAAGGAGGGGTGACTTGAAAATCTCAAACCCCCCCCCCCCCCCCCCCCCCGCAGACAGTCGGGTTGTGTGGTTCTAGGGCCACCCCCTCCCCCTTCCCTTTTAGTCATAAATAATAGTGTGGAATACTACTTGATTTTTGTGTTAAGGGTGTCCAAGGTGTATACGTCGACCAAATTACCAATAACATTCTACTAGCTCTAGTATTATTTCTAGTAGCTATATATTTGCATAGTCAAGGAGAGATTGGGTCCATGATTTAGCTTGTAGGTCACTTAAACATGTATTTATTGCATGCTCAAATCTCAGAGGCTAGAGTGGACAAAATTCACTCCATTTAATTTCCACAAAAAGGTATCACTTTGAAACGACACAATATATTTGCCCAATAAATTCAATGTAGTTAGGTAGAGCTTGGATCCCTTATTCATCTTGTAGGTCACTTAAAGATGCATTTATTGCATGCTCAAATCTTAGATGCTACAGTGGACAAATTTCACTCTAGTTTGGTCATGTATCGGTGTGGGTGAGAGTGGTTCTCTGATCTGCCTCCATGCCTCTACACAATCTCTGCTCATAAGAAGGTGGTATATATCCCAATATCTCTCCTCCTCCCATTCTCGCTTTTTACGGCAGGTCAAGTGGTGCATGCGTCTCTGCGCCTGTCTGTGTGTGATCTCTCCTCTGGCCTCCAAATCGCGTAGCTGTCGATGTAGATATCTGCACTCATCATCATACCATCTGTTCTGTGGCATGGTACCGGTCCGAGGGGGTGCGTGTATGTGTGATGTGGAAAACTGAGTGTAGCAGAATCATGCAGAATGCTTGTGATATCAGTGGTCAGTGTATCAAGGGGTGCGTATGGATCAAGTGACGTGATGTGCTCCTCCAGATGCTATGAGTAAACATGTGAGAGCTCATGAGTGAAGTGTTTGGTAGTATGCATGTGGGGTATGATATCTGCAGGTGGTGATGGTAATGAGGTGAGGAGTGAGAAACTGAGAAAGGTGTGATCGGCACCGAGTGGAAGTCTCCCAAGGCCGAAGGACTCAATAGTATGCATCCCATCGATCGGTCCGAGTAGATAATCTACAGTACTCTCGCCCCCCCATGTGGGAAGCATGTAAGACCTCCTGAATATGGCCATCGTGCCATCCCGTTATAAATAACGAGATGATGTCTACTACCAAGCTCAAGTAAATGCCCTCCATACCTTGTGGCGTCTGGTCCAGTATCTGCTGACTCCCGACTGATCCCCAACTCCTCAGGGTCTAATGCTTTGTGAGAGAGAGAGAGAGAGAGAGAGAGAGAGAGAGAGAGAGAGAGAGAGAGAGAGAGAGAGAGAGAGAGAGAGAGAGAGAGAGAGAGAGAGAGAGAGAGGTGTGTGTGTGTGTGTGTGTGTGTGTGTGGAAGATGTCTAGATGGGTTCACCTTACATTATACATTTGGGTGAAGTTATGCTCAAAGCTATAGATTTTAGGTTATAGTAAAGAAACAATAAAATATCTCCTTTCAGATCCAAAAAAGAAAATGTGGAAGCGCTTGTAGACTTATGTGGAAGGATACACACATAAAGTTTTGTGTGTGTGTGTGTGTGTGTGACAAATGTGGGTAGAATATGTCTGGATGGGTTCATCTTCACATTATACATTTGGATTTTATTTTTTAATATCAAAGTATTAATCTAGGTGTTGCTATGATTTTTGTGTTAGCTTAGAAAAGCTCTCTCTGTGAAGGGTTTTCCTCCTAGCTCCTAGGGTAGCTAATGTTGGGATCTAATAAGCAAGTGACTTGACACATTTGACATTTAAGCCTTATGGGGGATCCTTGTTATAATCATGCATGCGGAGCATGGAGTTGACATCATTTTCCAAATGTTGACTCCTTCAAATAAGGTATTGATTGAAGAAGTGGAGTATCTCAGCATGGGATATGAAAGTGACATCATGTGGTTGATGTAATACATTATCATAGTTAATATGAATGTAAGCTCATGCAACTAATAGGAAAATCTTTTTCCTTATGCATAAGATCTTTTGACTATTTGAAGAATCTCAATAGCCATTCAGCTATTTACTATCTACGAAGAAGAGATCACAAGTTTTGAGAGAGAAATCTACTCAAAATTTTCTATCTTTATTTGATATTTTCTCTTATTCATGCCTTAAAAAATAGAACTTTTATCTGTGTCAAAATTTTCAAGCATTAGAACATGAACTAAACTAGTTTAAAATAATCAAGAATAGGACACTCAAGAATACAGATGCAAAATAATGTTAGCTAAACATGGCTATAGAATATAGATGCAAAATACCATTAGCTAAACATAATTGCACGTGTCTCACTAGTTAAGATATTTAGAAAAGTGCAAAAACTAATGTTGTTTTAAAATTATATTTTGTTAACTAATATATGCATAAATTTCTCATATTTCTATAGAAAATGTAAAGAAAGATAGACAATAAGAAAGATAAAGTGATGGTGGTTTCTTGTGTGTTTTTAGAAGCTGGATGTAAAGAGGTGATGAGGGGTGTGTGTGTGTGTGTGTGTGTGTGTGTGTGTGTGTGTGTGTGTGTGTGTGTGTGTGTGTGTGTGTGTGTGTGTGTGTGTGTGTGTGTGTGTGTGTGTGTGTGTGTGTGTGTGTGTGTGTGTGTGTGTGTGTGTGTGTGTGTGTGTGTGTGTGTGTGTGTGTGTGTGTGTGTGTGTGTGTGTGTGTGTGTGTGTGTGTGCGTGTGCGTGTCTGCACGCATGCATGCATGTGCATGTGTGTGTGTGCGTGTGCATGCATGCATTTGTGCACGCGCGTGCATGTGTGCGCATGTGTGTGTTCAATATTAGGGACCCCATTATAGAGCCTCCAGCTTGAGGTCACTTCCTCTCTTGCAAGATGTTAAATGAGGGCTCTTGCAATGAAGATGCAGAGTTCCTGAGGTCTCACAGGCCAAGAAACTTACCACAATTGTTCAAACATATGGGGCTTTAAAAATGCACTTGAGCAACATCAAAGGTGTACAACTTGGAGGGTATCAAGGTGATTTGTTCCAAATCATACACATATATGATTCATTTATGGAAAATCAAAACTATTGTTTATCTTATCTTCATTAGGGTGAAGATTCCTTATCAAGGTTGGCATTGCAAGCATGCCTAGTATACAAGAGGAAACCAACCTTTCTCAATAACAAGATACATTGCATTTGGTTTATTCTAGTAGCACTCAATGTATGGGTAATGATCACAATGTTCTATTATGAGGTCATGAAAGATCCTTCCTTCTTGACCAAGTTAGATTATTCAAAAAAATTGAAAAGGTGTTCTCTAATGCCATTACAAAGCAACACCCTCCTTTTTAGAAAGCTCCCAAGAATATATTATGCTAAGTTGTGTGATCATTTTTTCATTATTTTAATTGAAGCTTGATGATATCCTCTAGAGGTGGAACATCCCCTACATATCATAAGCTTCAAATGACACATTGATAAGCCTGTGATATACAACCCTTGAAAATTCCATCAATTAACAACTCAAATGCATCAAGTGAGGTACATTAAGGCAACACTAGTGAAACTTTTCTTATTGTAGACAATGGATGGAAGTTTGGATGTAAGCAGATCATGGCCATCTATGCTAAACATGGTAAGAAATCAAAACCAAAAAAAGCATGGATTTGGCCTTATAATTCTAGGTCTTTACTTAAACTATAGAGAAATGTTACATCATTTGGAGCATTACTTGTCCCCATAGGCAAAGTGGTGTTGGGATTCATGGCACTACATAGAGTGGATAGGTAGGCCATCATGGGCTCAATTAGACGATGCCTGAAGAGTAGTCACATAGTTGGACAATACCATTGTAAAGACTAGCAAGAATCCATGGTAGAGAGTTAGCTTCGTTTGGTAGCAAGTTGCCAAAGTGTTGGCATTTGATTACACTACTTTCTATATTGTAACGTTTTAGCTTCTAGGGTTCTTGACACTACAACAATAGCATCATGGCACATGTAAAGTTCTTATGTGGCTTGCTTGTAGAGCACATAAGCCATTTGATAGGTTTCTAGGTAGTCTTATGGATTCATTCAATGATAGATATATAGATCATGGATGTGGTGAGGAAGCATCAAACTATCTCAAACAAATCTAGTCACGTTTGTTTGTAGCTTTAAGGTGTTTACAACAATAGGAGCTTTAGAAACAAACCATGACTACAATCAAACTAAGCAAGAAGTGAACTCGAGAGAGAGTTGCATGTGGAATTTGCACTAGTTGATATGTATGTGATTGATTGTAGAAGCATGGCTCATTATGCTATCTCATTGCGTTAATTGCAAGATATCCTAATGATGGGTGTGGTAAATGTGCTAGATTGCTCCAAACAAATGCAATATGAAGGAATCTCCTCTATTGTTGCTACATGTGTTTGCAACTTAAAATCTTGTAGCCTAGTAGGCTCATAGGAGGGTATTTACAAATATGCCAAGAAGCACATGAAGACAATTGGAAGGGCTTGGAGAGAGCTTGAAACATGGAATGAAATGGTTGATATATATGGCAAATGTAGCCTTTTGTAGAAGCATTGGAATTTTTTGGCCAATTAGTAGCATGAGATACATTTCAACTTCGATTATGGGATATGAAAATCATGGATTTTAGCCATGATGCATTGAATTTCCTTGAGCAAATGTAGTGATAAGGTCTCTCCCTAGAGATCACCATAGCTTTTTCTATCATCAAAGATTTAGAAATTTGTTTAGATATACATGCTAAAATATTTTTCTCATGATATGAAAAAGAGTTGTATGTAGGACACACACTACTAGGTTTGTCTAATGTGGTCCACTAACAAATATGTGAAAAGTTTGGTTGCCTACATGTTCCGTGTGGAGTTTAGTTACAAGAAATCATGCGAAGGCTTTATGTGACTTACAGTATGAGAAAGGAGTGTGAGAAACATTTTCTTATAGGATACGCACATCATGAGTTTGGAGAAGTAGCCTTGAGTTTATTCGAGCAAATATATTTTGTGGAGTTTCAAAGTTTCAGAGGCTGAAACGAAGCCCGGACGAGGTGGACCAAAACTTGGACCAAAGGGGGGGTGCCCTTTGGGAATTTTAACCCCCCCTCAAATTTTATGCAAGAAACGGGAGCATGGCGTGATGCAGGGCGGCACATTTTTTGCCCTCACCCTTCCACATGATGATTCCAGGCTGAAAGCAACCTATGCAACCCACATTGGGCCTCAACTTCTCCCTCTTGGTGGCTGATCATATCGCTAGTCTTTGTGTGAGATATGGCTGTCCGGATGAAGAGATCAGAATCTAGTCTTTCTCTCTGCTCCCTCTCTCTTCCCTCTATGGGTTGTTCATGTGCACCATCTTGAAGGAGGAACCGGGGAGGGAGAATAAAGGAAGTGGTGATGGAAATGGATGGAGGTGCTGAGGATTGAAGTGCAGCATTGGACTGAGAGCAATGGAGGCTCCGTCTATTGGTTATGAAGTCATTCAAGGAGTCTCGAGTTACGTAAAAACATGGTATGACCATTTTTATGGAGAATCTTATTGGATGAAAATTTGTTTGTGTGCTGTTTGCATCATGAGTAATTTTTGTTTATCAGAAAATCTTGATTTTGCAATGACTTACATGCTCTATTTAATTCCCAAAAACCCAAAATGCGGTTTTTGAGTAGTAAAATGGTAGTTTTTTCATTTCGGGTGGGTGAAAGGTGTTCCCATGGGGGGGAAAATGGAATATAAATTGAATGTTAGTATGCGGAAGTGATTGGAATAAGAAAAATAAAAAATTAGCATATTTTATTGCCAAATAAATCAAGAAAATAGGAGAAAATAAAGAGAAAAAATAGAAATACGTCTTGGAAAAATAAGAAAAAATATAATGATTGTTTGTGGATGTATGGTAGTGGCAAAGCATAAGGTTTAGCCCTATCTCCTTGTCAAAGTTTGTGATTTATCGCTTTTTATACATCAAAACATGACAAAATATATCTCTACACCTATGCAACGAAAGCAATACCTAGATGTAGGGGGTTGGGGGGTTTGAATGGTGTGATTTGCATGCTGATTGTTACTCATTTTCTGATGCATATCATGGCATAGAGGGTTTTGTATTTTAATTAAGAGGATAGTAGCACGAGTGTTGTCTCGGTGCTATTCTTACATCACTGTAACGGGTTAGTAAATGCATTGGAAAGCCTGGTTGTGCACCACATGTTTCTGATTTAAAATTATGTTTGAGCACTTTAGAATCATCCACTTTGCATGTGCATGTAAACCATGGTATCAAAATAAAAAGACTGGATGCATAGCACCTGTTTTCAATGGCAATCACCCACTCTTGAGTGTGGAAAGGCATCCTAAGCCGTAGGATAGACATTCGTTTCTTGTGGGATTACTTGGTAAGGAAACATGGTATCTCCTGGACTACTTTCGAAATGAAAGAGTGGAGTTTGTTCGTTTGTTTTATATGTTGAGCAGGGCATCAAGGGGCTAATCCCTGCGATGTAGGAGAGCTGCAGTGGGGCCGCGGTGTTTCCACCGAGAGGTTGCCTCCCATGTATGTGATCACCGTGGTATTTATTGCCAATGTGTAAGGGTTCTCCCTCTGTGGAGTTTATAGAAAGGGAAACGTTGGACTACAAAACTATAAAACTATAAATGCATAGACTAAGATTTAGGACAGTTCGTCCTTTAGCAGCAGATTGATGCTCCTGTCCCGCGAGGCCATGAGGGTGTGTTTGTCTGTTATGAGCATGAGGTCCGGCTAGTGCCATAGCCAGTGCTGGCCCATTTTAGGTCCCATCAGTGGTGCGTCTCCCGCCGGGAGTTGCCAACAAGTGGTGGTTCTCGAATCTAGGGTTGTTAGGGACCAAAAAATTGGTTTATGTCCTCTGACAAGGACCGTCAAGCCGAAATACAAAAAGCAAAACGTGCTAAGAGGGCTAGACGGCGATTGAAGATTAAAAATCGCTATTCTCCTCAAAGGAGTAGCCCGATACGCATAAGAGGCAATGGTCTTAGTAACCCAACTGCTACACATAGTCCTTTAGGTGCAGGAGGAAGCGCAAGTTCTTCCTCTCTTCCACCAAGTCAACCAACTTCAAGTGGGGGTGTGATCCCATCAGTTCAAACTTCTATTGTCAATCCGATTGTCATCATGGCACAACCCATTGCAATTCCTGCAGGGATGCCAGATTTTCCAGCTTTAGGAGTTCCTTTGCCCATTTTTAATGGGTTAGCCGAAGATGATGTGGAGTTTCACATTTGTGAATTCCAAAGATTAATGTTTAATTACGCATCCAAGATGAGGGACATCTTATGATGTTCTTTAACATGACATTAAAAGGAAGGGCCGCAGTATGGTATCATAACATAGAGACTGGAACCATAACCACAATCGACCAATTTTATGCAGCTTTCCGAGGAGAATATGCCCTTGAAAGAGGTGGCCAATACTGGTTGCGTGTTTTGAATGTAACACGCCAAGACCCCCATGAGAATGTGAAAGCCTATGCTAAGAAGCTTAAGGAAGTGTTTCGTAAGTTACAAACTTACATTCCTATTCCGCCGGCTGCCCAATTGCAATACTTCTTGCATGGATTGGATTTCAATATTCAGGTACAATTGAGCAGTGTGGATTTGGCTGATATAGACATCGCCATCACGCGGGCAGAAGGAGTAGAGTCATGATTACAAACGGCCCACTCCTCTCGAATAAATCTTAATGCGGTTTTAGTATCTGGAGGCAATTTACCATTGATAAATGGAAGCCAAGGGATGCCTATGAATAACCCTAATGGGAGAGGAAGCATGGTTCAAAATGTACCTTTGCTGCCAGCTCCTCCCAGTGTGACTATGCCTATGGCTAGTCAGGTGGCTCCACCAAATGTTGGAGGCCAAGTTTCGAACCCTAATGTTGTTCCCGTGAGTCAACAACCAATGCCCAATCAAATTGTTAGGCCAATGGAACGACAAATAGAAGATCAAGGCTATGAGTCGAGTGCCTCAAATGTCCTTGGCGAAGTTAAGGATATGATGAAGCACTACACTGACATGATTTTTGAACAATATCGGCAAATAGCTGTTGACGTCAATTTCCTGAAGAAGCAGCAGAATCTGATAGGGAGTCGACGCCCTGAAGAGGGTGGTTCCTCAAGATTCAGCTGTAAGTGGTGTGGCGGACAACATTTCCCTAGAAACTGTCCAAATGTTAAGTGTGATATTTGTGGGAAGTTGGGCTACTTAGTTGTTACTTGTTGGAGTAAGATCAGTTCCCTCCAACAAGGGAGTAAACAACCAGGTCTAGTTAATCATAGAGCGCAAGTTAGTAACCTCCAGCCAAATGATGGACCAAGACAAATATTGCAAAGGGGAAAGACCATTATAGAGGAGTTGCCACAAGGCAAAGGAGTCAGCATTATTGAGGCTGTACGCATCAATGGCGCTGAGACATCTAACCTACGAGCCGTGATGAGAGGCCAAAAGGCTAAAGAGGGTGATAAAGATCATGCAAAAGTGGTTGAGGGAAACCCTAAGCAAGGGGATAAGGGGACGCAAGTCCTGAATCCTAGCATGGAAGGTGGACCTCTAAGGCTTGTTGATAGAAAAGTCGATCCTAAGAAGGATGAGGAAGTGCCAAGAAAGAAGGCAAGAGCCAAAAAAGAAGCACCAAATCCGATTCCGAGACCAAAAGAAAGAATGGTTTGGCGAGAAAAGAGAGCTTTGGCTACCTATCATGATTTTGATTTGGCAAGTTCTCTTTACGAAGTCAAACCAGATGTGAACCTCTTACAGTTGATTAAATTATCTCCAGGAGTATGTAAGGAATTCAAGAAGATCCTGTGTATTGGGTATATTGAAGAACTTTTGGGCATAGCATGAGTAGGGGAAGATTCGTTTGATCATGCTAAAAAGAATTGCCCTAGGGTTCTAGCATACATAGATGGAATATTAGTGGAGCATGCTATCGTAGACATTGGGTCCTCCGTCAATATCATGAGTTCAGAGTTAATGGAGAGGTTTGGGCTAGACATCCAAAAAGATAGATCCACCCTTCTTAGAATGGCTGATGATAGTCTAAGGCAACCAGAAGGTTGCGTTACTAAAGTCCATGTTACAGTGACAAGTGTAGAATGCTTCTTGGACTTTAGGGTGATAAGATTTGCAGGACGTCCTAGTTATCGAGTCTTGCTAGGCAGGCCTTGGATCTTACGAACAGTCTGTCAAGTTGACATACCTGCCGGTCAAGTGGTTCTAGGTAGAGGTGCTAATCGAGTAATAGTCGATGCTTACCCTGAGTCTCCTCAGAGTGAGAGAGCTCCTTTATCCTCTACTGAATTAGAAACAATAGATGATCCATCTGGTAGTGAGATATCATCCAATGATGAATCTAGAGAGGAGTCCACTACAGAGGATATTTATCAAATAACTCTAAATGAGCCGATAGAGCCTCAAGATAGGATAAGAGACACGGATGTGATTGAGTTGGACCTTGGCACGCCGAATGATTCGCGGCCAATTAAATTAGGTTCCATGCTCAGTTCAGTAGAAAGGGAGGACTATGTGTCCTTGATTCAGGAATTCTGCGATATCTTTGCTTGGAGTTATGATGAGCTGAGAGGCATTCCTCCCAGCCTGGCTATTCATACTATTCCTGTAAAAGAAGGCAATTGTCCTGTGCATCAAAAGGTAAGGCGTATGCCTTTTGAATTGAGGGACGGGCTGTTTGAGAAGTTATAGAAGTTACGAAAAGCTGGTTTAATCTTCCCTGTACATCACACAGAATGGTGTTCACCAGTCGTCATCAGGAAGAAGAAAAATAACCAGATCCGACTATGTGTAGATTTTAGAGAGTTGAATAAGCAGATAGTTAAGGATTGCTACCCGTTGCCATTTATTGATCAGATTTTAGATCAATTAGCGGATAGGGAAATATATCCGTTTATGGATTGCTTTGCAGGATACAACCAGATGGCAATTGCAGAAGAGGACAAGTTGAAAACGACTTTCATTACTGTCTTTGGTAATTTTGCGTACCATGTGATGGTCTTTGGTTTGTGCAATGCACCTGGATCATGGCAACAAACAACAGACAAGGCCTTTGGTGACATCTCCCCAGATGAGTTGAAAGTATTTATTGATGACCTGGGGACAACCACTGTAAGGGAAAGGATGTTGATTATTTTAAGAAAGTGTTTTGAGCACTGCAGACAATTTTGTATCGCTCTTAACCCACGGAAGTGTGTCTTTGGAGTGCCTTATGGGCTATTGCTAGGCCATGTGGTCAGCTCAGTAGGGATCACAACTCACCCTGAAAAGATCAAGGTTATAGTCGCTATGAGTCCACCACGCACTCCAAAAGAGGTACATAGCTTTCTGTCATCGATAGGATACTATCGGAGGTTTATAAATGCCTTGGCAGAAAGGATGTTACCATTAACGAAGTTATTATCCTTTAGCTGTCTATTTGTATGGAGCGACCCTTGTAAGGTAGCTTTCGAGGATGTGAAACAGGAGCTAGTAAAAGCACCAGTTTTAAAAGCACCTAAAAGAGGCGAGGTATTTTATATATTTTCAGCAGCCACCATGCATAGTATCAGCTTCTGCTGTTTAGCCCAAATGTGGGAGGAAAAGTGGTATCATCCGATAGCTTTTACTAGTCAAAAATTGGGCATATCAGAAATTAACTACACCTACATGGAGAAGTTGTGCCTTGCGATGGTCTTTGCGACTAAAAAATTTAGGCACTACATCCTCTATGAGAAGGTAGTTCTATACGAAGGCGGAAGGGCTTAGATTGCTTATGAACAAGCTACAAACACCTGATCATCTGGCAAAATGGTTAATCACTTTGCAAAAGTTTGATTATGAGATTAAGAGTAAGCCACCGAGGTTGCAGGGGATTGTGGAATGCCTTGTGGATTTCGGGGAGCTAAAAGAGACTTTGGCTGAAGGAATGTTTAAAATTGATACAGCTTCTATCCCATCTTGGTATGCTGCTATCACGCATTATCTATCAACGGGAGAGACTGGAGCTGGTTTATCAAAATCTGAAAAGAGAAAAATCAGACAACAGGCTTTGAAGTTTTCCTTGATCGCAGGAACACTATATTGGCAGGGTGTTGATGATATCTATCGCCGATGTGTGATGCTTGACGAGGTTCCTTTCATCTTGGAAGAGAGCCATGACTCTGCGTGTGGAGGGCACTTCGCTGGATGGTTGACGGCACAGAAAGCTTTAAGAGCTGGGTATTGGTGGCCGTCCATCTTCCAAGATTCCTTTGAGTACGTTAAGAGATGTGATACCTGTCAAAGACATGATAGCAGAGAGAATAGGAAACGCCCACTCACGCCTATCATGGCTATCCTTCCATTTGAGAAGTGGGGCATTGACTTTGTGGGTCCTATCACCCCGTCGTCTACTACCCAGAAGAGGTACATTATAGTAGCAATTTATTATTTTACAAAATGGTCAGAAGTGCGGGCGACGAGGCAGGACAATGCAAAAGAGACTGCAAGTTTCCTTTTAGAGCAGATTATCTGCCGTTTTGGTCCACTGAAGGAACTAGTGTCAGACTATGGAATCCATTTTTTGAATAAAGTGATCAAAAGCCTGACTGAGGCTTAGCAAATCAAGCACAATAAAATGAACCCCTATAATCCGCAAGCCAACAGGCAAGTCAAAAGTATTAATAAGTAGCTTGTGGGTATCTTGTCTAAAATAGTCTCTGAGAGGAAACGAGACTGGGACAGGAAGTTGTATGTGGCTGTATGGGCGTACAATACAACGTTTAAGCAAGCTACCGGCCATACTCCATTTAAATTAGTTTATGGGGAAGAGTGTGTGTTACCCCTCAAAATCGAGTTGGCAACCATACGGTTTGCAATTAACCACTCTTTGGGAGATGAGGATGCATTCTTTGAACGTTTCACGACCATAGCCCACCTGGATGAACTGAAATTGCAGAGCTTATTACATCAGGAGGTAGCTAAACGTCGGATGAAGCAGTTGCATGACCTTAAAGCAAAGAAGTATACCTTTAAAAAAGGGCAATTAGTTCTGTATTATGATGCGCATAGGGAGCTGTTTCCAGGGAAGCTGGAACCTAGATGGGATGGCCCCTACAAGATTGTCAGGATAGGAAAAAATAGGTCTACGGCTCTACTAGCTGATCTGCAGGGAGTAGAATTTAAAAATAAGATTAATCTTAATAATATTAAACCTTATTATTTCTAAGTATACTAACACGGAGCAATGCATTTCAGGTCCATGTTGGGGCTGATTTGAGACCTGCAAAAGAGCTTAAAGCTGGTTGATGGGGCGGTTAATTCCTTATTTAGAGCACCCATATCTGGAGTAGAGATACCATCAGGGGAAACTTATCTGGTGGAGCAAAGGATACAAAGTGATTGAGCAAGAAGACGGAACCTTTGTGTGGGAGATCAAAGTCTTCTGCCACCATCACTACTTATGAATGTTGACAAGTATCCCTGTTGAGTTTAATGAAGAAGGTGGGATGGAGCCGTCAGTTCATCCTCTAAACATCTTAAATTTTGACTATCATAATTACGAATAGAGGAGTTTGTGATGGCAGGCTGTGTAAACTCATTGTGGATATACACATTATATTTTGACAGAGCGTCCAGGGGCCCTAATAAAAAAGTGAATGTTGGAGTAGTAATTCGAGATCCCCGACATAGAGTTATGATGAAGTTAGCTGCTTATCTCAAGGTAGGATTCACTAACAATATGGCAGAGTATAAAGCCTTGATTATGGAACTACATATTGCCAAACAAGGTTGTATTCGGCGGTTGTTAGTAAAAGGGGATTCCTAGTTGATCTTGAAACAGCTAGATGGGCCATACACAGTGCGGAATCCCATTCTTTGTATGTATCATCGAACTGCGATGACCTTGTTTGAGGAGTTTGAGAGAGTGTCTCTTGAGCTGATTCCACGTTACTGGAATCAGTTTGCGGATTCACTGGCAAACCTTGCTTATGAAGAAGACCTTTTCTTCAACTGTGGTCCTAGTTTGGATATTGCTATCAATAATGAGACAGGACCCGGTTGCTTGTGGGGAATGTTATCAGAGCATGCAATATATGGCATGCGATGGTTGATATGGGTGATGCAGACCAATCTACCGTTGTTATCCTAAAGAGTTTCAATATCCCTCTTTTCTTTTTTGTGTAACCATTTGTATGGTTTTTTCCAAAGATGATGTATTGCATGATATTGTTGTATCTTTAAGCTTGAATTTATGCCAAATTTGCTTGTAAAACCATTGAAATACCTTTAGTCTACTATTTGTTTTGACTCTTCCTCCTCCATGTCTTGTGTGCCTAAAGTATTTTGTTCTTGCTTTACAATGTGTCTTTTTTATGCCTTGGGTTGACCAAATAGATAGACTTCCATACTGTTTGATAAAATATGGAGCATGGTTGTATAAAATATGCTGCAAAATTTAAAAAACACAGAGTTAGTTAAAAATATTATATGAGTTAGACAATGAAGAAACTTATCAACTTCTTAAAACTAGCCATGTGAGGTGCGAAAAATAGCCCTTTCATGAATTTTAACTAAGCGTTACGTGTTGCATTGCTTTAGGGACTAGCATCGAAACTTTCGTGCTACTAGTCACTTATATTTAATTATGGAATGATCCCTATATGCTATGCATAAAAAGGAAAATCAGAATTTGTATCTTTTCAGCAATTAAATCATTGCACAAACTTCATCTCCCCCCTTACCGTTTAGGTGTTGTTGTAGTGCATAGGTGTAAATGGTTGTTTTGTATCATTTTTGTATGTAAAAAACAATAACACGTAAGAGTGACCTAATGAAAATAAGCCAAAGTATTGGTAGCTAGATCTTCCATGGCCAAGTCCTTCCAAAGCTCTTGATTCAAACCATGGACATATGTCGATCGAGTTACCTCCTCTCCTGCGCACTCCGGTAGCTCCACGATCCAAGTGCAAGCTTCAAGCAAGCTCCATGCTCCAAGATCCATCACCGCAAGTAAGACAAGAGAAGAGAAGAGAAGAGAAGAGAAGAAGAGAGGAGAAGATGGAGAGCTTCTCCTCCTCGGTCCCTCACCCTCACACACTCACTCCCTCACACTCTCATACTCCCTCTCTCAAGCACAAGCTCCAGCAAGCAAGAAGAAGAAGAAGAAGAAGAAGAGGAGAGCCACTTTTGGCCACACACAAGAATGCGCTTCTCATTCACTTTTCAACTTTATATACAAAACCCTAAATCCCTTTTGGGCGGTCATCCCCTTATCCCCTTTTTTACATGGCCGACCGTGGCCTAGGCCATTTTTCCCATTGCCCTTCTATCTTCCTAGCTTCCTTCCTACTGCCCATCTACCTTTACAAATTGCACGGGTGAGAGCCCGGCGCTCTTTAAATTAAACCATGATGCGCTTGCACTCGTTTACAAAAGTATTGATTCACGCTTTTTCTTGTGCGCCCTTTTCCTTTATTTAGGACTTTTCTGCATTTCTTGTGTTTCCATATTTTTCTTGGCGCGCCTCCGTCTTCCGTTTCATTTTTGCCTTGGCCTTTGTCTTCTACTTTAGCTCTTTCAAAATTTTCACCTTGTTCGTCTAACGGTTAACATTAGCCCCCTCCTAGACGAGTGCCAATCCCATGGCTTAGCATGCACCGAAGACGTGGGTGGCAAGGACATTTGTAGCTGCCATGGAGGAGTGTTGGTGGTGGTGTGGAGGAAGGTCATTGGGGGCACGTTGGTGGCCTAGGTGGCTGGTGGTAGGGTTGTTGGAGTTGATGGTAGGGCTGTTCTTTGTTGGGGATTCGGCACATGACGATTCTTGGCGGGCCTGCAGGACGATAAAGTATAAGAATTCAGAGTTGGGTGTCGATGAAGAGCGAATGACACTGTTGTTGGAGTCTTCAATATCTGCAATTGAAAACCTCTCATAGGTGGTCTCTCCCTAGGGATAGTGCTAGTCTTCTCTATTGTGCACAAGACATAGTGCAATTAGTTTGGGAGACAGGTCGAACTCTAAGCAAGCTGAGAGTATTGTCCTGCACTTGAGGACCCAAACTTGTATATACTTCGGTGCAGATATTATGTGAGTGCTCGTGCATACTTAGATATTACGTAGTTAGAAGACCACGGGCTAGTTTCTCGTAACAATGTGTGGATGAAGCAAAGTTTCCATGTTGAGAAGAAGTACACGTGAAGGTATATGAGACATCCTTTGCATTGTGACTGCACGACATAGCATAATTGAATACAGGGACACCGCACTTTCAGTAAGCTGGAAGCTATTGGACTTGCTTGATGAGGACGGTGTACTTTTCATGGCCAATCGTGCGGTGCTTACCACAATTGAATGCAATGGTATTAAGGCACAGTGAAAGAGGGAATTGTGCAAGTGGGTCAGGGTGATAGGTCTAACCATAGGCAAGACAAGCTCCCTAGGTATGTCCTGCCCTTGATGTGCCCTGAACAATTATGGGTGATGCTAAAGGGCTAGGGGACTAGGGACGGAGCTAGTCGACCAAGGTCACTGGATATACCTAATTTGAGGACTCCTAGGTGTTGTGCTGTGATCGTGGGTGCTTCTTATCTTTTCGTTCGTTTCGTTTCTTTTTTTTTTCTTTTCTATTTTCTTTTTTGTTTCTTTTTCTTGTGCTTTTTTCTTTCTTTCTTTCTTTCTTTCTCTTCTCTTTTCTCCTCTTTTTTTTTTTTTGGACTTGCCTGAGTACAACCATTGCAATATGTTGAGGCTATTAGCCTTTCAATGGGTTGGAAAATGTCAAGCTTCGAAGGCTCAAGAAATGGATATTATAGTGATGATTATGCCCTAGCCTCGTTGTTAGAGAAGCAGTTGTTGAGATGGGGAGATACACTTGAGATATTGCAAACCTCTTTGCGACACGCGATGTTGGTACAATTGAGGTAACAACAGCCTGAGCCAACTATAGAGCTTGACCCAGAAAGAGAGCGTAGCCTATGAATATGCTTTGGGCCATGCGATGTGGGCGGTCGGCAAGGGTGATTTTTGCTTTCGGCAACATGGCTTTGTCACGGCTCTTTGTGGGGTCGATGACCTTGCGGTGATCGGGCATTGAACACTTTCACACAAAGACATGTATCATCCTGCATCCACTTGTCACTTCATGAGAGTATATGCATGGTATATGCCGCAACTATAATAAACCAGTGCAACGCAACGAGACATCACTTATCTGAATTCCAGGGTGTTGACTTAGATACTTATCACCTGCGCTTGATTAGCTTTTTCTTTTGCTAAAGACGTGAAATATATCAAACGAGATATGAAAAGTTTGTACAATTGGGGAACATGTCAACACTTAACCATTTAAAGACAAAAGGTCATGGCCAGGTAGCATTTGATAAGCCTTTTATACAACATGGGGCTACTCTATTTGTACGAGGCGGGGCGAGTCTGGGTGGTCGGGCGACTGAGGTTGTGCTAGTGAGGGGCTCCTGTGAGGCTGGGAGGGAAAAATGTCGGCTGGGACCTAGATGGTGTAGTCCTTGGCCACAACTATTTTCAGAATGCTTTTAAACAATGTGTCAAATTCTTGCTTGTCTCGAGTTACCCTCTCCTCTTTCGAGCACCTGGTGCTCGAGCGTCCTGGTAGGAGCCTGTACGGCTGGTGTTGCCACGCCCTGTGTGCTCCCTTGAGCTTCTATTCCCCTGGCCTGGGGATCTTTTGGCCTACGTTCGGGCTAGTGTCACTTCATTTCTTTGCATACATTTTAAGGGTAGGTAGGTAGCGTTCCGGCGGAGGCGCTTTTGCTACATGCTCCCTTCGACGGCGGATAGTGTCCTTGCAAGCCAACTGCATTGGGTGCTCCATGTTGGCTATTGTAGGGGGACCTACAAAATGCGAACCAAGGATTAGGCCTCGAGGCAGGATAAAACTATTTGCATGGAAGGGATTATACATTGGGTTATCAAGTGCATATGATGAGGAGGGGAGAGGTGAGGCATGCAGTGTTTGTTGTAGAGGGATGGCCCCCATGATGATGTTCATTTTGCCTCCAGCCATTAGCAGATAATATTGGCTTATGCTAAGTTGTGTGGACTGCTTGTCATGGAGTAGGGCAGGGCTCATCCTTGGAATGATAGACCGGAAAGGGGGAAAGGTGTATAGAAAGGGACGGTACCCTGTCTACACCATCAGAGTTGTTAGTCAAGGCTTCCTATGGCGGTAATGAGGGTTGCATGCCCTTCACTTGGAGGTGGGAATGGTCACACAACTTTTAAATGCGTGATGAGAGGAGGAACTGAGGAGCTTAGCCTGTCAAACCCAACTCTTCTCCCTGCACTTGACTATCATTGCTTGTGTGTGTTGATATTGTTTATACAGGGTCACACAAAAATCATTGTTTATTTATATACATATTTACGAATCCATGTCACTTCACGATGATAAAAGCCAATTGTAGAACTCCGGATTGTACTGAAGTGTGGCACACGCATCTAGTACTCGTGATAGCTTACTCAATATCGATAGATATTTTGCAACATCGAGTAGCACTGAACCTTGTCCAAGTCTACTGGCAACATGTAGCTCCTCCTCAGTGAGAACCTTATCAGCCAAAGAGTTCTCTTGCCTAGTTCCAGCTAAGTTCGTACCCCAAATGGCAGTTAGCACTCGAAAGGAAGTTGGTGCCACATAGGTTGGGTCTCTTTGAGACCGCCATTTGGCCAATCACTCTTTTGAGACTATCATGATTTGGGTTACTAGTTCGGCCATTGCAACACGGTTTTCAAACCAATGTTTCTCAAATTGACTTTGACCCTTCGATTGTCGCTTTAGTTGCTCTATCTCTAAGAGATTTGGTTGGTAGAGCACATCATTGAATGTTACAGTTAAGCATAGTTCGTCGGCTTCCTCGTCAAAGATGAGTCGCATGCGTTCATGCAGGAGCCTATCATAGTGCTCGTTAAGATGTTCTTGCTCTTCCCAGGATAGGGAAAATGGCAAGTACTCTCCAAGCTGCTCCTTAGGGAATGCGCCCATGTCCCCAAGGACATAGACACGTGCGAACACCTTGAGCTTAGCATCTAACTCAGTTAAGAATTATGCGACACTTCTATGTTCAACGAGGGCTTGCTCGATTGCTATATTATGCAAGGTTCTAGGAGTATGCCTAGGCTTTAGCATAGCTGGGGGCTCAGACCTAGATGAGCAAGATTAGTCAACTCTAGGATTGCTTATGCTCTTGGGGATTGTGCATTTTTCCTGAGATTTTGCTGCTATTTTGTCATGGTTCTCCTCTGATGTGACTGGTATAGATTTGTCACCCTGTTGTGACAGCATTGTATCGACTCTTGATTGGTCGATGCGAGTTCTATTGTCGGTGGATTGAGTGTTGAAAGCAACTATTGATGGCAACGACTGCTTTGATTTTTCAGAGCACACAGATGTGTCTGAGGTTTCACCGCTATTAGGAGAGACATCAATGGGTTCATTAGTGGATGGACTTGATGCTTTATTCCCCAGCTCTCGAGCGCTCTTGGTCTCAATTCTCTTAGGGTCCACAACCACCTGTATAGCTGTTGTTGTTTTCGCTGTTTTCTCCTCTTTTTCTTGGTCAGTGAAGGTGCATAACTTAATGACTCAAGACCCTGAACTAGGTCAGTCGTTGATGTGCTTGGTTGGGCCTCAACTTTCCCCTGCTCTGGTGTGTCCTCATGGGAAATGACTTTTTCAATTTATAAAATCATATAATATGAATCGTCACCTATCTTTACATTACTTGGACTTTGTAAATCTTACATCTCTCTAAACCATTCAACATGGCCGATAATATGATTAGATGCACTCGAATCAACATACTATGCATCATCACGTATCTTCTTTTTCATATAACAATATCTATTATATGTTATATGACAAACAAATCTCCATTTCTATCATCATTCTATCTTGATGACAATGCATAATTTATTTGCTACAACTTGCCACTATGAATGCCATCCTTATTATCAAAACAGTGGGTTCCAATATGAAATGTTCTTCCATAATAATGGCATAAAATACCAGAATTTTTGGAACCTCTATTCTATCATCCACCTCTTTCTCTAGAGCTTCCCCTACCTCCAAAATTACCATCGCCTCCCAAAATCTGCATATCATCCAAATGTTGATTTAACTTGTTTTGTTGGTTATGAATAATATGACCTATATCAAAATCTCTTAAAGAGCATTTATTACATCCCCTTCTTAAACTTGAGCAAAAATTTTGGACTTAATTATCACTTCTTTCAGATGATTCACCATGCACGTTGATCTCTTTAGTGATCATGACAAAGACCAACTTGTCAAAATCTGGGAATAGCTTCATACATACACAAAAGTAACAAAAGATTTCCAAGTCTTCTCAATATTAAGGCCACCTAAAGTAGATGAAACCAAATCATCATCATCACACATTACATCAATAGTTGCTAAGGCATTAACAATGCTTCTCACCTTCAAAACATACTCATTTATTATAGATGTCTTTCCTTTCTTCAAGGTATTCAACTCTTGCTTGAGTTGAATCTTATGTGCATTTGTATTTACTAAAAACATATTCTCAAAGGTTGTTTGAGCTACATGAGAAGTTTTTGCATTTTTAATATATGTTAGCATAGTGTTATCAATGACCGTGGACAATCAACACATTATCTTTTTGTATTTTGCATTCCATTCTTTCCACATCTTTAATTCTTTTATAGTCTTATAGGAAAAATTAGCTTTGGTTTCTTTTCTGCACATGCAACGAGATTGTACATGCCTTTTCCAATAATGAAGTTTGTCACACAGAACTTCATGATGGGTAGTTGTTCTTATCTAGCTTCTCAACAATTAGATTTCCACTATTTTCATCCATTATGACACAACTGAGTATCAAACAACAAGCAAAACTTTTGCAACCCTTCACAAGATGTGCACAGTAGTAAATTGGGTAGTCTTTTCCACTGAGCGGTCTTCTCACAAAGCGGATCATAGACAATATGTCTACAAAGCAAAGTGCAGCAACCTTAGTAACCTTGTTTGCTCGCAGGGTTAGGAGTCACCCATGAGAAACTCCCACTTCTAGCAAAGACGGAGAGTTTGACTCTGAGTCAGAAGTAAGCTCAGATAGTGACCCTGAGATCCCTAAACCACCTAAGACCAAACGCACCAAGGGGGACCTGCCAGTCCACCTAAGGCATAGGATGGGTGAAGGAGGAAAGAAAGAGGTAACCTAGGGAGTCGAACATTAAGGAGCAAAAAAAACCCCAAGATCTACTAAAGCGATTCACGAGATTTAAGAAAGGCGATGATCTTGTGGGGTGTTAAGAGGCAAGGACAAGAAAACGAACCTATAGAAGGACATGCCAAGGTCAAGGAGGTCAACCTGGCTGTGAAGAAGGGGAGAAGCCCCGACCTGTCTTCATAGGCTAATGACTTGATTGAGCAGCAGGAAGAAGAAAATCTTATTCGGCTCTACAACCAGAGCACATAGATGTATTCGCTAGTCCCTCGACGAGCTGAAAGGAGTAGATCTGAGTGTAGTGACTCATAACATCCCCATGACACCAGATGCAATGCCAGTCAAAGCAAAGACCATACCCTATGAATCCCAAACATGCTGATGTAGTTAAGGAGGAGATAGACAAGCTATTAAGAGTGGGATTCATTTATGAAATTGAGCACACCAACTCAAAAAATCAGAGCGGGAATCATCTTGAAGAAGAACATGAAAATCAAAGTGTTTATTAATTATATGAAAGTAAATGCTGCTAACAAAAAGAGACAACTATATGTTGCCATACACTAAGCATATGCTCGAGAGAGTGGCTGGCAAAGAAGCCTGCACTTTTTTGGACAGCTTCTCACGTTACAATCAAGTGCAAGTCCACCCCAATGACAGGCATAAGACCGCATTCACTACTGAATGGGGCATCTTTGCCTACATAGTTATGCCTTTTGGGCTAACAAACAAACCATCCATGTTCCAATGGCTCATGTGTGCCATATTCAAGGACATGGTTAGGAGAGAGTTAGAAGTGTTTGTCTATGATCTGTGTGTTGACTCGAGTTGGCAGGAACACCTAGACAAACCCGTGTAGTCTTTGAATGATGTAGATTGTATCATCTCTCGTTGAACCCCCTTAAGTGTCAATTCTAGGTGAAACATGGATGCATCTTAGGGCATGTCATGTCCAAGAATGGCATTACCACCGACTTCTCAAAAGTGAGGTTATTGTCGATCTCCCACCGCCAACCAATTACAAGGGAGTTCAGTGCTTCCTAGGACATACGAGATACTATCAGCAATTTGTGTTGAGCTATGCATTAATCACTAGATCACTCTACAAACTATTGATAATATTCGAGTGGACTAAGGAATGCCAATGTTCCTATGAAAAGTTGAAAAAGGCTCTAACAACTACATCCATTCTACGAGCCTCGGACTGGACCATCATCTTCCACATATACATTGACGTCTCGAAGTTTTCCATGGGAGCAATTTTGTGTCAGCCTAGAGAACACAACTTAGACTATCCTATGATTTTTGCTAGCAGATAGCTCATGGAAACCAAGATGAACTATTCTATGATTGAGAGAGGGTTTGGCCATGATCTTTGCTGTAAAGAAAATTTGACATTATCTTCTGGCAATGCCTTTCACCTTCTTTGTTGACCATCAAGCCTTGCTTTATCTTGTAAGTAAACCTTAACCTATAGGACACATTGCTCGATGGTTACTTATGCTTTTAGAATTCGACTTCTCCGTGGTGGTATACAAAGGAAAGCAACACATGGTTGATCACATGTCCTGCATACCCAGCATGGGAGAAGACGCTGGACAAGGCATAGTAGACGACTTACTAGATGCGCATCTCTTCAACTTGTCTAGCAAAAATGACCTCTTTAGAGCTAACTTAATGCCATATTGGGTGGATGTCATAGTCCAAGTACTAGAGCACAAACTACCTAGAAAGACCTATTGAGAAGGCCCGACTTAGGTGGCTTATCCTCAAGTTGCAACCCTATCAGTTGATAGCTAGACAACTCTATATGATAGGACAAGATGGCTTGCTACAATGATGTGTGTGCGAACATGAGATGCATGACATACTTGCAGAGACACATGGAAAAATTGCAGGACACTTCAACAGAGATACAATATCACGCAAAACTGTGGTGGACCACACTTTTTCATGATGTAGTACGATTCGTAAAGCACTATGATAAGTGCCAACAAACCAAAGTCTTGATTCGCAAGGACAAGATCGTGCTCATCCCAATCATCACAAGATAACCATTCAAAAAATGGGGGATTGACTTCATTGGGTGGATTAGTTCTTACAGCACAATACTCGCAGGCAAAGTGTATCATAATACCATAGACTACCTCATAAAGTGGGTAGAAGCACGACCCATGAGGAAAAATGATGCTCGGACTATGGCCAAGTTTCTTTGGGAGCAAGTAATCTCATGATTTGGTTGCCCCATTAAACTAGTGAGTGATCAAGGCACGCACTTCATTAGCGAAGTGATTGCCCACCTCTTGTCTACCTTCCTGATCATCAATAGGAAATCTTCACCCTACTACCCTCAAGCTAATGGCCAAGCTGAATCCACAAATATGATCTTAGTGAATGTCCTGACCAAGGTAGTCTGCTTCTTGCAACAACTGAGACAACAAGCTGATGGCAGCTTTTGTTAACTTTCAGGGATGTAGGTAGTGAACAAGACACAGAGTGAAGCAACATGCTTCCTCTCTCTATTCTTCTCATTATTCATTCAGCGCACTCTTTGTGCATACACAACCTAAGGTCATAAAGACCATTCACACTAGAAGTAGAACCGACTTATTTAATGTACCTAACTGATCTAGCCAGACTAGCTGTGTCCAGCTCATGTCAGTCAAACACACATGTAAGACTGATCTAGTCAGACTAGCTGTGCCCAGCTCATGTCGTTCAAACACACATGTAAGACTGATCTAGCCAGACTAGCTGTGTCCAACTCATGTCGGTCAAACACACATGTAAGAGCTTGATATTCTAACACTCCCCCTCAAGCTCAAGACAGCATCTGTACTCCAAGCAGTTGTCTAAATCCATAGAACTTATCTTTACCCAAGGACTTGGTAAAGATATCCGCAACCTGTTCATCTGTCTTTACATGCATAAGATCAACTCGTCCTGCAAGAACCATCTCTCTGATGAAATGGTAGTGTACCTCTATGTGTTTCGTCCTGGCATGATAGACTGGATTCATAGCCAGGAGTACACTACTCAGATTATCACATAGTAACTTCACTGGAGCATCTACCTGTATGTCCAAATCAGCCATAAGCTGCCAATGCAGCACCCCTGTACTCTGCCTTAGTACTCGACAAAGCAACCGTAGGCTTATCTCTGACATAGAATAGCCCATACTCTATAGTGGACTTAACATATCTCATAATGCGTCTAACTACATCCAAGTGCGGCTTTCTAGGCTTCTGCATAAATTGGCTTATGAGCCCTACAACATAGCTCAAGTCAGGCCTAATGATGGTCAAGTAAATCAAGCTGCCAACCATCTGCATGTACATAGTCACATCCTCTGCTTCAGCCTCAGTGTTCATGTCTAGCTTGACATTCTGATCAAGAGGTATCCAGCGGTTTGCATTTAGCCATGCCATACTTCTTCAGCATCTCTATGGCATAGTGCTTCTGCATCAGCCATAACCCATTGTCAGCTGGAACTACCTCAATGCCTAAGAAATACTTCAGTTCTCCCATGTCTTTCATGTCAAATTCAGATTTCAACATCTTCATTACATGCTGTATGCCCAAGTCATCATCACCAGTGATTATCAAATTATCAACATATATGACCAGCACTACTAAACCACTATCAGTCTTCTTTGTAAATAGGCTGTGATCAGCCTTGCCAACAGCAAAATCCAATCTCTGCAAGTAGTTACTGATCCTAGCATGCCAAGCTCTCGGAGCTTGCTTCAGCCCGTACAATGCATTTTTTAGCCTGCATACATAATGCTGAAAATCAGGGTGAACATACCCTTCCGGCTGAACCATATAAACATCCTCTGCTAGGTCACCGTTAAGAAATGCATTCTTAACATCCATCTGCTGCAATTTCCAGCCTTTAGCAGTAGCCAAGGCAATCACAGTGCGAATGCTTGCCATCTTTGCAACAGGGTTGAATGTTTCCTCATAATCAAGTCCATATTCTTAGGCATACCCCTTTGCGACCAGCCTGGCTTTGTATCTCTCCACACTGCCATCTGACTTGCATTTGATTTTGTAGACCCATTTGCAGCCAATGGTCTTTTTCCCTTCAGGTAGTGGCACTAAATCCCATGTCTTATTTTTAGCCAAGGCATTCATTTCTTCATCCATGGCTACACACCAATTCTCATCTTTCACTGCTTCAACATATGTACCTGGTTCTTTAACCTCCATCACTTTTGTCATGCCAGCATAATGCTTTGCAGAGTAGCCACTATATGTCAACCTGTCAACAGGGTATTTGACCCTCTGTGAGCGTCTAAGCTGTGGTGCACTACTCGATTCCCCTCTCTCATGAGGTGGAATATACCTGCTCTGCCTTGTGCCAGGCGTATAGACAGTCGGAATACCAAGTTCGCTGTCTAGAGTATCACCAGACTCATAGCCAAAAGTCATTTTGCCAGGTGTCATCATACCAGATGCATCCTCAATAACTTTCCCTTTTCCTTTGTTGCCCAAGACATCATGTCTCCCCTTCACTGACATACTGGTGTCAGTGGACAGCAAGCTCCTCAATCTTCCTATCCATGGGGATACTGTCTAACTACGAGGTCCTGTCATATCAATGCTCTGCTGTAAATCAACTGTAGAGACATGAATGGGAGGCATATCCACTGGCACTGCAACTGCTGATACATACCAAGAGCCCATCTCATCAAAGATAACATCCCTGCTTACCAAAGTCTCCCTGGTAGAGGGATCACAGCATTTGTATGCCTTCTTCTCTTGTGAATATCCAATGAAAACACACTTATGCGCTTTTGGATCCAGCTTCTTCCTTTTCTCATCTAGAATATGCACATAAGCAAGACAGCCAAAGACTTTCATGTGACTTACATCCGGCTTATAGCCATACAGCTTCTCACACGGTGTCATCTCATGAATACCTGCAGTGGGAGTCCTATTCAAAATGTATACGACTGTCATAACAGCCTCTATTTTCAGCCAAGAAATCATCAAATTCATTTGATACATACTCCCCACCACCATCAGATCTCAAGCAAGAGATGTAGCATTCAAACTCCTTCTCAACTTGTGCTTTAAATTGCTGAAACACAGCAAAGACCTCATCTTTTGTTTTCATTATGTAAAGCCAGGTATAGCGACTGTAGTCGTCAATGAAAGATACATAATACCTGGACATGAGTTGGACACAGCTAGTCTGGCTATATCAGTTAGGTACATTAAATAAGTCGGTTCTACTTCTAGTGTGAATGGTCTTTATGACCTTAGGTTGTATATGCACAAAGAGTGTGCTTAATGAATAATGAGAAGAATAGAGAGAGGAAGCATGTTGCTTCACTCTGTGTCTTGTTCACTACATGCATCCCTAAAAGTTAACATGGTATCAGAGCTTGATATTCTAACAGCTTTATATGGGCCTATCGAACAGAATATAAAACGGAGGTTGTGACCCAAACTCCCTTTAAGGTGGAACTAAAGCCATTCTTCCAATAGAATTCTTTGTCCCTAGCATGAGAGTGGCCATCCAAGAGAGATGGGATAGAAACAAGGCATGGACAGAACACCTAGTCGAGCTAGAATGCCTCGACTTCTAGCAACCCATGTGTTGATTTGCAAAAAGACACGATGTAAGAGCTAGTTTAACAAGCATGTCAAGCAACGAGACTTTGACTAGGGAGATCTAGTGTTGTTATACTCGGTGAAAGGCCATAGAGAGAATATGAACTCTAGGGGATTAGGGCCTTTTAGAGTCCACACCATCAACCGACTGGCAATGTTGAGCTCCAAACCCCAGACAACAAGGGCATAGGCTTCTTCAATGGTAGTCACATATAAAGAAGTATTACCCTCATGCACATCCATCACATGAGCCTCCGATGCTAGAGTCCCCTAAGAATGTACGAGTTACCACGATCACACAAATTGAGGATGAAGATGAGGAAGCAGTAGCACCTACTTACCTATGCATAAGAGTCACTGCCCCACAAATTCATATCTTTGATGCCTTGATCGATGAGGGAGATGATCTTAATATCCTAACTCATTATCATTGGACTCAAATTGGTCAACCGCAACTACAAACCCACAAATGCTAAACTCAGCCCATTTGGGGGTCAATCTATGCACTTTTGGAAAAGTGTAAATTTGTAGTCTCTATCGAGTCTGAGAGTGTACCCATGGTCTTTTATGCATTGCCAAACACAAAGGATGCCAGTAAGGAATCGCTGTTAGGACCTACATTTAAGAAGAAAAAACATTGCAATGTTGATTACAAATCATAGCACATTTACCTTGCCATCGGCAATGTAAGCATAGTGACAACTTTCAGCAAGGGTAGTGCAACACACCAGAGCCCGCAAAGTCAACAATAGAAAAACGTACAACCAAGTCTAAGGAGGGACATCATGACTTGTCACAACCCACCAAGCCTCAACTCCAATGCTGCATGCGATTGAGAGTGCAATAAAGCCAATGAGCCCAAATTTAAATGGGTACCTAAACACCTAGGATTGCCACCTACAAATTTGCAAACACGCTCTCGTAATGCTAGAAACTCCTATGCAAGACCTAGGAGGCAAAAAAGACACTATAGCCATCAATGCATAATCAAGCCGTGATGGGTTCCCAAAACCCTATTGTAAGCACAAGGCTTTTATGGGGGGAATATCTGGATGTGGGTGCCTAAAGCCAAGACTACCAAAAGCACTACTCAAGCACAACCCTTAAACTTGTCTAAATAGGCTGACACAATAGTTAAGGAGCTGAAGCCACAAAAAACTCAAGGTGCAAAGCCCATAAAGCCCAAACCCACTACACTTGCCAAACCTCAACAAGCCTATCAACCAAACATGTAGCTTGCTACCTCCAAACTGCTTCAACCTAGCACTGCTAGCATTTCAAGAGCCTCACAAGTATCTACCAGCACGATGACAAAATTGCAAGCCACGCCCAATGCCCAAGAATTGGAATAGACCCTGCCAACTCCACAAAAGCTGCACCTATTAGCTCTGCTAAACTCTCCATCCCAAACCTCCTGCCGGCCTTAAACCCTCTTACGAGTGAAAATATATCCTCACCTTAGCCTTAGACTTAACTACGAATAGGGGGGATGACTTGGTCACTTTCATTCGACACTTAGATGTTATGTTCACGATGCTTGCTAAAATCTATGACCAATTAGACTTAGGTCTTTTAGATGAGCCTTTAGCAACAACTGAAGTGCGCACACTACCTTTCCCCTAAGAGGAATCTAAATTCGTATTCATTAAAACTCCCATGGTAACTGAAGAATTAATCGACAACGAGATCTCTCATGCGAAAGTGTGCAAACAACGCCTCTTCACATCTTATGACCTGCGCACGATCTCTACCACGACCCAAGAAATTGAAGCATTGAAAGCCCTAACCAACACTGAGTCTGCATTATTACGTAAATGGTATGCTCATCGAATCCAATGGGAACAACAAGGTTGCCACATCATGACCAACACTGAGCAAAGACATGAAATCAAAACCTTAGAATATGATCTAACTTACATGGCTCCTACCTCATTCAGAGTCTTAGCCATCACTCACAATCAAACTCTAGATGACCATGAACTCTCCAATCCCTACCTTGACCGCTTACTGACTGAGGAGTCACATATTTCTTGCCAAAACACCTCTGGTGACTTTCTAATAGATGTCCTAACCTAGATAACATGTGTCGACATTCGACCTTTTGACATGGACTACCACACCCACTTGGAATACAACATGCACTTCTATACTTGGCTTATGCAGAAGTAAAACATGGTGAATGCACGCTCACTGCCCTTAACCCTTCACCCTCAAATCTAGTAAAGATTATTCTCATTTCCAAGGGAGGAGGGGGTAAGGTGGAAAAACATACTTTAAGAAAATTTTCATGGTTTTTTATTGGATTTGTGCAGATTTCTTGAAGAAAATTTCTCTTTTTGTACTTAAGCATTTCATGTTCCTATAAGTGCACAATCATTCTCTACTCATCTTCTTGCAAGAAATCATTCAAGAACACTAATGGTGAGTTGTGGTGTTATGACAAGGACTCACAATGGCAAGTCAAGAGAAAAACAGCAAACTTCTGTTCTCGAAAGAGGAACAAGCTAAGTATGGCAGCATGTCAGTGGAGACAAGGGCCTTCAACTAGTTCAGGTTCATGCATGTCCTAAACTTGGAGGATGTGGTCATGGAAGAACATCCCATAAAACAAATAGTGAAGCAATGCAATCTGCAGAAGTACTGGCAACAAGCCATGGATTATGAAAAGTGTGTGGAATTCCTCCAAACCTTTAATAGGAACCTTGGAACCGTAATTATGTGATAAGAAGAGGAAACCTACCAGGTGGAGATCAACCTGAGTTGGTGGAGAGAGCGTTGGGCTTGACCAATAAGGTCAAGAGATGGTCGAGAAGGGATGTGTATAACATGCTAGGAATGGACAAGATTCTAGTCCACACCAACGGCATCGGCCTTGTCGACATCCTAGATCTAGAAGTCCAGCTGCAAGCGAAGATGGTGCATGCCTTGTTCTCCAGTCATAGGTACAATGCATTAACGAGCCAGATCAATGTACCTATGCTAGAAAGCATTGCAGCCAAATCCATGGACGAAGTGAGCCTAAATGGCTTCACACAAAAGATGATACAAAATTTAGTAAAAGCATTGGCTCTACAGGTAAAGGACCAATGGGAGGAGAGTCTTTAGTCTCCAAGTCAAGGAAGAAGTCGTCCTCCAAGGCCTCAACCAAAGGACTTGGTGGGGTATTGACGGCCATAATCTAGGAGGTGGTAGGAGAGGTGCAAAGTGAAGAATAAGCTGGGGATACACCAGATAGGTCACCTTTTAGTGAGTAAGCACAATCCAATGAGAGAATGGTGAGCGAGGAAGGAGAGCATGAGGCACAATCCAGCCAAGGAGGGACTAAGAAGAAGAAGGAGGCAAGTCCCTAAAAGAAGGCAAAATAAGAGAGAAGGAAGAAAGAAAAAACCGACTTCCTCAAAGCGCAAAAGGAGTCCAAGAAGGGTGAAGAGGAGAGAAAGAGAAAGGTAGATGAAGAGGCAGAGGAGCTTAGAAGGAGAGAAGAAGAGGATATAGCCAGGGCCTTCCACATGTCAATAGAGTATCCCTCTAGGGAGGAGGATTTGGCCTCCATGAGCCCTCTTAGAGAAGAATGCCTAGGAACCAGTGCCCAAGTGCCAAACGACATACCACCCCTAGTGGAAAATGGCAAGGGCAAGGGCTTACTTCACCCAATCTCCCCTACGTTCATACCACCTACCCTAGCTACCACAACCACCCAGAGCACAACACCCAAAGGAGATGCTAGCAATCTCATGGCTTGGGTGTAGTTCCTGGTGTGGATAGGGCATAGGAGACAACCCTA
The DNA here is from genome assembly GCF_053477565.2 of Lygodium microphyllum. Taxonomy (NCBI): domain Eukaryota; kingdom Viridiplantae; phylum Streptophyta; class Polypodiopsida; order Schizaeales; family Lygodiaceae; genus Lygodium; species Lygodium microphyllum. The sequence goes on from NC_141142.1 coordinate 132,933,450, forward strand.
GATGTAAGCATAGGAACCCCAGTGATTGGAACCAAGAGACAGCCAGCCGTGGACTCTAAGTCGAGACAAGATCCCAAGAGGCAAAAAATAGAGTCCTCCACCACTTCCATTCCCACCATCGTGGCGCCCTCTATATGCTACGACAAATACATCAGAGAGCTTCTCTTGCAACTAGAGAAAGAAAAGGAGGATAAGAAGGTAGCAGTAATTGATTTGGAGATTGAGAAGGAGACACTAGCAACCTACCAACTCAAGAAAACACACTGAGTGGTAAGCTACCAAAAAGAAATAAGTGAGCAAAAAGCAGAGCTCAAGGCTAAAGAAGGAGAAGAAGATAAGTGGTGGAAGGGGCTTGAGGAAGAGCATCGTTGGCCTACAAAGGCAATAGAAACTCCTCATAGTGTAGAATGAAGAACAAAGAGGGTGGATGGACAAAATCCAAGAAGCCATCGATTGGCTCGCAGTAGAAGAAGAAGCAATGAAAGCTCTAGAAGGAGAGAAGCATAAAAAACAAATGGATGAAATGATAGGTAGGCTTATGATGTAAATAGAAGAGCAAGGGAGATTAGAGAGAGAGATTGAATACTTGAAGAAGGAGAAGGAGACAATAATAGAAAAGTGAAAAGAGCAAGAACAGTCTATAGTGGCCCTAGCACAAAGACAGAATAAAAGTCTGGAGGACATGAAACAGAAAGGCAACGAATGGGTGACAAAGAGTGAGAGAAGAGTGAAAGATTTGGCAAGCCGCTTGGCCCTTGTAGAAGGAAATAGAGTGTTAGTAGAGAGTAGGGCAGAGGCCACATAGACAAGACTAGAAGCCCAACAACATACCTTCCTCAGCACTATATTGGAAGTCACACAGTCAAGGGAGGAGGAGGCCATTGAATCACAAAAGGAAAAGCTAGAAATCACTTGTAGAGCCATAAGGCATGGGTTGTGTGCTCAACTGCAAGGAGAAGGGACTAGCCTAAGTCGACAACCCATGCCTAAGGCATGGGTTGTGTGCTCAACTGCAAGGAGAAGGGACTAGCCTAAGTCGACAAGATCAAGGAGATTATTTGCTAAGGTCAGGGCTAACAGTCAAACAGGTAGACCTACTAGGCTTCAAGGAAGGAGAACTACAAGAGTCTAGGAGCGAAACTAAAATACGAAGGCCACTTCCAGAAGCAGGATGGGAGTTTGAAATGAGACAGCTAGACAAGGAACTAGTGCCACAACCTCCCTCTCCACAACCAAAAACGTAGCAAGAGGTGGACACCAGTGCTAAGAGAAAAGCAAAACGAAAAGGGGGAGGATGTTGGAGCAAGCAAGGAGAAGATTAAAAGCCCAACCAACAATAGCCCCAGAAGAACCCGTTCCACCACCAACAAGCAGATTGTTTCCCAATGGATTGGAATGCAGAGCTCATAGTGTGGGAGAAAAAAGAAAATGGCCGTCAACCCTTTGAATTCACCTTTGAATTTCCCTTCACCCTATACAAAGGGCTATCGACCAAAGTAGTGGAGGAGGTGATAAGCATGGGAGGAAGGCTTGGCAATAGGTGAAACTAGGAGAGGGAGAAGAATCTGACACAATGGGGAATGGAAGCACCCGATTACTGTGAAAACAAAGTCATCGAGGTGCCCAAGTTATTGAAAGGCTACAAGTTCCAACGAAAGTGGAGAAGGAGAATGTGGGACTTCAACCTTGACATCCACGGGCAGACATGATTTCCCAAAGATATACAATATAAACGCCACCAAGCTACCCTAACCTTCTTCGAAAGTGACCTATAGGACTCAATTACCCATTTTCTCAATGAGTTCACTTTTTGCCTAGACCCTACCTTCATCACTACTTGTAATTATCTTAGATTACTTAGGGTACTACTTAGACATGATCCTACACCATAGGAGTATCACCTCCTACCCCTATTTTTTAATCTTAATGCTGGCATAGATAGCCATGTGATGGCTAGTTTGATGATGCGAGATGCTCTCTTACCATCTTTTTGAATGACCCTATTAGAGGACAAGAATGACAGTCACTTCCCTCGATGCAACCACCATTTTTGTCCACAACTCCTCTCCAAGTTAGAATGAACCTAAAGGGATATATCCAGGGAAAAGCCTTCCTTAGCAAGTCCCATAGGCCCCCAACTCCTTCTCATGACCATGATGACGAGGATTAGTTCTTTGTTCCTTTTTATTTTAAAAAAGAGAGAAAAGAAAAGAAAAGAGTAAGAAAACAGAGGAAAAAATCACAAGAGAAAGTAGGAAACTCACCACATGAGCACCACAGTCACTGCACCTAGGGGTCCTCAAGCTAGGTGCACTCGATGGCATCAGTTAGTCGGCTCTATCTCTAACCCACTGGTCCCTTTTTCTTGATCCCCCACTTCACACTTAGGGCACGTCAAGGGCATGACATACCTAGGGAGGTCACACTTGCCTATGGTTTTAGTAGACTTGTCTCCCTAAGCTTCATCCATAATACCACCCTTATGTAGGACTGGGTCCTCAAAGAGTGTGACAACACCTAGGCTTGCAAGCCAGCTCCCAGTTCCACTAGCATGAGAGCATTACACTGCACGGTAAGGTAGACACACCCCCTAGGCCGCATCACACTTTTCTTTTCCTTTTAGGTATATATCAAGGTGACCAACCACCAACCTTGGAGGCCTTGTCGGCATACCCTCGGCCTTCACCACCTCAATCATTCAATACGCTCCTCTTCCATGGCCAATCCCCATAAGGCCCCATCTTTGACCCAAGCGACCACCCTTCAACTCATCGATCCCTTATCAATAAAGAACCACAAGTGCCATGGGACTTGCACTTGACTAGGAGGGGGTAATGTTAACCCTAGTGCAGGACAAGAAAAAAGGAAGGAAAAAATAGATCCAAGAAAATTTTGAAATGCGTACCCAATGAATTCAACAAGAAAGAGAAAAGGCAAAATGCACAAAAGTAATCTTTAAAAAATGCAAAAGACGGAAGGTGCAAGTTTAAATGAAAGATGCCCCTAAAACTTTGTAAAAGAGTGCCAGCCTCCCTCCTGTGCAAATTGTAAAATCTAGATGGGCATAGGAGAAGGGATAAGGTAAAGGGAAGGGAATAGGAAAGGAGGACCTTGGCAAGATGCCCAATCATGTAAAAAAGGGGATGGGTGCCCAAGGGATTTAGGGCTTGTATATAAACTCAAAAAGTGAATGAGAAGCTCATTCTTGGTGTGTGGCAAAAGTAGCTCTCTACTTCTTCTCTTCTTCTCCTCTTGCTTGTGCTTGTGCTTGTGCTTGAGAGAGGAAGTGTGAGAGTGTGACGGAGTGAGTGTGTGAGGGTAGGGGACCATGGTGGATAAGCTCTCCACATCTTCTCTTCTCTTCTCCTCTCTTCTTCTCTTCCCTTCTCTTCTCCTATCTCACGTGTGAGGCTATGGTGGATGGAGCTTGATGGTAGAAATTTGAGCTTGCTTAAGCTTGCTTGAGCTCGCATCACAGATCGTGGAGCTACCGGGAGTGCTTGAGGGAGGAGGCTACTCATTCGGGCATCAAGCTAAGCTCACTACACTCATAGGATTGGAGGCATATTGGCTAGGTGAGAGATAGCCGAGAGATAGCCATTAGAGCTCACTTGAAACACTTGAAACAATAAGCGGTCCATGGGTCTCAACAGTCAAGCGTGAGCTCCCACTTTACATCTAGACAGTGTATATATAAACATTGGTAATACCCCTCTATGGTGATATCTAAGAAGAATGTGAAAATTGAAAATTTTTCTAATGAAGGCTTTCATACATGGCAAGTCCTAGTAAAATATAAAATGATGTCAAGAGGTCTTTGGTCCCTTATCACTTGGATATGTATTATTAATTTATGCAATCCCAAGGATTGTCAAGATGATGAATGAGCCTATTTCATCATTATGTTGCACTTGAATAAAATATTGATTCATCATGGTAATAAACTCTCAATTACCAACGCTAAGTGGGAAGAACTTGCTAGATTTTATGGTGCGGAAGGAAATACCTCAAAGATCTCCTTAAGGATAGAATTCTTTAGTCTTGACTATTTCCAAACATCTTCAAAAGAAAGTTTAAGCCTTATGCATGTAGTTAGTAGACACAACTTGTAAATAAATGGCCCTCATAGAAAAAAACTACCATAACTTCCCAAAATGTAGTCCAAACCAAGCATTCCACACATCAATATGAAGTTCTCAAAGAGTACTTTGTTCATATGTAAGTGGCACTTTGCTGAAAATAGGATATGATAAAATTTGTTTTAAAATAGACTATTTTTTAGCTCTTTTTTGTAACCAATCTGTCCCAACTGGAGCTATGTTTCAATCATAAAGCATCCCAAAGATAGGAAAACTCATCCAAAATCAAATCAAGCCTCCAAGAAGGTTATTCTAGTGGTAATCCTCTCTACTTAATGAAGTACTCAATGATATACCAATAGTGAAGCTTCTTCTCATGCTATCCTAATATCTCCTTAGGGATGTATTGTATGATATCTTCTTTATCAATGGGAGGTAGCTCATCTATTGTATCAACTTGGGCGTGATCAAATGGTTTGAGCTAATTAATATAAAGCACATTGTGAATCCTAGTGGAAGAGATTAGTTCTAGTCTATATCCTAAGTCTTCCATGTGCTTTAGAATCCTATATGGTCCATAACTTGCGAGTAAGCTTATTGGTAGAACCATCTTTCAATGTGGAGTAGCGAGTGTTGGGTACTTTTAGCAAAATTAATCCTCCTTCTTGGAACTCCATAGGATGCCTCTTTTGATCAATGTGCATCTTTATATGCTCTTGGGCTTTCTATCACTTTACAATAATGAAGAAGGGTTTGTATCCTGTCTAACTCCTCTTTTCCATGAGGGTTTATGTTCTCACTGAAAAGAACTGTGGGAAGGGGTACCTTATAGATGTACAAGGCCTCAAAGGGAGAAACTCCAATACTGGCATGGGTAGAATTGTTACTAGCAAACACTGTTGTGCCACTACGTGGGCACAATGTGAAAAACTCTGGAGTGCATCATCATCCAATTTTCTTAATGATCTAGAGAGTGAATGTGATCTGAGTCATTAGTACTAGTGTCCATGGCATAGATGGTCCAAAAATACTTGATTTTTTGACAATTTTAGCCTATTTTTGATATTATTTATTGTAAAAAATCTAAAAAAGTTAGAAAAAGCTTCTAGATTAGGATGGTATGCAAAAAGCAAGTGGATTTTTTAGTCAATTTTGGGATTTTTCATAAAAAAGAAGATGGGAAAAAGCATGTGCGTTGTGATCGCTATTGACAGGCTGAAAACTGCACTTTGAATTGGAAAGGTTTCGAGCAGCAGAGAAGGAGCTGTTATTTTGATACATGTTTTTGTTCTACGAAGAAGCTCCAAGAGATATAATGCCTGGAGATTGCTTCTGAGTACTGCCAGACAAAGGATTCCAGGTTCTAGCAATACATATTGATTTGATTCATTGTGCTTTTTCTTTGTCATGTTTACCTCTTGTCTATTCTTTTTCTTCTCTTCCATCTCCTAACTTTACTTCATTCTATCTCTGATCCCCGTGGATACGACCTTTCGACAAAAATCCCTCCAACATTGGTGAACCCCAAGTGAAAGGTCATCTGAAGAAGGAAAGGCAAGATGGGAGTGTTGAGATGACAAGCTCAACATATGCGGACATTAATGATGGACCTCCTCATTAGATGGGTCCACACATCTACACTTAGCATGTCTGTGGTCATTATGACTCTCACATGGCCACTGACTCATTACTTATTATATTCAAGTTATTACACCTATTTACAGGCAGCTGGCATAGTTATAGCACCAGTCGACTAGTGTAGTCGGTTATGCATTGTTTGACTTAGTAGGCTACTTTCCCTTATGTTGTATCTTATCTATACTTTGTGTACATTGTAAAGTGTGTGGAAGAAGAAGAAGAAACCAGCAAGAAAACATTTTGTCCTCCATCTCTCTTCTTGTCTCTTGAGTGAGCTTCTCCTTATGCATTCTGTGTGTGTTCAGTGCAGCATCTTGAGCAAGTCCCCCCACCACACGATTCGTGACATGGTATTAGAGATGCACCACACGATTCTTGTCTCTTGAGTGAGCTTCTCCTTGTGCATTCTGTGTGTGTTCGGCGCAGCATCTTGAGCAAGTCCCCCCACCACGCAATTCGTGACGTAGTATCAAAGCTACACCACTGATTGAGGCTGGTTTTGAAGGCTAAATCAAAAGAGAGGAGCCAAGGATTCGAGAAAGCAAGCAACATGTAAGAAGCTCTTCCATTCTCTACTTCTTCTCTTGGACAGTGCCTGTGGAGGCACCGAAAGCAGGGCAGAGCAAAAATCTCAGATTGTAGTGAGATTTGGTGTGCGCGAAGAGCGATGTGATTCTGTAGATAAGCCCTTTAGGACTATCGCACTGCTATTTTGGCCATCTGAGGTCATTTCAGGCCCCGTTTTAGACTTGCAAGGTTGCGGATAGTAGTTCGATGTATCCTGCAATTTCAGTTGTGTCTGTCGTATATATGTGCATAGGTTATAGATTTCAGATCTGTAAGCTCAAAGGTGTTTACCATCGAATAAACACAAGGTTTATCTACAAATTGGTTGCAGATTACATGTATTGTTGAGCAGATAGTGAAAAAGGTTGTCTGGTGTATTGTTGTACACTACAGGTCAAGGGTTGCAAAAGATTTGCTTGCTGTTTGGTATTAGTTTTGTGATAATGGCAGAGAACAGTGGAAACCCCATCATTGAGAAGCTCGACAAGAACAACTACCCTTCATGGAAGTTCCGTGTCACGAACTTCCTTATTGGAAAAGGCCTCTACGAGTTTGTTTCAGGTGAAGAAAAGGAGCCAGAGGTGAGTGATCCTCCAACTGCAAAAGAGACAAAGGCACGAAAGGAATGGAATGCAAAAGACAAAAAGGTCATATATTAGCTGTCTGCAGTAATTGACAATAATATGCTGGGACATATTAGAAATGCAGAGAATTCATATGCAGCTTGGACCATACTTGAAAGTATGTTTTCTGTAAATAGAAAGGCACGAAAGATTCAACTCAAGCAAGAGTTGAATACATTGAAAAAAGGGAAGATGTCTATAAATGAGTATGCACTGAAGGTAAGGAGCATTGCAGATGCCTTGGCAGTGATTGATGCAATGCCCGATGATGATGATTTGGTGTCGTCTACCTTGGGTGGACTTAACAATGAAAAGGCTTAAGTCTTTTGTAACTTCCGTATATGTCAGAAAGCCATTTCTAGATTTCGATAAGTTGGTCTCCCTTATGATCACTGAAGAGATCAACATGCAGAGTGAGACATCTAAAAAAAGTGGTGAACAGGTCCAAGCTTTCTACTCCAGTTCAGGAAGGGGACATGGCAAGTCCTCTTCAAGAGGCCGTGGTACAGGACGTGGTAGTGACAACCAACAAAACGGATTGAATTAGCAATTGGGCGATATGCAGGTTTCAGGAGGTCGTGGTAACTTTAGAGGCAAGGGGAGCTTTAGAGGAAGAGGTGGATAGTAGAAAAGAGGTTCTAACAACTCTGGTATTGTGTGTCACTACTGTGGCAAAACAGGTCATATTGCAGCTCAATGTTATGCTAAGAAAGATGATATTCGCAGTGGTAAGTTGCAGCAAGGAAACTATGCATCGTCTTCACGACAGAATAAAGACAAAAATGAACGTCTGTTTGTTATGCAGTATATGATGAATGTTGTTACAGGAAAGGGAATACATGATGATGTTTGGTATGTTGATTCAAGTGCATCCAATAGGATTTGTAAAATACAGGTTATGTGCATACGGGTGATGATTCATGCCACCCAATTTCACACATTGGAAAAGTCCCCTTGTCCTTGCATGATGGTAAGACAAAGAGTCTTTCAGATATATTACGTGTGCCATCTATTACAAAGAACTTGGTGTCAGTTAGTCAAATGATAGAGCAAGGGCTGCAAGTCAGATCTAATGCAAAGGGCTACTTTGTAGAAGACTTCAATGACAAGTGAAGGTTGGTTGCAAAGGGAAGTAGAGTTAGACGTACGTTTACTCTGGATACTGGAATTCCTACTATGAATGATGTTATGTATGCTAAAGAAAAATGTGTTGTTGTAGATATTGAAATTTGGCACAAACGCATTGGACCTGCAAATGTATAAAGGCTGAAATTAATGCAGTCCAAAGGGTTGGTTACAGGTTTGCCTACATTTAGAATTGCAAAATTTCATAAGGTATGCGAAGCATGTCAGTTTGGTAAGCAGGCAAGACAACCCTTTTCACATGACAGAGATGTAAGCCGAAATATCCTTGATGTTGTGCTTACAGATATTTGGGGGCCTATACAAAATGTATCTCTTGGAGACAGTTCATACTTTGTCACATTCATTGATGATTGTTCTAGAAAGCTGTGGGTATATTTTATGAAGGAAAAGAATGAAGCATTTGAGCACTTTAGAACTTTTAAGGCTACAGTTGAAAGAGAAACAGGCTTGAAAGTAAAGTGCTTGAGGTCATATGGAGGGGGAGAGTACCTCTCGAATGAGTTCAATGATTTTCTGAGGTCTCATGGGATAAAGAGACAGTTCACATGCAGGTATACCCCACAGCAAAATGGGGTTGCATAAAGGAAAGGGCATATTGCAAAATTTGCACACGCCTTGATGGCTAAAAAGAATATGCCTAAGCATTTTTGGTCTGAGGCTGTTCATATTGCTGTTTATATTATGAACAAAACTCCCACAGCTACAGTTCATGGTATGACCCCTGAAGAATGTTTTACAGGTAAGAAGCCTCATGTCTCACACTTGAAAGTGTTTGGCTGTATTGCATACGTTCATGTGCCAGATGAGCTGTAGAAGAAACTGGATCCAAAGGCTGAAAAGCAAGAATCACGAACTCTTAGTGGACCAGAGACATCATCTGATAGTCCTTGGTTTGGGAGACTAAGGAGTAGCTCTACATCTTCAGGTGCATCTAGTAGCACTACAGGTAAAGACAAAGGAAAGAATAAAGTGTCAGATGGCATTGATGCAGTTCTTGATGGAGACTCCAGTGGATCAGAGAGCTTGGATGATGAGCTTAGCATTCCTTTAGTGGAGGACTCTAGGTGTGCAGAGAGCATGTGTCAATGCAAAGACTCCATTGAGTGATCCAGTGGTACGCAGGTCTAGCAGGGTGAGATACCCTGTTAACAGATTTGGCTTCGAAGGTTATGCAGCTCACCATTATGCTTATATGGTGAAAGTGATTGAGGATGTTGAGCCCACATGTTTTGAGGAGGCTGTTGGTCATGCTCATTGGGATGCAGCAATGGATGAGGAGATGGCTACATTAGAGGCCAATAAGACTTGGGATCTAGTATCATTGCCGAAGGGCAAGGAAGCTATTGGATGTAAGTGGGTTTATAAGATTAAGCACAATGTAGATGGTTCTATTAGTAGGTACAAAGCTAAGCTTGTTGCAAAAGGCTATGCCCAGACATATGGCATAGATTATGAAGAAACCTTCATTCCAGTTACTAGGATGGCAACTATCAGATGTGTGATTTCTTTGGCAGTAGCCAAGGGTTGGAGGATGCAACAAATGGATGTGAATAATGCCTTCTTGCATGGTGATTTGCAGGAAGAAGTGTATATGGATCAGCCAGCAGGTTATGAAGATTTAGAGCATTCCACATATGTGTGCAGGTTGAAGAAGGCGCTCTATGGGATCAAGCAAGCACCTAGAGCATGGTCTGACAAGATCAGAAAGTATCTTGTCAATATTGGCTTTTATGTTTCTGATGCTGATCACTCACTTTATGTGAGAAAGGGAGATGCAAGTTTGGTCATCATAGTCATCTATGTGGATGACTTGATTATTACAGGTGATAGAGATAGTGGGATTGCTGAAGTCAATGAATTTTTGAAGAAGTTTGAGATGAAGGATTTAGGTGAGCTAAGGTACTTCCTTGGCATTGAGGTGATCAGATGTGATGATGGTATATGGATGTCCTAAAGACAGTATAGCTTGGATATGTTGTCCAAGTATAGTATGACAGCATGCAAACCACTTTTAGTCCTGTTGGAGCAGAATGTAAAGTTGAGTGCTCATGTTGGGAATGAGATAGAAGACCCTACTATGTTCAGGAGGATAGTGGGGAGTTTGATCTACATGACCATTACAAGGCTAGACTTGAGCTACATTCTTGGTCTTGTGAGTCAGTTTATGCAAGTACCTGAAAGCCATATTTGGATGCAGTCAGATGCATATTGAGATATGTGAAGTCTACATTACATTATGGACTTTTCTATGAGGCAGGTACAGATGTACAAGTGTTTGGATACACAGATGCAGATTGGGCTGGTAGTATGTCTGATAGAAGATCTACTAGCAGATACATGTTCTGTCTTGGTAGTGCAGTAGTTACTTGGAGCAGCATAAAGTAATCTACAATTGCTTTGTTGAGTACAGAGGCTGAGTATAGAGGTGCTGTTGTTGCAGCATGTGAGGTAGTATGGCTGCAAAAGTTATTGGCTGATTTAGATGTGCAGATGGAAGGTCTATTTGTCATTTATTGTGACAACATGAGCAGTATACAGTTGGTTAGGAACCCTGTGTTCCATGGCAGGACAAAACATATTGATGTATACTACCACTTTGTGAGAGAGAAGGTACTAGCAGATGAGATTGTCTTGGTGTATGTCAGCACACAGGATCAGATAGCTGACATCTTCACGAAGGCATTGGATACAGAGAAGCTTCAAAAGTTTCGAAGCTTACTTGGAGTTGCAGAGATGTAGTTGAGCTTGAGGGGGAGTGTTGAGATGACAAGCTCAACACATGCGGACATTAATGATGGACCGCCTGGTTAGATGGGTCCACACGTCTACACTTAGCATGTCAGTGGTCATTATGACTCTCACATGGCCACTGACTCATTACTTATTATATTCAGGTTGTTATACCTATTTACAGCTGGCATAGTTATAGTGCCAGTCGACTAGTGTAGTCGGTTATGCATTGTTTGACTTAGTAGGCCACTTTCCTTTATGTTGTATCTTATCTATACTTTGTGTACATTGTAAAGTGTGTGGAAGAAGAAGAAGAAACCAGCAGGAAAACGTTTTGGCCTCCATCTCTCTTCTTGTCTCTTGAGTGAGCTTCTCCTTGTGCATTCTGTGTGTATTCGGCGCAACATCTTGAGCAAGTCCCCCCACCATGCAATTCGTGACAGGTAGAACCTTCGAACACAATCTCCAGTGATGTTTTGCAATAGTTGCTGCAAAATATGAATATGCTTATGCAGGTACAACAACAACAACAGGTGATGCAAGCTTCTGCTCAAACAGAAACTGTTGTGATAAATGCTCTACTAGCAATAGAGCGTGAGATGAAGTTATTTAATGGCAAGAATGCATTTTCATATTTACATACCTATGCTCAAAAGATGGAGTTCTTTGCAGTGATCAACTTGCATGGTGCCAGTATTTTATTCGGATCACCGCACATGAATTGAAAACGTGAATTACTGAATTGTACATGCAGGATGCTAACTAGGTAGCTTTCAAGAAGACACTCAAGGAAGAATTTTACATTGAAGATACCAGTTTGATTACACAAAAGACTTTTCAGGTGTGGGTTTTACAACCCAATAAAGGTCTTGTGGCTACATAATTGTTAAGGGAATTTGAAAGTCGATTTGAGCAGTTAGATATTGCAGAACAACAAGCTCTTGCATGTCAGAAAATTGAGTTATTTCTACAAGCAGTAGATCTTGAGCTTCAAGAGAAGCTTGATGATTTGCTAGAGGATTAGACTACAGAGACATGTCTTAAAACAGAGTTTTGACATGTTAAGGAAGCTGTTATCGCACTGGTGAAAAAGCAAAGAAGAAGAGAAAGATTACATGTATCTAGCTTGCCCACTATTACGGGAAAAATAGTTGATGTATCCAGTAAGTCATCCACTTATGTGGCTAATCCTATGGATGCACCTGATGTTCCCAATGTTAGGGAGAAAGATGTATTAGATGAATTAGTCAAAGGCATGCGGGATCTTCAGTTGAAGGTTGCAAAATTGGATGAGAAAAGACAAGAGGAAAGTGGATGGGCAGCAACTCCTAAACCAAGAAAAAGATGTATGTGGTGTGATAATTTGTAGCATGAAAGGTAGGATTGTGCTCGTTATCAAGAGGCCTTAGTACAACAACTCATCTTTTGGAAAGATGGCAAAGATTACCTCTTGCTTTGAATTTTGGAAAGGGAGGTATGCAGAAGTTGTTGGAAGACTTGGTTGTCAGACATGCTTATGCGAATGTATATGCTTCTATTTTTGGTCTACAGTTGGATAGAATGCATGGCCAAATGATGGTTGGTCCAAAAACTAAAATATGGACACATGCTTTGCATGTAGCTAAAAAGAAAAAAGTTACTGATAGTGAAATGTCTAATGCAAGGCAAGACATTCGTGACATGACTGGTTGGGAATCACTTGTAGATGCATATTTAGAAAAATGACAAAACACGGATGTACTTGTGGAAGGGAAACAGAAGAGAGATGAAGATAATGCAGGGAAATCTAAGGAAGTGACAAGAAGAAGTGTGGATTTGTCTAAAGCTGCAAATCAGCCACCTCTCGAGCATGTTATGGAAGAGATTGAGCAGAAGCAAAAACTGGATAGCAAGCAAGAGGGCCAACATCAGGGATATAAGCTACAGTCTAATATTGAGATAGTTATGGATACCTTGCGAGATCCTGTGCTGGAAGATTCAACCATTGCATCTATAGATTTTCTTAATGCATCTGAAGAGATTTGTGAAGATAATGTTTTAGTTGATGCAGGGACTCAAACAGAGATTGGTGACTTGTTGGATATACATGATTTGCAAGATGGTACAGTTATTGTTTCTAAAACAGTTCATGAGCTTGCGGATGTGCCTTTACAAGATGCTAGATGTAATACTTTACAATTGAAAAATGTTTCGGATGCTTTGTCAAAGGCCTTGATAGGCAATTCTAAGATGCTTCAAGATATGGACTGCTTCACTATTTTTGGTAATGGTGAGAATGTGTTGAATGTAAGTGAGGCTTAGTTTACGTTGGATGTGGAGCAAAAAGGTTATCAGAAGCAACTTCCCATGCGATGGACTTTGAAAGAGAAAGCATGTTGCGATGTATTTTTTGATGGGTGTATTGTATATGGAGATTCAACAACCTCTAGCACATGATAGGCACCCAAGGCCTTATGACCCTAGAGGGGGTACTAGGTATGGCTCAAGAGTTGTACAAATGCCGAGTATTTTGATCTATGATCCAAGGGGATGCTTTTTTATATGCATGAAAAGCAAAAAGTTGAAGCTATGGGTGTTTGATCTGGGTGGTGCATTGGTGGCACATACAAGAGGATGTGCAAGTTCAGAGGGGGTGGATTGTTGAGATATCGAGCTCCACTCGTGATACGCCAGGGTGACCGTTGTGTATTTATGTCACCGACTTGTCAGTTGCAGACGCGGTTGGTACACCGCCCATGAATAATAGCTACATGATAGCTATCCTTATCTACTCTAGTTCGTGGCTCAGTTAGTATGCCACCTTAGTTAGTTGAGTTTGGTTTGAGACCCATATATAGGGTTCTTCTATTTCTTTGTATGTGAGTTCTTTTGGCTTACACAACTAAGAAGAGGAAAACTGTTTTTCAGCCTCCACCCTTGTGTGTCTTCCCCCATTGTGCAAGCAAGAAAGCTACAAGTGAGACTCCTTCCTTCTCTCCCACAATCTTGACATGGTATCAGAGCCTTGTTCGTGGTAAGGAGCTCAAGAAAGCAAGCCAAGCTCGCGGTGTTCTGGTAAGAGGAGCAGTGTTGCTTTCATTTTCTGTTTTGGGAGCAGATCTCTGCAGGTAGCACAGCCGGAAATTGCAGGAGTGCATTGTCTCAGGTTGAGACGCCCTTCGTGGTGAAGCAAGAAGCCTGTTTTGAAGGTAGAAGTTTTCTGCACGCACTCAGGAAAAGGCCCTGTTTTATGCTGTGCGACCACTGTTCAACAGGTTGGTGAAAAGTTACCACAGAGATTGCATCGTATGCTTATGTGCAGAGACATTGGGAGTTACAGAATCATCCTTGTTGCCTGTTGATGCAAAATCGTCACTAGGAAGTGACTGTGTGGTCAAATACCACTTTCGCCAGTTTTGCAGATTTGCTCTTGTGAGCGTGAAGCTGTGTTTTTTGCAGTGACAGAATTTTTTGCAGTATTCTATAATGGTATCTGATTCTCTCTCACAGATTGTCACTGAAAAGCTTGACAAGAACAACTTCCAAGCATGGAAGTTTAGAATGACGAATTTCCTTATGGGAAAAGGATATTGGGAATTTGTTGCAGGAAATGAAGAAGAACCAGTTCTTCCTGATGTTCCCAATCAACAGCAAATGCAGGCATTTAAAGCATGGCATGAGAGAGCCAGGAAAGTTATGTACTGGCTGTCTATCAGTATTTCAGACTCTATGATTGTGCATATTCAGGATGCAAGTACGCCAAAGGAGGCATGGGATACTCTGTCAAAGATGTATAGCACAAATATACAAGCCAGGAAAATGCAGCTCAAGCAAGAGTTGCACAATGTGCAAAGAGAAAATATGAGCATCAATGACTACCACATGAAGGTGAAGAAGATTGCAGATGCACTTGCTTCCATTGGGTCACCAGTGGAAGATGATAATTTAGTTTCTGTGACCTTGAATGGTCTAGGAAAGGATTATGCACAGTTTCGGACATCCATTTCAGTTCGTGAAAGATTTCCTGATTTTGAGGAGTTGATTGCTCTTCTAATTTCTGAGGAGCAGAGAAATGGTGGTGCATCTTCTTCAGGAGGAACTTCAAAAGAAGCTGTCTTCTACTCAAATGCTGGAAGAGGTAGAGGCAGAGGTAGAGGAGGCCGATTTGGAGGCCGTGGTAGAAATCAGAATATGCAGCAAACTCAAGAAAACCAATCCTATGGAGGAGGACATGGTAACTCTAGAGGCAGGGGGAGCCAAAGAGGTCGTGGTGGATGGCAAAGAGGCCAAAATGCAAACAGTAATGTTGAATGCTACTATTGTGGTAAAATGGGTCATATGGCTAAAGACTGCTATAAAAAGCAGAATGACATCATGAATGGAAAACTGCAACAAGGAAATTATGCATCTTCTAGTAGACAGGGTGATGACAGAAATGAGCATTTGTTTATGGTGCAGCACATGAACAATTCTGTGACAAATGCAGAAGAAAGCAACGATGTGTGGTATGTTGACTCAGGTGCATCAAACCACATGACAGGTCATGCAGAATGGATGGAGGATGCAAGGAAAATGGAAAAACCAGGATTTGTGGAGACTGGTGATGATACTGCACATCCGATTGTGCAGATTGGAAAAATTCCTTTGTCTATGCAGGATGGGAAAAAGAAATACATGTCCGATGTATTTCATGTCCCCAATATCACCAAGAATCTAGTTTCTGTTGGTCAAATGGTTGAACAGGGCTTGCAGGTCAGATTTAATCCTCATGGATGCTTTGTTGAGGATATGAAAAATAAAGGTCGCTTGATAGCAAAAGGAAAGAAGAAGGGCAGAATGTTTACGTTGGATGCAGACATGTCTGAATTGAGTGCAGCAATGTTTGCACATGGCACCGGTGTAGTTGCAGATATTGATATCTGGCATAAACTCATTGGTCATGTTAATGTACAGCGACTTAAATCAATGCAGGCCCAAAATATTGTTGCAGGATTGCCTAAATTCAAGGTTGCAGAAATGCATAAGGTATGTGAAGCCTGTCAGTTTGGAAAACAGGCAAGGAAACCATTTCCTAGACATGTTCAAGAGAGTAAGAAGCCATTGGAATTAATCCACTCTGATGTGTGGACTACTAAAGCTGCGTCTCTTGGAGGCTGTCATTATTTTGTCACTTTTATTGATGACTATAGCAGAAAAGTTTGGGTGTATTTTATGAAAAAGAAAAGTGAAGTTTTTGGGCATTTCAAAACCCTTAAAGCTATGGCTGAAAAAGAAACAGGTCTGCAAATAAAATGCCTAAGGTCAGATGGAGGGGGAGAGTACCTCTCAAATGAGTTTGCAAAGTTCTTGCAGGAGCATGGCATAAAGCAGCAATATTCATGCAGTTATACCCCACAACAAAATGGAATTGCAGAAAGGAAAAACAGGCATATTGGAGAGGTATCTCGTGCCATGCTCAATGAAAAAGACTTGCCTGATTTTTATTGGGCTGAAGCAGTTGCTACAGCAGTCTACATAATGAACAGGACTCCCACTGCAGCAATACATGGAATGACTCCAGAGGAGAGGTATACTGGTAGGAAACCAGATATTTCTCATTTGAAAATTTTTGGTTGCATTGCCTATGTACATGTGCCAGATGAGCTGAGATCCAAGTTGGATCCAAAAGCTGATAAGTGCATCTTTATTGGTTACTCTCTGCAGCAAAAAGGGTATAGATGCTATAACCCTTCTACTCGTAAGTTTACAGTGAGCAGAGATGTTGTTTTTTATGAGATGAGTAGCTGGTATAAACCAGTAAATGTGATTGATGATGTAGATGCACAAAATGGTAATGCTGCACAGAATTCACAGCAGCAGTCACAAAATATTAGTGGACCTGGAGCGTCCTCTAGCAGTGGTTCACACTCTTCGCCATGGACAGGCAGATTGAGATCAGGAGAATCTTCTCAAAGTAATGCAGATAGTGGTATGCAGGTATCACGAAAAGGAAAAGAGAAGGTTGATCAGCCCATGTTTGATGTGAATGCAGGTCACTCTTATGTGGATGGTGAATCCAGTGGCTCAGAACAGAGCATTGATGATGAGTTGGGTATTCCTTCTATTGTTACACCTGGAGTAAGGAAGACCATGGATGTTTTGAGAGCACCTGGGAGTGAACCCACTTTGCGCAGGTCTACCAGAGTTAGGTATCCTGTGGATAGGCTGAAATATGATGGATTTACAGCCATTCACTATGCATATATGGTCAAGGTGATACAGGAACCAGAACCCACTTCTTTTGAGCAAGCCATGGGAAAAGAAAAATGGGAGAAAGCCATGGATGAAGAAATGGATGCCTTGGAAGCAAATGCTACATGGGAATTGGTACCTTTGCCTAAAGGTAAGAATGCAATTGGCTGTAAGTGGGTTTATAAGGTGAAGCACAATGCAGATGGTTCTGTGAACAGATACAAGGCAAGATTAGTAGTCAAGGGGTATGCACAAACATATGGCATTGACTATGAAGAAACATTCAGTCCGGTTGCAAGGATGGCAACCGTAAGAGCAGTCATTGCTATGCCTGCATCAAAGGAATGGTCTTTACATCAGATGGATGTAAAGAATGCCTTCTTGCATGGTGACTTGCAAGAAGAGGTCTATATGGAGCAGCCACCAGGTTATGTGCATGATGTTCATCCTGAGTTTGTTTGCAGGTTGAAGAAAGCCTTGTATGGCTTGAAGCAAGCACCTAGAGCATGGTCTGACAAGATAGGACAGTATCTTGTCACTATTGGCTTTCAAATTTCCAAGGCAGATTTCTCACTTTATGTGAGAAAAACAGAGAAAGGTATTATGCTACTTGTCATTTATGTTGATGATTTGATTATGACAGGTGACAGTGATGAAGATATCCTTCATGTGAAAATGCTATTGAAGCAGAAGTTTGAGATGAAGGATTTGGGAGAGCTGCGTTATTTCTTGGGCATTGAGGTGATTAGATCACCAAGTGGGATACAGCTCTTGCAGAGACAGTATGGATTGGACATGCTGTCCAAATATGGGATGACAGGCTGTAAGCCTATTTCAGTTCCTTTGGAGCAGAATGTGAAGTTGAGCGCAGATGCAGGTGAGCTTCTGGAAGACCCTACTATGTACAGACGCATAGTAGGAAGTTTGATTTATATGACTATTACCAGGCCAGATTTGAGCTATGCTGTTGGATTGGTAAGTCAGTTTATGCAGGCTCCAAGGAAACCACATTTGGATGCGGCTAGACGCATACTCAGGTATGTGAAGTCCACATTGCAGTATGGACTATTTTATGAGACTGGGGTTCAGATACAGTTGCATGGATACACTGATGCTGATTGGGCTGGTAGTATTTCTGATAGACGATCTACCAGTGGATATGTGTTCTCTTTTGGGAGTGCTGCAGTCACTTGGAGCAGCAAGAAACAGCCTACAGTTGCCTTGTCAAGCACAGAGGCTGAGTACAGGGGTGCAGCAATGGCTGCATGTGAGGTAGCTTGGTTGCATAAGCTACTTTATGATATGCATCAGTCTACAGATGGGCCAGTTGTCATTTATTGTGACAACATGAGTAGTATACACTTGGCAAATAACCCAGTCTATCATGCTAGAACAAAGCACATTGAGGTGCATTATCACTATGTGCGAGAGAGGGTTTTACTAGGTCTTATTGATCTAGTTTATGTCAGTACAGAGGATCAGGTAGCTGACATATTTACGAAGGCATTGGGCACAGAGAAGCTGCGCAAGTTCAGAGACCTGCTTGGTGTGAAGGAATTGGGATTGAGCTCGAGGGGGAGTGTTGAGATATCGAGCTCCACTCGTGATACGCCAGGGTGACCGTTGTGTATTTATGTCACCGACTTGTCAGTTGCAGACGCGATTGGTACACCGCCCATGAATAATAGCTACATGATAGCTATCCTTATCTACTCTAGTTCGTGGCTCAGTTAGTATGCCACCTTAGTTAGTTGAGTTTGGTTTGAGACCCATATATAGGGTTCTTCTATTTCTTTGTATGTGAGTTCTTTTGGCTTACACAACTAAGAAGAGGAAAACTGTTTTTCTGCCTCCACCCTTGTGTGTCTTCCCCCATTGTGCAAGCAAGAAAGCTACAAGTGAGACTCCTTCCTTCTCTCCCACAATCTTGACATGGATGTCGAGCCACTACGCGGGCACAATGTGAAAAACTATGGAATGCATCATCATCCAACTTTCTTAATGATCTAGAGAGTCAATGTGATCTGAGTCATTAGTACTAGTGTTTGTGGCATGGATGGTCCAAAAATACTAGATTTTTGGACAATTTTAGCCTATTTTTTATATTATTTATTGTAAAAAATCTAAAAAAACTAGAAAAAGCTTCTAGATTAGGATGGCATGCAAAAAGCAAGTGGCTTTTTCAGCCAATTTTGGGTTTTTTCATAAAAAAGAAGGTGGAAAAAATCACACACGTCGCAATCGTTGTTGACAGGATGAAAACTGCACTTTGAATTGGAAGGAGTGAACTAGGAAATTCTGAAGCATGTGTCCTGAAGTTTTACCCCCCTTCCGAAGCCAACGGAGCCATCAAATTTGAGTTCTGAGCAATAGAGAAGGAGCTGTTATTTTGATGTACGTTTTTGTTCTACGAAGAAGCTCCGGGAGATCTAATGCCTGGAAATTGCTTCTGAGTAGTGCTGCCAGACAAAGGATTCCAGGTTCTATCAATACATATTGATTTCTCTTTGTCGTGTTTACCTATTGTCTATTCTTTTTCTTCTATTCCATCTCCTATCTCTACTTCCTTCTATCTCTGATCCTCGGTGGATACAACCTTTCAACAAAAACCCCTCCAACAACACAACCAAGTGTAACCAGGAGTCCCATGCATGTTGCACATCATGATAGAAATGTTGAAGGTAGGTCTCTAATCACTTATTTAGCCTTTTTATCAAGCCATCAATTAATGGATGATAGGTTGTAGAGGGATTTAATTTAGTACTCATGGAGTTGAATATTGTTGGTGAGAAGTTGCTCTTAGAATCCTTGTCGTGCTCAATCACATGTGGTAATCCACATAACTTAAAGATGTCCTCCATGAACTAACTAGCCACTTGTGATGCCAAAAATTGCATCTTTGTGGGAATAAAATGGGCTACCTTAGTGAGTCTATTCACCACCATAGATATTATTCTATCCCTTTTTAGTCGTACATAAGCCAATAATAAAATCCATGGTTATAAGCATCCACTTTCCTTCTAGAATGGGCAACAGTTGCAACAATCCATTTGGCTTACGAGTGCTAGCCTTATTCTGTTGGCATAGAAGGCACTTCATGACATAATCCTTCACATCTTTCCACAATCCCTTCTCGTGAAAAATCTTGGAGATCTTATCATAGGTCTTGAACACACCTAAGTATTTAGGTATAGGTAAATAATGTATCTCCTCTATAATTTTCAACTTGCATTGAGAAAAAGGGTTAACAACAATCCTGCCAATAAACCAAATAAGGCCATTCTGAAGTTGAAAATGTGAAATATTCTCTATTAATCGTTGCTGTAATTTTTGAAATGTATGACTAAGCTCTTCATCCAAAAGGTAAGTTTATTGTAGCTCTTCAACCCAGTCATTATGAAGCTTAATCATGGTTGAAACTTTACATGTCCACATCCTAGAAAGAGAATCAACCATTATGGTATCCTTGCTCTGTGTATGTGTGATGCCAAAATCATAGTTTTGTAGGGTGGCCACCCACCTGCGCTACTTAGGAGTGAGATTCGATTGAGTAAGTACGTAAGGATCCTATGATCACTCTTGATTCAAATCAGTTTCCATACAAGTAATGGTACTACTTCTTAATTGCCTAAAGTATAGCCAACATCTCTTGGTCATACACATTCATAGCCATCTCTTTATATGTGAGCTTACAACTCTCAAAGGCAATGACACCATGCTCCCTTAACAATATAGCCCCTAGGCCTCTGACATTGGCATCACATTGTATAGTAAACTCATTAGAGAAGTCTATGCATACTAAGATAGGAGTAGAAGTGAGGAGTTTATTTAATTGATTGAAGCTTCTAACTACAATGGCATTCCAAAAGAAAGCTTTCTGTTCAACCTTCAAAGGATAAAATTTGCAAATACAAGTGAAGAATCTTCATCGAATTGAAATTTTTGTAATATTTTTCAAAGATACTATATTTCAATTGTAAACTCAAGAGCTAGTTGTGCAAATTGTAACAATCTGAGTCCAAGAGTAAGCCTCTAAGTGCATGCATGCACTAAAGGACTAATCAAGATCATAAGAAAGAAGTAGAGTACCCACCTTTTTGGTAAAACCCTAAAATTTGGGTCCTTATATAAATAGTTGAAAGCTAAATAGAGAGGTTATTCTTGTGTATGCTAGCTTTGAAAGCTCTTCTTCTAGCTTCTATCTTATCCACTTGAGCACGCGCGCACACGCACACGCACATGCACACGCACACACATACACACATAGAATGTGCATGCATGCGTGCGTGCGTGCGTGCGTGCGTGCGTGCATGTGTGTGTGTGTGTGTGTGTGTGTGTGTGTGTGGAAGTGAGGGACCATTGTAGAAGCTCTTTTCTAAATCTTATGATATTCTCTTCATTCACAATTTCTTGGAGAATATGTGGATTAAGTTGGAGCTACTACGGACTAGCAAATCAAGAGGTGTTGCAATTGAATTGTAGAGCCACTTGTGAGACATTGAAGGATAAAAACTACAACGTGAAATGTAAGTAAGTGAGCTCTTGATAACTTACATCTAGTCTTGCATTTATCTTCTTCAGAAATTGATGAGTGTTAGATAGATAGTAAAGAAGTGTTGTTGCTATAGAAGAGAGAGCATAGCCAACACATGTGAGACTCTTGAATCAATAAGGGCTCCACCAATGTCCATCATTGAGCAAAAGCCCAACAAGTTCGTATGGTAAGAGTGACATTGGGCATACACACTCTACACATGGACATCATATTTTGTTATTATGGCTTGCATACTAAATCATACTTGTACACATACATATGTTAGATTACAAGGATGCTAAATACTTATAAATATATTACTATATGAAGACAAAATAATATCCTTTTGTGTGTGCATTTGCTTTTATTAACATGATACTTCATGTGCCATAATTTATGCTGCCTAGGCTAGTATTACGCACTAATGATGTGCATGTGTTTCTCTATGTGTGTGTCTTGGAGTTGGTTACCTATAAATATGTAAGTATATCATGTGGATTCAAAAGAAATTATTTTTAAATTACCTTTTAATACATATTTTATACATAGAAGGGTACCATATAAGGGGATTATTCACAAATTGAATAGAAAATGGGTGTATTTTATTTTTAAAAAAGTAGAAATAGGGATCTTTTTAAATAGATCTTAAATGCACATGATATAGATGGTTTATATGTAGTGAGTCCCTTGAGGGGAGGGTGGGTGTGTGTGTGTGTGTGTGTGTGTGTGTGTGTGTGTGTGTGTGTGTGTGTGTGTGTGTGTGTGTGTGTGTGTGTGTGTGTGTGTGTGTGTGTGTGTGTGTGTGTGTGTGTGTGTGTGTGTGTGTGTGTGTGTGTGTGTGTGTGTGTGTGTGTGTGTGTGTGTGTGTGTGTGTGAATCCCTTCAGATAATTTTTTAACCACATAATTTTAAGCATGAGAATAAATAAAATTTAATTTCTAGATTAAAACCCAACAAACATAGTGAAGATGGTATTGTACTACAAATTAACTCTAGTTTGTAGGATACTAGTTATAAACCTGGTTGTTTCATATAGTTGGTTAGCAATATATGATTGCTTAGCTAAAATTTCCCTGGAGTACATCATTGCAAGCAAGATTGTATGGAATACTCTGAACATAATAATTATGTGAGTGATTAGGAAATAGTACGGTACTTACCCTATTTGTATAGGATATCAAAATAAACATACTTCCCTATTAAATTCAACATAAAGGTAAGATGTATAAATGCAATTGTAGGTTGTACAGCATTGCAATAGCCAATTTTCATTACCCTAGGTATTCAATTTCTTCTCATCATAACTTAATGTTAACTTAACTTATTAATGTTAAACTATATAGATGTTGATTTGAAAAGTCTTTTTCTAATCACTACATGCACATTAATTTCTATGTGTATACTAATGTCTACCTCTAGGCCAATGACTAATACTATTTGTTCAGTCAAATTCTTTATTATGAAAAACTAATGGTTTACTTGCATATGACCTATTTATACATGTATTTAATAGTATCTTATTTGATTTTTTTGATCGAGAATCTGGTAAACATATTGAAGGCAGTATTGTATTGCAAATCAACTTTAGTTGGTAGGATACTAGTTATAAACTTGGTTGTTTCATATAGTTGGTTAGCAATATATGATTGCTTGGCTAAAATTACCTTGTAGTACATTATTGCAAGTAAGACTGTTTGGAATACTCTGAACATAATAAGCATGTTAGGGATTGGGAAATAGTATGGTACTTACCCTACTTGTATAGGATATTAAAATAAATATACTTGTATAGGATATCAAAATAAATATATTTCCCTATTAAATTCAACATAAAGGCAAGATCAATACATGCACTTGTAGGCTATATGGCATAGCAGTAGCTTATTTAAAAATGCATTGGTATTGATATGGATCTTTGAAAATAAATACCTACATAGGGTAGCCCTTACATATGCTACACCATTAACGAAGCACCTCAAACTGATAGGATACTTTGGAGATACCTCAGTACTCTTCTCTTCCTAACTCATCTATACCTACTAGAAATCAACAATTTGGCTAGTAATATCAAACTACAAAGAAAAAAAGATTAAAAAAACAACATACTCATTGATAAGACTATAACAATGTCTCTAATGGGGCTAGTCATTCGGATTCTAATATTGGCTTGCTAGAACTGGCTCTAATTTGCCAACTACTAATTGGGAGAATGAAAGAATGTTTAAATTAGTGGAATATTACATCTCCACTAGTAACCCACTAGATTTGGGTTTACCTACTGATGTAGTTGTAATAACCCCCTTAAATGAAGTATTTGGTGATTGCAAACAATTAGCCTATGAACTGAATGACAACAACCTAATCCTAGCTAGGTAGATGAGTGAACCACTTTTAGAGTACCATTCACTATTTTAGATTTGGAAAAAACCTCATTGATTACTTTGCAAAGACTATTCTCAATCAAAAAAACAAATAGGACACTATTAAATACATACATCAATATAAGGGTTTAGATTTTGATCACTAGTAACTTAGTCGGGGGCAAAGGACCTATGATAGGTATCTTACCTTAGCTTTGATGGTAGAAATGAGGAGAGATTTTTAACAAGGGGTAGAGTTTATTGACATTCTAGGAGGAATCCATTAGTCAAGATATGCCATGGGCCCAAATGCTTATCCAATTATTAATGGTGATTACTGGGCAATGAGTCTCTTGTTACCCAAAAGTGCCAAGAAGAGAGGGGTAAATTGGATACTATATTCTTACATCTCTAAGTAATCAAGTTGGTACAAATTGCATTTGCATGTCACCCCACATATTTTGTATTCTAATATGCTACACTGTCTATTGAGATCTATGGTTGTGTATTAAGATTCCTATTGGAAGAGTAAGACCATATGAGCATTCAGTTAACAACATAGTATCATCTATAGTCATGTTATTGTCTTGATGTTTACACGCTAAATAAAACTAGATTGTTTACTGATTATTGGCTATCTGATTCATGCATTCATGTTTTTATAGTGGGATGATCTTAACCATGCAAATTAGGAATTTAGAGGATATTTATTACTGAATCAAAACAAGAAAAAATCTAATACAAAATTATTTTGATAACCTGAGAAAAAGTGAGACTTGTGAGAGCATCTATGTATCCATGCATGCAAGATAGAAACATATCCTATGCAACACTATATAATTTGACCCATCACTGTATCGAAAATTCTAATTCAAACTTAGTTTGAGGTTGAGATGAGAGCCATTTTGTTGCCAAGTTGAGATAGGGGGATGAATTGAAGCATTTCATGCAGTTCCATAAGAGGTATGTAGACCACGCAGCGCATGACCAAGAGTAGATAATGAGCAAGCACACAGTTGCATAATAGGAGAATATTTTTGTTGAAGAAGCACCCATATTTGTAGCTGGTATGCCGTTTTGGATGAGGCTTGTCATAATACAAGCATATGGAGGAGGTTGAAGGACAGCTTTCACTCTCCAAGTTTAGAGAGGAGGTATTATTTGTAGGAGAAGGAAAAGAAACAAGTGGAGGGAATGCTTTTAATGCATTACCTAGGTGTAATGTGCGTGTGCGTGCGTGTGCATGTGCATGTGCGTGTGCATGTTCGTGTGTGTGTTCTCATTGCCTCTTCTCTCCCCTCTCACATGTAAAAGCAAAAGACCTTTCTTAATATTAACAACATTTATATTAATGTACTAATATATATTATTACCATATATTATAAACCTTTTATTAGCATAATCTTAATATGGTAATGTAGTAATATTAATATGATACCATATTAATATTGTACTAATGTACTAATACTAATATCCATAATAATTTTTCATAGTAATATATTAATAACATTAGAACTATACAAATAATTTTTAAATACATTAGTGATTTTAAGCTATTATATTATTAACATTAATATTAGGTGTTTACTATTATATTAGTGCTAACATGATAATTAAAATCCTAATGAATTAGGTCAGTAAGTCCACCTACCTCACTTATCTATCTAGTCATCTTTTTACTTAGCATGTTCATAGCATGGACCACTTGTATACTATGTATGTTGTACTCTCTCTTATTCTTGGTAGACTCATATAGTGAAGAATAATAATAATAATAATAATAATAACTAGAGTTTCAACTTCCTATCTTGTGTGCATTCTCTCTTTGTGTTTTGTGTCTTACAAGAGCTTAAGCTCCCTCTCTCTCCCCCCCATCTTTTTATGGTATCAGAGTGGTGTTCAAGCATGGAGCTATGAACCCAAGCACAAGACTCTACAAGGAAAGCCTACTATGGAGTACACCTATGGATATCTCTCTCATACAATCTTCAATTGATGAGCCATGTTCACAAGATTGAAGTGCTCAAGGGAATGTTACATACCTCCAATCTGAATTTGTGTGGTTAGATTCACATTTCAGCTATGTTTCGGCCTCCATTTGAGAGTTTGAGGCTATTCATATACGAATCTGGTAAGATTCACAAACTCTGCAAAACTCATCATTTCACAAATAGATAGATAGTATTTAGATACTATCAAACATTATAGGTATTTCTTAGGATACGCTTATGTACCGAGTTAAGTATGGGTGACAGTTTGCTTGAGCAAGTTGTTGATAAATGTAGATTTGTGGGTTTTGCTACATGATTTCTAAGGGATTTAATCACATTGTTAGTGACAAGCTTAACAAGCACAACTTCCATGCTTAGAATTTTCAATTGACTAATTTCCTTATTATGGATAAAGATATTGGGACTACATTGACAGAAATAATGCTAAGGCTCCAAAGTTACGAGAGAAAAATGCCATGCATGAGGAGACTAAGGCATTCAAGGAATGGAACCAGGGTGATTGAAAAATTATGTACTAGCTTTCCATCAGTGTTTCAGACAATATGATTAGGTATATATAGAATGCAAACTGTCTTGTAGAAGCTCTGCAGAAGCATGGAATATTGATCAAACTATTTGATATAAATACCAAAGACAATTGAAGTCTAAGTTAAACAAGATCAAATGTGGCAATTAATCTATTAATGACTATATATTGAAGATTAAGAGTATTGTTGAAGCTCTTGGATCTATTAAAGTGCAAGTTGTTGATGATGATGATGATATAGCGGCTGCATGTTTGGATGGTTTAGGCAAGGGGTACAAGTAGCTTCAGACCTCCATCAACACAAGAGGCACCATCCCTAATTTTGCAGATGTAATATCTATGTTGATATTAGAAGAACATTTTTTGGGACAACTTACTCATTCAAGCAACTGCCTTTTGCAACCAATAAATATCTCTATCACAAAGTAAGAACGGTTCAAAATCGGTGCTCTACTCTAACACAAGTAGAGGTAGAGGTCATCGTGGTAGAGGCCAGAGTAGTGGCCATTATGGGAAAAATCAAGGGCAATCTCATGACTCATAAGAGCAATCACATATAGATGATAGAGGCCAATCTCGAGACAATGGGAGCCATAGAGGATGTGGCAGATAGAATGCAAGTTATGATAACATAGAATTCTATAATTGTAGTCAAAAGGGTCATATTTCATATGACTATCCAAAAAAAGAGAAGAGGTGGAAATAACAAAAATGGAAGAAGATATCAAAACAATTATGCATCTATCGGTAATCAAGTTAATAATGAGACGTTATTTATTATGTAGCATATGATTAATGCCATGCATCGATTGTAATGACTCATGATGTATGGTATGTGGATTCACGTGCCTCTAACCATATGACATCTCATGGAGAATTCTTTAGAGAAATGAAATTCCTTCAAATGCCTAGCTTTGTGGAAATGTTTGACAATAGTACAGTGCATCCTATTGCTAATGTTGGGAGTGTCCCATTGTCTATACATGATGGAAAAGTTAAGTGTTTGGTTGATGTGATGCATGTGTCTAACATCACAAATAACTTGGTTCTTGTTGAGCAAATGGTTGCTGAGTAGGAATTGCAAGTAAAGTTCAATCAGAATGGCTAATTTGACGAAGATTTCAAGAACGAATGTAAACTGGTTGCAAAAGGAAAGCGTATGGAAATGATATTTACCAAGTTGGATGTAAATATACTGGAGCTAAAGACTATTATGTTTACACAAGGTATAGGAGTTGAGGTTAATATTGACATTTGGCATAAACGTATTGGCCATGTAAATGTATAGCAATTGAAAAATATGGAGTCACATGAAATTGTAATGGTGACCCCAACTTTCATACAATGACCATTGTCATCTAGATATTGAGTTTAGGTAGAGCTAAGCTTGCAAGAATGTATGGTTAATGCTTTTGTTTTAAGTGGTTGTGCAAGGAAGAAGTCAATCAAAAAATGTTTATAAATGTATTTTTCTATTCTAATACATTGTGCCTAATGGGGAGTTGTCATTGTGCCCTACATGATACTATTTCTATGCATTACACTAGGGCTTCGTATATCCCTTCCTATCAATTGCATCCATGCCATGGGAGGGAGATGCACTTGCACAATTCAATACATTGCATCCAACTGAGGCCTACTAGAGCTATATCTAGTAAACACAGTTGCATGTGCACAAGAGTGAGCACCATTATTGGGGACATGCTATCACTAATTAGGAACCTTGGGGATAGAGAGAGGTGAAAGGGTGAGAAGAAAGAGGGTCGTGTAGATCTCCAATAGCTATAAGAGGGATTTCCCTGATTCATTGAATTTATCATGAGTACTAATGAGAGTGCTGGGCAAAGTGCAATTCATCTTTATAATGAGGTGTGAGGTATTGAGTGCTACAGGACCATAATATAATAAATGAACCATTTTGTGTATGCATTTATGCATAGAGCACAAGCCCTAGAGTAGATTAGGCACACATTTTTCTCCATGCATACATAGAGTGATTGAAGTAAATTGGCCCAAGTGCATGCTCTATCGATATGTATGTGTGTGTGTGTGTGTGTGTGTGTGTGTGTGTGTGTGTGTGTGTGTGTGTGTGTGTGTGTGTGTGTGTGTGTGTGTGTGTGTGTGTGTGTGTGTGTGTTCTTTAATTGGGGCCTAATATAAGCAAGTGGCATACGCATTGAGGAATGTTTTATTGGGAGTGTGTATTATGTATTTAGTCACGATAAGTTCTATGGATGTCGAGTATGTTGGGTTGACGCTTGTGTTCTATGGGTGACATATTTGTGTGTGTGTGTGTGTGTGTGTGTGTGTGTGTGTGTGTGTGTGTGTGTGTGTGTGTGTGTGTGTGTGTGTGTGTGTGTGTGTGTGTGTGAGCGACTTGCTGAGCGAAGGGAAAAAGGAGATCCATAGGGAGCGGGAGGCTCTACTACTACAATTAGTAGGCGGCCTCTGTTGAAGCTCGAACTGTGACAAGGGCCGTGGCTGCTCGAGTGTTGTAGTGGGAGCTGTCCAGAGAGCGATTGAAGAAGAAAGAGGTATCTTAGTGGAGGGCAAAAAAGAGAAGGGATGCATTCGTCGGCCATTGTGTAAGGACAATCGGCCACATCAACATCATAAAACGCATCAGTTCAGTAGGGCAGCCTGCAGCACTTCCAAACTGCATCATCACAAGCTGGCTACCATGTAAACCAAGAGCTGCGCCTCAACAATGGCAACGGGTGGCGTACAGGTCGACAGGGGAGCTGAAGCCTGGACTGAAGAAGGGCCAGGTTGAGAAGGATCATTATACGCTGTCGTTCATGAGCGGCTTTCCCCAGTGGGAAAAAGATATAGAGGAGGTGGCCACAGTTTTTTTTTAAGATAATCTAATGCCAGTA
The DNA here is from genome assembly GCF_053477565.2 of Lygodium microphyllum. Taxonomy (NCBI): domain Eukaryota; kingdom Viridiplantae; phylum Streptophyta; class Polypodiopsida; order Schizaeales; family Lygodiaceae; genus Lygodium; species Lygodium microphyllum. Next base: position 132,962,751 of record NC_141142.1, read on the forward strand.
CAGAGGACAACCAGGAGCCGACCTGTGTGCTAATTGTGCTGTTGAAGGACAGAGAATCAAAGCAGTGACAAATGAAGGTTAAAGGAGCAGTCATATGGAAGAGATATCAGGGTGACGGTAACAAGGTGCGAGCGGCATGACCAGCAACTACGTAGTCGACTACTAGCTTCTTCTGCATCATCGCCATTATCTTCTTCTTCTTCTTCTTTTGAGCAGAACACAAATCCCCCGTAGTGTTGGCATGCCCCTGCAAATCTGAATGCAGGCAAGCCTACTCAGAAACCGGTTATCATCGTCCCAAAGGACCCGACTCTCAAGAGGCTGCTGTTGCTCCCCAATATCTGCTGAAAAAAAGAGAGCGGATCTTGACAATGTTAGTCTATAGTTTGTGATAAAATATCAAAAGAACCAGTTCTTCCTGATGTTCCCAATCAACAGCAAATGCAGGCATTTAAAGCATGGCATGAGAGAGCCAGGAAAGTTATGTACTGGCTATCTATCAGCATTTCAAACTCTATGATTGTGTATATTCAAGATGCAAGCACGCCAAAGGAGGTATGGGATACTTTGTCAAAAATATATAGTACAAATACGCAAGCCAGAAAAATGCAACTCAAGCAAGAGTTGCACAATGTGCAAAGAGAAAGTATGAGCATCAATGACTACCACATGAAGGTGAAGAAGATTGCAGATGCACTTGCTTCCATTGGGTCGCCAGTGGAAGATGATGATTTAGTTTCTGTAACCTTGAATGGTCTAAGAAAGGATTATGCATAGTTCCGAACATCCATTTCCGTCCGTGAAAGATTCCCTGATTTTGAGGAGTTGATTGCTCTTCTAATTTCTGAGGAGCAGAGAAATGGTGGTGCATCTTCAAAAGAAACTATCTTCTACTCAAATGCTGGAAGAGGTAGAGGCAGAGATAGAGGAGGCTGATCTGGAGGCCGTGGTAGAAATCAGAATATGCAGCAAACTCAAGAAAACCAGTCCTATGGAGGAGGACGTGGTAACTCTAGAGGCAGGGGGAGCCAAAGAGGTCGTGGTGGATGGCAAAGAGGCCAAAATGCAAACAGCAATGTTGAATGCTACTACTGTGGTAAAATGGGTCATATGGCTAAAGACTGCTATAAAAAGCAGAATGACATCATGAATGGAAAATTGCAACAAGGGAATTATGCATCTTCTAGTAGACAGGGTGATGACAGAAATGAGCATTTGTTTATGGTGCAGCACATGACCAATTCTGTGACAAGTGCATAAGAAAGCAATGATGTGTGGTATATTGACTCAGGTGCATCAAACCACATGACAGGTCATGCAGAATGGATGCAGGATGCAAGGAAAATGGAAAAACCAGGATTTGTGGAGACTGGTGATGATACTGCACATCCTATTGTGCAGATTGGAAAAATTCCTTTGTCTATGCAGGATGGGAAAAAGAAATACTTATCGAATGTATTTCATGTCCCGAATATCACCAAGAACCTGGTTTCTGTTGGTCAAATGGTTGAGCAGGGCTTGCATGTCAGATTTAATTCTCATGGATGCTTTGTTGAGGATATGAAAAATAAAGGTCGCTTGATAGCAAAAGGAAAGAAGAAGGGCAGAATGTTTATGTTGGATGTAGACATGCCTGAATTGAGTGCAGCAATGTTTGCACATGGGACCGGTGTAGTTGTAGATATTGATATCTGGCATAAACGCATTGGTCATGTTAATGTCCAACGACTTAAATCAATGCAGGCCCAAAATATTGTTGCAGAATTGCCTAAATTTAAGGTTGCAGAAATGCATAAGGTATGTGAAGCCTGTCAATTTAGAAAACAGGCAAGGAAACCATTTCCTAGACATGTTCAAGAGAGTAAGAAGCCATTGGAATTAATCCACTCTGATGTGTGGACTACTAAAGCTGTATCTATTGGAGGCTTTCATTATTTTGTCACTTTTATTAATGACTATAGCAGAAAAGTTTGGGTGTATTTTATGAAAAAGAAAAGTGAAGTGTTTGGGCATTTCAAAACTCTTAAAGCTATGGTTGAAAAAGAAACAGGCCTGCAAATAAAATGCCTAAGGTTAGATGGAGGGGGAGAGTACCTCTCAAATGAGTTTGTAAGGTTCCTGCAGGAGCATGGCATAAAGCAGTAATATTCATACAGTCATATCCCACAATAAAATGGAATTGCAGAAAGGAAAAACATGCATATTGGAGAGGTATCTCGTGCCATGCTCAACGAAAAAGACTTGCCAGATTTTTACTGGGCTGAAGCAGTTGCTACAGCAGTCTACATAATGAGCAGGACTCCCACTGCAGCAATACATGGGATAACTCCGGAGGAGAGGTATACTGGTAGGAAACCAGATATTTTTCATTTGAAGATTTTTGGTTGCATTGCCTATGTTCATGTGCCAGATGAGTTGAGATCCAAGTTGGATCCAAAAGCTGAGAAGTGCTCTGCAGAAAGAGTATAGATGCTATAACCCTTCTACTCGTAAGTTTACAATGAGCAGAGATGTTATTTTTTATAAGATGAGTAGCTGGTATAAACCAGTAAATGTGATTGATGATGTAGATGCACAAAATGGTAATGCTGCACAGAATTCACAGCAGCAGTCACAAAATATTAGTGGACCTGGAGTGTCCTATAGCAGTGGTTCACATTCTTCACCATGGACAGGCAGATTGAGATCAGGAGAATCTCCTCAAAACAATACAGATAGTGATATGCAAGTTTCACGAAAAGAAAAAGAGAATGTAGATCAGCCCATGTTTGATGTGAATGCAGGTCACTCTTATGTGGATGGTGAATCCAGTGGCTCGGAACATAGCATTGATGATGAGTTGGGTATTCCTTCTATTGTTACACCTGGAGTAAGGAAGACCAGGGATGTTTTGAGAGCACCTGGGAGTGAACCTACTTTGCGCAGGTCTACCAGAGCTAGGTATCCTGTTGATAGGCTGAAATATGATGGATTTACAGCCATTCACTATCATATATGATCAAAGTGATACAGGAACCAGAACCCACTTCTTTTGAGCAAGCCATGGGAAAAGAAAAATGAGAGAAAGCCATGGATGAAGAAATGGATGCCTTGGAAGCAAATGCTACATGGGAATTGGTACCTTTGCCTAAAGATAAGAATGCAATTCGTTGTAAGTAGGTTTATAAGGTGAAACACAATGTAGATGGTTCTGTGAATAGATACAAGGCAAGATTAGTAGTTAAGGAATATGCACAAACATATGGCATTGATTATGAAGAAACATTCAGTCCAGTTGTTGCAAAGATGGCAACCGTAAGAGCAGTCATTGCTATGGCTGCATCAAAGGGATGGTCTTTACATCAGATGGATGTAAAAAATGCCTTCTTGCATGGTGATTTGCAAGAAGAGGTCTATATGGAGCAGTCACCAGGTTATGTGCATGTTGTTCATCCTGAGTTTGTTTGCAGGTTGAAGAAAGCCTTGTATGGCTTGAAGCAAGCACCTAGAGTATGGTCTGACAAGATAGGACAGTATCTTGTCACTATTGGCTTTCAGATTTCCAAGGCAGATTTCTCACTTTATGTGAGAAAAACAGAGAAATGTATTATGCTACTTGTCATTTATGTTGATGATTTGATTATGACATGTGATAGTGATGAAGATATCCTTCATGTGAAAATGCTATTGAAGCAAAAGTTTGAGATGAAGGATTTGGGAGAGCTGCGTTATTTCTTGGGCATTGAGGTGATTAGATCACCAAGTGGGATACGGCTCTTGCAGAGACAGTATAGATTGGACATGCTGTCCAAATATGGGATGACAGGCTGTAAGCCTATTTCAATTCCTTTGGAGCAGAATGTAAAGCTGAGTGTAGATGCAGGTGAGCTTCTCGAAGATCCTACTATGTACAGATGCATAGTAGGAAGTTTGATTTATATAACTATTACCAGGCCAGATTTGAGCTATGATATTGGATTGGTAAGTCAGTTTATGCAGGCTCCAAGGAAACCACATTTGGATGCGGCTAGACGCATACTCATGTATGTGAAGTCCACATTGCAATATGGACTATTTTATGAGACTGGGGTTCAGATACAGTTGCATGGATACACTGATGTTGATTGGACTAGTAGTATTTCTGATAGACGATCTACCAGTGGATATGTGTTCTCTTTTGGGAGTGTTGTAGTCACTTGGAGCAGCAAGAAACAACCTATAGTTGCCTTGTCGAGCACAGAGGCTGAGTACAGGGGTGCATCAATGGCTGCATGTGAGGTAGCTTGGTTGCATAAGCTACTTTATGATATGCATCAGCCTACAGATGGGCCAGTTGTCATTTATTGTGACAACATGAGCAGTATACACTTGGCAAATAACCCAGTCTATCATGATAGAACAAAGCACGTTGAGGTGCATTATCACTATGTGCGGGAGAGGGTTTTACTAGGTCTTATTGATCTAGTTTATGTCAGCACAGAGGATCAAGTAGCTGACATATTCACGAAGGCATTGGGCGCAGAGAAGCTGTGCAAGTTCAGAGACCTGCTTGGTGTGCAGGAATTGGGATTGAGCTCGAGGGAGAGTGTTGAGATATCGAGCTCCACTCGTGATATGCCAGGGTGATCGTTGTGCATTTATGTCACCGACTTTTTAGCTGTAGATGCAGTTGGTACACCGCCCATGAATAATAGCTTGATGACAGCTATCCTTATCTACTCTAGTTCGTGGCTCAGTTAGTATGCCACCTTAGTTGAGTTTGGTTTGAGACCCATATATAGGGTTCTTCTATTTCTATGTACTTGAGTTCTTTTTGGCTTACATAACTAAGATGAGGAAAACTGTTTTCAGCCTCCACCTGTGTGTGTATTCTCCCATTGTGCAAGCAAGAAAGCTACAAGTGAGACTCCTTCCTTCTCTCCCACAATCTTGACACACATAGCCAGAGGTGGATTTTCTATTGTCTACATGTCTTGCACAATCAGAGTCAATGTACCCTATGACTCTTGTATCCTAGCTGCCAAAACATATGCACATATCTATTGTGCCCTTCAAGTACTTCATGATACCCTTGGTGCCATCCCAATTCCGACTGCCATGTATAGCCATATAGCGTGCCACAACTCCCACTGCAAAAGCTTCATTGCATGTTATAACAATAAGTGCCTATGCAAGAAAATGTCCTTGTGTGAGAAAAGATTCCTCTTGTTCTAAAAGGAGTGGAGCAAAGTGTTTGTTTTATTGAGATACATCTAATAGCCATATTATCATATGTTTGTCAATAGTAGCCTCTTCACCATCCACTCGATCACCATCATTTGCTCGATCAATGGGCTAAAGCTTAGGCTAATTTCTAGTTAGTAGACATTGCTAATTTGGCCACATTATTGCCTTAATGGTTTGTTATACATGATTTTCACCAAATACTAGATGCTTATTTGACAATGATTCTTCCCATTGGATAGAGAACCCTGCTATCTTGGAGGAGGTTCTCTGGATAAATAGCTTCTACATTGGGAGAGTGGTTTGTCATTCTTGAGTTGCGGGCTCATATAAAGAGATAAAGACTTCAAAGTATCAAGGGGGCTAAAGCCATAACAAAGAGCATTAAGAAAGTGGTACCCCCCAAAATGGAGGACCAATACAAAGACTATGTAGACATGGATTGGACTCTTTACCAGAGGAGAGATCCTTCCGATAGTAGTAGCTAGAAGTAGAGAGAGCACATTTACTCTTAGTCCCAAGCCTCATATAAGGTAACTAAATCAATGCTTACAAGGGAAACAATGAAGACTCTAGGATGAACATACAATAGCTTCCATCCAAACCTTGTGATGAGGAAGCATATGTTGTGCCATCTCCATAGGAGATCAATTTTCATTTTTATTACATGGTTTTTCTAAGGTTTGTATATCATTGTATACTAAGCAATAATGCCCTACTCAATCATAAATGCATTGAACTCATGTGACATATATAAAGCCCCCCACCCACCGAAAGAAAAAAGTATGAAGTGGAACAAAGCTACAACCACCACTAGAATTTTCAATCGTGTCCAACAATCTCTTAAAGAAAGAAACACATTAGACCCATGTTTTTGTTACCAAAAATTTTCAAGGAAAAACCACCAAAAAAAAAAAAGTAAGTCAAGTGAATGTGTCAGTTTTGGCAAATAGAGGAAGTTTTTAAGGCACACATGGCATGCAATGGTGAGTCATGTCTATTCTTATAACATCATTGCAAGTTTCTCTCTTTTCCCCATGAGCATGTATACAAAGACAACTATTTTTTTAATCTTCTCTAGACAAGGTCATTGCATAATAGTTGTATGCAAGGCTAGAAGAGACTATGTTATGCTAGTAACAATCGTGGGCTACTTTGGACAATGTAGACTTACTTTCTAATTGTGTTATGCTTGTAACAATTATGGATTGCTTTGGACAACTTAGACTTACTTTCTAATATTGTGTGTAGCCTGTTGGCAACTGTCTTGGATTGCATGTAGTGTTCTTTTTCCAATTTCATGCAACTTGTCATGAGAAATAGCCTATTTTCCCTCTCATCTGTGCACAGATTGTGCAAGGCTGAGTTCAGTTTTTTGGCACAATTATAGCTTGAAGCTTCTATACTCAACTTAGACTTATTGTCTAGGGTTGCATGCAAGCTTTTGTAATGTCTCTTTATAAAGGGCACATAGCTTACTACAGGCAATAATCTTGTCTATGTGCAAGTGCATTTTGAAGTTGTGCAAAAATTGAAGCTTTCATGGAAAACTTTGATGAATTATGGAGATTGTTAGTTATAGACAATGAGAGAAGCTTATGATTTAGTGAATATGCAAGGCTAGATGGAGTTGTGAAGAGCATGCACGAGAATAAGTTGTCAATTAGAGATTAGCATTGGTTAAAACTTAGGGTTTTAGAGTAAAATCAATTATTTTGCACTCAAATTGCATAGCTCTAGTAATCGTAAAGAAATATTGCAAGAACATTCTAGGTTCCCATGTGTGAAATGATCTTTTGTGAAAATTGTGGTTATGTGCTTTTGCAATTAAGTTGATCACTACCCTTTGTAATTGTGAAGGCTAGTTTCAGCTCCATTGTGCATATGCAACCATGAAGAGTCAAGTCATCAATTAAAGTCACCAAGTACAAATATACCTCTATGGATGAGATCCGCATTGGAACCCATGTATCATTGGGCACTCACTATAATTTTTGGGTAGATGACATAGGTCCATCTTGGAAACTTAATGCATCTTGCTAAGTGCACCACCCTTGCAAATATGTTTGGCTAGCACTTTCAGTGAGGATAAATTAAGCACAATATAATGTCATTTTAGGTAAAGTGAATTGCCAAAGTTAACAAACTAAAGCAAGCATGCCAGAAGTGTACCACCAAATACTAAAGCATCATCAAATATAGTAGTTTCATAATTATCAAGCTTTTATAATTATTCTATAATGTGCTACTAATTATGCTTTAGATATTCATCGTGCAATCGTATATTTGTTCCATATGAAAATGGACTAAAAAAGCAACACATTCAATTGTTGAGACCAACAGGAATTTTCTTGACCGTTAGCATATATAAGACATCCTTTAGACCTCATTGTATCCTCAATAGCTACAACTACAAGAACCCCTCCAACGCCTTTATTAGCATTCGATAATTTGTTGGCACACGCAACAAATCGCTTCTTGGGTACATCTCACAAAGGACAAAGTAATATGCTTAGAAGCACCACAACCAAAGTAACATGCATTGTTTGGTTTAGCCACTTACAAGAATTACATTTGCAACAAAGGATTATAAGAGCTCGTCACCACAAATGCATAATCTACCCATATGTCCAATTGACCTACATTTGCACACAATGTGCTCTTTTTTGGTTGGCATGCATGTTGTTTTCTTATTCTCACTAGCAATATCCTTGTAGCATTCATGAATGAGATGATCATGTGCCTTGGGAGTAGTTGCATTTATTTTTTCCTTGTTCCCATTCTTGGCAACATAGTTGCCTTTCTCGAAGGTGGCAAATGTTTTATCCGCCTAAAATGATGCTTGATGGGTTTGTCAAAGTTGACCGCTCTTATAGCAAGCGGGATACCAACTTATAAAAAAGATATGGATTGACATTGCCCTTGCCAACCAACAAAGAGTAGTTGTAAACCAAAGCATGTGTTTGTGCATCCTTCATGTCCCATTTTGCCTACTTGGTGGTTAGGTATTGCGCAACAAATGATGATCCTCTAGTAGCACTAGTGACACCTTATATTCACTAGAGGACGCCTTGTCTATGCTTGCACAACTATCTTGCAAGCCTCAAGTATATTTTTGATACACACCCAACTATTTTGCAACAAACACATACTGCATCATAGATGCCCACACTACATAGTTGGTGCCATCCAACTTAACAATTAAAGGGGTACGCGCCGAGCAAGCCAATGCGACCTACCATAGCTAATACAATCTCCTGTGTGCACCCAAACATACAAGCTAGCCAACTTGACTTGAAAGTACACTGGAGGGATATAAATGGCAAAATGCTTCGAAAATGACAGTTTTTGGCGGTAGTGGAAAGAGGCAACGCTATGACTATTTCATACATTTCAAGGCTAATACAAGCACCTTGTTTTGACATTTTACCTTGATTCAACATAAACTCACATTAAAAATCTTCCATGGTCACGTTTGCCGTAGGCCCCTATAACTAAGGTCTAAAATAACCCTATATTTTGATCCTAGTATTAAGACTTTTTATAATATTTAGTTCTTTTACTTGCCCAAAAATATAATTTAACTTGTCTTACTAAAGCTACAAATTCTCTCTTTTTTGCTTGCTAATTTTCTTCAATCCAAATATCTTAGGTTATTCCTTCGTTCTTTTTGTGTATCAAAATATTCCCCAAACTATGAAGCATCTTTTTTAACAATGAAGGAAAGTATTATTTCATTTTCCTTTCTCTCTCTTTCTCTCTCTTGTCTCGCTTTCTCCTTCTCTCATTCATCTTTGTCTCTTTGTCTCTCCTCTCTTTATATTTTATTTAGTAGTTGACTAAAAAATGATTTGTAATTAATTAAGTTATTAACTAAGCAATAAATTAAGTAGTGCATAAGAAACCCTCTCCAAAAGATTCAAGTTTGTTTCTCAAACCTAGCGTAGCTGCACGCTCATGTATACCTTGCCCAATCCCTTCTGTGTAGGTCGGAATCCTCCGTTTATTGGCGGGGCATGCGATAGGATTGCTCCAAACCTTCATGTGAAGAGACCTCAGATGAAGAGCATGGTAAAAGCTCATTGGCCATGTCCAATGATATCGTTCCCCACATATAGCCTACCACCTGCATCTTTGGGATGTAAAGATCCCACACATTGTGATGTTTTTCTTACTCGAGATACTGAACAAGAAATCGAACAGTGGACAGTTCCAAATACAACAAAGCTGACAATGTATGGAGGCAAAACTATGTTGTGAACAGTTCTAAACACAGCACAGCTCAGTTTTTCTGACAATGGAATCGACAGAAAACCACACACGACTGTACTCTGAACAGTTCCAAATACATCCAAGCTCAAAGCTTTGTTGGCACTGAAATTGACTAAAGACACGGAAACCATACCATGACCAGTTCTAAAAACAGCAAAGCTCAAAGCTCCGTTGACAATGAATGAAGGCACAACAGTAAGTCAGTAAAAAATGAGCAGTCTTCTATACTTTCTCACTTGGCACGTCTTTCCAGGACTCCCTTGCAGCGTAACGCAAACAATTCATCGGTCATGATAGCCATTTTGAGGCATCCGGCGTATGAATTCAACCAACACAGGAAAACGTCACTAGTGACCTCCGCATGTAACCTATACTAGTAATGGACCATAAAACCTTGCAGCACAAAAGCATTACGGCACTCCATTTGCGCCTTGTCTATGCCTCTATGCCAAGAAATCAAACATATGTAGATATCCTCCTCATGTGTGATCTTCCCATACTAGGGGTATGAGCTCTCTCTTGCAGTAGCACCATGGTTCCTACCATGCCCCATGAATGCATTATGCTTCTGGGAAATATCATTTAACCATAGATATCAAAACCCATGTCAAGGAAAAGCAGAATAACCCTGTGAGCAAAGATAGCCAGCCACCACTCCAAGAATGGCTCCTGCCGCCACTTGCAATGGGGTATGGCCCAGCAATTCTTTCAGTTTCTTCTCACTAACAGGATGGCCCTGGAAGAGATCCTCAATGATCAAGTTGAGCACCTGTACATAGAAATAAAAAACAAGAAAATATCAGCCCCTACCATGCCCTTCGCATTATAGCCAGCATACATTGAATATCAAACTAGGCTGATTGCTTCAAGCCACTGATTGCATCAAGTCCACAGAGATGTCTGTGCCTTTACAGTTTTCGAGTTCAGAGTTGTCATGTTAAGCGAATATCCTATGCGCATATTCACGATGCAATTGGAAAGACGAAAAACCAGCAGGCATACTATATCTTGTTCCCATGCGGCTTGCCTGATTCAATATATGTTGGCCCCTTGGACCTTTCCTTGCTGTCCAGATAGCTAGATCCAAAAGATTTCCTTGTCTAAATCAGCTTGCTTGCTAAAAATGCTTTGATGGCTTGACTTAATGGTATGTATTAAGATGGTGCCCTTTGCAAGATTCACTCTGGTCGCTTGACCCAACTGAACTGATCAAACACATCATAACTATCCTAATGGCACCCTTGCAAAAGGGACTTCCAAATCACGTACTTCCAAGTCTACCAGAAACCCGAACAATTTAAAGAACCTTGAAACTTCAAATAAGAATCAAGGTCAATCAAAACAAACAACTCCCACAATCTCATGTTCCAAAAGATGTTTAATTGCTTAATCACCTCCACATCTTGAATCTCCCAAGGTGCGAACCCAAGCATGGTTGCTCTAGAGACTTTTTTTTTAAATTTGTTCAGAGAATAAAGTTCTATTAATAAATTTCCTTGAGACAAAGTAACCCAAGGCGAAGTGTAAAAATAACTCTATAAGGGACTTTCAAAACAAAAAATACACAACAAAGTGAGACTCTATTGCAAAGGCCTAAGTGATAAAATCTAGAGGTCTATAGTGCCAAACTATGTATGACTAACAACAAAAGAAAGTGCTAGAAAAGGATCTCCCCCCTCCAAAGTCTCCAAACCAACTGGTGTCCTCTCCCATCTCCCTTGGAGAGCATGGACGATCTCTCTCCAAATCCTATGGAGTCTCTGCAAGGGATATATCCGATAGATCTAAGGCATAACAACATCTAGCGATCTAAAATAGAAAGTTTCAGAACCTCATACCACACACCATTTTAAAACTCTCTTCAACCACACACCATTTTAGAGTTTTGATTAATTTTCTTTGTTGGGGTTGTTTAAGTGACTAATTCAGCATGTATTGCTTATGGTAGCTCAACAGCCCCTCTCAGGCCCAAAAACTGAGCTAGAAAGAAAGGCCAATCCAAATTTTTGAGTGTTTTATTTTGTATGTGTTTTTACCCCAAGGCGTCCCACCCCAAAGCAGCCAAGGCATCGAACAACGGGTGCACAATGGCTGCCCAATGGCCTACCAAGACTATAGAGGCAATGGCTATCTTACCAAGGGAATCCAAGTGGTCACCCCCCTGAGAGGCTAGGGCATCGAACAAAGGGTGCACGTCGACTACCCAATGGCCTACCAAGTCTTGCAAAGGTGGATGAAACCACATTAAACCTTTTTTTCTTTGGTTTGTTTTGTTTGGGTGATTTCATAATGATTATTACAAAAAGGGGGGGTGGCGATCGATGGATAGGAGACAAGTAGCTAGGCCCAAAGGTTTTCATAAAATAAACAAGCTATCCCTACCACTATTGGATACCAATGTCGAAGAAATAGGCTAGTCGAATGTGTAACAAATATAGGAGGTATGGGGAGAGGCAAAAAAGAGGACAGTAAACTAGCAAGACAAGCAAAGCAAGCAAGCAAGCAAAGAGAATTGCCTTTGGAGACTACCACAGAAATATTGCAAATATGGTGGATCTAGAGTCGACCACTCCAAGGTAACTGAAAAGGGATAAATGTGCACAAATGCATGTTTCCATGAACAGAATGCCAATGCACTCAAATTATGCAAAGGGAGATGCAAGATATCATATGCCCAAGCAAAATATTGTACAACAGTGCCCTCGCAAAGGAATTTTTCACGTGCCCAAGCACCCTTTTCCAATCATGTCATCAAGACAGAGCCGATGAAGATACAATGTTCAAAAATGTATAATAGATCCAATATCTAAATCAAAATCTATAAGCATCATCACTATCACTATCAAGCAAAAAAGTCACATGCTCTCAAAGTGGAAGGGAAAGCTGTAGACCGCCCCCTCTCACCATTAGACGATGGAAGAAGAGGTAAGCATCCCCACTATCCCCAAGATGTTGATGTCGATAGGGAAAAGAAGTAGCACCCAAAGAAGAAGAGTGAGATACATGTCTAGCTGAAAACCTATGAAATGAAGAGCTTCCAAGGTGGCCTTCAAAGAGGCAATGATGAATCTTAGGAAAGAAACGCCACCAAGAGATGCAACCATGAAAAGGAGTGCTGAACGATCCAAGGCTTCGCTCCAAGCTAGACGGTAGATCCTATAGAAGCAAATGTCAACCTGGAAAAGGAAGCAAAAGACAACTACATAAGATCATAAAACATGCACACCTCAACTTCAATAGAAACTGCAAGTGGATGCTATATACGAATGTGAAAAGACTTCCACTACCAAAAGGTAGGTACACTAAGAATATAAGAAAGTAAAAGGAGAAATGTGCAACGGAAAAGAGAAGACAAACTAGAGTATACCCTACAAGGATCAAGTGAAGTATAGGTGAAAAGTGGAAAGGAATCATGGTCACTCTCACAAAGATCTAAATCAAAGGAAGGCTCAACAATCTGATGAGCCGAATGGTCTCTAGAGAAAGTAGACTCAAGTGCTTTTGGCTGTGTACTTAAAGGAGAGGGCAACTTTGAGCAAGAAGGAGACTCATCAAGTCTATCCTCAAGAGAGACAATAGGTACCCAAGGATAACTGAAGTCCACAACAATACGATGGGCAGACATTTTTTACAACTCCTCAAGGGAAGAGAGAGCAAAAGAATCAGCTCCCATGTGAGCAATGGGTCTACCCTACTATCTAGGCTATGGAAGGGGGATGAGAGTTCCCTCATCAGATGTACTTGAAAGGCGACAAGTCTTGGGCGGACTGCCCTTAGCCTTAAAATGACACTTGTCGTTAAAGTGACTAGCCTTTTGACAATGTTAACCGTATGAAACCAGCCTTCCTTCTTGATAGGGTGGTAGATAACTTGATTTAACAATAATTACAAGCATAAAATTCACATAAACTGAAATGCACACTTTACCACTTTAATCTTGGACAATGGACAGCCTATTGGCCCTAAAACTGGCGCTCCTTGCAGCATTTCTTTATCTCATATTACAAATGAGAGGAGTCCAACTAAGATCCTTTGATCTCCTCTACTAATCCAAGTGCCTCCTGCTGTCAAAACTAACCAACAAACCTCCAAACCAACTTGCCTCTTGCTTTTCTTAGGAATCGATCTTCAACTACTCCTTCAAAGACAAATTCAGCCCCAAATCTGATATTCCCTAGTTGGTCTCTTAAATCTCCCTAAAATTCCTCAATTTCAGCTACTCAAATCCAAGTCCTAGGCCCTCAATTTTAAGCATGCATCCTGAGGTAGCTGTCAAACCCTATTTTCTATTGTAAATAAAGGTTTACAGCAAAGATTGACTGAAATATCTTCCTTTGATCGCTCAAACTGTTAAAAAAATACTAAGATCACTTGAGAGATGGTTGGGGGGATGAGATAAAATGCTGTTGAGAGAGAAATTTTAAATTTTTATCGTGAGAAACGCTAAAAACCTATTGCTACCTTGCTCAAACAGTCATGGAAGCTATCACCTACAACTTAAGACTACCAAAAAGACTGATGCAAAAATTAATCACAAATGTGACCATAAACAGTTCTCAAACTAATTAAAAATGGAGTTGAAACTAATCAAGAATTTGTCTCAAAAATGAGGCAAAAACTCATACCAAATTGATCATAAATTGATGCAAAAGTATAGTTTGAGTGTCTGGGTGAAACTCATACTCGTCTACATATATCTCACAATGACTAGTACACTGAGTAGCGACCTCATGACAAGCATACTATCAATGCAATACCTCGGATACAGGTTGAATACATCCGAGATCCACTATATATGAGAGCTATCCAAAACTGGTGGAGTGGAAGTCCTACCTTTCTCTTGAGCATCAAGCAATGCTCCAAACCCCCGCTCTGCTAAATCTCACCAGAACCAATGTCAGCTCTAACTAAGAGGCATCTCAGTAAAGTTGCAACAACTGAGGATGGTTTGCCAAGTCATCATCTTCCATCCACTTTGCATCTATTGGTGAAACAATGATGAAGCTTCCCCAAGAAGCATATGGAAACTTTACCTCTAACTTTACTTGCCTTGAAACCTCCACTAGGTTGTAGGCCTAGGCCTTTCTTCCCCTTAAGCATTGTGATCCTTTTGTTTGCATATTTTGGACCATTGCAATGTGATTGTGCATGGAAATTTGCATACTACCAACTATATCAAAATACATTTTCCCATACATTTCATGCATTATGAGCTACATTTTTCCTCATAACCAACACTATATGGAGCATTTGCATAACCATCATTAATACCACGAGTCCCAAATATAGTGGGCTGCATATATGCATTGCCAAACTTACCACTTTGTGCCCTAGCATCATGCCAACATTGTTATACATGGGGTTATGCATATTACCAACCATACCCGAATACATTGAGCCTTGCACACCATGCATTGGTTGTTGCATATGATACGGAGTTGTGTCATACATCCCCGTGTGCAATCCTTGATCCACCATAGCATGGAGACTAGTGCCACCACCAAAGTAACCTGGCTGCCCCATAATTGCATGCATGCACTGCTGTCCAAAAAACATTGGATTAGCACTTCCAAGTTAGCCTTGCATATGCATCAATTGCCCCACTAGCATCATTTGCTTATGCTCACTATCTACGTTTGAAACATCATGTTGCTATATTGGCTCTTCCTTCAATGCATCTTACTATCCTGAAGCTCTTGAAGACCATTTTCTCTTCTTGCCTTTGTTGCCCTCCTTTAAAGGGTTCAAAAAGCACATAAATTAAGGATCATTTGTCAATCACATAAACATTTCAGCTGTTGTCCTTAGCTCATCTTTAAATTGTTAAATTCCTCTCTCTCTTGTTGATCATCAACTTTTGAAGGCCTAGAAGGCTCCACATTTTGGTCTAAACCAGCATTATCAGTTTGTTGTGCATATTGTGTACCTTGTCCAAGATCAGGCATTGCATTTTCCCCAACACTTTGTGAATTTTCAAATCAAGAGGCATCATCTCTACTTGATCCTACCTCACCTATAGCTTAGGACCACCAAAAAACTGTTGTCTCCCTCCTGTATGTTGTCACCTACATTAGAAGGACCTTGACGTGCTGTCACCTACTCCTGAAGGGCTCCAAATTGCTGTCACTTACTGTGGGACTGGTCCATGGTGGCTACAAATTATATCAACTGCATCTCTTTGCTCTCGAACAGTCTCCTTCTCTGTCACAATGATTGGAATAGACTTCTACCAACCCCTAAAAATGTTTTTCCCACTTGTATGGGAAAGCTTTGCCAAGTGGCAACCTTCTAATCCCATTTTTCAGCATTATCCGACTTATTAAATTAATTTCTAAAATTTCTAAAAATTTTAAAATTAATTTAATAATTATTCCAATGCTTAAAAAATTAAGTCCACTAATCAATAATTAAATTGGCTAGGCTAATGTCTTCCAAGTATCCCTGAGCAATTATTAATCCTTAGGCTGACATTAATTAATTAATTAATACAATGTCACCACTGACATTAGTGGCCAATAAATTAATCTAGGTCTAAATTTAACATCGAGTACCACCTCATACATATCAGGCATACCTTATTACAACTTTTACCTTTGGCACCGAATGATATCTCGGGCTCTTGGCTCCCACACTGTGAAATAATTAACTTACACCTCACAAGTACAAGTGACATTAGTACATTTGATTAACTTTTAATCAAATGCTAAGCATAGCAATAAAATTTCACATCCTCATGATACCATATCTTTTTTTTTGTACATTCTGCTACCCGGGTTTGGGTTTTAACTGGAAAGTTTCTTGTGACTCACTAACTTGTGCTTGATTTGGATTTTGCCTAAAAGTTTGAGGTTGCTTACTCTTCCCTTGTTGCCCCTTCTGAGAAGATGCAACAAAGACCCCCTCTATGGAGGATGTCCCATGAAACTCATTGAACAGCCAAGCGTAATGCAATAGTTGACACTCAAATTCATAGAACCTAGGCATCTAAGGCTGTAAGATCACTTGCTGCACAAAATTGAAATATTTCCTCAACAGCTTATTAAGGAACAATGTAACCTGATTGTCAAGGGACTTAGGGGCCCTAGTGGTCGAGAACTCAATGAGGAGACGCAGATACTTAGCTAGCTTAACTTTCAAGTCATCCTTATCAATAATTTTGAAGTGTTGCAGCTCACGGTTAGATTGATGTGATAAGTCCGAGCATTGCATAGCGGTCAACGAGATGGGCCCAACGCTCAGAGGCAAGGTCAATTTACCACAGCTGAGAATGGAATTCAAGGAGACCTTGCATCAACTTGTCTATGGCTATGGTATTTTGGCTCTTCGAAAAATATGGAAACTAGCAGGGGTCGAGTTAGGGTTCTTGTCCGAGAACAAGTTCCCACAAACCTTGGAAATCCAAAACATATCTCATCAAATTGGACCTAGTAAAGTTCGAGCCATTAAAACGAATCTTGTTTGAAAAGGCATACTTCACTGATGAGGATGAATGGAATGCTAGTGGGGGATAGGTAGGCAGTGGAGGATATAAAGGTGGATAAGGTGGATTTGGTGGTGGTGGATAAGAAAGTAAGAGATTGGATGGGTAAGCAAAAATAGACTCTGAGTGCCCAAGGAGTGCCAATTGATGCAAAGGCATTGAAAGATGAATATTTTCATAAGGTGCTGATGGTGGAGGTGGAGACACTAGGACACATGAGCCCTGTCCAAATGTCGACTGGGGAATTAAAAAATGACTAGTTGATCCACTAGGTAATGCCATGGAGGCAAACTGTGGTACCAATTGAGGCACACTCGGATATGTTTGGGATGGACTTCCAAAGGGATAGCCTGCAAGAGTGTGTAGGGGAGACCAAGCCTCCATCATCAGTACATTGCCCGAATAGGCATAAGGGGGTGTCATAAAGGTTGTGGGAAACCCCACAAGGTGGTGTGTGATAGAACGTATGGTCCACTTCATGGAGGCTCAAAGGAAGGTGCAACGAAATATGAGGGTGGGATGGGTAGGAGCCCAAAAGGATTTGTGATTGGTATGGAAGTGGAAAATCATGTGGATTCCTTTTGTCCATTAAATGCATGAAATTGAAAAGATGAATAGGATGTGGATGTGGATGCATCTACTCATGTTTGACCATGAGAAACAGAATCATTTGAAGGAAAAGGAAGTGAAGGGATACTTATAACGTCTTGCTTCCATTTCTTACCTTGTTTTGAGTTTAGAAAGAAAAATCTATCTTCTTCATTGCTCATACACAAAAATCATTATGTATAATCTCTTCATCAAGGGGATCTTCGAACCCTTGAGAAAAAGAGGAATCAACTTGAATAGAATCAAAGACTTATGTGTTTATACTTGACACTAGAGTAAAGATTAATGATGGAAGTGGTGTATAGTCCACACCAGTTTTCACATGCAGACAGCCAGTCTATGGTGGAGATTCCGTCTTTCCTACATGTTCATTAGTTCTATGCATGGTGGAGATTCCGTCTTTCCTACATGGTGGAGATTCCGTCTTTCCTACATGTTCATTAGTTCTATGCATCAAACTAAAGGAGAAAACTCACTCCTACCTTCAAACTACTATTGAGCCCTATGCATAATGATGAGATCGTACTCTGCAAACTGAAATCTCAAATGGTCCTTGTACCGTGCACCATTTTAAAACTCTCTTGAACTGCGCACCATTTTAGGGTTTCGATTAATTAAGCATTTTTTGGGCTGTTTAAGTGGCTAATTCAGCATGTAATGCTTATGTTAGCTCGATAGAACCCACCAGCCAATCACTACCTCTAAATGCATACAAGCAAAGAGAACTACCTTGAGGCTCGAGGGTAGAAGAGGCTCAATGATTGAGTGTCTTTGAGTTATTGAAAGATACATTTTACTACTTGCCAATTCTTAATGACAAGACCATGCACGAAGCATGCCAATTGAGAAACTCCAAATGGAGTATCTTGCCATGTATTGCAAAAGTATAAAAGGCAGCCAACAACTTGTTGATAGAGAGGTATCAAACAAATCTTCTACATCTTTAAGTGCAAACTTATGGCTTGTCTCAACCAGAGTAGAGATAGGCTTATAGTCTCACATCTGAAAATAACTAAAATCTATAACATCAAATGAATGCTGCAATTCAGCCTTCAAGGCTGCAATACAAGTCTCATGGGGCCCAACCAACAGCATATCATCCACTTGTACCATACCCAAGGTGCATGTTTCAAGCCATACAATGCCCTATACAAAAGACACTTTGCCCTCTGCTTTCTGAACAAAGTCAAGCACTTGAGTAACATAAAGCTCCTTACATGCACACACATTCATATCATTTCTATATTGTATTTTTAGATCAAAGTAGTTTAATTTTTGTTTGATTATCATCTAACTTAATATGAGAGAGAGAGAGAGAGAGTGTGTGTGTGTGTGTGTGTGTGCGTGTGTGTGTGTGTGTACATATGGGATAATGTGTCTGTAAAAAGACCAAAAAGAGGATTTGTGTAATGCTCTAGTCCTATTACCGTTTAGAAAAGAAGTCTTCACATCCAACAAATGCACATGCCAATCAAAGTGAGCAACCAAAGCAATGATACTAGGAATGGTGGTCATTGTGAAGTGGGAGCAAAGATCCAAAGCATCCTCAAAGAAATAGGTTTAGGTTCCTCATTGCATGCAATAGCTACAAGCACATCCACAGCCAAGTTAGCTTGTGCATGGTGAGTGACTATCAAGAAGTGGAACGGCATGTTCATTGACCCATAATGTGTCCAATACCATCTAGGGGACTCTCCTTGCCTCCCAAATAGCAATCACTTCATCATTAGCAGTGCCTTGGTCAATGGGCTCAAAATCAGGCTGTTGATCAGCACGTAAATGCTGCTCATTTGCTGCTATATTCCCTCATTAGATTGCTGAACTTGACCAAAGTATAGTACACCCTACTAAAATAAAGGCAACAAACAATCCAACATGTCCATCAACCCACATTTGGTTGTTTTTTCAATCATTGGAGGACTAACCTGCATTTTCAGCAAACATCACATTTCCATTGTCAAAATTCTAACTTGTAGAGGGTTGGTACAAAGTGTATCCTTTACTTTCTACACTATCCAATAAGTATGCATTTGACAGCCTTGTCTCGTAACTTATGTCTTCATGATTGTTGCACCAAAACATATGCCAAACAACCAAAGACACGCATATTTGACACCATTGGATTTCATGCTTTCCAAGTATCATAAGATATGCATGTAGCCAATACGTTTGTGGGGCAGTGATTGAGCACATATGTTGAACACATCACAACATCCAACCAAAACTTTGGGGGTAGCTTTTTGTGTGATAGCATACATTGTACAAAGTGCCATCTCCATAAGAGATCTATTTTTCCTCTCAACCATTTTGCGAAGGGGACAATATTCCTCTCAGCCATAAAAGCATTGAAGTCTTATAACATACATTCCCCCATTCAGTCAATACATAGACTGACTAGTTTGCATCCACTAGCATTTTCTTTCATACATTATTAATCGATGTCTTCAATGGAGAAAGATCCAACACAATATCCTTGCTTCTAAGACGAAGCAAACTAGCATAGTTAAGATGACCAAACCAAGCATGCCACAACTCAATGCCATCCATGACCTTGGCATCCACGGTTAATGTATCCTTTGATACTCTCTTCTCATACAAGTCAAGTCGATAGAGAACATAGTTAAGATGACCAAACCGAAAATGCCACAACTCAATCTCATCCATGGCCTTGGCATCCACGGCTAATGTATCCTTTGATACTCTCCTCTCATACAAGTCAAGTCAATAGAGAGAATTTGACCACGAATCCAGTATAGACAATGGCTGAAACTCAAAAGCAAGTTCTTTTTTATGCCAAGCACATACAAGACATCTCTATGCATAATGGTAGCCCCATTCACTGCAGAATATGCCCAATGTCCTTGATTTTATAGGAAACATTATTGCCACGACAACTAATCCCCCCTTTGGTGCATCCTTAAGCAAAACGAATAGCTCACTGAAAGAGGTAATGTGCTTTGAAGCACCACTATCTAAGTACCACATATCCTTGGCTTCCATAAGGATAGACATTGAGCATGTACTAAAGAATCATAAAAGCATCACACTACAAATGTGTAAAACTAATGCATGTCTAAACGGGTTAAGTGTGCCTCTATATGCTTCACATTGAACTGCTGCAATGATTTCCCTGGCCTTTATGGTTGTGCCTAATTGTCCAAAACTATGCGTGGGCAATTAACTCAAGACTACTCTTCTTGTAATAGTAAGGAGAGGAACTCAGCATAACGAAGAGGAGTGGCAAAACTTTGATACAACTCTAGCAAACCAGCTAATATAGTGGACACAAGTGATTCATGAAAAATGCTCATCAATATTTGCATGTTGTTCATTGAGGTCATTTATGTGAGTAATATATGAATCACCTAAAGCATCCTATGTATCTGTATTATCTCAAGCTAGTTGCACAAATAGGCAAAACGTGTCTTGTTACACACCTAATAGAGACAAGCATGGTCTCCCATGCTTGTTTCACCATTGTGTATTAGCGGAGTATGCAAATCAACTATCTTCTTGCACACAATGTAATCCAAGCTTTGTTGAGCTAAAAATGTATTACAAATTGATTAGCACCCCAAAACATGTAAATTACCAAAAGTTTCATTAGATAGTGCACAGTCCTAGAGAGTTTATATGTCCCATAAGAAAAACCCTAATTTGAGAGGATCCTTCTATGAATAGACCAGTTGTCCACCATTCAACCAACCCCAGATGGCTTGTTTCCAGCCATCGCTCTACTGTCTAGAGGTCTCCATCTACTACTATTACACTTATCATGTTCCTCCGTAGTTCTAGTGTGAACACTCCCTCATCCATATGCACTTTTTACCTTCTAGCTAGAGAAGGGTTTTCTCCCATGTGAACACTTGTCAATGGGTGTGGTACTTTAGACTAACCTTAGGCATTGTATTTTCATTATCATTCTCACATAGTGGATGTGACTTTCCAGCACTCTCTTCTCTCTTTTTGTTCACTTGTTTATTGTAAGTGTGTGTGTGAGCATGAGCTATTGAATCCTAACCTAATAGTGGTATCAAAGCCATACCTCTTTTCAACCGCTGCCACCACTCCTCAGTCACCATTGAATCTTAAACTTGGCATCTACTACTCCTCATGCATCTCCTTCCCTTTGCATGTCCACTAAACTGATTGCCTCAACTGCTAGAGTTCTCTTCCCGATTGCACCATCCTCCACATGAAGGTTGACATCCTAATAAGCAGCATGTTCGCTACCTGTCCAGCAGTTGTTTTTTGAATGGCAAGCAAACCTACCGACTGCATACATGGCAAGTATGAAAGTTAGCTCATCCAACCGCTCATCAGTCAAATGCACCTACCGCCTACTCATCAGTCAAAAGCACCTTCCCTATCTCATCAGTTGCAGCCTGCCCAACATCGATTTTCGACGTGACAGCTACTTGAACACCTGGTCAACCACACTAGACCAGACCTGACGTGACAATAGCCAACACCATGCACAGATTACTGACCCCCTCTCTCCCACGACGCGCCAATCAGACCAGCACACCTTTTTTTTTTGTCAAAAGATTCTACTGCCCCAACAATCCCACCATTAAAACATTCTTATTTACCAACCTTGATCAGCATTAATTACATAAAATAAACTTTTGTTTACATGCAGCCCCTTCATAGGTAAAAATTTGGGGATTTTTGCAGCAGACATCAATTTCCACTCAATTTCTTCCAAAATTTGGAGCTTTTGTTAAAACCCCAAATCACATCAAAATTTTGGGGATTTTGTGTTAGGTACACAAAAATTTGGCCAATTTTATTGTAAAAAATCTAAGGCTTTACACATTCAACCCCAAATTTCATCATATATATTTGGGGCTTTTTGTGAAAGTTGTCCAAATCCATCAACATTGAGGCTAATTTCATCTTCTACACTAACATTTGGAGACATTGGAGCCTTCTCTGCTGCAAATTTCTCTTCCACATCATCACTCATACCCAAAATTGTAAGTCTTTTGAGCTTTTCCTTGCTTCTTCACATTGCTACGCCTACATGTATACATTTGGCAACTGCTGTTGTGAAACTTTAGTTTTATACAATAAGTAATGGCAAGCCAAAATGACTTGTTAAATATGTTTGTGAAGGGAGAAGCCTGAGTGAGAGCATGAGCAAGCGGAAGCAATGGAGGCGTGAGCTATGGCAGATGG
Source organism: Lygodium microphyllum (assembly GCF_053477565.2). Taxonomy (NCBI): domain Eukaryota; kingdom Viridiplantae; phylum Streptophyta; class Polypodiopsida; order Schizaeales; family Lygodiaceae; genus Lygodium; species Lygodium microphyllum. The sequence continues at coordinate 132,985,495 of NC_141142.1, forward strand.
ATCAAGAGAGCAGAGAGCGACTCAAGATGTGAGAACTCTAACAATCACAATGTGTGACCAGCCTCACTTATTCTATTAGTCACTGAAACAATAAAGAATGAAGTGACAGTGATGGGGACTTGCCACCTGCAATATGCAGGTGTGCAGGTACTGTCAATGTAGTGAATACATAGGCGGCATAGGCACAAGCATATCATCTCATCTAACGCCCATCAGCTTTCTAAGGAAGGCAAAACACTTGCTGAGAGACTTTTAGTAAACAAATCTATAAGATTTTGGTCAATTGAGATCTTGACAAGCTCGATAGACTTGTCCTCAATACGACCTCTCCGATAAAGTAGTAATGTACCTCAATGTGCTTTGTCTTTGCATAGAAGACCAGATTCTTGGTCAACACTTATAGAATCCGAATACAATGTAGGGACCACATTAGTAACAGTAAATACCAAGGTCTACTACCAGATAGCCTAGCCTACCAAACATACTCTACCCCTGTAGTGGATAGAGTTGTGCATTTCTGCACCCTAAACATCCAAGTAACAGCACCTCTAGCAAAGATAAAGACATAGCTAAAGATGGACTTCCTATTGATAGCATATCCTACATAATCAAAGTCAGTTTATCCTACGACTCATGTATCCTAGCCACCATAATATATGCACATATCTACAGTGCCCTTAAGGTACCTCATGATACCCTTCACGGCATCCCAATGCCACTTAGCAAGTGTAGCCATATAGCGAGAACAACTACAAATGCTATGTCTGAACAAGTGGCTATCATGGCATACATCAAACTGGTCAATACGGATGCCTAAGGGATCTTAGCCATCTCGGCCTTCTACTCATCAAACTGCTAACAAACGGCCTAACTAACCTTCATATAAGAAGGCAAAGAACAACCAACATGCTTAGCATTCTGCATATAAAACCATTCAAGGACCTTTTGAATACACCCCTTTTGTGACAAGTAAAGAAGCCCCTTAGAGCAATCGCGCGTGATACATGTCCCAAGAATATGTGAGAGACCTATCCCATGTCTTTCATCTCAAAGCCCTTCTTGAGCTAACTTCTCAAGGCAGCTAGCTCATCATGAGCACTCCTAGTAATCAACATATCATTCACATAGAGTACCAAAATTGTAAAGTTGCTATCATGAGCATTCTATATAAACACAAATCCATATCACTGATATCCCTATGAATGCATGCTTAAGGCTATAAAGGCTCTTTCTCAACTTGCACACTAGGTGTTCCCTACCTTTTTCCTCAAAGCCCTTAAGCTACTGCATATAAATCTCATCACGCAAGTCCCTATGTAAAAAAGACATTTTGATATCCATCTCATAAAGGTCTAGATCTAGTTGCGCAACCAAAGCTAATACCAAGTGTAGGGTAGTCATCTTGACTACAAGAGAGAAGATTGTTAGTCTACATATGTTAGTTATGTCAGTCTGTCATCTCCTCATTGTGAGCTCCTATCAGAGTCTAATGGAGACATAGGAGCTCTCGCAATTTAGGTGCATTTTCTTTATTTGTCAACTTCCTATGTGCATTGCTGGGCCAGTTTCTGCTTTCCACAATCTGCCTACACCTATCAAACATTCTCATTGTCATCTGGGATTTTTTCAAAGCCTCCCCTATTTTATCTGACATTTTTCTTCGATGACCAATATTAAATGCTGGTCGGCCAACCTTTTTGGCACCTACTGGTGCAGATTGGCCAAATTTAGGCATTTATGGCTATTTATAGTCAACCCCCCCTCCCCCCTTTTGCAAACACACACACTGCTTAGCCTTCAGTCTTTCCTTTGCACGTACATACTCCAATGCTCCGACTCTCCGCACTTGGTGCTACCAGGCTCCCTCAACAGCTCGTAATCATCTTCTATATCTACGACAACATCAAAGGACTACAGTTGGCTCCCTCGACAACTATCCTTCAACTTCTAGTAAATACTTCCATAGCCCACTGCCCAAGGGATTGCATTTCGCTCACTTCACTATGCAAATCTCCCATAGGTGCTACCACCTAATTCAAACAGGGCAGTGTAGTTATCTTTTGAGCTTCGGCTCCATGTATAAGCTTTTCTTCTCATAGCATGATTCAATGTATCATCACTGTATTCTTGTGTTTCTAAGTTTTCTCTCTCAGTGTTTGTCGTACACACTTTGTGTTTCTCCCTGCAAATTCTATTGTCTCTCTAGTCTCTTCGTCTTTTTTTTTTTTTTACAAGGGTCTCTTTCGCAAATAGGTGCATTGCAAATATCGGAGACTACTCAATCTCCCTTGCAGCCGAATGAGCCTACTCAGATCCCTCGTTGGTACCGACACCTCATGCAGGATTTAGGTGTTTCACTTTTCTGCTTCTCCTACAGGTCCACACAAATCAAACCACTTACAGGCCCGGTGGAAAAGTTCACTTTGTGTGAAACATGCTCTTATGTCACAGATTCTTCATGCCAATGAGCCTACTATAGTTGAGGAGGCTCTTGCACAAGATATTTGGCATTAGGCCATGCAAGAGGAGCTCAACTCTATTGAGCGTTGTCATGGGATTTTATGTCTATAGTGTGAAAAATGGAGATGCTATGGATCATGTAGGTCTGCATACTTGGTCTATAGGAGCTTCAGGACAGGTTACAAGATATAATGCAGTGACTCTTTGAGTTCATTTTTGCTTGGAAGTCACTTAGTTCAGCAAGTCTACTAGGTTTGAACACGGGACATGGTATATGCCCTTGTTAGTGACTTAGGTAACTTGAAGTGTCTGTGTGAAACTTTGGATTTGTGTGGGAGAGAACAGGTAGATCAACGTGATTTGCACCGCAAATCACGGGCGTGGGCTACAGGGAGAGAGCTGGACCATAGGTGGAGCTTCCAAGGGTATGCAACTGGAGTTCAACTCAGAAACGGGCAAGAGGAAGGAGAGGAAGGTAAAGTGTGCCTGATATATGCATTTTGGGAGAGAAGAGGAGAGCTATGGTGCTGTCCTAAACAGGGAAGAATAGGGAATCCATGACCAGCAAGGTCTCTTCTTGTTAATTCTTCATTCTCAAGACTTTTCTTGATGCCTGGAGCTTGGTTCTTGCTCCCGGGATCTAGTGTACCACTTGGAAAAGCCAAAGGAGTGATTTTTCTTGGTCTATGGGCTGTTTTGGACTGTTCAAAACTGTCATAAACAGGCAGCCCACAGTTCAAAACTGTCATAAACAGGGCAACCCACAGTCCACTCAATTTGGGAAAGCTTGCAAGTGATCTAAGTGAATGTATGTATTGAATACGGTCCCTAAACAATAGGGCAACCTTGGGCATTCATTAGAGAGGCTTATGATTGGATTTGTATGCATTTTAGAGCCTTGATTGAGGGCTGGAATACACTATTATTGACAGGGCTGAAGTTCTTCTTTAGCTTTGACTGGGATTTGACAGGAGCATTTGATATGTGTCTTGGTTGTAGTGGCTTCTACCACTACTAGGTTGAAGTTTACATGTGATTTTGAGGTGAATACCTACAGCAATCAATGGATGGCAGCAACATGGATCATGGATTATGTTATGTCTTTGTGTATGAGCTGAGCTATTGTCTCAATGTGTCTTGGGCTTCCACCCACCCTTATTTAGATGTATTTGGTCATGAGCTATGATTATGAGAAGATGTCTTCCATGTATGACAGGATGCTGAAATAACTTGAGAGGCTTCACCTCTCAGTTTTCTTCTACATCTACTATTTCTTCAAACCCCTTCTCTTTCGTATACTCCTCTCCTTGAATCTCCCTTCACCCTACTGTCTCTTACCCCCGTGGTAGACTTTCAACCCCAAACGCTCCGACAGCGTAATCATATTTGGGAGTTAGTTCCACGTCGCCCAAAGCGGAAGGTGATAGGTGTGAAGTGGGTCTATAAGACCAAGTACCTTGCAAATCGTTCTTTAAACAAGCACAAAGCTAGGCTTGTAGCCAAGGGTTTTTCTCAAAGGGCAGGTTTGGACTATTTTGAGACTTTTGCACCTATGGCTCAGACGTCTACTATTCAACTTATTTTGGCTCTTGCAGCCCACCACTGTTGGCCTATTTATCAAATGGACGTAAAGTCTACTTTCTTGAATGGTGTCCTTCAGGAGGAGATTTATATTTCACAACCTCCAAGTTTTCTTGTGCAAGGGAAGGAGGACCATGTCTACAGATTGCAAAAGGCTCTCTATGGCTTGAAGCAAGCTCCTCATGCTTGGTACCAGAGCATTGATCACTTCTTTCTACAAAGCGGCTTCCATCAATCGGCTCATGATCCCAACCTATACTTCCAAGTTAAGGGTGACAAGTGTGTTTTGCTCATCTTGTATATGGATGATCTTATTATTACACGGAGCTCTACTCAGGAGGTTGATCGTATTCGAGATTTTGCAACAGGACTTTGAAGTGACAAATCTTGGGATTTTATATTTCTTCCTTGGCTTGGAGATCTATCGGATGGCACACGGCATTTTTATCTCACAGCACATGTACATTTCCGAGCTTCTCTCGGAGTTTGGTATGGCTAATTGTTGGCCTAGACATAATTAACATAGCCAGGATACCCCCTCTCAGATCCCGAGAGTATTCAAAGACCCAACAACCTCATGTGATGAGGTATAGAAGCCTAGGGCAAAGGCTTCGTGAAGAGATTAACTACGTTGTCCTCCATGGGACAGTAGGCCACCGCTAACTTGGAATCCATGATCTGCTCTCGAACATACTAATATTAAACCTTGATGTGCTTCATGCGAACATGAAAACAGGGTTCTTTGCCAGAGCTAGAGCACTCTGGTTGTTGATATACAGCTCCATAGGTAGAGGCTAAGGAAAGCCAATCTCTACCAATCTCTACCAACATGTGGTGAAGCCAAACTGCCTCCATAGGTGTAGAACATAATGCACGATACTCTGTCTCTGTAGAAGAAAGGGCCACAGTAAGTTGCTTCTTGTTGCTCCACGAGATAACTCTCGATCCAATGGAGAAGGCATAACCTGTAGTGGACCGGTGCAAATCCACATCACCTACCGAGTTAGAATCACTCCAACTAGAGAGAGTAACCCCCTCTCCATACATGATATCGTAGGATGGAGTCCCTTGTAAATAATGAAGAATGTGCAAAGCCACTCTCCAATGCTCGAGTGGGAGTCTTCATGAAAGAAGACAACAATGCCACAACAAAAGAAACATCGGGCAGAGTGTGAATAAGTAAGAGGAGGGAGCCAACAAGACACCTATAACGGGTGGCATTTGTAAGGGCTGCTGAAGTATATGCTAAGGATGGTGGTCTTACATATCCATATCTGGATCTATAGTTCGCTGTAAAATCTCAAGATTTTTGTCACATTCTGAAATGAAATGGCCCAATTGACCACACCAGGGGACAAAGGGGCAAGTGGTCCTCGCTACCAGTCCATCCGATAGTCAGTGCAGATCCTCTCGTTCTAGCTACAACTAACGATCGAACGATTGATCTGCTTCCGCACTGGATGTCCATCTTTAGTGTAGTACAATTGAACTTCTACAGTTCGTTTTTAGCAAGAATAGTGGATTCGGCACAGAACGTTGGACGCGCGCAGCAGAGTTCACCATTGCTCCTCTCTCTCTCTCTCTCTCTCTCTCTCTCTCTCTCTCTCTCTCTCTCTCTCTCTCTCTCTCTCTCTCTCTCTCTACTTTTCTTTGTATTCGTGTTTCTCTTCCATTGTGCACTCTCACAAAGACTTCATCGAAGTTAATACCATACTCTTGCTTAAACCCTTAGCAACCAATCTCGCCTTATATGTTGGCTTTGGGCATCTACGGTACTCTTCAACTTGCACACCCACTTGCATGGTAAAGCACGATTTCCGCTAGGTAAAGGAACCAAATCCCACGTATGATTTTTCTACAATGAGTACTTTGACTACATAGCCCTCTTCTAAGAGTAACTATCACCTCTGCACATGGCCTTATCATAGGTAAGAGACTCACCATCATCTGTCACCATAACATGACCCATGGAGGGCACAAACCAATCAAGTTGACCTCAACCTCTTGTAGACTGCCTCAAAACAAGTTGTGGGGCCTATACATCCTATCTAACATCATGGTTATGGGCCAGTAGAGCATCAATTAGTACAAGCTCTCTAGTGGGCTGTACAATAACAAGAGGCTCCTCCTGAAATATCACCCTACATACTCAACTACCTACTCAGGCTGCTTATGCATTTTCTCTTCATGAAAGACGACATCATGGCTACGAATGACCTTCCGAGCTTGTGGATCCCATAGGCAATGGCCCATCTCACCTGCATCTCCATAACCAAAAAAGATGCATTTCACGGACTTAGGATCTAGCTTATTGTGCTTGTCCTTGAGAACATGGCAGAAAGCCTTACAACCTAAGACACGTAAATAAGTATATGATGGAGGCTTTTTAAACCATACCTCCTTTGCAACCTGATGGTCAAGAGCAGTGCATGGGGATTGACTAATCAAATGTACAGCAATAGTAACTGCCTCAGCCCAAAAGTGCTACAATAAGTCTACCTAGCTAAGCATACTATGAACTCTCTCCTGAATCGTCTTATTCATGCGCTCAACCATACCATTCTGGGGTGAGCGGGGAGATTAGCTGACACTTAATGCCCCTCTCATCACAAAACTACTCAAAGGCGACATACTCATCCCCATTGTCAAATCATAGGCATTTCAGCCTATACTTGGACTCGTTCTCAACAAAAGCAAGCCAATGCTGAAACGTAGCTAATACTTTCAATTTTTACTTTATGGGGTATGCCTAGACCTTAAGTAATTAATCATCAATGAAAGTAACAAAATAATTCACACCACCTAACGACTTGCAAGGCATAGGTCCACAAACATCAGAATGAATTAGAGCTAGAGGCTCACCCATATGCGTAATTCAAGACTCATGTGAATTACATGTCTATCTAGCATAAAGACAATAATCACAAGAATCAAAATATTTATGGTCAAGATATGCAAGATACTACAAATGAGAGGTGACGATGCCATAATGATATATGTGGTACTGTAGCCCTACCAAAACATGGTCGATAGACCCAAATACAAATAAGAAATAAAGAGTGCTAGACTTGGCACCTCGTGCAAAGACAAGATTCCCATGGGTAATCTTCCATGAGGAATCACCAAAAGATACAAAGTAACCTACATCATCCAACTATCCAACAAAGAGTAGGCTTTTGGTCAAAGCTAGAACATGGCATCTATCATGCAAAGTAAAGATGTTGCCTAAAGCAAATTGCAATTGTACATCTCTAATACCAACAATATCCAATGCCAAGTCATTATTCAATCTGACAGATCTTGTCATGTTGCGATAGGAGTGAAACCACTTTCGATGAGAGGTGATATGAAATTAAGCCCCTAAATCAATCAGCCAACATTGAGCATAGGTGGATGAGATATCAGTCAATTACGAAACATCAAGAGAAGAAGTTGCAAATATATAATCATCATCAGAATCAATCTGCACGACATTAATCTTGACGTTGGACTTGCTGGGGACAATGCTGCAATCATCATTCTTTTCTTGCACTTTGTCCTTTTTCTTTTCCTTGCACTTATTATCATGCATTTTATAGCATTGGGTTGAATATAACATTGTTTCTCACAATAATGACAAGTAAATGCAGACTTATGGCTACAAGACTTACTGCAAGACTATCCACGTAACTATGAATGAGACTTGTAAGAGTCTTTCCCACGGCAGGCATTACCACTCTTAGAATTATTATCTTAGACTATCAAAACATAAGAGCTACGGGAAGCACCAATATTATTTCTATTAACCTCTTCATTCAATAATGCACACTCTATATCCTATACTTTCAGCCCATCAACAGGCATATTTACACACATAGCAGTACAAAATGTGTCGCATGATTCAGGCAATGTAACTAGCAAGAACAATGGTGGAAGATTCTCCTTAAAGTCAATCCCCTACAAAGACAAGTGGCTGAAAATGGAATGAAACTCATTTTAAGTGGGCGGACATGGAAGTCCCCTCCTTCATATGAAAGTCCATGAGTTGCTTCAGTCAATACATCTGAGAGATACGGCGCTACTTATCATAGATATCACACATCTTTTCCCATAACTACTAGGTGACTACCCTTCAAAGATAACATTTATAGAAAACCTACTTAGCGAGTGACAAAATAATTGTAGATTTACATGACTCGTCCAATTCAGTCCAATCCTCTACACCAAAGCATTTGGGCTTTACACCCTCATGTCTCAATGGCTTAATCTACAATTTTTACACCAAAACTTGCCATAGTTATGCCTTCCAATAGCTATAATTCGTGGCATCCAATTTTTCAATGTTAAAGATAGCACTGTCATTTGATCCACCATTCATCATGCCAAGAAATGAAAGCATAGTACAAGAAGACAAGCTGCTGTAAATTACTGCAAATCAGCCCCAAAATTACACCCATGACAAAGTCTGAACAGATGGAACCCTTGGGCAGGAAGAGGTGAGGGTGCTAGGGGGCTTTAGTTAGTAAATCCCTTATGCTCCAAGGAACTATCCAACCCCTACGTGACCCAAGATGGAGACTTCCTGGAAGGCCCTAATGCCAGATAAGGGCAAATTGGTGGATTGTGTGCTTGATATTGGACACCACTCCCAAGTTAAGGGATGGAATGTTGGGTTGGCATTATACCTTGAAGAAGGTGCAAGATAAAAATACATTGTTTTACAAGTGCTACCAAAGGACTGCTTAACATTGTGTTTGTATATGTGACCATAATTCACATAAAGGAATCAGTGTTAATGGTTAATTAAGGAAGCTATCTTTGCATGTAGAGCATAAATGTGTTAGGAATAATTAAATAACTAAAATAAACCCCTAAGGAAAGTGGAAGGGCGAAATCCTTGATGGGTCTGCTCTATGGATGGGTGGTCTTGGTGAGCCGCGAGATTTTCCTCAAGGCACTAGATTTAGGAAATGGACAAATATGTGACTATTTAATATATTTTCTTAGATTCCAATGAATGATATTTTAGGGAACAAAGTTGAGACTATGCCCTATGGATAGAGGGGTCGATGGGAATCACTCCCCCTCGTTTCTCACTCACTATGAACCAAGTGCAGCATTGATTTGCTTCAGGTTGAGTTCATTTTGTGAATGTAGTGACTCAAGGACCACTGATGCTAGTTAAAGCTTATAGTTGACCTTAGCATTGAATTAGAAACTCAAATTCAGGTGATCCTTATGGTTTATGTCCTAAACCTTCCATTGTTACGAACTGGACTCGAGAGAGCCTAATGAGCAAGATGTGGGCAACAGTCGTTGTCTCTCAATGGAGCAGACTGGGTAGCCGAAGAAGAAGGAGTCGAGCAGCCACTCTCTCTCAAAGGAGCAGACTGACGAGGAGACCGTATCAAACAATCACTGTCTCTCAATGGAGCGGATTGCAGAACCGCATAGCCATTGTATCTGAAAATAGGTGGGAGAAGACTGCTGCTGGCATTGCGACAATCTCCGGGAGATCGTAGCACCAATCGATCCTCCATGTGCTCGAAAGGACTCAGTGCACATCGGATGTGTCTTATTGCCTAGAGCATAGTACTCAAACGATCTCTGTGGCCCAAAAAGGAGAGGTGGCACAAGGAGTGCCTGGTAAAAGACGCATGTACTCCGGAGAGGTAGGGAGCAAAGCTCGAAGTTGGTAAGCATCGGTGGTGTGGCCGGTGATGCCACAGTAGGAGCACCCAGTAGTCTGATCATCTGTTGGTAAAGAAGCCATGGATACCAGTGTGCCTTGCTGAAGAAGGAAAAGGATGTGACCAGTAGTAAAAGATTGCAACCAGTAGAAAAACGCAGGTGAGGAGAGAGAAAAACTAAAAACGCAGGTAGGACAGCCTATAGGAGAGAGAAATACTAAAAACGCAGCTAGCAAGAGAGACTAAAAAGCAAACGCAGGCAGGACAGCCTGTAGGAGAGAGAAAGACTAAAAACGCAGGCAGGACAATCTATAAGAGAGAGAAAGGCTAAAAACGCAGGCAGTAGGACTGTGATGACGTAGCAAGCTATACCGCAACAGGTCTGCACAAGAACACCAGTTGCCTGGTTGGAATCAGCTCCAAACTGCGTGAAGAGGGCTGGAAATCAAGCACCAACTGATAAAGACAGCAATGGACAGCTTCGTCTGAGATGTCCTCCGCGAACGGGGTGTGGGCAGCAAGCTGAAACACCTGAAATCTGCAAAAACGAGATGTTGATGCAGCGGAAGAAGAAGAGAAGTGGATACGGAACCCACCACCGGTCTTTGCCTTCACTGGAGTGGAGGATCTTCGATGCTAGGTGAGCAGATCCAGCTCTGATACCATATCAAAAGATGACGTACCAACGAGATAGTAGGTTTTGCGGAAAGGAACACGAAGTGAACTCAGCAAACATGGAGAAGAGAAGAGAAGAGAGAAGAAACTCTAATGAATGGAATGATGAAGTTCTGAATCATGGAGTGAATGTGATACAAGGGAACAAGGGTGCCATAGCACAAGGAAGATAATGAAGACAGCCACGAACCACGAACCGCAATGTCCTCCTGAAGGGGTGTGAGAGCAATGGAGAGGCTGGAGAGAGGAGGTGACGGACTAAATGAATTAGCCATAGTGAATGAATGAGAGTGGCCTATAAATAGACATAGTCAGTCTAGGATGGCGCCCCTTTTTGGGGCTGCAAACCCTAAACGCAAAACGCAAAAATGCAAACTGCGGGTGAAGGGTAAAGGGTTTCTCAACAATAGGATGGGTAACAAACTCCCAAAGATCGAAGATATCAAGGATACACTCCACCTTACACGACCAAAGCGAGTAGTTGAAACACGAGAGGGTTGGACAAGTAGTCCTTCTTGATGCTTGTGACTGAATTGGATAGGTAGTCCTTCAAATTTTCACCTCCTGGAGTACATGTAGTAGGGTTTTGGGAAGCTTCTGTAATCACTGCATAGACTGGTTGGGTTGATCCAAAGGCTCCTATCTTTTTATTCTGATACCAAACCGTCTTCTTTGGGTAAAATAGGGAGTATGGACACCTATATAGAGGGTGCCATGGAAGGCATATGAAGGCCAATAGAACGGGCATTCTATGAAACATGAAGAGAACAGGGAGAGAGACAATCTGCAAAAGAAGAAGAAAAGAAACCTGCACTGAACAACAAATAAATGTTGAATACAAGAGGACTAATTAGTCCCTACACACAGCCCACAGCATCAGTGAGGCACCAGATCAAGCTAATGATGATGGCAGCACCGAAGCTGGAGAAAGATGACGGAGTCGAAGCGTGCATCTGCCAAGGAAGGAGGGAAAATGATATAACTATCTAACTACCAAGTGGAAAATGGCTATAAATAGTCAATTATCCCAAAGACTGGCTGACTTGAAATCTAGGGCTAAAAATATGGCCGACCACCATTTAATGCTGGTCAAAATGCTAGAAATGATCAAAAAAATCCTGGAAAGGATGGACAATGTTCGGTAGGTGAGGCATGCTGAAGAATGCAAAAATTGCTCGAGAAATGTACATAAAATCCCAACTGGAGGTGTTCAGAGGTTAGATCTATAAGCCTATTGCACAGAATGTTGCAAGTTCATAAAATTTATCCACTGTCACCAATGAGTCTTCCACTCCAACTCCTCTTGCACCTCCCACCGCTAATCAGTTGAGATAGGATAGGTGTGATACCTAGGCACATGCTTCGATTGTTTTCTCATACAAAAGACATGTTATTCTACATATTCGATCATGCACGATGCCCAAGGATACTTGGGATAAACTTGCCTCATTGTATCAGGTGTGCAATGAGACTCGTGTAGCCTATTTGCACAAACAACTTGAGATGGAACACATGAAAGAGGGTGATTCAGTGGATGCCTACATTACACATATCAAGGACATAACGGAGCAGCATGCAAATATTGATGAGATAATTCCTAATGCTTCTCTTATTTCTACACTCTTAACTAGCCTACCTGACACTCATCAAAGTTTTGACACTATACTTTGCTTACTTACAAAAGGAGATGTTGATGCATACACATTTAATGCATTGATGTCATTGTTATTGCAAGGAGAGAAATCACGGGTGAATCACTCTAACATAAGGAAAATCAAGGGTTTGCAGCCAGCCATAGAAACAAAGGGAAGCCATGGCAACCATCAAACTCAAAGGGAAAAGGTAAATTAGCTTCTTCTACAAACTCTTCAAGCACCAAGGATGAGGGTGCTAAGGAAAAGAAATGCAATTATTACAGAAAAAAGGGGCATGTCATTGAGGAATATAAAGAGAGGGTTGCAGGTGAAAAAAAAAAAGCAATCACGGTTAACTCTTGCTAAAAATTCAACAAGTGCAAAGGATGCAACAGCACATCTAGCAAGTTTAAACGTTGGTCAATCTTATGCTTTTGTCGTGCATTGTTCATATGATCTCTCTTCTCATGCACATGGCTTATCAATGGCCGAAAACAACAATACATGGTATTTTGACAATGGCACCTCCAAGCACATAACATCCTTTCGTGACTTGTTTGTATATATGCAAATGTACAAAAAGGGATATCAGTTGTATGTGAAAAATAATGCTTCGCATGCAATCCAATGCATTGGACAAATTCCAATTGTTGCTGAAGATGGGAAAATTGTTATACTTAAAAAGGTTTTGCATGTGTCTAGCATAAAGAAAAACTTGCTTTGAATTTCAGCCATTGCATGTGTTGATTTTGTGGTTAAATTCCACATGGATCAATACAGTGCCTATGACTATAGTAATGGGGATGCCCTCATTCACTGGTGCATTGTACAATGTCCTATGTCAGCTTGATTTTTATGAGAGGAAAGCATCAAGGATGCATTATAGGTTGATGCCACCATTATGGATGACACCGAGTTATAGCATGCTCGATTTGGTCATCTTAATTATGGTAGTTTGTTTTGCTTGAGAAGCAAAAATGCAGTGCTTGATCTCCCTCCATTGAAAGCACCTACTCATAATGTATGCGAGAGTCGTGTACTTGGCAAAATGCATCATGCTTTGTTACCTAAAGGTGGATCCATGCATGCTAATCAAAAATTACGGCGGCTTGTGCATAGTGATGTTTGTAGACCCATACGTGTCAAATCCATCAAAGGATACTTGTACTTTGTTACCTTCATTGATGACATGTCCCGTCATTGTTGGGCATATGCTTTGAGGCACAAAACAAAAGTGTTTGCATGCTTTAAGACCTTCTTGGCCTTGGTTGAAAATGACAGTGGATGCAAGCCGATTACACTCCATACAGATCGAGGGGGGGAATATATGTCACAAGTGTTTAACCCTTTTTCGGCTGAAAGGGGCATTACACATCACTACGCCTTACATACCTCAACAAAATGGTGTGGCTAAGAGAACCTAAAATATTGTTAGGAGAAACGCCACCCTTTAACAATGTGCCTTCCACATACCGCAAGTGAGCACATTCTTTTATCCTAGGGCCATTGTGATGGATATTCCCCTTACTACCTCCAAACACTCACTTCCATCGACCTCTCAGTCACAAGGATTTCCATCCTCCGCTTATGGTGCATCATCACACACTCCATGAGTCACTCCCATGCAGGAATTCCCATCATCTACACCACTATCCCTATCCCTCTTCCATGGGCTACTCACGTAGTCACCATGCCCATGCCTAGTCAATCCATTCCCACTTTTGGATCCACTATGCACACTTCACACATGCATGGTGGGCACTCTAGGATTAATTTTGATTTTGAAGTGTACTCCACTCCCCTACCCTACCCACCCTATAGTACTACCAATCCTATTGCTATGGCCAAGAATACCTTCACGGATAAGACTCGTTTTAATAGGTCCAATTTCACCACTTGGTCAAACTTCATGCAACAAGTGCTTGAATCTCAAGGCCTTTGGGACCTAGTTATTGGTCTAGAGTCTGATTGGTTGGCCCTCCCTTGGCTCACCCTAATCACATCCGTCAATGGAGAGCCTATTATGCCACAAACAATGTTAAGCTAGTGCAGGAGTTGCTTCCTGAGATCCACTCTCAATTATGATATTGGTCTAGAATCTGTGCTAGACGCTTGCTTGGCTCACCTTGATCACATCCATCAATGGAGAGCCCGCAATGCCACAAACAATGTTGAGCTGATGTAAGGGTTGCTTCCTAAGTTAGACTGTCAATTATAATATTTTCCCCTCGTATCTGAGCATTGGAGTCATCTCATTGATTGCTATGTGATGTGAGAACACATTAGATGTATCAATCTCAACTTTGAGCTTCAAGAGTTTTCCATTAAGGAAGTGGATAATCTAAAAGTCAAGTTGGCTGAATATAAGCGGTAACTCACCGAGTTTGCCACTACAGGCTCACCGAAGTCACATGATGATCACATTACATTCTTTGTGAACAAGCTTCCTAAAAAGTATTTCCACTTCATCCAGCACATCGTCCTATTGCTCCACTTGCCAACCTTCTATGAGTTCGAACGTCAATTCTTGTGTCACATGAGGCTACATGATCAAGTCCACAAGAAGTCCTCCCCACATTCTTATTCAAAGAAAGGTCTAGTTACCTCTTCTTCACGAGGAAAAATCGGAGATGGCAAGAACTCTCAAGATGTGAAAGCAACTCAAAACAAGGGTGCAGACAAAGAGTGCCGTACCAAGGCCCACGAACTTCCCCCTAAGAGACCCCAACATACCACTACAACTACCTCCACTCATGTTGGACAATCCAATGAGGCTACACCTCCCCCTGCTGCCCCATCTGCTCCTTCTAGTCTCATTGAAACTAGACATGTGGCACATGGACAGCCTCAGCAGCCCATATCTTTAACTACCCCTAAAGGATTAGCTGATTGGTTTGCTAGCTCCTCTCCTATAGCATTCTTTGCATCTATTCTAGGGTCTCTCCTACACCTCCATCTAGGACCACTTCCCAAGTACCTTGGAATACTCTCGGCTAGCATCCTCTAGATTTCTTAGTTTTTGAGGCTTATGTGTCCAGCCCATAGATTACTTTGTCCTTAGGTTTTCCTTCATTTGTCTCTTGCTGCATTCACTCATACACATACACTCATTACACATCTTTTTTTGTTTAGCTTTACTTTTCAGTTTTGTTTTGCTTTGAAGCGTCTCAATATTGACCTCTATTTTTGTAGCTTTTGATCTCTTTTGCAAGGTTTTGTATTATGGTACAGGGCTAACATGCAAGCTTGGACTGGAGACATGGGATGCACACCTATCACCATCTCTTCGTAGTTTCATCTTCTCAAGAGCTGTACTCTTCTGCCGGCATGAGGCTTCCCCTCCCAAGGCAAATTGTGCAACATCTCTCTTGATGCTATCATGGCGATGACTTCTACCTTGCTCTTCTAGTTAGGGTGCTTCATCCTCATCTTCATCTATCATAATGATTCTCAGCACCACACAAAGTCCAACATCAAGCTCCTTCCGCCTTGACATCCAAGGTTGAGAGGAGGTCTAACTCCCACAATTCCAAATATCCAAGGTACCACTTTGCATGAGACATGGAGAAGGTATACAACAATGCAGTGTATGAGAGATTATGGAACATGGATCCCTACAATTCTCTAGAAGAGCTCACGAGAATCTTAGCGCATACATTGGATACCTCAATAGCATATGCAATCCCATACACTAAGGTATCACAAGGAAGGTCACCGCATAGCATGTTTCCACAAAAAAACTGCTATGATGAGGAGTGCTAAGACACATGTGCTAGATTAGATCAGGAGGTCTCACTTGGAATTTATACTCACAAAGTTCCTCACACTAGTGACCACTAAGGCTCCTTCTCCACCAACGTCCATTGTTTCAATCCCAATGAGTTTATGCCCACGTGGGATTATCCCAGAGCAAGCCATACCCTTATGTTGAGCGAGATGTCCCCAACCCCGAGCCTGAACCCCAAGGCAACGGCCCAATCATCCTCACCATCGACAAATACAAGCCATTATTGCACACCATAGGAGACGCCCACCAAGATACCTCAATCTCCTTATGTTGGAGCAGCTGCTACTGCAACACCCTATGAGGGGGATCTTGGGATGAGCAAAGAGTAGATCATCCTTAGATTTCTATTTTTCTAAATTTAGTTCTTACTTCTTGTTTTACTTTTTTCAGTACCCTATTTTACTTCTAGATTCATTTGTTTAGACATACTTTGATTAGACTCTTTGATAAGACATCATTGTGGTTGTACCATATCCTCTGCTCTTATAGGCCATTTTGGCCTTTGGTAGACCATTATATATAATTCTTTCTCTCTCCCCCAACAATTGTGCACCTCACAAATTACTTTACCTTTGTTGTGTTGTGCAAGTCTTAGATTCATAGGTCATGTCCTTTCGATATGCTGATCAGGTCATAATTACCCATGGAAGTGTATAATCACTTCATATTAGCCTTTTGTCCTTTTCCATCTCTTCTTCTAAGTGGAATATACAAAGCACAAGTCTCTAATATATGCTTTATTTTGTTCTTGCATGCTATTTGAATGGTTGACTACAATTGGTTGCAAACAGTTACCATTATGTGCATGCTCTTTGACATGGTTTGAAGCAATGCCCCGCTGATAAGCCTTTCAACACCATGGTTCAACCAACCCCAATCCATCCAAGGGACATGAGTGACTCCCCTCATCAGAGTTTGAAAATAATCAGGAAACCAAGGATTCTCTAGTGAAAGACTTTATGAATGTAAACGACAAGCATATGCCTGGTGTTAATAACTTAGATTAGTATTAATAAGAACTTGGACTGCAAGAACAGACTGATTTCAAAGCTTAAAACAGAGCCTTACCTCTGCTTGCATGCCTGCATGCCTCCGCACTCCCGTTGCATCATACATCACAATGAGACTGAAACCAAGGCAGACAGGAAAAAGAGCATCACTTATTCCGTGGCACAATGCCACGGATGTTGTAAGAGCAACACACAGAGCTGAATGTGACGAAGGCATTCCTCCAGACCCAAGCAGCATCTTGAAGTCCCAGCGTTTTTCCACAAAGAAGGTGGTGAAAACCTTGAGAGCCTGAGCAAGTGTCCATGCAACAAGACCAGACATGAAAGTAGGATTTGCAGATAGGGTTGTAACGACTGGACTGATCTGATGCTTGGCCATGGCAGTTGTGCTGAGCAATGCCATGCCCAAACCACCCTGCTCCATCAACTGCGGATGTCTCACCTCAGATTTCCCACCTCGAGATAGCTGCAAAATTTCCAGGCTGTGGGAATCCATCAATATCCTGTGAAGCTTCTCTGTAAAGGCAGATAGCATATCAATGAGGTGGCCACTGTGCCAGGTCGATAACAGTAACCAAGCTTTTTGATGCATACGCGACATGTGAGCGAAAATGACTTGTGAAGCAGCCACGGCGAGGGCAGCTACGGAGTATAAGGCCGCTGGGACATTGCATGAGCATCGCCCTCGAAAGTTGTCCATTGACAGGGGGCGAGATGAGCTTGTGAACGAACATTTGTCAGAAGGGAAGCTGCTCTTGACTGACAATGGCCTTGACAACTCGAGCGAGAGAGTCGAATTCCACGTCCTGGGACGGTTTGGCCATAGGCTGCTGGGCTTCAAAGACGATCCACGTGATTGCTGAACATGCAGAGGTGAAGAAGACAGAGGGAATGCGATACCAGGAGAGAAGTTGTCGAGCTGAAAGAGCGCCATAACGAACACGAGCTCGGAAATGCAGCTAATGTACGGAGTTGAAGTGCATCAGAGGATGGTAGTACCAGTAGGCAAGGGGATTGCAGGCAATAGGAGAGGGGGGAAATTCGTCATTGAGGCTGTCTGAACTTGCAATCCGAGAGAGAGAGAGAGACAGGTGTTGGGTGCGTTCTACAGTCACACTATCGGTTGCGAGGAGGGACGAGAGAGTGCTATATGCTTCGACTGGAGATTGATTGACCGGATTGCCCGACGTCGAGTAGCGCACACACGAATATGCTGGAACAATTGTGAGAGCAGCTTTTCTCACATGATCTCATCTCTTTATTTCTAGAAGGCCATTCGCTCTCAAACCTTCAAAATACGAGGCTGGTAAGGCAACAATAAACCACGATCAAAAAGTTAGAGGCCCAAGACATGTGTAGGTCCATTCGGCCTCCACGCATCACTTGAAAGTTGAAGTTATTGGCATGTGGATGGGTGACCAAAACTTTAACTATGAACAAAGCCAACTCTCGCAGGTTTAGCCAATACCCCTCAAAAGGAAGGTACTTGTTTTGGTGGACCAATCAAAGTCCATGTTATGTGGCAAAACTAGATTGTGGCATTCAGGAGTCGCTCCTTACTTGGCCGTTATTTCCCCTTCTGCATAGATAGTCCTACCAAATCGTGGACTTGCACAAGGCCATTGCACTTCAAGTTCTTGTTTAGTCTACGTAGGTTAATACACTTGTGCGGGACCGTTGCACTTCAAGCTCATGTTATCATCTACATAGGTTAACGCACTTGCACAAGGCTCATCTCTTATCAAACAAGATCAACAAGTTACAAAAAGCTAACTTATCACTAGCACTCCCCATTAAACCCTTACAAGGCACGAGTATCATGGTGCTTATCAAATGTAGTTGTGCATCTCCCCCTCTCACACACAAACTATTTCATTGTTGTAAACATAGAGCTATATTTAGTGTTTCTAAGGTTCGAGACCTTACAAAGTCTACTTCTTCATCCTAAAGTTCATCTCTCTTTGCACACATGCTTTAAAATAGATATAGACTCAAATTTTGCAATATATACCTCACTTTACCATGTAACAATTGCAATGGATCTCTCTCTCTCTCTCTCTCTCTCTCTCTCTCTCTCTCTCTCTCTCTCTCTCTCTCTCTCTCTCTCTCTCTCTCTCTCTCTCTCTCTCTCTCTCTCTCTCTCTCTCTCTCTCTCTCTCTCTCTCTCTCTCTCTCTCTCTCTCTCTCTCTCTCTGTGGCAAAGCATCTACAATTAATCAATTAGACAAATAATCATGCAAAATGTGTATAATTGTGTACATATGTGATTATGTGCATTCTATTACATGCTTGTTAGATTAAATTTAACATATCAATGTATAGAAGATACTTGATCATCATGATATATACATCTAAAATTGTCAAGCATTTTTTTGATATCTTAGGCACATATATGTATATAACATGCATGCACACCTACAAAAAATGTTTGATGACCCAATAACATATACTTATGCATCAATTGTGCACAAAGTAGAATGCTTAACAACTCTCTACATTGCATATTTGTGCCAATGTATTCATCCACCATTTTCAACAAAGAATTGAAGTATGTATGATACACCTTTAGGAAATGACAAACCTCTTGGTGGAATATCTTGACCACAAACCATAAAGATCTTGTTAATTAGATTGCTCTCAATGCTAAACCAAATAAAATACACTTGCAAATTACAAAGCTAAACTGCCTCTCATAGCCCACCCAAAACTCAAAATATTATCATAATATTCAGTCTACTCTCAAACCTCACCCTCATTGCTTACAAGATGAATCCCATATGCCCTTTCTACATTGTTC
This sequence comes from Lygodium microphyllum, assembly GCF_053477565.2. Classification (NCBI taxonomy): domain Eukaryota; kingdom Viridiplantae; phylum Streptophyta; class Polypodiopsida; order Schizaeales; family Lygodiaceae; genus Lygodium; species Lygodium microphyllum. The sequence continues at coordinate 133,005,108 of NC_141142.1, forward strand.
TTATCTCTACTCTTTTCCTCTCCTCATCTATTAAAAACGTCACACTCTTATGCCCCCTCTACACCTTATTCTTATCCTTCTCTCTTCTTCCACTCTCAAGAGAATCACAAACACACACATGCTCTCTCTCTCTCTCTCTCTCTCTCTCTCTCTCTCTCTCTCTCTCTCTCTCTCTCTCTCTCTCTCTCTCTCTCTCTCTCTCTCTCTCTCTCTCTCTCTCTCTCTCTCTCTCTCTCTCGTTTCAATATCTCTCACAAGCATCCCAAATCCACCCAACTAAGTGGAATTATATTGTAAACATACATTATGCAAATAGTCTTCATCATGAACATTGCCTTGATTATGAATCACACTCCATCCCATATCCCTCATTCGAGTGGAGTTGTATTTGTGAGTATAAAGTAAGCAAATGGGCTTCATCACACGAGCCTTGCTTTTAATTATAAATGGTGCAATCATATTATCAAGCTATTCAAAAACACCCCATGATTAATTAATACAACATTTATTTGTCATGTTAGCCCAACTTGCACATGCTTCAACATCAACCACAAGACTTTTGATAAGACTTACAAGAGAATGTTTGTGCACATAATCCAAAACATAATTTAAATGAAAGATAAGGCCTACATAAAAAATGAGTCCAACATAAATTATATCATTGTAAGGTGGGAATAAGTGTTGGTATAAAATGTAAGAGTATAATTGGCCCCATAACCTATGGTAGGTTGTGTGTGTGTGTGTGTGTGTGTGTGTGTGTGTGTGTGTGTGTGTGTGTGTGTGTGTGTGTGTGTGTGTGTGTGTGTGTGTGTGTGTGTGTGTGTGTGTGTGTGTGTGTGTGTGTGTGTGTGTGTGTGTGTGTGTGTGTGTGTGTGTGTGTGTGTGTGTGTGTGTGTGTGTGTGTGTGTGTGTGTGTGTGTGTGTGTGTGTGTGTGTGTGTGCGTGCGCGCGCGCGTGCGTGCGTGGAGACCATTAATCAAAGTAACTATAGGACTTCACAATGATACTTATGTATTACTAGGATGGGATAGCGATATGCAAAAATGAATTACATAGCCTCATTGAATTTTGATTGGATGACAAGGAATTAAGTGTATCATTGCAAGGTGGGAACAAATGTTAATATAAAAGGTAAGAGTACACTTGGCCTCATAAGCTATGGTAGGAGAGAGAGAGAGAGAGAGAGTGTGTGTGTGTGTGTGGTCCAAAAGCTATAGAAAAAGAAATAAAATAAATTTTAATATACATTGCAAGATAAGACATGTTTCCAAGGGAATCAAGCTAGGAGTATTTCATACTGTATTGTAGAGATTTCCATTGACTTTACAAGAGGGGCTTTGGAGCTAGATCCATGACATATCTTAAGTAAATAAACATAGCAACAAAAATAACTAAGTAATTAAAACGGTATGAAGAGGTTACGCCTAGTACTTGCATCCATACAAAAGAAGAAGATTAGTACCTTACAACTAATTTGGTTTCCAAGTGTCGGAAGCACAATGTAGTTGTCATCCCCTTCACCATATCCAATCAAATACACGTCGCTTGTCTAGAATTGACCCAACCATGTATTGTTCACGTCACTTGTCTAGAATTGACCCAGTCGTGTATTTTTATGCATCATCTATAGAGGTGGGAATTCTAGATTGTTGAGTAAAGGGGTTAAGCAATGTCAGGTTTCAAAGCTATAGCAAATGTAGTGGAATAAGAGCAAGGTGTGGGTGGGCTTCCTATCAAAGGAAGGTAGAAAGCAATTGATCAGACTGTAAGCAAAGTATGCAAGATGGCCAGCATAGAAATGAAGGGTACCTCAAAGTAGAGAATATTGAAGATCTCTTGTCTTTAGCTACCTTACACGTGGTGCCTTATCCATATCAATGGCATCCAAATTGATTGTAAAGCAAACCATAGATTTATCTACACTACTCATATTGTAATAACAAAGTTAAGCATAGGAGTAGGTAGCCATGGAGTGTGTGGTACAACAAATCTCCACTTGTTAATTGTTTCCTTAGATATGGGCACTTATAATGGTATGTGCATATGATACAAGAGTTGTAAATAAAGAAAATATATGCACAATGTTCATTACCTTGTGCCGGTGCCGTAAGAAGGGCAATATGAGCACTAGCATGATGGTCACATAGCCTAAGTACCAACATATAAGGCACCAACTTGAGTACAAGCGTGACATGCAGCATTGGTACTTATAATGGTTTATGCATATGATACAGGAGTTGCATAAGAAAGGAATGTAGGTATGTTGATTATTACCTCTATGTTGAAGCGATAAGAAAGCCATCATGAGCAACCATGTGACTTGCACCATCCATCATTAGGATGATAGTCACAACCACATTTGACGGTACCAGCTTAGTGGACGTAGGAGGTAGACATGGTGTGATCCAAAGATAACTTGTGCAGCAAGGAATTGCGTGATGGACATGCTTTTTGAGCCCTCGAGTCATCAAAACGGAAGCTGCTAATGAGCTATGGTGGAATCGATGCATTATAGGTAGCCTGAAGGGAATATCCACGATTTGAGGAGAGGAGAAATGGCGGCACTATAGATGAAGCAGCTTCAACGAGATGAAATGCCAATCCAAATTTGCCTGTGCATACGTAGTTGTAGTGTAAATGTAATATCGAGGCCTGTTGGCACCAAAGATCTATTGATGCTACTTTTGTATTTAGGCTCCTGGTATGCAAAAGACGTTCCTTTCCGAGATAAATGTGCCTAAATGCATCAATAATGGTTAGAGGGGCCTAACCGGCCATAGATGTGATAAAGGTGTGTAGTAAATGAGTAATATCAATGTTGGATTTTGGCAATAGTATTTAATAAAGAGAATACTTTGGTTTAGTGTAGAACTGAAAGACACTAGTTCCCATTCCGTATTTTAACACCAATAAGCTTCTAAATTGGAGTGGCAATTTATTGACGCTTAAATTGCAATCGAGAGGCACTCTTAATGCTTGTGCACTCCTATTGGAATTGTAATAATAACACTAATGCAAGGTAGCTTAAAACCCCAATGACACTTATAACACATTCATACGGTGAGAGTGAAAGCAAAAAACTCCATGCTCTATGAAAGGTGATCAAGAAATTGTTAGTTTGTACAGTAAGTACAAATTCCTTTACAAATTAGAGAGAGAGAGAGAGAGAGAGAGAGAGAGAGAGAGAGAGAGTGAGTGTGTGTGTGCGCGCGTGCGTGTGTGCGTGCCTACGCATACATGTGCATGTGCACATTTGCATACGTGCGCGCACATGCGCACGTGCACGCGTGCGTGTGTGTGTGTGTGTGACTAGAGACCATTAATCAAAGTAATTGTAGGACCTCACAATGATACTCACATATTACTAGGGTGGGATAGCAATATGCAAAAATGAATTGCATAGCCTTGTTGTATTTTGATTGTATAACAAGGAATCATATTAGAATGGATAAACAATAATATAAGCATAGCAATGAAATCCAAGCAAAAGTAATTTGTAAGAGGAGGGGTCAAGGCTAGTACTTATAAAGTCAAACATGACATTGAGTAGTGAGTATTAAATAAATGTTCCTACATTAGAGGTATTAGAAGCACAACCCCCTTGCTATCTCAAACACCAAATTTAATAGCCTTTACATTCTAGTGGTACTGCTTAGTTAAGCAAAAAGCATGATTGTGGGGATAGTTCCCAGCCCATATAAATAAATCAAGCCAAGAATTTTGGGCATTTTAATGGTTGTGTTCCATGGGGATAACAATATGCGTATGTTAGGAGATTTAGTATATACTCATTCCATATTATAAAATAAAAAATAAGTAATGCTATTATTGTAAATAAACATGCCAATATTAAATATTCATTGATGTTCTTATCGATCTAAATTGTAGCACAAATGTTATAGGTGCAATAGATACGAAGTGATAAATTAGCCCTATGGCAACAGGTTGAGGGGACTATTTTAAAAATAATTGAGATGCTAAGAAATGGAAGTATAATGCTTGCTAGTGAAGAAGCTAAGGGGAAAGAAGAATACCTATGCAATATGATTATGATAGCACATGGAGAAGGCCATGTTTTTGAGGCAAGAACATGTAATAAATGAGGTTGTGTTAAGTTAGTAATGTGAAGGATGCTTAAGGCCTTTACCTTTTGAAGTTACAACTATGCAAGGGTGGCCTTGTGTCAAACATAGAACATATGGGTTGCATGAGTATAAGAGGGCCATGTAGTGGATAGAGCGAGATCATAACACGAGTAGATGTAGGGTTTCTAAAGAATGATAGTAGTAGGAATAGTGGAGCAAGAAGTAAACCCACAAGTGCCACATAATGTTAGGAGATACAAGGCTTAAGAACATAATAGAAAAGGTGAGTGGGATAATGCCAAAGTGATAGTTCTAATCAGGGTATGGTGTAAGTAGTTGTTGGTAGCATCATTCAACATCTAATGTTGCTCTTCAATGAGCCAATTGGGTCCTTATGGGTGTAATTATGTGGTTGCCCAAGATGTTATGAGAAGCCATTTGCAAAGTATGACAACAAGAGAGAAGAGAGGGCCATGGGTTTGCATGATCAACTTAGTAATGGTGCAAAGGTGGTGCAAGAGCGTTGATACCTCCTAATTTCTCTCAAGGCCACTTGTACCTGGCTTCCACTTGTGTTTCTTGTGGGGATGCTGAGGAGGACCCTTGTGAGGGTGGCTTGAGAAAGGTGGGCTAGGTTGAGAAGGGGGTGCATCTGAGCTAGTAGATGCTCCAAGGGGCTGAACACGATATGGGGCTCTGAGCGGAAGCTTATTTGCAACTACCTTAGACCTAGCCATCTTTCCTACACAAGAGATGTGAGAACTCAATGAATAAGATAGAAAGTGAAACCCTCTTTTATGTAACCCTAAACTATAAGACTCATTCACATAGATGAGAAAGAGGAGGTGATGTGGCAAATTGAGTGGCTCTCATATATGTGTGGCCATAATAGTGGCACATAGACTCTATAATAAGTGTTGAAATAGCAAGGAATAAGCAAAGAAGCGTCTAATATAGAAAAATCTTGAGCTTGCCCATTATGACATGTCGTTGAAGGTGATCATCTTGTGTGTGCTCCTAAATAAGATGAAATGTCTATATAATTTGTTAACCCCAGTGCAAGGCAAGGAAAAACAAGGCACGATAAAATACAAGAAAAATCTAAAAATGTGGACACAACGGAAGAAATGGTAAAGAAGTGTAAGGATAGCCCACAGAAATCCAAGGCAAGTGTAAAAGGCAGAAGGCGCATGTTTAAATGCAAGGCGCACCTGAAATTTTGTAAAAGAGCGCCAAGCTCCCTCTTGTGCAATTTGTAAAATCTAGATGGGTGTAGGTGAAGGGATAGGGTGGAATAGAAGGGAATAGGAAAAGAGGACCTTGGCTTTTAGGGCTTGTATATAAACCCAAAAGGTAAAGGAGAAGCTCATTCTTTGGTGTGTGGAAAAGTGGACTCATCTTCTTCTCTTCCTCTCTTCTCTTTGATTGCTTGTGTGTGCTTGACAGAGGGAGTGAGTGTGTGAGGGTGAGGGATCTTGGAGGTGAAGCTCTCCATCTTCTCCTCTCTTCTTTTTCTCTTCTCTTCTCTTCTCTTGTCTCGCGTGAGGTTATGGAGGATGGAACTTGGAGGTAGAGGCTTGAGAATGCTCGAGCTTGCATCACGAATCATGGAGCTATCGGAGGGCTTGGGGGAGGAGGCTACTCCATCGAGCATCAAGGTAAGCTCACTACACTCGTAGGATCGAAGGCGCGTCGGCTAGGTGAGAGATAGCCATAGGTACTTGCTTGAAACGCTTGAAGGGATAAGTGGTCCGTGGGTCTTGGTGGTTAAGTGGTGAGTTCCCTCTACATTTTGTTTCTATTTTGGGACCAACAGATTCAAGCTTGAGCGCCTGCACATCTCAACTCGAGCATCGAAGTAAGGGTTCATCCTCTAATTGAAGCTTGAGATAGATAGGAGGTTTTGGGTTTTTAATCCTTGCAACAAGTAATTATTTTTGGTTTTTGATGAATAGGCAAGTAGGAGAAATCATTTCAGTACTTTACTTTTTTTTTTTGTTGCATTTAGAGTAGATAGGATCAAGAAATCAAAGCGGAAAGCTTTAGGGTTATCGCTGTAAAACAAGCCCAAGCAGGGCATAAATAAAAAAAAACAAGGAAAAAAAGAGTACTTGAATGGATATATGTCGCTAAGAAAGTGATTGGAGAGGTCAAGCCTTAGCCAGGGAAGGGTTTATAACCCAAGAGGCCAAGGGAGAGCTCATTTGCAACTGTGGCAGAGAGAGAGAGAGAGAGAGAGAGAGAGAGAGATCCATTGCCCGTGTTGGATCGATTGCTTCACCCAGGAGTCTTTTGTGCATTGCATGTATATACAACTACTCTACTCTATCCATAGCTTTGATGTGGAGGTGCGTGCTATATGTCGTGACTAAATCATATGATTTGATCGATTCGTTGTTGTATCTACCAAAATTGTGTCGCATTTGGCCTGTCTGATGATGGCGATCTTGGGTTGAACCCGAAATTGGCCCTCGACCCTCGTGTTTGTTGGCTATTCGGCCCACCACCATTCGAACGCTTAGGACTCGGCCCGGACGAATCAATCATTTGGCCCATCTTACTCTGACACTTGAAAATTCGACCCTCATCTTGTCGACTCAGCCCCACCTAGTTGATTTGGCCCACTACTATTCAGCCATTCGACCCTCGGACAACCACATTCGGACCGGACCAGTTGCATTTGGCCCTTGGCCATTCGGATAGTCCGAATTGGACATTCAGCCCCTGCAATTCGGGCATGTCGAGATGAATTCGGACATGTTGAAAATTTGAAAAAAATCTAAATTCAGCCCGACATGCCCGAATTGCAGGGGGCAAATGTCAGATTTGGACTTTCGAATGGCAAAGGGCCAAATACAACTGGTCTGAATGTCAAATTCGGACTAGTCAAAATGTGGGTGTCCAAGGATCGAATGGTTGACCAAGTGGTTTCCTGCCGTGCAAACCCTAAAGGCCATACAAACGCTCAAAATACCTTTTTGGCGCAAGAAATAGAAAAATCAACGAAACACGAACTTAGAAGCGACTCTAGCCAACCAGTTAGCAGTCCAAGCCACTAGTAGCACCAGACTGAGTCATAGATCCCCAAACAAATCTCGATCGAGCTAAACGACGTAGCACAAATCCTAGGACTAGTGAGAATGGCAGCCAAAAATCGAACTTATAGCCTATTAGGTCAAATCTGTAAACGAGAGTGCAAGAGTCGCATAGTCACTTTACCTTCGCACTCGTACTATTTTTCAACACTTGAAGTACACCTAAGAAAAACCAAAAGTGTAATTCCACACAGTGTATGGAAGAGAGTACACACACACACACACACACAGAGTGACTCTAAATTTAGGATTGTTTGCAATTAATAAGGAACACACTCATATGCAACCATAGAACGAACCCACTAGTAGGAGGAGACCTTGAGACATAGTTGGGTGATCAAAACCCCAAGCGTAGGACCAAGTGGAAGATGCAATAGAGAAGCTAGACGCACCAAGGACAGACACCATTGAAAGAGTGGATCTACCCAATCTAATCAATCTCAATGACAACTTGGTGGAGAGAGAGACTACTGACATGGCAGAGACAAGTACTAACTGCCGCAGATGAAACAAAGAACTCGACACCTGGGATATTTCCCAGAGGTGATCCAGGAAATGATGAATAAATATGACACGCAAACCGAGCTGGACCACCACGGTAGGCTAGCCGAAGATTATATAGCGGATCTCAAGGAGAAAAGAAAGCTAGCATGCAAAGCCTTGCAAGGCACAGTGCATACAATCAGGAACTGCAAACTAGAAGCTTAGGGCAGAAAATAGAAATGCGAGAGATATAGCAGAGTGTTGGCTCTGGTAGGCAGAAATTGGACATGACCAAACACATAGAGAGAGAGAGAGAGAGAGAGAGAGAGAGAGAGAGAGAGAGAGAGAGAGAGAGAGAGAGAGAGAGAGAGAGAGAAAGAGTGTGTGTGCTAGAAGAGAATCTCACACTGAGCGAGCTTCTAACAAAGTGACTACTAGATAACACGGCGGTAGAGTAGAGTGCAACAACTCTAGCGACTTCACTGCTTGTAGAATTAGGAGTTACCCAGGGCTCCAAGAGCCAACCTAAAATCCCTATAGCCACAAAGCAGCTAGATAAATATCAACCAGACAACGATCCCTACAACTTTGTAGAGTAGTTCAAGCAAGTTTGTGAAGCCAACGACCTCATTAATCTCGCTCAATGATCACAAGCTTTCGGCTTATGCTTGGGCGATAAGGGAATGACATGGTATACCATCCTAGAGGCCGCATAGCACAATAACTTCAATAACCTCAATAATCTCTTCATTAAGAGATTCTCAGAGGCTTGGTACTCAGACAAATTGGTATTCAGACAACCTGTTCATACGACTCATGAACGTGAAATAGAGAGATAATGAAGACATCAGGGATCATGTGACCCATGTGAGGAGTCTCTTTAAGAGAATCCTGATGAATGAATGACCCATGGAGAGAGTGGTGTCCACAATCTTCATCAATGAGACATGGAGTGAAGAACTCTATAAGGCCTTAGTAGGCAATTCAAGCTTGCAGCGAGACGCACTAACTAGGGTCTTTGAAGAGGCCATCAGAGTGGATGACCAGCTCAAGGAGAGAAGCTCCAGGAGCTCAAGCTGAGAAGAGACTAACTCTAGAAACTTTGAGAGAGCTTCAACATCAAGCGAAAAATTAGGCCCAAGTACTCAGGACAAAGGAAAGGGCGTTGACCCAAGTTAGGAGCTAGCGAAGATGAAGATGGAGCTAGCCAAACTACAAGAGATGATGAGACGACTAACACGTCCTCATGTTCAATGTGTGTATTGTGGCAGAAACCACCTGCTAGCTGAGTGTTAGGACCCCAGGTCTCAACCTTGTGCAAATTGCGGTAGGTTCGACCACGATGCCATGCATTGTAGACTGCTAAGGAGACTTCTGTACTCGCAACCTTACAATCACCCTTACCTAGCGAATAGGCCACCAAACTTCTTTAGAAGGGGAGTCCCGTTGGGTTTCTGAGCATCCAATGATGCTAAACTAGCCATTCCTAGGATGGAGATAAACCCCACAGGAATACCCATACCAATTGGACCCTACGTAACCCATCCATAGATTGACACTCCAGTCCACTATGTGGAGGAGCTAAATGAGAAAGAACCTTATGTGAACCCTTATGTCTTGTATGACAAAGAGGGTAATCCGATCCTTATGGATTACAAACCAATACCAACGATGGCGTTAGGTAGAGGTAGAGGTAGAGGCTTAGGAGGGTAAACCCAAGAGCCAATCTTAGGACTTGTGGTCACCTAAGACATATCTCCTCATGCTGCTCTGGAGGGAGCAGGCCAATCGTGATAAGGCATATCTTAGATGCACGGAGTGTGGAATCACTAATCTCTTTGCCAATTGCCCTAGACAAAACCTTCCTCTAGTTTGGGAAATTGTGCCATTAGTCCCATTGGGGTTGTTTGGTGTTGAGACACTCGACGGGGAGGCCACGCCCATCCCATTGCATCTCATGACCCGCGTATAGATGAAGCTGGCCGACATATGATTGCCAAGGCCTAGCAACTTAGACGTAGCTAAAATTAGAAAAAAGAGTCGTAGACGAAGGAAAAAGAAACCAAACATAAGGGTCACACTAAAAACGGAGAATGCCACAACGCTACCTGCTGGACAAAAGGTGATAGATGAAGCAGAAACGTCGGCTCCAAAGATGGCTGAGAAGGGAAGTGCAAAGGCCGAGGAGTACCCCAACCCAAAGTGCAAACTCGAAGCCATCGAAAAGTAGTGGGTGAAGGAGGCCCAAGAACACTTAAAAGATCTGAGCTCATATTGGAAGATGAGATCGATGATCTCTCAAGCATAAGCATGCCAGACTCATCACCATGAACAAATTCTAGAGACACGACTGCACCACAAGTAGTGCGGCTTAGATAGAGCTCAAACGCTATGGGCTAGCGAATCCGTCAAGGCCATTGGCCTGAAAACACAATTTGGAGAAAAGCAAGCAGCTAGCAACCTCCTCACCACACTAATGACCACCCCTATGATGCTAAGCCTAGGAGACTTGCTTAGGCAGCATCTGACACTGTGGCAAGAGCTAAAACTGTGGGTTGAAGGTTCGATGGAGCAAGCTTCCCCCGCTAACTTCCACAAATATGATGTAGAGATGCAAATACCGAGTCTGATGCTGCACTCAATGCCCAAATCCTTGCATGTCCATGCTTTCTAGAAAGGCATAGAAATGCATGCTGTCTTACCAGTCTCAGCTCTCGGAGATACCACAAGAAAGGGAATTGTAGACACGGGGACATGAGTTGTGTTTAGCCATGTAGTACTCCGTGTTTGGGGTAATCGGTCTATTGAGAATGCTAGGTTTAATGTCATGCTAGCTAACGGAATGAAGGTAAGGCCATTCGAAGTGCTAAAAAATTGTCCCTTGAAGATCGTAGAAGTCCAATTCTCCGTTGACTTTATAGTCATTAAGGGGGTGGACTATGACATCCTGTTAGGCCGGTCTTGGATGCACAATGCACGGGTTGTAGAGGATTGGGGTAACGGTCTAATCTTCTTAGGCAATAGAATAGAAGCTGTAAGGGTAGAGATGGATGCTTGGAAGATAAAAGTAGTTGACCTAGATGCCATCTCGGCCATGCTGAAGGGTGATGTCTAGATTAGAAAATTTTAGGGACTGTTGACTAAGTATATCCCTTGTCTAAAATATGAGCGAGATTGGATGCACATGCTAGCCACTATCAATCTGCCATTCTTGGACCATGAGGAGTACGAGCAGGCTGCTAAGGCGATCGTAAGCCCAGAGAAGAACCTTCAGTGCCAGTCTGCATGATGGCTAAAAGCTCAAACGAATGATCAAACCCTGTCAAATTCCATATTCCCAACAATAAGCAAGAACTCCTTGAGATCCTAGAGCATCTGACAAATAAGCTAGCAAGAAACCTAGTTGCTAAGCTTAAACCTCTCCAAGATCTCTTGGACGAGCCTGAGTGGCAATGGACCAAATTGCACGACTTAAACTTGAGGTACAATTGAGCCTTAGTCACCGACGAAAAGGAGGAGCCGTATCAAGACTTAGAAGATGACGAGCAGTTGGATGAAGATAGCTCTAACGATGAATATGAGGATTGTTGTTCCTTTAGTGACCAAAGCGAAGGAGAGATGGATATCATATAATATGCCACTGAGGGATGAGTGATAAAACACATATGAGCTGACCAAACCAAGCAAGAAGAATGTTTTTAGGATCTAGAAAGGAGTCATGCCCATGGATTGCAAACATACATGGTTGGAGCACATAGGAGCGATAGATTACGAGAAAGCAAGCCTAGTCCAACCAAGTGCTGCACCATTATTCAGGACGACGGATTCACCCTTTGAGATGCGACCTCCAAGAGAGACTCCCTCTTCTAGCGAAGATGGAGAGTTCGATTTTGAGTCGGAAGTAAGCTCAGATAGTGATCCCAAAATACCTCAACCTCCTAATACTAGACACACCAAAGGGGACCTATTCGTTCACCTAAGGCACCGCAGGCTGAATCATGAAAGAAGGAAGTAGCCCAAGGAACCACAGGCTAATGAGCAAAGAAAGCCGCAATACCTACCAAAGCGATTCACAAAGTTCAAAAAAGGTGATAAGGTGGTGATCTTGCTGGGAGCCAAATGCAAGGGGCAAGCTAGTGAACCAGTAGAAGGACCAACCGAGGTTAAGGAGGTCAATTTAGCCAAGGAAGGGGAGACACCCCAACCTGTCTTTATAGCTAATGACTTGACTGAGGAAGAGGAAGAAAGTATCCTTGCTCTCTTGCAAGAGTATATAGACATGTTTGCTTGGTCCCTCGATGAGCTAAAAGGGGTAGATCCGAGTGTAGTGACTCACAACATACCCATGACACCCGATGCAACGTCGGTCAAGCAGTGAACGTATCCAATGAATCCCAAGCACACTCATGCAGTCAAAGAGGAAATTGATAACCTGTTGAGAGCAGGATTCATTTATGAGATTGAGCACATGGACTAGGTCTCACCCATAATGATCGTGCTAAAAAAGAATGGAAAGATTAGAGTGTGTGTCAACTACAAGAAGGTAAGTGCTGCTACGAAGAGAGATGATTATCCATTGCCATACACTGAGCACATGCTCGTGAGAGTGGCTAGTAAAGAAGCCTACAATTTCCTAGACGGCTTTTCGATATACAATCAGGTGCAAGTGCATCGTGACGATAGACTACATTCGCCACTGACTGGGGTGTCTTCGCCCACATAGTCATGCCCTTTGGGTTGACTAATGTACCAGCTACCTTGCAGAGGCTCATGTGTGCTATCTTCAAAGACATATGTGCCCTTTGGGTTGACTAATGCACCAGCTACCTTCCAGAGGCTCATGTGTGCCATCTTCAAAGACATGCTTAGGAAGGAGTTAGAGGTCTTCGTAGATGATTTGTGTGTTCACTCTACATGGAAGGAACACTTAGATAAGCTTCGAGTGGTATTTGAATGATGTTAGTTATATCATCTCTCCCTGAACCCCTTGGAGTGCTAGTTCTGGGTAAAGCACGGATGCATCCTAGGGCACGTGGTGTCTAAGAATGGCATTGCCACGGACTTCTTGAAAGTCAAGGTTATTATCGATCTTCCACCACCATTCGATTACAAGGGAGTTCAATGCTTCCTAGGCCACACGAAATACTATCGATGCTTTGTGTTGAACTATGCATTGATTGCTAGACCTCTATACAAGTTGTTGATTATGTTCGAGTGGACCAAGGAATCCCAACACGCATATGAGGAATTGAAAAAGGATCTAACCACTGCACCAATTCTATGAGCCCTAGACTGGACAATCACTTTCCATGTTCACATCGACGCTTTGAAATTCGTTGTGGGAGATGTGTTGTGTCAACCTTGTGAACACAACCTAAACTATCCAGTGAGCTTTGCTAGCAAATAATCCATGGATACAAAAATGAATTACTCAACAACGGAGAGAGAGGACTTAGCCATGGTATTTGTTGTAAATAAATTTTGGCATTATCTTTTGGCCATGCCTTTTACCTTCTTTGTTGACCATCAGGCATTGCTTTATCTTGTTAATAAACCTTGCGCTACGGGACACATTGCTTGATGGTTACTTCTACTTTTAGAATTTGACTTCTCCGTGGTGGTACGCAAGGGGAAGCATCATTACATGGCTATATGTCTTGCATACCCCCACAGGAGAATCCACTGGACAACGCATCCCAGACAAATTGCCAGATGCGCATCTGTTCACCTATCTAGCGAGAGAGATTTATTTAGAGCTGATTTGATGCCATATTGGGCAAACGACATAGTCCAAGTGCTTGTTCACGGACTCCCTGAATTACCTATCAAGAAGACGTGACTTAGGTGACTCATCCTTAAAATCCAACCCTATCAGTTAATAGCAGACCAACTTTATAGATTGGGGCAAAACGGGTTGCTGTGTAGATGTTTGTGCCAGCATGAAATGCATGACCAACTGGCAGAGGCACATAGCAGATTGTAGGAGGACATTTCAGCAGAGATACAATAGCCCGCAAGGTGCTGGAGTCTTAACTGTGGTGACGTACTCTCTTCCAAGATGCAACATGATTCGTAAAACACTACGACGAGTGCCAACGGACCAAGGTCCCAATATTCGCAAGGATCAAGTGAACCTAACCCCTACCATTGCAAGACAGCCTTTCAAGAAGAAGTGGAGAATTGACTTTATGCAACACAGTATTCACAAGCCAAATACATCATCGTTGCCATCTCACAAAGTGGGCTGAAGCACGAGCAACTTGAAAGAATGATGCTAGGACCACTGCCAAGTTTTTATGGGAGTAGGTGATCTCACGATTCGGCTGCCTCATCGAACTAGTTAGTAACCAAGGCACACACTTCATTAATGAAATGATTGCTCACCTCTTGTCTACCTTTCTAATCATCCATCCAAAGTCTTCGCCTTACTATCCTCAAGCAAATGGCCAAGCTGAGTCTACTAATAAAATCTTAGTGAATGTCCTGACCAAAGTAGTCTCTACTTCACATAGCGACTAGGATAACAAATTGATGGCACCCTTGTGGGCCTATCACACAGCCTTTAAAACAACTATGGGACAGACTCCCTTTAGGTTGACCTATGGGACTGAAGTAATTCTACCTGTAGAGTTCTTTGTTCCTAGCCTAAGAATGGCTCTTCATGAGAGATGGGATGGAAAGGAAGCATGGAGAGAGTGCCTAATTGAGCTCAAACGCTTATCGAAAACTTGACTTCTAGCCACCCATGCATTGATATGTGAGAATGCAAGACACAAAAGCTAGTTTGACAAGCATGTCAAGCAGTGAGATTTCGAATAGGGAGACTTAGTGCTCTTGTACTCAATCAAGGGTCATAAATAGAAGATGAAGTTTAGATGGTTAGAGCCTTTCAAAGTCTGCGCCATCAGTAGAATAGGGAATATGGAACTCGAAACCCTAGAGATCATATGCTTCTTTAATGGATGCCGCATTAAGAAGTACTACCCTCCCACGCACCCATTACATGAGCCTCCAATGCTAGAGTCCCCAATCAACATACGAGTGGCCACAATTGTAGAAATTGAAGATGAGGATGAGGAAGCAATAGAACCAGCTTACCTAAGCATAAGGTCATCACTGCCAAGCACATGTCCACCCTCAATGCATTGATCGATGAGGAGATTGACTTTAATGTCCTGACTCACGATTATTGGATCCAAATTAGCAAACCTTAGTTATAGCCCATTAATGCTAAACTTAGCCCATTTGGGGGTCGATCATATGCACTTTTGAGAAAGTGCAAAGTAGCAAACTCTATCGAGTCTGAGAGCATACCAATGATCTTCTATGTGTTGCCAAACACTAAAGATGCAGGCACAGAATCACTATTAGGACACATGTTAAAAAAGCAAGCTCATTGCAATGTCGACTACGAGTCCTAGCGTATTCACCTTGCCATAGGCAATGTATGTATAATCACCGCTTTCAGAAAGGGCTGCGCTACTTCTTCAAAGTCCACAAAGCCACCGGTAGAGAAAGTCTGTGGTACGTATAGTCACCGCTTTCAGAAAGGGCTGCATGATTTCTTCAAAGTCAGCGAAGCCACCGGTAGAGAAACCCACCACCGTCAAATCTAAGGAGGGGGGTTGTGACCCCCCAAACCTCAAAGATAGGCAAATCACTAAAGCAAAAGCTGAGGCTTATGAACCAATGCTTCAATGGATACCTAAACTTCAAGGCCCACCACCTAGGAGTAGACTCCCATGACCCCGCAAGGTTAAGAACCTGCACTTGAAACCTAGAAGGCCGAGACAAAACTACCAACTTCGACAAACGGTCAAGTCACGATAGGTCTCCAAGATCTTATTGCAAGCTCAAGGGTATTACAAGGGTAATACATGGATATGGGTACCTAAAGCCAAGATGGCCAAGGGCAGTACTCAAACATCGCCCTCAAGCTTGACCACCCAAAGCATCAAGATGAATCAAGCACACATGCCATAAGAGACTCAAGTTGCGAACCCATAGAATCTCAAAAGCCTAGGCCTGAGTTATTGACAAAAACTATGGCCCGCTACTCACAAGTTGCCTCAACCTAATCCCACGTGCCCTTAAGGCCTCATAAGCATCTAGTAGTGCGACACCTGCAGCTCCAACCAAGCTTGTTGAACAAGAGGGCAAGCCACAACCTCAGGAGCAACCCAAGCTACAACGCTGAACTATCTAGTTTCGATCGGCCTTAGATGCTCTTGTGAGTGGAGATCAATTCTAACCTTGGCCATACGGGGGATGACTTAGTTGCTTGCCTTAGGTACTTGGATGCTACCTTTATGACACTTGCTAAAAGTTGTGACATGCTGGATTTAGGTCTTTTGGATGAGCCTATAGCGACAAAAGTGTATACACTCCCTTGCTCTTGGGAAGAATCAGATTTTGCCACTGAGATCTCCAGAGAACACATAGGAAAACAACGCCTCATTGCGTCCTATGATAGGAGCAATGTCCTTGCCACATACCAGGAAAGCAAGGAGTTAAAATAGCTCATTGACACCAACTCCTCTTTCTTGAGGAAATGGTATGTCTTTGATTTCAATGGGAGCTAGAGGGCTACCAAATCATGACTAATGTTGAGCAATGGCGTGCCATCAAAACCTTAGAGTATGATCCCACTTATGTAGCCCCAACCTCCTATAGGGTATTGACCATCATTCGTAATCGACCCCTAAAAGAGCACCTCTTGACCCACCCGCATTTAGATCGAATTCTGACTAAGGAGGAGTTACACATTGCCAATCAAGTAGACTCTACTGACTTCCTTATGGATGCTCTCACCTACATCACTCAAGTAGGCATCCGTCCTTTTGTCATGGACCACTATGTTGATCTAGAATACAATCCAAATTTCTATGCTTGGCTCATGCGGAAGTAAAGCACCAAAAACACGCGATAAATGTCCTTGACCTCTCAACCTCTAATTCTAGGAAGGATTCTTCTCATTTCCAAGGGGGGAGGGGGTAGGGTAAAGTAAGGTGAAATCAAACATGTAAGGGGAATGAAACACACAATGAAAAATTTAAAGTCTTAATCAACGTCCAAAATAGATAAAAATTAACTTGTCCAAAATAGATGAAAAGTGTCATAAAATTTTGAAAATGAATAAAACTTCTCGAAGGAAAATTCTCTTTT
The DNA here is from genome assembly GCF_053477565.2 of Lygodium microphyllum. Taxonomy (NCBI): domain Eukaryota; kingdom Viridiplantae; phylum Streptophyta; class Polypodiopsida; order Schizaeales; family Lygodiaceae; genus Lygodium; species Lygodium microphyllum. Next base: position 133,021,936 of record NC_141142.1, read on the forward strand.
TGTGCTTAAGCAAGTTCTTCTTTCCATAAAAGCATGATCAACTCCTACTTATATTCTAGCAAGAAAGTGTCTTAAGAATGCTAATGGTGAACCATGGTTTCATGATAGGAGAGCTGAAGATGGCAGCACAACACGATTGTGCCCACTATCTTCCATTCATGGACGAGGAAAGAGTGAAGTATGACCTTTACATCGAAAATCGTGCCTATAACCAGGCCAAGTTTCGAAGTATCCACAATATTGAAGAGGTGGTGTGGCTAAGGAGGAGGTTGCCACACAAAATGGACCGGTGTGTGGCCTCGGCCAAGTCCTCCTCTTCCTTTCTTCTTAATTCCTCTTCTTCCTTCGCAGCTCTTCTTTGCCTTTCTTTTTCGGCCTTCTTGTATTCTTCCTCCAGTTTCTCCTTTCCTTCCTGCTCCTCTCTTTTTCTCTTTTCAGCCTCCTGCTTCGACGCCTTTTTAGCTCGCTTGACTTGCTCTGTTGTTTCTTCTTCTTCATGCTTCCTCTTTTTCTCCCTCTCATCGGCCTCTCTAAGGGATTGTCTTTTTGCTTTTTCCAAATCTTCCTTCTCCTTCCTATGGCCTTCATCCGGTTTCTTTTTCTTTTGCACTGTCTTCTTCTTGGTTTCCCTGACATGCTTTTTGCTTGATTGCTCTTCTCGCCCCTATCCTTCCTTATTGGTCTCAGTTCTGTTGTTGGACCTCTCCTGGTACTGATGAGGGGGTGACCTGTCGGGCATTTCCCCTTCCCCCTCTTCTGCATCCTGCATCTCTTTCATGGCCCCCTAGATGAGCACTGTTAAGATGCTTCCATAGGCTATGAACGAGGCCTTGGACGAGGCCTTCTTTCTTTCTATGGCCTTAGACACTGGACACTCTCCTCCTGCAGGCATGCTTCCTAAAGCCAGCGCCTTAGCCGCCTGGTCAATAGTTTTACGCACATAGCCATTCCAATCAACTTCATGCAGGGTATAAGCCGCCACATTCTCCAGCACAGGCACACTGATTCGGTGCATCAATGCATTGTAGCACTGGCTGGAGAAGAGCGCGTGTACTAGTTTTGCCTGCAATCTAGTTTCTGCATCAGGGATATCTTGAATGCTGATGTCGTCGTTTGTCAGCACGTCCTCCTTTCTTATCCCCAGTATGGTGTACACATCTCTCTTCTGCTTCTTTTCTATTTTCGGTTCTAGTCCCAGCGCCTTTTCCACCAAGGTGGGGGTTAAGCGAAGCATCATCTACTTTGCATTTTGTCCCCTTCTTATTGTGATGGTGCCGCACTCGTTGTCAGAGTCGCAAGACCTGAGAAATTCCACACACTTTGTGTGGTCGGGTTCTTGTGCGAATCTTTCCAAGTACTTGGTGAAGTTGCATTTTTCAACGACTCTCTTGGCCGCCTCTTCCTTGGCCACCAATCCTTCTATGTTGTGAATGGTTCGAAATTTTAGTTGGTTGTAGGCGTGGCTCTCCAGGGTGATGCTGTACTGCGCTCTCTCCTCTTCCGTAATGGAAGCCGGTGGGCACCGTCTTGTTGCGACATTTTTTGTTCCTGTCATGAACCCCAGTTTCCATTAGTTCTTCCAAATTGACAATACAAAAACATCATAGACTGAAAAGGAAAGACTTTACGTGTTTATTGAATGGAAGCCTCAAAATCCTATCCAATGTGGAGCCCCCCTTTTCAGCTTTAACTTTTTGCCTTTTATTTTAAAGTTGTCTTGACATTTTTCTACCTCGCTTGTTGCCTACGTGCTTATGCGTTTTGCTTGATTCCCACTGATTTTAATTGATCTCTTGATTCACCTTACTCCCCTTCCCCTCCCAGCTTGAGAAGAATCCTTACTAGGATTGAAGGTGTGGGGAGTTGAGGACCTTGGGATGGGTCTTAGGAGTCATCGGTGTAGGAACCAAGTGTAGAAATCGGGGTTGTACTCTAACTGAGTTGTGTGATCGAGATCAAAAGGGCGAGTGCCAACGTGCGTTATGTAAGTGAGAACATCTGTTAGGAAGTCATCGGAGACGCCGCGGCTAGCAATGTGTAGCTCCTCCTTAGTTAGTAGGCGATCGAGGTAAGGATGTCCCTTGATGTGCTCTTCCAAGGGGCGGTTGCGAAGAGTGGTCAACACTCTGTATGAGGTTGGTGCGATATAAGTGGGATCGTACTCCGCTGTTTTGATTGCATGGCACTGCTCCGTGTCGGTCATGACTCGGCAGCCCTCTACTTCCCATTGCAACCTAAGAGTGTACTAGTGCCGCAAAAATGGGGATTTAGTCGCAACAAGTTGGGATAATTCTGCAATTTCTTGGTCGATGATGGCTGAAGTGGTTCACTAATCGTATGACGTTATGAGGAGCTGTTTGAGGGCTTGCTCTTTAGAGACCTCGCTGTTGAGCAATACAACAGCGAAGTTTGCTGCCTTTGCAAAGGCAAGTTCAAACGTCTCCCAAGAACAAGGCATCGTTTGAATTTCGGTTGCCAAAGGCTCGGGCAACAAGCCTAAGTCAAAGCGATCATAGCTCAGAGCTAGCTCTCTGAAGGTGGCATCGAGCCGTCTAATGCAATCAACCATGTCATCCCCTGTATCGTCGACTAGATCTGAGGCCAGTGTCAAAAATGACTTTCGCTCGTAGGAGGGCTTAAGACCTGCCAGTGGTTGTGGTTTGATGGCCCTAGAGCCTTTGACAGCGGATAGTTGTGGTTGCGGGTGTGCCTTAGGTTGCGGTTGGGCGTCCTAGCTTAGGGCTAGGGGAGCGACAACTACTTCTGATGGACTGTTGCCTTCAGCGTGGATCATTGTAGTTGGATGGACTCTAGTGGGTGATGGGTCATGCGATGGTGTCTGTCATTTGGGCCGGTAGGCTTGTTCGAGTCTTTCGGGCATATGTGTAGATGGGCTTGATGGATGTGGTCCTGGGGAGTACTACGGCTCGGGGGTAGCATACGAGTGGCGGTTTTGGCTAGGTGGGTTTTAGGGATATACAACCAGGTAGTAGCCTTGCGCGTGCAGGAGAGCTTTGGAGACCCACCTGCGCCTGATTTCTGTAACCGCACCTTGATGTCCTAGCTTTAGAGCTATGGGTCTTATGAGGTCATGTGTGATGACTCCTAGGTGGCGGTTGTGGCTGTTTAGGCCTCCATTGGAAACTATGATGTTGAGCCTTAGCTTTTGTCACCATGAGTAGTGGTTCTTAAGTGGTGGTGGGGGGCAGCCGGGCACTACCCTTCTCCTTAGATTCGGATGCTAATAGTTCTATTAGTGGTCATGTGGTCAGTTCCATCGCACCACCCTTACTGAAAGGTGTATCAATGCGGATGTTGCCTATGGCGAGATGAACGCATTGCGACTCATAATCAACGTGGCAACGAGTTTGCTTCTTGAAAACCGAGCGGTCTCAACAGGTGGGTTTCCCCAGGTTTGCAGTACTGCATGGCTTAGCACACTAACCCCAGTTCCTGCGTCTATGATCCCCTTTCTTGTTGTGTCTCCTAAGGCTAGGACTGGTAACACTGCATGCATCTTGGTGCCTTCCCAGAAAGCGTTAATGTGCAAGGATTTTGGCACAAAGTGTAGCGTTAGACTCGGTATTTGTGTTTCTGCGTCTGAATCCTGTAGATCCGACGCCTGTTTCTCGTGACTCCTCGACCCACTGCTTGAGGTTTCACCATAGGGTGGGGTGCCTCTTAAGCAGGTTTCCTAGGCTTAATGTCACTGGGGTGGTCACTAGCGTGGTGAGGAGGCTGTCGGTTGCTCGTCCCTCTCTTGTGCCGAATTGTCCTAGCCAATGGCCGTGACTAATTTCTGGGCCTTCAGCATCAAGGCTTGCCCTAAGGGGTGCTGTCTGGGGTGCAATTGCCATTTCTGACTTTGGTTGAGGGGGTGAGTTTGTTGTGGTCATGCTGATGAGATCCTCGCTCCCATCCTTTAGGATGGGCTCAACGTCTCTTAAGTGTGCTTGTGCCTCTTTTACCCAGTCCCTCACCTTCTCTATGGCCTCGAGTTGGCTCTTCGGACGCGGGTACTTCCCTACCTTGGCACTCCCCTTTTCGACCGTCTTGGGGGCTGAAGTTTCCGTCTCTGCATCCTCGACCTTCTTTCCAACACGTAGAGTTGTAGCACTCTCAGCTTTCAGTGTGATCTTAGCCTCCGGCCTCCTCTTTCTTCGCCTGCGGCTCTTTTTTCTCGTCGAGGTTGCATCGAGGTTGCTAGGCCCTGGTAGAGATATGCTGGCCTGCTTTGTCTATGGGCACGGGTCATGACCCGCAACGGGATGGGCATGGCCTCCCCATCAAGATTCTCGATGCCGAATAGCCCCAATGGGACAGTTGGTACTTCGGTTGAATTTGTAGAAGGTTTCTGCTTTGGGAAATTGACGAAGAGGTGGGTGCTTCCACACTCTACACACCTTAGGTTAGCCTTGTCTCTGTTCTGTTGCTCCCTTTATGGGCAACGTGATGAGACATGGCTTGGGTGTCCATAGGTTCAATAGATGTTTGGATCCTACGTCTGCCCCCCTAGGCCTCTACCTCGTCCCCTTTCTTACCCACAAAGTGGACTGGAGCGTCACTTGGTGGATGGGTCACATAGGGACCGGACGGCCTAGGTATACCTGTGGAGTTTATGTCCATACTGGGGATAGCTGGCTTCATGTCGTTAGGCGCAGGAAGGGCCAATGGGGCTCCCCTTCCAAACACAGTGGTTATGGTCTATTTGCTAGGTAAGGCTGACCATATGGTTGGAAGTACGAAAGTCTCCTAGGCAATCTGCAGTGCATAGCGTCGTGACCGAACTTGCCGCAGTTAGCGCAAGGTCTCGACCGAGGGTCTTGACACTCGGCTGGTAAATGATTTTCACCACAGTACACACATTGGATGTGTGGCAGCGTTGGTCGTCTCCATAGGTCTTGCAGCTTGATTATCTCCATCTTGACATTAGCCAAGTCGTGGTTTATCTTGGTGGCCTTCCCCTTTTCTTGGGATGATGGTGCAGGTCGCTCACCAGAGGTTGATGCTCTTTCCAAACCTCGCGAGCTAGCTTCTTCTGAACTAGAGTTCCTGGAGCTCCTCTCTTTCAATTGGTCATCAACTCTAATAGCTTCCTCAAAAACCCTAGCTAGCGCATCTCGATGCAAGCTCGAGTTGGCTGCCAAAGCCTTATATAGTTCCTCGTTTCGAATTCCGCTGATGAACACAGTTGAAACTGCTCTTTCAGTCGATCGTTCACCTGTAGGGATTCTCTTGAAGAGGCTCCTTACGTGGGTTACGTAATCACGAATGCCCTCCTTCTCTTTCTGCTTGACATTCATCAATCACACCAACAGATTGTCGGAGTATCCAGGCTCGGCAAATCTCTTAATGAAGAGATCCTTGAGGCTGTTGAAGTTTGCCTGCTCTACAGCATCTAAACTTGTATACCAGGTCCTGCCCTTGTCACCTAAGCAGAGTCTGAACGCTTGAGAACGCTGAGTCAAGTCGTTGAGGTTGTTGGCTTCGCAGACTTGCTCGAACTGCTCTACAAAGCTGTATATGGGTCGTCATGGGGTTGGTACTTGTTGAGCTGCTTTGCAACTATCAGGAATTTAGTCTAGCTTTTAGAGCCTTGGGTTGCTCCTAACCCTGCCAGCAGTGAGGTTGCTAATGCTGCAGCACTTTGCTCTGCTGCAGTGTTATTTAACAGGTGCTTCATAAGAAGTTCGCTCAACGTTAAGTCTCCTTCTAGGGCTCTCTCGTGATCCGTTCGATTTCTGCTGGCTAAGTTCAGCACTTGTTGTACCTCACGTAACTCAATGCTTTGCCTTTGGGTCCTGACCTGCTGGTCTCTATTGTATGCGGCTATGTCTTGCAATGCCTTATGGGCTAGCTTCCTCTCTTCTTCTAAGTCTGCGATGATAGCATCTGCTGTCCGACCGCGGTACTCATATCGGGCGCGCACATCGTAGCTGCTGCTGAATAGCCTCTGGAAAGACGCCCAAGTCGAGTTCCTCGTTAGACCTGAGGTTCAAGCTTTCCTTCGCCATGGTCGAGTTCTCATGCTTCGCCAAGCTATCAATCGGATTGAGTGGGTTTGTCAAATCCCCTTCGCTCGCGCCGCTTGCTTGGTCCTACTTTGTGTGTTGATGGTTTGTCTCCATCCGTGGGTTCTCTCCTATTTGTGGGTTCCTTGAGTGGCTTATCTGAGTGAGTTCCTTGACTTATTAAATGCAATTCTCAAGTTATCTCCACTCTGTGCGGGTGTTCTTTTTGGTGCACGTGTGTTCAATCAGGCTTTCAATTTTTCTTAAGTGCCCTTCAAGTGCGGAAATTCAAGGTGAGTGCGACAAATAGCCTCTAAGCGTCTCATGCACCCTTGGGCCGGATAGGCTTGGTAGATCGATTCTCTTGCCATCTAGGGAGGGTTTAGGGCCTCTCGGCTACGTTGGCTTGCCATTTCTTTTGGGCTCAATCAGGGTTTTATGGCTCGGAGGGTTACCTCTAGGTCTCTGGGTTTCTAGGTATTGCAACAGCCCACTCAAACTGTTAAGCGGCCATGCCTTACGATTTTGCCTACTCGATGCGCCAGAATCAGGCTTTAAGCATCAGGAAGGCTTACAACAGGTTGCGCCACTGAGCTCCAGTTGGGTCAAGTCAAATCTATGAGACTGAGTTGGGGCACACACTTAGCCCAATTGGTCCAAATTACAAGGGCCGAGTAGGCGATTCGAATGGGCCGAATCTCGCCTGTCCGAGTGCAAAAAGTTTTTTTGTAGGCCGAGGTCCGAGTGGAGTAACTCGGACGGGCCGAGCCAGATGTTGGGCCGAGGGCCGAGTATCATGTCCTGCGCCGAGTGGACACTCGGGCCGACTGGACTTTGGGCCGAGTGTTAGTTTGGTCAAAGGGCCGAGTCGAGTATCGGGTCCGAGGGCCGAGTAGGGTTTTTGGGTCCTAGGGCCGAGTAGGGTTTTCGGGTCGAGGTCCGAATGGGCGGGTCCGAGGGCGGAGTCTGGGACTCGGCCTAACAAGGGCCGTTCGGACGGGCCGAATGTGACGCGATGAATTCCGTGTAATGACGATTTCAATCAAATCTCCCTAGTCAAGCAATCATCCCCTACATAAACTTCCAGATCGTGGCTAAGGCACCAAGGGAAGTGATTGGCATACCTGGGGTGAGCGGTAGGCTCTCCGACGACGCGATTGAATCGAATCTTCACGGGGGCTCTCTCTCACTCACTCTCTCTCTCTCTCACTGCAATGGTTGCAAATGAGCTCTCCCTTGGCCTCTTGACCCTTAAACCCCTTCTCGAGCAGGGCTTTGACACTCTCAATCATTCACTTGCCGACATTAAGCATCCCAAGCTAGCTTTTTGCCATTTTTTGCATGTTTTATGCCTTGTTTTGCCCTGTTTGCATCCGTAAACCCTACCCTTTCTCGGTTCGATTTCCTAATGCTATCCTACACTAAATGCAACGAGAATTGAAAGCAACAAACTGACATGATTTCTCCCTATTTTCCAATCATCAAACAAACTAACTAACCCAAAATACTTACTTGTTTCAAAGATCAAAACACCCAACCTTCCTACCTACCTCAAGCTCCCTTTCGGGGAGAGAATCCCTTACTTCGATGCTTGATGTGAGGCGCGAAAGCACTCAAGCTTGAATCCGTGGTCCCGGCAATGGAACCAAAATGTGGGAGCTTTCGCTCAACCGCCAAGACCCACGGATCGCTTATTTTTCAAGAGTTCCAAGCGAGCTCTAATGGCTATCTCTCACACAGTTGATGCACCCTTGATCCTACGAGTGTAGTGAGCTTACCTTGATGCCGATATGAGTTGCCTCCTCTCTTCTCCACTCTGGTAGCTCCATGATCCTAGATGCTAGCTCAAGCATGCTCAAGCCTCCTCCTTCTCCAAGCTCCAACCGCCATAGCCGTGCATGCGAAAAAAGGAAAGAGAAGAGAAGATGATGAAGAGATTCACCCCCTTGATCCCTCACTTCCACTCACTCCCTCCCTCACTCTCACAATCACTCCCTCTCTCAAGAGCACACACAAGAAAGGAGAGGAGAAGAAGAGAAGAGCTCTTGTTGGGCACACACCAAAGAATGAGCTTCCATTCACTTTTTGAACTTTATATATACAAACCCTAAAACCCCATGGGCACCCATCCTTTTTTACATGACCAGCCATTGTGGCAAGGTCCCTTTTTCTAATTCCCTCTTTTTGTTTCGTGCCCTAGGCCTATATTCGACTATTCTTTTACAGGTGGCACAGGAGGGAGCTTGGCGCTCTTTTACAAGAGTTTTTGGAGTTCTTGAGGTGCCTTTTATTTAAAACTACGCTTTTGGCCCCGGTTTAGCTTTGGAGCCCGCCTGCGTGTCCTTGCTCCTTTTCCATCTTCTTTCTACTTTTTCATTCGTCTTTCTGCCTTCTCGGCTTGGGGTTAACACACATCTCTTTGTTAGAAGAAGAAAATAAGATAAAAAATAAAGAAGAGCCAAGTGCTTCTAAGGATGAACAAATGTTGTATGTGAGTAACAAGTACAAAGGCTGAAATGATTAACTAAATTCTGACTTTTGGAAAAGGAAACATACTAAAAAGTTTTGTGATGCGAAAAAGAGGCATTGAAAGGACTATCTTGTAGCTGTGAAGGAAGTAGAAGACCATGGACATGAAGAAGTAGAAGAAGAAGAAGAAGACCATCATGAGCAAAAGGACAAGCCTTACTAATCCTTCTATTTACACTACTTTGATAAACAATTTTGAAGACTTGTATAACTTTGCACTAAATTTGTTCCTTTTCACAACCTTGTAAACTCCTCATGTAACCTAGCACTACAACCTATGTAAACTTTGTAAAGCTCCTCTTACAGCCTCTAGATGATTATCATGTTTATGTTGTTCCCACACTTTGTAGGTGGTTGCACACTAAAGCCTCTACACACTTTGTGCCTTTCTACTTGTGATTGAGGAGGGGTGTTGAGAATTTAGGCAATCACACCCAGTGTAGCCTCTTTGTGTGGAGTAGTTGGGCTAAGGATATGTAGGCTTATTGAACCCCATAAGCACAGTAATGGATGGGTGGAAAGTGCTACCTACCCAAAAGACCATAAAGCATTGTACTTGCCTATCATTTGAATGCAATATCATTTTACTTTTGTCCTTTCAGTCAATGTCATTGTCTATACACACAAGATTGTATTTATGAGTCCAAGCTTCCATCTTGGAACCTAATTCACTTGTGTGACAGTCATTATCTCTAAGTCATTGTTATCATGAGTCTTGTCTTTATCTTTTATCCTTCATAGCTATGCTCAAGTTCCATGCTTCTCAACATGATGAATATCCCAAATCTCGTGCATGCAAAGAACTGCGTGTGCATAATGAAGGTGCTTTCTCAAGTACACATGCATCTAAAATTTATTGTATATAGTTGTAATGGGCATCGTGTTGTGCTAGTACTCAACGATGGTGCAAAACATGCATCAACCCAACCCATGTCATAGAAGTAATTGATAAAATTAAGAGATGACCTCTGAGTGAAATGTATCCAACAAGTACAACATGAAGGGTGCTCGTGAATCCATAATCCCCATGATGTGTAAGAGTATCGACAAGAGAATTTACCTATTTCAAGATGTTCAACAGCTACAAACAAATTCTAGCTCAAACCTGTCTAAAAAACTCTAATGTCAATCAAAGCTATCAAGTTTTCATGCTTAAAAATCCCAAATAAAATAAAAATAATAATTCCTCAACTACACAAACAAAAATAAATCCAACTACAAAACAACAAAACAAATAGTCACACAAACAGCTAGGCTAACAAAAATCTTACCTATCTAATGTTTTTCTAGGGGATTTATAATTTACACAACAGCACTTGACAATATCTTTCCTCATCTTATTGTATTCTATGTACACTTATACTTTATCACATTTTTCTTGTTCTCTCCTCACTAGAGGTATATTCATCGGGAGGCTGTTGGGGGTAAAGGTGCTTGTGCCTAGCCACCTGTGTATTAGTTACACTAATAATACCTGCAATATGTATTACTTACCTACATACCTGTATCATATAGGTAGTGGACACCCATCATTGTCATTTCATTTTTTATTCTTAAAATGATATTTGAATAAAAGTAAGGTCGGTCACACATTGTGACTATTAGAGTTCCCATAACTTGTGTGTGTGTCTCTCTCTTGCTCTTGCTCCTTTCACCATAGCTCTTGCTTCTACTCTGTGCTTCAGCTTTAGGGTTCACTTCTTTTATATTGACGTATCACTTACTGTAGGAGGCTATCTAGCTAGCTATACAATAACAGGAGGCTCCTCCTAAAATATCACTTTGCATATCTCAACGACTTGCTAACACTGCTTATGAGTTTTCTCCTTATGGAAAACAACATCATAATTTCGGATGATCTTTCAAGCTTGTGGATCCCATTGGCAATAGCCCATCTCTCCTACATCCCCATAACCAAGAAAGATGTATTTCATGGACTTGAGATCTAGCTTATTTCGCTTGTCCTTGGGAACATGGCAAAAAGCCTCACAACCAAAGACATGCAAATGAGCATATGATGTAGTTTTTTCAAACCATACCTCCTCTGTAACCTAATAGTCAAGAGTAGTATATGGGGATTGATTAATCAAATATAGAATAATAGTAACTATATGAATCCAAAGTATTGTGGTAAGCCTACCTAACTTTAAGCAGACTACAAACTCAATCCTGAATCATCCTATTCATACACTCAGCCATACCATTCTAGGATGGGGTACATGGAGCGATCAACTGATGCTTAATACCCCTCTCATCACAAAACTACTCAAACACTTTAGATACATAGTCTCCCCCATTGTCAAATTGTAAGCATTTTAGCCTTTACCCAAACTAGTTCTCAACAAACTAGTTCTCAACAAAAGCAAGCCAACACTAAAAGATAGCCAAGACTTTCAATTTCTACTTTATGGCGTATGCCCAAACCTTATACGAGTAATCATCAATGAAAGTAATGAAATACTTCACACACCTAATGACTTATAGGACATAGGTTCATAAACATCAAAATAAACAAGAGCTAGGCATGCACATAATATCATACTTCTTATGTGAGTTACAAGTCTGCTTGCCATAAAGACAATGATCACAAGAATCAAAACACTTATAGTTAAGGGATGGAAGATACTATAAATAGGTAAGCATTTTCATTCTCTTTAATGACATGTGCTCAAGGTGACAATGCTATAATGATACATATGGTATAATACCCATTTTCAAAACATGATTAATAGACCCAAATATAAATAAGGGATAAAGTGTTTCAGGCTTAGCACCTCATGCTAGGATAAGATTCCCACATGTAAGTTTCCATGAGGAATCACTAAAGATACAATATAACTCCCATCATCCAACTATCCAGGCTATTGGTCAAAGGTGGAACATGGAGTACATCATGAAAAAAGTAAACAAACTGCCTAAAGGAAATTGCCAATGGATATCTCCAATACCAACAATATCCAAGGCCACCCAATTTGACAAATCCTGTCATGCTTTGATAGGAATGGAACCATTCTCAATGAGGGTGGACATGAAATGAAGCCCTTGAATAGCAGCCAACACTAAGCATAGGTAGATCTAGCATCATCGACTACAAAGTATCAAGACAAGAAGTTGTAAGTATGTAGTCATCATGAGAATCATTCTACATGACATTAATCTCTTCAATCTTGACATTGGACTTACTAGGGATAATGATTTGATCATTATTATTTTCTTGTACTTTATTATTTCCCTTTTCTTTGTGCTTGTCATCACACATTTTATGGCACTATGATTGAATATGACCCTAATTTCTCACAATAGTAACAAGGTAGTGTGGACTTATAGCCATGAGACTTACTATAAGACTATCCACGTGACTAAGAATGAGACTTTTGAGAGTCTCTCCTATGGTAGTCATTATCACTTCTATCATTATTACTTGTGAATGTTTAAGCATGAGAGGTCAAGAAGCATCAATATTCTTTCTATTAACCTTTTCATTCAAGAGTATACCCTCTATATCATGCAATTCTAACCCATCAATAGGCACATTTACACACATAGTAGTACGAAATGTATCCCATGACTTAAGCAATGTAACCAGCAAGAACGAGGGAGGAAGATTATCCTTAATTACAATGATCTACAAATACAAGTGGCTGAAAATAGAATGAAACTTATTTAAGTGAGTGGATATAAAGGTCCCCTCCTTCATAGGAAGGTCCATGAGTCACTTCAACCAATATATCTGAGAGGCAGGCCTTTGCTTGTCATAGATATTGCGAATCTTATCCCATAACTTCCATGTGATTTGCATGTCAGATACAACATTATATTAGACCTGCTTAAATAGTGATAAAATGATTGCAGACATCCACTTCATCCCAATCCTCTACATCAAAGTGTTCGAGCTTTACACTCTCATGTCTCAATGGATTGATTTACAATTTTTACACTAGAGCCTGTCAAATGTATACATTTCAATAGCTGTAATTTGTGCCATTCAAATTCTCAATGTTGAAGATAGCATGGTCATTCAAACCATCAATCATAATGCAAGAGATGAAAGTACACTACAAGATAAACAAACTGCTATAAATAACAACAAAACAGTCCCAAAATCACAACCAAATTAAGGACTAAGAAAGAGAAACTGCTAGAAGGATGAGCTATCCACTAAACTGTATTTAAGTAACAATCAAATCCAAGTGACTACCCTAAGATAGAATGCATAAAATTGAAATGACATGTTGTAATAAACTATAGCAATATGCCAACAACAAGATCAGATCAACCAAGAAAGAAAAGCTAGGAATAACTAGCACTGAAAGCTATCACAATTGTAGTGTGGTAGTAATCATACATGTGGTAGGCATAGATATCATGTACATAGGAGATCTCAAGCAGCAAGAGAGGAGACCACCAAATTCATAACCCACTAAGCAAAGCTCAATACATAATCCAGAAGCATGTAAGTATCATGCACAATATACTTGAAGAGAGGTGATCCTTGAAGTGGAAGCACAGAGAAAAAGCAAGAGCTATTGTGTCCAACAAACACAATGTGTGATCGGCCTTCCCTTTATTCAAATATTAGTGAAAGAATAAAGAATGAAGTGACAAATATGGACACTCACTACCTACAGGTATAGGTATGCGGGTACTGTCAATGTGACTAATAGACAAGTGACTAGGCATAGGCACCTTTACACCCAATAACCTTCCACTTAAAGGGGATGTACCCCTAGTGAGGAGACAATAGGAAAAACTTGATAAAGTACAAATGTATATAAGTACAACAAGATGAGAAAAGACATTATCTCATCAAATGCCCATCAGCTTCCTAGGGAAGGAAAAATGTTTTGCTAATTCTGCTAAGAGACTTTTGTTGAGTAGATTTATAGGATTTTGGTTACTTGAGATCTTGATAAGCTCAATGTACTTGTCCTCAACAACCTCTTGAATAAAGTGGTAATGCACCTATCTCAATGTGCTTCATCTTTGCATGGAAGACTGGATTCTTGGCTAGCTGAGTAGCACTCATAGAATCCGAATGCGATGTAAGGACCATATCACTAAGAGCAAGGTTTTCCTCCACCACACAGCCTAACCAAAGAGCCTCCTTGCAAGCCTCAATGGTGGTTGCAATATACTCTATATCTATAGTAGATAGGGCCGTGCATTTTTGCACCATGGACATCCAAGAAATAACACCTCCAACAATAAAGATAAAGACATAGCCAGAGATGGACTTCCTATTGTTTGTATGTCCTATATAATTAGAGTCAATATATCCCATGACTCTTATATCCTAGCCACTATAACAAATGCACATAGCTATTGTGCCCTTTAGGTACCTCATGATGCCCTTGATGACATCCCAATGCTATTTGCCAAGTGTAGCCATATAGCATGCAACAACTCCCATTGCAAATGCTATGTCAAGACGAGTGTCTATCATGACATATATCAAATTTCCCTCTATGGATACATAAGGAATCTTGGCCATCTCAGCCTTCTGCTCATTGGATTGTGGACAATCGACCTGACTAACCTTCATGTGAGAAGGTAAGTGACAGCCAATAAGCTTAACATCCTACAAATGAAACCACTCAATGACCTTCTAGACATACTCCTTCTGTGATAAGTAGAGGAGCCCCTTAGAGCTATCACACACAATGTGCATCCCAAGAAAATGTGAGGCATGCCCCATATCCTTCATCTCAAAGCTCTTCTTCAATTGACCTTTCAAGGCATCCAAATCATCATGAGCACTCCTAGAATCAACGTATCATTCACATAGAGGATCAAAATAGTAAGACTATCATCATGGGCCTTCTTTGTGTATAAACACAGGTCCATATCACTGTGGGAATATCCCTATGAATGCATAAATGCATCAAACTTGTGGTACCATTCCCTAGGCGCCTTCTTAAGGCCATAAAGGCTCTTTCTCAAATCTACACACTAGGTGTTCCCTGCCATGCTCTATAAAGCCCTTACGCAGCTCCATGCAAATCTCAACATGCAAGTCCTCGTGAAAAAAATTCATCTTGATATCCATCTAATAAAGATCTAAGTCAAACTGAGAAACCAAAGCTAGTACTAAATGTAGGGTAGTCATCTTCACAATAAGAAAAAATAATTCATCAAAGTCCACACCACGTTCCTGCTTGAAGCCCTTAGCAGCTAGTTTGGCTTTGTATCCTGGCTTGGGATGTCTAGGGGTATTTTTCAACCTGTACACCCACTTGCATGGCAAAGCACACTTGGCACAAGGTAAAGGAACTAAATGTCATACTTTGACTACATGGCCCTCTCCCAAGAGTTACTATACCTTTGCGCATGGCCTTATCATAAGTAAGAGACTCCCTAGCATTTATCACCATAACATAATTCATAGAGGGCTCAAACTATGCAAACTATTGTCTATCTCTATAGTAGACTGCACCTCAAAGCTGGTTGTGGGCGGCCTAGACATCTCATGGAGCATCAAGGACCTGTGGCCATTGGGGCATCAGCTATTGTGTTGCAGGTTGTCTAGCTGATTGCACTTATGCATTTTCTCCTCATGGAAAACAAGATCATGGATACAGATAACTTTTTGAGCCTACAGATCCCATAGGTGATAGCCCATCTCACCTCCTATATCTCCATAACCAAGAAAGATGCATTTCCTAGACTGAGGATCCAGCTTATTATGCTTGTCCTTGGGTACATGGCAGAAATACTCACAACCAAAGACATGCAAATGAGGATGTGATGGAGGTTTTCCAAATCATACCTCCTCTACAATGTGATAGTCAAGAGCAGTACATGGGGATCGATCAAGTATACGACACTAGTAATTGCCTTAGTCCAAAAATACTATGGTAAGCTTGCATGGCTAAGCATACTGTGAACTTGCTCCTAAATTGTCATATTCATATGTTCAACCATACCATTCTAGGGTGGGATGTATGGGATGGTCAACTAAGGCTTAATATCCCTCTCATCACAAAACTAATCAAAGGCTTTAAAGCCATACTCACCCCCATTATCTAACCTTAGACATTTCAACTTATATCGAGACTTATTCCCAAGCAAAGCAAGCCAATATTGAAATATAGCCAAGACTTTTTATTTTTGCTTGATAGGATATGCTCAAACCTCGTGCATATAGTCATCGATGGAGGCAACGAAATACTTCACACCACCTAATTACTTGTAGGGCATGGGACCACATACATCCTAATGAAGGAGAGCCAATGGCTCGCCCATTTGTGTCATACTAGATGTTTTATGCATATTATGTGTCTACATGCCATATAAACAATGATCACAAGAATCAAAGCAATTATAATCAAGGGATGAAAGATACTACAAAAATGAGTAAGTACTTTCATTCCTTTCAAGGACATGTGTTCAAGGTGACGATGCCAAAAAGATACATGTGGAACTGCATCCAGTGCCAAAATATGGTCAACTAACCTAGATATAAGCAAGGGATAGAGAGTATTGGACTTTGCACCATGTGCAATGATAAGATTCCCATGGGTAATCTTCCATGAGGAATCCCCAAAAGAAATTACATAACTTGCATTATCCAAAGTTTCTGTAGAGATAAGGTTCTTTGTGAGAGCTAGTACATGATGTACATCATGAAGAGTAAACATGCAACTTGAATCAAATTGCAACTGGACGTCACCAATACCAACTATCTCCAATGCCAGGTTATTACCCAAATGGATAGATCCAATCAAATTGCAATAGGAGTGAAACCACTTTGTATAAGGGCTCACATGAAAGGAAGCCCCTGAATCTATGAGCCAATACTAAGTATACACTGACAAAGCATTAGTCAATTGTGAAGTATCAAGATAAGAAGTTACAAGTATGAAATCATCATCAGAATCAATCTACTGCACAAGATTAATCTCTTCAATATTAACATTGGACTTGCTAGGAACAATGCTGAGATCATCATTTTTTTCCTATACTTTACCCTTATCCTTTTCTTTGCGCTTGTCCTCGCGTATTTGTTGGCACTATGGTTGAATATGCCCTATTTTCCCATAGTAATGACAAGTCAATGAGGATTTACTCACAAGACTTACTACGAGACTGTTCACAAGACTCACTATTGAGAGTCTCTCCCACGGCAGTCATTACTGCTCCTACCATTATTGCCTCTAACTGTCAAACCATGAGAGGTGCGGGAAGCATTGATATTATTTTTGTTAACCTCTTCAGTCTCAAGAGTGCACCCTCTATATCTTGCAACTATAACCCATCAGTAGGTATGTTGGCACACATAGGAGTACAAAAGGTATCCCATGATTCAAGCAATGTAACTAATTGGAACAAGGGAAGAAGAGTATTCTTGATTTCAATCCCTTGAAGAGATTGATTGATAATGGAATGAAACTCATTTAATTGAGCAAACATAGAAGTACCCTCCTTCATGTGAAATTCCATGAGTTGCTTCACCCAATACACTTGAGAAGTGGGGCTCTGCTTGTCATAGACTTTGTGAATCTTTTCCCATAATTCCCATGCAGACTATCCATTAGAGACAACATTAAAGGACACCTGCTTAGAGAGGGATAATATGATGGTGGACTTACATAGGTCATCTAATTCAGCCCAATCATCTACATCAATAAGTTCGAGCTTGACCTCCTTATGCTTCAAGGGCCTAAACTACATTTTTTGCACTAAAACTTACCAGATTTGGGCCTTTCAGTAACTGTAGTTGGTGCCATCCAACTTTTCAATATTAAAAATACCACTATCAGTCAAGCCACCAACCATAATGAAGGCAAACAAGTGCACAAACTGTCAAAACAGGCTATTGTAATTACTGCAAACATCCCTAAAAGCACTGCTAAATCAAGCTAAGAACAAATGATACTGACCAAGTAGTGAATCCACAACACTCAATGCAAAGAACTATCAAATGGAGGTGATTGCTTGCATAAATATTGTAGTAAATTGCAAGTATAGCATCCTGAAGATAAAGTACATCAGTAAGAAATCAATGCAAAAGAGGAGCAGTCACTAATATAAGACAAACTGCAACTACTAGGAAATAGCTCCAACTAGCAGTGGAGTGAATATGAATATGCGATTGAGAACTATCAAAGAATCAGTGTGTCAAACTGAGATACATCCTATAGGCATAACCATCATGTATAGAGTGGGTCTCATGGGTGACAGAAGAGACCAACTAGAGGCACAACGTAGGGCTCAGCAATGTAAAAGAAGATCAGTAGACATAACCAACCAAGATGCATAGTCACTGACAACATCGTGACAAAGATAGGTGCCAGTCCAAAAGTAATGTAAGATTAGCCCACTAAGCAACAATTATGTACATAAAGCATGACAAAAGCATGTGTACGTCACCAAGTCTCGTGGTCTCACTATAAGACCCTCAAGCTTAACTACATAACCAAATGCTTGATGTAATATCCAAGTGTTAAGTAGCATCTCCCATTGGAACAAAAGTAGAATGTGAGAAAACAGAGCCCAAAACATCATGTGAAAGGCATCCATACATCCAAGATTCAAATAGCATATATCTAGAAGTATTCGACCCAAGTAACTTGCAAAGCACTTACTGGAGCATCAAATAACCATACATAACGTTGATGAATGAAAGTCAATGTTAAGATTCAAATATTTAAGCTTAAAAGAAATCTAGAAGCATGACAATGCATGTAACAGGAACCATAAGCATCGGTATATCAACCCTGAACAATCCTAAGCACATGGGAGCAATAACATATGCTTTCATTCATAAAATAGCATTTAGCCCTACACATTATAGCAATATAAACCTCTATAAAATTGAGCAAAAGAGTGCTCAAATTAGTCTCATAGCATTCCAATACATTGGCATACCATCCCTAGATGATCTGGTATGAAATAGACATCCTAGAAAGCATAAGTGACCTCCAGACAATGAATGAAGTGCTATTCTATATTACATGACAACAAACTATCACAAATTGTGAATCAATGGGTGGCTGATCCAAGGAGCTCCAATTGATGCCCAAACTCATGCCAAAGATGTTGAGGAAGGTTCTAAATATTTTCAAGAGCCAAGAGGAGTGCCAGGAGTTGGAGGATGGAGCTGAAACTATTAGGGAGTGGGCAGCAACAAATAGACACAAATCACATTGATGTTGTTGCTACGTTTGCTACCCACATTGGGGCTCAGAGCAATGGTGACTAGGGCCAGGGAAGGGCTTGAAGCAAGCCTCAATAGGTTTGCTATCATCGGGAAGAAGAAGAGCATTAAATCATACCTCGAGGTGAAGAATCCATGGTTGCCATTCAAACTATGAACTGAAGCTTTACTCCACAAGCTGAAGTAATGCTAGGCTCAAGCTCTTGAGGAAGATGGCTCTCATACCACTTGAAGGGAGGTGAGTCGCCCTAAAGTGGAAGCACAGAGTGGAAGTAAGAGCTATGATGGAGAGAGAGAGAGAGAGAGAGAGAGAGAGAGAGAGAGAGAGAGAGAGAGAGAGAGAGAGAGAGAGAGAGAGAGAGAGAGAGAGAGAGAAGATGTGGAAACTCCAATAGTCACAATGTGTAATTGGCCTTCCCTTCATTCAAATGTCATCAAAAGAATAAAGAATGAAGTGATAGTAATGGACGCTTTTCACCTGGAGTGTACAAGTGTGTGGATATGCGAGTATTATCAGTGTAATTAATGCACGAGTGACTAGGAATTGGAACCTTCACCTCCAATAATATTGGCAAGCATAAGTGCTAGGTTGTCCAAAATAAGTGATCAAAGGCCCATTGTAGGGTAACTCCATCCAATACGTATCAAGAGAGCATATGCATGAAGTAATTGTCCCACATTCTTAGAGAAAGTAAGCTCAAGCTCAACTGCATAAACCTAAAGCTCTATATACAATCCAAAGTAGCACATGTAACTCCCACTGGAAAAAAATAGAATATCAAATAAGCAATACAAGCTCAAAACATCAAGTACATGACATCAAAGTATCCAAAATACATGAAGCATAAGTCGAGAGCATAAATTCCAATAGATTTTTCAAGCTCATAATCACATAAGCCATTGAAGTAACCAAGGCATGTAACCACAACTAAGATCAATGTGAGGGAGCCCAAATCTCAGCTCAAAAGCATGCCATAGCATATTGGAAAGTATGTAAAATATTACACGGCGCAGCGAACAGAATCTGAGAAAGAGATAGAGAGTACACAACAGATAAGAGGAGAATCAGTAAATTCTTTAACTCCAAACAACTGATACAAAGATGGCTCTGTCCACCCGTGCGCTTCCACTGTGTGAAGCTTAGATGGCGATCTAGACAGAAGATAGGTGAAGAGTTTAAGGCTAGTTGGAACAACAACTCTGACTGGGTGAAAGATAAGTGTATGATGGCTACGAAGGGGTTTAGCTTTTATAGCCTGCGAAGGTCGTTAGGTCGGCCTGCTGACCGACCTACCATATGAGCCTCCACTAGTCGGCCAGGGAATATTCCAGGGAATATTCCCTTTACCATCGGGCCGGGGGCGTTGCCCCCAGACCCCCGCCAGAGGGGCCGCTGGCCCCGCTGGGACCCCCCCAGCCAGGGGCCGCTTCCGCGGCCCCCGGACCCCACAATAGGGGCCCCTTTTAACTCCCTTACACTGCAACTCGATGCAATGCGCCTCGAGTTGCTACCAACTTAACCACTCCGTCTAACCCAAAGATTAGATCCACAATGGTCACGTTTTTGCCATCCGATCACATAGACCTCATCTGATATACAAGTTAGGACTCCACCAATGTCCGGGCTCACACTTGGCTTCTCCTCATAATGGGGGCCTTATAACTTTGAGCACCATGGATCATTGGTAGCACCTAATGAGGGTGGGGCATTGATCATATCTAACAAAGTATACATAGCAATCAAAGTATTAGTATATCCATTGAGTATCCCATAAAGCGTCAATGAGCATTAAGCATAAGCTTTTCACCAATAAATGCTTGTACCATATTATTACAACACTAAAATGATAGTAAAATTTGAGCTATTTCAAGCTCAAATCAGTCTCAAAATCATAACCATACCATTCAGGTACCAAAATAGCATCTTGAAGCATCAAATAAACATTATGGACTTTATTGTTTGATATTCAAACCAAAAGTGTTATGTTCTATGTGAAATAAAGAATAGAAAATTGCATAAAATCAACTCTATGAGTACTCAGATCGTAGCTCTTACCACGTCTTCATTTTTAGCTATAGAACACCTACATTCGATATTGTATGCAAAAGTTTTACCTAAATATGATAGTGATGTCAAGCTGCCATAACTGTCTATGACTTCTACAGTACGCTTTATATCCACTTAAAATGGATAAAATGGCTACTCCTTAGCTCAATAAGTACTCAACAAGGTTTAACTAAGCCTTGGAAAGCTCCTTAACAAGCATAGAGCAAGCTGGAACAAGCCAAAAGAAGAAACACCAAATGCACATCTTAAGAGGAAGAAACAATGGCTGCCATGGGATCTTGAGTTGAAGCTTTGAATCTAGTCTAAAGAAAAGGATGAACAAGCTCCTCAAATGATTGACTCTAATACCAATTGAAAGGTAGAGTCTGAGTGGAAGCATACAAGTGGAAACAAGAGCAAAGTAAGGACTTGCTAACCCTTAGATGACCAAGGTGGAAATCTGGAAAATCTAAAGCAGAAGACAAAGGCCAAGGCAAAAGTGAAATGGAAGACAAAGGCGCACCAAGAAAAATATGGAAACATAAGAAGTGCATAAAAGTCCTAAATAAAGGAAAAAGGCGCACAAGAAAAAGCACAAGTCAATACTTTTGTAAAAGAGCGCAAGCGCATCATGATTTAATTTAAAAGAGCGTCGGGCTCTCACCCATGCAATTTGTAAAGGTAGATGGGCAGTAGGAAGGAAGCTAGGAAGATAGGAGGACAATGGGAAAAAGGGCCTAGGCCACATCCATCTATGTAAAAAAGGGGATAAGGGGATGACCGCCCAAAAGGGATTTAGGGTTTTGTATATAAAGTTGAAAAGTGAATGAGAAGCTCATTCTTGTGTATGGCAAAAAGTGGCTCTCTTCTTCTTCTTCTTCTTCTTCTTGTTCTCGCTAGCTTGAGCTTGTGCTTGAGAGAGGGAGTGTGAGAGTGTGAGGGAGTGAGTGTGTGAGGGTGAGGGACCGGGGAGGAGAAGCTCTCCATCTTCTCCTCTTTTCTTTTCTTTTCTTCTCTTCTCTTCTCTTCTCTTGCTCGTGGCAATGGAGCTTGGAGGGTGGAGTTTGGGGATGGAGCTTGCTTGAAGCTTGCACTTGGATCGTGGAGCTACCGAAGTGTGTGGGAGAGGAGGTAACTCGATCGGCATGGAGGTCAGCTCACTACACTCGTAGATATGGATGGCACATCGGCTATGTGAGAGGTAGCCATTAGTGCTCGGCTTGGAATGCTTGAAGCAATAAGTGGTCTGTGGGTCTTGACGGTTGAGCGAGAGCTCCCACATTTTGATTTCATTGTCAGGACAAACGGATTCAAGCCTTGAGCGCTTGGCACTTCGAATCGAGCATTGAAATAGGGTTTTCTCCAAACCGGTGCTTGAGGTAGATAGGTAGTAAGCGAGGGAGTTTGAAGAGGTATTCGATCTCCTTACCAAGTAGGTTTTTGTTGTTTTGGACTTGGGAAAGCATGATGGAGTAGTGTAGATATTTTCCTTATGATTTTTTCTTGCATTTAGGAAGGATAGGAGAAAAACATTAGAGCACATATTAGGGTTTTATGTTGCTATATAACAGGCTAAAATAGGAAAAAGAAGGGCAAAAAATGAAAATTTGGGTTAAATGTTAGTAAGGGAAGCAAGACTAAGGTGAGTACAAGCCTGGGCAGGGTGATAAGGGGCCAGGAGTGGCAAGAAAGGCAACATTTTGCATTGCAGGGTTTCAGGAGAGGAGGAGAGAGGGAGAGAGCTTCATCGCGTGGACCTGCTTCGATATGGTAATCTAGGAGTTATTTGCCCAGCCCAGGTAATTCCACACCTTCCCCTACATGAGTAGCTTGGATTTGGAGGTGCTCAACCAGTAGCAAGGCCTCGATCGCTCGGTGTGATGAATTCTTTGAAGTTTGGTGAAAAAACGCATCGCGCTCGGCCCGTTCGAGTGACGGCGATTCTGGGCCGAGTCCCAGACTCAGCCCTCGGACCACTCGGCCATTCGGCCAACTACACTCAGATGCCTTTAACTCGGCCCGTCCGAGTGAAGCATCCGGACCAACTTGATATTCTGCCCTTGGCCATGCCGCCTCGACCCAATCCCACTTGGACAGTTGCAACCTGACTCGGGCCCACAGCCCACCTGACTCGGCCACTCATCCCTTAGACAGACCGAAGTTAACTTACATTCGGGCTTTTCTAATTCGGCCCATGGCCGTTCGAATGGGCCAAATCAAGCACTCTACCTGTTGGACCGAATTTGAAAATTTGAAAATTTTAACCTATAGACCCTGAAACTAACCGAAAGACCATATAGATCCAAAACCACATCATAGATTTATCACTGGGCTGAAATATAGAGTAAGTAGTTCAAAGCTTGGCTATAAACGGACCTTCAAATCGCGCATGGCATTTACCATAATGGCCCTGCGGGCCGAGGGAGACTGCCCCCCCAGACCCCCACAGAGGGGGCTCTGCCCCCTCCACACCTCCCCCAAGTAGATGGGAGAGAAAACGCACACTGTGATAGGTCCTCCAAATTAGATCCTAGTGTAGTAATGGCTCTACACAAGCATGGATTCTCACTTGCAAAGGAGCAACCAAAAGCCCATACCCGAACAAAGACAAACAGAGACCCTAGAACCTCAATGGGCCAATCTAGCCAACAAGGGAAAAAAAGGCCACACCACAAAAACATGTATGTGTTGCATTCGGACTGCATCTAGTCAAAGCGAAAATCAACAACATCAAGCTACAACTGTGAGGATGACTAGATATAACAATCTTGACGATAGATGCACCTTGAATAGCACTGCACAGATGATCCAAGACATCAATGGAGAATCCACATCTGGTCGTGCACTTGGGGACTCAAGGGAATTTGTCAGAAGGCTTAAATTTATAAGCCAAGACCAGAAAGATGAAGACATAGTACCGCCTGCTTATCTGAGTGAAAAACTCACCGCAAAAAGGGAGCATTGTGTTGATGCTCTCATCGATGAAGGGGCAGATTTTAATATCTTGACCTATGAAGCATGGACCCTACTAGGCCAACCAGAGCTCACACCGACTAATGCAACTCTTAGTCCATATGAGGGACACCCACAAGAACTTATGGGAAAGTGCAAAATCTTTGTAACATTGAAACAGAAAGCTTGCCTATCATATTCCATGTTCCTCAAAATAGTGCTAGTTGTGGAAAGGAAAACCTCCTTAAACGGCCCTTCAAAAGGCCAGCCAAGTGTGAGGCCGACTATGTCGCACAGATGATACACGACGCTACCGAGTGTGAGGATAATCACAACCTTTAGTAAGGGCGACCTCATCACACCTCGAGGGAAAGACA
The DNA here is from genome assembly GCF_053477565.2 of Lygodium microphyllum. NCBI lineage: Eukaryota > Viridiplantae > Streptophyta > Polypodiopsida > Schizaeales > Lygodiaceae > Lygodium > Lygodium microphyllum. The sequence continues at coordinate 133,046,008 of NC_141142.1, forward strand.
AGGAACATTCCGACATGCCAAGCAAGCCTAGTGATGAGAGCAAGGACCTATTGAAAGAGTTGATACAAGCACAGGTTGAACAATGAGAACCAGTGAGTGACGCCATGCTTGAAATAAGAAGGTCAAGAGACAATGCCAAGGGTAGGTTTTGGACTTACGAACATCATAGAAGACCACGAAAGAAGCCCAAGCCTTATAGATGAAGGCACCGATGGAAAGCTAGCACAATACCGCGATGGATATCCAAAGCGTCGCTACGTGCTCAAGGGTAATACGCACGTAACCGATGGATTTAGATACCAAATCCCCTTGCTAAACCACCTCTATCAGCTGAAGGCCCGATTGCATCAAAAGAAAAGAAGCACTGGAGGAAATCTAAGAGAAAATCTAGGTCTCGGGGCAAGAAACCAAACATGAGTATTAGAAAGGAAGAGCCTCAGCCTAGCATGCTTAATAAGCAGATGTTAGATGTAACCATTGAGCGTGCACAAAGACCACTAGTGCTCAAGGAGCATTTGACTTCCCAAGAGGATCATGAGTGCCACAGGCACAACACCACTCATAAGAAGGCTGATTTCTCAACAAAGCAAATGGCACAATCATCTAACAGCCACAAGCAAATCTTTCAGCCAGTGCCAAGTCCACCTAAGAGTCCCAAATTCCCTGCACCCTCTTTTCCTAAACGAACACAGGAAGCACAACAGCAGTCATCAAGTGCGGCTGCTCAATCCCAATCTCTATCCCCATCTAAGCTTCCAAATGTCCAAGAGGTGGGACATGACACCACCCGTAGCTCTCCACCCAAGGATGTGCCTATGCAACCTGATGTCCAAGAGGTGGGACATGACACCACCCGTAGCTCTCCGCCCAAGGATGTGCCTATGCAACCTAATGTGACTAAATCAATTGATGCTTAATCTACACAAGTGAATGCTCAAAGGGCAACAAAAGACACGACCACTTCTGATTAGCCTAAGGATTTGACACAGCAATGCACCAATAGGAGCCAGTCCACTGAACTAGTTGCTACTACTTCCAATCACGGATCACAGCAGTCACACAGCCCTTGGCCGTGACAACGCCCCTTACAGAACGTGTCCTTAGCTATTCACATGTTGAGGGGGTGTCACAACCAACATCCTTGACAACTCCAGCACTTCCAAAGCACTTAAAGCCTAGGCTTGAGGAGCTAAGCAAAGGGGAATTGGCTGAAGAGCTAGGCTCTCCAAAAAGAGAGGCAGTTGTACCCTCACAACCTAGAGAGGCTATTTAGCAGGTCGCAACTATGTCCCATAAGGACACACTAGAGAAAGAGAATGCTGAGGCCCAGCCAAGCACATCAACGACTGACCTAATTCAAGGTCTCGAGTCTTCAAGGGATACACCTCGATTGCCTAAGAAAAAGAAGAGAAAAGAACGAAAACAACAATGGCAGTTGCAAGTGGTTGAAGATCACAAGAAGATTGAGACCAAGAGTGCCGAAGAGCCGAGGAATAAAGCATTGAGTCCACCTATGAATGAACCCATTGCCATCTCTCCTAGTAGCGGTGAAACCTCAGACGCATCCATGTGCTCTGAAAAATCAAAGCAACCATTACCATCAATGGTTTCTTGCCAACACTCAATCCACCGACAACAAAACTCGCATTGACCAATCAAAAGTGGATACAACACTGTCACAATAGGGTGACAAGACTATATTGGTCACACCCAAGGAGAACCATGACACAATAGCAGCAAGGCCTCAGGAGAAACATGGAAACCCCAAGAGCATAAGCAATCCTAGCATTGACCAATCGTGCTCATCTAGGCATGACCCCCCAGCTATGCTTAAGCCTAGAACAACTCCTAGAACCTTGCATGAGATAGCAACTGAGCATGCCCTCATTGAACATAGAAGTGTCGTAGAATGCTTAATTGAGTTGGATGCTAAGCTCAAAGTGTTTGCATGTGTCTACATCCTTGCAGACATGGGCACATTCCCCAAGAAGAGACTTGGGGAATACTTGCCATTTCCCCTATCCTGGGAAGAGCAAGAACATCTTGACAAGCACTATGACAGGCTCCTGCATGAACACATGCGACTCACCTCTGACGAGGAAGCCGAAAAACTATGCTTAACTGTGACATTTAATGATGTTCTCTGCCAACCAAATCTCTTAGAGATAGAGTAACTAAAGCGTCAATCAGAGGGTCAAGTCAATTTGAAAAACTTTGGTTTGAAAACTGCATTGCAATGGCCGAACTAGGAGCCCAGATTATGACAGTCTCAGAGGAGCGATTGGCTGAATGGCATTCTCAAAGAGACCCAATCTATGTGGCATCGACTTCCTTTCGAGTGTACTGACAGGGGGTATGGACTTAGTCGGAACTAGCCAAGAGAATTCTCTAGCTAATAAGGTTCTCATTGAGGAGGAGTTACATGTTGCCAGTAGACTCGAAAAAGGTACCATGCTACTCGATGTTGCAAAATATCTATTGTTATTGAGTAAGTTGCCACGAGTACTGGATGTGTGTGCCACGCTCCAGTACAATCATGAGTTCTACAATTGGTTTTTATCCTCAGGAAGTGACATGGATTCGTAAATATGTACATAAATAAACAATGAGTTTTGTGACCTTGTATAGAGATAATATCAACACACACAAGCAATGATAGTCAAGTGCAAGAGAAGAGTTGGGTTTGACTAGATGAGCTCCTCAGGTCCTCCTCTCACCACACATCTAGAAGTCATGTGACCATCCATGCCTCCAAGTGGAGGGCATACCTCATTACCACCATAGAAAGCCCTAACCAACATCTCTAATGGTGTAGATGGGGCATTGTTCCCTTCTATACACCTTTCCCCTTTTCGGTCTATCCTTCCGGGGGGATGAGCCCTGCTCCACTCCATGACAACCAGTCCACGCAACTTAGCATAAGCCAAGATCTGCTAATGGTGGTTGGAATACACCCCGCAGTCCAAGCAAAACAAACATTATCACGGGGGCCATCCCTCTACAACAGACACTGCATGCCTCACCTCGGTCCTCCTCCTCATATGCGCTTGATAATCCACTGTTTAATCCCTTTCATGCAAATAATTCTATTCTACCTCAAAGCCTAACCTTGATTCACATTTTGCAGATTTCCCCACAGTAGCCATCATGGAGCACACAATGCAGCTAGCATGCAAGGAAGCTCTACTCCATAGAAGGGAGCATAAGGCACAACCACCTCCACCAAAGCGATATGTGCCTACCCTTAAGAGGTACACACCAAAAAGAGGCCCTAAGAGACACCGCCCCAAATGCATGCCAAAAACTCCCCAAGCCAAGAGGACGAAGGCTCAAGGGAGCACCCGGGGTGTGGCAATACTGGCCATGCAGACCCCCACCAGACACTTGGGCACCAGGTGCTCGAAAGAGGAGAAGGCAGCTAGAGACAAGTGGAAATTTGATGAATTGTTTAAAATCATTCTTGAAATAGCTGCGGCCAGGGACTACATCATTCGGATCCTAATCGATATCTTCCCCGCCCAGCCTGACAAGAGCCCACCACCGGCACAACCCCAGTCATTTGATCACCCAAATTCACCACACCTCATACAAATAGAATAGGCCCTATGTGTATAAGTTGCTTGCCAATTGCCATTTTGTCATGACTTTTTGTCCTTAATGGTTAAAGGGGCAGGCTCCCCAACTGTGTAAACCTCCCTTACCTACTACTAATATATGTCACGTCTTTAACAAGCGCCGAGGATATGCATTGCAATCAGTACCATAGGATTTTGATAAAGTAATATCTTTTTGTGTTGCATATGTTCATTATAATTGATGCATGTGACTTTCATATACTCTCATGAAGTGTCAAGTGGATGCAGGACGACACAGGTCTTGAAAGGGTTGAATGCCCAAGTCACCGCAAGACCACCAACCTCACAAAGAGTCATGACAAAGCCACACCGCCGAAAGTGAAAATCACCCTTGTCAATCGCCCCCATCGCATGGCCCAAAGCATGATCAGTGGGCCACTTTCTCTTTCTGGAACAAACTCTACACCTGGCACTCATGGCAACTGTTACCTCAATTGTACCAACATCACACATTATAAAGAGGTTTTGCAAAATCTCTAGTGTATCTCCCCATCTTAACAATTGTTCATCTAGCAACGAGGCTGGGACACAATCATCGTTGTAATATCCAGTTTTGCAGCCTTTGAATCTTGACATTTCCCGATCCAATTGAAAGGCTGATAGCCTCAACATATTGCAATCGTTGTACTCATGTTATTCTTAAAAAAAAAAAGTGGAAAAGAAAAGGAAAGAAAAAAAAGAAAAAAGAAAAGAAAAACAATCACAGCACGGCACCTAGGGGTCCTCAAATTAGGTACCTCCAGTGACCTTGGTCGGTTGGCTCCATCCCTAGTCCCCTAGCCCGCTACACATCCCCCACAATTGTTCAAGGCACATCAAGGATAGGACATACCTAGGGAGCTTGTCTCGCCTATGGTTAGACCTGTCACCCTAACCCATTTGCACAATTCCTTTTTGCACTCTACCTTAGTATCATTGCAATCGATCATTGTACGCACCACACGAATGGCCATGAAAAGTACACCATACTCGTTGAGCAAACCCAATAGCTACTAGCTACTACTGAACGTTCGATGTCAATGTGTTCAATTATGCCACATCATGCTATCACAATGCAAAGGATGTCTCATACACCTTCCTATATACTTCTTCTCAACATGGACAACTTTGCTTCATCCACACATTGTTATGAGGAACCAGACACGTGGTCTTCTAACTACGTAATATCTAAGTATACATGAGTACTCCCATCATACCTGCACCAAAATATATACACAATTTGGGTCCTCAAGTGCAGGACAATATACTCAGCTTGCTTAGAGTTTGACATGTCTCCCAAACTAATCAAACTATGTCTTGTGCACGATAAGAAGACTAGCACTACCCCTAGGGAGAGACCACATATGAGAGGTTTTCAAGTGCAGGTATTGACGACTCCACTGAAAGTACCGTCCGCTCTTCATTAACACTTAACTCTAAATTCTTGTCCTTTATCATCCTATAAGCCCACCAAAGAATTGTCATGTGCAGAACCCCCAAAAAACCAACACTTGTATCGGCCATCAGTGCAATCCCCAACAAAGAACAGCCCTACCACCAACTCCAACAACCCTACCACCATCCACCTAGGCCAACAATGTGCCCCCAATGACCTTCCTCCACACCACCACCAACACTTCTCCACAGCAACCACAGATGTCCCTTCCACCCACGTATTCGGCGCATGCCAAAGCCTACTACCTATAACCGTGAGTGCCATGGGACTGGCACTCGTCTAGGAGGGGGTAATGTTAACCCTCAGATGACCAAGGTGGAAAATCTGGAAAATCTAAAGCAGAAGACAAAGGCCAAGGCAAAAGTGAAACGGAAGACGAAGGTGCACCAAGAAAAATATGGAAACACAAGAAGTGCAAAAAAGTCCTAAATAAAGGAAAAAGGCACACAAGAAAAAGCGCAAGTTAATACTTTTGTAAAAGAGCACAAGCGCATCATGATTTAAGTTAAAAGAGCGTCGGGCTCTCACCCGTGCAATTTGTAAAGGTAGATGGGTGGTAGGAAGTGTCAAGATTGTGGGAGAGAAGGAAGGAGTCTCACTTGTAGCTTTCTTGCTTCATAATGGGGGAAGACACACAAGGGTGGAGGCTGAAAACAGTTTTCCTCTTCTTAGTTGTGTAAGCCAAAAGAACTTTAGTACAAAGAAATAGAGGAACCCTATATATGGGTCTCAAACCAAACTCAACTAACTAAGGTGGCATACTAACTGAGCCACGAACTAGAGTAGATAAGGATAGCTATCATGTAGCTATTATTCATGGGCGGTGTACCAACCGCGTCTGCAACTGACAAGTCGGTGACATAAATACACAACGGTCACCCTGGCGTATCACGAGTGGAGCTCGATATCTCAACACTCCCCCTCGAGCTCAATCCCAATTCCTGCACACCAAGCAGGTCTCTGAACTTGCGCAGCTTCTCTGCGCCCAATGCCTTCGTGAATATGTCAGCTACCTGATCCTCTGTGCTGACATAAACTAGATCAATAAGACCTAGTAAAACCCTCTCTCGCACATAGTGATAATGCACCTCAATGTGCTTTGTTCTAGCATGATAGACTGGGTTATTTGCCAAGTGTATACTACTCATGTTGTCACAATAAATGACAACTGGTCCATCTGTAGACTGATGCATATCATAAAGTAGCTTATGCAACCAAGCTACCTCACATGCAGCCATTGCTGCACCCCTGTACTCAGCCTCTGTGCTCGACAAGGCAACTGTAGGCTGTTTCTTGCTGCTCCAAGTGACTGCAGCACTCCCAAAAGAGAACACATATCCACTGGTAGATCGTCTATCAGAAATACTACCAGCCCAATCAGCATCAGTGTATCCATGCAGCTGTATCTGAACCCCAGTCTCATAAAATAGTCCATACTGCAATGTGGACTTCACATACCTGAGTATGCGTCTAGCCGCATCCAAATGCGATTTCCTTGGAGCCTGCATAAACTGACTTACCAATCCAACAGCATAGCTCAAATCTGGCCTGGTAATAGTCATATAAATCAAGCTTCCTACTATGCGTCTGTACATAGTAGGGTCTTCCAGAAGCTCACCTGCATCTGCGCTCAGCTTCACATTTTGCTCCAAAGGAACTGAAATAGGCTTACAGCCTGTCATCCCATATTTGGACAGCATGTCCAATCCATACTGCCTATGCAAGAGCTGTATCCCACTTGGTGATCTAATCACCTCAATGCCCAAGAAATAACGTAGCTCTCCCAAATCCTTCATCTCAAACTTCTGCTTCAATAGCATTTTCACATGAAGGATATCTTCATCACTGTCACCTGTCATAATCAAATCATCAACATAAATGACAAGTAGCATAATACCTTTCTCTGTTTTTCTCACATAAAGTGAGAAATCTGCCTTGGAAATCTGAAAGCCAATAGTGACAAGATACTGTCCTATCTTGTCAGACCATGCTCTAGGTGCTTGCTTCAAGCCATACAAGGCTTTCTTCAACCTGCAAACAAACTCAGGATGAACGGCATGCACATAACCTGGTGGCTGCTCCATATAGACCTCTTCTTGCAAATCACCATGCAAGAAGGCATTCTTTACATCCATCTGATGTAAAGACCATCCCTTTGATGCAGCCATAGCAATGACTGCTCTTACGGTTGCCATCCTTGCAACCGGACTGAATGTTTCTTCATAGTCAATGCCATATGTTTGTGCATACCCCTTGACTACTAATCTTGCCTTGTATCTGTTCACAGAACCATCAGCATTGTGCTTCACCTTATAAACCCACTTACAGCCAATTGCATTCTTACCTTTAGGCAAAGGTACCAATTCCCATGTAGCATTTGCTTCCAAGGCATCCATTTCTTCATCCATGGCTTTCTCCCATTTTTCTTTTCCCATGGCTTGCTCAAAAGAAGTGGGTTCTGGTTCCTGTATCACCTTGACCATATATGCATAGTGAATGGCTGTAAATCCATCATATTTCAGCCTATCCACAGGATACCTAGCTCTCGTAGACCTGCGCAAAGTAGGTTCACTCCCAGGTACTCTCAAAACATCCCTGGTCTTCCTTACTCCAGGTGTAACAATAGAAGGAATACCCAACTCATCATCAATGCTCTGTTCTGAGCCACTGGATTCACCATCCACATAAGAGTGACCTGCATTCACATCAAACATGGACTGATCAACCTTCTCTTTTCCTTTTCGTGATACCTGCATACCATTATCTGCATTGCTTTGAGAAGATTCTCCTGATCTCAATCTGCCTGTCCATGGCGAAGAATGTGAACCACTGCTAGAGGACGCTCCAGGTCCACTAATATTTTGTGACTGCTGCTGTGAATTCTGTGCAGCATTACCATTTTGTGCATCTACATCATCAATCACATTTACTGGTTTATACCAGCTACTCATCTCATCAAAAACAACATCTCTGCTCACTGTAAACTTACGAGTAGAAGGGTTATAGCATCTATACCCTTTTTGCTGCAGGGAGTAACCAATAAAGATGCACTTCTCAGCTTTTGGATCCAACTTGGATCTCAACTCATCTGGCACATGTACATAGGCAATGCAACCAAAAATTTTCAAATGAGAAATATCTGGTTTCCTACCAGTATACCTCTCCTCTGGAGTCATTCCATGTATTGCTGCAGTGGGAGTCCTGTTCATTATGTAGACTGCTGTAGCAACTGCTTCAGCCCAATAAAAATCTGGCAAGTCTTTTTCATTGAGCATGGCACGAGATACCTCTCCAATATGCTTGTTTTTCCTTTCTGCAATTCCATTCTGTTGTGGGGTATAACTGCATGAATATTGCTGCTTTATGCCATGCTCCTGCAAGAACCTTGCAAACTCATTTGAGAGGTACTCTCCCCCTCCATCTGACCTTAGGCATTTTATTTGCAGACCTGTTTCTTTTTCAGCCATAGCTTTAAGGGTTTTGAAATGCCCAAAAACTTCACTTTTCTTTTTCATAAAATACACCCAAACTTTTCTGCTATAGTCATCAATAAAAGTGACAAAATAATGACAGCCTCCAAGAGATGCAGCTTTAGTAGTCCACACATCAGAGTGGATTAATTCCAATGGCTTCTCACTCTCTTGAACATGTCTAGGAAATGGTTTCCTTGTCTGTTTTCCAAACTGACAGGCTTCACATACCTTATGCATTTCTGCAACCTTGAATTTGGGCAATCCTGCAACAATATTTTGGGCCTGCATTGATTTAAGTCGCTGTACATTAACATGACCAATGCGTTTATGCCAGATATCAATATCTGCAACTACACCGGTCCCATGTGCAAACATTGCTGCACTCAATTCAGACATGTCTGCATCCAATGTAAACATTCTGCCCTTCTTCTTTCCTTTTGCTATCAAGCGACCTTTATTTTTCATATCCTCAACAAAGCATCCATGAGGATTAAATCTGACCTGCAAGCCCTGTTCAACCATTTGACCAACTGAAACCAGATTCTTGGTGATATTCGGGACATGAAATACATCGGACAGGTATTTCTTTTTCCCACCCTGCATAGACAAGGGAATTTTTCCAATCTGCACAATAGGATGTGCAGTATCATCACCAGTCTCCACAAATCCTGGTTTTTCCATTTTCCTTGCATCCTCCATCAATTCTGCATGACCTGTCATGTGGTTTGATGCACCTGAGTCAACATACCATACATCATTGCTTTCTTCTGCACTTGTCATAGAATTGTTCATGTGCTGCACCATAAACAAGTGCTCATTTCTGTCATCACCCTGTCTACTAGAAGATGCATAATTCCCTTGTTGCAGTTTTCCATTCATGATGTCATTCTGCTTTTTATAGCAGTCTTTAGCCATATGACCCATTTTACCACAGTAGTAGCATTCAACATTACTGTTTGCATTTTGGCCTCTTTGCCATCCACCACGACCTCTTTGGCTCCCCCTGCCTCTAGAGTTACCACGTCCTCCTCCATAGGACTGGTTTTCTTGAGTCTGCTGCATATTCTGATTTCTGCCACGGCCTCCAAATCGGCCTCCTCTACCTCTGCCTCTACCTCTTCCAGCATTTGAGTAGAAGACAGCTTCTTTTGAAGTTCCTCCTGAAGAAGATGCACCACCATTTCTCTGTTCCTCAGAAATTAGAAGAGCAATCAACTCCTCAAAATCAGGAAATCTTTCACGAACTGAAATGGATGTCCGAAACTGTGCATAATCCTTTCCTAGACCATTCAAGGTCACAGAAACTAAATCATCATCTTCCACTGGCGACCCAATGGAAGCAAGTGCATCTGCAATCTTCTTCACCTTCATGTGGTAGTCATTGATGCTCATATTTTCTCTTTGCACATTGTGCAACTCTTGCTTGAGCTGCATTTTCCTGGCTTGCGTATTTGTGCTATACATCTTTGACAGAGTATCCCATGCCTCCTTTGGCGTACTTACATCCTGAATATGCACAATCATAGAGTCTGAAATGCTGATTGACAGCCAGTACATAACTTTCCTGGCTCTCTCATGCCATGCTTTGAATGCCTGCATTTGCTGTTGATTGGGAACATCAGGAAGAACTGGTTCTTCTTCATTTCCTGCAACAAATTCCCAATATCCTTTTCCCATAAGGAAATTCGTCATTCTAAACTTCCATGCCTGGAAGTTGTTCTTGTCAAGCTTTTCAGTTACAATCTGTGAAAGAGAGTCAGACGCCATTACAGAATGCTGCAAAAAATTCTGTCACTACAAAAACTCAGCTTCACCCTCACAAGGGCAAATCTGCAAAACTGGCGAAAGTGGTATTTGACCACACAGTCACTTCCTAGTGACGATTTTGCATAAACAAGAACCAAGGATGATTTGAAACTCCCAATGTCTCTGCGCACAAGCATACGATGCAATTTCTACAGTAACTTTTCACCGACCTGTAGAACAGTGGCTGCACAGCATAAAACTGAGCCTTTTCCTGAGTGCGTGCAGAAAACTTCCGTCTGCGAAACAGGCCCCGAAATGGCCTCAAATAAAAAAAACAAGGTCGCCAAGAGCTAAAGCTCTATCCCGCAGCATGTACTGCCCTCTTGCTTCACCGCGAAGGGCGTCTCAACCTGAGACAATGCACTCCTGCACTTTCCGGCTGTGCTACCTGCAGAGATCTGCTCCCAAAACAGAAAATGAAAGCAACACTGCTCCTCTTACCAAACCACCGCGAGCTTGGCTTGCTTTCTTGAGCTCCTTACCACGAACAAGGCTCTGATACCATGTCAAGATTGTGGGAGAGAAGGAAGGAGTCTCACTTGTAGCTTTCTTGCTTCATAATGGGGGAAGACACACAAGGGTGGAGGCTGAAAACAGTTTTCCTCTTCTTAGTTGTGTAAGCCAAAAGAACTTTAGTACAAAGAAATAGAGGAACCCTATATATGGGTCTCAAACCAAACTCAACTAACTAAGGTGGCATACTAACTGAGCCACGAACTAGAGTAGATAAGGATAGCTATCATGTAGCTATTATTCATGGGCGGTGTACCAACCGCGTCTGCAACTGACAAGTCGGTGACATAAATACACAACGGTCACCCTGGCGTATCACGAGTGGAGCTCGATATCTCAACAGGAAGGAAGCTAGGAAGATAGGAGGACAATGGGAAAAAGGGCCGGCCATGTAAAAAAGGGGATAAGGGGATGACCGCCCAAAAGGAATTTAGGGTTTTGTATATAAAGTTGAAAAGTGAATGAGAAGCTCATTCTTGTATGTGGCAAAAAGCAGCTCTCCTCCTCCTCCTCTTCTTCTTCTTATTCTTCTTGTTCTTTCTAGCTTGAGCTTGTGCTTGAGAGAGGGAGTGTGAGAGTGTGAGGGAGTGAGTGTGTGAGGGTGAGGGACCGGGGAGGAGAAGCTCTCCATCTTCTCCTCTCTTATTCTCTTCTCTTCTCTTGCTCGCGGCAATGGAGCTTGGAGCGTGGAGCTTGCGGATGGAGGTTGCTTGAAGCTTGCACTTGGATCGTGGAGCTACCGGAGTGCACGGGAGAGGAGGTAACTCGATCGGCATAATGGAGGTAAGCTCACTACACCCGTAGATATGGATGGCACATTGGCTATGTGAGAGGTAGCCATTAGTGCTCAGCTTGGAATGCTTGAAGCAATAAACGGTCTGTGGGTCTTGGCGGTTGAGTGAGAGCTCCCACAGGACTATGGTGGATGGAGCAAGAGAGCAAGAGAGAGACACATTGTACACATGGGAACTCCAATAGTCACAATGTGTAACCAACCTTGCCTTATTCAAATGTACTAAAACAATAAAGAATAAAGTGATAATGATGGACATCGACCACCTACAGTGTACAAGTGTATGTATACTCTCAGTGTAATGAATACACGAGAAGTTAGGCAGAGACGCCTTTATCCCCAATAGAAAAAGTGATAAAGTACAAATGCACATAAAGTACAACAAGATGAGGAATATATGTCATCTCATCCTATGCCCATTATCTTTCTAAGAAAGGCAAAACATTCAGCTAAGAGACTTTTAGTAAGTAGATTTGTATGATTCTTATCATTCGAGATCTTAATAACCTTGATAGACTTATCCTCTAAAACCTTCTTAATGAAATGATAGCGCACCTCAATGTGCTTTGTCTTCGCATAGAGGACCAGATTCTTGGGCAACTGAATAGCACTCGTAGAATTCGAATGCAGTATATGAGTAATAGTAATACCAAGGATGACCTAACCATAGGGCCGCCTTGCAAGCCTTAGTGGTTGCAACATACTTTGGCTCAATAGTAGATAAGACCATGCATTTTTGCATCCTAGACATCCAAGGAACAACACCAACAAAGTGAAAAGATATCTAAAAATGGACTTCCTACTGTCTACATGTTTTGCATAATCAGAACCATCATAACCCATGACTATAGTATCCTAGCCACCATAGAAAATACTTATATATGTAGTACCTTTTAGGTATCTCATGTTATCCTTCACGGGGTACCAATGTTCTCGACTAGGTGTAGCCATATAGCATGCCACAAATCCCATCGTAAATGCTATGTCAAGGCAAATGGTGATCATGGCATATATCAAACTCTCCATTGTGGATGTATAAGGGATCTTGGCCATCTCGGCCTTCTATTCATCTGACTGGGGATAATCTGCCTAATTGGCCTTCACATGGGAGGTAAAGGATAGCCACAATAGGCCTAACATCCTATATGTGGAAGTGCTATGTGGCCTTTTTTTACCACAATGCTACATTCATATACTACCTTGGGGCATCTAGGGATACTCTTCAACTTGTACATCCAGTCGCATAGCAATGCATGTTTTCCATTGGGCAAATGAACCAAATCCCATGTATGGTGTTTTTGCAATGAGTTATACTCTAGCTGCATGGCCCTCTCTCAAGAGTAACTAGTATCTCTATGCATAGCCTCCTCATAAGTAAGGGACTCACTAGAATTTGTCAACATAACATAGTCCATCAAGGGCTCAAACCAATCAAGTTGATGTCTATCTCTAGTAGACCATTGGTGAGTGAAAATGAGCGACCGGGGACATGATGCTGTGTGAAGTCAAGTGGGGTAATACATGCAAATATCAAATTTTTGTATTTCTAACACTTACCAGTAGCAGGAGTCGGGTTGATAAATAGAAATCCCAAGTGGTACCATGCATGTTCGACACGTGGTTGTGATATTTCAGTTTTGAGACACACGCCTCATGCAAGAAGAGAAAAAATGTGTTCTTGTTTCCGATTTTAAGTCCCCGAGTGAAATTTTATGTGGCAAGGGCCATGTTTGTGATTTAGCAATTAAGAGGAAGCAAGGGGCAACTTGAAAAATAAGGAAAAAAGCAAAAACGTGAGGTTTTTTGAAAAAAGAAGAGAAGAGAAGAGTTCGACAGAACACAACAAGAGAGAGAGAGAGAGAGAGAGAGAGAGAGAGAGAGAGAGAGAGAGAGAGAGAGAGAGAGAGAGAGAGAGAGAGAGAGAGAGAGAGAGAGAGAGAGAGAGAGAGAGAGAGAGAGAGAGAGGGGGGGAGGGAGGGAGGGAGAAGAAGAATCTTGTAGGTTGAAGAAGGGAGAAATCTGAAGCTCAGAAGAAGAAAAACAAACTGTCAGAACAAAGAGATCGTGAAGCTGAAGTTATTGGAGCCAAGGGGAGTAGGATGGCAGGGCTACTAAAGTCAATGGGATGATGCGAGTTCTCAGTTTTCAGATGATGGTAATAAGAGTCTCCTTTTTGTCTTGTTTTCTTCTACTACTTTGTGGTGGGTTAGATAATTTGCATATCAGTTCTGATGTATGGATATGAGTTAAAGACAACAGAGGGTTGTAATTCATCATGAGTTATGTTAGTTGTTATGTGAGGCTTCCTCTCACAGCAGAGAAGAATGGAAGTAAAGGATCTCTACATCTTAAAACTAGGTATATGGCTGGGAATATGTGTTAGGGCAGATGTTGAATACATGGGTTCGAGTTAGTAGAAATCTGGAAGGATTTACAGCCAGATGAATTAGAATTCATAAAGTTCGAAGCTCCCGCAACTCTCATCAATGCAAGACATGCTAAGATGTATCTGTAGTATGCTGAAATGGCAATCTGAAGTCAAAGAATGTGTCTTTCCATTTGCAAGTTTGTGCTTTTGGAACAGAGCAATTGTGTTTGTTGTATAGAGTATGCAATAATTTAGGACTGCAGACTGTGCAAAGCTATTTTAGGGCAGTAGATCAAGGAATTTGACTCTGACTTATTTTGAAGAGTTATAGATTGGAAAGAGAGCTACAAATTTCCTTTTTGAATCTTGGAGATCCGAGGTCCAGTTAGAAAGTTATGAACTGCTCTTTGTAATGCTCTATGAGGCAATTTCTGTGCTCTATGAGGAAACACGTGAATTGAGCAGTATCTATGTCACCAACTTGGTTTCCCATGAAAGTCATCATGATTATTCATTGCTATATCAGTGTAAACTTTATTTTGATGCAGCAATGGATTGTCCACAACAGTGAATTGCTTATAGCAGCTGAGTTGGCATGAAAATTTGCCATATAAAGCTTTGGTTATCTATATATTTGGACTGTATTTATGTGTGCTCTAAGAAAAGAAGAACGAAAAGGATCTACAACCGATTTTACACAGATTTAGGCAATCACGCTTTGTGGGTTAGTTTGCTACGTGGGGTTGCCATCCCTAAAAAATAGGAGTTGTGTGAATCTAAAAGCTAGTGTTGTCAAAGTCTTGGCCATGGTTGTTTCAGTGTCAAATTCTCTCTAAAAGTGGTAAAATCTGAGCTTGAAGGTTTGAGCTGTTTAAGTGTTGAGTTGAAGTCTCAATGAGGAGTGAGTAATCAGGAATTTTGGATCATGTGTTCAGTGGTATTGTTTCGTGGGTTTTGTTGAGGGAAGATCCTCGGTCTTTATCCCGTGGTGTTGTCTTGGGGGTTGTTAAAGGCCGACTACCTAACTCACCCACCATATATTGGTGCCCCCGCTAAGGATCTCTCACGTTGAAGATCTCTTGTTAATCTTATCAGTTGGGAAGTGTAAGGTTTGGAAACCAACTTGTACACAAACTCAAGCATGGCGACTTTTGGATATAAACACTTATTTGGTACTAAAAATGAGGATGCTAATCAGTTTATCAAGAGGTTGGAGTGGATGGCTTACCAAGATCGAAGAGACACTGATGTAAATAAGCTTCGAATGATCAACATGTTGCTTGAAGTTTCTGCAAGATTATGGTTGTTGAGATATTTGCAATCACATCTACTTCAGTCCCTTTGTGAGGAGCAGTGAGGGCTCAGGACCAGAATCCCATATGCACAGTAGGAGAAAGTACAACTACTCAATTCCTATAAAGCATTGTACTTGCACTCTGTTTCTAATGCAATGATAGTACTCTTTTCTTTCTAGTAAAGTGTCAATGTCACTGTCCATACACAAGATTGTGTTTATGAGTCCAAGTCTCAATCTTGGAACCTAATTCACTTGTGTGACAATTTGTCTTTCTCAAGCTCAATGTATTCATGAGTTTCTTCTTCCTCTTTCAACCTCCATAGCTTCCGCATCTGCCATGCTCTAGATCCTGCACATTTCTATCATGGTATCAGAGCCCAATCGGGCATGGCATAACTCCCTTCTCTGCTCTCTCAATCCCTCTTAACCTCAGGTCAGCCCAAGTAATTCTTTGATAGACCTTGAAGAGAGCTACATTTCCATTAAAAAAACTTTTGAAAATGATCTACTATAGCTCCCAGAATCAATAAAAAAACCAAGCTGCCCCCAGAAACCCTAATGCAGAAGCCATAGCCAAAGCTTCAAAATTCTGACATTTTTCACTGTTTCTCTCATTGAAGTTATCAACAGTGATTTTAATCACTGAGCAATACTCTCTGAAGCTCATTAAAGTCCTGTCACTCAGATTTGAAGGTATCAGCATCAAATCAAGAAGGGAAAGATTAGACTTGGATTTAAAAAGAGTAAAGGATTTTGCAGATTTGGTGTTCATTAACACTCAGTTAGTGCTTTTTAGCACTTGTGTCTCTCAACCAACTCTTCTGCTGCTCAAATCTCATAATTCTGAAGTTGATTTGTTATTGTTCCTGTAAGTCTAACATGGGCAAAGACTCTCCAACTGCTCGCTTCAAAGGAGTCGGTTTTCACACCTGGCAGACCCGCATCAAACTCATCCTGATGAAGAAGGGCCTCTGGGCCATTACCAATGGAAAAGAAAAGAAGCCTCGTGATGCAGATCTTGTTGTCACTTGGCAAAAGAATGATGATAAGGCTCATGCCATTATCAAACTGGAGCTAAACGACAGCTATATCCACCATGTGGATAACTATGAGACCTCACAGGATACATGGAAGAGGCTTGACACCTTGTTCGGTGCACAGTCTAAATCATCAAAGTATGGTCTCCTGATTGAGTTTTTTAGGCTTGAAATGAAGTCCATCACATCACTTGCCACACATCTAAATTACATGGAAGGGCTTCTAACCCAACTTGCAGGAATCAACATTAAAATGGAAGAAGATGTTTGCATCGGTGTTCTACTTAAGAGTTTGCCTCCTGAATATAATAATGTGTCAACTTTAATCAACATGCAAATCCTGAACTTGTTGATATCCAAGTATCACTGTTAGAAGAGGAAAAGAAGCTAAAAACTAAGGAAGAACCAAGTACCTCTAGAGATGAGCATGCATTATATGTTTGCAACAGGTACAAAGGCAAAAAGGATCAGCTCTTTTGGACTTCTGCAAAAGGACCGGACACACCGAGAAGTTCTGCCATGCCAAAAAGAGGTCCCAAAAGGCCTATCTAGTTGCAGTCAAAGAAGAAGAAGAAAATGGAGCAAAGGAAGAAGAAGAAGAAGAAGACCACCAGGAGAAGGACAAACCTCATCAATCCTTCTATTCAGATAGACTTTTTTAGCTGTGTATTTCCTAGCCCTAATGCCTCAAACATAAACTTGTAAACTCCTCAGTTATCCTTGTACTACAGCCTCTGTACACTTTGTGAGGTCCTTGCTACAACCTCTCAATGTCCATCATGTTTGTGGTACCCACACTTAGCCTTTTTTGCGACAGTCTCTGGTATTTTTGCCATGTTATGGTGTGCCCACACTTTCCAGGTGTTGCTTTCACTAAAGCCTCTACACACTTTGTACTTTTGGTTGTGATTGAGGAGGGGTGTTGAGATATTTGCAATCACACCTACTTCAGTCCCTTTGTGAGGAGCAGTGAGGGCTCAGGACCAGAATCCCATATGCACAATAGGAGAAAGTATCACCACTCAATTCCTATAAAGCATTGTACTTGCACTCTCTTTCTAATGCAACGATAGTTCTCTTTTCTTTCTAGTAAAGTGTCAATGTCACTGTCCATACACAAGATTGTGTTTATGAGTCCAAGTCTCAATCTTGGAACCTAATTCACTTGTGTGACAATTTGTCAATGTCACTGTCCATACACAAGATTGTGTTTATGAGTCCAAGTCTCAATCTTGGAACCTAATTCACTTGTGTGACAATTTGTCTTTCTCAAGGTCAATGTATTCATGAGTTTCTTCTTCCTCTTTCAACCTCCATAGCTTCTGCATCTGCCATGCTCTAGATCCCGCACATTTCTATCAATGGTGGAGCTCACTGAATGAAGAGACAAGGGCAAATTGGAATGAAGTCAAAAATGAGTTCCTTACAAGGTTTGCAACTAAGCAAACTCCTGAGAGTTTATGGAAATCTTTGGAAAATATGTTTTAGGGAGAAAATGAGGAAGTGTCTAAATTTGCTACGAGATTTGAAGCAAAATGGATAGAAATTGCACAAAGTATGGAGCAACCTCCCATGATGTTCTTGAAAAAGGACAAGTTTGTTTCATTGCTCAAACTTGAAATTAGAGAAAAGATGTTGATCAAAGACTCTGATACATATGAAGATGCAGTCAAAATAGCCAAAGAAAAGCAAAGGAAAATACAATTGAGATCGAATCAATCAAGAGGTATTGTTGTGCATGCATTTTTATTGCCTAATCAAGTTGACAATGTTGCAGGAAATGCAGGACAGCAAGCTGTGAATCTCCATGGGGCCTTTGAAAGAGTGGAGAATGGGACTCAACAAGGTCATAGGAAATGCAGGACAGCAAGCTGTGAATCTCCATGGGGCATTTGAAAGAGTGGAGAATGGGACTCAACAAGGTCATAGGAAACCTGATGATGATGTGATTAGTAAACTACAGGAACAATTGGCAAATGTGAATTTGAATATGAACCTATTGCATGCAAGGCAACCTCAAATGCAACCTAGATTTAGAGGACCTCCAAGGAATAGATGGGAAAACTTTGAATGCTTTAATTGCAGGGAGAGGTCATATTGCTCTTGATTGCCCTTATCTAAGAAGAACAAGAGGGAAGATGTATCCCATGCCACAAGGGAATGCTAGGAAAGATACTAGACCTCAACAGGAACAAAGGCCACTTGAACCAACTAGGTAACAGTTGGAAAGAAGACCTGGTGAAGGCACGTCGGGCATGAATTTGATCGAAACCAGCATGTTTGATGATGGGGAAAATGCAGATGTTTTTGCTAACAAGAGAGTTAGAGAGAGGGATATTGAAATTGAAGCTCAAAGGGCAGCAAGGATTAAAAAGGAAAAACAGGTTGCAAACGTAGCAGGAAAGCTAGACCACGAAGGAAGATTCAAATGGGGGACTTTGCTTTGGGAGTCAATCAAGTTCCTTACAACCTGCTTGAAGACTTAAAAGAGGTAAAAAGGCTGATGTTACATATGGTCAACTATTGCAGATGAACTCATGTCTGAGGAGGCAATGGCATGGTTTGGTTAGCATCAAGAAAGGAAAAACCCAAATTGGGCATGATGGAGTGGTATACCTATGAGATGTGAAAGACATTATACTTGTCATGGACGCATGGATACATGGAAGGAAAATTGATCAAGTTTATGTTGATGGTGGTGCGCAAGTTTGTGTAATCATTGAAGAAGCAATGTTGCAAATGCATCTTAAAATGACAAGGAAGTCATTGTTTAAGGTTAAAATGGCAAATAGCTCAAAAGTGAAATTCTTGGGAGTCATTGAGAACTTGGAAATCAACATTGGAGGTCAAAGAGCATGTTTGGATTTCCATGTTATGCCTGCAAAACTTGGGGCATATCCTCTCATTTTGGGATGACTGTGGTTGATTGGTACGAGATCTAGACAAGACTGGTATGGAGGTCAATCAAAACTTTATCTAGAGAAGCCAACTCATAAGAGGGTGATCTTTGACATGAAAATAGGGTCTGTCATTCAAAATGGACATGAAAGTGATGTTGGAGGTGATGAAAGTAGTGATTCAGAAAATTCCAACCTTGATGAAGAAGATAGAGAATGGGAAGCTAGCTTACTCTCCAAGGATGTTAACCTCTTTGGGTTGTCAATCCAGGGTTCAAAAAAAGAGGAAAAAGTTGTAAATATCGTTGCAAAAAGTACAGACTTCATGCAGGAAACTTGTGATTAGCAACCTGAAATGAATGTTGGACTGCGTAAGCTTATGAATATGCTTGTTGACTAATGATGAAAGAGATGAATATTCAACCATTTTTCAAAAATACCCAAAATTGTTTGCTACAAAATATCACCAACTGAAGGATACTAACAGCATTATGCACCATATCAAATTGAAAGAAGGGTATAAACCAATGGCTCAAAAACTTAGGAGACTTGGTACAATTCAGGAAAATGTACTTAAAGCTGAAATTTAGAAGTTGCTTGATGCTGAATTTACCTATACTATTGATGATGCAGAGTGGGTGTCGCCTGTTGTAATCATACCAAAGAAGGATGGAAAGTGGAGAGTATGTGTTGATTTCAAGCCTCTTAATGCAGCTACTAAGAGGGACTACTATCCTCTTCCATTTCAGGATGAGATCTTGGAACAAGTGGCTAGTCATGAATTTTATAGTGTGTGCAATGGATGTTCTAGATATTTCCAAATTAGAATAGCAGAAGAAGATCAGAAGAAAACAACATTCATTGCCCCATGGGGATGCTTCTGTTATAGAGTGATGCCTTTTGGTCTAATGAATGCATACGCTAGCTTTTCAAGATGGGTTAGTTAGGTGTTTGCCCCTTTTATTAGGAAATCTTTGCAGGTATTTATGGATAACTTTTGTGTGTATAGCTCAAGGGCGTTACACTCTAAAAACCTTGATGAAGTTTGTGCAAACTTGATGAGGATGGTGGTAAGTTGAACCCTAATAAATGTAAAATAGCAAGAACTAGAGTAATACTCTTGGGTCATGAAGTGTCTACTAATGGTATTTCACCTGAGCCTAGTAAAGTGGAAGCTTTACTTCTTATAGATTCTCCAAAAACTATAAAATAATTGATGAGCTTTATTCAAAAGTTGAGGGATCTATCAAGGTCATTCCATATGCTAGCTGAGTATGTATATCCTTTACAGAAAGTTACTCAAAGGGATCCTTTAGTTTGGACGCAAGGTGAAGAAGATGCATTCTTGCATATTAAAGAAAAATTAAGCACTTTGCCAATTCTTATGTCTCCAAAATGGGATGAACTTTTCTTCATTAGCATTAGTGTTGGGAAAAATGCAATGGGAGCCACTTTAATGTAGAAGGGAAAAGGGATGTCTTATATGAGGCCGGTGTTTTATATAAGCAAATCCATTCGAGTGATTGAAAAAGCTTGGATGGAAGAAGAATTGTTGGTATGGGGGTTGGTATATGCAGTTAAAAGATGGAAATCATACTTGATTAAAAAACCATTTGTAGTACTTCCTAGTTCTTAGTTGCTTCCACAGGTTTTGTGATCTGCTAAAAATGCTCCAAGAGTTACTAAGTGGCTGCTGGCTTCGCAAGAATTTGAATTTACATGTTTGAAGGAGGATAATGTAAGAGCTAGCTTAGTTGATATCTTGACTTATAAAGAACCAGTTGAAAGTGCAGCTGTTATAAGACGGAAGCTGATTCCACATCCACAAATTCATGAGGCGATGAAGGATAAAGATGCTACCTTGTTTTTTTATGGCAATTACACAAGAGTACTAAAAAAGGGAGGACTTGGTTTTGTCATTATGGATGTTGAAAATCAAGAAGTCTTTTCTGGAAGTCAAGAGAGTAAATAGATACAAAGTAACAATGAAGCGGAATATGTGACTTTACATGCTGGCCTAAAACAGTGTATTCAGCTGGGATACAGGAAGATAGTTGCAAAAGGAGATGTTATGCTGGTGGTCAGACAGGTTCAAATGTTTGGAAATCCAATAAAGATATTTTGAAGGACTAGTTGTTTAAGATAAAAGGCCTCGTGAGGCAGCTGCAGAAATTTGTAATTTGGCATCTTGGTAGGGAGAACAACCATAGAGCTCATGAATTGGCTAAAAATGCTCTTTCCCAATATGTTGCAGCAATGAGGGTGGATAATCCTAGATATGAGGGTAGCGAATGCTTTCATCTGATTGAAGAGTTTCTAAAAACTGGGGAATTAAAGTCATTGTCTGATAAATATAAAAGGTATGCCATTGTCAGAAAGGCCAGGGCATATGTGCTCATAAATGATCAGTTGTATATGAAGGGGACTGATAATGTACTAAGAAGGGTGTTGGATAGTTCTAAGATTCCTGCTTAATATCTTCCTGTCATAAGGAAGCATGTGGTGGTCATTTTGGTTTTGAGCTTACCAAAAGTAAAATTCTGCTAGCAAGACTTACTTGGCCTAGTCTAAGTGCTCATTGGTGTAAAAGTTGTCATGTTTGCCAGTCATATGCAAAAAGAGTACTAATTTTAGAACCTGCTAAAGCCATTGTTGCCTATGGACTGTTTGAGAAGTGGGTTTTGGATTTTATTGGACATTTTCCTGGTACTAAAACAGGAAATTCTTACATCATTACTGCAGTTGATTATATGACCAAATGGCCTGAAGCTAAGGCTACAAGGAATTACAAGAAAGAGGATGTAACTCAGTTCCTCATGGAGGATATATGCTGCAGATTTGGAATACCACTAGAAATAGTGACAGATCAAGGTCGTGGCTTCAGAAATAAGCTATTAAGAGAATTAATAGGGAAACTAGGGGAGCTCTCGCTCAACCGCCAAGACCCATGGACCGCTTATTGCTTCAAGCGTTCCAAGCCGAGCACTAATGGCTACCTCTCACATAGCCGACGTGCCATCCATATCTACGGGTGTAGTGAGTTTACCTCCATGCCATTGGAGTTACCTCCTCTCCCACGCACTCCGATAGCTCCACAATCCAAGTGCAAGCTTTAAGCAAGCTCCATCCTCAAGCTCCACACTCCAAGCTCCAATGCTGCAAGCAAGACAAGAGAAAAGAAGAGAAGAAGAGAAGAGAGGAGAAGATGGAGAGCTTCTCCTCCTCAATCCCTCACCCTCACACACTCACTCCCTCACACTCTTACACTCCCTCTCTCAAGCACAAGCTCAAGCAAGCAAGAACAAGAAGAAGAAAAAGAAGAGGAGAGCTACTTTTGGCCACACACAAGAATGAGCTTCTCATTCACTTTTCAACTTTATATACAAAACCCTAAATCCCTTTTGGGCGGTCATCCCCTTTTCCCTTTTTTACATGGCCGAGGCCCCTTTTTCCCATTGTCCTTCTATCTTCCTAGCTTCCTTTCCACTGCCCGTCTACATTTACAAATTGCACAGGTGAGAGCTCGGCGCTCTTTGAATTAAACCATGATGCGCTTGTGCTCTTTTACAAAAGTTTTGACTTGCGCTTTTCCTTGTGCGCCTTTCTCCCTTATTTAGGACTCTTCTCCTTGTGCGTCTTTGTCTTCCGTTTCTCTTTGCCTTGGCCTTTGTCTTTGTCTTCTGCTTTAGCTTTTCCCAATTTTCCACCTTCGTTTGTTTGAGGGTTAACATTATCCCCCTCCTAGACGAGTGCTAGTCCCATGGCACTCACCGTCGTAGGTAGCAAGCGTTTAGAATGCACCGAAGACGTGGGTGACAAGGACGCCTGTGGTTTCCATGGAGGAGTGTTGTTGTGGTGTGGAAGAAGGTCCTGGGGGCCTGTTGGTGGCCAAGGTGGCTAGTGGAAGGTTGTTGGAGTTGGTGGTAGGGCTATTCTGTGTTGGGGATTGGCCAGCACAAGTGTTGGTTTGTTGGGGATTCTGCATATGACGATTCTTTGCGGGCTTGTCGGATGGTAAGGGATAAGCATTCAGAGTTGGGTATTGATGAAGAGCGAACGACACTTTCGTTGGAGTCTTCAACACCTGCAATTGAAAACCTCTCATGTGGTCTCTCCCTAAGGGTAGTGCTAGGCTTCTCTATTGTACACAAGACATAGTGCAATTAGTTCGGGAGACAGGTCGAACTCTAAGCAAGCTGAGAGTATTGTCCTGCACTTGAGGACCCAAACTATGTATATACTTCGATGCAGGTATTATGTGAGTGCTTGTGCATACTTAGATATTAGTTAGTTAGAAGACTGTCGGCCTAGTTCCTTGTATAGCAATGGATCAGTGAAGCAAGGGGCTAAGTTGATGAAAAAATTTGTCGATGAAGACGGGGAGTACACTTAAAGATTGCTTAAGACATCATTATGGTCTTGACAAGGCAATGTAGCATAATTGAGCTGTTTGATATCTTAGCTTTTGGTAGCTAGTGGCTACTTGTAGTGCTTGAAAAGTATGGTGTACTTTTCCATTGTCGTTCATGCCTTGCTTACCACTATTGATTGTAATGGCATTGAGATGGAGTGCAAAAGAATTGTGCAAGTGGTTCAGGGTGACAGGTCTAACCATAGGCGAGGCGAGCTACCTAGGTATGTTCTGCCCTTAATGTGCCCTGAACAATTGTGGGGGATGTACAAAGGGCTAGGGAATTAGGGACGGAGCCAGCCGACCAAGGTCACTGGACGTACCTAATTTGAGGACCCCTAGGTGTGGTGCTGTGATCGTGTGTGCTTTTTCTTTTCTTTTCTTTTCTTTTCTTTTCTTTTTCTTTCTTTCTTTCTTTCTTTCTTTTTTTTTGGTGGGAAAAATGAATACAATCAATGCCATACATTGAGGCTATTAGCCTTTCATTTGGATTGAAAAATGTTGGGATTCAAAGGCTATGAAGAATTGATATTACAGAGATGATTGTGTCACTAGCCTTGATGCTAGAGGAACTGTTGTTGGGATGAAGAGATACACTTGAGATTTTGCAAACCTCTTTGTAACATGTGAGACATCAAACAATTGAGGTAGCACTTGGAGTGAGCTGTGCATGGACAAGAGCAGAGCATCTTGCAAAGAAGAGACGTTCACCCTTGTTGAGAGCATGGCTCCTGCCCGAACATAGAGTTTGGCCAAGAAGGAGGAGGTAATCAATGATTATGCTTTGGCCATGCTCAGTTGCAATATGTGCTTTTTCTGCAAAGGCGTCCTTGGGTTCTCATCTAGTGGCGTTTCCGTCATGGCTTTTGTTTCTTGGTATTCCTGTCACTTCCTCCATAATGGTTCTTTTGGTATTCCTGTCACTTCCTCCATAATGGTTCTTTTGGTATTCCTGTCACTTCCTCCATAATGGTTCTTTGTGGGGTTGGTGGTCTTGTGGTGACTTGGATATTAAACGCTTCTAGACATTGACCTGTGTCATTCTGCATCAACTTGTCACTTCATGAGAGTACATACTCGCTTGCGTTAAGTACATCGGACCAATGCAGTCATGTTAAGACATAATTTTTCAGAATGCTATGATGCCTATCCCATTACTTGTTAAGGTCGCATACATTAATGGTAGGTGAAGGAAGTGTGTACAAGTGGGGATCTTGCTCCTTTACTCATCAAAAACAAAAATTTATGGCATGATGACTTGCCAAGCTACTTGTACAGCACACGGCTTTTAAATGCGTGATGAGAGGAGGACTTGAGGAGCTTAGCTTGTCAGACCCAACTCTTCTCCCTATGCTTGACTATCATTGCTTGTGTGTGTTGATATTGTTTATACACGGTGATACACAAATCAGTGTTTATTTATATACATATTTATAAATCCATGTCACTTCACGAGGATAAGAACCAATTGTAGAACTCGGGGTTGTACTGGAGCGTGGCACACGCATCCAGCACTCGTGGCAGCTTACTTACTACCGATAGATATTTTGCGACATCGAGCAGCATGGACTTGTCCGAGTCTACTAGCAACATGTAACTCCTCCTCAGTGAGAACCTTATCAAACAGAGAGTTTTCTTGGCTAGGTTCAGCCAAGTCCGTATCCCGAATGGTAGTCAGCACTGGAAGGGAAGTTGGTGCCACATAGGTTGGGTCTCTTTGAGACCACCATTTGGCCAATCGCTCCTCTGAGACTGTCATGATCTGGGCTCCTGGTTTGGCCATTGCAATGCGGTTTTCACACCAACGCTGCTCAAACTGACTCTGGCCTGCTGACAGTCACTTTAGTTGCTCTAGGTCTATGAGATTCGGTTGGTAGAGCACTTCATTGAACATGACGGTTAAGCATAGTTCATCAGCTTCCTCGCCCGAGATGAGTTGCAAGTGTTCATGTAGGAGCCTGCTATAGTGCTCATCAAGGTGTTCCTGCTCTTCCCAAGATAAAGGGAAGGGCAAGTAATCTCCAAGCTGCTCCTTGGGGATTGTACCACGTCCGCAAGGACGTAGACTTGTGCGAACACCTTGAGCTTAGCATCCAACTCAGCTAAGCATTCTGCGATACTTCTATGTTCAACGAGGGCTTGCTCGGTTGCCATCTCATGCAAGGTTCTAGGAGTTTGTCTAGGCTTTAGCATAGCTGGGGGTTCAGGCCTATGTGAGCAAGATTAGTCAACGCTAGGATTGCTCATGCTCTTGGGGTTTCCATGTTTCTCTTGAGGCTTCGTTATTGCGTCATGGTTCTCCTTGGGTGTGACTGGTGTGAATTCGTCATCCCGTCGTGACAGTGTTGTATCCACCCTTGATTTGTCAATGCAAGTTCTATTATCAGTGGATAGAGTGTTGCAAGCAGCCATTGATGGTAACGACTGCTTTGATTTGTCGGAGCACACGGATGTGCCTGAGGTTTCACCGCTATTAGGAGAGGCATCAGTGGGCTCATTGGTGGATGGACTTGATGCTTTATTCATCAGCTTTCCAGCACTCTTCGTCCCAATGTTCTTGGGGTCCACAACCACCTACAACTGTTGTTGTTTTCATTGTTTTCTCCTCTTTTTCTTGGTCAGTGCAAGTGCATCTAACAGCTCAGGACCTTGGGCTAGGTCGACCGCCACTGATGTGCTTGGTTGGGCCTTAGCATTTCCTTTCTCTAGTGTGTCCTCATGGGACCTAGTTATGGCCTGCAGAACAGCCTTGCCAGGTTGTGTGGGTACAACTGTCTCCCTTTTGGGGGAGTCTAGCTCTTCCGCCCGTTCCCTTGTGCTCAACTCCTCCAGCCCAGGTTGTAGGCGCTTTGGAAGTGCTGGAGTTGTTAAGGAGGTAGGTCGTGACACCTCCTTCACAAGTAAGCTACGAAGGACACATTCCACAAGGGGCGTTGTCACGGCCAAAGGCTGTGACTGTTGGGGTCCCTGATTGGAAGTAGTGGTGGCCAGTACATTGGACGGGCTACCATTGGTAGACTGCGGTGTCAAGTCCCTAGGGCGATCAGAAGTGGT
Source organism: Lygodium microphyllum (assembly GCF_053477565.2). Classification (NCBI taxonomy): domain Eukaryota; kingdom Viridiplantae; phylum Streptophyta; class Polypodiopsida; order Schizaeales; family Lygodiaceae; genus Lygodium; species Lygodium microphyllum. The sequence goes on from NC_141142.1 coordinate 133,072,727, forward strand.
CGTGTCTTTTGTTGCCCTTTGCGCATTCACTTGTGCAGATTGAGCAGCAACACGAGGCTGCTGCTGCCATGCTTCTCGTGTCCATTTAGGTGAAGAGGATGTGGGAGATTTGGGACTCCCACGTGGGATTGGCACTGACTGGAGAATTTGCTCGTGATTGTTAGACGATTCTATCATTAGCTTTGTTGAGCAATCCGCCTTATCATGCGCAATGTTGTGCATGTGGTGTTTATTATCCTCTTGGAAAGTTAAAGGCTCCTTGGGCACTAGTGGACCTAGTGTACGCTCGACAGTTACCTCTGATATCTGCTTGCTAAGCACACTAGGCTAAGGATCTACTTTTTGATAGGTCATGTTTGGTTTCTTGACTTCAATTGTGTGGGGCTCAATCACTCCCATATTTTTGGTTCAAGACTTGGATTTTCGTTTAGGTTTCCTCCTATGCCTCTTTGCTTTTGACATAATTTGGGCATCTGACAGAGGTGGTTTAGCAGGGGGTTTTGGTACCCAAATCCATCGGTTGCCTGCATAATACCCTTGAGCACGAAGCAACGCCTTGGATATCCATCGTGGTGTTGTGCTAGCTCGCCATCAATGCCTGCGTCTATAAGGCTTGGGCTTCTTTTGGGGTCTTCTATGATATTTGTAAGTCCAAAGCCTGTCCTTGGCATTGTCTCTTGACCTTCTTGGTTCAGGCATGGCCTCACTCACTGGCTCTCGTTGTTTGACCTATGCTTGTATTAACTCTTCCAACAAGTCCTTGCTCTCATCAGCAAGCTTGACTATTATGTCAGCACCTTGCTTGCCTTTCCCTCGAGGTTTGATGAGGTCACCCTTACTAAAGGTTGTAACTATCCTCACACCCGGTAGTGTCAGGTGTATCCTCTGTGCTACATAGTCGGCCTCACACTTGGTCGCCCTTTTGAAGGGTCTTCCTAGGAGGGTTTCTTTCCCGCAGCTAGCACTATTTGGAGAAACATGAAATAGGATAGGCAAGCTTTCCGTTTCAATTGTCGCAAGGATTTTGCACTTCCCTATGAGTGCTTGTGGGTGTCCCCCATAAGGGCTAAGAGTTGCACTAGTCGGTGTGAGCTCTGGTTGGCCTAGTAGGGTCCATGATTCATAGGTCAAGATGTTAAAATCTACTCCTTCATCAATCAGAGCATCAATAGTATGCTCTCTTTTCGCGGTGAGTTTGACCCTAAGATAAGCAGGTGGTATTATGTCTTCATCTTCCGGGTCTTGGCTTGTAAATTTAAGCCTTCTGACAGATGCCTTTGAGTCACTAATTGCACAGTCAGACATGGATTCTCTACTGAGGTCTTGGGTCATTTGTGCAACGCTGCTCAAGATACATCTATCGTCAAAACTTATCATGTCTAGTCATCCTCGCATTGATAGCTTGATGATGTTGCATTCTGCTTTGACTAGACGCAGTTTGAACACAATGTACATGTGTTCTCATGGTGTGGCCTTTTTGCCCTGGATGGCTAGATTGGCCCGTTGAGGTTCTAGGGTCTCTGTTTCTCTCTATTCGGGTATGGGCTTTTGGTTGCTCTTTTACAAGTGAGGATCCGTGCTCATGTAGAGCCATTACTACACTAGGGTTGAATTTGGAGGACCTGTCACGACGCGCGTTTCCCGTCCAACCTACTTGGAGGAGGTGCGGAGGGGGCAGAGCCCCCTCTGCGGGGGCAGTCCCCCCGACCCGCAGGGCCGTTACGGCAAAAGCCATGCACAATTTGGAGGATTGTTTATAGCCAAATTTTGAACTATGTGCTCTAAATTTTAGCCCAGTGATGGATCTGTGATGTGCCTTTAGCTCTACGTAGCCTTTGTCTGATTTTTCAGGAATCCGATTATCAGAATCAGACGTCCGATTTTGGGTTGGTCCGATCGGCCCAGTGGTCCGATTTTGGTCACATCCGATTTTGGGAGTCGGATCGAAAAAGTGGTCCGATTTTCGGAGTGGTCCGAGCGGCCCAGTTGTCCGATTTTGAACTGGTCCGATTCTAGACTGGTCCGAGTGGTCCGATTTCCAAAATCGGACGGGTTGGTCTGAGTGGTCTGAGTGGTTCGATCGGACGGGTTGGTCTGAGTGGTCCAAGTCTGAGTGGTCCAAGTCTGAGTGATCTGAGTCCGAGTGTCCGAGTGGTCCGAGTCTGAGTGGTCCGAGTCCGAGTGATCCGAGTCCCAAAATCGGACGGGTTGGTCCAATCGGACGGTTGTCAAAATGTCCGATTCTCAAAATCGGGCGTCCGATTCTGAGACTCAGACATTGAATCAGGTGTCCGATTCCGCCGACCCGAACGCACTTTCGAGCATGAAATCGTCCAAAATCTTAAGGTATTGCTTATTGTAAGGCTACAAGATTCCACAGGAATGATGCTGGAGTGATGGGGAAGAGATCTATATACTTGGGATAGCCAATAAACTCCAAAATGCAAATCAGCAAACGAATCAAACCCTCATGCCTTGTTATGACAGCAAAAACCCTGATGCTTGTTTTTCTTATTTTTCTTTGTTTTTTCCTACCCTAATGCACCCAAATCACAAAGTAAATACCTACACTACTTCATTCCACAACATAAATCTCAAGAAAGCAAAAAACCTACTTGCCAAGGAGATCGAATACCATCTTCAACCCCCTCGCTTCCTACCTATCTCAAGCACCGGTTCAGGGAAAGCCCTTACTTCGATGCTCGATTCGAAGCGCGCAAGTGCTCAAGGCTTGAATCCGTTGGTCCCGGCGGAACCAAAATGTGGGAGCTCTCGCTCAACCGCCAAGACCCACGAACCGCTTATTGCTTCAAGCATTCCAAGCCGAGCACTAATGGCTACCTCTCACATAGCCGACACGCCATCCATATCTACGGGTGTAGTGAGCTTACCTCCATGCCGTTCGAGTTACCTCCTCTCCGGCGCACTCCGGTAGCTCCACGATCCAAGTGCAAGCTTCAAACAAGCTCCATCCTCAAGCTCTACGCTCCAAGCTCCATTGCTGCGAGCAAGACAAGAGAAGAGAAGAGAAGAAGAGAAGAGAGGAGAAGATGGAGAGCTTCTCCTCCTCGGTCCCTCACCCTCACACACTCACTCCCTCACACTCTCACACTCTCACACTCCCTCTCTCAAGCACAAGCTCAAGCAAGCAAGAACAAGAAGAAGAAGAAAAAGAGGAGAGCTACTTTTGGCCACACACAAGAATGAGCTTCTCATTCACTTTTCAACTTTATATACAAAACCCTAAATCCCTTTTGGGCGGTTATCCCTTTTTTTACATGGCCGAGGCCCCTTTTTCCCATTGTCCTTCTATCTTCCTAGCTTCCTTTCCACCGCCGTCTACATTTATAAATTGCACGGGTGAGAGCCCAGCGCTCTTTGAATTAAACCATGATGCACTTGCGCTCTTTTACAAAAGTTTTGACTTGCACTTTTCCTTGTGCGCCTTTCTCCCTTATTTAGGACTCTTCTCCTTGTGCATCTTTGTCTTCCATTTCTCTTTGCCTTGGCCTTTGTCTTTGTCTTCTCCTTTAGCTTTTCCGGATTTTCCACCTTCGTTCGTTTGAGGGTTAACAACTTGAAACACAGATTTGCTACTCCTTATTACCCTCAATGCAATTGACTGGTGGAAGCATTCAATGGAACATTACAGAAGATTCTCTTTAAGTTGGTGGAAGATCATCCTAAAGATTGGGACAATTATCTACATCAAGCTTTATGGGCTTGTAGAACAATGTAGAAGACAAGTACATGATTCACCCCTTTTCAATTAGTATATGGTCAAGATGCTTTATTACCTATGAATGTCATGTTCCCTGCAATGGAGTTTGTAAGAAAGCATCAGTTAGATCAAACAGAATTGGGAATTGATAGAAGACTGAACTTGCATACCCTACAGTTGGATAGGCAACAAGCAATGAATTGTTATGAAAAAAAGATTGTGAAGAGAAGGGAATGGTTTAATACACAATTAAAGAAGAAGAATCTTGTAGAGGGAATGCTGGTTATGAGATATGATAGAAGCTTGGACTCTACTTTCAAACCAAGTTTCGAGTTAGATGGGAAGGACCTTTCTCCATCAAGCAAAAGTTTGAAAAATGGCACCTACTTGCTACAAGATTGAGATGGGACTATTCACAACATTAGAACCAATGGGTTCCATCTAAAGAAATATATCTACAAAATCTTGTAAATAAAGAAGATGTAGGTAATGTACATACTATACATAAAGTAGGTTGCTTATAGTTTACTCTTTGTGGCAAATTCAATTTTCTAAAATTTGGGGTTGATTAGATGGTTATAAATGATAGACAACATATTCAAAGTGTGCTTTGACACCTAATAAAGGTCTTTGTCAGGTTTGGTGTTGATCCGAGCAAGAATGTGAAAGTTATGGTCTCTAGAAGGCCGATGTCTAAAGTGGACTGCATGCAGGAATTTAGGACTACAGACTGTGTAGAGCTATTTCAGGGTAGCAGATCAAAGAATTTGACTCTGAGTTGTTCTGAAGAGTTATATATTGGAAAGAGAGCTACAACTTTTCTTTTTGAATCTTGGCTATCCAAGATCTGATTAGAAAGTTCTGAGCTGTTCTGTGCAATGCTCTATGAAGCGAATTTTCAGGAAAATGAGTTTGTCTTTGTTAGATGTTTTCAAAGATTTTAATAAAGGTTTGTTCACACTTTGTGTTCCAAACCAAGTGGGTGGCTAATCATGGTGAGTGAAAATGAGCGACTAGGGACATGATGTTGCATGAAGTCAAGTGGGGTAACACATACAAATATCAAATTTTTGTCTTTCTAACAGTTACCCGGAGCGGGAATCGGGTTGATAAATGGAAATCCCAAGTGGTACCATGCATGTTCGACACGTGGTTGTGATATTTCAGTTTTGAGACACACACCTCATGCAAGAAGAGAAAAAATGTGTTCTCGTTTCCGATTTTAAGTCCTCGAGTGAAATTTTACATGGCAAGGGGCATGTTTGCCATCTAGCAATTAAGGGGAAGCAAGGGCCAACTTGAAAAATAAGGAAAAAAGCAAAAACGTGAGGTTTTTTAAAAAAAGAAGAGAAGAGAAGAGAAGAGTTCGACACAACACAACAAGCATGAGAGAGAGAGAGAGAGAGAGAGAGAGAGAGAGAGAGAGAGAGAGAGAGAGAGAGAGAGAGAGAGAGAGAGAGAGAGAGAGAGAGAGAGAGAGGGAGGGAGGGAGGGAGGGAGGGAGAAGAAGAATCTTGCAAGTTGAATAAGGGAGAAATCTGAAGCTCAGAAGAAGAAAAACAAACTGTCAGAAGAAAGAGACTGTGAAGCTGAAGTTATTGGAGCTGAGGAGCAGGATGGCAGGGCTACTAAAGTTAATGGGCTGATGTGAGTTCTCAGTTTTTAGATCGTGTTAATGAGAGTCTCCTTTTTGTCTTGTTTTCTTCTACTGTTTTGTGGGGTAGAGAATTTACAGATCAGTTCTAATATATGGATATGAGTGAAAGACAGCAAAGGGTTGTTCTTCATCATGTTGAGAGTGATGTATGTTAGATATTGTGTGAGGCTTCCCGTCAACAGAGAAGAATGGAAGTAAAGGATCTCTACATCTTAAAATTGGGTATATGGCTAGGAATATGTGTTATGGGCAGATGTTGAATACATAGGTTTGAGTTAGTGGAAATCTGGGAGGATTTGCAGCCAGGAAAATGATGGGATCAAAATTCATAAAGTTTGAACCTCCCGCAACTCTTCATTAATGCAAGATATGCTGAGATGTATCTACTGGTATGCTAAAATGGCAATCTGAAGTCAAAGAATGTGTATTCCCATTTGCAAGTTTGTGCTTTTGGAACAGAACAGTTGTGTTTGCTATAGAGTATGCAAAAATTTAGGACTGCAGACTATGCAAAGCTGTCTCAGGGTAGTGGATCAAGGATTTTGACTCTGACTTGTTCTAAAGAGTTATAGATTGGAAAGAGAGCTACAACTTTCCTTTTTGAAGCTTGGTGATCCGAGGTCTAGTTAGAAAGTTATGAATTGCTCTATGTAATGCTCTATGAGGCAATTTCTATGCTCTATGAGGAAACACGTGAATTGAGCAGCATCTATGTCACCAACTTGGTTTCCCATGAAAGTCATCATGATTATTCATTGCTATATTAGTGTAAACTTTGTTTTGATGCAGTAATGGATTGTCCACAACAGTGAAATGCTTATAGCAGCTGAGTTGGCATGAAAATTTGCCATATAAAGCTTTGGTTATCTATATATTTGGGCTATATTTATGTGTGCTCTAAGAAAAGAAAAACGGAAAGGATCTACAACCGATTTTACATGGATTTAGGAAATCACACTTTGTGGGTCAGTTTGCTGTGTGGGGTTGCCATCCCTAAAAAATAGGAGTTGTGTGAATCTAAAAGATCATGTTGTCAAAGTCTTAGCCATGGTTGTTTCGGTACCAGATTCTCTCTAAAAGTGGTAAAATCTGAGATTGAAGGTTTGAGCTATTTAAGAATTGAGTTGAAGTCTCAGTGAGGAGTGAGTGATCACGAATTTTGGATCATGTATTCAGTGGTGTTGTTTCGTGGGTTTTGTTGAGGGAAGATCCTCAGTCTTTATCATGTGGTGTTGTATTGGGGGTTGTTAGAGGCCGACTACCCAATTCACCCACCACTGTCTCAAAACAAATTGTGAAATTTGTACATCCTGTCCAACATCATGATCATGGGCCACTAGAACATCATCTATAGGCTGTCTATCTCGCTATATGGTAATAGGAGGTTCCTCTTGATCACCTTACATACCTCTACTACTCACTCATGGTACTTATATATATTTTCATCATGAAAAACACTGTCATGGCTATGGATGACCTTCCTAACATGGGGATCCCATAGATGATAGCCCATCCCACCTGCATCCCACAACGAAGAAAGATGTATTTCACTAATTTAGGATCTAGCATATTGTATTTGTCCTTGTGGAAACATGGCAAAAAGCTTTGCATCCAAGGATACACAAATGTGCATATGATAGAGGGTTTTTTAGACCAAACCTCCTCTGCAAAAAGAAAACTAATAGTAGTACATGGGGATCTATTTATCAAGTGTACGGTAGTAACTACCTCACTCCAAAAATGATGTGATAAGCTTGCTTGGCTAAGCATACTACAGACTTCCTCTTGAATCATCCTGTTCATGTACTCTGCAACATCATTCTGGGATGGGATATAAAGGGTAGTCAATCGACACTTAATACCTTGCTCATTGCAAAACTGCTCAAATATTTTAGAGACATATTTACCCCCATTATCAGACCTTAGGTATTTCAACCTATACCCAAACTAGTTCTCAACAATAGTAAGCCAACACTAAAAGGTAGCAAATACATCTATTTTCTATTTTATGGGATATGCCTAGACCTTATGCAAATAATCATCATAGAAAGTCACAAAATACGTCATGCCACCTAGTGACTTATAGGGCATGGGACCACATATATGAGAACGAACAAGAGCTAGAGGCTCACCTATGAATGTAATACTAGACTTTTTTTTAGAACTATATGACTACCTGGATAAAAACAATAATCACATGAATCAAAACATTTGAAGGGGCAGAAGATATTGCCAAAAAAAAAGTATTTTCATTCCTTTTAAGAACATGTGTCCATGGCGACAATGCCATAAAGATAAATATGGTATATCAGCCATAACCAAAACATGGTCAATAGACCCAGATACAAGTAAGGGATAGAGGCTTACAATATTGAATTCAGCCATTCTATAGCTAGAAATGAAGGCAGTGGATGAGAACTTGTCATCGTTCATGAGCAAGTCACTGAGACCCACAAACTACTTATTACTTCAAGCATTTCAAGTTGAGAGCTATGGCTACCTCTCACATAGCCATGTGCACTCTTCCACACACCAATGTAGTGATCTTACCTTTGAATCTAATCAAGTAACTCCTCCCACGAATCTGCTAATAGCTCCATGATTCAAGATGTTCCCTCACAAGCAAGCTCCAACTCCAAGCTTTGAGCTTTGACCTCCATAGCCATGCACGCAAGAAGAGAAAAGAGAAGAAGAAGAAGGTGAAAAGAGAAGAAGAAGAGCTTCTCCATAATCCCTCACTCTCACACACACTCTCTCTCCCTCTCTCACACTCCCTCTCTCTCATACACAAGAAGGAAGCAAGAGAAAGAAGCAAGAAGAGAGTAAGTTTTTCCACACACAAGAATGAGCTTCTTCATTCATTTCTTGTTTTTTATACATGCCCTTATCCCTCCCTTGGATGGCCATCCCATTTTGGTCGACTTTCACCGACTTTTGTTCATTTCTCTACTCTCTTTTCTTCTTCTTCCTATTAGCATAGGCCTCAACCCACACCCCTCATTCTTTACAATTTGCACCCGATGCTCTTTTGCAAAATGAATTGCAGTGCATTCGACACTTTTCTTGCTAGCATATCACGATGTAGTTATTAATGTGTGCTTCCTTTTACATCCAAGACTTTTTCCTACACTTCATAGCTTCTTTTTTCTTTTAGTGTGCCTTTCTCCTCCGTTTTCCTCTTACCTCAGGAGTATCTTCCATTTCCAATTTTTCAGCTTTTCTATCTTGGTCTTTTAAGGGTGTAACATTACCCCCTTCTAGCTGGGTGCTAATCTCATGGCAACTAGTGGTACTTACTGAATTTGTAGAGGGTTGATGAGAAATGGTTTGTGGGGTTATTGGGGAGGTGGGTCACATTGTAAATGCTCTGTGAAGTGAGTTTGGGAGATTATCAATGGGGTGGTGAAGATGGATGATTGGTTGGAGAAGGCCTCCGTAGGTATTGGTTTTCTACGCCATTGTACAATGTTCCTAAAAATAAAAAGAGTTCATTTTCTAAGGGGTTTTGCCTACCTTATCATGTAGTGCACTATGCAAATGATGGTGGGATTGGGAGATGGATTGAAAATCATAGGCAAGCCTAAGGTGTTATCCCACACTTGAGGACCCAATTCATGTAAATGGAGGTGTTGTGCATGAATTAGGGAGACAAGTCTATTGATCATGTCCCACCCTTGATGTGCCCTCAATTGTCATGTGGAGGAGTGCTAGGGTGGTCCCTAGGTGCAATGATTATGACACTCATAGAGTTCAGACAGAGGCTAATTTCGTTGTTGTGTTTCTTTTTTTTTTCCACTTATTTCTCTTCTTTTCTTTTCTCTTTCCTTCTTTTGCTTTTTCTTTTTCCTTCTCTTTTCTTTTTTTTTCCCTCTTTTTTTTTAAAAAAAATCATAAAGGGAGCATGCTAAGAGGCATCCCGTTCATGAGTAGCGGCCAAGCTGCATGGAGGCTTAAGGGCTTTGCTTAGGAAGGCCCTACTCTACATATACCCCTTTAATGCTCTTGCATTGAGCAAATAGATGACAAAAATGAGTGTTTACAACCAGTGAATCTACTACCACTCATGTCTTCTAATAGGTTCATACAAAATCCTGCCAAGAGGGTGGCTCTCATCATGAGCTACGCCATTGCATACCTATCTATTCTGTCATTGATATCAAAACATAGGGGCGGTGACCACTCTTCCTCTGAAGTAGGTTTTTGTTTTAATATTATTCACAACAAACAAAGATAGTTACAAGTGGTGATGAATGCAGGGTCAAGGCAGAAGAAGTCTTTGAGAAAACCTACTATTGATGGTGGGCAAAGGTCCCTTTCAGTGAAGATTAGGCTTTCTTTAAGGGTCGAGGCATTTACATTGTAGATCAGAGGAAAGTCATACCTACCATGCATCTCATGATTGAAGTCAACTCCAATCCTCCTCGACTAGCGCATGTAGATGGGATCATCCCTTTCATGCAGTAAGATGCCATAGAAAGACATCCAGGACTCTAAGTTAGAGTTCCATATGTTTTTGCACCACCTAGGTTGAGCCTCATATCCCTCCAGCCTCTGGGGCCCCTCCACCGCCTTGTTTTCCTAGGAATCTATAGGTTACTACTGCTGCTACCTCATGGGGCATCTCATTTGTTCCTCTAGCCATCTCCTTCCTAGCCTCGCTAAGAGCTTTATGACATCCTCCACCACCCTGGGAGATAGTACCCTATCCAATGTACGAGTGAAGGTGAAGGAGAACTCAAAGGGGCAACCATGGTTCTTCCATTGCTCCCACACATTGCAAGTTCTTGGCCCTAGTTTTTACGCGGTCTCACTCCTTGCTTTGAGTGATGGCCACCAATGGAACCTGTAGTGGCTTTATTGGCTTGGAGCTTCCTGTAGGCTAGTTTCACCTATTTTGTGTGTTTGTGCCTTATCTTCACCATCCTTTCAGGCTGTATATCTTCCTCCCCTTGTTCTTCTCGTTGTTCTTGTGGCTATAGAGGAGGAGTTGGTTCATGCATTTGTTCTTCCTATTGTTGATCCTGTTCAAAATAGGGTCCTTCTTCTTGGATTGGCCACATTGGCTCTTTTAGAGGTGTCCACATTAGCTACTTTGGCTCCCCAAACCCTAGCAAGGCGAGTTTTTGTGAGGTTAAGCCAATTGAGATGAAATAGGCTCGTTGCTCCTCTACTCCCAAGCTAGTGCTAGGCTTGGGCACCTTGGCATGGAGTCCATGTTGCAGCGCTCTCCTTACCAGTTCTAGTTTCCTTTTTACTTCCTATAGCATTTCTGTAATGTGTCCGCCCCTCAAATTGTGGGACACGTCTTAGCAGCCCATCGAGAGATCAATCTAGAAGACACCGCCCGGCACTCCCAAGGAATGACACGGGTTTTGCCAACTAGGGCCTCTCGAGTCTACCTCGCAACGGAACTTATCCGGTCGTTCCCACCAGGATCGACCTGAAGTTCGGGTTTCTAGCAGTCAAGTCTTCCTAATAGCCTTCTAGCGTCAATCGACAGCCGCTCTAATATGTGTAGATACAACTGGACCAAGGCAGGCTCATACCGCACTTGGTTCAAAGAGAATGGGAAATGGGAGGGATGCATCGCTCGACCTCTCTGCCCGTAGGGCATAGTCCAATTCCAGTCCCCTAAAACGGTATGAATCAGGGTTCTAACCAACATTGTCTAAGGTCATCGTCCGACCTTCCCTAACATTCCTCATTAACATTTCCTTTTGAGGAAAGCTCTCGGCTAACCGAGACCACCCTTCCGTAGGATAGACCCATTGGTCACATCCACCATGCTTCCCTCGAGGGTTGTTTTAGTTATCTAATTACCTACCACATTATGTTTGACACATAAAAGCAGCTTCCTTAATTTATCTCGTTAGTCACGGATTCCTTTACGTAATTTAGGGCACTAACACGAAGACAAGATAAAACAAGATCAAACACTTCCTTAACTTATCTTAAATTAATGTTTGTCGCCTGCCCATACAGGAGAATTGAGTGTTCCTTTCTACCTCCGCAAAAAAATCCTTCCGTCTCCCAGCAACAAAACCCGAAGGTTTATCCTCCCAAGATTCCGCCTTGTAACTAGTATCAAGGCCTCGAGATCCCACCTCGAGTCACGTAGAACACTTGTGTAGGGCCCGGAGGCATTGGGACTTACATCCAGAGCCCCCACTGGCACCCAAGCGTCCTCCTATGCCAAGTACTTTCCACAGAGAGACCTCTCGCGGTAAGTTCGGTCCACATTCCCGGTGCGGATTCACAACCCCCTTGGTTAGGGTTTGGCGATTCGTGGGGGGTAGCTAGCGCCATCCTTCCTTAATTATTCCTTTAGGAAATCAACCACAGCTGAAGCAACCAGCATAGTAATAATTTCTAGGAAAAACATCCCTTTCATTTCCAATAAAAAAAATATCATTTTCTACATCAAGCAATCACTTTGCTTATAAACCACTTGTCCGTAGTAGGCTCTCCTCTTACCAAGGCAACCAGCCAATTCACTTAGAAATATCCTTTTCAAAACAACCAAGGATAAGCCTTGATCAACATTTCATTTAGAGTCAGCTTACTAGCCTAGCTTAAACTAGGAGGATATCCACTTCCAATAATCTAAGACAAATTATTAAAACAACTCACAAGCTCGTGTGTTTAATCACTCAACTTCTTTTGAATCTCTCTTCCCCTTGGGTTTTATCCTAGGGATTCAAGTTGTGAATTCTCGATTCCTTGCTCGTCTTTTAACATACTTGGTAATCTTTAAAACACATTAAATATATTGCAAGACTTGTCATACATTCTTTCCATCCTCTCTTAGTGCGATGCTATGCAGAATTTTGCCATCAAACTCATCTTCCACGCACAAGGGTCGTTTAATAAACTGACACAATCTACGATCCTTAACTCCCTTCACATTTAGTCGATGACTTTTTTAATCTTAAAATGCACGTATTTGTGCGGCTTAAGTACATGAAGCCTAAATTTCCATGCATTTGTGCATTTTCATGCTACGAACGGGAGCAATCATTTCATGTGTTTATTGTAATCATGGGCGCCATGAACCCTACATAACTGTTCATGTACTAGTTTGGGTGGAAGCTTATTATTTTATGTGAAATATTGGAAAAAACCTATCATTTCATGTGTGTAAACCTAGGCGCGCTGCGTTGGTCGTTCCGCTTGTCCCTCTAGCATTACCAGTGGCTTGGACGCCTACGTTTCCCGCGACTTTCTTCTTGGGAGCCATTCGCCTTGCGGAGATTGGGCAGTCCAGGTTTCGAGTTGACAGGTTCAAAAGAAGGACTGTTGTATGGGGTCTTTTCCGGGAGAGGGTTTGGGCGTGGCTCCTTTGCAGTCACTGACTCTTACTTCTTTCTTTCTCCCTCCCTCTCTTCTTCTTCTTTGCACTTAATCTCCTACTCACTCCCTCTCTCTCCTTCTCTTCTTTCTCCACCTATTCTCCTACTTTCTCTCTCTCACTCCCTCTCTTCATCTCCTCTTACTGACTCCTCTCCTTCTTCTTCTTCTTCTCCTGCTCCTCTTCTATCTCTTCCCTCTTCTTCCCCTTCCTCTTCTTCTCCTTCCCTCTTCTCTCTCTTCTCTCCCTCTTCTCTCTTTCCTCCCTCTTCACTTCCCCTTCTTTTCTTCTCCTTCCCTTCTTCTCTCCCCTCTTCTCTCTCTTCTCTCTCTCCCTTCTTCCCTTCTCTTCCTTCTCTTCTCCTCCTCTTCTCTCTCTTCTCTCTCTCCCTTCTTCCCCTTCTCTCCTTCTCCTTCTCTCCCTCTTCTTCTCTTCTCTTCCTTCTCTTCTCTTCCTCTTCTCTCTCTTCTCTCTCACCCTTCTTCTTCCCTTCTCTTCTCCTCCTCTTCTCCCTCTTCTTTTTCTCCTTCTCTTTCTTCTTCTCTCCTCTCTTCTCTCTCTTCTCTCTTTTCTCCTTCTTCCTCTCCCTCCTCTTCTCCTTCTTCTTCTCTTCTCTCTCCCTCTCCCTCTCCTCTCTCTTCTATCCTTCACATTGGTCACAGCGGGGCAGGGGGGGGGGGGGTTCGTTGCAATTGACAAAAAACGGGGGGTGCTAACGTCACAGGGGCAGAGCCTGCAACGGAGGGGGGAAGATTTTTCTGCCATAGGGAGGAGGGCGCAGCCTGACAGTCCACAGGGGGGGAGCTTCTCTTCCTTCTTGACAAGCCCCCATTGGGGCTTTATAGCGGTGGTGTGGGGGGGGAGAGGTGACGTCCTCCCGCCACCTGGGGGGCTGCATGCCCCCCTCTCCTTACTACTTCCACTCTCTCTCTCTCTCCCCACCATGCAGTTGGCAGGGGGAGAGAGAGGGGGTAAAAAAATTTTAAAAAATTTTGAAAATTTTCTCCTAGGGGGTGTTCCTATGGGGAGCACGGAGATATTACAGTTTCTTCTTCTCTTAACTAATGTGACATTTAGCACTCTACTTAAAAAAGCTTGTTGTTGCTCCAACATTCCTATCTGAAAACCATAGCTTTGCTCTCTACTAGGAGGTGTTCACTCTCGGAATGGGCCAGCTGGTAAACCAAGTCTTTGACCCTATCTTCATTCTTGGCTGCCTATTCCTCTGATTTCTCTTTCATCTGCTCTATAGCCCTTAATTTTGGTATTGGGCTAGAGTGGCAATCACTTGCTCCTATTCCCACCTCAATGTGTGTATTTGTTGTTACTCCTGGTTTTTGCGTTTAACTTGTTCCCTTAGTATATGTTGTTTGTGGAGAGCTACTTAAAGTTGGTTGTGCAACTTTACCAGCTTCTTCGTGGTCTCCTCATCTCTTTGAGTCTTTGTCACTCATGTAGCTCTTTCCTTGTCTCCTCTCTATGCCTCTTCAACTCTTCAATTTCTAGCTCTAGGCACCTACTTGCCCTGGAGTTGAAGGCACACATGTTTTCTAGGGCAATATAGTTGTCTCTTTCTTCATCATACAGATCCTTTAACCTCTCTTCTCCTTCCCTTGCCTTTAAGGCGTCTTTCAATGGAATTGTCTCCCTGTTTAAGATGGTCATTACCCTTGTTCTTGTCAAGAATCGCGTGATGAGGGGATTTTCTTGAGCTGCTGTGCCAAATGTTTCTGGTCCACTAAGACTCTGTGATTCTTGTTTTTCTTTTTATACATAAGTGTCCTGATCATTATCATCATCTAATATATCACTAGCAAGTGCATACCAGTTGCCCATCTCATCGAAGATAACATCCTTGCTCACTCTGAATTCACCTATGATAGGTTATAACAGCGATACCCTTTCTGCTCTAAAGAGTATCCAATAAAAATACATTTTTTAGCCTTTGGATCAAGCTTCTTCCGTAGCTCATCTGGCACATGAACATATGCAACACATCCAAATACCTTCAAGTGCGATGCATCGGGTAAAGCACTCTTCAGGAGTCATCCCATGAACTGCAGCTGTGGGAGTTCTGTTCATAATGTAGACAACAGTATGGACAGCCTCAAACCAAAAATATTTGGGCATATTCTTTTCAGCCATTAATGCTCATGCGACTTCTGCAATATGCGTATTTTTTCTTTCTGCAACCCCATTTTGCTGTGGGGTATACCTACAAGTAAATTGCATCTTTATCCCATGAGTCCTCAAGAAGCCACTAAACTCATTGGAGAGGTACTCTCCCCCTCCATCTGATCTCAAGCACTTCACTTTTAAGCTTGTTTATGTTTCAATAGCTGCCTTAAAAGATTTGAAGTGCTCAAACACATCACTCTTTTTCTTCATAAAGTATACCCATAACTTCCTTGAACAGTCATCAATAAATGTGACAAAGTATTTGCTGCCACCAAGAGATACATTCTTGTAGGCCCCCAGATATATGTATGCACTACATCAAGTATTTTTCTACTCACTTCTCTGTCATGCGAGGAGGGTTGTCTTGCCTGCTTACCAAACTAGCATGCTTCACAGACTTTATGCAATTCTGCAACTCTAAAAGAAGGAAACCCTGTAACTAATCCTCTGGATTGCATTAACTTTAGCCTTTGCACATTTGCATGTCCAATATGTTTATGCCATATTTCAATATCTACAACTACTCCTTTTCCTTTAGCATACATAGCAGCATCCATTGTAGGAATTCTAGCATCTAAAGTGAACATTTAGCCAACTCTACTTCCTTTTGTGACCAACTTGCACTTATCATTAAAGTCTTCTACAAAACAACCTTTTGCATTGAATTGGACCTGTAACCCCTGCTCTACCATTTGGCCAACAGACACTAGATTCTTTGTAATTGATGGCACATGTGATACATCTGTCAGACTCTTTGTTTGGGCATCATACAAGGACAAGGGAACCTTTCCAATGTGTGAAATTGGGTGCATGAATCATCACCCCTCTGCACATAACCTGGACTTTGTAAGTCTTGCATCTCTCCAAACCATTCAACATGACTGGTCATATGATTAGATGCACCTGAATCGACATACCATACATCATCATGTGTCACCTTTCCTGTAATTACATTCATCATATGCTGCATAACAAACAGACGCTCATTTTTGTCTTCATTCTATCGTGAAGACGATGCATAGTTTCCTTGCTACAATTTACCACTGCACAAATATCATCCTTCTTAGCATAGCAATGGGCTGCAATATGGCCTGTTTTGCCACAATAATGGCAAACAATAGTAGAATTTCCAGAACCTCTATTTTGTCATCCACCTCTTCCTCTAGAGATCCCCCTGCCTCTAAAGTTTCCTCGGTCTCCTGAAACCTACATTTCACCAAATTGTTGATTGAACCTGTTTTGTTGGTTATCTCTAGCACGTCCCATACCACGGCCTCTCAAAGAGGATCTACCACGTCCTCTTCTTGAACTTGAGTAAAATGCTTGAACCTGTTCACCATTTTTTTCAGATGAGTCACCCTGCATATTGATCTCTTCAGTAATCATGAGAGAGATCAACTCATCAAAATCTCGAAATGGCTTCCGTACATATACTGAAGTAACAAATGATTTCCATGCCTTCTCATTGTTAAGGCCACTCAAAGTGGATGAAACCAAATCATCATCATCAGGCATTCCATCAATCACTGCTAAAGCATCTGCAATTCTCCTCATCTTTAACACATACTCATTGACAAACATTTTCCCTTTCTTCAAGGCATTCAACTCTTGCTTGAGTCGAATCTTTTGTGCCTTTGTATTTACTGAAAACATGTTCTCAAAAATTGTCCAAGCTGCATGTGAAGTTTCTGCATTCCTGATGTGTCCCAACATCGTATTATCAATGACTGCAGATAACCAGTACATCACCTTTTTGTCTTTCGCATTCCATTCTTTCCATGCTTTTAATTCAACTGCAGTCGAAGGGATACCCAGCTCTGGCTCCTTTTCTTCACCTAAAACAAACTCATAAAGGCCCTTTCCAATGAGGAAGTTCATCACACGAAACTTCCATGAAGGGTAGTTGTTCTTATTGAGCTTCTCAATAATGGGATTTCCACTGTTCTATGCCATTATCACAAACAAGGATACAATACAGCAAGCTAGTCTTCTACAATCTTTCACAACATGTGCACAGCACTACACTAAGCAATCTTTTTCACCAACTGCTCAATAGTACATGTAATCTGCAACCTGTTTGCAGATAAACCTTATGTTTGCTTCCTACAAACACCTCAATAATTACAAATCTACAATCTGTAACATGTGCACCCACTTTCGGTCAATACAACCGAAATCACAATGTACCCTGAAACTGTTGTCCGCAACCTTGCGGCTCTAAAACAGGGCCTGAAATGGCCTCAAACACACAAAATAACTGCGGGATAGCCCTAAAGGGCGCAATCTACAGAATATACAGTGCTCTGCTCGCACACCAAATCTCACAGCAATCTGAGATTTTCGCTCTACCCTGCTTCCGGTGCCTCCACAGGCACTATCCAAGAGAGAGAGAGTGGAAGAATGGGAGAGCTTCTTACCCGTTGTTTGCTTGCTCGAACCTTGCTTCTTCTCCTTCACTTCAGCCTTCAAAATCAGCCTCTCTCAATGGCGTAGCTCTGATACCATGTCAAGAATCGCGTGATGAGGGGATTTGCTTGAGCTGCTGCGCCAAACACACAATGTATACACAAGAGGAAGGTCACTCAAGAACACAAGAAGAGAGATGGAGGCCAAAACGTTTTCTTGCTGATTTTTCTTCTTCTTTTTACCACTATACAATGTATACAAAGTATAGATAAGATACAACATAAAGGAAAGTGGCCTTCTAAGTCAAACAGTGCATAACCGACTACACTAATCGAGTGGCGCTATATCTTTGCCAGTTGTAAGTAGGTGTAACAAACTAAATATAATAAGTGATAAGTCAGTGGCTATGTGAGTGTCATAATGACCACCAACGTGTTAAGTGTAGACGTGCGGACTCATCTAGCTAGGCGGTCCATCATCAATGTCCGCACATGTTAAGCTTGCCATCTCAATAGTTCTTTCTACCCTATAAGTTGCAAAGGCGACCTTCTCCTCTTCCAACTCTACAAAGCACTGCCTTTTTCTCCTCACTCATCTTGCGGAGTTGGCTTTGAAGCTCTTTTACCAATTCATCATGATCTTTAGCATTACACATGGCTGAAGGTATCAAAGTAGTTGATACTTCCAAATGGGGTATTGTGCTCCTCCTCCGAGAGAAGGGGAGCGTGTTGGCTTTATCCTATTGACCTGCCATCTAGGTTTCTATCCCCACACAATAGCCCATAAAGAACATCCCTTGCATTGAAGGTAAAGTGACAAGAAAGATTAGTGTCCGATGATGAAGGATATAACCCACAAAATAAGAATTCTCACAACAATCAATCCACACATTTTTACATTTTTCCCTTTAAAATTCAATTCCTATTTTGAATTTTCATCCATTTTTCACTTTTATCCCCTCCCCCTTGGAAAGGATGAAAATCCTTCCTAAGATTATGGGAATTGAGGTGTAGGGGCATTCAATGCTATAGCCATGGCGTGCCTTACTTTTTCAAGAGCCAATAGTAGAACTTGGGGCTATACTCTAAAGTCTCATAATGGTCTGTATCTTGTGGATGAATATCCATGTGCATAATATAAGTCAATACATCAATCAAGAGGTCACCGGATATAGGAGTCAGCTTGCAATCTGGAGTTTCTCCTCCGTTAGGATCCTATCCAAGTATGGGTGGAGCATGATGTTGTCTTCTAACAATTGATTCCTTGTCATGGCTAATACTCTAAATGATGTTGGGGCTACATAGGTCTAGTCATACTCAAAAGTATTGATGGCACATCATCGCTCTACATTGGTCATGATTTGGTAACCCTTTCAAGCCCATGAAATGTGCAAAGTATACCACTTGCGTAAGAGATTGGACTCAAACTCGACTAATCATTGGAGTTCAAAAAGTTCATGTGGTGGCATGGGAATTTTTCTCTTCTTGTAGGAGGTGATTAAATGTTAGCTTAAGGCCTCTTCTTGCGAAACTTCATTGCCAATCATTTCATTTGTAATATAGTGGAGGCCTTAGTAAAAATGAATTTGTATCATTCCCGGGAACACGGCAAGGAACATGCCTTGTTTGATATGGGTTTGACAAGTGGGCCTAGGTTCAAACATTCGTAACTTCTAATTGCAAACAATGTGATGCACATTACTTAGTCATCCCATGTGTCCATGACCATGTTGGAAGCCACTTCAAGAATGAATCCCTATGGTTGCAATGGCCTAAGGCCTACTAGTTTGGGTTTAATTTTGGGTTTAGTTGAACTGGACAAGTCCATGCATGGTACTTCCACTTGGGGGTTCTCGGTGGGTGTGGCAAGCTTAGTTTGAGAAGTTTGGAGTAACCTTGTGTTGTCATGTTTTGTAGTGGTGATCACCTTACAGTCATTAGGCAGGGGCTCATTCATGAGCGATTGCTCATGGACTCTTGGTTGAGCTTTTGGTCAATAGACCATTTTAGCACCCAAGAATTGAGAACCATTTCTTTTGGTTGTTCTCCTTGTCAAGAATCGCGTGGTGGGGGGACTTGCTCAAGATGCTGCACCGAACACACACAGAATGCACAAGGAGAAGCTCACTCAAGAGACAAGAAGAGAGATGGAGGCCAAAACGTTTTCTTGCTGGTTTCTTCTTCTTCTTTCACACTCTTTACAATGTACACAAAGTATAGATAAGATACAACATAAAGAAAAGTGGCCTACTAAGTCAAACAATGCATAATCGACTACACTAGTCGACTCTGGCGCTATAACTATGCCAGCTGTAAATAGGTGTAACAATCTAAATATAATAAGTAATGAGTCAGTGGCCATGTGAGAGTCATAATGACCACCGACATGCTAAGTGTAGACGTGTGGACCCATCTAACCAGGCGGTCCATCATCAATGTCCGCGTGTATTGAGCTTGTCATCTCAACACTCCCCCTCAAGCTCAACTGCATCTCTGCAACTCCAAGTAAGCTTCAAAACTTTTGAAGCTTCTCTGTACCCAATGCCTTCATGAAGATGTCAGCTATCTGATCCTGTGTGCTGACATACACCAAGTAAATCTCACCTGCTAGTACCTACTCTCTCACAAAGTGGTAGTGTACCTCAATATGTTTTGTCCTAGCATGGAACACACGGTTCTTAGCCAACTGTATATTGCTCATGTTGTCACAATAAATGACAGCTGGACCTTCCACCTGCACATCCAAATTAGCCATTAACTTTTGTAGCCATACTACCTCACATGCTGCAACAGTAGCACCTCTATACTCAGTCTCTGTACTCGACAAAGCAACTGTAGATTGCTTTTTGCTGCTTCAAGAAACTGCTACACTACCAAGAGAGAACATGTATCGGCTGGTAGATCTTCTATCAAACATACTACCAACCCAATCTGCATTTGTGTATCTAAACACTTGTACATCTGTACCTACCTCATAGAAAAGTCCATAATGTAATGTGGACTTCATATATCTCAATATGCGTCTGATTGCATCCAAATGTGGCTTTCTAGGTGCTTGCATAAACTGACTCACAAGACCAACTGCTTAGCTCAAGCCTGGCCTTGTAATGGTCATGTAGATCAAACTCCCCACTATCCTCCTGAACATAGTAGGGTCTTCTATCTCATCCCCAACATCAGCACTCAACTTTACATTCTGCTC
This sequence comes from Lygodium microphyllum, assembly GCF_053477565.2. Taxonomy (NCBI): domain Eukaryota; kingdom Viridiplantae; phylum Streptophyta; class Polypodiopsida; order Schizaeales; family Lygodiaceae; genus Lygodium; species Lygodium microphyllum. The sequence continues at coordinate 133,093,238 of NC_141142.1, forward strand.
CAATGGGACTGAAAGTGGTTTGCATGCTGTCATACCATACTTGGACAACATATCCAAGCCATACTGTCTTTGGGACAGCCATATACCATCATCACATCTGATCACCTCAATGCCAAGGAAGTACCTTAGCTCACCTAAATCCTTTATCTCAAACTTCTTCTTCAAAAAATCCTTGACTTCAACAATCCCACTATCACTATCACCTGTAATAATCAAGTCATCCACATAGATGACTATGATGACCAAACCTGCATCTCCCTTTCTCACATAAAGTGAGTGATCAGCATCAGAAACATAAAAGCCAATATTGACAAGATACTCTCTAATCTTGTCAGACCATGCTCTAGGTGCTTGCTTGAGCCCATAGAGCGCCTTCTTCAACTTGCACACATACGTGGGATGCTCTAAATCTTCATAACCTGCTGGTTGATCCATATACACTTCTTCCTGCAAATCACCATGCAAGAAGGCATTCTTCACATCCATTTGCTGCAACCTCCAACCTTTGGCTGCTGCCAAAGCAATCACACATCTGACAGTTGCCATCCTAGCAACTGGACTGAAGGTTTCTTCATAATCTATGCTATATGTCTGGGCATAGCCTTTTGCAACCAGCCTAGCTTTGTACCTGCTAATAGAACCATCTGCATTGTGCTTAATCTTATAAACCCACTTACATCCAATAGATTTCTTGCCCTTCAACAATGATACTAGATCCCAAGTCTTATTAGCCTCTAATGCAGCCATCTCCTCATCCATTGCTGCATCCCAATGAGCATGACCAACAACCTCCTCAAAACATGTGGGCTCAACATCCTCAACTAGTTTCACCATATAAGCATAATGGTGAGCTGCATAACCTTCAAAACCAAATCTTTTAACAGGGTATCTGACCCTGCTAGATTTGCGTACCACTGGATCACTCAATGGAGCCTTTGCATTACTATGAGCTCTCCGTACACTTGGTGTCCTGACAGAAGGAATACCAAGCTCATCATACAAACTCTCTGAGCCACTGGAGTCTCCATCAAGAACTGCATCAATGCCATCTGACACTTTATTCTTTCCTTTGTCTTTACTTGTAGTGCTACTAGATGCACCTGAAGATGTAGAGGTACTCCTTAGTCTCCCAGACCAAGGACTACCAGATGATGTCTCTGGTCCACTAAGAGTCCGTGATTCTTGATTTTCAGCCTGCACATGAGTGTCATGATCATCATCATCATCCAATGCATCACGATTAGATGCATACCAACTGCTCATTTCATCAAAGATGACATCCCTGCTCACTCTGAACTTACATGTAACAGGGTTATAACAGCGATACCCTTTCTACTCTAAAGAGTATCCAATAAAAACACATTTTTCTGCCTTTGGATCAAGCTTCTTCCATAGCTCATTTGGCACATGAACGTATGCAACACAGTCAAATACCTTCAAGTGCGATACATTAGGCTTCTTGCTAGTAAAGCATTCTTCAGGAGTCATCCCATGAACTGCAGTTGTGGGAGTTCTGTTCATAATATAAACAGCAGTATGAACAGCCTCAGACCAAAAATGCTTAGGCATATTCTTTTCAGCCATCAAGGTGCATGCAACTTCTGCAATATGGTTGTTTTTCCTTTTTGCAACTCCATTTTGTTGTGGGGTATATCTGCATGTGAACTGTCTCTTTATCCCATGATACCTCAAAAAATCACTGAACTTATTCGAGAGGTACTCTCCCCCTCCATCTGACCTCAAGCACTTTACTTTCAAGCCTATTTCTCTTTCAATTGTAGCCTTGAAAGTTCTAAAGTGCTCAAACGCTTCACTCTTTTCCTTCATAAAATATACCCACAGCTTTCTAGAACAATCATCAATGAATGTGACAAAGTATGAACTACCTCCAAGAGATACATTTTGTGTAGGCCCCCAAATGTCTGTATGCACAACATCAAGGATATTTCTGCTTACATCTCTGACATGTGAAAAGGGTTGTCTTGCCTGCTTACCAAATTGACATGCTTCGCATACCTTATGAAATTCTGTAACTCTAAATGTAGGCAAACCTGTAACCAACCCTTTGGACTGCATTAATTTTAGTCTTTGTATATTTGCATGTCCAATGCGTTTGTGCCAAATTTCAATATCTGCAACAACACCTTTTCCTTTAGCATACATAGCAACATTCATAGTAGGAATTCCAGCATCTAGAGTAAACATACGTCCACCTCTACTTCCCTTTGCTACCAACCTGCACTTGTCATTAAAGTCTTCTACAAAACATCCCTTTGCATTAAATTTGACTTGCAGCCCTTGCTCTACCATTTGACCCTACCATTTGACTAACTGACACCAAGTTCTTTGTAATAGATGGCACGTGTAATACATTTGAAAGACTCTTTGTCTTACCATCATGCAAGGACAAGGGAACTTTTCCAATGTGTGAAATTGGGTGGCATGAATCATCACCTGTCTGCACATAACCTGCATTTTGCAAATCCTGCATCTCTTCAAACCATTCTGCATGGCTGGTCATATGATTGGATGCATCTGAATCAACATACCAAACATTATCATGTGTTCCCTTTCCTATAACAGCATTCAGCATATGCTGCATAACAAACAGACGTTCATTTTTGTCTTCATTTTGTCGTGAAGACGATGCATAGTTTCCTTGCTGCAACTTACCACTGCGAATATCATCTTTCTTAGCATAACATTGGACTGCAATATGACTTTTTGCCATAGTAGTGATACACAATACCAGAGTTGTTAGAGCCTCTGTTCTGCCATCCACCTCTTCCTCTAAAGCTCCCCCTGCCTCTAAAGTTACCACGACCTCTTGAAACCTGCATATCGCCAAATTGCTGATTCAATCTGTTTTGCTGGTTGTCACTACCACCTCCTATACCACGGCCTCTTGGAGAGAACTTGCCATGTCCCCTTCCTGAACTGGAGTAGAAAGCTTGGACTTGTTCACCACTTCTTTCAGATGTCTCACTCTGCATGTCGATCTCTTCAGTGATCATAAGGGAGACCAACTCATCGAAATCTGGAAATGGCTTTTTGACATATACGGAAGTTACAAAAGACTTCCAAGCCTTTTCATTATTAAGTCCACCCAAGGTAGACGACACCAAATCATCATCATCGGACATTGCATCAATCGCTGCCAATGCATCTGCAATGCTCCTTACCTTCAGTGCATACTCATTGATAGACATCTTCCCTTTCTTCAATGTATTCAACTCTTGCTTGAGTTGAATCTTTCGTGCCTTTGTATTTACAGAAAACATACTTTCAAGTATGGTCCAAGCTGCATATGAATTCTTTGCATTTCTAATCTGTCCCAGCACATTATTGTCAATTACTGCAGATAGCCAATACATGACCTTCTTGTCTTTTGCATTCCATTCCTTTCGTGCCTTTGTCTCTTCTACAGTTGGAGGATCACTCACCTCCGGCTCCTTTTCTTCACCTGAAACAAACTTGTAGAGGCCTTTTCCAATAAGGAAGTTCGTGACACGGAACTTCCATGAAGGTAGTTGTTCTTGTCGAGCTTCTCAATGATGGGGCTTCCACTATTCTCTGCCATTATCACAAAACTAATACCAAACAGCAAGCAAATCTTCTGCAATCCCCTCGACCTATAGTGCACAGCAATATACCAGACAGCCTTTTTCATTGTTTACTCAACAATACATACAATCTGCAACCTGTTTGCAAATAAACCTTATGTTTGCTTCTTGTAAACACCTCAAGAATTACAGATTCGTAATTTGTAACCTAGGCACCCACTTTTGGTCAAAACAGTCGAAATCACAGTGTACCCTGAAACTATTGTCCGCAACCTTGCGGCTCTAAAACGGGGCCTGAAACGGCCTCAGATGCCCAAAATAACTGCGAAAAAAACCCTTAAGGGCTTATCTGCAAAATACGTAGCGCTCTTCGCGCACACCAAATCTCATTATAATCTAAGATTTTTGCTCTGCCCTGCTTCCGATGCCTCCACAGGCACTATCCAAGAGAAAGAGTGGAAGGATGGGAGAGCTTCTTACCCGTGGCTTGCTTGCTCAAACCTTGCTTCTTCTCCTTCACTTCAGCCTTCGAAATCAACCTTTCTCAGTGGCACGGCTCTGATACCATGTCAAGAATCGCGTGGTGGGGGGACTTGCTCAAGATGTTGCATCGAACACACACAGAATGCACAAGGAGAAGCTCACTCAAGAGACAAGAAGAGAGATGGAGGACAAAACGTTTTCTTGCCGGTTTCTTCTTCTTCTTTCACACTCTTTACAATGTACAAAAAGTATAGATAAGATACAACATAAAGGAAAGTGGCCTACTAAGTCAAACAATGCATAACCGACTACACTAGTCGACTAGCGCTATAACTATGCCAGCTGTAAATAGGTGTAACAACCTGCATATAATAAGTAATGAGTCAGTGGCCATGTGAGAGTCATAATGACCACCGACGTGCTAAGTGTAGACATGTGGACCCATCTAACCAGGCAGTCCATCATCAATGTCCGCATGTCTTGAGCTTGTTATCTCAACACTCCTCCCCTATTGCAATTGACATTTCTAGGCCTTGGTTTTTGGGGAATGAGATTGAGGATTATACATGACACTGGAGAGTTTGTGTAGCCATATCAAAGTGTTACCTTCATAGTAGCCTTAGTCTTGCAATAGTAGGGCTTTTGGAAATGAGCACTACTTAGTTATGTGTGAACCATAGGAGTTTCAAATCCATCATTTAGGCCTAGAGTTTGAGGCATGGAAACTATGCATTCCTGATGATTGGTGTTTGTGAGACTATGGTCTATGCTTTGGGACCCACTTGAGTGTTTGGGCCATAGCTTTGGATGTGGGTTCTAGAGGGTGGTGGCACTTTGCAATGGATGTACATTGTTGTAGGCTACCCCTCCTTAGGGTTGACACTAGGTTTGGCTACTAGTGGCACCACAGGCTTTTGGGTGGCCAAAGTGCCCTTGCCAAAAGCTATTACTATTCTAACATTACCGATGGCAAGGTGGATTCACTGTGAGGTGTAGTCAACATTACAATGAGCTTGTTTTTTGAACATGCATCCTAGCAATGATTCCTTAACAACACTTTTCTTGTTAGCCAGTACGTAAAAGGCAATGGGTAGGCTCTCAATCTCGATAGAAACCATAAGTCTGAATTTTTCCAAGAGCGAATAGGGCTGCCCCCCCAAACAAGCTAAGTTTCGCATTGGTTGGTTGCAACTGGGATTGCCCCATGGCAGTCTAGTGTTCATGCATTAAGGTATTTGAGTCAACACCATCATTCATTATCTCATCAAGGGTGCATGCCTTTTGGGAAATTACAGTTATTTGCAAGTAGGCTAGTGCTACTACTTCCTCATCCTCCTCCTCTAGTTCAGTGATGGTTGCAACCCTCATATTCGTAAGTGGATCCATCATCGGAGGTTCATGAAGTGGAAGTGACAAAGGGTAATATTTTTTGAGGTGACTTCCATTGAAAAAACCTATGCCCTCTTCTTCTAGGGTTTCAAGTTCCACATTTTCCATTCTACTGATAGTGTGAACCTTGAAAGGTCCAAATTCCCTAAATGTCATTTTTTGCTTATGTCCCTTGATAGAGTACAACAAGACTAGGTCTCGTTACCTGAAGTCTCGTTGTTTGACGTGTTTGTCAAACCAACTCTTGCACCGTGCCTTTTCATAGATTAGAGCATGGGTTGCAATGAGACATCGCAAGTCTTAGGCAGGCATTCCAGCTCAACCAACCGATTCATCCATGCTTCTTGGCCCTTCCATCTCTCTTGGGTTACTATTCTCAAGCTTAGAACAAATAACTCTATTGATAGAATAGCTTTAGTTCCATAGATCAATCTGAATGGAGTCTATTTGTAGGCTATTCTATATGCCCATAAAGCTACCATGAGCTTATTGTCCTAATCGTGCTGCATGAAGCAAATACTACTTTTGTTAGAACACTCACCAATATCTTATTTGTGGATTTGGCTTGACCATTGACTTGAGAATAATATGGTGAGGACTTTCTATGGATTATTAAGAAGGTGGATAATAAGTAAGCAATCACTTCATTGATGAAGTGTGTGCCTTGGTCACTAACGAACTCTATGGAGCAACCGGAACAGTGAGATTGCTTGCTCCCAAAGGAAGTTGACCATGGTCCTAGCATCATTTTTGCTAATTTCTCGAGCTTCCATCCACTTGGTGGGGTAGTCTATGGCAACAATGATGTACTTGGATTAGGAGTATTGTGTTGCAAGGTTGATTCGACCAATGAAGTCGATTCCCCACTTCTCAAATAGCTAGCGTGCAATCATCAAGGTCAACTCCAGTTCCTTTACGAGTAGGGACTTTGGTCCATTGGCACTCATCACAGTGCTTCACAAACTTAGTTGCATCATGAAATAGCATTGGCCACCACTATTGAGACTGGAGCACCTTGCATGCTGTAGTGTCTCTACTAAAATACCCTTCAGTGATCTTGTTATGTGCTTCCTTAAGCACATCATACATTTTGTGTTTGCAAACACATCTCCTTAAGAGTCTATCCTATCCTAATCAATGTAGTTGACCTACAATCAACTGATATGGTTGGACCTTTAGGATTAGCCTTTTTAACCTAGCTTTTTCTATGGGTCGTTCTAGCAATCCATTCTCAAGGATGTGGACTATGTCATCCGCCCAATATGGTGTAAGGTCTACTCTAAATAAATCTCGTTCACTAGACATTTTAAAAAGATATGCATCTAGTAGGTCATCACTTATTCCCTATCTAGCGGCTTTGCCTATAGGTATGCAGGACATATGATCTACCATATAGTGTTGTTTGCCCTTGCATATGACCACAAAGAAGTCAAATTTCAAAAGCAAAAGTAACCATCAAGCAATGCATCTTGTTACGCAAGGTTTATTCATAAGATAAAGCAATACTTGATGATCCGCAAAGAAGGTAAAGGGTATCGCAAGAAGATAGTATCTAAACTTTTTTAATGGCAAACACCATAACTAACCCTTCCCTCCTCTCTGTTGTGGAATAGTTTGTTTTCATATAGTGAGCTATTTGCTAGCAAAGCTCATTGGACAATCTAGGTTATGTTCACCAGGTTGGCACAATACTGCTCCCACGGAAAATTTTGATGCATCAATGTGCACGTGAAAGGTAATGGATCGATCTAGGGTTCTTAAGATAGGAGCTAAAGTTAAAGCATGTTTGAGCCTTTCATAGACCTATTGACATTCTTCAATCCACTCGAGTACTACTAATAGCTTGTACAAAGGTCTAGCAATCAATCCTTAGCTTAATACAAACTGTCGTATCATGTGTGGCCTAAGAAACATTGAACTCCCTTGAAGTTAGGGGGAAGGCTTATAATCACCTTGACTTTAGAGAAATCTGTGGCTATCCCATTCCTCGACAAAACGTTTCCTAAAATACAACCATGCTTCACTCAAAACTGGCACTTTAAGGGGTTTATTGAGAGACCATGTTGCCAATACCATTCGAAGACTATTTGTAGCTTTTCCAAGTATTCTTCCCAATTGGTGTGGATACATAGGTTATCAATGAAGAATTCCAACCATTTTTTGAGCATGTCCTTGAAGATGGCACATATGAGGCAATGGAAGGTGGCAAAAACATTGGTCACAATCCAAATGGCATGACTATGTCGGCAAGCACCCCCATCTGGATGGACTTGCACTTTGGTTATAGCCTGAGAAGCCATCCAAAAAACTGTAGGCTTTCCTTCTTGCCACTCTCTCTATCATGTGCTCCATATATGGTAATGAGTAGTTGTCTCTCTTTGTGGATGCATTAACCTTCTTATAGTTTATGCACACTCGAATCTTCCCATTCTGTGTGCTTTATCTCATAAATGAAACCTACCTTCAATAGCTTATCAATCTCTTCCTTTATTGTGTGTGCATGCTTAGGATTCATCGTATATGGTCATTGCTTGACTAGTACTGCTTTATGGGTCATGGTAATATTATGAGTCACGATACTCAGATCTATTCCCTTCAACTCATCGTCTAAGGACCATGTAAACACATCAACAAATTCCCTTTAGAGATTTATGAGATCATTCTCTTCCTCCTTGGTTAGGTCATCCACTATGTACATGGGTCAAGGCCTATTCTCCTCTTTTTCCAAGTTGACCTCCTTAACCTTGGTTGGTCCTTCAATGGTTTCACTTGCTTGCCCTTTCCATTTGCTCTTACTAACACCACTATTCAATCACCCTTTTTACACTTTGTGAAGCACTTGAGCAAGTCCTGGGGTTTCTTCTCACATTCAAATTCTAAAGACTTTGACTATATCTTTTTCTCCTCCTTTAGCCTCTTGCACCTTAGGTGGTTGAGCTATTTTGCAGTCACTATCAGAGCTCGCCTCTAGCTCGGAACTATACTCATCATCATCACTAGAAGAGGCTATCTCACCTAGTGGTCACAATTCTAAAGCTGAATCTAGTCCAAAAAATGGTGTGGTGCAAGGCCGAACTAATCCTGCTCACTTATAATATGCCACATCTAGGCATTCTAGCCAAGCTCGATCGCAATCTACCTTGTCAACTCCTTTGCTCACTTGAAATGTGGTGGCCTCTCGCAGTTCAGTGTCTGCTCGAATTCACTGAATCACTCTTCCGGTCGTATCATATTTTATGGTCTCTACTTTCTCTTCGCTCTCCTCATTGATGGAACAGTAGTCTTTATACGCATTGTCAGAATCCTCATACTGGGACGCTTCCAAGGTTCCTATTCTTGAGCTCTACCACACTTGTCATAAGATTCCAATTATATGATAGTTTTAAGTCATGCACCTTAGTCCATTGCCGCTCTTTTCTTTCCATAAGATCCTTGAGGGACTTTAAATGTTGGGGGTAAAGGTGCCTCTACCTAGCCGCCCATGTATTACTACACTTTACTACACTGACAATACATGCCATTGCACACTGCAGGTGGCGGGCACCCATCACAGTCACTTATTCTTTATTCTTTTAGTGACAGTTTGAATAAAGGAAGGCTCAGCCACACATTGTGGTTGTTGGAGTTCCCACTTTGAGTCTCTCTCTCTCTCTTGCTCTTGCTCTCCATCCGCCATAGCTCTCACCACCAAGCTTCTTCCTCCTAGGTTCTACTTCCCTTTCAACTGGTATCAGAGCAAAGGCATTGGAGCTTGCCCAGCATTCTCTTCAACCCAGATTTGAAGAGCTTCAACTCGAGCTTCAATGGCAGCCATGGCACCTTCATTTGCAAGCATGTTTTGATCTCCTACCTCCTCCCTAATCTTCCCGGCCTTCATTTGGCACCTTGCAGGGCTATATTGGAGCCCCCTAATCATTGCCAAATTCTCAGTGGCACTATTGAAGACTCCCCAGCCCCCAAAAGCAGTCAGCACAAAATGCATTGCATTGTTAGGGTGCTCAGCTGATCCACTTCTGGTATTTCTAGCTCCTTCTCCGGCTTCCTGGCATTGTTTGCAAGCTTCCCGATCATCTTCAGACTCCTCAGCATTAGTTCTTAGCTCCCAGTGATCGATACGAGTGCTTCCACCTTTATCCATTACTGTATACACAGTCCCAAGATTGTCAAAAACAGGGCAACACTTGACATTTGATGTTTGATGCTCTTGGCATTGCCCGTTTGATGCCTATTGATGCTCGTATGTTATGGGATGCTATGTCTATGCTTTGGGACTGATTTGGAGCAAATTTGGGCACCAATTAAGCTTCATTTGATAGTGAATGTGCTGCTGTAATACAATGGCTTAAGCTCATTTACTTGGTGTATGAATCTGTTCTTGGATACAAGGTGCTTACCGGCAATTTGAATGATCATACCAATGTATTTGGAGATTATCAAATGCCTTTTTTTGGTTCTAGAATGCTTTTGATCTTGGATTAGGCTCCATCTTGGTCGTCATTCATTGGCATTTGGATTGAGTTGGCATGCTTTGGACCGGTTTATGCCTATTGTCACTGCTTGACATTTAGGCCTATTGCATTTATGCTTTGGTCAGATATGGTTGCCACTTGGTTTGCCCATGCATGACAGCCACTTGAAGCTTTGTCTTTGGATATATTTGAGCATTTTGGACCTACTGGGCATTACATTTGGTTATCAGTTACATGATATTTGAATGCTTTTAGGCTTATGCTTTACGAGTAGCTTGGGATTTATGCTCCGAATGTACCCTACTGGGATTTGGAATGTCTGATCCTATGTACTCAATGTATTTGAGTATTGCTTGCTCTATTTGCATCTAACTTTACTTCCAATGGGAGCCTCTTGGCATATTTGGATGTACACAGAGTTTTACTTACACTTGAGCTTGAGCTTGTGGGACAGTTACATGCATTTGCTCTCTTGAGAGCTTTATGTCTGCAGTTAATCTGTAGTGAGCTAATTTGATATGCCTATTGGGGCAGGCACCTATCTCTGTCACATAGGTTTGTCAGTTTTATGTGCATCTTGGATGGTTATGCATTGAGCTTCTTGCCCCTTAACACTCACTATTGGATGTACCTTGCTACCTGGCAGTTGCAATCACATATGTATCAGTGATTGCTTCACTTTGGGACAGTTTTACATACTGCTATAATTTATTCTAGCAAGCTAAAATCTGCAGATTTCGAGCACATGTATGAGGTAATGCTTACTATTTGATGTTATCTTGGTCATATTTGGTGGACAAGTGGTTCTCTTGGTGATATCCACTCTTTCAGCCAATTTTAGTAGTGGTTTTAGTACATTTTCTGCTAATTACAACAACCTGAAGTTTTGCATTTTTGCTTTGATTTGGGACAGTATGGCTGGTCATCTGAAAGACACAGCTCTCTTTAACATTGCCAAGTTGGATGGTACCAACTATGGGTATTGGAAGTCCCAGATATAGAAGGTTTTGGTGCAAAAGTTGCAGATTAAACCCTTGCGTTTCAAGGGTGCTAAACCCAAGGATATGGATGGTGATGTTTGGATGGAAGTTGATGAGCTATGCAAGTCTACCATTATCTTGTCACTCTCAGAAGAGGTCCATCGTAATATTGTTGAAGATGAGAATTAGAGTGCATGGGACTTATGGGAGAAGATTCGGGAGCTTTATGCACAGTAGAGTCCTATGTCACAGATATATTAGCTGAAGCAGTTAATGGACCTTCGCATGAAAGAGAGGACATCCCTATTATCTCATTTCAACCAGTTTCATGCTATCATGAAGAATCTATTGTCACATGGTATTGAGTTCAAAGACAACTTACACCTGTTGTTTCTACTTGGCACCTTGCCTGAATCATGGGATGTCTTTCGTACTGCCATATGCATGAACAAGCTTGATGGGCTGAAAATCAACGATGTTGAGAGTGCTGTATTGACTCAGGAAATCAACAGGAAAAACAATTATGCTTCCCGCTCTTCACATGCATTGACCATTAGACATGGCAGACATGGCAGACATGGCAGGCATGATAATGATCATAAGGGCAAGGACTCTCAGAAGTCCAGGTCAAAGTCACGTGGCCACAGTAAGTCTCATGGACGGAAGTCTAATCTTACCTATCATTATTATGGGAAAGCAGGACATATTAGGCCATAGCGCCATAAGATGCGCAATGATAAGCACAAGGAAAAGGGAAAAGAGAAAGTGCAGGAAAAGTCTTCTGAGCGCAGTATTGTACCTGCAAAGTCCAGTGTGAAGATAGAAGAGGTTAATGTCATCCAAGCCACTAATTGAGATGAGGATTACATACTTGCAGCTTCTTCATGTGATGCCTTACAAGCTTTTGAGACACATTCTATGTATGCACAGTGCTGGCTTTTGGATTCGGGTGCGTCATTTCATGTGACACCCTGTAGAGATTGGTTTCATACCTATCGTACCATCTCTAGCTCTATGCGTCTTGGTGATGACAGGTCTCTTGATATTATGGGCATTGGAGATGTTAGGCTGCAGTTTCCTTCTGGCAGTCCTTTTGTTTTACATGATGTACGCCATGTACCTACGTTGACTCGCAGCCTTATATCAGCTAGACAGCTTGATGATGCAGGGTATTTTGTGTCTTTTGGAGACTCTGCATGGAAGATTCGTGGCAAGCTTGTGCTTGCAAGAGGTGCCAAGTCTGGTAGCCTCTATCCCTTACTTGTATCTGGAGCTACCTTGAATCATGTTTTGTCTGTGGGTTCTATCCCCCATGTATCCCTTTGGCATGCTTGTTTGGGGCATATGTCCCTTAAAGGAATGAAAATGCTCTGTGCTTTGCAATATCTTCCGCCTTTTGACTCTTCGCATTTTGATTCTTGTGATCATTGTTTGTATGGCAGAGGCAGACTAGGAATACACATAAAAAGTCTGGTAAGAAACGCATGGGTGAGCCCTTGGCTCTTGTGCACTCAGATGTATGTGGGCCCATGCCCTATCGGTCACTAGGTGGGGCAAAGTACTTTGTTACTTTCATAGATGATTACTCACGTAAGGTTTGGGCTTATCCCATAAGAGAAAATCTGATGTCTTAGACACATTTCAACGTTGGCTTGCATTAGCAGAGAACAAATCTAGGAATAGGCTGAAATGCCTAAGGTCAGATAATGGGGGTGAGTATGTATCACGTGCTTTTGAGCAATTTTGTGATGAGCGGGGTATTAAGTGTCAGTTGACCGCCCCGTACACCCCTTCCCAGAATGGTATGGCTGAACGCATGAATAGGACCATTTAGGAAAGGGTACATATCATGCTTAGCTAGGCTAGCTTACCATAGTACTTTTGGATTGAGGCAGTTACTACTACACTGCATCTCATTAACAGGTCACCTAGAAGTGGCATTGACTTTCAGGTTGCATAGGAGGTATGGGCAGGCAAGCCCCCTCTTATGATCATTTGCGTGTCTTTGGATGTGAGGCATTCTACTATGTGCCCAAGGACAAACACAATAAGTTTGATCCTAAAAGTGTCAAATGCATTTTCATTGGTTATGGAGATGCATGAGAGATGGGTTATCGTCTATGGAATCCGCAGGCGCGAAAAGTGATCCGCAGCCATGACATCATCTTTCATGAGGACAAAATGCATATGCAACCTGAGAAAGTGGTTGAGATATGCAGAGTTATCTTTTAGGAGGAGCCACCTGCTCCCATGTATAGCCCGCTCCACGGCCAGCTAGACAATGTGCAGCATCACCTGATGCTCATGGCCCAAATGTTAGACATGCTGATGTTAGACAGGATGTTGGTCAAGCAGCAGAGCCTGGGTTGAGGCATTTTACTAGAGATAGACGACCTCCTAACTGTTTTGCACCCTCTATGAATTATGTACTGGTTACAGATGCAAGAGAGCCTCTCACTTATGATGAGGCTATGCACAGGGGTGATTGTCACTCTTGGGAGAGGCCTATGTAGTCTGAGCTTGACTCATTGCATAAGAATTAGACTTGGGATTTGGTTTCCTTGCCTCAGGGTAAGAAGGCTTTGCTATGTAAGTGGGTGTACAAGCTGAAAAGTACCCTTGGATACCCCAAGCCAGCATACAAGGCTCAATTGGTTGCTAAGGGCTTTAAGCAAGAGCATGGTGTTGACTTTGATGAAGTATTTTCTCCTGTGGTCAAGATGACCACCCTCTGCTTAGTCTTGGCTTTGGTTGCATAGCTTGACCTGGATTTGTACCAGATGGATGTCAAGATGGCTTTTTAACATGGGGACTTGCATGATGAGATTTACATGGAGCAGCCTAAGGGCTTTGCAGACCCTAGCAAGGAACACCTAGTGTGCAAGCTAAAGAAGAGTCTATATGGCTTGAAGCAGGCACCTAGGGAATGGTACCATAATTTTGATGCATTCATGCAATCACATGGCTACAGCCGCAATGCTATGGATCCCTGCTTGTACACGAAGAAAGCCCGTGATGGTTCTTTATTGATTTTGGTACTCTATGTGGATGACATGCTTTTAGCAGGGACAGCTCATGAGGAGCTAGATGCTCAAGGCTCAGCTCAAGAAGAGCTTTGAGATGAAAGATCTGGGACAGGCCTCTCATATACTTGGTATGCACATTACGTGCGACAGATCTCAAGGACTACTCTATCTGTCACAGAGGGAGTACATTGAATTAACTAACATAATTCAACTACAGTACTATTAATTATTAACTTTTGCTACATTATTTCTTAACATATTAGTTCTAGCTTTAGTTGCATTATCATTATTATTATTTAGTTTCATTATTATCATTAATTTTTTATATTATCATTAAATCTTAACTTATTCTATATTATTTATTTATGATTCGACAAGTAATTATCATATTTTAATTTGGCTCAACCTGCACAAGCCATAACTACAAGCTATTAGTGATAGTTATATTAACAACTAAATTAATGGCTAGCTATAATATTTAATGACTAAAGGACCAAGTAATTGATATTTCAAAGACTAACTAATTACTCATTCACAAAAGATTGACTAAATATGAATTAATGACTAATTAGTAATTAACACATAATTAATTAATGATTAACTAATTCATGACTTGAAGACTATACAATGGCTAACTAATAACTAATGCTAATAAACAGTTTTAATGACTAGGTATCAAATTAAAGACTATCTAGATACTAATTTATGACTATAGAATAAATATTTAGCAATAATTCACTAATTAATTAGCTAATTGATTGATTACAATCAACATATTATTAATAATTTATGACTAGTAACAATAAAATACAATAAATTACTAGTAATGAATACTTATTAGTAGTAATATTTAACAAACTTGTCTTTTATTATTAGTGAAACTAAATAGTATATAATTAAGAAACTAATTGCTAATAATTAATTACTAGTAATATTAAAGTACAAAATATTACTAATAATAATTAACAACTTGTAGTTACTAAGCAATTATTATAATTAACAAAACTAGTTACTTAATCATTTGTAGTAATAATTCATGGTACTAATAAAATACTAAATAGTTACAAAACTAAATGATTATTTGACTATTAACTAACGTACAATAGATTTATATGTTAACTTTTGCCTAAAATATTATTACCTTTCAGTAATAGTATTACTTATTATTATTAGATAACTAATTAATCAAACTAATTAGCTATTACTATCAACACTATTATTGTTCATTAGCAATTAAAGTAATAAATTGATCAACACTTCAAGAGTAATAGTGTTTGTGAGTGTCAAAGAACTTACCTTTACTGTTGTTTTTAACATATTAATAGGGATTTCTAATGGAAAATCATAAAGATTGAATTTTGACATTTTTAAAGTTTCCCAAAAATGTAAAATGAAGTGGAAGAATCTTAGAGCTTGTTGCTAATGATCTCAAGGTTCAAATAGATCCAAAATTTGAGTTCTTGATCAAAAGTTATGGCCATTTTTAAGTTCTACAAGTTGCATCGTGTAAGTATGAAAATGCCAGATATTTGCTTTTTTAAGACTCCTAAATTCATAAAAGGGTAGATAGTCTCAAATTTAAGTAAAATCTCTCAAAGAGTACTCAAATTAGGTAGCTTTTGCATTTGCAATAACCTTATCCATCCATCTGCTTCTCACTTTAATGGATCCTACTTTATGGATCCACCTTTTCCTCACCTACTATCCACTTTATGGATCCACCTATGACCCTATTTATGGATCCACCTACCATCCACTTTATGGATCTACATTCCTCTTACCTACCATGTTGAAACTTGGCCTCTTTATGAGATTGTTGCATATATAGATACAACATAGTTGTTGAGGATAAAATTATACTTATTGAAAAGTATGCTACAATGAGGTTTTTTGGCTATTCTCTGGGATGCAAAGGCTCAAGGAGTGGATTCTTATGCTACAGTGCTTATGCCTTGGCTACCAATCCCCTAAGAAACCCCCCTTTGCAAAGGTATAACAAGCAAAGGTACCTGCTACAAAATAAAAGTAGCACATTTTTGCTAAAGGGCAACAAAGACAAAGAACATGGGGAAACAAAGAGAAGCAAAAGAAGATGGCTCTTCGATTGACCTGTGATCCATATGTACATAATATCCTAAAATGTATTTATATAATGTCATAAAGAGCACTCTTTAAGAAAATGTGATGACAATCACATTATATACAAAGTCATAATGCTAATGAGAATATTCTTTCTAAGTTTCCTATTGATCCTCTATGGATTCCTCAATTTCTTGTGTTGTGCTGATTGTTTTAACATGCCTCAACTATTTTCTATAAAAAGAATTAAACATTTCACACAACGATTTTGTTTTTCTTTGTCCACCACCATGTCTCATGTTTCTAAAGTAGAATAGTCTTGCTTGCTAGTGAGACTTCTCCATGCCTTGTGTGTTCCATATGGATAATGGTCTATAGTTGTCAACAAAGTATGTTCCATGCTTATATTAAAATACCAATATATCTTTTTTCTTTCCTGCTATAAAATGCATTGAATCTTTTATATGCTTGTAGACACTTAAGAGCCTTGTGATTGCCATGTTTTGCCTTTGCCTCTTTTCTACAATCATATATGGTTTAGGGAAAACCATAATATTTTGATGATGTTGAGAAAGATTTTTCACCACCACCTTATTAATTACTCTATACGCTTACCTACTTATTGAAACATTATCACATGCTTCCAAAACTTCCCCCATTTCAACTTTTTTTTGAAATCCTTGCATAGCTCCTTCCACAAATCTTTTATAGAGTGATTGAAGCTAGGTTTCATAGCAAATTGATAATGTCCTCTTTGTTTTTGCATACTATTCACCTCATGAAATGAAAATCCTTAAAGTCAATACTTGTAGTATTCTTTTTTTATTATTTGCTTGAAACATTTGCCCTTTGGTGCTAAATTTTCAAGGGTTTTGAAATTTCTTTGTCTAAATCTAAAAGCAGTCGATGTTAGTGATGCTTTCAATTTTGTGACGATCCTTCTATGATTTATTTTCCTCCTTGAGCTTCTCCATTTCCTCCTTAGTTTGTTTTTAACTTTGTATCTACCTTGACCAATCCATTAGCTTGTTGTCCATGCTTTGCCTCCCAAGAATGGTTGTAATAAAGTAATTACCTCAAATTGTGAACGTCACTTACATGTTGCGACTCTAAATGATTACAATACCCCAACAAGCCATCCTTTCCATCTCCAATAAGCCTGATTGTATCATGAAGAGTCTGAAATTTGTATGGTTGACCTGTTCATGGATCTATTGGATATAAGCCTCCATTTACCCACATTCTTGTCAACATTCTTTCTTCTTCAAATAGGGCATACAAAATGATTTATCAAGCTTCTTCCAATGGCATGGACAAACATAGAGAAGTAGAATGCTAACAAAAGGAGAAAGGAAAGGAAATTGTAAACAAAGCAACAAAAGAATATATAGAACACAAAGAGAGCCTAGAAAAGTGAAAGAATAAGAAAAGTTTTAGTTAAAAACAAAATGTGACTAAACTTGAAAAATAGGTATCTAGAGGTCATTATCAAATGTGTTGGGAGATGTGGTGTCATTGTCTTAGCCAAAATCTTTGGAAATGAGGTTGTTAATCATGACAATAAAAGAAAGAGAGAGAAAAGAAAAATCTGCCACCATTATTCAATGCTAATGGGCCCTAAAATTAGAGTAACATGACCAACTAATAAAGCATTCTTATTTCCATATATTTATCTCACTCGAATATGATTAAGAAATAACCCCAAGTCCTTACAAAGCCCCTTTGCCTTGAAATTGGCCTTAATGAGTCCCTCTCTCAATAGCACACAAAAGCCACAAGTAGTAAGTTGAGAATAGAAAAGAAAGCTCATTCAAAAGTTTGCACATACCCAAATGCTTGTTCCATTCATTTTTCTCCTTTTGAGGGTTTCCACCCATTTTGGCTTCTTGGGCACTCAACCCACTCTAGGGGCCTCTTGACCGGATTTTGCAATACAAGCACTTAATAGTTTAAATGAAACTCTACTCCATACACAAATTATTAGAAATTGCATAGGAGTGAGCTCAACTCTCAATATCAAAGTGATTACAATATCAAGACATTGCAAAAATTTTCCTTAGATGAAATCAAGTGCTTACATTGGCAAAATTTATTCCTCAATTTCGATTGGCACTCCCTTCACTTCTTTGTCTACTCATGTTGGGATTACTGGTATATAAATATGATACCCATGAATAGTATGTTCTTTGGAAAATAAGATAAAGAACACCAAATTTATGATCTTCTCCATTAGTGTATCCATTAGAGAAAAACTTACACAAATTTGAGATATCAAATATCTAAATGTATTTTCCAATAAACTCTCTTTAAATATTTTACATAAATACATGAATAACAAATTGTACCATGCAAAATAATTAGCGACTCATATACTCTTTAAACCAAGGGGTTAATCCAAAAAAGAACTTTGCAATATTTATCCAAGTATACCAAATGAAATAATTAAGGCTCATTTGGCTCTTAAAACTAAGGGACTAATCCAAAAAAAAAATTTGTGAGAGAATTTTGTGGCCTTATGCAAACTTGTTGTACCATTGTGTTTATTACATAAGAAATGACAAATTTTATATGTAAGTATTAATTCAACCTTGACAAATAAACAAGCACATTTGTGTTTCCAATTTTAGTTTGTTCAAGATTAAATGAATTTCTTAAACATGAAAATAAGTTCAATTTACAACTTTAAAAACTATATAATGGCTCTTTGAAGGAGCTTATTGATTCGATAGGTTTTTAACTCTTGTGCCAACATTTCTTAATGGCATAAAATCAACAACTTATATCTATGGAATCTTTGCAAGTCAATGGTTGTGTATTTTTTTGTGCATCAAATGGCAAAACTAATACTATTTAACCAACGACATTACCTTTTTGTCCTATGCATGGTTGCTATATGAGCTTGGAATGTCTCCCACAATCTTTAATTTGAAGGTCAAGATGATTTGATTGTGAAGAGACTCTCTCAATCATCAAATAAATCAAGATTAGACATTAGAATTTCTACCAACCTTCCACATAATTATGAATTTGTGGGAACAATATTGTTTGCATAACTTTGAACCAAAAAAAACAAGGAATGATATGTTGATATAGAACTAGTGTATGTGCACTTACCAAGCTAAAATTCTAAAACTAAAAACCTTGATATAAACTATTCATTCTTTTACCTTGTATATTTCTCAAAGGAATATAATTATTAGAACATGCATAGGTTTTTAAGATATCCTTTTGATTGGCTTATTCCTTTTTAGCTCAATAACTCAAGACTTCTATACTTAACTCCATGAGTTTTACATGTTGAGCATGGACTTGTAGCTCATTCAAAAGATGCAATATTGGGAGCATGGTTGTGAATACGGGTTTGTGCTTTTACTTACGTTAGGATGATCATTGAACATAAAAAAAATGGGATGATTATCATATCAACTTTCAATTATGCTATAATTGCTTAGGAACAGGTCTTTTAGCATACACAAATGTGGAAAGTTTTTCACATCATTGTTTTAGCTATGTACTGATCCGAGAAAATCACAAAAAAATATTTGTCTAACACTTTGTTGATTTTTTGTACATTTGGAGCTTTGAAATAAAGAAGAGGGTGGGAACAACCTCTTGGGAAATCCAAGAAATCACTGGATGAAAATATTTCATGGATCGGTTTACCAAGGGGGGGCGAAGAGTAAAGATCAATGGAGGAAGGTGAAGGGAAAATGTATAATGTGAAAAGGAAAGATATGAAATGGATTTGGAGCCATCCAAAGGGCATGTGAGGCTCATAATGTCATGACTTTGGAGCCTTATGACAATTCAACCAAATGGGACCCTTCTTGGAAGCATTAGTGGAAGAAAAATCAGGCACATGATTTTGAGAGCTCTTGGACTCAAGCTATGGGGGGGAGAATGGAGACAACTCACCTATGATGGAGCTTGATTAAGTACAAATTGGTCAACAAAACATCTAGATGGAGCTTCCACATTGGTGGAACCGCCTTAATGCAGCTTTGGTGGTGTTAATTCCTATTACATCTTAACCTCCTCCCTAAACACCCTCAAGGCCTATATAAAGAGGCCTTCTCCTTTGTAATTTGTAAGAAGAGAGAGAGCAAAGAGACCTCCTTCAGCCCTATTGAGCCTTCCCCATTCTCCCTCATGAGCTTATGAAATTCCTTCTCTTACTATAGCTTATGTATGCTATACAATGTAATAAGCCCATGATATTGGTGTCCATATTGTGTATATTGGTTATGTCCCGAGGGTTCTACATCTCTTAAGTCTATTGATTCATTTATTTTTTCGTAGTTCTCTCTCACTCACTCACTCCCTCTCTCTCCCTCTCTTAGTTTTCATCTCTTCTCCCTCACAATCTCCTCTCCCTCTTACATAGCGTCCTAGTCCGCTCTTCCATGACTAAGTGGTGCCCTTACCCCATTCACTTTGTGGCAGAAGGGAGTTTGGCATAGTATAGAGGCTGCCATACCAAATTTCCTTCGTCATAAATTGGTGCCCCTGCTGAGGAACATTCTCATCCATGCAAGATGATATAACACATGGTGGTGCATCCTCTACAACAAGTACTCCAAGTGGCTCTTCTCCAACGCCTTCACCAACTCTTTTTGAAGTTGGTCGAAGTCCACGACTCCCACAATGGTCTCCCAAGGAAGCCCAAGAAAGGAAGTATGCCTATCGGATGACGGCATGTATGCGGGTAAAAGGTGTTCCCCTTAAAAATTCCATTCTCTCACAACGGAAAAAATCATGTTGCCATCAATTGCTAGGTTCTCATAATTGTGGTGAGTGTTTTGCAAACAAAGTAAAGGCCCTTCCGGGAGGTCCTCGTCTCCAAATCATCAAATCCCTCTCTCTCTCTCTGGCCTAATCCACATCAAAGGAGGACAACTATGCATGAACGGTGTGGAGTTTTGTAGAAGTGTAAAGTATGAAGACTACCTTCAATTGTTGTTAGCTCGAAGGTTGGGCGTGGTTGAAAAGGTGGCCATCACACCTTATGAAATATATGTCGCCGAGGACACACTAAGGCAAGAACAATCACTGGTGAGCAAATTCTCCATATAGCAAAGTTGGTGGGATCCAAAAAGAAACATTCTGGGAAAAATCCTTCATAATTCAAGAAAGTGCATTCCCTCTACTCCCTTAAGTAGTTTCTACTCATGAATAATAATAATGGCCCGAATTTCTACACATTCCACTCTGTACAAAACATCCAAGTTAATGTATGCATCAGTAGGAAGATTTTCTTCCAACAGCGTCTTGTCATGTACTTTGGGGCTGAAAGATTAAGGGAGATTCTTGTATCACCAGAACCTATAATCTTCCCAATGCTAGACTACAATGCATCCTTCAATGTACATGTCTTTATCCTATTATAATAGTTTCTCATGAATCACAACAAGTTGTATGGACCTATCCATCCACTTGCTATGCAAACTGTGCATATTGTAGCCAGCACAAAGCTTAGATTCCAAGGCATTATTAGAAGCATATTGGGACCTAGACGTCTTGCTGAAATCAATGCATCTGTAAACCCATTCATTCTTCCCCTCATAAAATACAACTTAAGTCTAGATGTGTTCATCTTTGTACTCTACTAAGGCAACATGGGATTTCCAAGCTTCTTTGGGCGCAATGGAGAAAATGCATTGGATTTTTTGGACAACCTTGAGATGGCCTTCCTTGTCTCTGGGAGGGATGATGAAGCATTAAAGTTGAGGGATTTTCCTTTGATGCTCAAGGAAGAAGCTAGAATGTGGTTCCAAACTCTAAATCTGGCCCAAAGAGCTGAATGGGAAGGATTGAAGGCAGCTTTCTTGCAGAGATTTCAACAAACTATCTCAGCTGAAGAGTTATGGCAACGACTTTTGGCCCTCCATCAAAGTGATCCTTATGGTTATACAACTTATGAGGAAGGGTTTTTGAAGCTTTGGGGGCAGTGGTCAGACTCACTGAACCCTGGAGAGAGAGCTCCAAACTGCCTTCAAAAGGATTGATTTATTTCAGGTTTGTATCCCTTGCTGAGGGAGAAGGTAAAGGTGAAATTTCCAAACACTTTTGAAGATGCTTTGAGAATCACTAGGGAAAAGAATCGAAAGATTCTGTACCAAGCCCAAGCTAGCCAAGCAGGTTTGGGAAACAACATCACAACTATGGAGGCCTCTCAAGTTTCCCCAAATGTATCTAATGCACCAGGCCTTGTTAGAGGTCAAGAAGACATGATCCAACAAATAAACAATCTTACTAATCAACTAGAGGGTTTGAGAGTGAATCTTGTGCAAGGTGCAAGAAGACCTATCGAGGGGAATGGTGGGAATCGACCAGAAATGCGGCGACAAGCAAGGGAGATGTTGTGTTACAACTGTGGAGAAAATGGACATGGCATGTACAATTGTCCTCACCCTAGAAGATATGATCACCCTGCCAGAGGTGCTCGACAACAAGTAAGCCCTCCTCATGCTAGGACTCATGAGCAAGAGTAGTCACGACCTGCAATTTTACAACCACCTTATGTTCAAGCTAAAATGTTAATGTCATAAAAATAGAGGAGGTGGTCAGGGATAGAAGGCTCCAAGAAGAAATAGCAAGAGGTAAGATGAAGATAGATGTAGTAGAGACCATGCCTATCAAGCGGGTACGTGTCCAGACTGAGGCAAGCAAGGAAGCAACCAATGAGGCAAATACATCACGGGCACCTAGAGATGAAGGGAAGAAGAGAAAGACTCGAACTAGGTCTAAAATTGATATCTCTGACTTCCCTTTGGGTTCTCGGACACAACCTTATGATCTGGTAGCAAACGTGAGCTCTCAAGGGCCAAAAATTACTTGGCCACAACTACTTCATGCCTCTCCAAAGCTACGACGACAATGGTCAAAAATGGTAAGCACAAGGGCAAGGCAAGGTAAAATGGTTAGTGCAATCAAGGCATATGGACTCAAAGATATAGTGCCTATAGTGGAGGCTCAAATTAAAGGTCAACGGATTCGAAAAACATACATTGATAGTGGAGCAGAGGTTTGTGTCATGACAGAAAAACTTATGCATCAATTAGGTTTAGAAGTAATGGAATCCTCAACCTTCAGGGCAAAGATGGCCAATAATGATGCGGTCACATGTGTGGGTGTAGTGAAAGCTTTGAGAGTTTTTGTTTTTGGAATCACTGCAACAGTGGATGTTTATGTGATGCCAATAAAGGGGGAAGGATATCCCCTCATCCTAGGGAGACCTTGGCTTATGGGCATCGGAGGTAGGCAAGATTGGGCAACAGGAGATCTGGAGTTGAGGCCACGTAAGGGGTGGCCACGATCAAAAGGTGGTTTACAACTTGAAGAGTGGGCATTAAGAGAATCTTGAACTAGAAACGTCTGCCGATGAGTGGAGCTCAAGTGGATGTTCCTCATCGGTAGAAGAGGAAGAGAGTTCAAGTAGAGAGAGTGATAGTACTCTCGAAGTTATGGGCGTCACCTTAAAGGAACCTACCTCATCAGAAGACAACCCAAGAATCCAAGGAGAAGATGTGTGGGATGCTAGCCTAGAGAAGATGATATCCAAGGATATAAAGGATGAAGAAAGGGAGGGTTATGGGAATGTTCTCAAGAAGCATGCATCATTGTTTATTTCTGATTATACTCACATTACAGTGAAGCATCACGTCCAACTCAAAGAAGGAAGCAAACCTGTAGTACAAAGATTGAGAAGACTGGGAGTTGTGCAACAAGATGCACTGTTGATGGAGGTGAAGAGACTCTTGAATGCAGGATTCATATACCCAGTGGAAGATTCAGAATGGATCTCCCCAGTAGTAGTGAGGCCAAAGAAAAATGGTAAGTGGCGAGTATGCATAGATTACAAGCCACTAAATGCTGCAACAAAGAGGGACCACTTCCCTCTCCCATTTCAAGATGAAATCTTGAATGAAGTAGCGGGACATGAGCGGTATACGGTGTGTGATGGCTACTCTGGCTACTTCCAGATTCGCATTGCAGAGGAGGATCAAAAGAAGACCACTTTCATCACACCATGGGGCTGTTTTGCCTTTCGGGTCATGCCCTTTGGTCTCACAAATGCCCCAGCAACCTTTCAATGATTCATGAATATGGTTTTCCAACCTTACTTTGGTAAGTCCATAAGGGTTTTCATAGATGAATTTTGTATTTACAGCTCAAGGAACATACATCTACGTAAGGTTGATGAAGGATTTACTCGCTTAGCTAGGTTGGGTGGACAACTAAATAAGGATAAATGTCACATTGGGGAAAGCAAGGTTATACTACTAGGGCATGTAGTGTCAATTGAAGGAATTGAGGTAGATCCAAATAAGGTAGAAACATTGCTAGCTCTACCTTCCCCAACCTCCATCAAACAATTGGTCTCCTTCTTACAAAAGCTAAGATATTTGGGTAGATTTATACACTTACTCTCTCAAGCCATATACCCCCTGCAGCAACAACTGACACGCCAAGAAACACTTGTATGGAGTGAACAAAGTGAAGGACATTTTAAGGAGATAAAGAAAATGTTGGGGTCACTTCCTATAATCCTCCAGCCTTGTTGGGAAGAAACGTTCTTTGTAAACCCTAGTGTGGGAGAAGAGGCCATTGGTGTTGCTCTCCTACAAAAAGATCCAAAAACATCCTTCATGAGGCCTGTGTATTTTGCCAACCGCCTCATGAAAGCCTCAAAGAAGGCTTACACCTCCATGGAATAACTAGTGTTGGCCCTCATGTTTGTAGTAACCAAATTTCGGCCATATTTACTTCCAAAGAGATTTGTGATCATCACTGTGGAGGATATGTTTCCCTATGCACTACAACATATGGAAATCTCTGACAAAATAGCAAAGTGGGTGGTCCGACTTCAAGAGTTTGACTATACAGTGCAGGTTGAAAAAACAACTCAGGCATGCTTGGCTGATATTTTGACAAATAGGTGCTATGAGAAAAATCTCATGGTGAAAAGAAAGAACCTTCCACCACCCCCATCCATAAAAACTCTTGTAGATGCTTATAGCCTCTACTTTGATGGTGTGTACAAGAGAACTAAGGATAAGGCAGCCACAGGCATCGTTGTTTTCTCTCCTTTAGGAGAGAAAATCTATGGTGAAGGAATCATCTTGGAAGGTGTCCACTCTAACAATGAGGCAGAATATCAAGCTTTAATTCATGGTCTTTGTTGGTGTCTTAGTAATTCAATCGAGAGATTGAATGCTTTTGGAGACTCCATGCTATTGGTAAGGCAGATGCAAGGTACATGGGCATGCAAAAATACAAACCTCTCTAGTAAAATGAGAGAGGCCAAATCTCTTATGAGAAGATTTAGGGAGGCACAAGTACATCATGTGCCAAGAGACCAGAACAAAGATGCCGACCATCTAGCATCATCAAAGCTGAATGAGTCAATGGTGGGAGTAGTGGCTATCAAACCCCCACTTCGACAAGGCAAGGAAGACTTACAAGATATTCTACATCTCTTAGAACAAGGAGAAGCTCCCAAACACCTGACTAAGGGAGAAAGACAGTGGCTAGCTCGGAAGGCTACAAGATATCGCATAGTAAATGACAGTTTGTATTGTCTTGGTAAGGATGGTGTGCTTAGGAAAGTGCCGTCAAAATGGGAAATTGAAGAAATCTTAAAAGCTTGCCATGATTATGTGTGTGGAGGCCACTTTGCACACGACATCACAAGTAGAAAGGTTCTACAAGCTGGCTTTACTTGGCCTAGTCTACACCGAGATGTCAAATATTGGTGTCAAACATGTGAAGAATGTCAGAAATCAGGACCACGACGGCTCATAGCAGAACCCCAAACCCTAATCAAGGTCTATGGACCCTTTGAGAAGTGGGGAATTGATGCCATAGGGCCTCTACCACGCACTCCATCAGGAAAAGAGTATATTATCATGGGGGTAGATTACATGACTAGATGGGCCGAGGCTATGCCAACTAGAAGAATCACTGCTAAGGAAGTGAGTAAATTCATCTTTGACCACATTTGTTGTAGGTTTGGTACCCCTCTTGAAATACTATCAGATAGAGGACCAGGGTTTAGAGCTAATGTGGTGGGTGAACTTATGCAAAAGCTAAATATTCAACGACGACACTCTACCCCTTACTACCCTCAATGCAATGGATTGGTGGAAAAGGTAAATGGAATGATTTGTGAAATCATTAGCAAACAGGTACATTCAAGGCCCCGGGATTGGGACAAGCACCTTAATGAAGCTCTATGGGCTTACAGAACCTCCTTCAAAACCATGTTAGGGTTCACACCTTTTCATCTAGTTTATGAACAAGAGGCTCTTTTGCCTATTGAGGTGAAATTAGCTAGCCTTCGGGTGTTAGGTGGCACAGTAGGCTCTCAAAAGGAGAAGTTACATCAAAGATTACTGGACCTAGAGAGGCTACAATTGGATCGTGAAGAAGCCATCAACCACTACTCCTAGGAAGCTGAGAAGCGTAGAGAAAATTTCAACAAGAAGCTAACAGATAAAAACATCAAGGAGGGATCTTTAGTGCTTCGATATGACAATCGCTTTGATAAAAGAAAGGATGGCAAGTTTCTCTACCGGTGGGAGGGACCGTTTTGGGTCACAAAAAAATTCAACAATGGCTCCTACAAACTTCAAGACATTGAGGGAAAAGTTCACAAGACCAGGGTAAATGGATGGCGCTTAAAACCCTATCACATCAGGGTGGGGTTAGCTCAAGATACCAAAGAGTGTCTAGAGGCATAAATACCTCTAGCCAGGTTGGGGGGGCTATATGATCCGAGAAAATCACAAAAAAATATTTGTCTAACACTTTGTTGATTTTTTGTACATTTGGAGCTTTGAAATAAAGAAGAGGGTGGGAACAACCTCTTGGGAAATCCAAAAAATCACTGGATGAAAATATTTCATAGACCGATTTTCCAAGGGGGGGCGAAGAGTAAAGATCAATGGAGGAAGGTAAAGGGAAAATGTATAATGTGAAAAGGAAAGATATGAAATTTATTTGGAGCCATCCAAAGGGCATGTGAGGCTCATAATGTCATGACTTTGGAGCCTTATGACAATTCAACCAAATGGGACCCTTCTTGGAAGCATTAGTGGAAGAAAAATCAGGCACATGATTTTGAGAGCTCTTGGACTCAAGCTATGGGGGGGAGAATGGAGACAACTCACCTATGATGGAGCTTGATTAAGTACAAATTGGTCAACAAAACATCTAGATGGAGCTTCCACATTGGTGGAACCGCCTTAATGCAGCTTTGGTGGTGTTAATTCCTATTACATCTTAACCTCCTCCCTAAACACCCTCAAGGCCTATATAAAGAGACCTTCTCCTTTGTAATTTGTAAGAAGAGAGAGAGCAAAGAGGCCTCCTTCAGCCCTATTGAGCCTTCCCCATTCTCCCTCATGAGCTTATGAAATTCCTTCTCTTACTATAGCTTATGTATGCTCTACAATGTAATAAGCCCATGATATTGGTGTCCATATTGTGTATATTGGTTATGTCCCGAGGGTTCTACATCTCTTAAGTCTATTGATTCATTTATTTTTTCGTAGTTCTCTCTCTCTCTCTCTCTCTCTCTCTCTCTCTCTCTCTCTCTCTCTCTCTCTCTCTCTCTCTCTCTCTCTCTCTCTCTCTCTCTCTCTCTCTCAGTTTTCATCTCTTCTCCCTCACAATCTCCTCTCCCTCTTACATAGCGTCCTAGTCCGCTCTTCCATGACTAGGTGGTGCCCTTACCCCATTCGCTTTGGCAGAAGGGAGTTTGGCATAGTATAGAGGCTGCCATACCGAATTTCCTTCGTCGGTACCTTTTTTTTGTGTGTTGCAACATGATCAAACATGGGTTTTCATCTTCTCAATATATTAGACTAGTATCAATATGAAAGGATGTAACCTTATTGCCACATACAACAATATTAACCCCCATTAACCAAATTGTACTTCTCAAGTAAACAACGCGTTAAAGTGGGAACTAAATGAAGCAAAGTGGTGGATTACTCAACTATCCAAACTTGACAAAAAAGAATATGTGTACAATAATAGTTTATTCATAGTTTGAATTTGATATTCACAATGGGATATCTTGTGGTGTGCAACACTTAATAATATGGGTTTATAAGAAATCCACACCTAGAAGATTAGATACTTATCCTTTTCCAAATTATTGAATATATCACTTACTATCATTTAGATAGCCAAAAACCAACAAAATAAATTTTATTTTCTAAAATGTGAAGCTCAACATTTGTTCACGAAATGCCACTCATTTAAGGACCTTACTATATGGTGAACTAAACATAAGGGAAATAGTATTTTGCTACCTTAAAACTTGTATCATTCACATATTATTAATTAAAAATGCCTTTTAGTTTAAATTGCATGCAATAGCTGTGATGAGAAAGATTAGTAGGTGTAAGTCTTGCATTAATCTTCACTAAAGTGGAAATCATATCACGATAATTTCTCCCAGGTAATGAGGTGTTTGCTATCCCATAAAACTAGTCAAGATGATCCCAATAAAGATTTTGAGCTTGGAGACTACTTAGGTCATTTCTCTTGATATGTTTCTCTATGGATTATCAATGAAATTTTGTATGAAGAAATGGTTGAATTCATGAGAATAGATCTATGGGTAATCCAACAAAAATAACTCGAACTTTAATTAATGAAGATGATAACCATGCTACAAGTGGGTTCTTTTGGTCAACAAATTAGCTATTTAGTGGAGGAAGTGATAAACATTATACCACACTTTTAACTTTCCATTGTTATCAACAATGCATATGTGGCTTGGACATGTCTTCAATGTCTGAAATGTTTTGGTAATAGACAGAATCTCTTTGGGGTTAATTGAAAAAAGGGTCAAGCACAAGGCCATGGTTAGGGCTTGGCAATGAAATATTGGATGGGTGTTAACTTGTGCACTTAGGGTCTTGCAAAGGCACTCTCTTGGGCCATTAGCCTCAAGAAGGGATACCAAAAAAACCATTTGATATGCTACCCACCAAAAACTTATATTTCTTTCAAAAGATTAAGATTTAGTCGAGTGAGACAAAGAGAGGAAATTGAGCAAGTTAAATATATACTTTTGTTTGAGCTCTTCTGAAGGGTAAATTGTGTTGTAATACATTTATTAGCATTTGAAGGGTATGCTATTGTAATTGTTATGTTGCACCCTCTTAAAAAGAGTATTCAATTTTACATCAAGGCAATAAAGCTCTAGAACTATCTTTCTCTCCTACCTTTTTTATCATGCAATTAGAGGCATCTTAAGTCAATAGATGTAACATTGTTTAGTACTAGTGTTTTGTGCACGCTTCAAGTGGCTACTTTGCAATAGCTTTGCTGCCCCGAAGTGGCAAGCAAAGTTGACATGCACAGTAATCTCGCTCAACAATCCATTTCTCCTCTTTCTCTCTCCTCTTTTCCCTCTCTATTTCTAATTTTTTTCTTCTCTCTCTCTCTCTCTCTCTCTCTCTCTCTCTCTCTCTCTCTCTCTCTCTCTCTCTCTCTCTCTCTCTCTCTCTCTCTCTCTCTCTCTCTCTCTCTCTCTCTTGCCTTCTATTTTAGTTTATTTTTTCTCCTCTCCTAGTTCTCTCTCTGTTAACTGCAGCACAAGAAAAAATGAAAAAAGTAAAAAAGTTCAAGTCGGGACCTAAAAGAGGTGGCCCAAAAGGAAATCAGACACAATGAAAGAAGTAGGAAGGGAAATGACCAAAAGCGCAAGGGCGGCCTCAAAAGCTAAGGCAAAGGCAAAAGTACACTTTTAAATGCGAGGCGCCCCTAAATTTTTTTGTAAAAGAGTGCCAAACTCCCTCCTGTGCAAACTGTGAAGGTAGATGGGTGGTAGGAAGGAAGATAGAAGGACATTGGAAAAAAGGGCCTAGGCCACGGATGGCCATGTAAAAAAGGGGATAAGGAGATTACCACCCAAAAGGGATTTAGGATTTTGCATACAAAGTTGAAAAGTGAATGAGGAGCTCATTCTTTGGTGTGTAGCAAAGTGGACTCATCTTCTTCTCTCCTTCTTGTTGCTTGTGTGTGCTTGAGAGAGGTAGTGTGAGAGTGTGAGGGAGTGAGTATGTGAGGGCGAGGGATCAAGGAGAAGAAGCTCTCCATCATCTCCCCTCTTCTTCTCTTCTCTCCTCTTCTGTTCTCTCACGCGCGGCTATAGAGGATGGAGCTTGAAGGTGGAGGCTTGAGGTTGCTTAAGCTCGCATCACAAATCATGGAGCTACCAGTGTGCTTGAGGGAGGAGGCAACTCGTTTGGGCTCAAGGTAAGTACACCCCGGTAGGATCGAAGGTGCGTCGGCTAGGCGAGAGATAGCCATAGGTGTTCACTTGAAACACTCCATGGGTCTTGGCAATTGAGCGTGAGCTCATCGCCTCTACATTTTGGTTCCATTGCAGAGACAAACAAATTCAAGCTTGAGCACTTGCGTGCCTCAAATCGAGTGATGAAGTAAGGGTTTCATCCCTGAACTAGAGCTTGAGGTAGGTAGGAGGTTTTGGGTTTTTAATCTCTGCAACAAATATTTTGGTTTTTTAATGATTAGGCAAGTAGGAGAAGTCATTTTAGTATTTTGCTTTTGATTTTTGTTGCATTTAGAGTAGGTTAGGACCAAGAAATCGAGGGAAAAAACTTTAAGGTTTTTACTACAGGCCCAAACAGGGCACAAACAGGGAGAAAAATGGAAAAAAAGAGTGCTTGGAGGTGTTAGAATCGCATGGGGAGTGATCGGGTAGTGATTCCAGTAAGGGTTTAAGACACTGGGAGGCAATGGAGACCTCATTTTCAAGTTCTATGGTAAAGAGAGAGAGAGAGAGAGAGAGAGAGAGAGAGAGAGAGAGAGAGAGAGAGAGAGAGATTGAGAGCTTGTGCAAGACTTGGTGCTTTCGGCAAATCAATCGAAGGCCACATGAGTTTTTTGCTTGAATCAGGTGTGTAGAAACCTTTATGTGGATCTAACCTTGGATCCTGGTGAATCTTTCTAGCGTGCATGGCCAAAAATTGTTGGCACGAAGAGATTTTCATTCCCGCTATTTATGTGTAGGTGTAATCAGATGAGATCCACAGGTGTCCAATTCCCAGAATCAAATGCTTGGATACCCTACACTCGTCCAATTCCGAGAATTGGATGGCCAACACTCAGACCAACTTGACTAGTCTGATTGGACTCAAACATTCGGATACACCAAACTCGGACACCCCAATAATTGGATCACTACCACACGTCTGATACTGAGGATCGAACACTCGGAGCTGACCTTGTCCAATTTTGAAAATTGAACTCTCGGACCACCCTGTCGTATTCTAGAAATTGGACACACTCAAATCGGATCATCTTGACCTTGTCTGATCAAACACACCTTGTTCGAATCCCAGAATCAAACATCCCATAATCAGACCAACCACCATGGTAGGACGTCTGAGAATATCATAGTGGACCTCGAAGAGGAGAGGAGACTAGCGTGAGAAGCTTTGCAGGGCATAACAGCCTGCAATCGGGAACAACAAGCCAGAAGCTTGCGATAGAATATAGAAATGTGCAAGATTTGGTGAATGCTAGCCCTAGTAAGCAGAAATAGGACAGGACCTAACGTAGAGAGGGAAAGAGCGCTAGAAGGTGACCTCACATTGAGCAAGCTTACGAAACAACTACTAGACAACTCGCCAGCAAAGCAGAGGCTACAATGGCGACCTCATTGCTTGCAAGTTTAGGAGTTAACCAGGGTTCTAAGAGCCAATCAAGAATCTGTGTCATGGCTAAGCAACTAGACAAGTACCACCCAAACGATGACCCATATAGCTTCGTAGAGCAGTTCGAGCAAGTCTGTGAGGCCAATGGCCTCACCGACCTTACTCTGCACTCATCTCACAAGCTTTCGATCTATGCTTAGGAAATAAGGGTAAGACCTGATACACGAGCCTAGACGCTGTAGAGCGAACTAACTTCAACAACCTCAAGAGTCTATTCTTTGAGCTGGTATACTCCGATAACCTTCTAGTGCAGCTGATGAACATCAAGCAGAAAGACAAGGAGGACATTAGAGACTACGTCACCCACATGCGAAGTCTCTTCAAAAGAATCCTGACTGGTGACCGATCTACTGAAAGAGTGGTCTCCACAGTCTTCATCAATGGGATACAAAGTGAAGAACTCTATAAGGCCTTAGCAGGCAATTCAAGCTTGCAGCGAGATGCACTTAGCTAGGGTCTTTGACGAGGCAATCAGAGTGGACAAGCAGCTCAAAGAGAGAAGCTCTAAGAGCTTGACCTGAGAAGAGACTAACGCTAGAAACTCTAAGAGAGTTTCAACTTCAAACAAAAAATCAAGCCCAATTACTCAAGATAAAGGAAAGGGCACAAGAGCTGGCAGAGATGAAGATGAAGCTAGCCAAATTATAAGAAATGATGAGATGACCAACACGCCCTCACATCCAATGCGTGTATTGTGGCAGAAACCACTTGCCAGCCGAGTGTCAGGACCCAAGGTCCCGACCTTGCGTCAATTGCGATAGGTTCAATCACGATGCCCTACATTGCAGGCTATCGAGGAGACTCTCGTACTTGCAACCATACAGATAGCCTTACCTAGTGAATAGGCTGCAAAACTTTTTCGGGAGGGGAGCCCCATTGGCTCTCCCGGCGCCTAGGATTTGGAGATAAATCCCACAAGCATACCTAGGCCACCTGGACCCTATGTAACCCATCCACCGAGTAACGCTCTAGTCCACTATGTGGAGGAGCCAAACAATAAAGAGCCCTACGTGCATCCCTATGTATCGTATGATGAAGAGGGCAACACAATCCTTGTGGATTATTGATCGGTAGTACCGATGATGGCATTAGGAAGGGAAAGAGGCAGAGGCCCAGGAGGGTAGACCCAAAAACTGATTTCTTGTTGGAATTGCGGTCACCCAGGACATATCTCCTCATGCTACCCCGAATAGGAATAGACTGATTAGAAAAAGGTCAATCCTAGATGCACAGAGTGTGGAATCACTCACCTGTTTGCCGAATGCCCTAGACGAAGGCCACCCTCTAGTGCAGCAAATGAGCCATCTATACCATTGGGGCTGTTTGGAGTTGAGACATTTAACGGAGAGGACACACCCATCCCACGGCATGTCATGACCCACGTGCAGACAAAGCAAGACAACATATCACTGCTTGGACCCAGCAACTTAGATGCAGCCTCAATCAAAAAGAAGAGTCATAGATGAAGCCGATGCAAAGGTCACGTTAAAAATCGAGAGCACCACGACGTTACTTATCGAAAAAAATGTGACAGACGTAGAAGCGAAAACATCAGCTCCAAAGACAACCGAGAAGGGGAGTGCAAAGATCGGGGAGTATCCCAACCCGAAGCACCAACTTAAGGCCATCAAAAAGGTCAAGGAGTGGGTGAAAGAAGCCTAGGAACACCTGAAGGATGCTGAGCCCATACTGGAAGATGAGATTGATGATCTCTCAAGCATAAGCACACAAACCTCACCTCCATGATCAAAGTCGAGGGACGTGGCCGAACCACAATAAACAGAGCCTACACACTATGGGCTAGCAAACCAATCGGGGCCATTGGTCAAGAAATGTAGAGTTAGGAGAGAGGCAAGCAGCCAACAACCTCCTCACCACGCTAGTGACTACCACGGTAACTCAAGCCTAGGAGATCTGCTTAGGCAACATCCAACACTATGGCAAGAACTGAAGCAGTGGGTTGAAGGACCGATAGAGCAAGAGGCAGCTTATTTACACGATCATGACGTAGTAACTCAGATATCGAGTTTGCTACTACACTCGATGCCCAAGTCCTTGCACGTCAATGCTTTTTGGGAAGACCCCAAAATGCATGCAGTCTTAATGGTCCTAGCTCTAGGAGACACCACAAGGAAGGGAATTGTGGATATAGGAGTAAGAGTTAGTGTGCTAAGATGCCACACAGTACTTCGGGACTGGGGTAACTCGCCTATTGAGAATACTAGGTTCAATGTCACCCTAGCCAATGGAATGAAAGTGCAGCCATTTGGAGTATTAAAGAATTGGCCATTGAAGATCATAGGGATCTAATTCTCTGTTGACTTTATAGTCATGAAGGGAGTGGACTATGACATCATGTTAGGCTAGCCCTGGATGCGCAATGCACGGGTCATAGAAGACTGGGGTGATGGTCTAATCTTCTTAGGAAACTGAATAGAGGCAGCAAAAGTAGAGATGGATACATGGAAGACCACACCAGTCGACCTAAATGCCAGCTCCACCATGCTAAAGGGTGATATGCAAGTTAGGAAATTGTATGGGCCACTCACCAAGTACATTCCTTGTCCTGATGATGATGAGCAAGATTGGATGTGTGTGCTAGCCATGATCGATCTGCCGTTTTTGGACAGTGAGGAGTGTGAGCAAGCTGTTAGGATAGCTAAACCCAGAAATGCATCCTCAGTGCCAATTTTCATGATGATGGCAAGGAGCTCTCATGGACAATCCAACCCTGTTAAGGTACGAGTGGCCACCATCACAGAAATTGAAGATAAAGATGAGGAAGTGGTGTACCTGCCTATCTACACTTGTCAGTGACTACCCACAAGACACACATCCTTGACACACTTATTGACAAGGGAGATGACTATAGCATCCTTACACACTTGTCAGTGACTACCCACAAGACACATGTCCTTAACACACTTATTGACAAGGGAGATGACTATAGCATCCTTACACACAATCATTGGACCCTCATTGGTCAACCAAAACTACAACCCACCAACACCAAACTCAATTCATTTGGAGGATGGTCCTACTCACTGCTCAAGAAGTGCAGAATAACGGTCTCTATCGAGACTGAAAGCCTACCTATGACTTTTTATGTGATGCCAAACACTAAGACCGCTGGTAAATAATCACTGTTAGGACGTACATTCAAGAGACAAACACGTTGCAATGTCGCGACTATTACTCGCAGTGCATTCACCTTGCCATTGGCAATGTTCAGATAGTTACGACTTTCAACAAAGGGTTGGGTGACTCCGTCACAGTCCGCAAAGCCACCGGTAGAGAAACCCACAATCAAGCCTAAGGAGGGGGTTGTGATTCATCACCACCCGCCAAACTTCAACACCAACAAAGAGCTGACCATAAAGCTAAAACCCTTGAATTCCAACTCAAATGGGTGCCAAAATGCCCACGACTGTCACCTAGGAGCACCCAACCACGGACTTGCAAGGCTAGGAACCTTCCCTCAAAACATAGGAGGCCTAGAAGAAACTATAGGCATCAATGAATAGTCAAGCTACGATGGGTTCCTAAGACCTTATTGCAAGACAATGCTACTACAAGGGTAACACCTAGATTTGGGTACCTGAAGCCAAGATGGCCAAGGAAAGACATGGAGCCTCAAACGTAGGAGCTGGTGGAGACTAAACAAGCCTATCGACCAGAGCCACACCCTCCTACTCACACTCTACCTAAATCATGCCTCACTAGTGTCCTAATACCTCACTAGCATTAGTAGTGTGACACCCCCAACTCTAATCAAGCCCATCACACAAGAAGCCCAACCACTCTCTAAGGAGAAACCAAGGCCGCAACCATCAGCTACTACCAAATTCTCTAGTTCAGTCAAACCTTACCAATCATCAACAGATCTTAAGTTGTCCTAGGAATGATGATTGATCCTCGCATTGGCTAAGGACCTAGTTGATAGCACACGAGATGACTTAATCACCTATGTCAAGCGCTTGGATACCACGTTCATGCTACTCGCTAAGAGCTATGAGCGTTTAGACTTAGGCCTGCTTGATCCATCCTTAGTGTCGAGGTCCCGCTCCATGACATGCATCTAGGAGGAATACGAATTCACCATAGTAAAAACCCCCATGATTGCGGAAGAATTGATCACCAATGCCGAGAGACCAAGCCCTCAAACAATGCAACTAATCACCTCCTATAGCAAGAGTAGAGTTACTACCACAAGCTGAAAGCTAGACAAGCTCCGCAGGCTAGTCGATAAGGACTCATCTTTCTTGAGGAAGTTGTATGCTCTCAGACTCCCGTGGGAAGCAGCTATGTGCCATTAAGACCTCCGAGTATGATCCCACTTATGTAGCTCCAACCTCCTATAAGGTGTTGACCACCATTCGTAACCGACCCCTAGAAGAGCACATTGTGGCCCACCCACATTTAGATCAAATTTTGATTGAGGAAGAGTTACACATTGCTAGCAGAATCGACTCCAATGACTTCCTCATGGATGTTCTCACCTACATCACTTAAGTCAGCATTTGTCCTTTTGAGATGGACTGCTATGCCAATCTAGAATATAATCCGAACCTCTATGATTGGCTCATGTGGAAGTAAAATGCTGCAAGCCAGTGCTAAATACCCTTGACCTCTCAACCCTTACTACTAGAAAGGATTCTGGGGCAATGTGAAATCAAACGTGTTAAGAGAGAGATAGAAAGAAGGGTGGAGCAATAGAGAGAAAACCATATGCTCTCTCCTCTTCTTCTATTATTCCATAACACATACATCTAAAGTGAATGTAACACCCTAAGGTCTATCAAACCATTCACACACAGCCTAAAGTCACCGACTTATTTAATGTTCCACACTTGTTGATACAGTTGGACACAATTAAGACATTGTCGGTCACACATATGAGCTTGAAGTCTCAACACTACCCCTCAAGATCAAGACAAAACCTGTACACCACGTAGCTTTCTGAATCAACTAAACTTATATTTACCCAAAGACTTGGTAAAGATATTTGTAATCTATTCATTAGTCTTCACATGCATAAGATCTACTTTCCCTGCAATAACCATCTCTCTGATAAAAGGGTAGTGTACCTCAATGTATTTAGTCTTGGCATGATTAATTGGATTTATTGCCAAGAGTACACTACTGAGATTGTCACATAAAAAAGTCATTGGAGCATCCACCTCTATGTCCAAATTAGCCATAAGCTTAAGCAGCCATGCAATCTCACATGCTACCAATGTAGCACCCCTATACTTTGCCTTAGTACTAGACAATGCAACTGTTGGTTGCTTCTTGTTGCTCAGCTGATCATTCCACTTCCAAATCAAAAGGCATAACCACTTGTAGATCTGCAATCATATGAGCATCATGCCCAATCCGCATCCATGTATCCAATCAGTGTTAAGGCCTTATCTTTCACATAAAACAGCCCAAAATCTACAATGGACTTTACATATCTCATAATCTTCCTAACAGCATCCAAATGTGGCTTTTTGGGCTTCTGCATAAATTGACTTATGAGCCCAACATCATAACTCAAGTCAGGCCTAGTGATGGTCAAGTAGATCAGACTTCCAACCATCTGCCTGTACATAGTCGCATCATCAATTTTAGCTCCAGTGCTAATGTCCAACTTAACATTCTAATCAAGAGGTGTATCCAATGGTTTACATTCAACCATGCCATATTTCTTTAGGATTTCCATGGCATAGTGTTTCTGCATCAGCCATAAACCATTTTCAACCTTGATCACTTCAATACCCAAGAAATACTTCAATTCACCTAGGTCTTTCATATCAAATTCAGATTTCAACATCCACATAACATGTTATATCCCCAAGTCATCATCACCTGTGATTATCAAATCATCAACATAGATAACTAGTACTACCTTTGTTTATCTTTTTCATAAGCAGACTACGATCAACCATGCCAACAGTGAATCCCAAACTTTGCAAGTAATTACTAATCCTTGCATGCCAGGCTCAGCCCATACAATACTTTTTTTTGTTTGCATACATGTGCTGAAAATCAGGGTGTACATACCCTTCAAGCTAATCCATATAAACATCCTTTGCTAAATCACCATTGAGAAACACATTCTTAACATCCATCTGTTGCAACTTCCAGCCTTTAGCAGTAGCCAATGTGATCACTGTTCATATGGTTGCCATCTTGGCAACAGGGCTAAATGTTTCCTCATAGTATAACCCATACTGTTGAGCATATCCTTTAGTGATCAGCCTGGTTTTGTACCTCTCTACACTGCCATTTGACTTGCATTTAATATTGTAGACCCATTTGCAGTTGATGGGCTTCTTTCTTCTGGCAGTGGTACAAGATCCAACGTTCTATTTTCAACCAAGGCA
This sequence comes from Lygodium microphyllum, assembly GCF_053477565.2. Lineage (NCBI taxonomy): Eukaryota > Viridiplantae > Streptophyta > Polypodiopsida > Schizaeales > Lygodiaceae > Lygodium > Lygodium microphyllum. The sequence continues at coordinate 133,131,356 of NC_141142.1, forward strand.
GATATTTCCTCATCCATAGCTACACCAATTGTTATCTATCACTGCTTCAGCATATGTAGCAAGTTCTTTGATTTCCGTCACCTTTGTCATGTAAGCATAATGCTTTGCAAAATAACCACTGTAAGTCAGTCTATCCACATGGTACCTGACTCTTTGCGAGCATCTAAGATGTGGTGCACTACTCGATTCCCCTCTCTCATGAGGCGGAATGTACTTGTCCTGCCTAGTGCTAGGCATATACATAGTCGGAATACCAAGCTCATTGTCTAGGCTGTCAGCTGAGTCATAGATTGATGTCATCCTACTAAGTGTCATCACACCAGATGTATCCTCAAGGACTTTTTATTTCCCTTTGTTTTCCATCACATCATATCTCCCCCTCACTGACATACTGGTGTCAGTGGACGGTGAGCCAGAGCTCCTCAATCTCCCTGTCCATGGAGATACCATTGTACCACTAGGGCCTATCAATGTAGTACTCTGCTGCGAACCAACTGTAGAAACATATGTAGAAGGCATATCCGATGGCACTGCAGCCGGTGATGCATACTAAGAGGCCATCTCATCAAAGATAACATCTCTGCTAACTAATGTCTCTCGAGTATAGGGATCATAGCATTTATATGCCTTCTTCTCCTGTGAATAACCAATATAAAGACACATTTATGTGCTTTTGGATCCAGCTTCTTCCTCTTCTCATCAGGGATGTGCACAAGACCACCAAATACTTTCATGTGACTGATATCAGGCTTGTAGCCATATAGCTTCTCAAATGGTGTTATATCATGAATACTTGCAGTAGGAGTCATGTTCAAGATATACATGGTTGTCATAACAGCCTTAGCCCAATAATAGAACGACATCTCCTTCTCATTCATCATTGCACGTGTAGCTTCCATTAAGACCCCGTTCTTCCATTTAGCTACTCCATTCTGCTATGGAGTGTAGCTGCATGAAAGCTGCCTACGTATGCCATTTTTAGCCAAAAAACTGTCAAAATCATTTGACAAATACTCCCCACAATTGTCAGATCTCAAACAAGAGATGTAGCACTCAAATTCATTTTCAATATGCTGCTTAAATTGCTGAAAAATTAAAAACATCTCATCCTTTGTTTTTAGTATATAAACCCAAGTATAGCAACCAAAGTCATCAATGAATGTCACATAATAGTTAGAGCCTCCCATAGATGCATTATGGGATGGCCCCCACACATTAAAGTGAACCAACTACAACTGTTGCTTACTATTTCTTACATGCTTGACAAATGGCAATCTTGACTGTTTACCAAACTGACAAGCATCGCAAACATGACCAATATCTATGTAGGCAAACTTGCATAGACCTGTAACAAGCTGTTTCTTCTGCATCATTTGTAGCCTTTGAAGATTAAGATGTCCCACTCTCTTATGCCATATTTCTAAATCTCTAATTGTGCTAGAGCCATGGGCAAACATGGCTAATTTCAACTGTGGCAAAGTGGCATCAAGAGTAAACATCGTGCCATTCCTATGGCTGCAAGCAACCAATTTGCAGCCATTACCAAACTCCTCAATGAAGCAACCATGCTTATTAAACCTAACCTACAAATTTTGCTCAGTCATCTGGCCCACAAACAACAGATTTTTAGTAATTGGCGGGACATGCAATACATCATGTAAGTTCTTCTTCTTGCCATCATGGATTACCAAAGGCAATTTTCCTTTATGTTCAATGCTATGTTGCATGTCATCTCCTATGCATACATAGCCATTCCTCTCAGACATCATGTCAATAAACCAATCACCATGAGGCGTCATATGATTCGATGCCCCTGAATCAATATATCAAACATCATCCTCAATAGACTTCTCAGCAACCCTACCTTTCACATATGTCATGGCAAATAGTCTATCCCAAGAAGCATTATCTGTTTGACTATACAATGCATAATGTCCATGTTGCTTGCCCTTTTGATTGCCCGCTTCTGCCAGTAGTCCATGGCAAGTATTGACAATCCTTATTCTTATTAGGAGTGTTAGATGGACGTTGCTGCTGCCAAGAACCTCTGCCTCTAGGGCTACATCTCTCCCTGCCTCTGAAATTTCCACCTCCTCTTACATTTGAACCCTGCCGGTTATTACTGCCATAAGATACATTTTGTTGGCCTCCTCTACCAGAACCATAACCTCTACCACAGCTACCACAGCCGCATTGATGTGAATAAAAGCTAGCATCCTTGCTCTTGGAGTTGCTAGAGCCAGTAGCCAAGCCAAGTTTAACTTCCTCATGAATAAGCAATGGAACCAGCTCATTGAAATCCAACATTTCAACCCGCACAGAGATGGAAGTATCAAATGACTTATATTCAGATCCCAAACCATTTAATGTCGCCACAACCATGTCTTCATCCTCAACTTGTGTGCCAATGGATGCCAGCTGATCTATAGTCTTAATCTCTATGACATAATCCTGTATAGATCTGCCTTTTCTCTCCATGTTGTTGAATTTCAGCTTTAACTGTATCTTCCTGACATCGGTAGTTGTGCCATAATATCTTATCAATATGTTCCATGCATTTGCTAGTGACTTGCAGTTCATGATCAACATTACCATAGTATTTGAGATACACAATGATAACCATTGTAGCACCCTGTGAGCTCTTTCCAACCAAGCTCAGTGCACTTGTCTTTGATCATAGGATTCCTCTCTAGGATTTTAGGTTCAGCTTCAACACCCATCACCAAGTCCCAATATCCTTTTCCTATCAGAAAATTCTCCATGCAGAACTTCCATATGGCATAGTTATTGTTGTTAAGCTTTTCCCCCACTATTTGGGTTATGTTATCAACTCTATCTGCATTTGCCATGTTGCAAACAATGCCTGACTACCTACAAACCAAGGCTTCTTAACTGATCAATTTTAGCCTTCCAATGCAATGACAGTTTTCAACATCAACCCCTGTTCAAATCAGTGTATTTCAGTCCATAAACTTATCAAAGACATTCACAATCAAGTGATATAGGATGTAGGTACATCAATCAATACATAGATCATGTAGCTATTGCAAACTTTATGACATTCAACCTCACTACTAGTAGATATACATGTAGTTTGAAGTCTACAAGCTGTAAATAACCAGCAGTTCTTTCATAGCCAATACAGAGATGTATGCATGTCATACATGCTTCAAAACATCCAAAACATCTACTATTTCATGCAGGAGTCCATACATAATCATACGGGCACAATTCAGTTCATATACATCAAGTACAAGTATCAAATGTCATGCTTACAGATTGCAGTCAGCCAATACATAGCTCAACCAAGGTTTACCCAACTCCAAAATGCCCTCAAAGTACTTCATACATGTTCTATCAAATGTAGGGGTCAATACATGACCATACAAACAACCATGGACACTCTGTCTTCAACATACAATGTCATAGAATGCATTCCCTATTGTAACCAGCCAAGATAATATCAATGCATTTGTTTCCAACTTCAAACTTTAGCTCTCATGAGCATTCAATGCTCATCTCAGTCCTCCAAACACTTAGTAGACATATGCCATGTCATACATTTGACAAAAGCTAACCAATGTTATGTAATGCTTCAGGACCAATGAGTGCTTGCTATCCACAGTTTTATGACAGTTTTTAGTGTGTCATATACTTCCAGATTTGAGTATTTTCTTCAAGAAATTGCAACTCAAATGCATAAGCCACAATACATATGTCTTCTAGGATGTATCTACACTTCAATGGAGCCAAGAATGCATGTCAGATAGCTTCAATGCTTCAACCAAGATCTAGTGTATGCTGTATATTCACTATTTACAACAGTTCATTCTCTGTTTCAGATCTGTGTACTTATGCATAACCTTCAAATTGAGCTTCCATCAATGCATTGCCATATCAGGACCTTCAAGTACCTTTGAAAGTGTGTATGCAAGTTGTAGATCACTTGACTAGTGATTTTTTTATTGATTAGCAGCCATGGGGAATAGTTTGGACAGCAAGTGCAATCACGTGATGCAACCTGGGATGTATTCCAGCAAATCTCCAATCCATTGATGATCATTGCTCTCTCTAATGTGGTCAATGAAGCCTCCAAGTCCTCCTATCTTCATAATTAGATTATTAGTGTAATGCAATTATATAGTATAATAAATAAATAAATATATTCTCTCTATGTGTATGTGTCATAATTGTATTTCATACAATGGATTTATAATTACATATTATAATTACTTATCTATATTGAATTATTGTGTATTACCTATATATACTTACATAATCATAAATAATTATATTATTATGTATGGTCTATATAAATATTATTATACCAAATTATGTATAATAGTAGAATTACATTGTATTAAATACATAAATATATATTTATGTAATATATGTAATTTTATGATAATTGTATTTAATACAATGTATTTATAATTTATGTTACTATTGCATATTATGCATTATGTAATTAATAGAATAATAGAATAAATATTATTTTTGTAATTAGATTATTAGTGTAATGTAATTATATAGCATAACACACACACACACACACACACACACACACACACACACACACAAAATTATTACATATTATCTATATATAATTACATATAATTGTATAATTATGCAATTATCTATATAATTATGTATAATAATATTTACATAGAGTTATATTTTATTAATTACATAAATATAGGTAATCATATTTATATACATATATTTATATTTATAATTATGTAATATATAATTGTATAATTATTGTATTTAATATGATGTATTAATAAATACTCATTATAATTAAGTATCAAAATATAGTTATTATGTATTACACATATATAACTAAATAATTATGTATATACATATTATCTATATACATATTATATAATTATGTATTACCTAATTGTACATATAAATAAATATAAATACATATATAATGTTAATTTCATAATTCTATATAATTAGGTAATACACAAAGAGAGAGAGAGAGAGAGAGAGAGAGAGAGAGAGAGAGAGAGATGCCACGTGGCATCCCTACATAGCTTTTTTGGGGGGGAGGGGGAGTTTAGGAATATGATATGTGCTCCCCCGAAAGCTTTCATTAATAATACACGCTTCGCGGCCTTGAAGCGGCGAGCAAAGTTGCTGTGTGATACTTTGCTCAACAATCCATTTCTCATCTTTCTCTCTCCTCTTTTTCCTCTTTGTTTCTAATTTTTTAATTTACTCTTTCTCTCTCTCCTCCCCAAATTCCCTATGTCTAATTTTTTTCTCTTGCTTTATCTACTTTCTATTTTAGTTTATTCTTTCTCCTTTCCTGGTTCTCTCTCCTTTTATTCTCCCTCTTCTCTCCTCTCTTTTCCTTCTCTCTCCCTCTCATTTTTTCCTTTTTTTCTTATTCTCTCTCTCTCCTTTCTTTTTTTAAAATTTTTCTTTTCTTTCTCTCTCTCCTTTTTTTTCTCTCTCTCTCTTTCCTCTCTTTTCCTTCTCTCTTTCTCCTCTATTTTCAATTCTCTCTCTCTTTTTAAATTTTATCTTTTCTCTCTCTATAATTCTCTCTACATGTTCCCTCTCTCTCTCTCTCTCCTTCTTCTTTCACTTTCTTTGCCTCCCCCTCAATCTCTCCTAAAGTATGTAAATTTTATCTTTTCCCTATATATAATTCTTTCTCTGCTTCTCCTCTCTCTCTCTCTCTCTCTCTATCCCCTTTTCTTCTCCTCTCCTTTCTCTTAATTTTCTTTTTCTTCTTCTCTTCCTCTCTCTTTTAAATTTTATCGTTTTCTTCTCTCTCTCTCTTCCCCCCTCTCTTCTCTCTCCCTTTCTCTCTCTCTCAAAAAATATTTAAATTAAAAAAAACTTTTCTCTTTTCTCTTTTTTCCCATCTCTCTTCCTCTTCTTCTTATTCTTCTTCTCTCGCTTTCTCTCTCTCTCTCTCTCTCTCTCTCTCTCCCCCTCTCCTCTCTTTTCCTTCTCTCTCCTCTTTTTTTCTTTTTTTTTCTTATTCTCTCTTTTCTTTCTTTTAAATTTATATTTTCTCTCTATAATTCTCTCCCTGTGTTCAAATTTCCCCTCTTCTTCTTCTTATTTTCTCTCTTTCCTTGTCTTTTCTCAGTCTCTCTCCCCTCTCTCTCCTCTCTTTTTCTTTTTTCTTTTCCTCTCTCTCTCTCTCTCTCGCTCTCTTTCTCATAAATTTTATATTTCATCTCTCTATAATTCTCTCTCTTTGTTTCCCCCTCTCCCTCCCTCCCTCTCCTCTTCTTTATTTTTTGCTCTTTGTGTGTGTGTGTGTGTGTGTGTGTATATATATATATATAAAATTTAATCTGAGAGAGAGAGAGAGAGAGAGAGAGAGAGAGAGAGAGAGAGAGAGAGAGAGAGAGAGAGAGAGAGAACCTAGGCCCTACACATGAGAGAGAGGGGAAGGGGGAGTTAATTAAAAAAAACTATTATTTTTTCTCATTCCCCTCTCCTCTCTGTCTTCTTCTATCTCCCTCTCATAGTGTGTGAAAAACTATGTTCGAAAAACTTTAAATTTACAAAAACTTTTAAAAATATTTAATTAAAAAAGTTTAAATTAAAAAGTTCAATCTAACTATGAGAGAGAGAGAGAGAGAGAGAGAGAGAGAGAGAGAGAGAGACTTTTGATTTAAAAAGAAGTTTGATTTAATTGAGAGAGAGAGAGAGAGAGAGAGAGAGAGAGAGAGAGTGTGTGTGTGTGTGTGTGTGTGTGTGTGTGTGTGTGAGTGTGTGTGTGAAAACGAAGGCCCTCCACATGAGAGAGAAAGAGGGGAGAATTTAATTTGAAAAGGGAGGGAGAAAAGAAAGAGAGAGAGGGAAGGGGGTTTTAATTTAAAAAATGGAAGGGGAAGAGAAAATGAGAAATTACACGTGAGAAAGAGGGGAAGGGAGGGCGTTTTGATTGAAAAAAGAAGGTTAGGAGAAGGGGGGTAGATTCGGGAAGCCCTTGGAGGTTTGAGGCTTTTTGAACCTATAATGAAAACTAGGCGCTCCGCGCCTAGACTCAGCCCGGCGCTTTGTGCCGGGGCAGGCGCGATTTTTGCGGGTGGGGGCGAGCGCTGGACGCGTGGCACCCGCCCCCGCGTTCTCTTTTTTTTCTTGTGGGGGAGGTGGGGGGCTTCCACGTGGCACCTACCCTCCACCTCTCCTTAACTAATAGTAAAGATAATATAGTGAAAAGATAAGATAAGATAGATTATATGTTTATTATTTTTAACTTTTTGTTGCCAAGTGCTTCCTTATGGTGTGCAAATGTATTTCGTCCAAGGGCCCCATCACTTTCAAATAGTGCACGCCTATACCCAAGGGTTGGGTGAGTGAGTGTGTAACCGCCCTAGATAAGCTCATCTGAATCAAAACAACTAGAGAAAACGTTCTATGATCTATATATAATCCAATCTCTTTGGGAGGAGCGTCGTCACTAAAGGATTCTTGCAAGTTGCGGTCTTTTGGATTGTTCAGCCACTTCGTATATCTGACAAGAAAATATAATTATGCAAGAGGTTTTTCAATGCCACTTTGTGTATATTTTAATATGTATATTGCTAATACAATGTTTTTCCAAAGAAAAAGTTTGTATCTACTAGTCAACCGTAGACCTTAAGAAAGATCTTTGTTTCCTCTCTCTCTCTCTCTCTCTCGGCTTCGTCTATGTTTCCTTCAGATGTGTACATACTACAGTCTCTCTCTCTCTCTCTCTGTGCCTGTGTTGCTGTGATAAAGCCCGTATTGCACCGCAAACCCTAGTCTGACGTTGCGCTCTCTGCCAATTGCTCCCTTTCCTCCGGCCAGCCTCTCATTCCTTCATATAGCTTCCCACCGCTCGTGCGCACAATCGTGCCTCCATGGATCCTCTTGCTCCTCCCCACACCGGCATCGGAAGCCCCCTCGACATCCCAGTCGTGCACGAGAATGATCGCTATGAGCTTATCAGAGACATCGGCTCGGGGAATTTCGGAGTGGCTCGGCTTATGCGCGATAAGATCACTCAGGAGCCTGTAGCTGTCAAGTTCATTGAAAGAGGAGAAAAGGTAATCCAATCTTGACACATTTCATGTCCAGAGAAGCCAACCATTGCAATTTGTCTAGTCTGTGTATTGGCTACAGGGGGTAAGATTCAATTTGGTCAATGTTTGCTGTGGTAAGATTTTTCTTGAGAAAAAGGATAGAAGAAAGCTGCTACCTTGTGCACCGGAGTATGAATCTGATGAGTTCCGCACTCAAGACCGAAGGCAACACTTAGCATTGGATATAGGAGAATGAAATTGAGTGGATGATTGAATGGAGGGGTTCCTGGATTTCGCTTTAGTCACCCAAGAAGTGACTATGTGGCTTGTTTTTCTGCGTGGTCCTCAAGACAGGAGATGATGCCTGTTACAGAGAAGGCATCCTGACAGCTAACATTTTCATGATTGGCTTTTTGTGGTTTCGTATGAAATGTATTGTATAGTTTTAGTTGCATGCTTTCTTTTACATGCTACTGTTTCCCTCAAGTGTTGTCTTTACATCCATACACTTTCTGTCTATACCCACTCCTAAAAGCTGTGAATCGTATTGCGTTTCCTGTCAGTTACTGCACTTCTACTGTCAGATCTCTTGGTTCATTTCTGTTTATCTGTCTGGTCATGCTCAAGGTGAAGGGCACCAAATCATGATAGCTACCCTGAGATTCCAATAATTCTCTTTTCTTTATTCTTCACATGTTGATGGTTTTGTTGCCAATCCCATTTTACTGGTGTGAATGTTTGCAAACGTTGGTCTACCCTGGTATCATTTGGCTTTCATATTATGAAAAATGTCATTTTCCTCCTTTAGGGAAACTTATACTGAGTCTGTGAGCTATATTCACTTCTAAGAATTGCTCTGTTTTGTCAAAAGCTTTCACTCTTCATTCTGCACTCAAAGTCGCATTCTTACACTTTTCTCCATGAGTACTTGTCTAGAAGCTCATTAGAGTTACCTTTTGCAGATTGATAAAAATGTGCAGAGAGAGATTGTCATTCATAGAGAGCTTCGTCATCCTAACATTGTCTGTTTTAAGGAGGTAAGTTGCTATTATGAGGCAAGCAAATGTTGCATGTGACTGATACTCATCCAGTTTTGATGCACCATGTTGATTGTCTTTTGCAGGTCTTTCTTACACAAACACATTTGGCAATTGTTATGGAGTATGCTCCTGGTGGTGAGCTTTTTGAGCATATTTGCAGAGCTGCTGGAGGTCGATTTACAGAAGATGAGGTTTGATTGACCATCATCTATACCAAAAGATTATTGATAGTCATTAGTTACTTTACGTGATAAAAGGACATGATTGTTTTGGAAAGTGACTGTTACCTATATTTGTTTTGGTGGTGGCTCATCTTTTACATCATATGCCTTAAGTACAATTCATATTTTGGAAGCGTAATTTACTATGCTAGGTGGGTAGAGGATTTTAAAATCTTTGAGGTTGCTGTCTCCTAACTATGTGAGCCTAGGAAGGCTTTGGCATAAAAACCAAAATGCACACTAATGCATAGACTTTGACACCCAAGAGGTGTATTCTGCTAACACCCTCTTTTTGATCATGGGTGATCAATGCAATAACATATACAATGATAATGACTCATCAAGACCATGGATACCCAAGGAGCGTGTGATCAAGTCACTAAGGTGCCTCGAAAAGACATTGATATGGATATTGATCTTACCAAACTCTGACCAGAGAAAGTGGGAATGGTCAGATCTCGATGCTTGTCATTGATGCCTTGTAGAAGCATTTGTGACATGGATTCTCTACCTTTAGTTAGTCACTAAGTGTCCCCTCATGTAAGCCTAGACTAGGGCAAAGACCGCTTTCTATTAGAAACCAACCCATTATGGAGTTGGAAGTCATTCCAGCTCTAGGTTTCAAAACATGCAAACTTCGTCAATATTTATTGGAAGCTACACTCTAGGCCCATTGCACTTGTATATAGATGAGGCTAATATGCCCAACCACTATCACCACTCCCCTCTCACACTCCACTTTGGCACTAGAGAGTTGTTAGGATGCCAATACACTAAGGCTAGAAGGTGGAAGAGGAGGCCTTAATGGCCTTTGCCCTCACCGCGAAAGAGAAGGCTTTCGTAACCTTGGCCTTTTCTGTTACCAAAGGACTTGAGTGGAAATCTAAATTTGAAGATGACGACGATGACTTGTTGGAGGAGTCTGTACTCTTCTTCTTTTCCTCCTCCTTCTGATGTGTTGCTAGTTTTTTGCAATCCTTTTGAAGATGCCCCTTTTGGACACAATGATAACAGTATGCTTTCTCCTTCTACTTATCACCCCTCTTTGAACCTATAAAAACTTCTTGCGTGCCACCATATTGAGATGGTAGCCTTCTTGTAAATGCAAAGAAGCTTCATACTCAAGCAATATAGATGTTGTATGCTCAAAACTAACAAGTGTTGCCGATGTTTGAGTTGCTGATGTTCGAGTTTGCAAGGTGTTGGTTGTGAGAGTGCAACACTTGAGTTGCTGATGTTCGAGTTTGCAAGGTGTTGGCTGTGAGAGTGCAACACTTGTTAGTTTTGAGCATACAACATCCATACTACTTGAGTATGAAGCTTCTTTGCATTTACAAGGGAGGCTACCATCTCAATATGGTGGCACGCAAGAAGTTTTTATAGGTTCAAGGAGGGGTGATAAGTAGAAGGAGAAAGCACACTGTTATCATTGTGTCCAAAAGGGGCATCTTCAAAAGGATTGCAAAAAACTAGCAACACATTGGAAGGAGGAGGAAAAGAAGAAGAAGAGTATAGACTCCTCCGACAAGTCATTGTCATCATCTTCAAATTTAGATCCACTCAAGTCCTCTGGTAACGGAAAAGGTCAAGGCTACGAACACCTTTTCTTTTGCGGTGAGGGTAAAGGCCATTAAAACCTCCTCTTCCACCTTCTAGCCTTGGTGTATTGGTATCCTGACAACTCTCCAGTGCCAAAGCGCAGTGTGAGAGGGGGGTGGTGACAGTGGTTGGGCATATTAGCCTCATCTATATACAAGTGCAGTGGGCCTAGAGCGGAGTGTGAGAGGGGGGGGGGGGGGGGGAACAGCATAGTAGCAAAGAATACCTGACTCAAAAAACAAACGAAACTTACTTTTTTGGCAATTTGTTTAGTAATTGGACTCTTATCATTGCAATATTAGTTCATGTCTCGAAAGTTCAATATAGGATTGTAGTCTCATTTATGAGTTATGCACGATCTATCATGATTCGTTTTGAATTTTGACATTTTGTCATTTTGTTTTGGAATGAGAATCATGATGTTGTAGCTTAACTCATTCCACATTACACATGGGCTATGTAGCATGACTGATCAATCCTTGCACGTAGCCCACTGTGTCGATGAGGGCACCGGATTAGGTTGATGATGATGATGATGATGGCAGCACCAGAGTCGGAGAGTGTCGGAGATGGAGGGTGTAACCTATAGAGCTTACAATGAAGAAATGATTTGCCAAGTGTGGGGGGTCGGCTATATCTAGCCACATAATGCCAAAATTGGCGGATTGCTCTTGTAGGGGGCCATAAATGTTGATTGACTACATAATGTGCAGTTCGATTGCAATAAATGCAGCCACCTTCTGACATAGCAGTGTAGCGCCCCACACGTGGAAAACTAGCAAACACTAATACCCGCAGCCTATACCCTAGACAGCCTAGGAAATGCACATTGATATGTGCAGAAACCAAGCAAATGCACCTAAAATTGCTAGAGCTCCTTTGTCTCCATCAGATTCTGACAGGAGCTCACAACTAGGAGATGATAGACTGACATGACTAGGAGCTCACAACTAGGAGATGATAGACTGACATGACTAGGCATCTAACATTTCCTCTTAGATCCTAGGAGTGTTTGAAGACCCAACAACCTCATGCTATGAAGCATAGAAGCCTTGGCTAAAGACTTTGTGAAGAGGTCCATTGTGTTGTCGATCGTTGTCGTGATGCTGTGCGACCATCACTGCGAACGTGAGGGCGGAAATTTTCACCAAGCAATTGAACTTATCAAGGACTACACTCCTTCACAAGCCTTTAAGACACTCATGATGCTCAAATTGTCCAACTTACCGAAGAAGACCAACATTGTGATGTACCTTTAAGAATCTTTTGAGGCCGATTAAAGACCATGGCTAAAAGGAGCCACACTGAAAAACGTCACTGATCAATTTTTAGTGCAAACTCTGTGTTCTTACATTCATGTGAATCTTGGAGCTAATGTCTTCGAGTGCTTGCACAACAGAAATTCATGTCTTCATTATACATAGCAGGATTGGTATCAATATTTATAGCATCATGGACAACATAGAAGCTCGGGTGCAGGCCAACAATGCTTATAGCTGGGCAGTCCGTTTTATGGTGGCATTCAAGATGTAATCATTGATGTCAATATGTTGACAAAAACAAAAGCTTTTCTTAAGCTTTTTTAGCGATGTGCTCCAGATTGGGAGGGAGAAATGACGTTGAGACGGGGGGGGGGGGGGGGTGACTTTTCTTGTAGGGGCAATGGTTCATGGCGACCTTGGTTTTTGGGAGGCACTTCTCTGGTCAAGCTATCAACAATTTGTAAGCCTCTCTTGTGACACAGGAGCTGGTGGGTGATGCTTTTGGAGGGTAGCCTAGTATGCTCTGGAGTATGCATAGTGAAATAGCCAAATAGGGCTGCTGCAGCATTGACCTTCCTATGACAACACTTCTAAAGCCGATCAGCCATGCTATACTCAAGATTGAAGGGGTTGACAGTTATAAGTTTGTGGCTCCAAGGGAAGAAGGCCGCTCTTGAAGGTGTATTGGTTGGGAAAAGAATGCCGATTTCGGGAAGGTTAGGAGGCGCAACAAGTTGACGTCACTAGAGATCATCGTCACATAGTAACAAGAAGCAGGAATATCTGATAACTAGCACTATTTAAAATAGCATAGGCTTGAATGGAATTATATCATGTAGAAAAAAAAACTAGCATCGCATCAGTCTTGCGATATGCATGAATTAGTACTAACGAAAAGGAGGAAGCAACCATCGATACAGGAATAGACCATTAGAACCGGCAGCTACGTAGACGTCTACTTCTTCTGTATTATCATCACATTCTTTTACTTTTGAGTTGCATAAATCGACACACTTCAATCGACCGTTAGGAGGGCTATCGGCATGATATACAGAGGTCCGCTGTCATGCAATTGCTCTTGCTCGATGTATGTCCTTGAATTTGGCTGTGCGCTATGTAGACATCATCAATTCAGTAGTTTTTCAGGACGACTTTTTACCACGAATAACGACCCCTCTAGAGGACATAATCAAATGTATCTATGCGTATTCATGACTAATTATGCTCTCTTGTGATCAAACTTTGAAGCACTCTTGTGTATTGATTCATTGAACTTCTTCTAATCTATCATTTACATGCATCAATCAAGAAATCTATGTATGAGAACATTTGTTATGATGTATTGTGAAGATTGAATGCGTTGATTTTCCACTTCTCTTTTTATGCCAATATATGTAATCAATCGAATATGAAACCTAAGCATTCTTTTTGCTCCATGAATTTACCATGAGTTGAGAACTCTTCATAATTCTTTGTTTCCATCTCGCAAAATGTCCCTGCGGCGAGTGACTTTATGAACTCCCGCGCATATTCCGTGTGACATTTGGTGAACTCGACGTGAAAGCGTCGCTTCTGATTGTCGAGATGGGAGACTCTTCAAATACTCCATCCACTTCATCATCAAGTGCTTCTTTCTTTTCGACCGATGAGATGAATTTATTGCAAACTCTTTCTTCGGCTATTATGATGCAGAATCAGCAGATGCAGTTATCTATGCAGCAGCAGTAGCAGCTACATCAGCAACAATTGGATCAACAACGAATGCTGCATCAAGAACAAGAGCATACGCATGGTGCAACCAAAGTGATCGAGGCTGTGGTAAGTGAGCGTAAATTATTTGATGGCCAAAATGTCTTAGCTTATCTTAAAACTTTTGAAAGTCAGATGCGTTTCTTTGGAGTTTCTACCAACTGGAGAAACTATTTCCTACGGCTGGTCACACCTGCTTTGCGGGTTAGAGTGATTGATTTATTTATACAAGATTCAAACTGGAATGTCTTCAAGAAGGTGCTTAAAGATGAATATTTTCTGGAGGATTATGGTATTGCTACGCGGAAGTCATTCAGAGAATGGGTCTATCAGCCTAACAAAGGACTTGTTGCTTTTGAGTTATTGCTCGAGTTTGAAGAACATTACAACCAGTTGAATGCACTTGAGCAAAGAGCCCTAAACTCGAAGAAAGTGGAGTTATTCTTGCATGCGATTGATCTTGCACTTCAGGACGAGTTGGGAGAGCTTCTTGAAGACCGTACATAGCCTTTAGGATTGAAGACAGATTGACAAGATGCTGTTGATGCGGTTTCCACATTGACGAAGAGGCGGAGATGGAAGGCTCGCTTACAAAATGGTTTGCAAACACCTCTAGCGATGTCTTCTCCTACCCCGACTTCTCCTACTTCTCCTGTTGCTCTTTCCACTTCTTCCCCTACTTCTTGTCTCATGTCTATGCCTATGCCTATTATTGTTGCGGTTGACAGACCATTTGAAATACTGACTATCAATGATATGATGGAGGAGATATTAAAGAACCTAAAAGACCTTCAAAACAAGATAACTAGAAGGGAGCAACGGCCAGCTCCAGTATCAGTCCCAATTTCATCTACCCTTGCAAATTTTTTCAGAATGGCAAACTTTAAGGGAGTCGAAGTGCTTGTTGAGGAGAAGCGAAAAAGAGAAGATCTAGTTTCCCAGCCTTCTTATTCAAAACTAGAGCAGAGTATGGTTGAAGTTCAGAAGCTGAAAGTACAAAAAGATCAAAAAGCCTCGAAGACAAAGGATTCGAAGCCGGAAAAGCAACCTGGATTCAAGCTACTTTCTGATATTGAGATGACTACAGACTTGAAGAAGAGTGAGGAGATTGAATTTGATGAGGAGGTTATTGATGGTCTTTATTATGACGGCCGATTATGCTCGTATACTATGGAGGATCTTTCAGCATTGTCGAAAATTGAAAATCAAGAGTTGTCATTTGTCTTATAGGTCAATTCTCTGGCGAGAATTGCGAAATTGCTGATTTCATGCAACAATAAAATTTGGGTGCTGAGAATTCTCAGCAAAAAGTGTTCCTTGATGAAATATTTCAGCAAAAAGAGTTGGGTGCTGTTTATACATAGCAAAATTTCGTGTTTCCCAGGGTATTTACAGCAAAAGCTGAAATCAGGTTATAGCAAAGAAGCCAGAGTACAACGACAATATAAAACAGTTGACAATAAGGTTAAATTACCTTTGGATAGTGTTGATGATTTGCCAAAGTTTACACAATTTATGGAGATGGATATGGATAAGATTAGAGTCACGGGATGGTCTGATGATCAACCAACCAAAGATGATTTGGATGCTGTGATGATACACGACAAGCCACTTGATGCAGAGATGATTTATGAAAACTTACCTACTTTGATTCTTCCATATGATCCAAGAGGATGTTGTGATAATCTATGTCGACTTACCTACTTGTCATATTACCCAGATGATTACCCATATGATCCTGGTGGGAACAATGTTGCCAAGTGGTAAACAAGTTGGCACATGCTGGAGGATGTGCAGGTTTGGAGGGAGCGGATATCATGACGCAGTGCGTCTACCACTGCAAACGCGAGGGTAGAAATTTTCACCAAGCAATTGAACTTATCAAGGACTACACTCCTTCACAAGCCTTTAAGACACTCATGATACTTAAATTGTCCAACTTACTGAAGAAGACCAACATTGTGATGTACCTTCAAGAATCTTTTGAGGCTGATAAAAGACCATGGCTAAAAGGAGCCACACTAAAAAATGTCATTGATCAATTTTTAGTGCAAACTCTGTA
Source organism: Lygodium microphyllum (assembly GCF_053477565.2). Lineage (NCBI taxonomy): Eukaryota > Viridiplantae > Streptophyta > Polypodiopsida > Schizaeales > Lygodiaceae > Lygodium > Lygodium microphyllum. The sequence goes on from NC_141142.1 coordinate 133,147,313, forward strand.
TTCTTACATTCATGTGAATCTTGGAGCTAATGTCTTCTGTGGAGTGCTTGCACAACAGAAATTCATGTCTTCACTATACATAGCAGGATTGGTATCAATATTTATAGCATCATGGACAACATAGAAGCTCGGGCGCAGGCCAACAATGCTTATAGCTGGGTAGTCCGTTTTATGGCGCCATTCAAGATGTAATCATTGATGTCAATATGTTGACAAAAATAAAAGCTTTTCTTAAGCTTTTTTAGCGATGTGCTCTAGATTGGGAGGGAGAGACGACGCTGAGACGAGGGGGGGGGGGGACTTTTCTTGTAGGGGCAATGGTTCATGGCGACCTTGGTTTTTGGGAGGCACTTCTCTGGTCAAGCTATCAGCAATTTGTAAGCCTCTCTTGTGACACAAGAGCTGGTGGGCGATGCTTTTGGAGGGTAGCCTAGTATGCTCTCGAGTATGCAGAGTGAAATAGCCAAACAAGGCTGCTGCAGCATCGACCTTCCTTTGGCAACCCTTCTAAAGCCGATCAGCCATGCTATACTCAAGATTGAAGGAGTTGACAGTTATAAATTTGTGGCTCCAACGGAAGAAAGCCGCTACTGAAGGTGTACTAGTTGGGAAAAGAATGCTGATTTAGGGAAGGTTAGGAGGCGCAACAAGTTGACATCACTAGAGATCATCATCACATAGTAACAAGAAGCAGGAATATTTGATAACTAGCACTATTTAAGATAGCATAGGCTTGAATGGAATTATATCATGAAGATAAAAAAACCAGCATAGCATCATTCTTGCGATATGCATGAATTAGTACTAATGAAAAGGAAGAAGCAACCATCGATACAGGAATAGACCATTAGAACCAGCAGCTACGTAGACGTCTACTTCTTTTGTATTATCATCACCTTCTTCTACTTTTGAGTTGCATAAATCAACACACTTCAATCAACCATTAGGAGGGCGATCGGCATGATACATAGAGGCCTTAGCATCATCGTAAATGGGAGTAAGTGTGTGACCATGAGGCTTAAGAGATAGTGCTAGCTATTCGTGGTTGGAATCTGGGCATTGGATAATCGATCGGGGCAGGAGTTGTTTGATGGTGGATATGTGCACCATGGTTTAATGGAGTCTGTTTTCTGGGTGCTCAAGAAGGAGTCTGAGACACTCAAGTCTTTGATTCTCAAGCACTCTTCTTACACATTGACGTTTGGTGGTATTCCTTGGTTTCAGGCGTGGCTGCAAAGCGCTCCATGATAGTGGCAAAACACAAACAATTTGGGTGACATATCGAGGGACAGAATCCACTGTTATGAAATTGCTCTTGCTCGATGTATGTCCTTGAATTTGGCTGTGCGCTATGCAGACATCATCAATTCAGTAGTTCTTCACAGGATGACTTTTTACCACGAACAACGACCCCTCTAGAGGACATAATCAAATGTATCTATGCGTGCTCTCTTATGATTAAACTTTGAAAAACTCGTGTATTGATTCATTGAACTTCTTCTAATCTATCCTTTGCATGCATCAATCAAGAAATCTATGTATGAGAACATGTGTTATGATGTATTGTGAAGATTGAATGCCTTGATTTCCCACTTCTCTTTTTTATGCCAATATATGTAATTGATCGAATATGAAACCCAAGCATTCTTTTTGCTCCATGAATTTACCTTGAGTTGAGAACTCTTCATAATCCTTTGCTTCCATCTCGCAACGCATTTGTGCGGTGAGCGACTTCATGAACTTCCGCGTGTATTCCGTGCGACACGGTGGGAGAGTAGGCCACCGATAACTCGGAATCCATGATCCGCTCTTGAACATAGTGATACTAAATCTCAATGTGCATCGTGCGAGCAAGAAACATGGGTCTTTTCACCAGAGCTAGAGCACTCTGGTTGTCCATACCTAGCTCCGTAGATCTTGTCAATGGAAAGCCAATCTCCCCTAACAAACAACAGGAGCCAAGCTGCTTCCATAGCTGTAGAATAAAGAACATGGTACTCAGCCTTTGTAGATGAAAGAACCATAGTAGGTTGCTTCTTACTACTCCAAGTGATAGTGGATCGTCTCGAATCCACATTACTTCTCAGTCAGAGTCACGATAGCCAAAAAGAGTGACCCCCTCTCCATATATGATCTTGTAGAATCAAGTCCTTTGTAAATAACGAAGAATGCACAAAGCTGCTCTCCAATGCTCCTAAGTGGGAGTGTGCCTGAAAGAAGACAACAAAGCTATCGGAAAAGAAATATTTGGTCTTGTGTGAATAACCTAGACTAGTAAGCCAATAAGACACCTGTTATTAAGTGTGGGTTACTTTTGATGCCGGTCAGTAATAGATGCAGGAGATTTCCCATAAGTGCCCCCTCTGTATTCTGTCATAAGCACGAGAGACTCATCTCTGTTTCTCCTCCCAGCCACGTCTAGGAAGTGTTGGATACCAATATTAGGTGCGGGTTACTTTTGATGCCGGTTAGTAATAGATGCGGGAGACTTCCCATAAGTGCCCCCTCTGTGTTTTGTCATAAGCACGAGAGACTCGTCTCCGTTTCTCCTCCCAGCCACGTCTAGGAAGTGCTGGCTAGACTTCTCACTCCTCGTGTCTCTTCCGCTAGCCGTCTCCTTAAGGTGAGTTATACTATTTTAGAACTCACTCACTTCCTAGGCTCCCCTTGATCCCATTCGAGTGCCCAAGGCCCCCGGACGGTCTTCTCTCGCACTTGTTCCCCAAAGTATTACACCATAAATGTAACACCTGTAATGGGTGGCATTTGTAAGGGGATCTCCTGTTGCCAAAAGCTTGGACTCTAGGTCCATGGGGCATGAAATAGGTTGACACTTGGCCATACCAAACTTCAAAAGAAGCTCGGAGATGTGTCCGTGTTGGGAAATAAAAATGCCATGTGCCATTTCATAGATCTTCAATCCAAGGAAGAAGTGCAAGATCCCAGGATCCATCATGTCAAACTTTTGCCTCAAAATCTCTTGAGTGCGAGCAACCTCTTGAGCATAGCTCCCTGTGATGATAAGATCATCCACATACAATATGATTAAAATACACCGGGCACCCTCAACCTTGTAGTATAAGTTGGGGTCATTATCTGAGCAATGGAAGCCACTTTGTAGAAAGAATCAATCAGTCCTCTGGTACCAAGCTCTAGAAGGCTACCTTAGGCCATAGAGGGCCTTCCGCAATTTGTAGACATGGTCCTCCTTCCCTTGTTCGTGAAAACTTGGAGGTTGTGAAACATAAATCTTTTCCTCAAGGACGCCATTCAAGAAGGCAGACTTGACATCCATTTGATAAACAAGTTAGCGGTGGTGGGTTGCAAGAGCCAAGATGGCTCGAATAGTAGACATCCTAGCTGTAGGTGTAAAAGTCTCAAAATAGTCCAAACTTGCTTCGCGAGCAAAACCCTTGGCAACAAGCCTAGCTTTGTGCTTGTCCAAGGAACCGTTTACAAGGTACTTGGTATTATAGACCCACTTTACACCTATCACTTTTCGCTTCCATGGATGTAGAACCAACTCCCAAGTTTAATTTCGCTCAATAGAATCAAGCTCATCTTGCATAGCCTAACATCAAACATTCTGTGCAAGAGCCTCCTCAATTGTAGTAGGCTCTCTGTCGTGAAGAATCTGTGAGAGTGTGCAATGGAAGAAGGAACATGAACACAGAGAGAGAGAGAGAGAGAGAGAGAGAGAGAGAGAGAGAGCAGAAAATGAAGGAAGAAATACTGCATTGATCAAAGATGAATGCTGAATACAATGATGTGGACTGATCGGTCCCTACACACAGCCCAAGGCGTTAGTGAGGGCACCAAATCAGGATGAGATGATGGCAGCACCAAGTTAGAGAGTGTTTGGGAGCCAAAAATCTGCAAGAAGAAGTGATCGATCAAGTATGGGCTGTGGCTATATATAGCCAAACTACTTTAAAACTGGACGATTGCTAAAAAGGCCTCTAAATCTGGCCGACGTGCTGAAATAGGTGACATGACTGTGATAAATGCAGTCCAAGTGCACAGAAAAAATGGGAAAATAATGACAAAATATCCCAAGCAGTTGCGGAGCAGGTAGGCATTGTCAAGAGGTGGAATCCAACTGACACAGAGAGGAAATGCACAAGAAATGTGCCTAAAATGGAGGAAATGCACACTAAACCGTCAGAGCTCCAATGTCTTCGTCAGATCTGACAGGAGCTCACAACTAGGAGATGATAGACTGACACGACTAACTAGGGCAGGCTAACAGAATCTACGACATAAGAGCATAGTTTGCACACACTGAACTATTTCGCTGGGCTTGTAAGTGAGCTGATCTGCATGGACCTGTAGGAGCAATAGGAAAGTGAGAAACACTTTGAATCTTGCATGAGGTGCCTATACCAAATCGGAATCCAAATAGGCTAATCTTGCTGCGAGGGAGATTGAGTAGGCTCTGCTACTTGTAATGCACCTGTCTGTGTAAGGGACTCTCCCTCACTAAGGGAAGCTAAATCCTCCTCATCTAAAGAAGGCTCCCCCTCAAACAGCGGAGCATCCCTAGAAGACTCGTGAGGGGAGGCTGAAGGGGTGGAAGCACATCTGTGGGGGGAGGATGTGGGATGTGTGCTTTCTAGTTTGGCATGGAAGATGTCCTCTTTAAATTCAAAAGTAGAGCAGCACTAGTCTTCCATCTACCCGTTATCATTTAATATTGCAAATAATCATGTTAGAGTGTGATGCCGTTGAGTTGTAGACACATGCACTGTGCACACATTTGTGGATTTTAGGCACACAGTAGTTCTCTACCTTGGCTTTTGAACTGTTCTATTGCACTGTATTACAGACTCTGACTTTTGTTTCATGAGTGGTATGCACATGCACTGTGCACACATCTGTGAATTTTAGGCGCACAATAGTTCTCTACCTTGGCTTTTTAACTTTTCTATTGCAGTGTATTACAGACTCTGATTTTTGTTTCAGGCCCGATACTTCTTTCAACAGCTGGTTTCTGGAGTTAGCTATGTTCACACCAAGGTACTCCCCAAAAGCATCATGTAGAAGCATGATGTACTCAACAAAACCATCATCTACTCCCTTTTAAGAAGCTACCTCTTTCTGTCTCTCACTGGGTACATGCCTTATGGTACTTGCCAGCAAGTCTGTCATCGTGATTTGAAGCTGGAAAACATTCTGCTAGATGGCAGTGAAGCTCCTCGCCTCAAAATATGTGATTTTGGTTACTCCAAGGTGATTACTGTTGTGTTAACATTTGTCTATGTTTCCTTCCCACGTCTAGATGTCATGCTTGGTTCTTACGCTTGAGTGCTTTGGTCTGTCTGTCAATGCAGTCAACATTAATGCATTCACAACCAAATTCAACAGTGGGAACCCCTGCCTATATTGCCCCAGAAGTACTCTCAAGACAGGAGTATGATGGCAAGGTGTTTTTGCAAGATAACGACTGGCAAGGAAATTTCTTTTGTTCAAATTTTGCTGCGTTTTGCAAATTGTGTTTGTGGTTGCTAATGGTTCCTGTTCTTGTTATCCAGAGCTCAGATGTCTGGTCATGTGGAGTGTCTTTGTATGTAATGCTATTTGGTCGATACCCATTCGAGGACCCTGAGGATCCTCAAAACGCCTTGAAAACCATTAGGGTGTGGAATACTTCTACTGTTCGTGATTCTTGTGGGCTGATTATTCCTAGTGCTTGTACAATTGACTGAATGTTAATTTGCAGAGGATTGTGGACGTCCGGTACACTCTTCCAGAACATATTCCCATCTCCCCAGAATGTAGGGATCTAATTTCTCAAATATTTGTGAAAAATCCTAATGAAGTAAGTTCAGTTATCCCTTCTGTTTATTGACAAAAGAAGGCAACAATTTCTAATGTGAGTTTGCTGTTCTAAGCACTTTGCTGTGTCCTTTGCCAGAGGATAAAAATGGCAGATATACAAAAACACAAATGGTTCTTGAAGAACCTGCCCACAGAACTTACAAATGACACAGATGCCGGGCATGAATATCTTGCTGAGCCTTCTCAAAGTGTTGAAGAGATAAAGCACATAATTGAAGAAGCAAAAATGTCTGAGTTTGGATTAGAAATAGATCGTTATCTGGATGATGGAAGCTTTGATAATGATGATATGGAGCTTGGAAATGATCTGGATCTTGAGAGCAGTGGAGAATACGTTTGTGCTGTTCTCTAAGGTTTCACATGTTGCAGAGGTTGGTGCTTTGCCTTGCTTCAGTGATGCTGTTGCATAAAGATTGAAGTAATTATCTTTGTGCTGGATATGATGTGGAATCCTGTGCAAGCATTGCAGGTTTGACCATCTGTTTTTGATTGTGAAGCCATTGTTTAATCTGAGTGCATTTTCTCGCCTGTGTATAGGTTTCTATCTTAATCAGTTTCTCCTTCAAACAGAGTATAAATGCCTTGCCAGCAGGCAGTCTGTATCTATGAACTTGGCCATGTAACCCTAAACATACCTCTTAGTTATTTAAATATGTGCAATGTTAATGCCAATTTTGCAGATCGCTCCAATAAAACCATATCTATTCCACTTTGATATTGTCCTTGTATCTGTCAGTATCCTGTGGATATGCCAACAAGTGTTAGCTTAATTAGCTTGAAGAAGTTTGGCAGCTTGTTTATGCCTAACGTGAAACAGGTGAAAAGTTGGGGTGCCAACCACAACAAAGGACTGCATAGTATACCTTATATACGTTCATGGGAAGGTATCTTGTTCAAATTTATGAGTGCTGTAGATATCTAGAAATGTAGTCTATGTCAGCTCATAATTGGTCCACATGTCAGTTTTCAGTTTATAGCTGTCTTTCCTCTTTCTAAAGGGCATGTGAACACATGCAAGCAAAAGTAAGGGCGCTTATGCATCGAAGTGGGGCCTGCCTCTAGGGCCATTGCATTTTTCTAGGTAGTCCGGAATTGTCCTTAGAGTTATCTGAAAATCTCAGTGGAAATGTAGAGTCCTCTAGAAAATCCAATCGGTTGAATGGCTAAAGCATTTTTTGTAATCTTGTAGTGATATTTGCTAGCATTGCTTGTTAGGGCATGCCTAGGTGATGGTTGGGGTTCCAATCAGTTCTTGCATTCTTTTTGCTTAAACCACAGTATAACACATACAACTGGAGCAAAATTGGCACAACAGGAAAAGAAAAACCAGCACAGGGCTTCAATGCACAATGTGCGCTCTTGTTTCTTGTTTTCTTGTACTTGAACATTCCTTGAAACATCTTTTTTGACTCTACCCCCCGTCTCTTGTGTGGTGCCATCTGGTGTGTGTTATGGATGTACTAGTTGACATGGTCTCCCTTGAGTTGTGATTTATTTGCCCAAATGGAAGGATGTTGTATCTCCTTAATTAACCCTCTACATGTTTGTAATTTATCAACACACACACACACACACACACACACACACACACACACACACACACACACTCACTCACTCACTCTCTCCACCACACTCTCCCTTAGCTAGTATTTGGTCTACACGCACGCATGCATGCTTGCATAGGCACATGCACATATGCAGGTATGCACAGACATGCACACACATGCATGCACACATGAATCCTCTTGCTAAGACCAAGGAACTATAACTTTTTGGCATAATGTTCTTATACCTCAGCACTCACCAAAGCTTGTATCTTATATAGTTCCAACCGATAAGCCTTATTGGGAGGCATAGTGTTGTGGTTGTCTATTATTATGTTAGATAATAATATATTAGTTAGACTTGTGAGTTGCCACATTTGCCACCTCTATTATAGCTACTTGTTTGCTCTTTTTTTGCCTCATACAATCTTGAATTTGTTTCATATTCTCTCTTTGTCTGCCATGCGAACCTTTGCCAACATAGCACATAGCACAAGCTAATGGATTCTTGTCAACTATCAAGCTTGGATCGATTTGAGGGTTTCACATTATAGGTCAATATAAATTGAACAACTTTCAAATTTTGTGTCTTTGGTATTATGAATTAGCATAGACAAATCTCCATTGGTAATCCCTTATGGATGATATGGGCTTTGCTTATGATTGGATTGTATTGTTGCATGAAGTGGTACTTGGATGGAATATTGTTCATTGCATGATAGGCATCACAATAGGAGTGTGGATTTACACAGATGGTCCAAAAGGAGTTTATAAGATGAAGATTTTCCAATTGTGTGTTGTCTTTTCACTTGGATTTGAGGTTATGAAATCATAGGGATGATTTGAGTATTAATAGGGAATATAATTGTAACTAGTTGATAATTTTCAAAACGATAAGTACTTTTACTATATGAATGATAGGAAGGGTAGCTCTAGTTGTTTGGCATTCCAATGCGTTCTCTTTTTTGTTTGGTTGTCACAAGCATGAAATCAAGGTAAGATAGCGCCAACACAATCATAGCTATAAACAATCATGTCACAATCAAAAAGCATAATTTTATTATCAAATGATCATATCAAGCATGAACCTATCCTTGCTTTATCTTGTTTCTCATTCTTGAAAAAGCAAAGTGCCATCTATAGTTGGTTTTGGGGTCTCATAGGCTTTAATCATGTTTATTAATAATTGATGCGATTTTTGAAAGTAAAGTCTTATTTTTAATACTCTTAGGTTAATGTTTTCCACTTGTTTAAATGTACATGTGACCATCCATATCAATTCAATATTTCAAGAAGTGAATCTAGGGAAAAATTTGAAGTTCATAATTCATCCCAATTTGGTTATTCTTGTTTGAAAAATCATAGTTTTGTGAAATTACCACCAACTCTTAGGTTGATGCATGATTATCGCTATTATGGGTTGTAGGGCTTTCACAATTTTCTTAGGTTGCACTTCAACCTTGGGTTGTGCCTCAACTTCAACCAAACGTTTATTGATGATAGGTTTAGGTACAACATTATGATCTCCTTACATTACTTTGGATCCATAGGAACTAGTCTTTGGGATGCCTTTTGCATGCATGCAAGGAAATGACCTTCAAACGTTGGTCTAATGTTGCACAAGGTAGAGCTACGCTACAACAACACAACTTTGTAGCTTGTTTCGGTTGTCTCTATAATGTCTTTGACAAAAACAAGGTGTAGAATGAGCTAGTTAGAGCTTATCTAATTGCAAATAGATTTGGAAGACAAAGTAACATAAGGTGTGTGAAAGGAGGAGAAAATGGCAGCAAATTGGTTGCAAACTTTTTTGATGCTCGAGTATTGTCCAATTCTGAGTCATCATGAACAAAGCAGACCATTAGATTCCTTTGCACCTCTTGATCTTATATCTCCAGGGTTTTGGTCTAATTTGAATTATGGATTGATATGCAATTTGTCTCAAAGAGGGAAGTTTAAATAGATGTTCAGAGGAGGATAGAAGAGCATGATATGCTTTTCTTCTTTCTTTTTAGATTCTCTTTAAAAAGTCAAAGTTGTTTTGTGTTTTAGCTTTGTGAGTTGTGCCTTTTCAAGAAAGGTTTTTCATCCTTCTCTATTTTCCACAAAAGTAAATTGGGATTTATTTTTTCAACATTCTCTATCTTATTTCTCATTATTTTATTGCATGAAACGCAAGTCCTCACTTGCTCCTTGTGTGTTTGGTTTAGTATGCTTTTGGCATCAGATTAAGGTGCTGTAAACTTATGAAGTTTAAGATGAGCACATCTACACAATCGATTTCATTTGATTTTAAAGTGTGTTAAATATCTCGATTAATTGTCTTTTTTGCATTTTAATTGTATAAGTTAAAATTTATTAGTTATATATGTATTTGACATTACATTTATAAATGTGCTAATAATTCATATTTCTTCAATGGGAACATTTTTTTGACACCTTTTGCACATTAGTTTAACAATTTCAAAATTTCATGTCATTTTATTGGTAACATTAATTAATGGTTTCAAGAATTTGTCATTATATTGGTAACAATCACGTAATGGGAACATTACATTCTCTCCCCCTTAGAAAAATCAACATGTCTTTATCTCGAGAGAAATTGGGGGCATTCCTTTTGAAGATCATATGCTTAAACGAGATATACTTTATAATTATCTTTCCATTGTATATAGTGTTATCTTCAGATTCGAATCCTTAAGGTTTCTCCCTTGTCTCAAGGATCCTCTCCAATTCCATCTCAAAAATCCCTTAAACTAGCATTACTATTTACTCATCACCGAGTATATGCTTAGGGTATCTAGGTATATATGGATTGAGTAGGCTTACATTGAATACATTATACACCTTGAAATAGGGTGGAGGTTTGAGTTTGTAAGCATGTTTCCCCATTGCCTTGATTACTTCATAGGGTCCATAATATCTTGGACTAAGCTTCTTGAACATTTTAAAGGTTAGTGAGTTTTTCTCATGTCTCATCCTTGGGAAAACCATGTCTCCATTCTTGAAGGTGCAAATAGTTCTTTGGGGATTAAAATATGATTTTTGTTAATCTTGGGAAGCCTTGATATCATGGGACAAATTGCTTGAATCAGTTGGTCCATTTCTTCAAGCATAGCTTTAGAAGTTTGCACCTTGAGACTAGGATCTGCAAAGATATTTATGGAGTCTAGCATTCTTGTCCATATACAGCTTCTGATAAGAGACATCTTGATTATTTGCTAGTAGGTGGCATTGTAGGCAATTTCCAAAAGGGATACATGTTTGATCCACTTTCTTGTTATTTTGTTACAATAGAATCTTGGGATATCTTCAATGATTTGGTTCACACTTTGTTTGGCCATCAGCCTATGCATGATAAGTAGTAGTGAAGTATAATTGAGTTTCAATGGCTTGGAATAGGCAAGTCCAAAACTTCAAGGTGAACTTGGAATCTCTATTATTGACCACACTTTTTATAGTTCGTGTAGCTTGAATATATCCTTAATAAAGATTTGTGCAATATCCAAGGATTTGTGGGTATTTTTGATTAGACCCATTACTATGTGGTAGTTCTTTATCTTGGCTCTGAGTAGTTCATACTCCTTGTTGTGGGGAATGGATTGGTGCATAAGCTCTAGGATAGGATCATGTATGAATACAATCCTTAAGTTTCATACCTTGGCTATGTTGTGAAGGATGACTTTTAGCTTAGGGCATTTGCAACAACATTGTCATGCCCAAGTCAGCATTTGATCTCAAATTTAAACTCTTGCAGCATCTCAATTCATCTTCTTTGCTTCATGTTTACGTTGGCTTAGATAAAGATCCACTTAAGGCTCTTATGGTTTGTCACCAAAGTGAACATTTTTCATAGTAAATAATGTCTCCATAGTTTTAGTAGCTCTAGGTCATGTGTGGTATAGTTGGACTCATAAGGTTTTAGCTTCCATGAGGCATGTGCAACTTGTTTTCCTTCTTATACCAACACTTCTCTGAAACGAAAGTCTATTTGCATCAATAATCACTTAAATTATTGGGTGAAGTCGAGGAGTTTCAACACTAGGACTATGGTTACATATTTCTAGAGTTTTTGAAGCTCTCTTGGTGCTTGACTACTTATATAATTGGGTATTTTTCTTCAAGAGGCAACTTAGGGGTGCTACTATAAGATAATAATCCTTGATGGAGATTCAATACCATCCTGTCCATCCCAAGAATATTTGGATTTCCTTTATTGGTTTGGGAATTGGCTAATCTAGAATGCCCATTACTTTTGTAGGGCCTATTGAGACTTCTTTGGCAAAGTAGAGACAATGTACCCTAAGTATTTGATCTTCTTTGTGTAGAATATGCACTGAATTGTCTTAGCATAGAGTTGGTTCTCATAAAGGGTTTGAATCACAACCTTCAGATGAACCTCAAGGTCCTTTAGAGATTTGGAATACACCAACACCTTATCAAAGAATATTAGCATAAAATCACCTAGCCATGGTCAAAAGATATCTTACATGAATTGGTTAAATGTAATTGGGGCATTAGTTAATCTAAATGGCATGAACAAGAATTCATAATTTCCATATCGAGTGGTGAAAGTAGTCTTTATGATGCCTTGCCTTACTATCATAATGCCAAGTCTATTTTTGAGAAGACCTTGGCTTCATATAGTCGAACTAGGAGTTCATTAATTCTAGGTATGGGTGCTTGTTCTTGACAGTCACTTGGTTAGTCCCTTGAATTCAATATAGATTCTAAGAGATCCATCTTTATTCTTCTAGAGAAGGACTTGTGCTCCTCAAGATGAGTTACTCAGGTGTATAATCTCTTGTTCAATTAGTTGTCTTTGTTATTCCTTAAGCTTGATAGCTTCAGGTATAAACATATTGTATGAACTTTCGGATACAGGTTTTGCTAGGATTAGTCCTATCTCATGATCAACTTTTTAATTTGGGGATATTGTGTCATCTCTTTTGAAAAACATAATTAAAATTAGTGATTGATAAAGGTAGCATGCCTTCCTTGGTTTTTTAAAAACCTTCTTCAGTTTGATGATTTAAACTTTTTGCCCCTTTCTTAGTCCTTTCTAGGAGCTTTGGCTAGGTGGCCTTTAGTCCTTCCGTTGTGTCTTTACACTGTTTCTCTCTACACCCTAGAAGGTAACTTTCTTTTTGGCACATAGGGTTTGAACTTTATTCCACTTAAGCTAGTCCATGTCCAAGATACATGCATGACACCCTAGTGGTAGGACTCAAAATTTAGTTTCAAATTTTTGTCCATCTAAGTCAAATCAAACTTTCCCTATAATTTTGGTAATGATGATTTCCTTCCCACTAGCCAACTCTATAATCATCTTCTTCACAGCCTTGAAATCTAGATGTTGTTGGGGTAAAGGCCAATATGGTTGGTCGCCCATCTTATTCACTAACCCTATCTATACATATACACACTCATTCACTATCCTTTGAGTGATAAGCCAATAAGGTGTTGCTTACAAGTGAGCTATTGAGGCACTAAGAAAGAAACATTCTCTCTCTCTCTCTCTCTCTCTCTCTCTCTCCATCTTTGTGTATTCTCCACACTTTGTGCAATTGGTATCAGAGTAGTTCGGGGGTCTCTAGAGCTAGCATCACCATAGAATGAGATTCGAGGTCCATTTTTCGATCTAAGGCTATCTCAAGCTTGGTTTTTTGACCTATAAGTTCTACACAAGTTGTTTTGACTTTTTCTACAATTATGCATATATTGTTGAAAATATGTAAATCAGGTCACAGGTTACAATGTCCACTATATATATGTTGTACATGAGTATGAGTTAAGGTAATGAATTACAAGCTACTAGAAAAAAGTTGTATTAGATTGCAAACAGAGGTTGCAGGTTGCAACTTGTAGTTTGGGGTTTGCTATTAGTTGTTATTGAATGCACCAACTGTTTGTTGGAGAATTGTGATGGATGTATTATTACAGTATACGACTTGCATATATTGTTAGCTATGACATACAGTCTATGATTTTCATAGCTTTGGACAATATTGTATGCCTCATTACTTATCAATGGTTCATTGGCTTATTCTCAATGTTGTTTATACTGAGAAGTTGCTACATAAATTATGCCAGATTTTGGTACAGTTTTTAACTTGCTAATTGCTTCTCATTGATAGTTAGTTGCAGTTTGTGAAAATGGCTTCATCATCACCTATGGAAACTCTATAACATTAAAAAAAATTGATGCCAAAAACTTTAATTTGTGGAAAAAGAAAATCTAGGATATCCTAATGCAAAATAACTTGAGGCTAATAAGAGGTAGAGATGCAAAACCTATAGACATGTCTAAGGATGACTGGACGGAGTTGGATGAATTGGCTAAGTCATTATCAGATTGCACCTAACAAAATCAAATTTTCTTAAACTGTTGTGAATGAAACCACAACGCATAATTTATGGAAAAAGTTATGCAATGCTATGAGAAGGAGATTGTCTCAAACAAAATGTACCTAATGATGTTACTATTTGAGTTGCAAATGGAGGAGGGTACTAGTATTGCCTCCCACCTCAATGTGTTTAACATAATATTCAACCAAATGCAATAATAGAAATTGAATTTTACAGATGAGGTTAAGGTGATCATTGTTATGTGCATTGGCTACATCAATGGGATACCTTTAGGACAACTATCATGAGTGATTCAACTCTAGATGGTGAGCTGAAGCTCAATAATATTGTGGAAAGTTTATTGACTAAATAAATATATAAGAAAACCATGGACTAGGGTGAAAATGATTAGGCATTCGCAATTCAGGAAATAAGAGATAGAAAGCTGTAGGATCGTGGGCAATCATGCAACAAATCTAGGTCCAAAAAAGTTATTGAATGCTTTCATTTTGGTAAAAAAGGTTATATCGAGGAGGACTATTAATGAATGGAAGCGAGGGAAAAACGACATGAAGAAGGATGAAAAGAATCTAGATAAAAAAGAGGGAAAAGGCAAAGTGAAGATTGAGGAAGTGAATGCAGTAATTGCACATGAAGATGATAGTGAAGTGCTGCTTTCTTCTAATCTTCCTACAAATGTGTTGGTTGCATTAGTTTGACACTCAAACAAATATTGGATACTTGATTCTCACCCTTCTTTTCATGTAACTACTTATAGGGCATGGCTTTGTTCATAAGTTAGCAATATGTATGGATCTATCCACCTTGGAAATGACTATGTATGTAACCTAGTTGGTGTAGGAGATGTGCAGTTTTTATTTCATAATGGCTTGAACTTCACATTTAAGAATGTATGACATGTGCCAAAGCTCACAAAGATCTTGATTTCTATTGGTTATCTCGATGACTTGGGGTATTCCACTACCTTTGGTAGTCAGTCATGGAAAATCCACAAGGGCTCCATTATTGTAGCTAGAGGAGCCAAATGTGGAACCTTCTATCCTCTTCATGTATCCACTATAAAAGATCCTATAATTGCAATAGTCAAGCAAGTGAATGCATCTTTGTGGTATTGTTAGTTAGGTCACATGTCTAAGAAAGGAATGGAAATGCTTTCTCATTTGGGTTACTTGTTTGTTTTTAACTTTGCTGATTTTTCAATATGTGAGCATTGCATATATGGTAAACGTGCTCATTCAGCCCATAGAAAGCACTTAAAAAGAAAAAGAGTAAGCCACTTGACTTAGTACACAATGATATCTGTGGGCCTATGCCTACAAGGTCTTTAGGAGGGGCATCCTATTTTATCATGTTTATTGATGATGTGGCTAAAAAAGTGTGGGCTTTTTCTATAAGTGGAAAGATGATGCATTGTTTTGCTTTCAAAATTTTTTGGCACTTAGTAGAACATTAGTAGGAAAAGAGACTAAAGTCTCTTAGGACTAATAATTGTGGAGTGTATATCTCTCATGAATACAAAAACTTTTGTGACACATGTGGCATTAGGAGGGAGCTCATTGCACCTAGTAATTTGGCACAAAATGGTGTGGCAAAATGCATGAATAGGATGATTAATGAAAGGTTGTTGAGTATGCTTTCAAATGCTAGTCTTATTCAAGGTTTTTGGGTTGAAGCTTGGTGATGACTATATGTTTGGTAAACATGTCACCAATTACTACACTAGATGGTGGTATTCTTGAGGAGGCTTGGATTGGCAAGAAACCTTCATATGACCATTTAAGAGTGTTTGGTTGTGAAGCTTATATGCATATGTCAAAAGAAAAGTGTATTAAGTTAAGGCCTAAGTTACGAAAGTACATCCTTATATGCTATGGATAGAGTGGTGAAATGTATTATTGCCTTTGAGATCTAGAAGCAAGGAAGATCATGCATAGTAATGATATTATCTTCAATGAGAAAAATATGCATAAAATCCTAGTGCACCAAGTGTGTGGAGAGAGGGTGCAAGTGGTGCTTCTGCTAATAATGAGCAAGAAGCAAGTATATTTGTTGAATATCATGTTGAAAGCCCTATGGTGTCTCATGAGGAAAAAGCAGAGGCAGAAATTCTCACAAAGTCAGTCCATTGTGTTACAGAGATCTACTCATGTCTCTTGTCCCCTTGAGAGACTTTAGCTTGGGGTTGACTATGTGATGCTAACAGATTGTGGGGAGCCACCTTGCTATAAAGAGGCAATGAGTCGTGACGACAAGCTTAAGTGGAAGCTAGGTATGTAGGCAGAAATGGATTTATCATGAAAAATCAAACTGGGAGTTAGTTTCTTTGCCAAAGGGCAAGAATACTTTGTGATGTTGATTTACAAATTGAAAGTTACAATTGATAATGCCAAGATAAAGTACAAGGTAGGTTTGGTAGCCAAAGGCGTCAATAAGGTGAAAGGTATGGACTTTAATGAGATCTTTTCACCTATGGTGAAATTGATAGCTCTTCACAATGTGCTCGGCTTAGTGGCTAAATAAGATACAGAACTTATGTAGTTGGATGCCAAGACAGCATTCTTACATGGTGACCTTCATGATGAGATAGATGTATATGTAACAGCTGGAGGGATTTGTGAAAAATGGCAAGGAAAAGCTTGTTTGCAAACTAAGGAAGAGTCTTTATGGCTTGAAATAAGCCCCATAGGAATGATACAATAAGTTTAATGCCTTTATGCAGTCTCATGGTTGCAAGAGAAGTGAAACATACTATTGCTTATACACTAGAAAGGCTAAGGATGGCAGCTTGATAGTGTTAATCCTTTATGATGATATGTTGATAGTTGGGAAAAATATGTATGAGATTGATGCCCTGAAAAAAGGTGAATGGAAACCTTTTGAATGATGATATGTTAATAGTTGGGAAAGATGCCCTGAAGAAAAGGTTAATGGAAACCTTTGGAATGAAGGATTTGGAACATGCAAAACAAATTCTTGGTATGCACATAATCAGAGATAGAGCAAAGAAATTGCTTTATCTATCCCAAAAGTATTATGTTAACAAAGTGTTGCAATGTTTCAATATGGAGGGGGAAGGCAATTAGTATGCCATTGCCTCCATATTTGAAATTAAGTGCTAATGATTGTCCCAAATCTGATGAGAATAGGGCTGAAATGGCCAAGGTTTTGCATTCATCATGTATGGGTAGTCTTATGTATGCTATAATTGCCACTCACTTGGACATTACTTTTGCAATCTAAGTAGCAAGAAAGTATATGTCCAATCATGGCAAGAAGCATTGGGAAGTAGTGAAAGGAATCTTAAGGTACTTGAGTGGTACAAGGGATATGTGTGTCTCGTTTGGAAGGAGCAATAGTGGTGTAGTTGGATACACAAATGTTGACAATTGTGGTGCAAGGGATATGTGTGTCTCGTTTGGAAGGAGCAATAGTTGGATACACAAATGTAGACTATGCAGGGAATGTTGACAATTGAAAGTCAACGAGATGATATGTCTTTACCTTATATGGTTGTGCAATCTCATGGATGTCTTGTTTGTAAAAATGTATGACATTATCGACCACCATCAAGGTAGAGTATGTAGTAGTGAGACATACAAAGAAGTTATACGGCTTACTCATCTAGTGGGAGATTTGGGTCTTGGAGAAGACATGTTATTGTTCCATAGTCAAAGCTCGAGTGCCATTATGTAAGCATACATACTTTCTCACTAAGAGTTTACCATTTGAAAAGTTTGCACATTGCAAAGAGTTTATGGGTATTGGATGATGGTATCTCACATGTATTTACCTCACATGTTCTTCTATTCTTTTCTCTCCTAAAGGTACAGACTTTAACTGGGAGGTTGTTGGGGTAAAGGCTAATGCTAACCCTAACTATGCACATGTATACCCATCATTATTATTTAACTGTTAAGGTAATAAGGTATTGCTCACAATTGAGCTATTGAGGCACCAACAAAAAAGCAACTTCTCTCTCTCTCTCTCTCTCTATGCATTCTCAAACTTTCTGCAGCTCCATGAGATGCAACCTCTTACCTATGCTTAGAGTAATAAAAGAATGAATACATCCATAATCAATCAAGATTTTCAAGGAATTACCTATATGAGTTGCTATTATTTGGATAATAGAACATTAATGGTTGGCTCCTTTGTTCTCAATAGCGACATGTGTCATTCCTTGTTTGATGTCTTCTCCCATGTATACTCTTATTCTTTTAGTTGGCCTATCATAGAGCTCACCCAAGCTTTGACTGCTCTTCCTTGGCCGCCATGGCCTTTGGTTGTGTTCGCATTTCCATGACCATTCTGACTAATTGATTCGGATTAGGATTCTTGGGATGACTTGGGTTCTTGGAATGATTTGGGTAGTTACCCTTGAGGTGTCCAAATTTTTTGCATTGCTACCGCATTTCTTGTTGCTTAACCCCTAGGGACTTGGGTGATTATATTAGCCCACCCATTAGTCTTGGCATTATCTATGTGGGCACCATAGTTTAGATAATTTCTTTTATAATTGTTATTAAAGGTATGATTTCTGTAATTGCTTTGGGCAATCTCCTTGGCTATGGCTTTGGCTCATATGAAGACATGTCATTGGTGGTGTTGCATACTTACAAAGGCTCACAAAATTTGAGCAATAATATGTGAAGTTCAAGTTTAATTGACGAAGGTTGTAAAATTCATTCATCCTCATGGATTCAAAAGATGGGAATAAATATCCTCCTTTCATAGCTTCTAGGTACAAGAAGCTTCTCTTACCCCATTATCTTGGCACCATTATTTCCACCAAAGCTTAATCTCATTGATGAGATCAAGGCAAAAAATCATTGGTTGATTCACACTAGTGGTTTCAGTAGCCTCAAAGCAATTATCTATGGGTTTGATCCAAGGTTTTGCATCTTGTTCCACCTTGGAACCTTATCCATTAAACTTTAGTGCAAGTATGCATTAGAAGGATTTTCTTTTATTGTAGCTTTGTGTAAGTGTTAACCATGTCAAGCCTTGGTGATTCTACCTAAAGCACAAGTCAATATTTGGAATTAAGTTTCTCAAGAAGAAAATCTTCCTCTCTCACATGGATAAGAGCAAAATAATAATAGGATTTTTATTATGTCAAAATAGGGTTGGTATCCGAGTACAATATGAAGTTCTAATCATGAACTTCTTGTAATGGCAGCAATATAAAACTAGGAGGTTTTTTCTATTATTTCTAAGTCTCTTAAGGTGTTGGGTGGCAAAGAAGGGTAGTCCACAGGGGATGACTCGTATGATTTTGAAGATCATAAACCCAATGATACAAGGTCATCATATCCTTGTTAACAGTCACAATGTCATTGGTCATTTTGTGTTTTGAGTAGGAAGTAACATATTAGCTTCAACTCTTCCATCATCCACCAAATTATCTTGAGATCCACTCGAAGGTTTCAAATGGTCCCGATTAATAGTGAAGAAGATACATCATATTCCCCATGGCATCCCTTGATATCCACTTGGAGGTTTCAAATGGTCCTGATTAATAGTGAAGTTATAGGATATTCTCCATGGCATCCCTCGAAACAATCCTTACTAGATTAAGGTGAGCATGGGTTGAAAGATTCTTGAGAATTGTTATCATACTTTCTTGAAATTCTATATTTGAGGATTGGCAAGTTGATGCCAGGAGGCATATTCCACGGTGGATTCCGTGAGGTTTTACGGTGGATTCCGTAAACTTAGATGACCGGGGCTCATACGCAAAGAGGATTCTTTGTGCGAGAAGTTGATGGGGACGCCTGTCCTTTTCGGGCGTTTCATTAATTTAGTGTGTACATGGGTGATTCCATAGCGGGTGATTCCGCAAAGTGCATATTAAATTAATAAACGTTTATGAGTTTAGAGTGCGCACTCGTAATAAATTAAGGTTAGGATTTATTTCTAACCAGTTGATTTATTTATGTAGCTGAAGACTGCTAGGTATTCACTTTTGTCGGTTTAATTGTGTTATTTTACTAACGATTGTGAATGCTTCAGTTGATGTGTAGAGATAGCAGCAGTGGCGGAGGAAAGCATTGGAGTCTAGCGGGTTTTCGACCTTTCGACTATATTTTGATAGGCGCCACGCCTATATTTTGATTATGTCTATAGAGACATCGACTATTTATTATTATTTTGTATGCGCTTATGCGCCTGGATATGTTATTTTTATTTGGACATTGAGATTGGGCGTGCCAGACTCTTTGGGCACCGTCCATTAGCTTTATTTTCCTATTTTTGGTAGAAAGCAAACTCAAAAGCTAAAAGCTTGTCATATTTTTGTAATTGGGCTATTTTTGAGCAAAAAGATTGGAAATATATATTAAATACATGCTTTGTGAAGCGCTCACACAAGGCATGGGGGAGATTCAACCCAATTTGTCTCTTGTCTCATGTCGTGCTTGTTTTTACATTGATTTTTGTGCTAAAAAGTAGAGTGCTTTTGTTCTTGGGGACCTTTGGGAATTCACTACGTGAGCTACCTGCGTCCGATCTGCGCACCACTAGAACTGGCCGAAGGTACTCTAGATATCTCGTGAAATTTAAGAACCATCCTGTAGAAGAAGCACAATGGATGCACGCTAGAGACCTAAATGCTTTCCCCACTCTGTTAGCTCCACATTGAGCTAATAGCAATTGAGGTCAATTGCTATCCCACCCCGGGGGTATGATGCCAGGAGGCATATTCCACGGTGGATTCCGTGAGGTTTTACGGTGGATTCCGTAAACTTAGATGACCGGGGCTCATACGCAAAGAGGATTCTTTGTGCGAGAAGTTGATGGGGACGCCTGTCCTTTTCGGGCGTTTCATTAATTTAGTGTGTACATGGGTGATTCCATAGCGGGTGATTCCGCAAAATGCATATTAAATTAATAAACGTTTATGAGTTTAGAGTGCGCACTCGTAATAAATTAAGGTTAGGATTTATTTCTAACCAGTTGATTTATTTATGTAGCTGAAGACTGCTAGGTATTCACTTTTGTCGGTTTAATTGTGTTATTTTACTAACGATTGTGAATGCTTCAGTTGATGTGTAGAGATAGCAGCAGTGGCGGAGGAAAGCATTGGAGTCTAGCGGGTTTTCGACCTTTCGACTATATTTTGATAGGCGCCACGCCTATATTTTGATTATGTCTATAGAGACATCGACTATTTATTATTATTTTGTATGCGCTTATGCGCCTGGATATGTTATTTTTATTTGGACATTGAGATTGGGCGTGCCAGACTCTTTGGGCACCGTCCATTAGCTTTATTTTCCTATTTTTGGTAGAAAGCAAACTCAAAAGCTAAAAGCTTGTCATATTTTTGTAATTGGGCTATTTTTGAGCAAAAAGATTGGAAATATATATTAAATACATGCTTTGTGAAGCGCTCACACAAGGCATGGGGGAGATTCAACCCAATTTGTCTCTTGTCTCATGTCGTGCTTGTTTTTACATTGATTTTTGTGCTAAAAAGTAGAGTGCTTTTGTTCTTGGGGACCTTTGGGAATTCACTACGTGAGCTACCTGCGTCCGATCTGCGCACCACAAGTAGTCTAGTACATTATCTTGAATACAATGAATTGGGAGTAAGCATACTCAACATCTTATAAGACCATAATGCATCCATTGTCTTAGTCATCAAGAATTGTTAATGACTTGAAAAGGTTAGGGTACTTGTAGAGGTGCTAGTCCTTTGACTTAGTTCAGTCTATGGTAGAAATTCTATCAGGATGGATAATAGTACTATATTGACAATAGGCCCACTTTTTTCTCATCACAATTTTCTTATTTTAATATGTTTCACCTAATCCATTTGAAGATAATCATACTTATAAAGTCTGATTAGCTTAAGATCTTCAAACCATTTCAATAGTTAAGTGTGGGTTCCCAAGTTCTCAGGAAGGCTTACAACCATGTGGAAGTAAAGATTAGCCTACCCCTAAGCCATGCTCTAACCATAGTCTCTCCACAGACTAAGGAATGTTGAAGGGCATGTCTTCTCTAAGCTACTCATAACATTCTCTCAAAATTCTAACACATATGATTGACAAGCTGTTGTATATATGACTTCAAAAATCAATTGCATATGATAGAATTTATCACTTATATATATTGAAATAACAACATTATTTAGCACAAGCACATCTCACAAGTTTCTTACAAGAATAGTAAGGATTCCCCTTATTAATGCAATAATGGTTAACAAAACTTTTGGCTCAAGGTTGAGCTATGGGTCATTTATGCTATCATCTCATAAACCTCTTCTTTATCGAATTGATTAGGATTTTTGTCCTCATAAGTTGGTGGCATGAAATTGATAAATAACATATTTCTTGGATGCTTCATGATATCCCTAGCATCCAACTCCTAAAAAGTAGGTTTTGTGGAACAATGGCCACCTTTTCCTTTGGTGCTATTTGTGTCACTTGTTGATAGATCCATAATCTCTCAAGCACTAGCTTATTGTTGATATTAAGAAATAGATCCTCGTATGTAGCATACATATAATACATGCTGACTATCTTTAAACTTTTTGCCTAATGAGCTCTCTATAACTCATATTGGAGTAGGCAGTTCTCCAACCTACATAGATTCTCATGTGACGGACTATGGCCAAAAGTCCAGAATAAACTAGCCCCCTTGAGAGCATAGACCATTTAGAGGAATAAATATCTTATCTGTAATCTCAAACATGGCTTTTCGGTATAGATAGTCATTCAAACTATGGGCCATTTGGCACATCAAAGGGCTCCCAATATAGTTAGGAATCCACATCACAAGTTGTCTATGATTGCTTAGTCCCCAAGTTTGACTTGTTAGACACTAACAACTTCCAATCTAAGAAGGGAAACAAAATAGTCATAGCATGTAACTACAACCACCACAACACACTTTGCCAAAGAATGTGGCTCAAGTACTTCCAAAAAACAAGTATGGAAACAAAGTCAAATAGCTCAATTACTCTTTCCAATTTGAAGGTTCATGACACGGGTTACTTTTGCCTGTTGTTGCCACCACCAACTCTAGACCCATGTTGATCAAATGATCACTTGTTATTAATCCAAAGAGGCAAAAATCTATAGAATTCCAAACAAAGAAGTGGAATATTTGGTTTCAGGATTATAAATTTTGAACTCCATTCTATCTTTTTACGTACTTTAAGTCTACAAGGTACATATTGAATTTTTTCCATTTGTAACTTGTGAATATGATACTCTTATACTTTTATAAAAATTAAGTGAAAGATAAGTTCAATCCCATGCAAATTGTAATAAGATTTGCAATGGTTGTAGAGGTTGCAAGCTTGAAGTCGAGTATACAACAAGTAGGATAGGCAAAAGTGGAAAGGAGTAGAGAGTGCCCAATCCTAAAATGAGGCCTTAACACATATAATATCTAAAAATTGATAGAGCTCATTATGAGCTTCTACGTGTTTATCTTCTCTTCCACTAAGCTTTCAATGTCCATAGCTTGAGAGTGAGGAACTAGTGGGGAGTAAAGCTCTATCGTCACTTGCACATCCATATCCCTTTTTGCTTCCATAGCTTAAGAGGGTAAGAGGTTGAGTGAGGGAGACAACAAGCGAGGGACTAGTGTGAAAAATCTCATCATCATCATCTTTGTCGTCGTCATCACTCATCGTCGTCATCGTTGTCATCATCATCATGATCATCATCGTCTTCCCCGTCATCGTCGCCATCGTCATCGTCGTCACTCGTGGTCGTCATCATCATCATCATCATCATCTTCTTCTTCTTTTTCTTCTTATTCCTCCTTTTCTCTATTCTCTTCCCATGACTTAGAGAGGCACTTGCATATGATTGAAGATGGAGCAATGGCTGCTTGAGGAGTATCACTTGAATCATGAAGCCACTAACATATTCTCTTCCACTCAAAAAAAAAGGGTGGAGATGTAAGTTAGGCGAGTCTACTATAGCCTCGTGAGATTACTTTGATTGCTTTCTTTCATGAGATTGAAAGCATATGAGCCACCTATGTGAGAGGTAGTTTGAGCCATAGGAATGTTGAACTCTTGTCAAAGGAATAAGAGCTTCATTAATATCCCATTGTGAAGCATAGCCATGATATTGTTGTTCCAGTTGGGACATAGCTAGAATCAACCCAATCTAAGGTGCTCATGTTCTTATTGTGTGGAGAAATAGGACATATAGAGGTTCTTGAGATATTATGGAATGGTGAGGAACCACTCTCACACTCACATGATTTTCCTACTCCAAAACACATATGGCTAGGTAGGAGGCCAAATAGGAAGACAACCAATTTGGGGGAGAAGATAACTTAGAGTAGAGGATAAAATAGAGTAGATCCAACTATTGGAAAAAGATTAAAAAGAAACCTTTAAAAATCTCATTTTCAATCTTTTATATGCTCAAGTTTGGCATTTTGATTAGTAGATATCTTCCATAGTCAAGTGGTTTGCATTAATAGATATGCTTGAAACATTGGTTGAAGTACATGTGGTAATCGACTAAGTTGAGGTTCACCAAGATTACTCCAACTCCACATGACCAGAGAGACCATTTATCATCATTATGAATGTATACCATGAATGATGCCTTCTCTCACCCACAATAAAAAAGCAATGTGATTTCTTAGTATTCACACTACTAACAAACAACATCGTGACTATAAGAGAAAAGCTAGGTTTCATATCTATGCTTGCTCTTTTATTTCCATGCCTTTTGTTATTTTGACTACACCATCTTAACCATGGCTATAAGAAACACAATATTTGCTTGTCTTTTCATTTCCCACAAAAATTAGCTGTAATTTATCATTCCTCACATTATTAGACTACATGTAGATGAGAGAAGTGAGCCACCATTGTTGACTATTGAAGACTGAACATGATTATTAACCATACTTCACCAAGATTTCCAGGTGCTTGATTGCTACCACTCTAGCCACAATGATACTAATCAACGAGACATCACTTGTTACTTTAGGAACTACATAAATTGCTTGCAATTATCCAACACCACTTGAGCTCTCGTTAGTAGAGACACAATCACCACAAATTGCCAATGTTACATCACCATGACTATTGATCATACACTTGACTATTGGAAAGGGCACTTAGACCTTGCCAACTACCGCACCCTATCAATAGTGTAATTGATTGCATGCCATGTTGCACCTAAAGGAGTGGCTTAAGATTGAACTTCCTTTATAAATGTACCACTCTTACTTTTTTGAAACTGTAAAATTGCAAGTGAACTTATCTCCAATATAGTAGATCATAGTTGTTGATGCCACTCTTTGAATATCTCTCATAGCTTATTTAGTTGTATAAACTCCAATAATTGTGTGTGAATCTTGAAATTGGCTTTAGATATTTACATTAAAAAATTATGGTTGGTTCAAGGAATAGAAAAGGATTGTTTGGTTATATCGGGAAATACCAAATTGTGAGCACAAGTAAAGATTGGATGAGCACTTAATGCGAAGCATGCATGCTTGATGACTTCAATTGCTTGATAACTTGAAACTAGTAGGAGTTATCTTGATGGGGATGATTGCAACCTAAAGAATATTAGGAGGCTAAAAGTGCCAAGATAAAGCAAGGGCACATTGAACCAAAGCAAGAAACCTAAAACAGAAGGCTAAGAGATTACAATGACAAAAAAAGATCAAATCAAGAACTTAGCTCTCAAAGAAGAGACCAATATCTACACAAACAAGGGAGTAACTAATTTGTAGAGCTTAATCCTTATGTAGGAAGACCTTCATTGACCAACTTGAATCATTAGAGCCTAAAATTGGTTCATGAAATCGAGAAGTGGACTAGAGAGACCCAACCTTAGTGATAAGTTAGTCTCTAGGTTTTCAATGAGAAGAATAAAAATAGGAATTCGAAAGCATCCCCATCTGAAAATTAATTGTGAACAAGAGTGAGACTTAGATACCTTGAAACTAGTAGGAGTTATCTTGGTGGGGATGCCTGAAACTTACAAAGTATTTGAGGCTAAAAGTGACAAGACAAAACAAGGGCACATTGAACCAAAGCAAGAAACCTAAAAGAGAAGGCTTGTCAAGAATCACGTGGTGGGGGGACTTGCTTGAGCTGCTGTGCCAAACACACACTGTATACACAAGAGGAAGCTCACTCAAGAACACAAGAAGAGAGATGGAGGCCAAAACATTTTCTTGCTGATTTTTTCTTCTTCTTCCACACACTATACAATGTACACAAATTATAGATAAGATACAACATAAAAGAAAGTGACCTACTAAGTGAAACAATGCATAACCGACTACACTAATCGACTGGCGCTATGTCTTTGCTGTTAAAAATGTCGGATCTAAGCTAGTTGGCTATGGTGGGTGCAAATCATAGAAACGATACATGATAGAGAGAAGAGATTGTAACTCAAGTGAATTAGGTTCCAAGATAGATTAGCTTGGACTCATAAACACAATCTTGAGTGACTCAAATTGAAAGTACCATTCTCCTTAAAATGAGTGTCAACCAAGTACATGCATTTATAGCTTTTTGGATAGTACCACTGTACCTCTCTGTGCATATGGGATTTTGGACATCTCTTCTTAGAGCTTCTAGAGCATACATCTTTGTCATATCTCTCATACAAAGCCACTTATGGGCAAGCCTCTTTTGGGCACACATTCAGCCTCTATGGGCATACATCATTTGCTATTCTCAACACCCCCCCTCAAATGATGAGTCTCTACCCTTGCTGGCTTTTGCCCCCCCTACATGTAAACATGGACCAGGAGACTTGCTCTTTGGCAGCCTAGTCAAGTTAAGGCTTGAAACTTTACATTCTTGGTAAGGGTTTTAAATCCACTGTGGGAAATAGATCCACTCGGGGAATTCAAGATCCTCTATGGGAATTTTTTGCAAAAACATTTTGTTGGTTTGCAACAGCGGAGTATTTGATCTTTTTTATTTCCTTCATGCTTCTTTGGCATTCTTTGATCTTCTCGGTCTTCTTGGTTTTCTATTTCAGTTTTCGATTTTTGTTGGTCTTGGTCTTATGCTCTTCATCTTTGACTTGTTCTTCATTATCTTGTGCTCTAGTCTTCTTTGTGAGGTCCTTTTGGTCTTCTTTCTCAATGAGTTTGAGATGGATACAAATAGGTACATTGTTGTGACTTGACATGACTTGTTGAACCATTACATAAATCTTGGGATACATAGATTTTGGGATTCCATGTGGCTTTGCAAGACATATACATTTCTCTTTGCATAGCTTTAGATGGACTCTCTCTACCTCTGTCTCTCTATTGGATGGGGTTAATTGAGTTTTAGGTATGTTGATGGTCAGAACCCCATTCTCCATGTGGACACTCATCTCCTCAGGCTTGGCGTTGTCACACTCACTTAAAAGGCTTAAGAGATTAAACACAATCCAAGCCTTCACAGTTTTGAAGCTTTTGAAAAAAATATCAGGGGTGAACTTTTGTGCGGCACCCATGCTGCCCTTGATTTTCATTTTGCCTTTGATAAATGCCATCTGCCCACTCATTTTTTCGGTGGCCATAGAAATAAAGTCATCATTGGCGAAGGAGAAAGGAGCATCAGACCTGCCATCATATGTACCCTTACAAACTTTTCCATTCTTCAGATCAAGGACAAAAAACTCCTCATATTTTCCCAACTTGTGATGTGCGATATTGATCTGATAGATGAAGCCGACCTTGAACAACAGATCCTTGCCTAGATCTGTGGCGACATGCTCGCTCATTTGCTGGAGGAGAGCGGCGAATTTGAGCTTGGAGTCAATCTTAGAAGTCATGTCTGGATTCTTCTTCTTCTTAGAAGCCTCAGCACTTGCAGACTTCTTTTCGCCATCTTCCTTTGTCTCAGCTTCTCTCTCTATCAACAGCCTCCTTCCACACAATAGCAGACTTTCTTGGCCATGCCTCCACATGGCAAACCAGCGCGCTACCTGCCTCCTGGCCTCTCGTGCTTCATTTGTCCCAAACCAGAAGTTATTCGGTAGCTTTGCTACGTCCTTGCTTGTGGAGTATTCTACGGAGCAGTTGGTTGAGGGATCTGATTCCATGGGAAGCTCTGACATGCCTTCTTTCCCTTTTAGCTCTTTCCTTTTGACGCCTACAACATGCTCCTTTTTCTTGCCAAGATTGTTGTATGTTGCAGCATTCGTGCCTCTTCTGTAAAGGTTTTGCAGCTCCTTGGTTTCTTGAGCTAATCACTCAGTCGCGGTTAGCAGTTTCTTGGCCTTTGCATGGGTTCCCTTCTTACCATGTTGTTACAAGGTCTTCTGGATAGGCTTCGGTCCGTTTTTGCCCTTTGGAGCAAGTCTGAAATCCTCCTTGGACTCCCTTGATGACAAGACGAAAGGTTGTAGATTGTTTCCTGAGATGTTGGGTAGATTCTTTGAGTGGACAATGGGAAACTAAAACCAAAATCTATTCGTTCAACAAGCCCAACAGAGAGAAGGATTTCTAAGCCTCTTTCTTGGCCGTAGGTGACCTAAGATATGGATATGGCAGAGGGCCTTAAAGTAGGTTCAACTCCTACTATCCATTTACATTAGAATGTGGCTAACTAATGATGTTAGAAGTAGCTCGCCATGCTAGCTTGCCATGGCTCTGATACCATGTTAAAAATGTCGGATCTAAGCTAGTTGGCTATGGTGGGTGCAAATCATAGAAACGATACATGATAGAGAGAAGAGATTGTAACTCAAGTGAATTAGGTTCCAAGATAGATTAGCTTGGACTCATAAACACAATCTTGAGTGACTCAAATTGAAAGTACCATTCTCCTTAAAATGAGTGTCAACCAAGTACATGCATTTATAGCTTTTTGGATAGTACCACTGTACCTCTCTGTGCATATGGGATTTTGGACATCTCTTCTTAGAGCTTCTAGAGCATACATCTTTGTCATATCTCTCATACAAAGCCACTTATGGGCAAGCCTCTTTTGGGCACACATTCAGCCTCTATGGGCATACATCATTTGCTATTCTCAACATTTGCCAGCTGTAGGTAGGTGTAACAAACTAAATATAATAAGTGATAAGTTAGTGGCCATGTGAGTATCATAATGACCACCAATGTGCTAAGTGTAGACGTGCAGACTCATCTAGCCAGGCGGTCCATCATCAATGTCCGCACGTGTTGAGCTTGCCATCTCAACACTCCCCCTCAAGCTCAACTCTATCTCTGCAATAAGCTTTGGAACTTTCGAAGCTTCTCTGCACCCAATGCCTTGTGTGAAAATGTCAGCTATTTGATCCTGTGTGCTGACATATACCAAGTCAATATCTCCTTCTGCAAGTACATTCTCTCTCACGAAGTGGTAGTGCATCTCAATGTGTTTTGTCCTAGCATGGAACGCTGGATTCCTAGCTAGCTGTATGCTGCTCATGTTGTCACAATGAATGACAACTGGACCATCTCCTTGCATATCCAAGTCACCTAATAACTTTTGCAACCATACCATCTCACATGCTGCCATAGCAGCACCTTTGTACTCAGCCTTTGTACTCGATAAAGCAATTGTAGGTTCCTTTTTGCTGCTCCATGTAGCTGCTGCACTACCAAGGGAAAACATGAATCCACTTGTAGATCTTCTGTCTGACATGATACCAGCCCAATCTGCATCTATGTATCCAAAGACCTGTACGTCCTTACCTGCCTCATAAAAAAGTCCATAATGTAAAGTAGACTTCACATACCTCAATATACGTCTAACTACATCCAAATGAGGCTTTCTACGCATCTACATAAACTGACTAACAAGGCCAACAACATAGCTCAAGTCTGGTCTTGTGATAGTCATGTAAATCAAACTCCCTACTATCCTCTTGAACATAGTAGGGTCTTCTATCTCATCCCCAACATTAGCACTTAGCTTCACATTTTGCTCCAATGGTACTTAAAGAGGCTTACATGCTGTCATACCATACTTGGATAACATATCCAAGCCATACTGTCTTTGGGATAATCAAATACCATCATCACATCTGATCACCTCAATACCAAGAAAGTATATCAGCTCACCCAAATCTTTCATCTCAAACTTCTTCTTCAAGAAGTCCTTAACTTCAGCAATCTCAGTGTCACTGTCACCTGTAATAATCAAGTCATCCACATAGATGACTATGATGACCAAACCTGCATCTCCCTTTCTCACATAAAGTGAGTGATCAGCATCAGAAATAAAAAATCCAATATTGACAAGATACTCTCCAATCTTGTCAGACCATGCTCTAGGTGCTTGCTTCAGCCCATAGAGCGCCTTCTTTAACTTGCACACATATGTGGGATGCTCTAAATCCTCATAACCTGCTGGCTGCTCCATATACACTTCTTCTTGCAATTCACCATGCAAGAAGGCATTCTTAACATCCATTTGCTGCAAACTCCAACCTTTGGCTGATGCCAAGGCAATCACACACCTAATAGTTACCATCCTAGCATCTGGACTAAATGTCTCTTCATAATCTATGCCATATGTTTGAGCATAGCCTTTTGCAACCAGCCTAGCCTTATACCTGCTAACTGAACCGTCTGCATTATGCTTGACTTTGTAAACCCACTTACATCCAATAACTTTCTTACCCTTAGGTAAGGCTACCAAATCCCAAGTCTTATTGGCTTCTAATGCAGCCATCTCCTCATCCATTGATGCATCCCAATGAGCATGACCAACGACATCCTCAAAACAAGTGGGCTCAACATCCTCAACTAGTTTCACCATATAAGTATAATGGTGAGCTGCATAACCTTCAAAACCAAATCTTTTAACAGGGTATCTGACCTTGCTAGATTTGCGTACCGTCGGATCACTCAATGGAACCTTTACATTACTATGAGCTCTCTGTACACTTGGTGTTCTGACTGAAGGAATACCAAGCTCATCATCCAAGCTCTCCGAACCACTAGAATCTCCATCCAATCCCAAATGATTGGTAGATGCATCATTACCATCCAGTACTTTCTTCTTTCCTTTGTCCTTCCCTGTAGCACTTATAGATCCACCTGAAGATGTGGGGCTACTTCTTAGTCTCCCAGACCAAGGGATCACTGTAGGTGTAGTACCAAATGATATTTCTGGTCCACTAAGACTCTGTGATTCTTGTTTATCTTTCTACACATAGCTGTCCTGATCATTATCATCATCCAAAACATCACCAGTAGGTGTATACCAACTTCCCATCTCATCAAAGATAACATCCTTGC
The DNA here is from genome assembly GCF_053477565.2 of Lygodium microphyllum. Classification (NCBI taxonomy): domain Eukaryota; kingdom Viridiplantae; phylum Streptophyta; class Polypodiopsida; order Schizaeales; family Lygodiaceae; genus Lygodium; species Lygodium microphyllum. The sequence goes on from NC_141142.1 coordinate 133,178,266, forward strand.
TCACTCTGAACTCACCTGTGATAGGGTTATAACAGCGATACCCTTTCTGCTCTAAAGAATATCCAATAAAAACACATTTTTTTGCCTTTGGATCAAGCTTCTTCCGTAGCTCATCTGGCACATGAATGTATACAACACATCCAAATGCCTTCAAGTGCGATACATCAGGCTTCTTGCCAGTAAAGCATTCTTCAGGAGTCATCCCATGAACTGCAACTGTGGGAGTTCTATTCATAATGTAAACATCAGTATGGACAGCCACAGACCAAAAATGTTTGGGCATATTCTTTTTAGCCATTAATGCCCATGCAACTTCTGCAATGCAACACCATTTTGCTATGGGGTATACTTGCAAGTAAATTGCCTCTTTATCCCATGAGTCCTTAAGAAGCCACTGAACTCATTAGGGAGGTACTCTCCCCCTCCATCTGATCTCAAGCACTTTACTTTTAAGCCTGTTTCTATTTCAACAGATGCCTTAAAAGATTTGAAGTGCTCAAACACATCACTTTTTTCCTTCATGATGTATACCCATAACTTTCTTGAACAGTCATCAATAAATGTGAAAGTATTTGCTGCCACCAAGAGATACATTCTATGTAGGCCCCCAAACATCTGTATGTACTACATCAAGTATATTTCTGCTCACTTCTCTATCATGCGAGAAGGGTTGTCTCGCTTGCTTACCAAACTAGCATGCTTCGCAGACTTTATGCAATTCTGCAAACTCTAAAAGAAGGCAACCCTATAACCAATCCTCTGGACTGCATTAATTTCAGCCTTTGCATATTTGCATGCCTAATACGTTTATGCCATATTTTAATATCTGCAACTACTTCTTTTCCTTTAGCATACATAGCAGCATCCATTGCAGGAATTCCAGCATCTAAAGTGAACATTCGGCCAACTCTACTTCCTTTTGCGACCAACCTGCACTTATCATTAAAGTCTTCTACAAAACAACCTTTTGCATTGAATCGGACGTGCAACCCCTACTCTACCATTTGGCGAACAGATACTAGATTCTTTGTAATTGATGGCACATGTAATATGTCTGTCAGACTCTTTGTCTGGCCATCATAAAAGGACAAGGGAACCTTTCCAATGTGTGAAATTGGGTGGCACGAATCATCATCTGTTTGCACATAACCTGGGTTTTGTAAATCCTGCATCTCTCCAAACCATTCAACATGACTGGTCATATGATTAGATGCACGTGAATCGACATACCATACATTATTATGTGTCCCCTTTCATGTAATTGCATTCATCATATGCTGCATAACAAACAAATACTCATTTTTGTCTTCATTCTGTCGTGAAGACGATGCATAGTTTACTTGCTGCAATTTACCACCGCGAATATCATCCTTCTTTGCATAGCAATGGGCTGCAATATGGCCTGTTTTGCCACAATAATGGCAAACAATAGCAGAATTTCCAAAATCTCTATTCTGCCATCCACCTCTTTCTCTAGAGCTCCCCCTGCCTCTAAAGTTTCCTCTGCCTCCAGAAACCTGCATTTCACCAAACTATTGATTGAACCTGTTTTGCTGATTATCACCAGCACGTCCCATACCATGGCCTCTCGAAGAGGATCTACCATGTCTCCTTCCTGAACTTGAGTAAAATGCTTGGACATGTTCACCATTTATTTTAGACGAATCACCTTGCATATTGATCTCTTCAGCAATCATGAGAGAGATCAGCTCATCAAAATTTGGAAGTGGCTTCCGTACATATACTGAAGTAACAAATAATTTCCATGCCTTCTCATTGTTAAGGCCACTCAGAGTGGATGAAACCAAATCCTTATCATTCGGCATTGCATCAATCACTGCTAAAGCATCTGCAGTGCTCCTCACCTTCAACACATACTCATTGACAGACATTTTCCCTTTCTTCAAGGCATTCAACTCTTGCTTGAGTTGAATCTTTCGTGCCTTTGTATTTATTGAAAACATGCTCTCAAAAATTGTCCAAGCTACATGTGAAGCTTTTGTATTCGTGTTATGTCCTAGCATAGTATTATCAATTATTACAGATAGCCTGTACATCACCTTTTTGTCTTTCACATTCCACTCTTTCCATGCTTTTAACTCATCTGCAGTCAGAGGAATACCCAGCTCTGGCTCCTTTTCCTCACGTGAGACAAACTCATAAAGGCCCTTTCCAATGGGGAAGTTCATCACACGGAACTTCCATGAAGGGTAGTTGTTCTTGTCGAGTCTCAATAATGGGATTTCCACTGTTCTCTGCCATTATCACAAATCATTGATTGTTCAATAGTACATGTAATCTGCAACCTGTTTGTAGATAAACCTTATGTTTGCTTCCTGCAAACACCTCAAAAATTATAGATTTGCAATCTATAACCTGCGCATCCACTTTCAGTCAATTAAAAAAAAATCACATTGTACCCTGAAACTGCTGTCCGCAACCTTGAGGCTCTAAAATGGGGCCTGAAATGACCTCATACGCCAAAAATAACAGTGGGAAGGCCCTAAAGGGCTGATTTGCAGAACATACAGTGATCTACTCGCACACCAAATCTCATAGCAATCTGAGATTTTTGCTCGACCCTGCTTCCAGTGCCTCCACAAGCACTATCCAAGAGAGAGAGTGGAAGAATGGGAGAGCTTCTTACCCATTGCTTGCTTGCTCGAACCTTACTTCTTCTCCTTTACTTTAGCCTTCGAAATTAGTCTCTCTCAGTGGCGTGGCTCTGATACCATGTCAAGAATCGCATGGTGGGGGGACTTGCTTTAGCTGCTATGCCAAACACACATGATATACACAAGAGGAAGCTCACTCAAGAACACAAGAAGAGAGATGGAGGCCAAAACATTTTCTTGCTGATTTTTTATTCTTCTTCCACACATTATACAATGTACACAAAGTACATATAAGATACAATATAAAAGAAAGTGGCCTACTAAGTCAAACAGTGCATAACCGACTACACTAATCGACTGGCGCTATGTCTTTGCCAGCTGTAGGTAGGTGTAACAAAATAAATATAATAAGTGATAAGTTAGTGGCCATGTGAGTATCATAATGACCACCAACGTGCTAAGTGTAGACGTGCGGACTCATCTAGCCAGGCTGTCCATCATCAATGTCCGCATGTGTTGAGCTTGCCATCTCAACAAGGCTAAGAAATTACAAGGACCAAAAAAGATCAAGCCAAGATTATCTAATCCATTTGGCCTCCTAAAATCATGAACAAGAGTGAGACTTAGATACATTGAAACTAGTAGGAGTTATCTTGGTTGGGATGGCTAAAACCTAGAGTATATTAGGAGGCTAAAAGTGACAAGACAAAACAAGGACACATTGAACCAAAGTAAGAAACCTAAAAGAGAAGGCTAAGAGATTACAAGGACCAAAAAAGATCAAATCAAGAACATATCTCTCGACGAAGAAGAGACCATTATCTACACAAACAAGGGATTAACCAATTTGTAGAGCTTAATCCTTGTGCAAGAAGACCTTCATTCACCAACTTGGATTATTAGACCCTAAATTTGGTTTGTGCAATTAAGATGTGGATTAGAGAGTAACAACCTCAATGATAGATAAGTCTCTAGGTCTCCAATGAGAAGAAGAACAATTGGAATTTGGAAGCATCCCCATCCGACAACTAATTGATCAAATTATTGCGACAATTGATTGACCAAATTACCAAGTTAGTCAACCAAAAAGTAAATCTATGTCAAACTAGTGGGATGTGAAAAAAAAATTTGGAGAGGTTCCATGAGACCTTGGGGAGCCCTTGGAAAGCTTTAGAAAAGTAATTTACTTTTATTATGACACAAACTTTAAGTGGCTATCCACCATAAGCTATAGACCTTGAAAGACCATTGTTGAAACTGATCATAGAGATGTAGAGAGAGAGAGAATTGTAATGCAAATAGAAATGCATGACATCAAGAGATCCCCAAACTTGGTTGTGGACAAATCCAATGACTCCTTGTTGAACTTGGTTCAAATGAATTTCACTTTTTGGTAATCTAGTGTAATCCAAGCTGGCTCATAGATGGCCAACACCTTACTCATAGGACTAGGGATAGCACTTGTACCAAAAAGCAATCTAAGATACCCTTTATTTGGGATAACTTGCTTAGCAGAAGATGGCTTTGTGGCACTATTGCCATAGGACCAACCGTCCATTTGAAGGTGGAGTTTATCTTTGAGATGTTCGTTCTCTCGAAGAGATTATAACTCTTGACCTCATATATCAGATGAGAGAGTAGAGCTTGAAGTGTTTTGGCCATGTGTTATTTTTGAGGAGACATAATCTAAATAGTTGCTATAAATGTATGGGATTTGTAGTGGTTTCATCATAGCAAGAAGATGTCAATTATATGAAAAAAAGTCATACCAGTAAGTTTCATGGCATACAACTCTAAGTGGCTGGCCATTATCATCGAAAGCAAAGTGGGGAAAATTGGAATCATAAGCCTTTAAAGCTAATAGAAGTGCTATGTTGCTAGAAGTGATGCTCCAGAAGCGGAAAGTCAAGGGCTATTGACAATCAATGCTTCATGCAATTTCAAGAGCATCTATCTTGGTAGAGACTTTTGATGCTATGCAGATGTGATGTTTTGGTTTATGGAGTCGTTTTTTTCCATTTGAAATAGATCATTGTGAAGGGTAGTGTGAGGTTTTGTCCTTGTGTGTAGAAGATCTTGAACTCTTGTTGGGTGGTTGGGTGGTGGTATTGGGATAGTTAATATCAATTTTCCATGTCTTTTTGCAGCTAAGTGGAAGCTAGCAAGATTGTTATGATTCAAATTAAGGTTCTTAGAGGCTATTATCAAGCCACAACCTATTCATGTGCTCCTTTTTCTCACACACCTTGGGGTTTTGTGAGGGGTTTATCCTCGATCACTGCTCACAATACAATGCTTACATAAAGTCTGCTTGCACATCACCTGCACCTAGTGCATTACTGCACTACAAGCCCACCTAGGTACAGCTTGTGCTTAAGCATGTTGTACCCCTGCCATACATACACCTAGGCATATCACATAGGCTAGGCCCAAAACCAAGCACACTAGGCACATCTTAGCATACACACGCACCAAGAGTGCTCTCTACCATTGCACCCACACACATTGCTTTAGTGTAATACAAGTAGGTGCAAACACCACCAATACCTCTAGTGTACAATCTTACACACCATTCTTGTTTGCCTAATGCAGTCCTTTGGGATTCAAACCATAGGACACACATTCCCAACTTTAGAACATCTTCCAGTGCACTATTATAATCCCTTAGGGCACTAACTTAGTGTGTTAGCGTGCAACACCAGTATGTAGCATCCAAGAAATACATGCACTAGGGTAGCACATCCGTTCATTACACACATGCACATACCTCATGAACTAGTACATCATTCCAACCACTTGTATACAAGGACTAGTGTGCACCTAGTATATGCACTTGTTATATAGGCATGGACATGCAGGTAATCCCCTAATATACTACTATCACACATGCATATGCAACTTAGCTCACACACTCAAGCATTAGTAGTTGCATGTGCACATGTTAATCCACGTACTCATCCTAGGATCTATAGCCTAACATCCACCTTTACATCTCACATTCACACGCATTAGGGGAGTTTTGAGGTCTCGAAAATGCCTTATAAGTGATTCTAGAGAGATAAAATATTTTAGAAAATAAAATCATTTTTAGATTTTTAAAAACTTTTATATTTTGGTAAGTAAATATAAAAAAATTGTTAATAAGTCATTGTCGCGATATTCTCATGGTCACATCAAACCTAGAAATCTAGGCCGCCATAAAGGTGACAAAGATTGTCATAATGAAGATCTTACTCATCCTCATTAAAGTGAAAACTAATATTCAATTTGAACTTTGTTCGATGTTTGATTACTTCCCTTCATTCTCACTCTCTTCTTTCTTTCCCATTCTTACTAGTTTCTTCTTTATTTTCCTTCTTGTTTCTAATTCGCAAAGTTTTTCAATCCAATTTTCTAATCACATCCTTAGCTATGGATTAGTTATCCAATGATCTCTGTAGCTCTAGTAAAAAACCTCTCTATCATCTTCATATTGAGTTGGATAGTGAGTATGAACCAATAAAGAAGAGAAAAAAACCACTAGTATTACAGAGTCTACAAAACATATACTCAGGTTTGAAGGAAAGAAGAATCTCGATCTTTGGTTAGATGGGAGGCTATAAACCAAAGATCCTAGCAAAAATAGAACTTTACTTTTTTATAATAGCTCTTCATTGTTGAGGTTCATTGGTGATGGTTATAATGGGTTTCTAGGTTATACACTTAACTTGGTTGCAAAAAAGGATGTCCTCAAATTCAGGAATGATCTTTTATCAAAAGATAACAATGAGTTACTGTAGAAGCTAGAGGGCTGTCAATAGAGGATTCATTTGTTGGAGAAATTGATTAAATCTTATCAATGAAAGCAAACTATTTTAGGGCTTTGAAATCGACAAAAGGTTCTTAGAAATATTGAGAGTCTCAGACGAGAAGGAGGTGGATGTAGTAAAAGAATCCAAGTAGCAAGGTATATTTTTTTCAACTTTAGAGATATTAAATATGACTTTGTTTATAATTAATTGTATTGATTTGTGACGTTGCTTTTGTTTAGGTCTCTTCTTTAACCAAATGTAAGTGAAAGTGATTCTTTGAAAGTATCTTAATTTTATTATCATCTTATTTCTTTAGTAGTTTCAAAATATATTTTGAAGAAGAAGAAATTTAAAAAGGCAAAGAAACAATGCTTGGAGTCATTTATAAAGGATCATTCTTTGGATATTGAGTTAATGCAAAAGACACTAGATAATATTGGTTTCAGTTGAGATGCTTATATACAAAATTTTCAGCTTTTACAGTCAAATATGAAGCAAGGACAAGTATGTAATTGCATACTTCCAAGGCCATATGTGGTTAGAACTATTAGACGACAAAGAGTGAATAACAAAGTGATGGAGATTCTGGGTGAGCCTTACCATATCAAGGAAAGCTTCAAGGGCAAGAAAAAGGAAGTGGTATTCAATGAATTTAACAATATTTTCCTTGACTTGCCCACCCTACAATGTTTAATGATTAGATTCTATGACTTGTCACTAGAAGAGGCACAAGGAGTGGCTAGATTTGTGGTTAAACTTGATGAAAGTGAGATTCTAAAATGCACAAAACTAGAGAGGGTCTCTATTACTTGATGAATATAGCACTTTTATCAAATCATTGCAACCACTCAATGTCATTTAGTGTTCAATCGGAACACAACATCTGGTGTGGCTAGGAGCACTCGAAGTAGATACAGAGGATTTGATATATTGTATTGGGTTTTTCATCAAACACCAATACCTGATGTTATTAAGAGACAACAAGCAGGAGAAGAGCTATTTGTTGAAAGATTTGGAACTTTAAGATTGAGTGGCACATAGCTGGTGACTTAAAGACACTTAAATGTATGTATAATATATCAAAGGGAGCCAACTCTCGATCTCCTTGCCTATATTGCACGTCACCAACCATAGAGTTGAACTCAAGCAATTGGAATAGAGCTCCCTCTAGGCACAACAAGGATCCACAGTTTAACCTAATATTTGGAAAACACTGGACAAAGTATTCTTTTATTGTGATAAAACTGAGTGGAATGATGATGATCTCAAAGACTTCAAAAATCAATTGAAACTTTTTAAAAAGGCAATGAACAGAAGCTTGGGGTGATCAACACTTCACTCACTATATGGTAAGAAGTTTGCATATGTATGTCTCTTTATTGTCTGACGACTCATATAAGGTTTTCTAATTGAATTTCTTTATTTGTTAACTATGCAACATATTTTATATAACCATGCTCCATATTTTATCAAGAAATATGGATCTCTATCTATCTAGTCAACCCAAGGTATGGAAAAATCACATTATCAAGCAATAACAAAATACTTTAAACATACAATACATAGAGGTGGAAGATACAAAGCAAATAGTTTATTAGAGGCCTTGCAATGGTTCTACAAACAAATTTGACACAAATTCAAGCTCAAAGACACAACCGCATCATGTAATACATCACCTTTGGCAAGGACTATATCCACTATTACCCAAAGAAGAAAAGAGGGATATTTAAACTCTTGTGCAAAGCAAAGATATTCAGAATGGTTATAAACTAGACAAAGAGATGAAAAAAGATGGGTTTCAAGAAACCCTTAACATCTTTTAGTTTGACTGTATTGCAAAAGAGTCCTTAGTTTCAAGCAATTCACTAGGTCCTCTAAATGAATCTTTTGTTTCATCCCACTCCATGTGACCTCTATATTTCACGAACTCTTGTTTCCTATAGCTTGGAAGGAGCTTCAAATTCTTGGTATCTCCTACATGGGAGAGAAAATAAGAGCCATGAGCTCCAAAGTATCTTGCCCTAGATCCATTGTATCTAGGCATGAAGCAAAAAACTCTTACAGCTTCTTCCTTCTCCACCAAAATTATCTTGTCTGAACCTCTATTGAAAACTTGTGATCCAATCACCTTGGAGATAGCTTTCAAAGCCTTTATTGGTAAGCTTGGAGAGATTGACAACCTGCTATGATAAATTGCAACTGTTTGATTATTTAAGCTTACAATATACTGACCAAGGCCTTGACTTTTGCCAAGCTTCAATGGCTTTGAGCCCTTGGCTCTTCCAAGAAAATTGTATGCATCTTCAATTTCTATCTAAACAAAAAACCACAATAGTGTAAGATGTCAGTAGATAAATATCAAATAATATTTGTCTATGATGCATAACATACTCTAATATAAATCACAATGGATATCTTAGAATTATCTTTCATACCTTAAGGTTTTCATCTTCTTTAAGAAGACTATCAACATAAATATTTATTGAACTTTTTGATTTCTCCTCTAATGGAGACTTCAATTTCTCTTCATACCTCATGCCAATACCAAGTCTCTACTAAATTTGTAAGAACTCTTCCTTTGTAGGTATCCCCCTCTTTTCATATTCCACGATCTAATTAATACATGAATGTAAGGCTACAGAGCTGTCTTGAAAATTATCTTCCTCAATATCAAGACTTGCTAGCAATTCCTCTTCATAACCTATAAAATTCTTATCATTTTGACCCCATGTTGCAAGGATTGCCAAGCACTAATCTTCTCTAATATAAAAACGGTGTTGAATATTATTTAGCAATACATATCTCTTTTTGTTGATGAGATAACTAGGAAATATTGGGATACATTCAGAAGGACATGTTTCAATCTTTGCACTCAACTCTATCTCCTTTTATTCCATTTTTGTACTGTTCTCACTTTTAAACAAAGCAATATCAAATCCCTGCACTAATTGGTTCTCAATATCCTCTTGAAACATTTTCCCCTTCTCTTTTACTTCTTTATCTTTGCTTGCAATATCCTCTATCTTCTTCTCTTGTATTGTATCTGAAGAACAACTATCCATATATTGAAGATATATAAGAAATTCAATATCCTTATGTATAAGAAGACATTGATGCTGATTTTGATAAAAAGGGCAATCTGCTTTCCACTTCTTGAATTCCTAATCAATAAGGCTAAACCTTGTTTGCAAAGTTGTTCTAGCAACATTGGTAGCTTCCATTACATCACTATAATGGACAAATCCCTCAATCTCTAGGCCTTCCACATGTCTATCATAAAACTCCCTAAAATCCTTCAGTTATATTAACATAAACCCGAGTCATATATATATGCCAACAGTCACCGCACGTTTGTTCGAGAAGTACTGTGCAACATTGATTTGAAAGAGTTGTGCTTAAAATGAAAAAGAAGATGCTAAAAATTATCTTTTACATTTAAAAAGTGGAGCCATAAAAGCACTATCATGCCAGAAACGTAAGTCACATGTGGCACAAGTTTTGAGGCAAAAACGGTCTACCTGTCGCACGTGTGAAGTTAACTACGCATTACAACAACCACATGTGTAAAAAAACATCCTTTTAAACCCAATTTCTGAATCGCAAAAGAGTTTTTTTGAAGACAAAGTTCTTTTCATGCTTGCTAATACCAACACAAGGCCAACTTGGTCATAGTGCAAAATTATTATGCAGCACAAGGTGACTTAAGACGATTTCATCGCCCAGCATATGCACCAAGGCCTCAAAAATGTAAGTTTTTTGACTCAGTGTAATGAATCTTGCTAAATAATACCAAAAAGAGTATGATGTATGAAACACGATTAGTCATGGCTCTCCCCATGGACAAGAGTTATCTCACGTTTCATACATCTCGAGGAATGCAAGTTTTCTCAAATAGAATCATGGACCAATAGAGCTAGATCACATAGAAGGATAATTTTGCTTCTACTAATGTTGATAATAATTAGGTGGATAATATTTAAATATTATTGATTTGAACTTTCAGAAAGATCTTATTTCAAGGGTTGAACTCATTGAGAATAAGATGTGAGATTTGCTAGATGACCACTATTCTATTGTGAGACTTGTAAAACTTCATGACATTAATTTTCTTTGATGAAATATGTATCAAAAAAATAAGTGATGTGTGAAATGTGAGAGGGTGTAGGTTTCTCTTGTCTAGAAGGCTAGTTCGCGTTTCATACGTCCTGGGCTTGCATTGTTTTATTGAAATCTGAGGTAGACTATGTGATTAGTGTTTGTTTATTACTAAGTGATTGTAGATAATATTATATCAGAGATTTGGAGATTTGTCCTAATTTTGAGGTATTATTTGTTTTCTTGGATGTTTCAGATAGCTAGAACTAAGGCCACTATAAGGAAGCAGAAAGATTCTAGAGGTCTTGCTTCAAAGATTCATTAGTCCTCCAAGCCTCTTCCAAACTTACAAGAAAACCAAAGCCAAGGAGAAGGTTTTCACAACATGTTAGACGCCTAAAGGAGATTAGAAGTGCAATGAAGGCTCTGGATAATGCAACTCCAAAGCTGTCTTTTCAAAGGCTTGACAGATAAATTTATGACAAGCATAGTCTTGATATGTTATAAATGTTTATTAATCAAGAAGTGAAATCAGATATATACCTAAGTGGATATAATATGATATAAAAACTTGCTCATTTGTTATTAAGTTAAAATACAAATGAGTATGGTAGTTCAAAATCTTCATTTTGTAAATCCATCCTCACTTGACATAGCATACATGATTATCTAACCTTTAGGATTGCACTAATGTCCTCATTGTACCAAACATCAAGATCCACTATAGGATCTTTGCTAAAATTATCAAGATTTTGATCTAAAGCAACCAGACAACCACCAACATAATGCCATCTACTATAATAAAATCTAAGGATGAAAATTTGAGTACCAATCATATATTTACAAGCTATAGAGTCTTGATCTATCTTACATATAAAATTTCCTTCTACCCTAGTATCCCATCCCTCATCATCAACAAATTGTATAACATGATCATATGTTAGTCTCTTCATTGAAAACATGGCCTTTGATCTTCTTATCTTAGTATTAGAAAAGAAGTCAACAAATATATTAATAGGCATAAACAAAGTAAAATTGCTTAGCCTACTTGAGATACTAGGTTTTAAAGCTCTTTGTATCTCAAAAAATATTTTACATCTATAGCCCTCACTAGTAGCTGGACTTGGCAAAGGCCACTCAAAGCTTGAAAAATTGGGCAAAGGAAGGGGGGATATTGATCCCCATTGGCTACGCTGTAAGGGGACAATATAAGAATGGTCAATAGAAGAATATTCCATTCTCTGCAAGCTTTGTCTTCCTTTTACCTTTGTACATCTCTTCTCCAATTAAGCCATGCATCACATCAATAACATCAACAATAGACTCGACAAGTTGCCATTCCTCAAGATTAGAGGGATAGACATCTACAAGATAAACGAACAAATGTTATAATGGAAAACCTTAAATAAAGTCCAAGAAAGGAAAGAATTTAAGAATCAAATCCTTACAATTTGGTTTATGCGTTGGAAGATTTGAAGTTCTAGGTTCCAAATATAGCTCTCTATGCACAAACACAAGTTGCACAAGTACCTCTTTTATGCTATTTTTATTTACTCCAAGCTTGAAATCTCGGATTCTACCCTTCCAAGTAGAGATGAACAAGCTCTCATATCCTCACATTTTCCCACGTTTTACCTATTGCGTGGTGATCCAAATGCCTTTGCTAATGATCGTAGGCATCCATCTTCCATCCTTTTAGAGCGAGTTAAACACTGATATGGATGTGATTTGGAAGCTTGGACGGCTTGTTGAAGGTCAAATTTCTATATCCATGGTAGAGAGAGAGAGAGAGAGAGAGAGAGAGAGAGAGAGAGAGAGAGAGAGAGAGAGAGAGAGAGAGAGAGGACTAAGCTACCACAAAGGAGAGAAAAACACGAGGGATAAAAGAAAGGAGGGAAAAAAAAGTGCCAAGCTCTTTATTAATTTGAATTTAGATTAAACATGTCATTATCATTAATCTAGAGATATTATTAATAAAAGTGGCTGGAATTGTATATCATTAATGCAAACAATGTCATAATTATAAATATAAGAGGCTAAAAATAGATATTGATAATACAAATTTGTAATATTATTATATATATATCTTTATGTAAAATTATTTTTTATACTTTTTAAAATAGAACTTTTGTTACGGAGGCTTTGCTCCTATTGGTCCAGAGCACACACTCTCTATCTCCTAAAAGGCATTTTCGAGACCTCAAAACTCCCGTAATGAGTGTATATGACTAGGGTACATAGGTTAGAGTGCACCATTGCATGTGCATACAATCTTGTGTAGGTGAGCTTTGAGGATTAAAAATTGAGTCAAAACCTGTAATACCAGGAGGCAAGGACCCAAATACTAAACTACAAGGAGCCAAGGGAAGAAAAAGTTGCAATATGACAAGCCCCAAGGATGCCAGAAGCTCAAGAGCCAAGAAAAATGAAAGGCACCACTATCCCCAATATCATTTTTGACTTATGGTTAGCTTATTTAAAGTGTTGCAAGATCCATAAGTGGTTGAACAAAAAAGAAAGCATGTTTGTGCACTACGGACTTGCATGTAATTAATATCAAGAGAGGTATAATCTTTACCTTAGATAGTCAACAATAGTTTTGTTTCAAAACCATAACAAGGCATAGTGTATAGAAATGGGAGCAACCCAAGGAGCCAAGTACACTTGACTCCTTGGGTTTCAACTATCTTCTTCTTCAAAAAATTTTATTGTCCTTATCAAAAGTAGAAACCCTAGCACCAACAAGAAAGTCCTAGATAACTTCCTAGCTATGATAAATTCTTCTCACCCTCACTATGGAATCACCCCTTCACAATGATCCCAAAGTTCATGAAGCTGAATGACCAAGGTACAAATCGACTAACTGACATTGTGAGGAGTGACAATGCTCTACTATCGCTATGGTTAAATCCAATAGCACTTTTGAATTAGAGCAAGGAACCCTTAATTCTTCAAAGGATGGACACTTGGAAAGAGAACTCATGCTTAGAAATGCCAAACTTTTTCTTCAACTCCATAACATGAAAACCCAACTACAATGCAAAATGCAAAACATATGTACCCGATTTAGACAAACCCAATTGCTATGGAGTCATCTCATAATTCACTCCAAAACCACCCACCCCACAGCTACGCAAGCTCAAAGCTTGCTAGAATTTCCATTAGCTAGGCCATGTGGCCCACTACTATTCAAAGTAACAAACCCATAACCCCCGATACATTGAGTGCCACTACACTTGCATGCATGAGAAATGTCCTCAACACAAGGCTCTTAGTAACATTACACATGCACCAAATATTTCCATATGCATGGCCAAGGTTATCACCATAGACCTAATGATGAGCTAATTTCACCTACCTATCTTAGGGTCAAATTAGTTTTAAGAAGAGAGCATATAATTGATGCTCTCATTGATGAAGGAGCTAATTACAATATCCTCACCCATGATGGTAGACTTGCATAAGACAACATGAACTCATGCCAACCAACACCACAATCGACCCATATGGGAGAGCCCTATACTCTATCCTAGACAAATGCAAGATCCTAATGACCCTAGAGATTGAAAGCTTGCCAACTCTATTTTATGTGCTTCCCAATAGAGAGGACGTCGGAAAAAAAGTCATGATTGGAGGACCTTTCAAGCATGCAACTAAGTGTGATGTAGACTATGAGGCACATCAAATACATTTGACCCTACTTGGTGTCAAGATAATTAAAATTTTTAGCAATGGCAACCTTGCCATTGCTCAAGACAAGGGAAAACAACCAATCTTTGAGCTCAATAGAAACCCTAGAGAAGAGAGTTTGACAGTTCTTAGAGAACTCTTGAAGGCACAAGAACAAAAGTGGATTCCCATCAGTATCTAGTTCCCCAGTTCTAGTGTGAAGGTCAACATATCTACTAGCTTCCAAGTAGCTATCAATGTTGCTAGAAATAGACCCCCATGTAAAAAGAGATGAAGATACTTGGGATATCACCATAAACACCAATAGAGACTTAGCAGAATGCGGTGATGGGTTTCCAAAGCATTGCTACATGTTCAAGGGTATTATGTGGGAAATCAATGGATTATCCAAACCACTTGCATCACCATCTTTGTTATTCATAGCCCAAAATTCACCCAAAGCAAGAAAACAAAGGAAATGACCTAAACATAGTTTAAGGTCTAAGACGAAAACCACTTGAAAGATTGAGCTAGCTAAGATACAAACTGAGAAGCCAAACTTCACCTATTAGAAAAAGGGATGCGTTTGTCAAATCCAAAGAGAAATCAACTGCAAAAGAGAAACCAAAGTTCCCACCTCATGGTACTACTCTAGCTACACATGAATTCTTAAACGAGGAAAAAGTAGCACCATCAAGAAGCAACAAGCAGCCACTGGAGGCAACTGGCTTAGAAGTCCCAAGTCTCCTAAAATACTCTTCACCTAAGCAAAAACAAGAGGCACGATAGCAACTGTCAAGTGCAACTGCTCAGTCTAAGAATAAAAAATAGATAAGGTGTAGCTAAAGACACTGCTACTCTCTATCAATCTAATCATTTACCCAAGCAGCTAGCCTTGAACAGCTAGTCTACTACTGGCATAGCTACTACTACTTCAAAATGGGAATCTCACGTTATGAGAAATATGGACTCTCTTTTGTGCCCCAAAACAATGTTATAATAAGAGATCTTCTATAATCAAGCAAATCTCATATTTGTTTTTTCAATAGAATTCACCTATTATTTTATCCCCAAAGTGTAGGATAAGGTCACTTTTTCTCAAAATCCTCACAACTAAAAAAATACCATTCTATTTTCTCCAAAAATGGTGTCAACAATGGACAAATGACACTTTAATATCCTTATGACTTTTCAATATTAAAATATATTAGAATGATTCTCATTATCGCTTCTTAAAAGGATGGAAGTTGAAAAAAAAAAGTTGACGTACACATCATATTTTAAGATTATTTTTTACCCAAAGACACCTTTTTGACTCAAGCATTTCCTTGTAAACTTTTATCTTTTTTGGACAAGTATATGCGCATTTCTGGGCATGTTTTCCTTCCCTCTCCAAAAGCTCTAGATTTATCCCAAATTTTGTGTACTCTTCTCCTCGAATATTGCATACGAAATCTTCTAAAGTAGCATTGAGGAGTGGTTTTGATGCCATTTGTAGAAACCAAATAATCTCTATCTACAACACTCTCTACACTACTACAAGCAATCTCCCTCTTCAACACTATACTATAAGCAATCTCCCTCTTCAATAGTCTATACTACAAGCAATCGAGTGATAATGGAGGTATCTTTATCTTTGAATCTTTATGATGCTATTATTCTTCACAATTGTTATTTAATCCTTAAGAGAGAGAGAGAGAGAGAGAGAATCTAACTATGTGAGATGAACTAAGAAAATAAGTAATAGAGTGACAGAAGAGTACATGTGGACAGAAGATAAGATGATGTTATTGTTCTTCACTATCCAAGCTTTTGTATAAATGCGTTTAATAATCTTTGACCAATTCTTGAGAGAGAGAGAGAGAGAGAGAGAGAATATTTTGGATAGAACAGAAGATAAGATTAGAGCCTAATTAGAAGTTGATTCTAAGATAAGATTAGAGGCTAACTAAGGGTTGTTTAGGGCCTATCATGATTGAAATCAAGTGAAAGAGTCAAGATCCAATTGGGTAAAAAAGAATATAGATATGGTGAATCAAAGGGGTATAATTATGTGATTTGAATGCTAATCCAAGTTAAAATTGTCATACATTTTTCTTTGCAAAACAGAGGTGTAGCACATATTAAGAGAAAGAGAGATATTCACTTCCAATTGGAGGATGAATATGCACCACTATTCAAAAAAATTGTGGAAATGGATGATGCAATAAGATAGAGGATGAAATAAGAAAGAAATATAGGGGGAAAAAAATGTGGATCTTGGGTTAATGGGTGCATTTATCCACCCGATCCACTAACTCAAAGGCCACCATGATTTAATGGGCTTATATAATTTGTAAAGTTTATTTGTGAAGGCAATGAAGGATTGTATGTATATACATGTAGACTCCCTGTAGACTTATGACACAAAGATCAACAGGGGTTCATCAAGCCTTAAAAAATATGCAAACAAGATTACAAGGATGTGTGCACTCTTTGATGGAAAAAGATAGATTGTTGGCTGAGAGGGATAGGGATAATGAGAGCCTACAATAACCAATGTGTGTCATTGAAGCTGCTTGCATGATACATAGGTATATAATATTGAGTTATAGTCTAAAATTATGGAGTTGGAGAAGGAGAATAGAAACTTAAAGAGGAAGATCATAAAAAATTTGGAGATTAGGCCCACTTTAAAAACCAAAGAAACAAGTCAGTGCATCCAATTAGTAAAATCAATTCACTAATTAACTAAAGGAAGTGGACACTATAGGCTCAATCTGGTACAATGAGAAATATGTTTCCTCATGCAGAGAATGTCACTATTGCTAATGTCCTTAGCAAGCATACACTAAAAAATGCATTGAAAAATTATAAATTTAGGGATATTAGGGATGGTGTGGTAAGTGAATGTCTTAGGAATGTAAGCAACTTGTTTATTGCTACAGATGCTCAAGGATTATGTGACAAGGTGGAAATGAGTTCTTAGTCATACAATATGCTCTATCAACAATTGGAAATAGGTTTTAAGCAAGTCTTTAAAACTAAGCAAGTAGTGCCTCTGCCAAAATCATTTCACATAAAGAAGGCTAAAACATAACTAAATGAGAAAGTTTTAGGAATTGATCGGTGAGCTTATACATCTAGAATGCATACACATACTAAAGTATAGTTCTAAAGAAGTTACCTTTGTATTGATTGCATTCAACAACTTTAAACTGGGGATATATGTAGGGTGGAGGTGGCTATGGTCAAGTTCTACAATATGTCTTTAGAAGAACGTAGATGCAAGCTTAAGTTTGTACTCAAACTTGATGAGAGAGAGATTATTGAGAGGAAAATACTTGAACAAGTGAGTATAACACTTATGAATCGAGCATTGGATTCCAACATCAATGAAAACCATCCTTTATTCTTCAGTGTGCAATCAGTAGACACCATGTACTTGACACTCATTTCAATGAAATGAAACAATCATTTTGAGTAATTCAAGATTGTGTTTATGAGTCCAGGCTAATCTATCTTGGAACCTAATTCACTTGAGTTACAATTTCTCATTCTAATCATATATCATGTGTTTGATTTGCATCCACCATAGCTCATCTAGTTCTAGGTCCATGATTCTCAACACATGAATGGCTAAAAGTTGACAATCACTCATTAGATCAATCAAGTAACTTTCAGCTGCTTCTTGGAGAGCAAGCAAGACTTGGCTTGACCATTTCCCCATATTCCTTGCGTGGTTCCTTGAAAAGAACTTGTGATGATACCCTAACTATAGATCTTGCAATATTTCTTGCACCAACCTAGAGAATGGTGCCTTAGGAATAATCAAGTCGGCACTCTTCTAGAATTTCCTTATCTCATGTAGTGCAGTCGTGCCTCGTCTCCATCTTTGTTTCTTATGTGTTGGATGACGTGTATTACCAGCTCGAGAAGTAGTGGGACGTGGAGCAGCTGGAGCATGTGGACCATCATTTCTGGACAATGGTGAACCATCATTATTGACCACACTAGGGCCAACATTGTTGGATATAGTAGCGCCACCATTGTTAGTTGCAATAGGGCCACTGTTGTCGGCAACGACTAGGCAACCTTTGTCACTCATAGTACGCTCACTAGATTTGGAAGAGTGTTGAGCTCTTGCTCTTGCAGGTGCCTTCTTGATAGGAAGCTTGGAATGTGCTATGGTTGTGATGATGAAGGATAGAAAGGTGGAGGGTAGAGTGAAGAGTAATGGAAAAAAATGAAAGGAGAGACTTGACTTAAGTACAAAAATTTTAAACTTACTGTGGTGTAAATGAACCTTAAAATTATCATTTCATTTCATTTCTCCATCCCATCCCTGCCTTTCTCTTTCTCTCCTATCATCCCCCTCATGCCCCTCTCTGTCTAGGCCAGTTTTCATATCTTTGTCTTAGGATTTCAAAATTGAATTTTCATAATTTAAAAACATAGTTCGAAATCGACTTTGAAAAACATAGTGACAAACCTTCGAAATTTTAAACAAAATTTGCAAGACATCTCATGTTAAAGGTAGGAGTATTGATGTGTCATATCCTTAGTACCTGTGCTCTCTCGTGGACTCTAAATGCATCAAAAGTATTATCTTTATCTAGGTCTCCATTTCTTGCCATCTCTCTCTTGGGTTGCCAACCATTCTGCATGGCATTGTCTAGCTGTACTGCTTTCATATATTGCTTTTCTCACTTCATATATTGCCCTACTTATAAATTTTACTTGAGAGGTTTTGGAATTCTTTTCTTTTTCCTTGTATCATATCTATAATCTCCTATACCACCATTGTAATAATTGCCTCATAGAATTGGAATCATTGATGCCACCTCCATGATCAGTTGCCTTTTGAAAAGTACAATGAGCTTGCCAATGAGATTGTTCCATGCCTTGAGTTGATCATACTGCCAAACTTCCTTGATTTGCAAAGTATGGACCATGTGCTTCAAGTATGTGCTACATAAGAAGAGAGATTAGAAACACAAACTAATTTGACATGATGATATTTTTTTGTAATGGTGGCAATACTGACCATGTAGTGTGTTATGCTATTTGTAGTCCATGTGTCCACCATGGACTTATGAAATTTAGCAACTATCTCTTTAAATGTATTGATATCACCATCCCTAAACCTCAAATTTTGTAAGAGAGCTACTAATCTATCTAGGTGTATCCACACTTCTACCTTTTCAATCCTCGTTCATCCCCCATTTCTCCAATCCAGAACAACAAGGTGCAACTTTTTCCATGCTTCATACCTCTTTGGTTGTTTCACAAGTATATTGCCTTTCTCATCTTGAGGTGGAGATATAAACTTCCTAGCCTTGGGTCCGCCAAAGCATGGTTTACAAGGGATATTTTCACTCTTTCTTGATTATTTCTCATCCTTTTTGTGGAAATGTGTGGGATCTAGGACATGGCAAGGAGCTATGGCGGCAGATTAAAGATGAAGAACAAACTCATGATGACATAAACAAGTAGATACAAATTGTTATACAAGTGAATTAGGTTCCAAGATGGCAGCCTGGACTCATAAACATAATCTTGTGTAGGACTAACAAAGACAAGATACTTAACTGAAAGTACAAAGCATCATGACATTGTATTCATTCCATATGTGTGTAAAAAAGTGGTAGTCAAATACAATGCTTTATAGTTGTTGGATGGTTATACTTTTCCCTTTCTCTGCATATGGGATTCAGTTTTCTTGCATATCCTAAGCCCAAAACTGCCTCATACAAAGAGGCTACAATAGGTGTGATTGCAAATATCTCAACACCCCTCCTCAATAACAACCAGAAAGTACAAAGTGCGTAGAGGCTTTAGTAAGCACAACAGCTACAAAGTGTGGGCACACCATAAACATGGCAAAACACCAGAGGCTGTCGTAGAAAAGGCTAAGTGTGGGTACCAAAAACATGATGGTCATCTAGAGGCTGTAACAAGGCCCTCACAAAGTGTACAGAGGTTGTAGTACAAGTATACATAAGGAGTTTACAAGCTTGACAGGAGCATTTTGGGCTAGGCAATACAAGGCTAAAAAAGTTAGTAAAAAATTGGGTCAAGGACCATGAGGTCCTTGCGGTTTTCAATATTTCTTTTTACATAGATCTTCAATTCATTGCAGGTCTTCTTGTCGATGTAGTCCAGCTTGCTCTTTTTGATCTTGTACTTGTTCTTCACTTTGCTTGCATTAGTTTTCATGTCCCCCTCAAGCAAGGATATCATTATATTTGAGGCAATGGAAATGACTTCAAACTTTTTCACTTTCATATCTTCAAGGTGTTCAAATGGATACATTGATGGCATTTGGATATAGGCAGTTCCATGTCTTCTTGTAGGTAGAGTAACATCTTTTATGTAGTGTAAATGGGCCATAAGATACATGTTACTCTTCATGAGAAGCACCCACTTAAAAATCTTCATGTTTGGCATTGGAACTCAACTTCAAATCCTTGACTTTTTGACTAGCAAAAAGAGTTGAAACCTAATGTGTCAAAGGACACAAGAAGGTAGTGTGAAAACACACTATGCTTAGTGTTAACAAGCACTATCTTGATGGTTATGTTTCTTGTGTGCCAGCTTGCAAATGCCTTCTAATCTTCCTTGAACTCTTCTAGATCTTTAGCAACCTCCAAGGAATGTAACTTAGTGATTAAAAATTAATGCTGATAACTCCAATGGGAAGAAATAGTGAGAAGATGAAGTACAAGAGGAGCTTGAGGTTTGGTGTTCATGCTTGAGGTCCTCCAAAAACACTTCCCTCCTTAATTGAGAAAATCTTGCTTGGAAATTTAGACAGTCAATGGATTAGAGTGGCCTTAGCTAGTAGAAGAGAGAGAATAAAGATGAGGTAAGCTAAAAAAAACTTGAAGGTGAAAATCTATGGCTTCTCTGCAGTTAGGGTTTTGACCAGACTGGTTTTTTCTATGCAACTCTTATAGGAAGCTAAGGCGTGAATGATTTGGTGGAGAGTAAGCTTACAAAGTAGGCATCATTTGCCCCATGAATAGCGATGGATCCACATAGGCCAGGAGGAGATCAAATAGTACGATCAACATATAGTGCAGAATGGACAAGGACCTCCAATTTGTGTAATGCTAGAGCTAGGATTCACCAATGTCTAACTATGATGTACTAGGGATCTGCACTAGGAGTAGAGGAAAGTTTCTCGAGAAGGAAGCATGGGAAAATATAGCATGTAGAAGGAGATCAAGAAGCTCCAAGACAGGTGGATGCAGGCTTGCTATGGGTGCAAGATGAAAATGAAGTTGAAAATGAAGTCATGGGCTGACAATGAGCTGGATTGAGGTTGAGAGGAACCAAGAGAGGATGGAGAGGCAGTGTCATGCTCGACTGGGTTTTGATACCATGTGGAAATGTGCAGGATCTAGGACATGGCAAGGAGCTATGGTGGATGAAAGATGAAGACCAAACTCATGATGACATAGACAAGCAGAGATAAACTGTTACACAAGTGAATTAGGTTCCAAGATGATAGCTTGGACTGATAAACATAATCTTGTGTAGGATTGACAAAGACAAGATGCTTGACTGAAAGTACAAAGCATCATGACATTGTATTCATTCCGTATGCGTGTAAAAAAGTGGTAGTCAAGTACAATGCTTTACAGTTGTTGGATGGTTGTAGTTTTCCCTTTCTGTGCATATGGGATTCAGTCTGCCTGCATGTCCTAAGCCCAGAACTGCCTCATAGAAAGAGGCTACAATAGGTGTGATTGCAAATATCTCAACACTTTTTTATTTCTATTTGGCCCCCGTGCAATCCAACTTTAGAGAGGACTTGTTCTACCTTCTTGCATGTAGCATCAGCTTCTAATACAGACTGCATCTTGTATGCAAAGCATATATATTCTTATACTAGATTCTCAATTATATGCATTCGCTGCACGATAATTTTACATTTGCTGCATTTGATAATATCACCTGCAAGATGCCATTCAACTTGATAGTCCCCAAAATCCCTCGATGTGTAAAATTGCTCCATTATTTTGCTGTTGAATAACACTAGGTATATTAGTGAGGTTAAAAAAACTTTAAGCACTTCATGGTCCTCCTTTAGTACTTCAAATGCTGTAAGCCACCATATTTCATTCTCTGATTGTACTGAAGTATAAAGGATGGTTTTTATCGATGTTGGGATCCAATGATCAATTCATAAGTGTTATACTCACACGTTCAAGTTTTCCCCCCTTAATAATCTCACTCTCATCAAGTTTGAGGACTGCCTCTACATTCTTCCATATACATATTGTAGAACTTGACCATAGCAATATGAACCCTACATATATCCAATACAAAGTTGTTGGATGCATTTAATACAAATGCAACTTCTTTGGAACTATACTTCAATATGTGTGTATTTTCCAAATGCGTTGGCTCACCAATTAGTTCTAAAACTTTCTCATTTAGTTGTTTTCGAGCCTTCTTCACGTGAAAATTTTTTGGTAGAGACATTACTCACTTAGTTTTAAAGACTTTCTTAAAACCTGTATCCAATTGTTGATAGAGCACACTATATGACTCAGAACTCATTCCCACCTTGTCATATAATCCTTGAGCATCTGTAGTAGTAAACAAGTTGCTCACATTCGTAAGATGTTCACTTGCGACACCATCTACAATGTCCTTGAATTTACGATTTTCCAATACATTTTTGACCATATCCTTGCTTAGAGCTTTAGCAATAGTATCATTATCTGCATGAGGGAACATATTTCTCATTGCAGCAGATTCTGTCTATGATATTGCCCACTTTCTTTGGTTAATTGGTGAATTGGTTTAACTAATTGGATGTGCCGATGTGCTTCTTTGGTTTTTAAAGTGGGCCCAATCTCCAAAGTTTTTGTGAGCTTTCTCTTGATGTTTCGATTCTCCTTCTCCAAGTCCATAACTTTAGACTATAACTCCATATTCTGCATGTATGTAGCATGCATAACATCTTCAATGACAGATATTGCTTGTTGTAGGCTCTGGTTCTCTCTATCCTTCTCAGCCAATAATCTATCCTTTTCTATGAAAGACTGCATATTCCCTTGTAATCTTGTCTGCATAATTGTCAAGGCTTGATGAACCCCTGCTAATCCTTGTGTGACAAGTTTGCATGTGTATCCATACAATCCTCCATTGCCTTCACAAACAAACTTTACAAATGATGTAAGCCTCTCAAATTGTGGTAGCCTTTGAGTGACTGGATCGAGTGGATAAATGCACCCATCCGAGATGGTCAAAGGAGTAAAGCTTGAAAGAGTTAGTGTAACTCTGATGAATAGAGCTTTACAATTCTACAAGAACAACCCAAGGAAATTTAGTGTTCAATCCAAGCGTGGTGGCTCAGTGCATTTGAAGTTCCTAAGGAAACATTTAAGGTGCTGCAGCTATTCTTTATGCACACAAGCATTCAAAGCATTATTGATCGTCAAGAACATGGTGAGATGCTCTCGGTTGAAGGGTATGGTCAATACTTGGTTGAATGGAATCTTGCAAGAGACTTGAAAACTTTAAATTGCATGTGTGGAATCTCCAATGGTGCAAATACAAAGAATCCATGCCTATATTTATTGACAGAGAGGGTGGAAGGAAAGGATGAAAAGAAGAACTAGCAAAGGGTAACAAGTGCTGTACCAATGCGCAATAGAGAAGATCCCACTTGGAAGCCCATCTTCAACATTCCATTGTATCGTATTCACATTTGTTCATTGCATGCTTTTGTCAGAATCATGGAGAAACTTGTATATGAATACATTTTCTTTGCTTATAGGATGCAATAAAAAAAAGAAGCCATTGCAAC
This sequence comes from Lygodium microphyllum, assembly GCF_053477565.2. Taxonomy (NCBI): domain Eukaryota; kingdom Viridiplantae; phylum Streptophyta; class Polypodiopsida; order Schizaeales; family Lygodiaceae; genus Lygodium; species Lygodium microphyllum. The sequence continues at coordinate 133,202,241 of NC_141142.1, forward strand.
GTGTAGGAATGTGGAGCGAGTGCTATTAGAAATTGGGCTACACAAGCATCAAGTGACGATTGAAAAAGATGAGAAGAGATCAAGAAAATTTGGTAACTTGCCAAAAAAGCCTTGCTTTGGAGGAGCAAAGGCTAGGAAGTTTGTCTTAGCACCCATCAACGAGGAAGGAAATGTCATGGTTTGTAGGCCGCATGACTACGATGGGTAGAAAAAGTTACATTTTGTAGTTCTTGATCGAATTAATGGAGGAAAAACAAGGTTGGCCAAGACTAAGATTTGGATAAGTCTTAACAAATTGGCTCCCTTACTTCGCAAGATGGTGTTTAACAATGAAGACAAGCAAGAATTTATCAATGTTGTGCGTAGCTTCTATGAAAACATGGTGGAAGCGTGAGGCAAAAGCTCTATCACACATTACATGGTGAATACTAAGTTAATATTTTAAAATTATGTGAATTGTATAAACTATTGAGCACAGTTTTACTCATGTGTGATATGTGTCTTTGTAGCATATCCTTGAGGTACATGGGCCATACTTTGTAGAAAAGGGAAGCATCGGAATTTGGTCCACACAAGGGATGAAAATTTCACATTGGATAGTGTGTGGTGTATACCAAAGAAAAACTGATCATGGTGGAGGGGTGAATGGTAGCAATCCAATGATTCAATTATTATCTTGGTGGTATAGGATTACAGTAGCAAATAAAGCTAAACTCTTGCAAAAGAGAGCAAATGAAAGTGTTGATGAATCGATTGTAGACATGATGAAATCACGTCATGTCACTAAAAGAGTGCGTTATGAAGTCTCAAGTGCCAAAGAAAACCATGCCAAGTGGCTAGAAATAAGGCTTCGACAAGGCAACAAATGGGTTCGAAGAGAGCTAAGATAGTAAGATGAACAATGTGTTTAGTGTGAATGCAATTCATAGTTTAAGAGAGAAAGAGAGAGTGTGCATCTATGTAAATGAGTCTTATAGCTTAGGGTTATACAAAGAGATTTTCACTTTCTATCTTATTCATTGAGTTCTCACATTTCTTATGCAGGAAAGATGGCTAGGCCTAAGTTAGTTGCAAATAAGCTTCTGCTCAGAGTCCCATATCGTGTTAAGCTCCTTGGATCATCTACTAGCTTAGATGCACCCCCTTCTCAACCTAACCCAGCTTCCTCAAGCCGCCCTTAGAAGGGTCCTTCTCAGCATCCCCACAAGAAACGCAAGTGAAAGCCTAGTATAGTGGCCTTGAGAGAAATTAAGAGGTATCAATGCTCTTTTGATCTTATCATTTCGAAGGTGAGCTTCTCGAGACTTGTTTGCGAGATTGTGCAAGACCTCTACCATACAGAAAGCACGAGGTGGTTTTTGGCACAAGGTTAGGATAGACCTGATCGCTTCACAAAAGAATGTCTTCATGGTCTACAGTGTACTACAGAGACCTTTTTAGTTGACTTGATGACTGATGCTCAACGTTGTGCAATACATGTAAAGTGCATCATTGTAACTCCCAAGGACTTCCAACTTGTAAGAAATCTTCAAGCAATGAAGGATGCATTCATTCCAATGGAATAAACACAGTTTTTAATTTTATCTTTTTTGGCATAGTATTATCTTCGTGCACTGGATATATGACTATGTTGTCCCAGTGTAAAACTATTACATACGCCCTTAAAATATGAATTAAATTTTTACTCTTGTCCTTCGCTCTTAACTTTGACTGTGCGTCTTTGCTGTATTTTCTCATGTAAAAATTTGACATTTCTTGTTGCAAAATTTACTAATGATGCCTCTGTATAGTCTATGTGGTGCGAAGTTTCTAAGGGCCAGTAGTCGTAATGTTGATTTCTCGATTATCAATCCATTCATAATTTTGGTGTGGGATAATTTTTAAAATACTAAACTGTATTGGAATGTGACAAAACTTCACAAGGATACTTGCTAGGTGGCTAAGAGCCCAATTTTTTTGAAAAAAAAAGCATGCAGACCCTTAGTTCAAAGTCTGGCGTCTGGAGCCACTTTCCTCTGAAGTTTGGAGCAACTTTACTACAGGATGGCTCCAGATGCCAGACTTCGAACTAGGGGTCTACATGTATTTTAAAATAATAATAATAATTTGGACTCTTGGCCACCTAACGAGTGCACTTGTGAAGTTTCGTTGCATTTGGATAAAAGTTTATGGATTTATGATCACACGATGGAAGTGTGTATGAAGCTACATTAACCTTGTTTGGGGATTTAAATGGGTTAAAAGTTCATTCTTCTTCTTATTTTCACATCTTGCTTTCTTTGCTTCCTCCATTTTCATACCCCCAACCTCTCTCACTTCTCCATCTTGCCCTCCTCGAGCTTGCATGGCACACACCAAGCAAGCATGTCGCCGTTTCGGCCTCGGAAAGACCTCACACTAAGGCTTGCCACCTAGAGCACAAGGTGGAGCCTCCTTCTCTAGTAGTGTAGTAGTAGGTGCTCCCCATAGAGTACAAGGACCACCACAAGAGAATATGAGATAGAAACTAGACACCATCACTCTTCAGGAGATAAGGAGAATCCAATGTGGATACGAGCTTCTCATCTTGAAAATTTCTTTTCATAAGGTTGTTCGGGAAGTCATGCAAGACTTGAATTTGAAAGCGATAGGAAGATTTTGGGGGCGAGTGCAAGATGGCCCACCAGAGCAGGAAGGTGGATTGCTGCAACTATGGAGGCCCTACAAATAGCTGGCAGAGGGGTTTCTTATCGACTTGTTCAATGATACACAGCTTGCGGCCATCCATGCAAAGCGTGTCACAATCATAGATAAAGACATGAACTTTATCATTCGGCTTTGATGCAGCAAGGAGACTCCTCTATAGGTTATGAGATTAATGATGCAAGGTTTTAGAGAGAGTGTTATAGCACCATAGTATCTTGGAAGCCCAAAAAACTTTGTATACTCTGTCAAATTAGAATATTTATTTATATATACATAATATCTGATGCGATGTGTACTGAATTCAAATAATTGAGTAAAGTTATTTTGTTTTGTTTTTTGAAACACACGACTCTTAATTTTTGTTTAACATACGAACACATCGAAAGTAGTAATACGTACGGATACGAGTTACGTTATTGCTTATGCACAATCACGTGCAGTACTACGTGTTGAATTATGTTAATGTATGCAAATGAGTCATTCATGTACCACACATTATCGTCACATTTATAAGAACCACACATTTATTCAATAAATATTTATTTATAGGGACAAAGTAAAATATCTTATATTCATCAAGAAAAATACACACAATAGCTAATAGTGATGGCAGATACAAAAAGGCGATAGCTAACAAGAACTCTCAATTGTTCCTAGGCTTTTTTATAGGTGGAGAGGAGGGGTGAGCTTTCGATGAAAATATAAGTTCCTTCTTTTCTTAAAAAATGATATGCTCCCCCTTTAGCTCTTTCTCCAGGAGAAGCGGATCTGACACTTTAGCAAGATCACCTAATGTAGCAAGCACACACATTGCTCCACCATGTGTTCGGTCAAAGAAGTAAAGAAGCTTTGACCGCTTAATTAGCACCACCTTTTTCAAGCTAGCAAAGATAGTCTCGTGGATCCACTCATCAAAGTGTGTATGAGAATCCATTGTAGCAGGTAGGAGGGATGTGGTGGATATAAATAGATGAAGAGAGAAAGTGTGAAATAAAACAATGAAACAAGAACTAAACTAGTTTCACCTTAAAAACCTTAAGTTTTAAACCACTAAGGGTTGTTTGCATACGATGTTTAGTTATGGCTTTACTTACATCTTTGTAAAGTTTACATGCATATGCAAATGTGTTGATGTGGAAAGTGTATAACAAGTGTATGATTTTGCATAAATACCATAATTTTTAAATATTGTAAGTTTGCAAGCGATAATATTCTATTGGCAAAAAAAGAAGTGTTGGATATTAAAACTTGTGGTGTTAGGATTTTTAGGGAGATTCTAAAATTTCTAAAATATATGGAGCCACACACTTTCCATTGGTAATAGTATCCTCAGGTCGACTTCGAAATTTCCTACCATCTAGTTTAAAATAGAAGCTAATAGGTGGATTCTACATTAATATTGTAATTTCTTGGCGCATTATACTCAAGGGCCAATCATCCTCCATTTGCAACACTTGGGACTCGCGGCCCTCACAAATGACAGTAACATCCACAATTGTACTTTCAGGCATGTCTTGATCAAGGCACAACCATTTACCCTTGAGCATCCTCCATCTAAAATACTTGAACACTAGTAGGCATAAAGTCTGTTGTGTGACAAAATACACGTAATTGGAAAGAAAAGTTAGCCGATTCATCCAAAAGTAAGATAATAGTCAACTAAGAGAGAATTTTTTTTACCTGAAAGCCATGTCCCTTGTTGTGACTCGACACTCCACTGTGTCAGGATTGTGATTCATTTTTTATGTCCAAGTTTTGCATAGAATCCTTGTTATATAATCCTCTGATGCACTTTTTATGACGTGTATGCTTTTGGTATGTCTCAAACCCTTACATTTCTTGAACATGTGTGTAAAAATTGCAATTGGTATGAACTAGCTTAGATATATATTCTTTGAGCCGATGCTTGGCTTCATAGAATTCAATGTCTGCTAAAATTTTTGTGCTACACATGTGCAAAATGTTGCTACTAGACAACGGCCATTCTATGCTATTGAGATTCAATATGTGCATAGACTCAAGGGTTCCATATTATTGACCCCCCTTGGGCAATATGTACTTGGAGTCATAGAAAAAAACAAGGTCCTTTGCGAGCTCCTTAGCTGTATACCCCTCAAAGAGCAAACTACCAATTTCGAGGTAGTAATACTTAAAAGAACCTGTGAAACTCTCAACATTTTGCCACACACAGCAATCCGAAGGGTATACTTCTGTAAATATGAGATAAGTAGTTACATAGATATCATGAAATTTCTCATTCTCAACGAGTTGCAAATACTTACTGTTTGCAATGTTTTGTTGAAAGGGCACAGTGAGCGCAATATGTATTTGTTTTTGCATGAATACATGTTGTACAAATGCCTTTGTTACAAGGTGAGAATCAACATTCCTTTGTCTGAGAGCTAAAATTTTACCCTTTTAGTGCTTTGATACATCTGCAATTGCAGATGCTTTCACCCTCAAAGCTCCCTTCATACTTGGACACATATGTACCCAAGACGAGCAATGATATGTATTAGTGATCCAATTCCCTTCTTCATCTTTTCTATTATGTACTTCTATTGAGAGAATACTTGTTCTTCTCTCAGGCATTATAACCTTCGCATTAGATATAAAGAAGTATGCATTAACCCCTAAATAATAAGCATTTTAAGTCTGTCTAATAATCACCGATATGCCTTACAAATCAACATGGCATTAAGAGATGTTTACACTTTTGTAAACAGATGCAAACATTGATATCGAAACGCATATGGATATGTACATCGAGACAAAGCATAGATTCAATTTGAAGGCATCACTTTAATCATACCATTTATATGAAATATAATGAAAAGAATAGCACAAGAATACTTAGAGAATATTGATAAAATAAATTTTATTATAATGAATAGGAGTTTGATTTGACTCAATACATTGTATGAAATGTGGGTATTATAGAGTAGTTGTTACAAGGATAGCAGCCACATGACATGCAAATCTTAATAGGCACATTGGATTGACACCTGAGATATTCTAAGACTCAACACATTGTGTGTTATATGGATGATATGATAAAAGAGTTTCATGGATCATTGCCAATTGGCATGGAGATTCGAATGGACACATAGGACCAATAAAGCAGAGGATTTTTGAACCATTGACTTCCAGCAGATCCATATCATCTAGCACAAAGGAATCACTCACCACATCAAAATAGTCAATCAAGAATTATGTGCTTCACCTAAACTTTGTACAATACCTGCATATACAAAAAAATATCAACATGAATCCCTTTTAACAAAATACTTGCATGAATCCCTAAATATCTAGATAAGTGCATGAATAGAAGCAATACAAAATAGGGCTAATTTACCTATAAGCTGATCTGTTGAAGATAAGATTGAATCGTTGCTGATCAAAACCCATTGCAAATGATGGGCATAAGAAAACATCAATCCCATCAAACATAAAAGTCACTAATTAAATGAATAAATTTTGGCACCACAAAATATGACAGATTTACCCGTGAATTGAGCTACAGAATATTTGCTCTACCTTGTGTTAAGTGATGCAACAACAATTGATCCTTAAGTTAGAACTAGCATCAAACCCTATTGTAAAGATAGTAGAAAATTGATAATGTAGAGAGGAAGAAAGAGAGAGTATGTGAGTATGCGGGAGAGAGAAATAAATGAGCGCCTATCCAATCTTGCCCAAATTGATCTCTGCAAAAGACAATAGCAAGAGTTAGTATTTACATGAAGGTATACTAAAAAAGCAGTAGAAAAGAGGAAAGAAAGAGAGAGGGAGTGAGAGATGAGCACTTATGCAATGTCACCCAAAGTGATCTCTGCAATAAAACAATAATAAGGGTTAGAACTAACATCATGTTGTATTGAAAAGATATTAACAAAAAAAAAAACCAAATAGAGAGAGAGATTAATACATTTGTCTCTTGCTCCGAATAAACTCTGCAAGAAAACAACAATTAGGACCAACATCAAATTCTATTGAAAACACAACATAAAAGAGAAACAACACATAGGGGAGCATGGTGATTTATTTTAGATGCCTATACCCCTTCCCCCTAAGAGGCAAGTGGACCACCCAACTAATTTAGAGTCCCATGCCAAGCCAATGAACAAGCCACCTTATAAACTCTCCAAGTATGAATATGAAGAAGTTGCAAAGCAAGTCAAGGAGTTACTTGAGTTGGGTTTTATTGAATTGTGTTCTTTCCCTTATACATCTCTCGTCCTGTTAGTCAAGAAGAAAGATGGCTCTTTCTGCATGTGCATTGACTATAGGGACTTGAAGAAAATCACAGTTAAAAAGCATGTATCCCATCCCATGGAATGGATGACTTGTTGTATGAGTTGCAAGGAGCTTGCTCCTTTATTAAGATGGATTTGTGCTTTGCTACCTACTGTCAAATTTGTATGAGGGAGGGTGATGAGATCAAAACATCTTTCAAGACTGATTGTGGACTTTATTATTTTTGTTGATATCTTTTGGGTTGACTAATGCCCAGTGCCGCATTTCAAAGCCTCATGAATAAAATCCTTCACCCCTTCCTATCCAATTTTGAGCTCATTTTCTTTGATGACATTCTCATTTATAGCAAGTCACAAGAGGAGCACTTGGCACACATTAGAAGGATGTTTGATATCTTGAGAGAGCATAATCTCTTTGCTAAGAAAAGTAAGTGTATCTTCATGTAGACATTGTTGGAGCACTTGGGAAACATTGCCAACAAAAATGGCATGTAAGTTGGTCCCACGAAGATGTGATGTCTAAAGGATTGGCCCACACCATCCACCACTACTTCATTACATGGTTTCCTTGGTCCCTAGTCATTTTATAGATGCTTCACTAAGCATTATGCCACCATTGTAGCACCTTTGATTGATCGATTAAAGAAGGAATCATTCTTTTGGGATGCTACTATTGATCAAAGCTTACACAGCTGAAGGAAATGCTTACTTCAACCCCCATCCTAGTATGCCTTGATTTCTCTAAGGAGTTTATCATTCAGTGTGATGCTAGCCTCGTAGAGGTATTGGTGTTTGTATTGGTGCAAGAGCATGGTGTGATTGCTTTTGAGAGCTGTAAGCTTGATAACAAGGAGATGCAAATGAATTTTTATGGAGATGTTGGCCATTCTTAAGGCTATTAAGAAATGGGACCACTACCTATATGGCAACTATTTTAGAGTGAAGAGTAACCATGGAGCATGGGGGATTCACTAGTAGTAATAAGAAGACATCACCTGTGTGCAAGAAATATATGAAAATACCCCTTATCTGCCCCTATTTATGGGACCTTACCTTATAAACTGTATCTTCATTCCCTTAAATAATCCCCCTTCCTTACACTCACGTGGTACCATACAGTAAACCCTAGTGGACCCCCCGGGCCATGGAGTCCTCTAGTATTTCTTGATTCAGTCTACTTTGACCACTCACTTTATGGTGTATGTATTTAAGTTGCATGGATTACCACATCATAGTACATGATCGGGATGCCAAGTTTATGAGCAACTTTTGGCAGTCACTTTTCACATCTATGGGTACCAAGCTTGCTCCATCCCCACTGCATACCACCCATAGACAAATGTCCAGACAAAAAGGATAAATAAATGCCTTGAGAAGTACCTACAATAATTTTTCCATGATATACAATAGAGTTGGGATACGTGGCTCCACTTGGTTGAATTTGCATATAACAACTCCATCCACTCTAGCATTAGGTTTTTCCCTTTTCAGGCATTATACGGGTATAAGGTCCCCCTCCCTACAGTCTTATTCAATGATAAGATCAATCCTCAAAGTAAAGCCGAGTTGGATCATATGTAAGTCCTACTTTAGCAATGCAAAGTGAATCTTCAAAAGGCACAAACCCATATGAAGCTTTATGCTGAAGAGAAAAGAAGGCACTTGGAATTCCAAGAAGAAGAGCTAGTCTTCTTGAAAGTACCTAAGTCCTATCACTCCACTTTCAAAGAAGGTAGTAGTAATAAGCTGGCCCACCATTTCTATGGCCCCTATCAGATCCTCCAGAGAGTTGGTGACTTGGCCCACTGATTAGAGCTTCCTCCTACCACCAAGATTCGCAATGTGTTTCATGTCAGCTAGTTGAATCCCTTCATTGGCACCTCAATGGACTATGTGGAACTAAGGCAATCATTGGGCAATGAGATAAATACTTACGATCTTAATCCATCACGGAATACCTCATCAAATGGCAAGGCCTATCCCTAGAAAAATCCTATTGGTACCTAGCCACTATTGTCACTAAATTTTCTCACCTCCAAGATGTCAAAGGGGTTGAAAACTAGTAAGTTATGTTCCCTTTCGATCACACACGCTTGTGTGCTGCACACTATTTTAGAATAATTTTGTACCTGTTCAAATTATAGCCATGTGTTTCCTACATGGGCTTAAAGTACATGTCATAAACTTCATTTTGACACATGGCATGTCCCATTTGGAGTAGCAGTCTATCAAAATTTATGGCAAATTTACTTTAGTAGGCATGTAGTGGATAACATGTTGTCCATAGTCTTCACCCACCCATTTTCATTGTACTCTCAATTGAAGTAGTACTATGCACTCCACTCCTTAGACCATCTATTAAGTTCCTCCAATTTTATTTTGTTTTTTGGGGCAAAAAAATTCATGATGGGGATGAAATGTAAGAAGCAAGATACAAAGAACTAGGGGTTAGACACCTAGTTAGACTGAATGGGGTATACAAGGTGTAAGAGACCTAGTTTAGGGCAGCCATATATTATCAAGAACATACTCTTCACCTTTATCTCTAGCTTCCATGGCTTTCTCTTTCTTTCTCCCCTCTTTCCTATCTTTCTCTCTCCTCTTCTAGTCTTTCTTCTCTCTTTCTCTCTTCAACTCATTCTTCTCTCTTCTCTCATCTTCATTCATTACGTTCATGCTCTATTCAAAGGCTCCCTTTTTAAGAGTACCAGCCACAACACTAGCTTTTGCAAGTTGTGTCACCAAAAATATCATCATCAGTGCCACCTACCATGACAATAACCCATCATCATCTACAACATCAATAGCAATAATACCTTCTTTAGCCACTAATGTCTACCTTTGATGTGAGTATCATGGGATTGGCCCTCGTCTCGAAGGGGGATAATGGAATAGTAAATTTCAAAGGCCAAGAGTCAAATATAATTAGTGCAAGAATTGCTGAAATGATTTTTTGAAAGGATATTATTTTGGGAGCTTTAATATATTATTTTTGGGAAATTGTATTATTTGTTGTACTTAAAGGACATATGATTGGTATGGATGTATTATTTTGTGAGAGTTGGGTACTTGTATTATTTGTTGTACTCTAGGGACAAATGACTATCATGGATGTATTTATCACCCATAGTTGTATTTGTCACACTTGCAACAACTAATGTGTGGGTTATACACATGTATTTGTGATTAGAATAACCTAAGATAGGTCTAATTAGATTAAAATTAAAGCATGCTACAAGAAAGGGCCAATCAAGATTCACAAAGTGGGGGGCACAAACCCTAAAATGCAAGTGGGGTACAATCCTAGAGAAGTAACCTAACCCTAACCCTAATCTTGGTCCATACAAGGGTGGAAGGTCTTAGTTGTATTTAGCTTTTTGTGTATCCAAGATGTGGAAGCTCTATAAGTATAACTATTGAAGCTTTCTATTCTCTTCTTCTATCCTATCGTCTTACTTCCATTGTTATGAGAGAGAGAGAGAGAGAGAGAGAGAGAGAGAGAGAGAGAGAGAGAGAGAGAGAGAGAGAGAGAGAGAGAGAGAGAGAGAGAGAGAGAGAGAGAGAGAGAAGGTAAAGCTCTACATAGTCTTCTTTCATGTCTTCTTCTTCTTCTCTATTAACTTCTCTATTCATTGGCATACTTGGTGGTGGAAGTGACAAAGCGATGGCATTGGACCATGTTGTTTGGGTCATGGAACCATCTTTGAGCCTTTAAGCTTCTAAACTAGAATGTAGAAAGGCAATATGGATGAGTTTATAGATCTCAAAGCGTCTTATTTTCTTGCTTTCTTGGGGTCAAGAGAATGATGAATTGTTAGTTAGAGCAAAGTGTCTAGAAGACAAGGTGAGAGATTGTCACCAAAGTGAGTTGCAGCTTTTGAAACAATAGAAGTCCATCCAATATCCCAACTATTGTGCATTTAGCCCAACAGTTTGTAAGTTTTATTTCCTCTAGCTCACAATCTAGTATTTGTATTATTGAGTTAGGGATAACCCTAGGCTTGATTTTGGCAAATTTAGCTCTTACTAACATTAATTTTTGGATTTTCTCCTTGGGAGGGGAGAAAATATCATCAAAGAATTATCTGGTAGTCTCTAGTTTTTCTTCATTATTATTAGCAAATGTACCATCTTTTTTTTAACAACATGGGGATTGCCCTTTTTCTTTTTCTTTTGGGTGATGTTAAACATCTCCTTTGTTATCAACATGGGGATCATGTCTTTTTTCATTTTCTTTTGGATAATGTTAAACATCTCCTTTATTGCTTGGTCAATATTACTAGTCAACCAAGTTCTTGTGAATATTCTTATGTTATTGGTTTCTTCCTCCTCTAATACTCTCAATTCTCTTTTGACTTGAATTCATTCTTCTTGGAGCTCTAATTTCCCTTGATTTACTTCGTCTTCTACCTATAGTATTTTAATTTTCTACTTGCTCTTCTACTATTCAATCTATCCTTTTTCTCTTGTTTTAGTAGGTCTAGTGTAGCTCTAATAATAGCGGCACTCTAGACTTATGCTGCTAGGTGTTCAGTGTTTCAACATGTAGTTTTCTAAATGTTTTGTATTTCTCTCCTAACTTGAAGAGTGATGGGTCGCACCTAGCTCTAATGTAGTTGAGATTATTTGACAAGCATGTCACTTTTGGAAAATAATCTAATAGGAATAGATCTTGAGAGACCTTTACAACTAATTTTGGCAAAGCTAGAGGTTAGACCTACAAAGATGTAAGTTCGAGCCAATATGGCCTTCTGAGTCCATTGCCCTTTTTACCATGTAAAGCCAATCTCTAAGCTAACATCTATTAGCTCATGAAAATTTTGGCAATTCCCCTATGCATTCTTTCCTGTATCACTTTCCCTTCCATAAGTATCTATCATAACATCCTACAATTAATGACTAGACATTGTAGGCACATTAAAATCTCCTACAATAATGACTAAACGTTGTAGGCACATTAGAGAGGTCCATAGTGTTGATCTTTCTTGGGCATTACAAGATGCATACACTAAAACCATAGCAAATTCTTTGTGGCCTTTTACATGCACAACAACCCACCAATTGTTTATGTTTGTGGTGGTTTTGTTCATATACCCTTGGAGGTTAGGATCAATACATATTGTAGTTCTACAACTTCTTTGGTTATGAATTGTGGAGAACCACTTATAGTCGCTACTTACCAATTGTAGTTTTTTTGGTATATTTCTCCTATAATGTTTATTTCTTGTATTATATCACATGCTTTTGCACTATCCTTCATCTAGCCCTTTATAGTATTGGCCTTGTTAGGGTTTGCCAATCCCTTATCGTTTAGGGATATTATCTAAATTATATTAATAATTTAATTTGCTTTTTGTTTTTTCCTTTTCAAGCAATTTCCTTGTTCATGAAGAACAAGTTGCTATCACTCTTTCCAACCTTGGAGAACCTTCTTTTTGAGGTTTTACTATTTAGACAGGCTAAAATTTGTTTTGGAGTCAAAGAGATGGGGTTGTTGTCCTTGCTTTCCTCTACATCCTCTATTTGAACATCATCACATTGTTCATTTAGGTCAAGCTTAGAGTTGTCTTTTTCTTGTGTGTTCTCAAGTATGATCTCCTCTCACTATTTGATTCGGGGTTTGATCCTCTAGAGGATGTGTCCACCTCCTTAAAGTTACCCTTATTTGGTTTTGGTTTAGTAGTTTCATCAGGTACCTCCATCAAGAGCCTATTTCCACCTTTTTTTGTATCGATTGGAAGCCATCCTGAGTTGAGTCCTACTCATTCTCACTATCATTAGTCTCCTTGGGCTTCATTTTTGGACACGGTCTTATGAAATGTGCAACTTTCATACACTTAAAACATGCATTGGGTAAATTCCTTTAGGACAAGGGTTGTTGTTTAACAAAATACCTTCTCTTGAGAAGATTTGTTAGTTCCACCCACATAAGGATCTTGGATGGCTTACCCATGGCTTATCAGTACTTGAATTGAACTTAGGGGTCTATTTGAATAGGGTAAATGGAGAGTTCTTGATCATCCATTTCCCCATTCCAAGAATACGCATTAGTGCTTCCTCATTTTTGAATAGAAAAAAGAAAAAAATGTTCGGCATATAAATCATTTCTACAATCTTGCACCCTAACAATTCCCAATGGATTTTAATCCTTTCATGCATGAATTTTGTTGGTGGGTAAGGTTCATGACATAAGCCTACCAAGGCTTGCCTTTTAAATTCTTGGCATTCCATAGGTTTAAGCTAATAGTAGGTACAATAATAAGAATGCTTAATTCTTCCTCACTATGTGGCTCATTGATGCTTTAGCCATAGTAGGCAGATTGTGTTTTTGGAGAATAGCATGGGATTCAATAGCCAATCCAACATCTTTAGGTCCTCATGTGTGAAGCTCCTAAGGTTTACATTTGTCTACATAGTTTTCCCAACTTTGGTTCTCTCCATTTGGTGTGGCCATGTTTTGCCAAATATTTAGATTAACAAGATTAGTATTTGATAAAGAGTGGAGTTAAAAAAAGGGTTGAAAGATGATTTAAGAAAATCAATTAGTCCAAGGTTTTCATTATTAAAAGAAGCACTTATCAGAGATATGATTGATGTTGGTGCTATTCCAAACTATGGCGTCCTGATTGGAACAAAGTTTGTCATCATTCTCAAAAGTGGTCATGTACCTCTCTCTCTCCCAAGTAGGGGAGAAACTACTTTTTTCCCCAATACCTCTCATTGTTTGGTGAGCCTGATAGTGCCAGGGGAGAGAGGCAAGATGGCTAGTGCAAAGTGAGTAGGAAGAGAAGATGTAACATCTTGTTAAAAAAGAAAAACTAGGCTCTTACAAGTATATGGCAATGCCTTCATAAGATGATTGTAGAAGAGGTCACTTATTTCCAAGGCAAGCTTGTTATTAAGGCTAAAAGGCATTTAATACATTGATTCCTCTTTGTTAAAAAAACCTTTGTTTCTTCAAGCCTCTAGGCCAGGTGATACTGAATCTTGATATGCCCTCGTGGACCTCTAGGCACCTGACCTTCCAATAAACAATAGGTCATGTCCTCTCCAATGTGTAAAGGACTATGGATGCCCAATTCTTAAGTGTTTAGGACTACAAACACCCAACTCTTAAATAAGTGGGCCGATTGATTAAGAAGTGTAAAGGACTATGGATGCCCAATTCTTAAGTGTTTAGGACTACAAATGCCCAACTCTTAAATAAGTGATTTGATTGATCAAAGCCTACAAAGTCGGCATCCATCATTTAATGTATGATCAACCTCAATTGATATCATGGCCATTCATATGACCGATGCTAATTTCAAGATCAAAACTAAGGCCTTTAGCATCACATATGCTTACATCATACAACAAAATGGCTCTTAGGGAAAATATTGTTTTCTGAGATCAAAGAGTAACGAGAGTGTTACATGGGCAAAAAGGTAGGAACAATGGTATGAAGGGAGAGCCATTACAATTTACAATGACCATACAAAAGGTGGATGCTACAATTGAACTTGCTTGTGGGAATAGATAGTTGGCTTGGAAGGGCATGTCATACAGACAAAGAGGTAGTAACAAAGCCAATAGGCATGAAGATTGAGCCCTTGTCATAGTGTTATTGAGATTGTAGCTTGAATTGTTATATTCTATCCTTGAGTAAGCACGATTTCAATGATCTCTACTTCTTTTTGCTTCATGATTTCACACTTTTCTCTTTTGGAGAGGAAGGTAATAAGGGGCTTGATAGCTCATGAAGCTTTATTTGTAACAATTTGGTCCTTCATTGTACCTTTTATCTACTTAATACTACTTACTACATTCTTTTTCAAGAAAGGCCTTTAGTCAAAGGAGACTTAAAACCAAAGCCATTTAGTTAGCCTAATCAAAGGAAGGCATGTGCACCTTTTGGTCCATGCCATCTTGATTCCCAATACCTATGCTTTTAATTATGAAGGGGTGTTATATCTATTAAAAGGACCCATTAATAAGACTCATTACGAATTCAAACAACGTACTTTGGCTTACTTATAACATTTTGGTGGCCCTTAGCAAGTCGTGATCATACACAAAATTATGGGATGCCAAAAAAGGGGGAAAAAAGAGATTATGCTTGGAGATATCTCACTTACTTTTATGTGAAAAAATAATGATCTTTTCAATCACTACTAACCTAATAATTTTAAGTTTGGTTTTTGAACAAATACATTTATTCCATCATTATCTAAGATTAGTGTACCATAGGCTCAACCACATACAATCTATAAAATTCAAGATTCATAAGCTCAAGTCTAACAAATTAGAACATGTTATGGTTCTAAGGAGACATTGCAATACATTTATCATCCACTACAAGTAGAGTTTTGTTCGATCTACACAATTATAACAAAGTTCAAGTCTTTACTTCCAATTTTATTGAAAATCATTAGTATTTGTAAGGTTTATGTTAGTAAGATTTTTTCTTGGTTATATTTGTAGGCATTAAGTCAAATTATTAATGCTTTTGCTAATTATTGATTGTGAGGTTAATGCCTTTAGCATTAGATAAATATTTTAGCATAGAATTATATTTGGTGGTTTTTACGATTCAAAAAGTCAAAGACACAAATCATTCTACAACTACAATTTCGAGGTGAACCCAAGTTATGCTAAATGCTTTGGAGTTCCTTTAAGTTTAATTGTATTTTCACCACCTTTGAGGACCTTGTAGTTTTTATGAAGAATATTAACACTAGTTTTATAGTAGAAAATCCATTTTTATAGCAATTTGAACCCTCTATAAAAATTTAAATGTATCACGAATGAGAAAGATCAAGAAGAAATAGTTTTAGAAAATATGATCAACAAAATATAGTAATTGAAAGTGTTTTAGAAAGAGTCAAAACAAGCTAAGAAGCATATATTCTATGTCCACCTTTGAGACCATTTTTTCAAAAAATAAAAAAATTTAGTGCTTCTAATGAAAACCATCTTTATTTTTTAATCAAGTTAAAACTTTCATGAAAAATTATTTGACATGTATACCATGCATTCCCATTGAGAGAGTTGCGATTAGATAGAAATTGTCAACCTTTTTAATAGCTCTAAACAGTATCATTGAGTAGTGTTTTGACAAACTTTCTTGCACTTTTGAAAATCTAATTTTTATAGAAAATGATTTTCTAGTTGAAACTTGTTTCAAACCTTTCATCCTATTATTTTATAATGTTATCAAAGTCCCATCCAATTTTGATATCATATGCATATATTATATTAGATATAGTGAAATACGACTTGAACCACTAAAGTGGCTTACAAGGCTAATGTTAATTCCTTCGACAATGTAATTGGTCCAACATATTATTTAAAGCTTCATGAATCATGATTAATAATATATCATCATATTAAGATTTGACAATTCAAATATCAAAGTTCACTCCAACTTGAAAAAAATAATGAAATTGTATAAAAACAACAATAATAGTATATAAGCAAGAAAATATGGCTCAAGAAGCAACCTTTCTTCCATTAATCGAGGAAAATTATATCTCATACATTGAATAGCATCATATTTCCTCAAGTAGATTATTCGTCTTTAGTGGACCTAAAACCTTTGGACTCATATATTTGATTATTGCAAGAGTCTAAATATGGAAGGCATCATTGACAACCAATTGTTATTGGTAAAAAATGAAGGTTTTATAGGTAAACAATTTTTTTAAGAGTTCATGGGTGGATGGGTTTAATGATGAATGACAACAGCATAGTATACAATCTATAGCTCAAAGGAAACGAATGAATTGACTATTTAATAAGGAGGAAAGGATGAATACAGCATATTTTGTAGCAAAGTTAGGAGAATGGAGGAGCAAACCCTTTCAATGCATGATGCAAGCTTTGATGACATGTAAGGTGCAATCTAATGGCCATCAGACAAGGAAGTAAGCAATGATGGAGGATGATTAACATAGGTGAAAAGGGTATTGTTGTCATTGCATCTTCCTCATAGTCAATGATCAAATGGTTGTGCACACACACTCACTCACACACACACAGAGAGAGAGAGAGAGAGAGAGAGAGAGAGAGAGAGAGAGAGAGAGAGAGAGAGAGAGAGAGAGAGAGAGAGAGAGAGAGAGAGAGAGAGAGAGAGAGAGAGAGAGAGAGAGAGAGAGAGAGAGAGAGCCTTGGTAAGGTTGACAAGTATCAAGATTTTATGTGTGGGATAATGTGTCTACTATAGTTGCATGTAAAATATTATTGAAGGCTATGTACTAGATAGATCAATGGATGTGGTTAGGCTTGTGGATGGGTCATCTTTTGAATGGAAATGGATGGATCATGTTCCCTTCATGATGTTGTACTGTGCTCATCAATGGTGATTATATGTGAAGGTGAGGGTGAAGATGATGAGATAGGAGCTGCAAGGGGAATATGAGAGTTGTGGGCGGGCTCACAAAGGAGAGAAGGTCGAACATCCTCGATCATAGTCACAACTTCTGTGATGTGGGGCCGCTTGTCTGGGCCTATCTCTACACAAGCAAGGCCCACTTGCAAGAGTTGGACAAGTTCCTCTTCAATGCCGACTATCTGACAAAAGTGTTCAAAAAAGCTTGTTGAGAGCCAAGGAAAAACTTTCCACTTCAATGTTCACATGCTCTTTTGTTAATATGTTCTAATACTTTAGAACAATACTAAATTTAATGGTTGAAATATTTTTCAAATGGGGTTTTATTATTCTTCTTGATAAGGGAAACTTTGGCTAATGCTAACTTCTAAAATAAAGGGAGTGTGTTGCTAAATTATCCAATCAAACGTAATGTTTTCTTATAATGTTTCGACACATATGTATTAAGTTGCAAAGCAATAAATATTTACAGCATCCCTTAGGATAAATCAAACAACTTTTGCTAAGGCCTTTGGAGGCAAATGTATTGTTAGGTTACCATTTGAAATTAAATTAGGGCCACCTTCGAATGAATGTATGATGTTAATGAGTAAAAGGTGTTAATATACCACAATTCTAATGTGAGACGTTTCAATGATATATAAAACCTAATTTGCTGTGTGTTTTATGGTTACTAGGTTAGCCGAGAGAGAGAGAGAGAGAGAGAGAGAGAGAGAGGACGGACCTTGATGAGCTCCTTGTCGAAGACCTCAGCGGTCCACTCCTCGCGGACGACGGAGCGGACCCAGCGTGGCAGGTCAAACTGGGCGGAAGATGCTGATGTGGATGAGGAGGATGAGCTGGCATGATGCCACGCCAGCCGGCCGGTGAGGATCTCGAGGATGACGACGCCGAGACTGTAGACGTCGGATGCGGGCGTGGCGGCCCTGGATTGGGCGAGCTCGGGCGCTCGGTAGGCTTGGTGGGTGCCTGCGCGGGCGGAGGAGGGGAGGAGGAGGGGGGCGAGGCCGTAATCGCAGGTGCAGGCCCCGTAGTCGCCGTGCAGCAGCACGTTGGCCGACTTCATGTCCCCATGCACCACCACCTTGCTCCCGTGTATGTGCGCCACCCCCCTCGCCGCCCCTACGGCTGCCTTCAGCCTCGCCTCCCACCCCAATGCTTGCCCCCCACGTCCTCCTGCCAGCCCACCATCCACAACAACAAACCACATTATCAGCACCACCATTAACACAAGCACCCCCAACAACACCCACCACATTATGAACAGCAACAAAATCATCACAACCAGCACCACATTTTGAGCACCAAGATTACATGCTAAAGGATTTTGTATTAATGGAATGTCAAGGCTTACGTTTCACAGATGTAATCAAATGCCGCCTAAACCTTTGAGTACTAACTTGTAAAGTGGTCCTATTACAACACCCATGGTGGTGAGGAGCTGCCAAGTGGAGCCATAATCACTTTTTACATAATACAAGACTTGTCTTCACTATTGCCCTTGAGAATAGAACCTTTGATCTTGGATCTAATAGACCACCTTAGCACCACTTGAGTAGTAAGTTTTGGCTTATCAATACCATTATCATCACAATTAGGGATCCCTAACATTACTTTTAGGGTAGCCTTTCAAGTGTCTAGCAAAGTAATCCTAGAAACATTTTTAGTATGTAAGGAGGCAAAATCATCTCTACCTCACTTTTTTGTAGATTCCCACAAAGTCTAGTAAGAGCTCACTAAGCATGCCACCACTCTTATTTGCTCCTCCTATCAATATTTATTATTATGGAACAACTACATCTCATGCTCCCTTCTAATTGAGTGGGAAAATTTGTAGTGCAAAGTTAGGCCAATAGAAGGTTAATGATCATGAGTTCGAAAAATTCCAATGCAAACTCATGTTAGCTAACCAAATGTAAATGATTGTGAGAAATGAAGGAACATGAAAGTTAGAAGTCAAGGTTTTACAAAGCAAAGGCTCAACTCAAGGAAAATGTTAAGATATCAAAAGGTCTCAACATGCCCCATAAAAGGAGAGCTTAAACACATTAATAAACTTAGAATAAGAAATGTAGCACATTGATGTACTAATGTTCCAACCAATCACATTTGTAGAGTTGGATTGGAAAGGTAGCATGATTTACCACCATTTATAGAAGTGTGGCAATTGGAGTTTCAATTCATCATAGAATGTACACTTAAATGAGAAATGTAGCTTAATTTAAAAGTATTTCCATTGATCACACTAACACCTTCTTTAAAGGACAATAAGACACAAACAGTGCGTATCTGTGTATACATGACATGAGCATGTCATAGCTTTCTATATTATATTGTATAATAATTCAACATACATTAATGTATATGGCAAGCCTACTTGCAAGAGACTTGGTTCAATGTTGGGACTACACGAAGAAGCATGCAACCTACCTAAGCTAAGAATCTGCCCAAATGAATCTATATGCAGTACTCATGCTAAAGACATGTTACCATTAGAAATTTTGCTTAAAGTCGAACTCACAATTATATTAAGGTTGTCTTGCCCATTTCATTTAGGACCTTCAAAGGTGTTAGTAATACTAATTGTAGATTGTTAGATGATTTGAGTTTGCCTTCCACCTACCTTCAAGCACAAACTTATGAGGAACCTAGCAATCAAAGATGCTAGAGGTCCTACGTGTAGAATACTATAGCCGATTTGAGGAACCTAGCAATCAAAGATGCTAGAGGTCCTACGTGTAGAATACTATAGCCGATTTGAGTTGGCCTTCAAGCATAAACTCATTACAATTAAATGAAATAAATCTGTTCATGTATTGTTAGTCCTCTTTTAGCATTATTAATGATTCCAAGAGTTGGTTTCTCACCTTGGAGTGCATTAGCAAGGCTTCCCAAGGGCAAATACTCATGAACAAGAAGTTTTTCTTCTTTGGAGAAGTAGTACGCTTGTAGCGGGACCAGGTTTCGGTGCTGTAGTTTGCCAATGAGGTCCATTTGCTGCTCGAAGTCCTTGTGGTTAACAGAAGTCTCCTTGAGTCGCTTGACGACAACCGTGGGTCCATCCTCTAGGACAGCCTTGTAAGAGGTACCGAAGCTTCCTTTGCCTAAGACCTCAGCAGAGGCTCTAAGGAGGTCCTCGAGGTCAAATGAGAGCTGGCGAGGTGGCCGGTCATCGCAATGGCCACCAATGTGGGGGGAGGTAGGGTCAAAGAACACTAGCTTGTTTTGGTCAGGGCGTTGGGCAGCACTATAGGAGTCTTCCTTGGACTCATCTATTTCGTTCTTTGATGAACCTTTCTTATCCAAGGTTTTCTTAGATGGAGATGATGTTGCTGCAGGAAGATGTCTCCTGACATACCAGAGGAGGCAGCATGCCCCTACCATGACCGTGAACGCGGCGCCTGCGACGATGATGAGCACGACGTCGATGGTGGAGAGGCGCACCTTGTTGTGCCTGTGCTTGGGAGGTGATGGCGATGGAGAATTAGGGCAGGGTCGCAGGAGAGGCGTACCGCACAGGCCTGGATTGCCATCAAAGGAGGAGCTCGGCAGGCCCTGCAATTGCGATGGAATAGGCCCCTCCAGGTCGTTGTTGGCCACATTCAACTGCGTCGTGTTGCTTAAAACGGACGGGAGACCTCCCGTCAGGTTATTGTGCTGCAGAAATAGTATCCTCAGATGCCTCAGAGACCCCAGCGATGGAGGAATGGCCCCCGAGAACATGTTGAAGGAGAGATCCACCACGTTCAGATTAGGGTTTGAGGTCACATCGAACGGTGGGATTTGGCCCGTGATGACATTTTGTTGCAGGTAGAGCTTTCTGAGTTCAGCGCATTTCTGTATGTCTGGAGGGAGGGGGCCCGAGAGCTGGTTGGATCTCAGGCTCAGAATCTGCAGCTGCAGGAGGGATCCAAGGGTCCCTGCTGCAATGGCACCTGTCAGGCCAGTTGCAGGGAGCTTCAGGGTCAGGACACTGTCATTTGCCTTATTGCACCCCACCCCATCCCATGTGCAGGGGCTTGTGGCCTTGCTCCAGTTCCTCACCCTCGATGCCCCATTCAGCCCATTCAGGAATGCCAGGAGAGCGTCCCCGTCCGCGTTCAGGTCGGCAGCGGCAAGCCCGATCAACAGCGCTGCAGCGGCAATCGCCAATGACAAGCTCAGGAGCTTGGGATCTTTCCCCAGCCTCTCCTGCCACCACAAGCATGTGACCATTATTACTCTCTATCCACTCTAATAGGCTGGATTTGCTGAGCTATGGAAGGATGAAGCTCCTCCACTCTGGTCACAGGGTTACAATAATCTCAAATCTCATCACCATACTTAATGGAGGTGAGAGCTTTTATGAAGGCATTCAGCTGTTACATTGCAGACCGATGAGCTTTCAGACCTCTGTCAGGTAACATACATCAATACTTCTTTTGATTCTCGGGCAAGGGAAGTTATACTAAGTTCAAGAAACTTCTGAAGATGAATCCAATAGTCTCATCTAAGGCTTAGGGCCAAGCATCATGGGATGCTACGAGTTGGGACATGATGTCTGTCTGGTATGTACATTATAGGCCTCTGATGAGCTGAGAGCTCGAAGGCCAAAGGAGAAGCATAATGATGGTGAATCATGATTGCAGAGAAGGGGCCGGCGACGCCAACGCCACTTATCCTTTCTTGTAAAAGCTAACAACGAAGGCGGCAACACCAAGTACATTGATTAGTGACTAACATTATCTTATTCTTGTTTCTACGTTTGGTTGTGCAAACTGAATTTTTAAACCTTGAATCTTTTGAAGGGAAGGCTTTGATATGACAAAACACATTGCAAAATCTTTACAAAGATTAGCAAATCAAGGTTATGGTATTTTTTGAAAACGCTACTGAATTTATTTTGATATCTCATGTAAGAACTACAAAAAGGAGTGGCCATCTTGAGACCATTACCATTTAAGGGTTTGCATATTGATTGCCATTGTTCTAGAAGTTATAGGTTGGCTAGAGCTTAAGAGCCTACCTGGCGCAAATTAGTTTGAAAGCACGTTTCATGTGGCAAGAGGGTTCCCATGAGGTTGGTATAAGAAACACAATTTGAGCTTCAAAAGCTTTGATAATCTATACTATTAGTTAAGGAGAGGTGGGGGGCGGGTGGCACGTGGCAGCCCCCACCTCCCCCACAAAAAAGAAAGAGAACGCAAGGGCGGGTGCCACGCGTCCAGCACCCGCCCCCCCCAAAAATCGCGGGGCGAGTCTAGGCGCGGAGCGCCTAGTTTAGATTAATGCAAAGTTGAATGCACAACAATGCATTATATGAGGATGTAGCACTCACTAATGTGTATGGAGTGAACACCAATATTTATGGGACCTATTTTCATTAAAAACCTCATGATCATTTCTCAAAAGTTTCACATTTGATAGTAATTTCTATTCATGTTAAGCTTATCATTTAATATATTAATAGTTATTTACTAATTTATTTAATGATTAATTAGTATATTAGTAGTTATTCACATATATATAATTTATTACATATATAAATTTAATATATAATTATATTATATATATTAACAAGTATAATACATATACTAGAATTAATCAATTTAGATAATAAATTAATAGTAATTATACGTACTAATTAATCGTTAATATGTAATATAAATATCAATTATGTACATACGTATTGATTATAAGTTAAAGTTTAATTTACATAATAATAGTTAATGATTTATGATTAATATGTAATCAATGTGTGTATATGTGTGTGTGAGTGAATGCGTATGTGTGTATATATGAATGGCATACATATGTACTTTAAAAGTCCATTCTTGTTTTTTCTATGCTTTGTATGTGTGTATGCACACACACACACACACACACACACACACACACACATACGTATGTATGTATATGTGTGTGCATTTAATGTGTCTATTTGTGTGGTCTCATAAATGTGTGTCTATTTATATGGTCTCATAAATATGTGCTCTCTCTCTCTCTCTCATCATTTTACTCTCTTTTTTTTCCCTATTGTATCCCATCTTACTTTACCTTATATGTGTGTGTACATGTATATATATATGTATGCATATATATATATATATATATATATATATATATATATACATATATATATACATGTATAAAATTGTGTGTGGATTTGTGTGTTTATATATGTGTATGTGTATAGTTGTAAGTGCGTATTTTATAAGTGTGTCCATTCTCTTCAATTTTTCTCTCATCATATATATTTACATATATATGAGTATGTCTACATATATGCATACATGTGCATATGTATTTACATATGCATGTGTATACATTCATGTGTATATATACATATATTGTTCATGTCTTTTCATAGTCTATGTATTTGTGTGTGGTTTTAGAGTGTATGCATTGCATGAACATGTTTAACTATCTTACTACTATATTATTTTCGCTATAGGTTCAGAAAGCCTCGAACCTCTAGAGGGTTTTCCAAACCTACCCTTTTTTCCAAATCTCCCATTTTCAATCAAAACCCCCTTCCCTCCCCTCTTTCTCACGTGTAATCTCTCATTTTCTCTTCCTTTTTCATTAAAGCCTCCCCCCACTCCTCCCGTCCCCTGCGCCCCTTCCATTTTTTAAATTAAAACCCCATTCCCTCTCTCACACTTATAATCTCTCTCTTTCTTTTCTCCCTCCCCTTTTTAAATAAACTCCTCTTCCCTCTCCCCTCTCTCTCTTATGTGTAGGGTCTAGGTTCACACACACACACACACACACACACACACACACACACAGAGTTAGATTAATCTAATTTAATTTTTTTGAACATAATTTTTCGTACACTTCAAGAAGGAGAGATAATTAGATTAATCTTTTTAATTTAAACTTTTCTTTTAATTAAATACTTTTAAAAGATATTTTTAATTTAAAGTTTTTTGAACATAATTTTTCGCACACTTAGAGAGAGAGAGAGAGAGAGAGAGAGAAGAAGAAGAAGAAGAAGAAGAAGAAGAAGAAGAAGAAGAAGAGAGGAGGGAGAGAAAGAGGAAAAAGAACAATCTTTTTTAAATTAAATATTTTTCTTCTTCCCCTACCTCCTTTCTCTCATAGTGTAGGGCCTAGGTTCTCTCTCTCACTCTCACAGTTAGATTAAACTTTTTAATTTATTTTTTGAAATCAAAATAAGGAGAGAGAGATATATATATATACAAAGGACAAAAAAGAAAGGGGAGAGAGAGAGAGAGAGAGAGAGAGAGAGAGAGAGAGAGAGAGAGAGAGAGAGAGAGAGAGAGAGAGAACAAAGAGAAAAAATTATAGAGAGAGAAAATATAAAATTTAAAAGAGAGAGGAAAAGAAAAAAGAAAAAGAGAGGAGAGTGGGGGGAGAGAGACAGAGAGAAGAAAAGGAGAGAGAAAATAATAAGAAGAGAGAATTTGAATATAGAGAGAGAATTATAGAGAAGAAATATAAAATTTAAAAGAAAGAGAAAATAAAAAATTGAAAGAGAAGAAAAAAGGAAAAGAGAGGAGAGAGAAGGAAAAGAGAGGAGAGAGAAAGAAAGAAAGAAAGAGAGAGAATAAGAATAAAAAGAAGAAAGAGGAAGAGAGATGGAAAAAAAGAGAAAAGAGAAAAGTTTTTTTTAAATTTAAATATTTTTTAAGAGAGAGAGAGAGAGAGAGAGAGAGAATAGAAGGGGAGAGAGAGAGAGGAGAAGAAGAGAGAATATAAACATAAAGAGAGAATTATATATAGGAAAAAGATAAAATTTACATACTTTAAGAGAGACTGAGGGGAGAGGGGGAAGAAAGTGAAAAAAGAAGAAGGGAAGAGAGAGAGAGAGAGAGAGAGAGAGAGAGAGAGAGAGAGAGAGAGAGAGAGAGAGAACAAAGAGGAAAAATTATAGAGAGAGGAAATATAAAATTTAAAAGAGGAAAATAAAAAAGGAAAAGAGAGGAGAGAGGGGGAGAGAGACAGAGAGAAGAAAAGGAGAGAGAAAATAATAAGAGAGAATTTGAACATAGAGAGAGAATTATAGAGAAGAAATATAAAATTTTAAAAAAAGAGAATAAAAAAATTTAAAGAGAAGAAAAAAAGGAAAAGAGAGGAGAGAGAAGGAAAAGAGAGGAGAGAGAAAGAAAGAGAGAATAAGAATGAAAAGAAGAAAGAGAAAGAGAGATAGAAAAAAAGAGAAAAGTAATTTTTAAATTTAAATATTTTTTTTGAGAAAGAGAGAGAGAGAGAGAATAGAAGGGGGGAGAGAGAGGAGAAGAAGAGAGAGAATATAAACATAAAGAGAGAATTATATATAGGAAAAAGATAAAATTTACATACTTTAAGAGAGACTGAGGGGAGAGGGGGAAGAAAGTGAAAAAAGAAGAAGAAGAAGAAGAGAGAGAGAGAGAGAGAGAGAGAGAGAGAGAGAGAGAGAGAGAGAGAGAGAGAGAAGAAGAAAAAGAAGAAGAAAAAATAGGAGAGTGAGAGAGAAGGAAAAGAGAGGAGAGAGAGAGAGGAGAATAAAAGGGGAGAGAGAGAGAGAGAGAGAGAGAGAGAGAGAGAGAGAAGAAGAAGAAGAAGAAGAAGAAGAAGAAGAAAAAAGAGGAGAGGGAGAGAGAAGAAAAAGAGAGGAGAGAGGGAGGAGAATAAAAGGAGAGAGAGAGAGAATTAGACATAGGGAACTTGGGGGAGAGAGAAAGAGAGAAAATAAAAAAATTAGAAACAGAGAGGAAAAAGAGGAGAGAGAAAGGTGAGAAATGGATTGTTGAGTCAAGTTACCGTGCTATTGCACGGCAACTTTGCTCGCTGCTTCGAGGCAACGAAGCTTCCCGTGAAGCGACCACTAGTTAAAATTATTATCCCATCCTAGAATGTTCAATAGGAAAAAAATTCAGCTCATTTTTAATACTATAGGTGCATTTATAGATGTCTTTAGAGTATATACACATCACGTGCATATGTTCAATCATTAAAATATCATATCATTTCATGTCTAATTTAAAAAAAATTAATGTGAGAGAGAGAGAGAGAGAGAGAGAGAGAGAGAGAGAGAGAGAGAGAGAGAGAGAGAGAGAGAGAGAGAGAGCACGTGTGCATGTGTATATGTGTGGTTGTACTAAGGTCCTTTTAGATGTCTCAAAGGCATAAAGCATTATTAGAGTGTGCAATGAAAGAGAAACATAAACACATGAAGAGAAGGAAGTAAAAAGACTATAATGAAAGAAGAGAAAGCATTGAATTGATGGCACTCCATAACTTTTATAGACATGCAAACATGTTGCTACGTTTTGGATAGTGGGCTCCTCAGACAGAGGGAAAATCAACTATACTCAGCACAATGAAGTTTTAGATGGCCTACACACCATACAAGGCCCAAATAAGGAAAAAAAATTGTGCTTCATGGTAGATGTGTTCCAAATAGCAAGATGATGTAGCCTTCTCTACTTAGAATCTCTTTTGTCAACAATTTTGGTAATGATGTCATGTAAGAGTGTGCTGCAGAAGTGAAAAACAAAGATAGAGAGAGCAAGGAAGAAAACAATTGTAAATGAAAGAAGAGAATGGAAGAAGAAAATTTGCATTGAACTAAATTAAAAGAATACTAAATGTGAAAAGGACTAATCAGTCCCTCCATGTGCAATCCAAGGCATTGATGAGGGTGTTGGATTAGGCTAATGATGATGGAAGGCATCACTAGAAGACAAATGAATGTGCCATATGTTGAAGTGTGCTAAAACTTGAAAAGTTGACTGATGACTAGCCATTGAAGGTAGGTAATTGGACAAGAGAATTTTTAATTAATATTTTTATTTTTTATTTTATTTATTTTTCTTCATTGATTTATAGGCTATGACTTCATTGTAAATTATAGTAGTAAGTTTTCATTTATTATGGTTAGATTAAGCTTAGTTTATCTATATATTTTATAAATAATCCTTTGAAATTATCTCTTTATTATACAAATTTCTATATTTTAGGTAACTTAATTAGGATACTTTTTTGATTTCACTTAATGAAAGACAATCAATTAATATATAGCTTAACATTGCTTTTGTGGATTACTTTTCAATATATTTCAAACATTTCCTATGACTCTAGTTCACTTATGGAAAAACTAACCAAAGTTGATACTTTAGATTACTTTGACTTAGCATCTATAGACTTTAGTATTTTTTAAATACATCTTGGGGGATTTTTATTGGAACAAATTGTGTTGAGAATGTATTTTTCGGCTATAGAAGATTATACATATTTCAACATATCTATTCATTGTATGAAAATAGAGCACAATAGAAGATAACAAATGAACACAAGTAAAGAGAGAATGTTAGAAAATTAAGAAACCATTTTCTCTTTTACTACAATTGATGGTTGAAGGCTTTTTCTACCTATGTGCTCCTATAAGCTTCAATGGTGATCTATACAAATGTTGGATGGAGGATAGTGAGTATAAAAAATATATGACAACATTAGAAAAGTCTTTTACCTTGCACTATGACATTTGGATAGAAATAGTGCCTTCTCCTTCAATAGTATATTGTGAATCATCTCCTACTGACTATCTATGTGGTATAGAGAGGGATTGAAATGGATTGAACCATTTGGAGTGATAAATCATGTGATTAGAGGCTCTGAAATCCATGCACCATTCATCTTGAAGTTATAATTTGAGTGGCTCATACACATAAATATAAATACTGGCTCACCACCATTTTGGACTAATTTAAAGTTGATGCTACGTAGTTGGTATATGAAGCTCTTCCATTAGCTTGTCCATTTTAAAGTAGGGGTCTTCTTTCTTGATTTTTCATCTTCGTTCCCAACGGCCTCCATTGCTACAATAGTTGTATTGGCCTTGTCCTCAGTGTGAATATCCTCTTTCTCTTTTATTAAGCTATTGTGAAAGGTGAGAAGGATCGAAGCTTGCACTCGAGAGCTATGGTGGGAGAGCAAAAGCAAGAAAGAGAGAGACAAGAAATGGGAACTCCAACAGTCACAATGTGTGACCGGGCCTTCCTTTATTCAAAATGTCACTAAAAGAATAAATAATAAAGTGACGGTGACGGGCACCCGCCACGTGCAGTGTGTAGTGGCGGTGACTGCCAGTGTAGTAATACATAGGTGGCTAGGCAGAGGTGCCTTTACCCCCAACAACCTCCCACTTAAAGGTGAATCTCCCCTAGTGAGGAGTGAAAAGAAACAGAAAAAGACAGTACAACATGTACACATGTACAACAGGATGAGGAAAGACGTCATCTCATCCCACGCCCATCAACCTCCTGAGAAAGGCAAAGCGCTTTGTAGAGAGGTTTTTCATGAGCAGATCTGCAAGATTCTGGTCAGTCGAGATCTTGACAAGATCAACAGACTTGTCCTCAACAACCCCACGTATGAAGCACTCATAGAATCCGAATGTAGTGTAGGGATAGCATCAATACCAAGATCAACAACCAAATGACTCAACGAAATGGCCTCCTTGCAAGCCTCAGTGGTGGCTGCAACATACATGGCCTCTGTAGTGGAAAGGGCCGTGCATTTTTGCACCCTGGACATCCAAGAAACAACACCTCCAGCATAGGTGAATACATAGCCGGAAGTGGACTTCCTACTATCTGCATGTCCTACATAATCAGAGTCCGTGTATCCCACGACTCCTGTATCCTGGCTGCCATAGCATATGCACATATATGCAGTGCCCTTCAGGTACCTCATGATACCCTTCACAACATCCCAATGCTTCTTGCCAAGTGTAGCCATATAGCGTGCCACAACACCAACTGCAAAGGCAATATCTGGACGAGTGGCTATCATGGCATACATAAGACTACCCACTGCGGATGCATGGGGAATCTTGGCCATCTCGGCCCTCTGCTCATCTGTCTGTGGACAATCAGCCTGTGATACTATCTTCATATAAGAAGGCAATGGATAGCCAATAGGCTTTACGTCCTGCATGCAGAAGCGCTCAAGGACTTTATGAATGTACTCCCTCTATGACAAGTAGAGGATTCCTTGATGCCTGTCGCGTCTAGTGCGCATACCAAGTATGTGAGCGGCCTGTCCCATATCTTTAATCTCAAAGCTCTTCTTGAGCTGAGCCTTAAGAGCATCTAGCTCATCATGAGCTTTCCTTGCTATCAGCATATCATCCACATAGAGTACCAAAATCAATAAAGAACCATCATGGGCTTTCTTCATGTAAAGACATGGATCCATAGCACTCCTGCTATAGCCCTGTGACTACAGAAAGGCACTAAACTGATGATACCACTCCCTAGGTGCCTGCTTCAAGCCATAAAGACTTTTCTTCAATTTGCACACTAGGTGCTCCTTGCCAGGTTCTGCAAAGCCCTTAGGCTGCTCCATATAAATCTCATCATGCAAGTCCCCATGTAAGAAAGCCATCTTGACATCCATCTGGTGTAAAGCCAAGTCAAGCTGAGCAACCAAAGCCAAGACTAAGCGTAGGGTGGTCATCTTAACCACAGGAGAAAAGATCTCATCAAAGCCCACACCATGCTCCTGCTTAAAACCCTTTGCTACCAGTCTAGCTTTGTATGCCGGCTTGGGGTGTCCAGGGGTACTTTTCAGCTTGTACATCCACTTGCATGGCAAAGCCTTCTTGCCTTCAGGCAAGGAAACCAAATCCCAAGTGTCATTCTTATGCAATGAGTCTATCTCAGACTGCATAGCCCTCTCCCAGGAGTGACTGTCACCCCTGTGCATAGCCTCATCATAAGTGAAAAGCTCTCCTGCATCTGTCACCAAGACATAATGCATCGAGGGATGAAATCTATCAAGTGGATGTCTGTCTCTAGTAGACTGTCTCACGGCAGGCTCTGCTCCCTGCCCAGCTGCCTGTCCAATACCCTGAGCATGAGCATCTGCTGCAGCTGTAGGCTGTCCAATTGGCTATGCGGGAGCTCTCGTCTCCTCCTGAAATATGACCCTACGGATCTCAACAACTCTCTCAGGCTGCCAATGCATCTGACTGCGGATAACTTTCCGCGCCTGCAGATCCCAGAGACGGTAACCCATCTCGCATGCATCCCCATAACCAAGGAAAATGCATTTGATACTCTTAGGATCCAACTTACTTCTCTTGTCCGTGGGCACATGGCAAAATGCCTAACATCCAAAGAGACGGAGATGCGCATAAGAGGGAGGTTTACCAGTCCATACCTCCAAACCACTAGAGGGTGATATGTTTATGACATGCACAGATGTACTAATTGCCTCAGCCCAAAAGCTCTGTGGTAGGCCTGCATGGCTAAGCATACTGCGTACACGCTCCTGGATGGTTCTATTCATCCACTTAGCCAAACCATTCTGGGGGGGGTATAGGAGGTGGTCAACTAACGCTTAATACCCCTCTCATCACATAACTGCTCAAAAGCACGTGAGACATACTCACCCCCATTATCTGTTCTTAGGCATTTTAGCATATACCCAGATTGGTTCTCAACCAATGCAAGCCATCTTTGAAACACATCCAAGACATCGAATTTCAGCTTAATGGGATAAGCCCAAACTTTCCGTGAAAAATCATCTATGAAAGTAACAAATACTTTGCACCACCCATAGACTGACAAGGCATGGGCCCACATAGATCCAAATGTACCAATGCCAAGGGCTCACTCATGCGTGGCCTACCAGACTTCTTATGTGTAAACCTAGTTTGCCTACCATAAAGACAATACTCACATGAATCAAAACATGCATAATCAAGGGGCGGTAAGTACTGCAAACTAGAAAGCATTTTCATTTCCTTCAAAGACATATGGCCCAAACGGGCATGCCGAAGAGATACATGTGGGATAGAGCCCACAGACAAAACATGATCAAGGAAAGAAGTGGAAACAATCAAGGGATAGAGGCTGCCAGTGCCTGGGCACCTCTCGCAATCACAAGTCTGCCACGAGTGATCTTCAATGTAGAGTCTCCAAAAGATACATGATAACCTGCGTCATCAAGCTATCCAGCTGACCTCAAACTGCGTGTCAAAGTAGGTACATGACGTACATCCTGCATAACAAAACTGCTGCCAGAAGGAAACTGCAACCTAACATCACCAATGCCCACAATATCAAGAGAGCTATCATCACCCAAGTGCACAGAATCCGAAGCAATACGGTATGAATGAAACCACTAGTGTCACATGAAAGGATGCACCTGAGTCCAAGTGCCAACACTGTGCATACATAGAGTGTATCTTTGTCATCTGCGAAGCACTAGAATAAGTTGCAAGGATATAATCATCATCAACATCCTCAGGCTGCATAACATTAATCTCTTCAATTTTAACACTCGACTTTGCAGGCACTATGCTGCGATCAGAAGATTTATCTTGCACTTTGTCTTTCCTCTTATCTTTGCGCCTTTCATTGCACAGTTCATGGCATTGTGGCCTAATATGGCCCTTTTTCCCACAATGGTAACAAGTAACATCTGCATTCCTGCCACGGGATTTGCTACGTGACTTTCCACGAGACTTGGATCGAGATTTCTGAGAATCCCGTCCATGGCCACTGCCACTGCCATGCTTTCCATATCCATCATTCCTGCCTCTAACTGTCATAGCATGCGACACACGAGAGGCATCCAAATTCTTATGGCTAATCTCTTCCTGTAGAAGAGCACTCTCAACATCAGATAATTTCAAGGTAGCAGTAGAGGCACATAATGCAGTGCAAAATACATCCCATGACTCATTAAGAGTACCAAGCAAGAAAAGAGGAGTGGCATCCTTTGCAAAAGTGATGTCCTACAAAGTCAAGTTCTTGAGTATAGCATGGAACTGGCTCAAGTGAGCAGACATGGTCACATTCTCCTTCATGCGCGCAGATCCATAAGTTGCTTCAGCCAATACATCTGACTTGCTGGACTGTTCTTGTCATAGAGATTCTTGATTTTATCCCACAACTGCCATGGACTCTGTTCTTCCTCAAATACATTGTAATGAACCTGTTCTGTGAGAGATAATACAATAGTGGACTTGCATAACTCATCAAGCTCAAACCATTCCTCATTTGGCATAGTTACAAGCGGCTGCCCGCTAAACCTCAATGGTTTGATCTGCGATTTCTGTACCAATACCTGTCAAATTTGGCTCTTCTAATAAGAGTAATTTGTACCATCAAGCTTAGTGATGTTGAAAATAGCATGATCAGTGACGAACTTGCCATAATGCAAGCTGGAAGACTGTAGACAGTTCAAAACTGCTTGCTATTTATTGCAGAAAATGACAAAAAAATCACAAAAATCAAGAGAAAATGGTGAGTAAAGTGTAACCAAAGCTGCTACCCACCAAGTACTAGTGAAAGTACATCATTTCAAAATATTTCAGCATGAAAAATCCATGTCAATCCGGAGTTATATGCTTGCTGTAATAAATGATAGCAGGGTACTGTGAGAGTCAGTTTGCTGACCAAATCACTGCACCAAGTCAATAAATGACAGCCAAGACATGACCAGCCATAAACATGCATAAATTAGCACCAAACAGTCATCAAGACCCTGAGTAAACACCCAAACATGTCACCAAAGCATCCGTCAGTGGTAGGCATACCCCCTGGACAATAGGGCAAAGTATACATAACACTGGCAAGACCTAACACCAATAGGTGTATGCTCACTAGAGTGCAAAGCCCAAGCTCAGGTCAAAAGAAATTCCAAGATATCAGTGCATAAACCATGCAACATGTAAGTGTAAGAGATCCCAAAGTCTCAAGTATCTGCAAAATGCTCAAATAGCATAAACCTCCTGCTCAATGTCGGTCAAGCATACAAGATGCTCCCACTAGCTCAAAAGGTGGATAAACGAGCTCAACAGCTCAAGCAAACCAAGTCAAAGTACCAAAGACAAGTAACCAAGACAATGCCTCAATAGCATCCAAGGTCATAATGGAAAAATCCAAGTCGTAATGGAAAAATCCAAGTCAATGTCCAACTGCTCAAGGGAATACTCAAATGAATGTTGAGACGAGCTCAAACAACTACCATCCACAGCCAAACCATAAAGCATTCACCAAGACATCATAACCCGTAATGGGTAGCCTAGGCATAAACCATGTCATAGATGAAATACCAGCTGCAAAGAAGTGACAATTAAACCCAAATCGAGCTCTAACCTCAGCTCAAAAGCATTCCAGAGCATAAACAAGATATGTGGCATAGGCCAAATACATCATGATATCATATCGAGTAGCCAAGAGCACCCCGTGACCAATAGGCATAACCCAACTGTAGCATAAATAGCTTCAGCCCTGAAGTTTCTAGCAACATATAACCTTTGTAAATTGAGAAAATTAGTGCTCAATCCAAGCTCAAATCCATAGTCAAACCATAGGCATACATTCTCGTATGTATAGGCACCAACCGGACATAATCGGGCATCAAATGCCAAGACCTGTAAGCATAAAATTAAAGTAACGGGTGGCTACCCTATTTTGGAAAAATCTGGGATTGTTCAAAATAGTTAATGACTGAGCTAAATCAGCTCCAAATGCGTCTCACATAAGAGGCATAACATCCACAAGTGATCCGGTATCAATAGACATCAGTAGAAGCATCACATAAGCCATATGCATACAAATACATGCTGTCTCAGACCTAAAATCTGTTGCAAAATATTCTGTCATCAGAATTTGGCAAATCCAACACCACCATTGCGTCCTAGCATGCCAAATCCCAACTTAGA
Organism: Lygodium microphyllum; assembly: GCF_053477565.2. NCBI lineage: Eukaryota > Viridiplantae > Streptophyta > Polypodiopsida > Schizaeales > Lygodiaceae > Lygodium > Lygodium microphyllum. Next base: position 133,236,220 of record NC_141142.1, read on the forward strand.
CTCTTACCTTGCCTAAATCGGGTTCCGAATGCCCGAGATATGACAAAAAGAGTGATTTTTGGGCCAGATTTTGAAACATGTGCAAAAAAAACGTGAGCTAGTTAGGGGGTTTTGTTGTCCCACATGTCAACAATGGGGCCCAAAGGGGGCACGTGTCAACATTGGGTTTATATACTAAAAACAAAGGATGGGGTGTTTGCTATTTTTCAGCAATTTTAAGTAGCACGTTGAAAATTTCTAAGTCATGAACTTCTTGTGTTCCATTGTATTTAGTGTCTAAGAATGCAGCCTTGATGCGGTAATGGGTTGGAATAGTATGTAAATTCAATGATTTGACCAATTTTACAGAAATAAATCGTGTGTGCTCTCGTCATCATGTAAAACAATCTTTTCTCTACCATGCACAAGACATTTCATCGTTAATAAAGAATGAGGATTTGGCATACCTGGTAAAGTATCTGAAGTAGTACTGATATCATCATCATCTTCTGTGAAATCGGGCATTTCTTCATGGTCTTCATCTTTAGTCTCTCCCAAGTAGTGGTTGCTAAGGGTTATGCCTAGCAGTATGGGTTAGATTATGAGGAAACATTTAGCCTTGTTGCCAAGATGGCAACCATATGAACAGTGATCACATCGGCTACTACTAAAGGCTGTAAATTGTAGTAGATGGATATTAAGAATGTGTTTCTCAATGGTGATTTAGCAGAGGATGTTACACCCTAATTTTCAGCATTATGTATGCAAGTTGAAAAAGGCGTTGTATGGACTGAAGCAGGCTCCAAGAGCTTGGCATGCAAGGATCAATAGTTACTTGCAAAGTTTGGGATTCACTATTGGCAAGGCTGATCATAGTTTGTTTAGAAAAAGACAGGGTAGTGCTGGTTATCTAAGTTGATGATTTGATAATCATAGGTGATGATGACTTAGGGATATAGCATGTTATGTAGATGTTGAAATCTGAATTTGATATGAAAGACTTAGGCGAACTAAAGTATTTCTTGGGTATTGAGGTGATCAAGGTGGAAAATAGTTTATGACTGATGCAAAAAAACTATGCCATGGAAATGATAAAGAAATATGGCATGGTTGAATGTAAACCATTGGATACACCTCTTGATCAGAATGCCAAGTTGGACATTAGCATTGGAGCTGAAATTGATGGTATGACTATGCACATGCAAATGTTTGGAAGTCTGATCCACTCGACCATGCCTGACTCGAGTTATGCTATTAGGCTCATAAGTCAGTTTATGTAGAAGCCGAGAAAGCCACACTTGGATGATGTTAGGAGGATTATGAGAGGATTATGAGATATGCAAAGTCCATTGTAGATTATGGGTTGTTTTATGTGAAAAATAAGCCCCTGACACTGGTTGGATACACGAATGTAGATTGGGCAAGATACTCATATGATCGTAGGCCTAGGAGTGGTTATGGCTTCAGATTTGGAAGTGGAATGATCAGTTGGAGCAGTAAGAAGCAACCAACAATTGCATTGTCTAGCACTGAGGCAGAGCATAGGGGTGCTGCATTGGCAACATGTGAGATTGCATGGCTGCTCAAGCTTATGGCTGATTTGGACATACAGGTGGATGCTCTAGTGACCTTGTTATGCAAAAATCTCAGTAGTGTACTATTGGCAACAAATCCAGTTTATCATGCCAGGACTAAACACATTGAGATACACTACCATTTTATCAGAGAGATGGTTCTTGCAGGGAGAGTAGATCTTATGCATGTGAAGACTGATAAACATGTTGCAGATATCTTTACCAAGTCTTTGGGTAAAGATAAGTTCAATATTTTCCGACAGCTACTTGGTGTACAGAGGCCGTCTTGAGCTTGAGGGGGAGTGTTAAGACTTCAAGCTCTTTTATCTTTAGTATGTGTGTAACTGACACTCTGTAACCTATCAAAATGTCCACCAGTCGTATCAAAGCAAGTGTGGGACATTAAATAAGTTGATGACTTTAGGCTATGTGTGAATGGTATGTAGACCTTAGAGTGTTGTATTCACTTCAGTTATGTGTGATACAGAATAATGAAGGAAATGAGATGAGAGCACACTGCTCCTCTCTGTTGTTGAAACCCTTCTCTCCGTCTCTCTCGACAACTATTTCTATTGGTATCATTATTGGAATATGCATTAGAATGATTGTCGATATTAGTGTCATTATGATTGTCACTATATGCACTACTTACAATGACACATATAGGGATAATTATATCAACCAATATAGTGATGGATATAGCGATGCCCAAAAAGCATCACTACAATGTATTGCTATGATTTCATTCCCTTGTAGCAGAGTTTCTTAGTGAGATACTCCTTCGACTCTTCTCATTAGAAACTTTGTGCATAACCTCAAAAGTTGATCTGTCTTATTTCACCTAATATTTCTTGGCTATATGCTCTCCCACTTTGATGAGTTTTTGTGCTTTACTAAGTATCAAGAACACCATACTAGAGAATTTGGGAATCTCCCAAGTCCCACTTTCAAATAAGGGGTAAGATTTAGCCATGTGGCTAAAACTTAACCCATGCTTCAAAGTGGGACTTGGAAAGACAACCTATATAGTAATTAGAGTAGACTCCACTTTCAAGTAAGGGGACAAGATTTGATCATGTGGCAAAATATTAACTATATTGGGAATTCCCAAACTAAATGAGAATTCCCAAATTCCCTAATATAGTCTTCAAAGGCTTTCTAAGCTTGGCTTTCCAATAAACATTGAGGTAATCAATTATAGTCTGTTCCATCATCTTATCATGATACTACTTGTCGACATACTCATGTGGGTTTTTCCTTTGTGCTAGTGCTCCTTACATGTCAACTCGATGATTTAATACTTTCTAAGTAGAAGCCTCATAGAAGCCTAAAGGACCTACAATGTTCTCTCATAACACCCTTAGATGTTAGGTACCAAGTCAACTACATGTGGTAACTCTTGTGATATTACCACAACTCTCTCCTTACATTTGTCAAACTTGAGAGGATCCATATAGTTAGATGGAGGTGCCATAACTTCAAGTGACTCGAAAAGAAACAAATGCTTTAGCAACAAATTGAATCTATAGAGCACTTGGTTCAAATGACTTTGTTTTCACTAAACCTTTATCTTTTATCGCTTGTTCACTATAGCCAATGTTACAAAAGGGATCAATCATAGGCTAGATCTTGTTAGGTCATCAAAGGCCAACAATGTGAGCTCTCCACCACAATCAAGGTTGGCCAAGGTTCTTGTAGCAAAACCCAATTGATATTTTAGAACTTATTATGTAGATGGATTACTATTCTATTGATAAAGCTCTTATTGTAATGAAAGTGCATGTTTGTGAGCTGCTACATGAAGTTTGAATAGGTTGTCCTTATGAAGAAAATGTAATTGTTGATTGTTGTAGTATTTCCTGATAGGCTTGATTGGGCCCTTTCTCTATCTAATTGATTTTATTAGTTAGATGTGTTTTGATTGTGTCATAAAACTAAAAGAAGGCTGCCTTCATATGTGCTTGAGCTTAATGAGCTTCTATAAACTCAAAGCGATTGTCCTTGCCCTTTCTTCCTTTAGCTACAATTTTTGTTTGAGAAGAGTTATCTTGTTCTCTTAGAATTTCAACTTCTTCCCATTTTTCTTTCAACTCTTTCATCAAGTAGTTGTTAGCCAAAGTGTCTCAAGAATGAGTAGTTCATTCCTCCTCATGCTTCCTTCGTATCTCTAACCTCTCTTGAATTTTCTATTCTTCGTACTATTTCAACTCCTCATATAAGTGCACCACGGTGCTGCTGGTCCTATCTCTATGTGTTCCTGTGAACCAATGGTAGAATTTGCAAGTTGTTGCTTTTTCTTATAGGAGGTGACTATAACACCCTCATTATACTTACCCTTTTCTAGCTTATTTCTCTTAGTCTACATGGGGGGTCTAGTCCTTGAGTATTCTTCCTATATGAGCATTGGGTTTGTTGTAAGTAGAAAAGTGGTGAAAAATTTGTGCAATGTCCTTAATATTCTCATATTCAATGTTGAAAAAAACAATCCAATCTAAAGTGACACTTGATCTATCTTCCCACCCTTGTTTCAAAAGAAGGTTTTAAATAGTTTTCCATACTTACCCAATCCTTGTTGAATACCTAAAGCTTGTTCGACCAATTTTGGAGTGATAGCGACTTAACCAACTCTCTATTTCCTTCGTCCTACCTAGTGCCCCATCAAAATTGTCCTTGTTTTAGGTTTATGTTTTTGGATAAAATTAGAGCACATGTCAAAATGAATGGGACCATAACTTGAATAAAAATAGTTTTCATGTCTATAATTAGCCTCCAACTCCTTAGTTCTAGGATGCCTATTAATGAGGCTCTCTAAGTTGGTGAGCCACTAGAATCTAAAAGATCCAAATCCCCACATATTACTCCAATTTCCAAGAAAATAATCATTTATTCATATCACAACCATGAAGGTTTGGGAGACTCTAGGTTGAGTGCATTCACTACTATGGCAAATAGCTAGGTATTCATCATGAAGTCATCCTTTACACTAGTTGGAGGTTCTCTGGAGTCAAGGCATGATAGGGAATCTGCAGTGATGTATTGGGTGCCACTGATTGTACAATTGTGTATTCAAACTCTTGCAGCATGAGAATCCATCAAGTGAGTCACCCATTGATATTATGTTGCTTGACTAGATAAAGTAGTGCTAAATGATCCACATGAAAGACAAAGGCATTCCTAGAAAATAATGCTAGAATTTCTAGTTGAAACATGTCACACCGAGGCACTCTCTTTTGATAGACTAAATAGTTTTTTTCAGCATTAGATAATATTCTGCCAGTATGAAACACAAGTTTGAACTAACTATTAGTATCCTATTGTATAAGCATGCTGTCAATAGCAATGTTGGTTGCATCTACAAATACATGGAATATCTTCATCTAATCTGGTAGAATTTCAATAAGATCTTTTGAGAGTAAGAGTCAGAGGTATCAAAATGCCATGTCAACTTCTTCATTCCATTGATATGTTGATTTGGCCAAATGCGCCAATTTTTTAGTGGGACAACTAGATGCGCCAAAAGATGCAGGTGGAAACCATGCCACTAGATTTGGTCTAAAAAGTGGAGTAGTGCAAATATTGAATCCGATACTATAGCTTGCATTATTACTATCACCTTCTTGGACTACCTTTCCAATGCTTCCTTAATAAATGGTGATGTCTTACTCAACAAATGCTTATTACTCTTGATTGCATGCACACCCATGAATCTCTCTTAAACATTGCTTCTATCCAGTGTCCATGATCTTCCTTTGTATTATGAATGCAAATAGTCTCAACAAAATATCAAGGATATTATTGATGACTCATAGATGCCATCATAATGATTTAGCAACAAGAATCTTGTAGTTGGGAGAAATAAGGCAAGAAGCTAATTGCAAGAAAGGTAGTAATGGTGGCTATCCAACATCAACTACAAATGGTGGCTTTCAATCTATGGCTATGATTTTGGAAGGAAAAAGAGAGTGGAAAGGGGCTAGAGCACCCATAATAGCACTTTCCTTATGACTATTGTTGTGAGCAATGGTGAGCCATCAAGACTCTTCAGGGCTTATCCTATGTATCAATCTAATGTCTCTCTTTTCCATCAATTTGTCTCATGTGTTAGACATGGCATCCAATATGTAGCACGATCAACCACTATTCAATAATATTCTTACTAAGTAGGAACTACATGTGGTTAGTTTCTTTATGAGTCATGGTTTGTTCACAAATATTACCATTTATTTGTTCACCTTGGCTATGTGACCATTTAGCCTTAATGTATTTGTTGATTTGGACTAGAATCCCAACTTTTGCACTTGATGGGCTATCAAAACTTCTTCTTCACCATGTGTCTAGTTCTCTTAGACTTTTTCTTCTTTTTATAACACATTGACATCTTTCTCAGTCCTCTACTTGTTACATCTATAAGCTTGGATGGTTGCTAGCTCTTGTTGTTTGCAAGAGGAAAATAGGGCACCAACAATTTTGGCATTTATGATAACATTGAAGGTATGGTTTGTCTTACATTTTATTTTTTTATTGATTAATTGAAAAATTCCCAAGATGTGCTCTTAAGTTTTTCTTATGCAAATAGCAACTACAAAGGTTTTGCCAATCAAGCTAGTTGAAATGCCTACATCGATAGTGGTCAAGGATTTTTGCTTTGAGGAAAATATGGAGCATTGCAAAGTCAGCTAGAGAGACTACCTAGTGCTCCGACCAATCCTACCTCTAGAACCTTTCCAGAAGTGGGGACTACAGTTCATTGATCCTATCCTCGGGAAAGTTACTATATGTATATTCTCTACATCATGTGCGTTCAAGGCCTATTTATAAATATCCTTATATGTGATTTTTGTCCTAAATAAAACATAACCCTTTTCTATTCAATCTGTAAATAATCCCTTTATATTACACCCTTCTGTATGTAAAAAATGTATAAAAATGGTATTTTAAAAATACATTATTTTGAACCCATGTGATGCACACATATATTCATGAGTAACTTACCCAAGATCCTATCTCTCTAATTGTGGCACATACAAGAAACAAGTATATCCTAATGAAAATGGATTATTGTACCAAATGGATCAAAGAATGGGCCCTACTAGACAATATAGCAAATTAGGTCTCAAAATGTCTCTTTAAGGATATCTTCATAAGATATGGAACTCCAGTCAACTACCCACAAGCTAATGGCTTAGTTGAGTCTACCAACAAAATCTTGTGTAAATCTTAACCAAGTTGGTAGATCATAATAGAAAAGATTTTGACACTAAGCTTCTTGTAGCACTATGGGCTTTTCAAACACCTGTCAAAGTCGCCACTGGCATAATCCTCTACATGCTTGCCTTTGGTCTGAAACCCATTATCCCTTAGAATTCGTCATCCTATGTTTTTGACTTGTGGTGAAAGATTGACTCATTCCCAAAGAATCACTTCCATTCTAGATGGAAGTCGGCCAATTAGAAGAAGATCAGATCCACAACATGTATATTCTATCCAAGGTCCAAGCTCAACAGAAACACCAAGTCAACTAGCTATCCAAGAAACCGTTGTTCCAAAAGGGCCAACTTGTCCTAGTCTTTAAGATTCAAATGGAAAAACTTCTTGGAAAGCTCAAATTATGATGGAGAAAATATTTTTGGGTCTTTCATAATTTTGACACTAATTCTTTCTATTTGATAGATTTATAAGGAAAGTTACTACTGAAGCTTGACTATACCATTACCATGATGACGACCTCTATCTTGGGACTAAAGGCACTTGTGCCTAGCCACCTATGTATTACTACACTATTAGTACTTGCACACTTGTACACTGCATGTGGTGGTTGCCCATCATTCTCACTTCATTCTTTATTCTTTTAGTGGCATTTGAATAAAGGGAAGGCTGATCACACATTGTGATTGTTGGAGTTCCCACATCTTGTGTCTGTCTCTCTTTTGCTCATTGCTTCTTCCACCATAGCTGTTGCTTCCACTCCCTGCTCACTCCCTTCAATTGATATCAAATCCAACCATTCGAGGAGCTTATTTGTCCTTTGCTTCATCCTTGATTCAAAGCTTCAACTCAAGGTTTCGTTGCAGCCATTGTTTCTTTCTCTCGAGGTATGCATTAAGTCTTTCCTTCTTTTGCCTTATTCTAGCTTGCTTTGCACTTGTTGAGGAGCTTCCCAAGGCTTAATTGAGCCTTGTTGAGTGCTTATTGAAATTAGGAGCATCCATTTTATCCATTTTGAGTGGATTCAAAGCATACTATAGAAGTCTGGACAACTATAACAACTTAATAGCAATATTGTATTTTGGCCATAACTTTTGCATATGGTATCAAATTTAGGCATTCTATAGCTAGAAACGAAGAGCACAAGGAGATCTACAAATTTGGGCACTCACAAAGTTGATTCTATGTAGTTTTATATTTTTTTTCACACAAAATAGAATTGTTTTGGTTTGGACAACAAATAATAAATTCCATAATGTATGTTTGATGCTTTAGGGATGCTATTTTGGTATCCCGATGGTATGGTTATATTTTTGGGACTGATTTGAGCTTGAAATAAATAGTTGCACTATCATTTGAGTGCTATAATAACATAACAAAAGGCATTGATCAGTGAAAGATTATGCCGAATGCTCATTAATGCTTTACGAGATACTCAGTGGATGTACCGCTACTTCGATTGTTATGTATACTTTTTGATATTCTATGGCATGCTTTTGAGATGAGATTTGATCTCTATTACATTGATATTGGTTGTTATTACATGCCTTGGTTACTTCAGTGGCTTATACAATTACGAGCTTGAAAAGAGCCTATTGGGTTTATGCTCCCGACTTATGCTTCGTGTATCTTGTGTACTTGAATGCCATTCACATGATGTTTTGAGATTTACTTGCTCATTTGGCATTCAACTTTTGCTTCACTGGGAGCTACTCGACTTTATGTATTGAGCCACATTGGCACTTGGATGTAGTACAGAGCATTTGGTTTATGTAGTTTAGCTTGAGCTTATTATAGTGAGATAGTGGGACCCATTATGACATGTACATTCTCTCTTGATATTTATTAGATGTAGTTACCCTATCATCGACTGATTTGATCTCTTGGCTTGGACCTAGTACTTATGTCTGTCAGGGTGTTATTAGTGGTATCTATATGCTTCTAGGCTATGTATTGAGCTTTTACTTAGTGGGTTATGCATGTGGCAGTTCTCTTCATTTACCCTTGAGACATACCCTATGCATGACATCTATGACTATTGCATGTATGGTTTTTGACACATTGTAGTTGTGAGAGTCTTCATTGTTGGTTGTTTCTAGCTTCTTTCTTATTGGTTGCTCACAGTTAGTTATTGGCATATTGCTATAGTTTATTACATCAATATGTCATATCAATTTCATGCATTCTATTTGAGGACAGTTACCTGGACTTGATAGCCTTTTGCTTACAAGTTATGGATAGCTCATTACTTTGGTAGTATCTTCAGTCTCCCCCCACATGATTTAGTAGTGGTATTGGGGCTGATTTGTAGGGTATTTTAGCCACATATCTTGCTCTTCTTTGTACTTTCTTGGTCTCATTAGGACTATAGTTCTTGCCACAGTGCTAACTTCAATATTGAGAAATTGGATGGGACCAATTACAACTATTGGAAGAACAGATATGGTAGATTTTAGCATAGAAGTTAAAGGCTAGACTACTCAAAAATAGGGATATCAAACCTGAAAACATTGTGGCTGAGGATTGGTATGAACTAGATGAGCTATGCAAGTCCACAATCATTTTATCACTCTCTAACTAGGTTCATTACAATGTTTTAAAACTGAAAATAAAATTGCATATGAGCTTTGGACACAGATTAAGAATCTAGTAGAGTCATGCATCTCAAATATATTGGCTAAAATAGTTGATCAACCTTCACATGAAGGATTGGACTTTGATGTCTGCACACTTGAATGAGTTTCACTCCATCATTCACCATTTAGCTTTGTAATAGATTGAGCTGAAGGATACTTTGCATTCATTATTTTAGCTTGATATTCTACTTGAGTGGTAGGATACTTTTCATACGACTCTCTTTGCTAAGGAGGGCTCTAACATTGCAAGATGTTGAGAGGGGGCACCCTCTTGACAAAAGAGGTGAACAAAAATAATGTGGATGCTTCTCGTATGATACATGCATTGATTTTGAGAGGCCAACAAGATGGAAATGGTCGTGGCAGAGACTCTAACAAGTCTTAGTCTAGGACACATGGACAATCTCATAGTAAGTCTTGTGGGCTGTAAGTCCAGTCTTGCTTATCATTATTATGGGAAAGTAGGTTATACTCGGCTATACTACCATGAAATGTGCAAAGACAAGCACAAGGAAAAGGGAAAGGGTAAAGTATAGGACAAGAAGGATGATCACATAATTGTGCCTAGCAAGTCTAGTGTTAAGATTGAGGAGATTAATGTGGTGTAGCATGATGTAACTTATTATCTTATCTTGGCAGCTTCTTCTTTGGATGCTTCATAGTGCTAGCTGATGCTTTGTCAAGATATATTGACCATTGGTGATAGATTTAGGGGATTCCTTTTATGTGACTCTCATTGGTATTGGTGATATCTAGCCGCGTTTTGACTTAGGTCGCGTATTTAATCTTAATGATGTACATCATGTATCAACTCTCTCACACAAAGAGCCTTATCTCTATTAGCATCTTAGATGGTGCATATTCACTTTTGGTGATTTCTCATCGAAGATTGCCATTGGGAATCGTGTTATTGCACATGGTGCTAAGTGTTGTTTCCTCTATCTTTTGCTTGTATTTGGGTCAAGTGACCATATATTGGCTATGGCTATAGTTCCACATGCATCTGTTCGCATCATCACCTTGGACACATATATTTGAAAGGAATGAAAATGCTTACTACTTGGAGTATCTTTTTCCCCTAAACTATAAGTGCTTTGAGTCTTGTGATAATTGTTTATATCGCAAGCAAATACATAGTATGTATAATAAGTTTGGCAGCATGAAGTGCATGGGTGAGTCTTTGGCTCTTGTTTATTCAAATATATGTGGTACCATGCCCTATCAATTGCTAGGTGGTGCAAAGTACTTTGCCACATTCATTAATGATTACTCAGATAAGGTTTAGACTTACCCTACTAAGTAGAAATCAGATGTCTTGTCTACCTTCTTTCAGGATTGGATTGCTCTTGTTGAGAACTAGTCTAGGTGTATGTTGAAATGCCTAAGGTTAGATAATAAAGGTAAGTATGTCTCAAAATCTTTTAAACAGCTTTGCGATGAGGGGGATATTAAGCATTAGTTGACCGCGCCTTACAAGAAAGAGTTCGTAGCATGCTTACCATAACACTTTTGGGCTGAGGTACTTACTATTACCATATACTTGATTAGAAAATCCCCTTGCACTATTATTGATTGCCAAGTTACAAAGGAGGTATGGACCAAGAAACCTCCGTCCTATGCTCATTTGCATGCCTTTGGTTGTGAGACATTCTGCCATATTTCCAAGGACCAGTGCAATAAGCTGAATCCTAAGTCCATAAAATGCATCTTTCTTGATTATAGGGATGCGTATGAGATGGGCTATCACCTATGGGATCCATTATTGTTTCAAGCGTTCCAAGCGAGCTCTAATGGCTATCTCTCACCTAGCTGACGCGCCGTTGATCCTATGAGTGTAGTGAGCTTACCTTGATGCCGATACGAGTTGCCTCCTCTCTCACACTCACCGGTAGCTCCACGATCCTAGATGCGAGCTCAAGCATCCTCAAGCCTCCTCCACCTCCAAGCTCCATCCTCCATAGCCATGTGTGCAAGAAAAGAGAAGAGAAGAGAAGAAGAGAAGAAGATATGGTGAAGAGCTTCACCCTCTTGATCCCTCATTCTCACACACTCACTCCCTCACACTCTCACACTCCCTCTCTCAAGGGCACACACAAGCAAGAAGATGAGGGGGAGAGAAGAAGAAGAAGACTCTTGTTGCCACACACCAAAAGAATGAGTTCGCATTCACTTTTTGAACTTTATGTATACAAACCCTAAAATCCCATGGGTACCCATCCCTTTTTTACATGACCGGCCCTTGTGGCAAGGTCTTTTTTCCATTTTCCTCTTCTAGTCTTATGCCTCTAGCCTACACTTGTCTAGTATTTTACAATTGGCACAGGAGGGAGCCTAGCGCTCTTTTACAAGAGTTTTCCGAGTTTTTTGAGGCGCCCTTCATTTAAAATTGCACTTTTTTCCTTGGCTTGGTTTTGGAGGTCGCCTGTGTGTCTTTGCTCTTTTTCCATGTTTTTTCTGCTTTTTTCTTCCTTTTTCCGCCATCTTGACCTGGGGCCATCTCGATTTGGGGTTAACATTACCCCCCTCCTAGACGGGTGCCAGTCCCATGGCACTTCTGTGTTGTTGTAGGTTGGCAGGCAATTGGCCAAGTGGTGCAATGGTGAGGGCCACTTGGAGACTCAGGTGCTTGTAGAAGCTGTGACATTGTTTGTCGGAGGAGCCAAATGGGTATTGCATGGTTGACGGGGCCTCCAAAGTCTGTAGTTTGTTACTCTCTGATGTTTGGAAGGAGAAGGTGCGGTGCTGTTCCTAAGGGGAGTGCTTATCTCAGCGTGTTAGTGCATTGTGCTCGTGCTAGTGGAATGGGGATGTGGGCCTAACCGCAGGCGAGCCTTGGCGATGTTCCACACTTGAGGACCCCATTTGTGCCAGGGGGGGTGTGGTGCAAGTGGCTTAGGGTGACAGGTCTAACCATAGGTGAGTGTTACCTCCCTAGGTGTGTCATGCCCTTGATGTGCCCTAAGTGAGAAGTGGGGGAGCAAAAAGAGCTAGGGGTAGGAGTGGAGCTGGCCGACCGAAGCCATCGGGCATGCCTAACTTAAGAACCCCTAGGTGTAGTGATCGTGCTTTATGTGGTGGTAAGTGCTTCTGCAAGTGGGTGATGTTGTCCAGTCAGCTTTTTTTTTTTTGGTGGAATGAATGACAGCCAGGTCTAATCCTCTTCATTTGAATGAGGGGGGAAGGAGGATGGATGGATTTGCGTAAAAATTGGTGGCTTTGCATGTACCCTTTCAGGTTCATGCAGATGTGGAGAGAGGTGGTGGAGAGGAAGGGGTGATTACACCTAGTAAATTGGTTGTCACTCATGTCCTCTAGGAGAGCTAGGCAAAATGAGGGGAGTAGGCTAGCTCTCATCATTAAGCATGCCATAGCGCAGCTATCAATAGCATTGGGATAAAAAAAGAGGGGGGGGGGGGGGGGGCAAGCCATTCTCCTGCGGTGCCGGATCTTGCTTGAGCAATAGCTTAAGAAGCCTAACGTAATTACATGTAGTTATAAAGGCGGGATCGGGACAGGAGGAGAAATCTGCGAGAAAGCGCGTTATGGAGTCATTTAGGCTTCCTAAATAAAAAAGGAGGGCATTCTCGAAGGAGGTGGCATTGGAATTGTAGCTGATGGGAAAGTCATGCCGCCCATGGAGGGTGGCAACAAAATCCATGCCTACCCTACGAGGATACGCCATGAATGTGGGGTCGTTCCTCTCGTAGGGCAGGGTGTTGCAAAATCCATCTAGGCTAGCATGTTGATATCGCATATTCGCCTTCTCTAGAGAGGTTGGCAGTTGTAACCCCTTATAGTGTGTGGCACCTCAAACACTTTGTCTTGCCAAAAATCTGCTTCCTAGATGCCCCACAGAGTAGGGGTCTTTACTCTGTCTTCCAGCCATTTTTGGCCCAGTCGGCTGTGCCAGCCGCGATCACCTCCTCCATTACTTTAATTGTGGTAGGACCCTTCTCATGCTGTTAGGCATAAGGAAACTGAACGAAAAAGGGTACTTTTTGATTTCTTGCCATTCCCAGATCACCAGCTCCACGTGGAATTGCTTTGGGAGGTCATCGGGGCATGGTGGGAGGGATGCGGATGGCCGCACGAGTGGCTTGGCTTGCAGCTGCCTTCTAGCTTCTTCCACCAATTTTCTCCGTTGCTCCTTGAGCGTGGTTTGTCTGTCCAGGGGCGGGTCAAATTGTTGCTGTTCCTAATCGTGCCGTGAGGGGGGTTGTGGGATTATTTCTTCGCTGGTTCTTCTTATGACGAATTCAATGTCAGTGTCCTCCCCCTGTCGGTCGTCTATTTGCGCCCCTTCCTCAAAGCTGAGAGCATCTGCCTCCTGGGGGGGTAGGCCGGCCAATAGCATGTACTTTAGTTGTTCTTCTGAGCCCAGCCTAACCTCCGCAGGTTGGGGTGGCATCTATAGCCCTGCATGCAGGGCTTTGCGTGTGATGCTCAGTTTCTTCTGTACCACCTCCAACGACTTCTTTCCCTCCGACCGGGTTGTGTCCAATAGTGTGTTGAGGAAGGCCTGTTGCTGGGCAGTGAAGGCTATCTGGGCGGCGTCCGCTTTACTTTCTGCCAAGATTTTTTCCTTCTTCACCAAGGCGAGGCGTTGTGCCAGTGCCTTCACCCATTTCTTGTTCTGCGTGGCCCATTCCTCGGCCCTTTTGCTCATTCCTTCCATGCTCTCCCCGTGCTTTTGTGCTAGGGTTACGAGCTTCTGCTCCTGGGCTCTGAGTTCTTTGCTCATGTTGTCTTGCTCTTTCCTCCCGAGGTGTAGTTGATTGGTCATGGACTTGATCTCTTTTCATTGTTGCTCCCTCTCTTGTCTTATCTCCTCTTCTTTGGCGTTTAGTTCCTCCATCATCTGCTCAATGGTGGCGGTTTTTGCCTCCAGTTCCTCATATTGCATCAGGAGGAACTTGTATTTCCGCTGCATTTGCACAAGTTCTTGATTCTCGTCCTCAAGCTGTTGTTTGTAACTTTCTTCCATGTCCTCTTTTGCTTTCAATTCTTGCTTGAGTTCAAATATTTGACATTGCTGCATGGCGATGATGTGGGTTTTCTCCAGTTGGAAGGCCGTCCCACTGACTCTTTCTTTGTCACCAACTCAACCGCCGCCATTCTTTTTTCCTCATTCGCCCTCTCCAGTTGGGAGAGCAGCTCGGCAAGGTATTCGTCGTAACTGGATGGTGGCATCATTGTTGTGTGGGTGGGGGTGGTTGAGGCCTCCACACGCGGACGCTTCTGGTCCTGCCTCGATTCTGTATCTGCGGCTGGCCTTTTTGGCCCCGTGGTCATGGTTTTTGTGCTCTTCCCTTGGGCCACTTCTTTACTGATGAAGTATTGCATCCAGGCCACTAGGTTGGAAACTCCCAAGCTGGTGGGGATGCTAGGGGTGAGCACAGTGGGTTCAGTGGGGGGTGCCATGAGGGTGGGGATAGGATGGAGGGGTGCTTTGCCTTTTCCTTCCGGAAATTGCGAGCGGCGCGGGTTCTCGTGCCTGCGTGCTGGAGCTAGGCCCTTCTTCCCTTGGCTGGTCCTAGGCTTCTGGATCATCCGCCCTGCGTTGCTGCTCGATGGACCGGCGTGTAGCCTCGGCCAAGTCCTCCTCTTCCTTTCTTATTAACTCCTCTTCCTCCTCCGCAACTCTTCTTTTCCTCTCCTTTTCGGCCTTTTTGTATTCTTCCTCTAGTTTCTCTTTCTCTTCCTGCTCTTCTCTTCTTCTCCTTTCAGCCTCTTGCTTTGATGCCTTTTTAGCCTGCCTGACTTGCTCTGTTGTTTCTTCTTCTTCCTGCTTTCTCTTCCTTTCTCTCTCCTCAGCCTCCTTGAGGGATTGTCTTTTCACTTTCTCCAAGTCCTCCTTCTCCTTCTTGCGGCCTTCGTCCTGTTTCTTTTTCTTTTGCACTGCCTTCTTCTTGGTCTCCTTGACTTGCTTTTTGCTTTTCTGTTCTTCCCCTTCTTCCTCGGTCTAAGTCCTATCACTGGACCTCTCTTGGTGTTGATGAGGGGGTGACCTGTCAGGCGCTTCCCCCTCCCCCTCTTCTGCTTCCTGCATCTCTTTCACGGCCTCCTGGATGAGCGCCGTTAAGATGCTCCCATAGGCGATGAACGAGGCTTTGGAGGAGGCCTTCTTTCTTTTTGTGGCCTTAGATGTTGGGGATTCTCCTCCTGTGGGCATGCTTCCTAAGGCTAGCACTCTAGTTGCCTGGTCGATGGTTTTGCACACGTAGCTGTTCCAGTCGACTTCATGCATGGTATGGGCCGCCAAATTCTCCAGTATCGGCACACTGATCCAGTGCATCAATGCATTGTAGCGCTGGCTGGAAAAGAGCACATGTATGAGTTTCACCTGCAACCTGGTCTCTGCATCGGGGATGTCTTGGCTGCTGATGCCGTCGTTTGTCAGCACGTCCTCCTTTCTCATCCCCAGCATGGCGTACACATCCCTCTTTTGCTTCTTTTCCACTTTTGCTTCTAGTCCCAGTGCCTTCTCCACCAAGGCCGGGGTTAGGCGAACCAATACTTGCTTGGCATTCTGTCCCCTTCCCACTATGACGGTGCCGCATTCGTTGTCGGGGTCGTAGGACCTGAGAAATTCCGCACAGCTCGTGTGGTTGGGCTCTTGTGCGAATCTTTCTAGGTACTTCTTGAAGTTGCAGCTTTCAACGACTCTCCTGGCCGCCTCTTCCTTGGCCACTAATCCTTCTATATTATGAATAGTTTGGAATTTTAATTGATTGTAGGCGCGGCTCTCTAGGGTG
This sequence comes from Lygodium microphyllum, assembly GCF_053477565.2. Taxonomy (NCBI): domain Eukaryota; kingdom Viridiplantae; phylum Streptophyta; class Polypodiopsida; order Schizaeales; family Lygodiaceae; genus Lygodium; species Lygodium microphyllum. The sequence goes on from NC_141142.1 coordinate 133,252,369, forward strand.
ATGCTATACTGCGTTGTCTTCTCTTCCGTGAATGGAAGCCGGTGGGCTCGGTCTTGCTCTGCGACATTTTTCATTCCTGTCATAAACTGAAATTTTCATTAGTGCTTTCCACATAGTAATTTGTTGACTTGAAAAAGAGAAACTCTATGCTTTTTGAATGAATTCATTAAGAACCATTGTAGATTTTCCTTTTCAGCCTTTAACTTTTTGCCTGTTTTTCATAATATATGTTCATGTGTTTCACTAATTTTGATTTGGTTGGCCTGATTTGATTCACCTCACTCATTCCCCCTCCCCTTCTAGCTTGAGAAGAATCCTTCCTAGGCTTTTAGGGTCAGAAAGGCAAGGGCGTTTGGCATGGTGGTGTGGGAGTTACTTGTGAAGGAGCCAATCATAGAATTGGGGGTTGTACTCTAAGTGAGCGTCACGGTCCAGATCAGAGGGTTTAATCCCCACTTGTGTGATGTATGTGAGAACATCTGTTAGGAAGTCACCAGAGTTGACATGGCTAGCAATTTGTAACTCTTCCTCAGTCAACAAGCGGTCGAGGTAGGGGTGTCCTTTGATGTGTTCTTCTATGGGACGGGCCCGAAGAGTGGTTAACACTCGATACAAGGTTGGCACGACATATGTGGGGTCGTATTCCGCTGTTTTGATAGCATGGCGGCACTGCTCAGCGTTGGTCATTATGCGGCATCCTTCGACTTCCCATTGCAGCCTAAGAGTGTACCAATGCTTTAAGAATGGGGAGTCCGTATCAGCGAGCTTTGATAACACTGTGATTTCTTGCTCAGTGATGCAGAAGTGGTTCGCTGATCGTATGACGTGATGAGGCACTGCTTGATGGCTTGCTCTGTGGATATCTCACTGTTGAGCAATTCAGCAGGCGGAGCGAGAAGCGTTTGCGAATGCGAATTCAAAGGTTTCCTAGGAGCAGGGCATGGTTTGAACTTCACATATAAGTGCATGGGTGGCTAGAAGGCGAGTCTCTGAGAGGCACTCGAGTTCGACCAAGCGTTGCGTCCATGCCTCCTTCCCTTCCCATCATTCTTGAAGTGCTATTCTCAAGCTAGGAACAAAGAATTCTAATGGTAGAACCGCTTCAGTTCCATAGGTCAGCTTGAAGGGGGTTTGACCGACAGGTGTTTTATAAGCTATGCGATAAGCCCACAGAGCTGCCATCAACTTGTTGTCCCAGTCATTGCGTGAGGCTGAGACCACCTTGGTCAGGACATTGATAAGAATCTTATTCATTGATTCTACCTCGCCGTTTTCCTGAGGGTAGTATGGTGAGAATTTGCGATGGATGATGAGAAAGGTGGACAACAGATGTGCTATCACTTTGTTGATGAAGTGCGTGCCTTGATCAATGACCAGTTTGATGGGGCAGTCGAATCGTGAGATCACCTGCTCCAATAAGAACTTGGCAGTCGTCCTAGCGTCATTTTTTCGTGTCGCTCTTGCCTCTGCCCATTTCGTGAGGTAGTCCTGGCCACAATGATGTACTTGGCCTGTGAATACTGGGCAGCAAGACTGATGGGTCCCATGAAGTCAATTCCCCATTTTTTGAAGGGTTGTCGTGCGATAACAGGGGTCAATTCCATCTGGTCCTTGCGAATCAGGACTTTTGTCCATTGGGACTCGTCACAATGCTTGACGAATCGGGCTGCATCGCGGAAAAGCGTGGGCTACCATAGTTGAGATTGCAACATTTTTCGTGTTGTCGTGTCTCCGCTAAAGTGCCCTCCAGTAATGCCGCCGTGTGCTTCTGACAGCACATTGTGCATCTCATACTCGCATATGCATCTGCGCAACAATCCGTCTTGCCCCAGCCTGTAGAGTTGGCCTGCGATCAGCTGATAGGGCTGGATCTTAAGGATTAATTGCCTAAGTTGGGCCTTTTCTATTAGTCGATCAGGTAGTCCATGTTCAAGCACTTGGACTATATCAACCACCCAATATGGGGTTAGATCATCCTTGAATAAATCTCTCTTGCTGGGACAGGGTAAAGAGATGGGCGTCAGGTAATTCATCAACAATGCCTTGTCTAGCGGTCTCTCCCGTGGGAATGCGGGACAACCATGTAGTGTTGTTTTCCTTTTCGTACAACAACAGAGAAGTCGAATTCCAAGAGTAGAAGGAGCCAGCGAGCTATGCGTCCTGTAGCACAAGGTTTGTTTACTAGATAGAGCAGGGCTTGATGGTCCACAAAGAAGGTAAAAGGTGTGGCCAATAGATAGTGCCGGAATTTCTTCACAGCAAACACCATGGCTAACCCTTCTCTTTCTGTCATCGAGTTGTTCATTTCCATCTCAGTGAGTTGTCTGCTAGCAAAGCTCACTAGATAGTCTAGGTTGTGTTCGCCAGGTTGGCACAACATTGCCCCCACGGCAAATTTAGAAGCAATGATATGCACATGGAAAGTAATGGTCCAATCTGGGGCTCGTAGAATTGGTACTGTGGTTAGAGCCTTTTTCAACTCTTCATATGCTTGTTGGCATGCCTCGGTCCATTTGAAGACGATCAACAGCTTGTACAAGGCTCTCATGATCAATGCATAGTTCAGTACAAACCGTCGATAGTACCTTGTATGTCCTAGGAAGCATTGAACTCCCTTGTAGTTGATTGGGGGTGGAAGGTCGACATTAACCTTGACTTTCGAAAAGTCAGTGACAATGCCGTTCTTCGACATCACGTGCCCTAAGATGCATCCATGCTTTACCCAAAATTGGCACTTTAAGGGGTTCAAGGAGAGACGATATAATCGACACCGCTCAAAGACTGCACGGAGTTTGTCTAAGTGTTCTATCCAGGTTGAGTGAACACAGAGGTCGTCAACAAAGACTTCCAACTCCTTGCAAAGCATGTCTTTAAAAATGGCGCACATGAGGCATTGGAAGGTGGCAGGGGCATTCTTCAACCCGAAGGGCATAACTATGTAAGCAAAGACGCCCCACTCAATGGTGAAGGCAGTCTTGTGCCTGTTCGTAGGATGCACTTGCACCTGGTTGTACCGTGAGAAGTCGTCCAGAAAACTGTAGGCTTCCTTGCCCGCCACTCTCTCAAGCATATGCTCGGTGTACGGTAATGGATAGTTGTCTCTCTTAGTAGCAGCGTTCACCTCTTATAATTGACGCACACTCGGATCTTTCCATTCTTCTTCATCACAATGACTATGGGTGACACCCAGTCTGTGTGTTCAATTTCGTAAATGAATCCCGCTTTCATCAGCTTATCAATCTCCTCTTTGACAGCATGAGTGTGTTTTGGATTCATAAGGTACGGTCGCTGCTTGACCGGTGTTGCGTTTGGCATCATAGGTATGTTGTGAGTCACGACACTCGGATCTACCTCCTTAAGCTCATCTAAGGACCAGGCGAGCACATCTATGTACTCTCGCAAGAGAGCGACGAGACTCGTTTCTTCTTCCTCAGTCAAGTCATCGGCAATGAATACCGATCAGGGTGTTTCCCCTTCCTGGGCTAGGTTCATCTCCTTGACCTTGGCTGGTACCTCAATTGGTTCGCTCATTTGCCCTTGACGCTTGGCACCTAACTAACAGAACTACTACCCTATCCCCTTTTGTGAATTTTGTAAATCGTTTAGGGAGGTCCTGCGGTGTTCCTTGTTCTTCCGTTTGCATATCCCTAGTTTGTCTTGCCTTTTTCTGCCTCAATTGTCTGCGCCTTAGGTGGACGGGTAGATCCCCCTTGGTGCGTCTAGCCGTAGGCGGCCTAGGGATTTTTGGGTCACTATCCGAACTAATCTCCGACTCAGAGTTGAACTCCCCGCCGTCGCTAGAAGAGATGGTCTCCCCTGGTGGGCGTAGTTCGGACGGTGGCTCTGTCTTAAGCACTGATGTCGTTCCTGGCTGGGCTAGGCCTGCTTGCTCAAGATCTATGGCCCCTATGTGTTCCAACTAGGCACGCTTGCATTCCATGCGCATGACTCCTTGCTCTATCCTGAAGATACTCTTTTTCTACGGCTTGGAGTCTGCTCCTATTTGCTCTATTTCTTGCCCCTCAGTGTTGTACTCCACGGTGTCTACCTTGCCCTTGCTTTTGTCACTGAAGGATTGTCAATCTTCATTTTTGTCATGAGAGTCCTCTTTGTCAGACTGCTCATTGTCTCCTAGGGCTTGGTATATCTCTTGTCATTGGTCAGGAACTAGGGCCCAGTTATACATGAGGTTTAAGTCATGCACTCTGGTCCATTGCCACTTGGGTTCATCCAGGAGACCCTGGAGTGGTTTGAAGTTTGCAGCTGGATTGCCAGCTAGCTTGTCCGTTAAGTATTCCAGTATCTCCTGGAGTTCCCTTTTGTTGGTTGGGACTTGGAAGTTGACATGTTTAGGTTTCCCCTGAAGGGTTCTTGCCATCATGCAGACTGGTGCGGAGGGTGTGTCGTTAGGCTTGCCAATTGTTTTGATGGCTTGCTCATACGCCTCGTGATCAGAGAACGGCAGGTCGATTATAGCGAGAACATGCATCTAATCCCGCTCGTCCTCGGGGCATGGGATATACTTGGTCAGGGGCCCATAGGACTTCTTAACTCGGGTGTTACCCCTAAGCATAGTAGAGATGGCATCTAAGTCGATTGGTGAGGTCTCCCAAGTGTCCATCTCTATTCTCACACCGTCCGTTCTATTGCCAAGGAAGATCAAGCCGTTACCCCAATCTTCGACGACTCTAGCGTTGCGCATCCAGGGTCGGCCTAATAGGATATCGTAGTCCACTCCCTTCATGACTATAAAGTCCACAGAGAATTGGACACCTGCGATCTTCACTGGCCAATTCTTAAGCACCCCGAATGGCTTGACTCTCATACCGTTTGCTAATGTGACACTAAACCTAGCAGTTTCGACAGTCGAGTTTCCCCAAGTCTGAAGCACTGCGTGGCTAAGCACACTAACCCTAGCTCCCGTGTCCACGATTCCCTTTCTCGTTGTATCACCTAGGGCTAAAATCGATAAGACTGTATGCATCTCGGAATCTTCCCAGAAGGCATTGATATGTAAGGATTTAGGCATAGAGTGTAGCATCAAACTCGGTATTTGCGTCTCTGCATCATGGTCATGAGGGTCTGCCGTGACCTGCTCTCGTGACCCTTCAACCTACTGCTTAAGATCTTTCCATAGGGTGGGGTGCTGCCTAAGCAGATCTCCCAGGCTAAGTGTTACAGGGGTAGTTACCAACATGGTCAGGAGATTGTTGGGTGCTCGTCAACCTGGATCATCCTGACCAGTGGCCATGATTGAACCGCGGCTTCGTAGCACCAAGGCTTGGCCTTAGCGGCACTGCTTGTGGTGCAGTTGCTTCTCTCGACTTTGGTTGAGGAGGTGAGGTTGGCGTGCTTATGCTTGAGAGGTTATTGATTTCGTCCTCTAGGATGGGCTCAACATCTTTTAGATGCTCTTGAGCCTCCTTCACCCATTCCTTCCCTTTTTCTATGGCCTCTAACTGTCGCTTAGAATGCCCCTACCTTAGCGCTTTCCTTTTCGGCCATCTTAGGGACTGGAGTCTCTGCCTCTGTGTCAAAGACCTTCTTTCCAGTAGCAGGAAAAGTTGTAGCACGCTCCGTTTTTAGTGCGATTTTAGCTTTCGACCTCTTCTTCTTTCACCTGCGACTTTTCTTCCCTATTGAAGTTGCGTCAAGGTTGCTAGGTCCTAGTAGTGACATACTGGCCTGCCTTGTCTGGGCATGTGTCATGACCCGTAACGGAATAGGTATTGCCTCCCTGTCGAGGTTCTCGACTCCAAACAGCCCCAATGGGACAGATGGTACGTTGGCTGAGCTAGAAGACGGATTTCGCTTTGGGCAATCGACGAAGAGATGGGTGATTCCGCACTCAGCACATCTTTGGTCAGCCTTGTCTTTATTTTACTGCTCCCTTTCAGGGCAACGTGATGAGACATGACCAGGGTGACGACAAGTCCAACAGGTGATTGGATCCTACATCTGCCCTCCTAGGCCTCTACCTCTCTAACGCCATCACCGGCACGGGGCGATAATCCATGAGGACAGCATTGCCCTCATCGTCATGCGAGACGTAAGGGCATATGTAAGCTTCTTCCTCATTTGGTTCTTCCATATAGTGGACTGGAGCATCGCATGGTGGATGGGTCACGTAAGGACCAGGTGGTTTGGGTATGCCAGTAGGGTTTATGTCCATCCTAGGAACAACTAGCTTAATGTCGTTAGGTGTAGGAAGGGCTAATGGGGCTCCCCTCCCAAAGAATGGCTACGGCCTGGTTGCTAGGTAAGGCTAGCCGTAGGGTTGCGAATACGGAAGTCTTCTTGGTAATCTACAATGCGCAATGTCATGACCGAATCTACAGCAGTTAGCACAAGGTCTTGACCTAGGGTCTTGACACTCGGCTGGAAAGTGGTTTCCGCCACAGTACATGCATTGGACATGTGGGCGTGTTGGTCGTCTCAACATGTCTTGCAACCTGCCTAACTCCATCTTTACATCAGCCAAGTCTTGGTTCGTCTCGGTGGCCTTCCCCTTATCTTGGGATGATGGGACCGATCGCTCACTAGAGGCTGACGCTCTCTCTGAGCTTTGCGAGTTGGTCTCTTCTAGGTTCGCGCCCCTGGAGCTCCGCTCCTTCAGTTGATCATCGACTCTGATGGCTTCCTCAAACACTCTAGCTAGCGCGTCTCGCTGCAAGCTCTGATTACTTGCCAAAGCCTTATATAACTCCTCATCTCGGATTTTGCTGATGAATACAATTAAAATTGCTCTTTTAGTCGATCGCTCGCCCATAGGGATTCTCTTATAAAGAGACTCCTCACGTGGGTTACGTAGTCGCAAATATCCTCCTTCTCTTTCTGCTTGACGTTCATCAAGCGCACTAGTAGATTGTCAGAGTATCCAGGCTCAGCAAATCTCTTAATGAAGAGATCCTTGAGGCCACTGAAGTTGACTTATTCTGCGTCATCTAGGCTTGTATACCAAGTCCTCCCCTTATCACCTAAGCAGAGCTCGAACGCTTGAGAGCATTGAGTCATGTCATTGAGGCCGTTCGCTTCGCAAACTTGTTCAAACTGCTCTACAAAGCTGTATGGATCGTCGTGGGGTTGGTATTTGTCGAGTTGCTTGGAAATGATGGGAATTTTAGACAGGCTCTTGGAGCCTTGGTTCACTCCTAATCCTGCGAGCAAAGATGTCGCTAGTGCTGCGGCACTTTGCTCTGCTGCTGTGTTATCTAACAACTGCTTCTTCATGAGAAGCTCGCTCAACGTCAAGTCTCCGTCTAGGGCTCTCTCGTGATCTGTTCGGTTTCTTCCTGCTAGGTTCAGCACTCGCTGCACCTCACGCAACTTCGTGCTTTGCCTTTGGCTCCTAGCCTGCTAGTCCCTGTTGTATTCAACTATGCTTTGCAAAGCCTTGTGGGCTAGTTTTCTCTCTTCTTCTAGGTCTGCGATGATAGTGTCTGCCGTCCTACCGTGGTGCTCAGTGCATCGTAGCCACTGACTAGCTGCTGAATAGCCTCCAAGAAGACGTTCAAGTCGAGCTCCTCATTAGACCTATGGTCTGAGCCTTCTTCTACCATAGTCACATTGTCGTGTTCCACCAAGCTATTGATCAGGGCGAGTGGATTTGTCAGATCCACGTTGTTGACGCCACCTGCTTGGTCCTACCTCGCGCGTTGATGGTTTGTCTATGTCTTGGGTCCTCTCCTACTAGTGGGTTCCTTGAGTGGTTTATCTGAGTGAGTTTCTTCAGTTATTGAATGCAATCCTCAATTTATGGTCTCTCAGTCTGCGTGTCGACCTTAGTGCACTTGTGCTCAACCAGGCTTTCAATTTCTTTTAGTGCATTCAAGTGCAGAAATTCAAGGTGAGTGCAGCAAACAACCTCGAAGCGTCTTATGCACTCTACCTTGTTTTGGGCTTGATAGGCTTGTTGGTCAATTTTCTGGCCGCCTTGACAGGGTTCAAGGTCTTTCTAGTATGTTGCCTCGTTTGTTCTTGGCCAATCAGGTTTTAATTACTCAACGCTTTGCGTCTAGGTCTCTAGGTCTTGCTGCTACCTACTTCAAGCTGCTAAGTGGCTGCACCTCTTACGATTTTGTCTATTCCAAGTGCCAAAATTGAATTTTGAGCATCAGAAGGACTTTAGACAGTTTGTGCTGTTGAGATTCAACTGGGTCAAGTCAAATTTCTGAGAATTTGATAAAACTTTTCACTTGGCCCAGCTGGTCCAAATTGCAGGGTCCAAGTAGGTCACTCAGATGGGCCGAGGCGCAGACTCGGATGAAGTCGCTCAGACAGATTGGCTCGGACGAGCTGAGTGGTCAATTTGGACGAGGTCACTCGGATGGGCCGAGGCAATTGGGCCGAGGGTCGATTTTGACACGTGGCAGAGGGCCGAATTGGTCGATGGTTTGAATGGTTGCGGGCCGAGTAGGTCTGGCCGAGTGCCGATTAGGGTTTTGGGCCGAGTGGGCCGAGGGCTGATTTTGGGACTCGGCCCAGAAGTGACCATTCGGACAGGCCGAGCGCGGCGCACGTCGACAACGAGAGTTTGATTTCGGTCGTTTCTTGCGATTTACTCAATCGTATCAAGCATGTAACCTATGCCTATAAATCCCTATTTCTCATATTGTTGCAAATAAGTGATCAATTTTTGCATAATATCGATAACATGTAACATACTACCAATAGATAATCCAGTAGACATAGAAACCATCTCCCCAACTTAAAAACCCCTAGTGTCTAACTTATCATCATGAGGGCAATCATGTTGCGTACCCTATACACATTCATGCTTTTAATTTTTTAAAAATCTATCTTGGTGTTTGTAACGTGTCCACCTGTTATCTTCAGGACACGTCTTAGCAGTCCATCGGAAAGGATGTTTAGAAAGCTCTGCCCGGCACTCCCATGGAATGTTACGGGGTTAGCGATCTAGGACTTCCCACATCTGCCATGTAGCGGAAGTATTCCGGCCATTGCCACTTAGGACCAACCTGAATTAGGGTTTTTCCTATTGGTCATTTCCTAACGGCAACTAGCGTCGAACCTGAGCGAACTACTTTACACAGAAATGCCAGGTCCAAAGCGGATTCACGCTGCACTTGGTTCAAGGAGAATGGGAAACGAGAGGGATGCGAAGCTCAACCTCTCTGCCATAAGGCATAGTCCCCTTCCGTTCCCCTAAAACAGCGTAAATCGGGATCATTATAACTTAGACTCTAGGTCAGCACCCTTTTTCTATTCGTATCCTTTGAAACGATCTTCTCGCTGTCTATCATGATTAAGAAAAGTTCCCGGCCAACCGGGACCACCCATCCGTAGGACGGACCTATGGCCACATTCTCTGCAATCCTCCGGTTGTTTTAGTTATTTAATTACCTAATACATTTAGTTGGACATGTATCAATCAGCTTCCTTAATTAGCTCGTTAGGCACTAGTTCCTTCACGTAATCATAGCACTTGACATAGAAAAGCAATGTCAAACAAGTTCCTTTTCAACAGGTTATCAAATTTATCTTTGAAATACATAAAGTCCAGCTCGTAGGCTTATCCATAATCCACCCGAAGGCTATCCAGCAGTCCACAGGGATTACTAATCCAAGATTCCACCCGTAGACTAGTATGCGAGCCTCGAGATCCAATCCCGAGTCACGTTGGCCTCTTGTGCAGGGCCCGGAAGGCGAGGGATTTATGGCCAGAGCCCCCTCTGGCACCCAAGTGTCCTCCTTCTCAAAGTAGAGCTCAACAAAGAGACCTCTCATGGTGGGTTCAGTCCACTTTCCCAGCGCGGTTAACAACCCCCTTGGTTAGGGTTAGGTAGGCAGTCGGGGGTAACTGAAGCTGCCTCTCCCTTCAGACCTTCAACCTGAAGCATTAGATATCTTTTCATCCTTTAATTCTTTGAGCAAACAAAGCAAAACAGTGCTCTTAAAACTTGTTACAAGCATAATCATTTCCATTGGTCGTTATTTGGCCAACTGCTAAGAAGCGAATCCTTCTTTTCGAATGCATCCTGCACTCGATCCAGGATCAATTGCGACTTGGCAAGATCCTCAAGGGTTTGTCTGTTAACCCTTATATCCTTGGGTTAGGGCTGTATCCTATTAACCCAACTTAACAAAAACCTTAAGTTCCATTAGCAGTAAATATGTTATTCCAATTTACTGATTGGTCTTTTGCGTCCAAGCAAATATCTAATTTCGGTATTCTTGGTCACTTTACCCAAGAAAGGTACTATATTAGGACGATTATTCATCCTCTTGCAAGATAACTTGCATAAGAATCTACCAATCTCATTCATGAGAAATTGGCCATTCCCTTGTGATCAAATCACAAGATCGTGCGACTCTACAACTTGTTGCACAAGTGTCGATCAGACTATGGGACTATTTACCCATTGAATGGAGTCATTAAATCATGATTAGATATAACAATCCATTCCTGATTGCATTAGGCCGCCATTGTCAGTCCTAGGGTTCCGAGTTTCATCTTTTTAGCAAGAGTTTCTTAAGGAAAAACCCTAGATCACTTCTCGCAAGTAAATTCCAATGTCCCTACATTCCGTGAATGTGGGCAAGTTTTTAGGGTATAGGAGTTTCATCTTTGGTAATATGAGCGACTAGGTAATGTCCTCAACGTGCTAACCCTAGTTAACTCTTTGGGATATGTTGCATTGAATTAACCCTTTCTAAACAAGTACCTCTCAGTTTTAGGTGTTTAGGTTTAAAACCAATTTAACTTGTCTATTCTTGAAGATAATTAGGCTATCATTTCCATAACCACATGATTCATTACCTACATATAAGTTGATTTACAAACCCTAACTTTTCGGGTTAAGATCAAAGCATAGGTTAAGTTATAGCATAATTCTAATTGATCATCCTATAACATGCAAACAAGATTCATGCTACTAAACTTTAGGATTTTATGTTTAAACATGCAGCCTTTTTCTACTTTCTTTTTCGAGAATTTTGTCGTATGCTGAGCTTACACAACCTTTCGTTGATTTAAGCTTTTAGGCCACTTTCCTAAAGTTAAATCTTCTTCATGCAGCCCTAGCAATTTCCTACAGTTGCTAGTAACTTTCTTTAAGAATCATTTAAGAAAAAAGATGTTTAATAATGCAATATGCGGTTTATTTCTTCCATGCTTAAACGAAGTGTACTATCATAATTCCGTTTTGTAAAAATGGACATTAATGAATCTAATTTCATTTCTTTGCAATGCATAAAAACCACTTGCTAGAAATGCATAGGAGTCTTATGCTCACTTTATTTTGTTCGTTTTATTAAAAAAAATATACTAATGATCGAATCCCTCAATTGTGATCTATTACCCAAAGTATTTTCAATCGAAAAAACATGCATCCTTATTCCTCAAATGATCCATGCATAATTGAAATATTACGACGTTAATCAAATTTAGGAAGAAGAACCTGGTCTTGTGGTGAAATGTCCACATGGATGTTAGGAGATGGTCCTCCTGTGGTTGCGCCTTGTGATTTCTTAGGAGCCATCGCGAATGGGGCCTTTTCATCTTGGATGCAAATTTATGACCTTGGTCGTCTCCTTTGCACGCGAAACTCCCTTTGTAATTCCACCATCCTTTATCAAATTTTTCCTTCCTTTCATAGAAGCTCCGGTGCAAATTGTATAAATGGAAAGGGGGAAAAGAAAGTAACTTTGTGGTATGCAAAAAAGGGGGGAAAAGAGGGTGTTTTGCAAATGTCAATAGGAAGGGGGTTCTAAGGGACCTCGAGGTTGAGATGAACCTTTGAGGGACTTGCAATAAAAAAAAGGGCTTAATGGACCCTAAAGCAATATGTGGGGGAAAAACCCACGGGGAGGGTTTTAAATCCCGGGGAGGGTGGAAAAGAGGTTATAAAACCCTTAGAGAGGAAGGCTTAATAAAGCCACAGGAAGAGAAGGATTTGGATCCGGGGGGCGGGGGGGGGGGGGGGGGGGGAGGGGGGTTTATCAAACCCACATGTACAAGGGCTAGGAGGAAGCCCACACGAAAGAATTTGTGTGGGAGGGTGTGATATGAAAGGGGGCTTAGGAGGCCTACCCTTAGAAGCTTCCAAGAAGCTTCTAAAGCTTCTGGAGATTGTAGAAGCCCACGTGGATGGAGGCCAAATGGGATTCGATTTGCGGCAGCGGCAGCGTTCTGCACGACAACAGCTGGCGATCTTCGGTGTCTTGATGCCTCCTCCTCTCTCAACGGAGCGACAGCAGGGTCTCGGCTTCTTTCTCTAGCCTTCCCCCTCTAGCTCTATGGCAGTGACGACACGGAAAATACCCCTGGATATCTCCCATACCAAGCTTATATAGGTGAGGGAGGGGGATCCTCCCTCCCCCACGCGGCATCCTGCATGCCTTTGCCCCCTCCATGGCACCCAATAGGGATGCTTAATCATCTTGCTTTCCCTCCCTCTCCCCCAGCACGACAGTCGGCTGGGGAGAAAGGAGGGAATTTCAAATTTTTTTTCCATAAATTTCAACAATTATCCATTTGGATTTTTAGTAAGAGGAGGTTCTCATGAGGAGTGCGGTTTTTTTAGAGATCAGAATTGTTACATTCTCTCCCCCTTGGAGGAATCGAGATGTCCTCATCTCGAGATAAACCGGGGATAGTGATGGTTGAGAGTGCTTTCATCTATCCAAGTGGTATCCTCCTCCGGATAATATTTCCATTGGACGAGGCATTCTCTCAAGGTTCTGGATCTCAGTTGTCTCTCCCTAACATCTAAGATCATGTCAGGCCTTAGTTCAAGGACTCCTTGACTAGGCATTACAACTTGTTGGCCATCAAATGCATGGTTAGGATTAGGTATATACTTCTTCAATAGGTTGATATGGAATACATTATGAACCTTTAGGTTCTCAAGGAGTTGTAGTCTATAAGCATTAGGTCCTAGGCACTTGAGGATCTTGTACGGTCCACAATATGGAAGGTCAACAGACACATGGGCACATGGAAGGTCAACAGACACAAGTGCATATGGAAGGTCATCCATCATGACCCCCTTCACAAGCTATAAAAGCTAAACCCCTTCATAGCTATCCATCACTCATCTTTTACCCAGTCAGAGTTTTTGTTCCAGCTAGCCTTAAGCTCTTCACCTATCTTCTGTCTAGATCGCCATCTAAGCTTCACACTGTGGAAGCGCACGGGTGGACAGAGCCATCTTTGTATCAGTTGTTTGGAGTTAAAGAATTTACTGATTCTCCTCTTATCTGTTGTGTACTCTCTCTATCTCTTTCTCAGATTCTATTTGCTACGCCGTGTAATATTTTACATGGTATCAGAGCCCAGGGGGCTCTAGAGATCGGAGAGCGTGCAAGAGGCAAAGGCTTCAACAGCAAAGAGAAACTATGTTGACTTCCGAAAGCAGTGCAGGAGGTGGTGTTGCTGTACCGGCTATTCAAACACTGAGGATTCGTCCACCAACCTTCAGCGAAGGCAAGTTAGATGGTACAAACTACACCTTGTGGAAGTTCAAAATTACAACTATCCTTGATTCTTATGAGCTTCTGGAGACTGTGCTGGGGACTGACGCAGAACCACAGCCTACCCCCGACCCATCAAATCCTAGTGTGATGATTCCTCCGAATGCAGATCTTCTGTGAGCTTGGAAACGAAGGAATGCAGATGCATTGTGTGCCTTAGTTACAAGCTGTTCTGACAGTGTTTTGACTTTGATTCAGCATACAACCAAAGCGTCAGAGGCTTGGAATGTACTAAGGAGTCAGTATGAAACACGAAACCAAACAAGGATTCAAAACTTGGAGAATCAACTAGTAGCGGAGAAGTTTGCTGAAGGAGAGACGTTGAAGCATTCATCACTCGGATTAAGAATCTGCACGACCAGATGGCTGGCACTGAGATACAAAAGACTAGCGAAGAGCTAGCTTGGAGGTGTCTTCGAATTTGTCCACAAAAGTTTGATGGACTAGTAACTGCCCTTAATACTCAGGTGAGACCTCAAGCTTTGACTTTTGAGGAGTTTTATGCATTATTAATGGAGGAGAAGTTGAGGCTGAAAGCCCGAGAAGGAAGCAACAATGGAGATGCATTCTCTGCCAATGCAAAAGGCAAAGGTGTTTCCTCCACCAAAAATGATGGTGACAAAAAGAAGAAGGGCGGCAAGAAGAAGTTTCAAGGAGAGTGCTTCTACTGCAAGAAGAAAGGACATGCAATTGCAGATTGTCGTGTCAAGAAGGCAGATGAAAAGAATGGTACCCTTAAAAGTAAAGGGAAAGAGACAGCCAATACGGCTGAAGCGGAGTTGGAATTATTCATGGCGACCATTGAGGAAGTGTGCTCCTCGGCGCAATAAGAATCTACCACTGACTCATGGGTATTGGATAGTGGGGCCTCCCGTCACATGACCAACAAGAAAGGTCTATACAGTTCTATGCAGCCTCTACAAGAATCCATCACTGTGACGGTTGGAAATGATGCTAAATGCCCTGCTGCAGGCATAGGTACTATTTCTTTTGTTGTTGCAAATGGTGAAGTCAAAAAGCTTTCAAATGTGTTGTATGTTCCCGAAATCAAGAGAAATCTCTTATCAGTTGCTGCCATAACTGATCTTGGTCATGAAGTGAGGTTCAAGAAGACAGGTGCATAAATTATTGATAGTGCTGGCACAATTGTTGGCAAAGGAGAAATAAGGAATAACCTGTATGAGCTAAGTGCTCTTACAGCCACCGCTGGAGTGGGCACAACTAAGCTTTGGCATGAAAGGTTTGGACACATCGGATTTGCAGTATTGAAGGAGATGTAAAAGCAAGGTATGGTTGCTCACCTACCTACAATAACTGAATTGAAGGAACCATGTGAAGCTTGTATGATGGGCAAGCAACACAGAAAGGCATTTCCACAAGAAAGCAAGAATAGAGCACAGGCTCCTCTAGAGTTGGTGCATGCTGACTTGTGTGGTAAGATGCCTACACAGGCCTTGGGGGGATCTTCTTATTTTATGTTGATTGTCGACCACTACAGTAGGAAGATGTGGGAGTACTTCCTTCGTGATAAGGCTCAAGCTTTTGGTAAGTTTAAAGAATGGCTAATACTTGTTGAGAATGAAACAGGGAAAAGTGTGAAGAAATTTAGAATAGATTGTGGTGGTGAGTTCAACTCAAAGGAGTTTGAAGGCTTTTGCAAGAGCAAAGGGATCAAGCGTCAATTGACGACACCTCACACACCTCAGCAGAACAGTGTTGTGGAACGCAGGAATCGCACCATTGTGGAGATGGCAAGATGCATGCTAAAGGGCAAGGGATTGTCTAACCATTTTTGGGCTGAAGCTGTTAATACTACAGTCTACATTCTAAATCGGAGCTATACAAAGGCTCTCAAGGGAAAAACACCTCATGAGGCTTACACTGGTAAGAAACCATCTGTCTCACATTTTAGAATTTTTGGATGTGAATGTTATACACATGTTCCAGCTGAGAAGAGAAACAAGTTACAACCAAAAAGCAGAAAATGTATCTTCTTGGGTTATAGTGATGAGCAAAAGGCTTACAAATTATATGACCAAGAGGAAAATAAGATCATCGCGAGCCGTGATGTGGTGTTCAAGGAGGAGCCGCATACAGTGGAGGAGGAGAAGGAAAGTTCTTCCACTTTATCATCAAGCGAAGAAGTAGTCCACTATGAACCTGTCCCGAGAGCTATCCCTATCCTTAAGGAGGAGGAAGCATCATCTTCAGATGATGAGGAAAAAGTTCACCAACCTGACATCACCCCACCGGAAAAGCCATTGCCGCACTGGGTGAAGCAGCTCTATGACCACAATAATCCTATGCCTGCATCTGTTGAGGAGAAGCCAGACGGACCAAGGAGGTCTCAGAGAATAGAGGAGCAACGGAGGGCTTCTGCTCACATAGTCAATATGGCCTTGATGGTTGAGATTATGAGAGAAGTAAAGGAGACAACTGATTTAGAAGAAGCACTTGCAGATCCATCATGGAAGGCTGCTATGCAGGTGGAGTATGACAGCATAATGAAGAATGACACTTGGGAGCTAGTGGATCGACCAGCAAAGCGGAAGGTTATTGGCACCAAGTGGATCTGGAAGGTAAAGTACAAGGCTGATGGTACCTTAGAAAAGTACAAAGCTAGACTGGTTGCCCAAGGATTTTCACAAGTTGAAGGGTTTGATTTTCAAGAGTCATTTGCCCCAACTGCCAGAATGACCACTATTCGCACGATACTTGCAGTGGCTGCCCACAAGAAGTGGCCAGTGTACCAAATGGATGTTAAGTCAGCATTCTTAAATAGTGACCTCAAGGGTCTCAGCCACCAGGGTTTGAGGCCCCCCATTCTGAGAACAAAGTGTGTAAACTGAAGAAGGCATTGTATGGGCTGAAACAAGCCCCTAGAGCATGGTACCAGCGGATAGATAGGTTCTTTTTAAACCTAAACTTCAAAAGATGTGCCTCAGATGCTAACTTGTATGTTTGCAGGGATGGTAAAAAGTCTGTAGTGATTGTCCTATATGTGGACGACCTTCTTATTACAGGTGACTATGAAGATATGATCAACCAAACTCGAAAGGCTTTGAGTTCTGAGTTTGAAATGACAGACTTGGGCTTGCTGCACTATTGTTTGGGGATTGAAGTCTGGCAAGAGCCAGGAAAGATCTTCATCTCTCACAAGAAGTATGCATGGGAGATCTTGAAGGCATTTGGCATGACCGAGTGCAAGGAGATAGCTACACCTATGGAGGTGAATGCAAAGTTATCCGTCGAGGATACATCAGCACTAGCAGACATTGGGAGGTATAGGAGGTTGGTCGGCAGTCTGATCTACTTGTGTAACACCAGACCAAATATCAGTTTTGTTGTTGGTGTTTTGAGCAGGTTCTCAAACAAACCTCATGAGAGTCATTGGAAGGCTCGGATGCGGGTGCTCAGATACTTGAAGAAAACTCTTGACTATGGTATCACATACAGTTTCGGAACTTCTCTTGTGGGGAACTGTGACTCAGATTGGGCAGGAGACATTGATTCCAGGAAGTCAGTTTCTGGTTATTGTTTCTCTTTAGGTTCAGGAATTTTCTCTTCAATTAGTAAGAAGCAACCAACAGTCGCATTGTCTTCTACCGAAGCAGAGTACAAGGCAGCTTGTTTTGCTGCATGTGAGGCCATATGGTTGAGAAGGATTCTATGGCATATGGGAGTGCAGGATGAAGAACCAACTGTGCTAAGATGTGACAATCCGCCATTGCCAAAAATCCAGTGTTTCATGCACGTACCAAACATATAGAGATCCAGTATCACTATGTGCGCGATTTGATGGAGGATGGGATAGTGGAATTGGTCTACTGTCCAACAGAGGAGAATGGAGCAGATATCTTCACCAAAGCACTTACGAAGGATCTGATTCAAGTTCATCTTCAGAGACTCGGCATTGGGCCGAGGAGATAGTTCACCTATGGGTGGACATTGAGGGGGGGTGTTAGATACCGGATGGCAAAAAGGTGACCGTTGTGGGTCTAATCTTTGGGTTAGACAGAGTAGTTAAGCTGGTAGCAAATCGAGACACATTGCATCGAGTTGCGGGGTAAGAGAGTTATCAGGGGCGCTAGCCAATGGTAAAGGGAATATTCCCTAGAATATTCCCTAGCCAACTAGTGGAGGTGCACATGGAAGGTCAATAGACACATGGGCACATGGAAGGTCAATAGACACATGTGCATATGAAAGGTCAACAGACACATGTGCATATGGAAGGTCAACAGACACATGGGCACATGGAAGGTCAACAGACACAAGTGCATATGGAAGGTCATCCATCATGACCCCCTTCACAAGCTATAAAAGCTAAACCCCTTCATAGCTATCCATCACTCATCTTTCACCCAGTTAGAGTTGTTGTTCCAGCTAGCCTTAAGCTCTTCACCTATCTTCTGTCTAGATCGCCATCTAAGCTTCACACTGTGGAAGCGCATGGGTGGACAGAGCCATCTTTGTATCAGTTGTTTGGAGTTAAAGAATTTACTGATTCTCCTCTTATCTGTTGCGTACTCTCTCTATCTCTTTCTTAGATTCTGTTCGCTGCGCCGTGCAATATTTTACAGACCATGCAATGGATGCTTGCTTCTTTAGTAAGTCCGTCAGAGGTGCTGCAATCAAAGCATAGTTTTTTATGAAGACCCTATACCATCCTGTCAATCCAAGAAAACTGCGTATTTCTTTGAAAATTATTAGTATTAGCCATTCTAGCACATCCCTGACCTTGGCTGGGTCCATTGAGATTCCTTCTGCTGATACGATGAATCCTAGATATTCAATTTGACGTTTGAAGAATGCACATTTCTTCATCTTAGCATATAGCTTATGTGACCTCATTGTCTCAAGGACGATCCGAAGTTGGGGTTCATGATCTTCTTCCTGTTTAGAATAGACTAAACTGTCTTCGAAGAAGATGAGTACGAAGTCATCAAGATATGGCCTAAAGATATCCAGAATTAACCTGTTGAAGGTGGCAGGCGCATTCATAAGCCCGAATGACATAACTAGGAACTCAAAGTGCCCATATCTTATGTTGAAGGCCGTCTTTGGGATATCTTCGTCCTTGCTTCTTATCTAATAATAACCAGACCTATCTTGGAAAAGATCTTCACACCCTGGAGGCGATCAAGAAGCTCATCTATTCTAGGAATAGGGTACTTGTTCTTGACAGTTGATTGATTCAACCCTCTGTAATCAATACATAGTCGAAGTGTTCCATATTTCTTTTTCTGGAACAGTACGGGAGCTCCCCATGGTGAACTGCTAGGGGACAGATGTAGCCCTGATCTAGCAGTTACTTGAGTTGTTCCTTCAGCTCAATTTCTTTCGGTATGGACATTCTATAAGGTCTCTTTGCAATTGGCGCAGCTCCTGGTACTAGCTTGATCTCATGATCCACTTCTATTTGAGGCGGGAGTTTTGTCAACTCTTCAGGAAATACATCTGCGTATTCCTTTAGCCATGAAGGTCCTTCACTCGACTCCTGCTTCTGATCTAACTTGTTGAGCTTAATCAAGTAGACATGTAGTCCTTTTCTGACTCCCTTTATAATCCGAGATGCCTTGGCCAATTGAATTTTTGGCTTTTCTGCCCCTCACCTTGAGTTGTGACTAAATCCCCTTTAGAGTTTCGGAAGGAAATTTGGCCCTATCCACAATGAATGTGAGCGTCATTAGGTTTAAGCCAATCCATTCCGAGTAGACACTCATGGATACCTAAATTCATGACTCTGAATTTGACCGAAGTTGTATTTCCTTCTAGAAATAATTCCACCTTAGCAGTTTGCTTGGTATAAGTAACCTCATGATGATTTGCCAATTCCACAAGCAAGATAGGTGCTTCTACTGTGGCTATTCCTAATCTTTTTGCACAAATTGGTGAGATAAAGGAATGTGTACTGCCACAATCAATCAAGGTCTTGAAACCTTTACCTTGATAGTCCGACGGTGTCTGAATCACTGAGAACTGGCGATTCGGCCCTTTCTTATGAAGAGCGGCATGGACTATTGCCCTTTCAGACTCTGCTTCCATGGTCGGATCTTCTTCTTCTTCACACATTTGCCTATTGGCAACGTAGGTGGTTCTCCCTCTGCCTCGAGTAGCGGCTTCCTGTCCACGACCAGTTCCTTGGAAAGGTGCTTGGCGATGTCCTCCTCCAAGCTTGGGACATTGCCTCTTGAAATGTCTTGGCTCGTTGTAGTGAAAACAACGAAAGTTTCGGCCATTGCTTTGAGTAGGGAAAAAATTGTTGACGTTATTAGTCCTTGCTTTCTTTCTTTGTCCCTAATTCTGACCTTGAACTCTCTTCATTTGAGGCCTGAATGCTCCTCTGTTCGGGTCATTATAAGACCAAGGTTTATTCCATGAGTAGTAGTAGTAGTATATATGCAACCATCAAGCTAGAGATCATGCTTAGACACTCCAGGTCCACTAATATTTTGTGACTGCTGCTATGAATTCTGTGCAGCATTACCATTTTGTGCATCTACATCATTAATCACATTTACTGGTTTATACCAGCTACTCATCTCATCAAAAACAACATCTCTGCTCACTGTAAACTTACGAGTAGAAGGGTTATAGCATCTATACCCTTTTTGCTGCAAAGAGTAACCAATAAAGATGCACTTCTCAGCTTTTGGATCTAACTTGGATCTCAAATCATCTGGCACATGAACATAGGCAATGCAACCAAAGATTTTCAAATGAGAAATATCTGGTTTCCTACCAGTATACCTCTCCTCTGGAGTCATTCCATGTATTGCTGCAGTGGGAGTCCTGTTCATTATGTAGACTGCTGTAGCAACTGCTTCAGCCCAATAAAAATCTGGCAGGTCTTTTTCATTGAGCATGGCACGAGATACCTCTCCAATATGCTTGTTTTTTCTTTTTGCAATTCCATTTTGTTGTGGGATATGACTGCATGAATATTGCTGCTTTATGCCATGCTCCTGCAAGAACCTTGCAAACTCATTTGAGAGGTACTCTCCCCCTCCATCTGACCTTAGGCATTTTATTTGCAGGCCTGTTTCTTTTTCAACCATAGCTTTAAGAGTTTTGAAATGCCCAAAAACTTCACTTTTCTTTTTCATAAAATACACCCAAACTTTTCTGCTATAGTCATCAATAAAAGAGACAAAATAATGATAGCCTGAGATGCAGCTTTAGTAGTCCACACATCAGAGTGGATTAATTCCAATGGCTTCTTACTCTCTTGAACATGTCTAGGAAATGGTTTCCTTGCCTGTTTTCCAAACTGACAGGCTTCACATACCTTATGCATTTCTGCAACCTTGAATTTAGGCAATCCTGCAACAATATTTTGGGCTTGCATTGATTTAAGTCGTTGTACATTAACATGACCAATGCGTTTATGCCAGATATCAATATTTGCAACTACACCAGTCCCATGTGCAAACATTGCTGCACTCAATTCAGACATGTCTGCATCCAACGTAAACATTCTGTCCTTCTTCTTTCCTTTTGCTATCAAGCGACCTTTATTTTTCATATCCTCAACAAAGCATCCATGAGGATTAAATCTGACCTGCAAGCATGCTCAACCATTTGACCAACATAAACCAGATTCTTGGTGATATTCGGGACATGAAATACATCGGACATGTATTTCTTTTTCCCATCCTGCATAGACAAAGGAATTTTTCCAATCTGCACAATAGGATGTGCAGTATCATCACCAGTCTCCACAAATCCTGGTTTTTCCATTTTCCTTGCATCCTCCATCCATTCTGCATGACCTGTCATGTGGTTTGATGCACCTGAGTTAACATACCACACATTGTTGCTTTCTTCTGCACTTGTCACAGAATTGTTCATGTGCTGCACCATAAACAAATGCTCATTTCTATCATCACCCTGTCTACTAGAAGATGCATAATTTCCTTGTTGTAGTTTTCCATTCATGATGTCATTCTGCTTTTTATAGCAGTCTTTAGCCATATGACCCATTTTACCACAGTAGTAGCATTCAACATTACTGTTTGCATTTTGGCCTCTTTGCCATCCACCACGACCTCTTTGGCTCCCCCTGCCTCTAGAGTTACCACGTCCTCCTCCATAAGACTGGTTTTCTTGAGTTTGCTGCATATTCTGATTTCTACCACGGCCTCCAAATCGGCCTCCTCTACCTCTGCCTCTACCTTTTCCAGCATTTGAGTAGAAGACAGCTTCTTTTGAAGTTCCTTCTGAAGAATATGCACCACTATTTCTCTGCTCCTCAGAAATTAGAAGAGCAATCAACTCCTCAAAATCAGAAAATCTTTCACAGACGGAAATGGATGTTTGGAACTGTGCATAATCCTTTCCTAGACCATTCAAGGTCACAAAAACTAAATCATCATCTTCCACTGGCGACCCAATGGAAGCAAGTGCATCTACAATCTTCTTCACTTTCATGTGGTAGTCATTGATGCTCATGCTTTCTCTTTGCACATTATGCAACTCTTGCTTGAGCTGCATTTTCCTGGCTTGCGTATTTGTGCTATACATTTTTGACAAAGTATCCCATGCCTCCTTTGGCGTACTTGCATCCTGAATATGCACAATCATAGAGTCTGAAATGCTGATAGTAGACAGCCAATACATGACTTTCCTGGCTCTCTCATGCCATGCTTTAAATGCCTGCATTTGCTGTTGATTGGGAACATAAGGAAGAACTGGTTCTTCTTCATTTCCTGCAACAAATTCCCAATATCCTTTTCCCATAAGGAAATTCATCATTCTAAACTTCCATACTTGGAAGTTGTTCTTGTCAAGCTTTTCAGTGACAATCTGTGAGAGAGAATCAGACGCCATTACAAAACACTGCAAAAAGTTCTGTCAATGCAAAGAACATAGCTTCAGCCTCACAAGGGCTAATATGCAAAACTGACGAAAGTGGTATTTGACCACACAGTCACTTCCTAGTGACGATTTTGCATCAACAGGCAACAAGGATGATTCTGTAACTCCCAATGTCTCTGCGCACAAGCATACGATGCAATTTCTACAGTAACTTTTCACCGACCTGTAGAACAGTGGTCACACAGCATAAAACTGGGCCTTTTCCTGAGTGCGTGCAGAAAACTTCCACCTCCAAAACGGGCCCCGAAATGGCCCCAAATAAAAAAAACAGGGTCGCGAAGGGCGTCTCAACTTGAGACAATGCACTCTTGCAATTTCCGGCTGTGCTACCTGCAGAGATCTGCTCCCAAAATAGAAAATGAAAGCAACACTGCTCCTCTTACCAGAACACCGCGAGCTTGGCTTGCTTTCTTGAGCTCCTTACCACGAACAAGGCTCTGATACCATGTCAAGATTGTGGGAGAGAAGGAAGGAGTCTCACTTGTAGCTTTCTTGCTTGCACAATGGGGGAATACACACAGAGGTGGAGGCTGAAAACAGTTTTCCTCTTCTTAGTTGTGTAAGCCAAAAAGAACTCTCATACAAAGAAATAGAAGAACCCTATATATGGGTCTCAAACCAAACTCAAATAACTAAGGTGGCATACTAACTGAGCCACGAACTAGAGTAGATAAGGATAGCTGTCATCTAGCTATTATTCATGGGCGGTGTACCAACCGCATCTGCAACTGACAAGTCGGTGACATAAATGCACAACGGTCACCCTGCATATCATGAGTGGAGCTCGATCTCTCAACAAGGGGTTGCTAGAGCTAGTGATTCTTGTTGATTCATGATATAAAGTGCCTAGGGATTTGGAAGAGAGAAAGTTTTTCTGAAGTTAAAACAATTATAACCCTAGTTTTGCATAGTTAGTATGAAATGTTATATAATAGGGTCTTCATATGATTTGTGGACATTCATGCCACATGATTATGCTTGGACTTTGGGTAGGTTCCACCTTCTTGCACAAATTGTTGAAATCACCTTCGATCCTTAATCTTTTTATTGAGCATCTTATTGGCTTCCATGAGGTCCTAGAATCTCTTCTCTATTTGGTCATTTGAGGCCCTTCCTTCAAAAATCTTGCCCTTATCCTTCAATGTTAACATTAGTGTTCAATCCATCTTAAAAGCTATCTTTTTGAATTCTAGCAAAGTTTTTCTCAATTTTCATAGCCTCCTTAAATCTTGCATTGAAGCCCTTGTAGTTAGATAGGTGTTGTTGACCATGTGCGAGGAGATAGTTTTATACTTGGTACCTCAAATAAAGGACTTAGTTGTGGCATAGTCAGTTTAGACATCATCAAGGATACTTTTGACCATACGATAGAGTCTCATCATGTAGTTTCTTATTGCTTCTCTTTATTTTTTCTCTCTGTCCATCAACTCTACCACCAAGTTGTCACTGTAGTATAAAGGTGACAACCTCCTAGTAAAGATCAGCTTTAGGTCATTATGGTTGGATACCAAAGGGTATTAGGGGTTTTGAACCAAAGTCATGCTATTCCTATGAGGTAGAAGCCTAGATCCTTGGTAATTTAAAGGCTTGATGGCACTCATGTGGCATCAATTATCAGTATGTGTGGTTATGATGGCAATCTTTCTGTATTCTTTATTAATAAGAATAGTATCACATTTAATTGTAGAGACTCGCGTTCTATTGGGCTGCTGGTCGTGTTGTATGGTGGATTGATTGCGTGCAAGTGATTCTACGAAGACTTCAGCGTGCTAGTCGGGGTTTGCGGAGCAATCCGGAGTCTAGAGGAATATGCTTACAATCTCCTTCTCATCAGCATGAATGGATCAGAGACGTGGAGCATTGCGCCCTTCGGATAGCTGGCAGCAGTAGAATTAAGCTGAAGGATTACGGGCTAGAAAAGCAAGTAAGCGAGGAGGCTACCTACGTGAATAGCGGAAGTACTGATAAGGGCTATGGGTTTTGTGTGGCAGTTAGAGTAGGCGCATCATTTCATTCAAGTACTTAATTGAAGCAAGCGGCATGTGGGCTTGCAATGGTTATAGAGTAATTAGCAAGTCAAGACGTGTCAGATGTCTACAAAAAGCATGGAGAGTGAGAAAACTTTTTTAAAAGCAAGCCGCATTTTTTGGTGAATAACTATATATAATTGGGGAGGTTGACAGATTACCGGCCCCTTGATTCCACAATTTGGAGAAGTATCCATATCATGATGGTGCCAAGAGGATTCACAAGGAGTAAGAGCCTAAGTGAAGAAAGAAGTAAGAATCAACACAATCGTGGAATTGATGTCCAAGGAAGTGAATACACAAACTAATTACCAAGGTATTCAAATATAATATTTTCGAAGCTTTAAAGAATTGATTTTTAGAGTATTTGATAGTTGAGTATGTATTTACTTTGAGTTTTAGCATGTGTTGTATACGAGAGTTACGACTTACTTTTAAGTTGCGTGACTATCATCCAAACTCAAGATCTATAGATTAGTGTGTTGTAGATATTGATACTCTAGTTCTTGGGTGTTAGGCTACAAGAGGCATTGCCATTTTTTTAGTGTGTTTAGTTTGTTGGTCTTTAATATTGTCTTATTGGAGTTTCTAGTCAAGTTTATCACCTAGACAAAGTCATACATCACGACCCGCACTCCTTTCTCTTGTGCCTTCGGATTGTGTAAGAGGATTGTCTTTGATCATTGTTTGTGTGACATCCATTTTTTTATGCCCCTGCTGAGGAGTGTTAAAATTGGCTTTGTCTTTTGATGTTGTCGCCCCCATTGAGGAGTGCCAAAATTGACTTTCTTTAAAATTGTTTACTAGCTGATGGAGATAGTTTACAATGGCTAGTTCTTTTCTTGAATTTCATGGTTCAAAAGGTGAGAATCCTCAGTGATTCCTTGAAAAACTTGAGCTTGGATGTATAATCCAACGTATCACTAACCCGGCCTTGAGATTGAACTTTTTAAAAATTCAATTGTTGAATGAAGTTAGAAACTGGTTTGAGGATTATAAAAAAAGTTTGCAACTAAGAAATCCTCCTATTCCTATAGAATATGAAGCTATCAAGTAGGCATTTGTTAATAGATTTAAAGAGACTAAGACTTCCTAAGACCTTTGGAAAAATATAAAACTTTGCCACAAAAAAGAAGACCAAACCGTAGAATTTTTTACCCTAGAAGTCACCTGGTTTTCGAATTGTTAGAACACAGCTCTAGGCACATAAGAGAGAGGACTTGAAATGTTAAAAGTAAAATATATTGTGAACAATTTAAAAGCAGAGGTGAAAAATAAATTAGAAATAAAGGAACCAAGAACTTTTAAGGAAGTAGTAATGATTGCAATTGAAAAAGAAAGAAAATTTTAAAACACCAAACACTAAGAGTAGGGACAAACCTTGCAAGGAGATGGGCAAAACTATCAGCTATTAGTAAGATGGAATGCACAACTAATACCCGAAGAAGTAGATCAACTGTTTGGGCAACTACAAAACATGCATGGTACAAAAATCAAAACATAGGGAAGGTATGTATAGATGGAGGAGCACAAGTTAGGGTGGTTACTCAAGCTAGGGTAGAGCAGTTTGGTCTTCGAATTATTGAGGGATCAAAGTTTCGAATCAAGCTTGCTAATCATGCTAAAGTGAGGTGTTTAGGCATAATTCAAAATCTAGAGACATGGTGTATCTATGAAAATGGATTGTCATGTTATGCCAATAGGGTTGAGGGCTTTTCCTCTTATCCTTGGTGGACCGTGGCTTAGAAAAACAAGTGCAATTCATAATTGGGAAGAGGGAACCATAATGATCTATGATCGTAGAGGAATAGCAAAAAAGTTTGATGTGGCTTCAAGGAAGGAACCAATAAATGAGAATGATAGTGAGGAAGAAGAAGAGGAAGAGAGTGATAGTATTAAGGAAGATAATAGTGAGGATGAGAGTTCTAAGAGTGATTTTGATCAAGAAGTGTCCTCAATTGTAGTAGATATAGTGAAAGAGAGAAAGCATCCTGAGAAAAAAACCATAGATTTGCTGAATCCTCAGAGACAAGAGAGTTGAGACTTTCTTAATGATAAACCTAAGTGTTTGAGAGATGAAGAGAGAAGTAAAGAAGATTTTTTTTAAATTTTAGAGGACTATGAGGGGAGGGCTTGGAAGGGCTGGTCGAGAGAGTATTGTGAGATGTTGAGCTCTACATGAGCTGGTATCCACTATGTTCCTTGGTGATGTGATATAATATTATTCATTGGCCTCTTAGGTGTCTGACATGAGGATATGCCAATAATTGTATAGCTAGACTATACCCATGTAGTCTATCCTTGGTTATGGCACATTTATTGTGTCACCTTATCTTTGTTTAACTGGTTTACACTTAGTGATCGCATGTATATACATTGTGGTACTTTCATATTATTTCTTTATCCTGTTGTAGACTTAGTTCTTTTAAGTGAAAGAAAAAGTAGAAGATTTCAGCCCTATCCCTTTGTGTTCTCAAGTCTCCATTACTTTTTTGTGTGTCCTCTTGGGTTCTTCACCTCTATTCTCTCTTGTGTATTTTCAAGTTATAGGTTTGTCTACATTCAAAGTTGCAAAATTACATAAAGTCTATGAAGTATGTCAATGTGGAAAGTAGGCAAGGCAACCGTTTTTGCATGATAGAGATGTAAATAATTATATACTTAATATTGTGCATACATATGCTTGGGAGCCTACCAAGAATGTATCTCTCTTAGTGGGCGCAGCAAGTATTTTGTTATATTGATTGATGGTTGCTTTAGAGAACATTGGGTATATTGTATGAAGGAAAATAGTAAAGTATTTGAGAACTTCAAAGCTTTCAAGGCTATTGTTGAAACAAAAATAGGCTTGAGAGTTAAGTACTTGAGGTCAAATGGAGGGGGAGAATACCTTTCTAATGAGATTAATTAATTTTTGAGGTCTCATGGGATAAAGCAATAGGTTACATACATGTAGACCCCATAACAAAATGGGGTTGTAGAAAGGAAAAATAGACATATTGCAAAAGTTGCACATGCATTGATGGCTAAGAAAAATACACCCAAGCATTTTTAATGAGAGGCTATTCATACTACTTCCTATATTATAGACATCTCATACAACTATAATTCATTGTATGACTCTTGAAGAATGTTTAAAGTTAAGAAACTTGATATATAACACTTGAAAGTGTTTGGTTGTAATGCACATGTTCATGTGCTTGATGAGTTAAGGGAGAAGTTGAACCTAAAGGCTAAAAGTTGTATTTTAATTTGATACTCTACTGAGAAAAAAGGATATTGTTGTTATAGCACAGTTAATAGTTAGTTTTGGGCGAGTAGAGATGTTACTTTTTATGAGATGAGCAATTGGTATGCATCTAGTGGAGATGCTTTGGATGCTATTGATGATCGTAATAATCATGATTAAGCAAAAAATTAAGAATCATGAAATCTAAGTGAACCATAGACATCATCTAGTAGTATATCTATATCTAGTCCTTGGTCTGGGAGACTAAGGAGTGATCCCACATCTTTAGATGCATCTACTAGTGTTGAGGGTAATGACAAAGGGAAGAAGAAAGTGTCAGATACTAATAATGCATCTACTAGTATGTAGTTCTTGATGGTGACTATATTGGCTTAGAAAGCTTAAATGATGGGCTTGGTTTTCCTTTAGTCATCACACAAGGTGTAAAGAGAACACATGGTAATGTAAAGACTGGTAATGTAAAGGCTCCATTGTGTAATCTAGTAGTATGCAAGTTTAGTAGGGTGAGATACCTTGTTAAAATGTTTGGATTTGAGGGTTATGCAATTCACCATTATGCATATATGGTAAAGGTAGTTGAGGATGTTGAGCCCACTTGTTTTGAGGAGGCTACTATTCATGCTCAATGGGATGCAACAATGGGTAAGGAGATGGCTGCATTAGAGGCCAACATGACTTAGGATCTAGTACCATAGCCTAAGGACAAGAAAGCTATTGGTTGTAAGTGGGTCTATAAAATAAAGCATAATGTAGATGGTTCTATTAGCACTTGTAAGGCTAGGCTAGTTGCAAAAGGCTATGCATGTCAAGATTGTGGGAGAGAAGGAAGGAGTCTCACTTGTAGCTTTCTTGTTTGCACAATGGGGGAATACACACACAGGTGGAGGCTGAAAACAATTTTCCTCTTCTTAGTTGTGTAAGCCAAAAAGAACTCAAGTACATAGAAATAGAAGAAGCCTATATATGGGTCTCAAACCAAACTCAACTAACTAAGGTGGCATACTAACTGAGCCATAAACTAGAGTAGATAAGGATAGCTGTCATCTAGCTATTATTCATGGGCAGTGTACCAACCGCATCTGCAACTGACAAGTCAGTGACATAAATGCACAACGGTCACCCTGGCATATCACGAGTGGAGCTCGATATCTCAACACTCCCCCTTGAGCTCAATCCCAATTCCTGCACACCAAGCAGGTCTCTGAACTTGCGCAGCTTCTCTGCGCCCAATGCCTTCGTAAATATGTCAGCTACCCGATCCTCTGTGCTGACATAAACTAGATCAATAAGACCTAGTAAAACCCTCTCCTGCACATAGTGATAATGCACCTCAATGTGCTTTGTTCTAGCAAGATAGACTGGGTTATTTGCCAAGTATATACTACTCATGTTGTCACAATAAATGACAATTGGCCCATCTGTAGGCTGATGCATATCATAAAGTAGCTTATGCAACCAAGCTACCTCACATCCAGCCATTGCTGCACCCCTGTACTCAGCCTCTATGCTCGACAAGGCAATTGCAGGCTGTTTTTTGCTGCTCCACGTGACTGCAGCACTCCCAAAAGAGAACACATATCCACTGGTAGATCGTCTATCAGAAATACTACCAGCCCAATCAGCATCAGTGTATCCATGCAACTGTATCTGAACCCCAGTCTCATAAAGTAGTCCATAGTGCAATGTGGACTTCACATACCTGAGTATGCGTCTAGCCGCATCCAAATGCGGTTTCCTTGGAGCTTGCATAAACTGACTTACCAATCCAACAGCATAGCTCAAATCTGGCCTAGTAATAGTCATATAAATCAAGCTTCCTACTATGCGTTTGTACATAGTAGGGTCTTCCAGAAGCTCACCTGCATCTGCACTCAGCTTCACATTCTGCTCCAAAGGAACTGAAATAGGCTTACAGCCTATCATCCCATATTTGGACAGCATGTCCAATCCATACTGCCTCTACAAGAGCCGTATCCCACTTGGTGATCTAATCACCTCAATGCCCAAGAAATAACGCATCTCTCCCAAATCCTTCATCTCAAACTTCTGCTTCAATAGCATTTTCACATGAAGGATATCTTCATCACTATCACCTGTCATAATCAAATCATCAACATAAATGACAAGTAGCATAATACCTTTCTCTGTTTTTCTCACATAAAGTGAAAAATCTGCCTTGGAAATCTGAAAGCCAATAGTGACAAGATACTGTTCTATCTTGTCAGACCATGCTCTAGGTGCTTGCTTCAAGCCATACAAGGCTTTCTTCAACCTGTACACAAACTCAGGATGAACATCATGCACATAACCTGGTGGCTGCTCCATATAAACCTCTTCTTGCAAATCACCATGCAAGAAGGCATTCTTTACATCCATCTGATGTAAAGACCATTCCTTTGATGCAGCCATAACAATGACTGCTCTTACGGTTGCCATCCTTGCAACCGGACTGAATGTTTCTTTATAATCAATGCCATATGTTTGTGCATACCCCTTGACTACTAATCTTGCCTTATATCTATTCACAGAACCATCTGCATTGTGTTTCACCTTATAAACCCACTTACAGCCAATTGCATTCTTATCTTTAGGCAAATGTACCAATTCCCATGTAGCATTTGCTTCCAAGGCATCCATTTCTTCATCCATGGCTTTCTCCCATTTTTCTTTTCCCATGGCTTGCTCAAAAGAAGTGCGTTCTGGTTCCTGTATCACTTTGACCATATAGGCATAGTGAATGGCTATAAATCCATCATATTTCAGCCTATCCAAAGGATACCTAGCTCTGGTAGACCTGCGCAAAGTAGGTTCACTCCCAGGTGCTCTCAAAACATCCTTGGTCTTCCTTACTCCAGGTGTAACAATAGAAGGAATACCCAACTCATCATCAATGCTCTGTTCTGAGCCACTGGATTCACCATCCACATAAAAGTGACCTGCATTCACATCAAACATGGGCTGATCTACCTTCTCTTTTCCTTTTCGTGATACTTGCATACCACTATCTGCATTGCTTTGAGAAGATTCTCCTGATCTCAATCTACATGTCCATGGCGAAGAATGTGAATCACTGCTAGAGGACGCTCCAGGTCCACTAATATCTTGTGACTACTGCTGTGAATTCTGTGCAGCATTACCATTTTGTGCATCTACATTATCAATCACATTTACTGCTTTATACTAGCTACTCATCTCATAAAAAACAACATCTTTGCTCACTATAAACTTACGAGTAGAAGGGTTATAGCATCTATACCCTTTTTGCTGTAGAGAGTAACCAATAAAGATGCACTTCTCAGCTTTCGGATCCAACTTGTATCTCAACTCATCTGGCACATGAACATAGGCAATGCAACAAAAAATCTTCAAATGAGAAATATCTGGTTTCCTACCAGTATACCTCTCCTCTAGAGTCATCCCATGTATTGCTGCAGTGGGAGTCGTGTTCATTATATAGACTACTGTAGGGACTGCTTCAGCCCAGTAAAAATCTGGCAAGTCTTTTTTGTTGAGCATGGCACGAGATACCTCTCCAATATGCCTGTTTTTCCTTTCTGCAATTCCATTTTGTTGTGGGGTATGACTGCATGAATATTGCTGCTTTATGCCATGCTCCTGCACGAGCCTTGCAAACTCATTTGAGAGGTACTCTCCCCCTCCATCTGACCTTAGGCATTTTATTTGCAGGCCTGTTTCTTTTTCAACTATAGCTTTAAGAGTTTTGAAATGCCCAAAAACTTCACTTTTCTTTTTCATAAAATACACCCAAAATTTTTTGCTATAGTTATCAATAAAAGTGATAAAATAATGACAGACTCCAAGAGATGCAGCTTTAGTAGTCCACACATCAGAGTGGATTAATTCCAATGGCTTCTTACTCTCTTGAACATGTCTAGGAAATGGTTTCCTTGCCTGTTTTCCAAACTGACAGGCTTCACATACCTTATGCATTTTTGCAACCTTGAATTTAGGCAATCCTGCAACAATATTTTGGGCTTGCATTGATTTAAGTCGCTGTACATTAACATGACCAATGCATTTATGCCAGATATCAATATCTGCAACTACACCGGTCCCATGTGCAAACATTGTTGCACTCAATTCAGGCATGTCTGCTTCCAATGTAAACATTCTGCCTTTCTTCTTTCCTTTTGCTATCAAGCGACCTTTATTTTTCATATCCTCAACAAAGCATCCATGAGAATTAAATCTGACCTGCAAGCCCTGCTCAACCATTTGACCAACAGAAACTAGGTTCTTGGTGATATTCGGGACGTGAAATACATCTGACAGGTATTTCTTTTTCCCATCCTGCATAGACAAAGGAATTTTTCCAATCTGCACAATAAGATGTGCAATATCATCACCAGTCTCCACAAATCCTGGTTTTTCCATTTTCCTTGCATCCTGCATCCATTCTACATGACCTGTCATGTGGTTTGATGCACCTGAGTCAACATACCACACATCATTGCTTTCTTCTGCACTTGTCACAGAATTGGTCATGTGCTGCACCATAAACAAATGCTCATTTCTGTCATCACCCTGTTTACTAGAAGATGCATAATTCCCTTGTTGCAATTTTTCATTCATGATGTCATTTTGCTTTTTATAGCAGTCTTTAGCCATATGACCCATTTTACCACAGTAGTAGCATTCAACATTGCTATTTGCATTTTGGCCTCTTTGCCATCCACCACGACCTTTTTGCTCCCCCCGTCTCTAGAGTTACCACCTCCTCCTCCAAAGGACTGGTTTTCTTGAGTTTG
Organism: Lygodium microphyllum; assembly: GCF_053477565.2. Lineage (NCBI taxonomy): Eukaryota > Viridiplantae > Streptophyta > Polypodiopsida > Schizaeales > Lygodiaceae > Lygodium > Lygodium microphyllum. The sequence continues at coordinate 133,284,789 of NC_141142.1, forward strand.
CTGCATATTCTGATTTCTACCACGACCTCCAGATCGGCCTCCTCTACCTCTGCCTCTACCTCTTCCAGCATCCTTTGGCGTACTTGCATCTTGAATATGCACAATCATAGAGTATGAAATGCTCATAGATAGCCAGTACATAACTTTCCTGGCTCTCTCATGCCATGCTTTAAATGCCTGCATTTGCTGTTGATTGGGAACATCAGGAAGAACTGGTTCTTCTTCATTTCCTACAACGAATTTCCAATATCCTTTTCCCATAAGGAAATTCGTCATTCTAAACTTCCATGCTTGGAAGTTGTTCTTGTCAAGCTTTTCAGTGACAATCTATGAAAGAGAATCAGATGCCATTACAGAATACTGCAAAGAATTCTGTCACTGCAAAAAACACAGCTTCAGCCTCACAAGGGCAAATCTGCAAAACTGACGAAAGTGGTATTTGACCACACAGTCACTTCCTAGTGACGATTTTGCATCAACAGGCAACAAGGATGATTTTGTAACTCCCAATGTCTCTGCGCACAAGCATACAATGCAATTTCTACAGTAACTTTTCACCGACCTGTAGAACAGTGGTCGCACAGCATAAAACGGGGCCTTTTCCTGAGTACATGCAGAAAACTTCCGCCTCCAAAACAGGCCCCGAAATGGCCCCAAATAAAAAAAACAGAGCAACCGAGGGCTAAAGCCCTCGCCCGCAGCATATATTGCCCTCTTGCTACACTGCAAAGGGCGTCTCAATTTGAGACAATGCACTCTTGCACTTTTCGGTTGTGCTACCTGCAGAGACTTGCTCCCAAAACAGAAAAATGAAAGCAACACTGGTCCTCTTACTAGAACACCGCGAACTTGGTTTGCTTTCTTGAGCTTCTTACCACGAACAAGGCTCTGATACCATGTCAAGATTGTGGAAGAGAAGGAAGGAGTCTCACTTGTAGCTTTCTTGCTTGCACAATGGGGGAATACACACACAGGTGGAGGCTGAAAACAGTTTTCCTCTTCTTAGTTGTATAAGCCAAAAAGAACTCAAGTACATAGAAATAGAAGAACCCTATATATGGGTCTCAAACCAAACTCAACTAACTAAGGTGGCATACTAACTGAGCCACGAACTAGAGTAGATAAGGATAGCTGTCATCTAGCTATTATTCATGGGCGGTGTACCAACCGCATCTGCAACTGACAAGTCGGTGACATAAATGCACAACGGTCACCCTGGCATATCACGAGTGGAGCTCGATATCTCAAAAATGCATATATATGGCATAGATTATAATGAGATAGTCAGTTTAATTGCTAGCATAGCAATTGTCAAATGTGTGGTTGCTTTGGCAATAGTCAAACGTTGGATTTTATACCAAATGGATGTGAGAAATACCTTCTTGTATGGTGATTTGGAAGAAGAGGTGTATATGGATCAGCCAACAGGTAATGAGGATGTAAAGCATCCCGTGTATGTGTATAGGTTAAAGAAGGCACTCTATGGACTGAAACAAGCACCTAGAGCATGGATTTACAAGATAAAAGAGTATCTTGTCAATGTTTTCTTTTATGTTTTTTATGAAAATCACTCACTTTGTGTGAAAAAGAATGATTCATGTTTGGTCATCATAGCCATCTATGTGGATGATTGGACTGTTATAGATGATAGTGATAGTGGGATTGCTAGAGTCAAGGGCTCTTTGAAACAAAAGTTTGAGATGAAGGATTTTGATGAGTTGAGGTACTTTCTTGCTATTGAGGTGATCAGATATACTAATGGCATATGGATCTCCCAAAGGCAATATGGCTTGAATATGTTGTCCAAGTATGGTATGATTGCATATAAGCCTCTTTGAATGCCATTCTAGAAAAATGTAAAGTTGAGTGCTAATATTAGGGATGAGATAGAATACCATAGTATGTTCAAGAAGATGTACAAAGTTTGATGTGCATAAACATCCCAAGGCTAGACTTGAGCTATGCTATCGGACATATGCATCAGTATATACAAGTACTTAGGAAGCCTCATTTGGATGCAATCAGATGCATATTGAGGTATGTAAATTCCACCTTTCATTACAGAATTTTTTAGGAGGTAGGTAAGGATGTACATGTGTTTGGGTATGTAGATGCAAATTGGGTTGGTAGCATATCTGCTAGAAAATCTACCAATGGATTTACATTTTTCCTTGGTGGTAGTGCAACAGTTACTTGGAGCAACAAAAAGCAACCAATAGTTTCTTTATTGAGAACAAAGGCTAAGCATAGAGATGTTGTTATAGCAGCATATGAGGTGTTATGGTTGCAAAAGCTATTGGGTGATTTGAATGTATAGGGAGATGGTTTAGTTGTCATTTATTATGGAAATATGAGCAATACATAGTTGGCTAGGAACCCAATGTTCCATGCTAAGGCAAAAGACATTGAGGTGCATTATGACTTAGTATATATCAACACATAGGATCAGGTAGCTAACATATTCACAAAGGAATTGGGTGTAGAGAAGCTTCAAAGATTACTTGGAGTTGCAAAGACGTAGTTGAGCTTGAGGGGGAGTGTTCAGATAGCAAGCTCAACACATGCAAACATTGATGATAGACCACTTGGTTAGATGGGTCTCCACATCTACACTTAGCATGTTGGTGGTCATTATGATCCTTACATGGCCACTGAATTACCACTTATTATACTTGGTTAATTACACTACTTATAGTTGGCATAACTATAGCACCACTTGATTAGTATAGTTAGTTATGTACTCTTTGACTTAGTAGGCTAATTTTCTTTACATTGTGTCTTAACTATACATTATGTACGTTATATTGTGTGAGAAAGAAAAAAGAAAAAAAAACAATAATACTTTTTGGCCTCTATCTCTCTTCTTGCATTCTTGAGTGAGCTTCCTCTTGTGTGTATTATGTGTGTTCGGCATAGTAGCTCAATATTGCTATTGTTTACATCTCTGGGAAGACTAGTCTAAGACTTTTTAAGCTCTCTTTTCAATTAGAGTTTGTGCATAGGTCATCCAAAACTACTTCTAAGAATTCTCATAATGTGTTCAAAAACAATACAAATGGGCCATTGGAAAGTAGATGGCGCAATTGTTAGCCTAAATGGATTGACCATGCATGTGAAAAAAAACCTTTTGTGGTAAAGGCCACCTTGTGATAATTGTTTGAGTGAGCTTGAACTTAATTATAGAATGAGAAGCCATCTAGAAAACTAAAGTTCTAATAGACTTTCTTCCCTACTACCATACACTCTAACAAGAAAATGTCCTAGCCATGAATATCATGAAGTTTAATGATGGTTTGCCATTGCATGCTTGTTTCTGAATCCTATGACACACAAGGTACTATAGGCAATTCAATTTTGAATTATGAAATGATTATAAAGCCCTTGACACAAAAGGTAATTCATTTTGAATTTTGAAATGATTTACAAGTCCCTTACAATTTGCTTGTAGTATTCATATGGATAGAGGAATGCCAAAAAGACTATGAGACACAATAAAGGCTCCTATTGCCACTATAACTTTAGGAGCCCTAGAGTGAAAAATCATATTCCATGTGCACATTGACGTTCAAAAGTGGTAAGAGTGGTTTTATATGGACTTGATGAGCATAACATGGACTTCCCAATAAGCTTTTCTAGACACCTTACTAAAAGGAAAAATAGATTACTCAATCATGGAATGGGAAGGCCTAAGATGATGCATTAGCTATTTCCATGGGGGTTCCATCTCCAAAAATCTAAGTATATCATGTGGTCTCAATAAGAGAGGTATTTTTAAAGATAAAATTTGCATAAAGTTAGAATAGTACTTGTTGAAAAAAAAGGCTATATGCTTCTTAAGGAAGTGGAAAAGAGAGGTCATTTTATTAATTTAAATAGATTTTTTTTTCAAATATACATTCAATGCATGTGACATGCATGGCTTCTTATAGGCCATTCACATGTTGTTTGCAGCAACATCAAGTGTTGCTCTATATCCTTAATAAATCAAGTGCAATGGGATGATTAGGGTGAAGGTTCTTGTTGCTTGAACTTGATTCCTCCACGGTTTTAAGGGGAGAGAATGAAATTCTACATTGACAACCATATGCATTAAATCATTAGCAAAGAAATTGTTGTAGGTTGGATAAAAATCTCCATGATTCACATTTTTTAATCAAATAAGAAGCCTTATTATTCAAGGCCGATTTTACACAAAATACACTAGGATCATAGCTAAAGTGCTACAAAAATGACTTAATGAGTGACCCATTACACAAGATTGATTGAAGCAACGATTGATTAAACCACATTAAATCACACCCTTGTTATTTCATTGTGTGAGAAACAATTATTTATTCGAAGATGACTTTCTAACATATGTGTTTGTAAGCACAGAACAAAATATCTCTTACAAGAATACCATAGCAAGATAGCTAGGGGGTCTCTACATTGTTGAGACATAATCTCAAAAGGACTTACAGTCCTAAGTATATGGTGGCTAACCTTGTTCAAAAAAGAAGCAAGATATGTAAATTATTGGGACAAATGTCAATACACAAAGCATGCCAATTAGAAAAGACAAGATAAAATTGATAGCAACCATAATAGCCCAACCTTTTGACAAGTACAAAATCAACTTCATAGATTGATCACCCTAGCACCCATGTATTCATAACCTAGATATATCATTGTGTCAAGAAATTTTCTAATGTCTCAATATTGAAAGCCTAGATATATCATTGTTATCAATAAATTACATAATAAAGTGGGTAGAGCCAAGAGCTACATAAAAAATGATGCAAAAATAAATGCTAAGTTTTTGCAAGAGAAAGTGATCTCTAAATTTAATTTCCTCATTGTAGTCATTGAGATTTTCTTTGGTGAAGTGATTCAGTACCTATGATCTATGTTATTGGTCATCTATAAGGATTTTTAATCTTATTACTTGCAAGCCAAAGGACAAGTATAATAAACCAATTAGACTCTCATTAATATGTTAACCACTAATAATTGAGCATCCTAAGTGAGAGATATGTTGCCAAAGAGTGTGTGGAGACTTCTTAAGGAATAAGTCGTACCCTACATCTAAATTTAATTGCCTCATGCTTGAAGTAGTGATTGCCACTTCTTAAGTGAAGTGATTGAGTACCAATGATCCATGTTCTTGGTCATCCACAAGAACTTTTTCTCTTAGCACTCGCAAGCCTGAGGCCAAGTATAATCGACCAACTAGACTCTCATTAGTATGTTAACCAAGGAGAATCATAGTATCCTAGAATGCCATATTAAAGAATTTGGGAATCTCCAAAGTTCCACTTTCAAATATGGAGTAAATATTTGACCAAGTGGTTAAATCTTAACCCCATATTTGAGAGTGGGACTTGGGGGATTGCTTATATAGTATCTAGGAAAAATTTCACCTTCAAGTAAGGGGATAAGATTTGATCATGTCCAAATATTAATCACATTAGGAATTCCCAAAATTTATAAAAATTTCCAAATTCCTAAATATGTGGTTCTAGGTAAGAGATATGGAGACCCTTGAAGAAATAAGTAGTGGCGAATGTTGGATACATTTATCTTGATTTTTGCAATACAAGCCAAATCATAAGTAGACAGCATCACTTAAGAGCTTTCAAAGCCTTTGCACATTACCATTACCATCTGTCCCAATCTCAAGTACACTTTGATATCATGATAAAGTACCTAAGCTAAATGAGTTCTTTACATGGCCATTTTCTCTCATCTTATACACCCAAGCCTATTATACTTGGGGATCCCCTCCATTTGGGAGGTACTTACCTTACCTAGACCATTCATCTAATGCACATCCCCATGGATTGGCCACTTATACAAACCATCTTTCTAACCATATGATCAGTGTTGCACATAAACATGTGCCATTTTTGTGTAATGTATTAGAAATCTCAAGCTAGTATCATTAAGGAAATCCTAATAAGAAAGAATTTATGATCATAACAAGATTTCTGTAATGGCATAAAAGAACCATGGATGTCCTATTTACATGGGCCCTAGATGGCATTCCCATATTTAAACCTTGTACAAATGAAGTAAATAAAATACTTGTGGGCCATTATATAGACCCCATATACAACAATGAGATATTCTACCCCTTCACACATGATTTTTCATGTTGAATAATTTCATTTATGCAAATGTATTTTTCTATATAATAAATCCCTTATATATGTATGTTTGGTGTAACTTCAAAATATCCCTTATGTTGAACACACACACACACACACACACACACACACACACACACACACACACTCTCTCTCTCTCTCTCTCTCTCTCTCTCTCTCTCTCTCTCTCTCTCTCTCTCTCTCTCTCTCTCTCTCTCTCTCTCTCTCTCTCTCTCTTTCTCTCTCTCTCTCCACGCCATTTGGTAACATAATGTTCATATCCCACTCATATTGGCATTTTTTTGGGTCTTCTCATTGATACTTCACCTAACGTACAAGCTTTGTAGGAAAACTAGAAACTCTAGGTACGTGAATTTCTAATTGATAACAAATATGACATTGTGATTGTCAAGATTTCCATAAAGCACTCTTTTCATAAAGACAAGAAAATTTTTGAGAACTATGAGTGACAATTAGTATGTGGAAAAAGAAGTTAATGTTCTCTTGTGAATGTTAAGAACTTCAAGCTAGGTTACATTAATACAAATATGTGATCCATATAATTTAGGAAATACATGACTATTATACCATGAACTCTAAAAGTATAGGGTATAACATGGGGATATATTAACAAAAATACTGATTATGATATTCGATTAAGAAGATGATTTGTGGAAACATTCTTCGTACGAAAAGATGGTTAATAGAAATATTCTTTCATTTGAAATATAATCTCATATGAAAGAAGGTTTACAACAAAAAAATTATTTTGTGGCAAAAAAAAAATTCTACAAAAGAAAATTTTCATTTGAAAGACAATGTGCTATTCTTTTGTACAAAATCATACATCCCTATAAATATGGGGGGATCTCACTCATTTCATGCCTAATCAATCTTTATAATCGAGGGATTATGAAGACAAAAATAAATACATTAAAAAATATCAAAGTATTTAATTTAGTGTTATGGTCTCTTGTGAGATTTATAAGAAAATCATTCAATTACTATTTAATTTATCTATTAATTTAAATTTTAGATAATCATATTTAAGTAATTCAATAAAGAATTTGAGTTAGACTCTAGGTTAAAATCCTTAAGTCTAAGAAATAAGAAATTTTAGGTTAATTTTTAATTTTTTATTTTAATTGAAAATCAAAAAATAATTTGAAATACATTTTGAAAGAACTTAAAAAGTAGAGACAACTTTACTTGGTGAATTTATTCTTCGAGTACATTTGGATTGGGAAAATTTCAAATTGACAAACATTTTAATTGATAAATTTATTCTTCAAATAAGCGTGTTTGTGAGATAGGAATAAACTTGAAAATTTGTAATAACTTTATTTGATGAATCTGTTTTCCAAGCAGATATATTTAGGAGTAGGAATATCTAAAAGGTTGAGACTCAACATAGTTATGGATTGAAACTCAAAAACATTGGTCACAAAATGGAATGATGTAAGAGGCATTGGCTATAAATACAATGACACAACCAATGTAGAAGATGATGTATAAAATTGTCGATAATTCCTAGCTTGGAGCAATCTTGTGTGGATACACATGACTACTCGAATTTGGTGAAGATATAAGCATTAGAAAGTAAGTGGACTCCTAGGTATGCCCCAAATGCAGTAGAGGAAATAGTTTTGATTTTACAATTTTGTAAGCCTTATGATTAGATACTCTTTTATTTTGTGAAAATTTTTAATTACAAGTTCTAAAATTTGAAAGTTTGTTTTTAAAAATTTCAAAGAAAAAAAATAAATTATTTATTGTGCAAGAGTAGAGTATTGGTTTTATTGGAAATTATGTTTTTGCGAAGTTTCAATTGTTGTTAACTTTAATTCTTTCATACAGACATTTTGATATGTCGATCTCGCATCTTATATTAATTCTTAATATGATTGGATATAACACACAATTGAAAGTGTTTGAAAGATAACACCATTGAGAGAATGCCAAATCATGCACTAAAAATGATACTATTTTGTATTTACAACTTTGCAATGCTATTTCATACAAGAATGTTTTGGAATTTACAACTTAGCAATGCTATTTCATATTTAAAAACTTTACTTATTTTCTATGGGATGGATCAACCGCATTGACATTTGATGAACTTGTCTCAATATTATAGTAGTATTCTTTTCCTTTTTGTGGTTGATTAAAGCATGAAGGACATGCTTGTTGGTATTACAAGATAGATTTTCTTGCAATAGTTTCCCTATTTTCTTGGTGTCCTCTTGGGGCTCCAAGACATCTTCCATTACATGTTCCGAACTAGCTTTTTCTATACCCTTCTACTATTTCTCCATCTTGCTTTGTGCCATGCACTTTGAAGGACCTACATCCTCATCCATCCTTCTCTTTTTCTCAACTAGCAAGAAAACATTTGGTCTCTACCCCTTCTCTTCCACTTTCTCATTCAATTTTACCATCTTTAAGTGAAGGTCTATCATATTCAAGTGTAGGTCATGTAGGCCTTTTACCAATTCATCTATAATATCTCCTTTTCAATCTCTCATCCTTTCTTGCTTCACAATCATAGTTACATGTGTCCACTCAAATTTCAACCTAGTTTTTGAGGTTTCATCTTCATTCATTTCTCTTACAACACAAGATCAACAGCTTTTAAGAATAACTCAACTTTTTGACGTTCCAACGATTACTTGTCATCCACATCAAATTGAGTATAGTAGCTTTCAAATTCATGTAACAACAATAGCAAGAACCTTGTTAGATTTTTTCACCTAATATGCAAATATCTTCTATGTAACTAATCCTATGTCGTTGAGAAAAAACTTCTCTCTAAGATGAAGCCCTATTTGAGCATCAAATCTCCATTTCCAACTTGTTTTTCTATTCTTGATTGTTATTCATAGCCTAAAATAGTCCACATGAAGAGCATTAACTCATAAAAAATCCTCTTTGATGATCAAGGAAGGCTCCTTGACCAAGAATTACCTCAAAGACCTTCTAAGAGATGAAGACCTTCAAGGATATCTTACTACCTCCTCTTCCCCTATTTTTCCCTGTTCCAAAATAGTTTCAATACTCTTCTCTTCTATCCAATGCATGAACCTCCAATCCACTTACTTTCTTTGACTCTTCCCCTCACCTTTCCCTTATGTCCTCTTCCAGTTAGCATGCCATCACCTTCACATTTTTGGTTATGTTGGACATCAGCCTCCAATTAGTCTTGTTAGTGCCCCTAAATCTATGCTCAATGGTCTTCTTGATCTCACACTTAATTCTCCACCACATAGGCCACAAAACAAGTCAAGGGACTACTAATCACTACTCAAAGCCACATGGTCATTAATTCCTAGGACTCCACTTGACTAACTCCTATTATCAAGACAATGAGCAAGTTAGAGAAGTCCACTGACTAAGAAGTTTGTTGCTTACCATTCTTTAGACAAAGCACGAATCTTCCACACGAGAAAGCATATTTTGCTTTACACTCTATGTCAAAATCTTATGACAATATTTATTCTATACGCTATGATACTTTATTAACATAGAATTATCAAAATAAAAAGTAATGATATGATTTTTGTAAAGCAATTAGACTTTGAAATTTAGCCATGAATAGAGAATTTATAATATAAATTCAATGCTAGTTGAACATTGATTTCAATCAAAAGTTTAGAATCAAAACCATTGACATGAGTGAAAGTTTTTTAAGATTTTTATCATCAATCATGATGCTTTGATAAACACATGGCCTCCACATGGCTAACCCAAAAAATCACATTGATCTAGTAGAAGTGTGGAAGATTATTAACCATAACTTTACAGTGTTGGGACAAGCTAGTTTCTTTTCACCTCTTTAAAGCCCTTGACAATAGTGCATGTGATGATTTACCTCCATTCACTCCAAAGGAGATCAAGAGTTGTATCCAAAACTCTTCTCAAGTGAGGAGCTATTCCACAAATCAAGCATGTGCAAGAATAAAACTTCCTTAAAATTTATTAATTGCCAACACTTGGGGTTGGCAAAGATACTTCTCTAGCCATTCATTGAGGTTGACACAAGGCTATGCTAACCAATAAATAACTACCTCTATACTAGTAGAACAAATTTGTATCCATTATATTTTAAAAAGAAAAGTGAATTAGATAGAGAAGCCTAGTAACACCATAACTAGCTTAGGAAAAGCCAATAGCAGAGTAGTAGCAAGTAGACAGGATTGAGTACCAGAGTGGAGAGTGCTCATTACAATGACCAAAGATCAACATGAGGAATATTTACATAACATCATAGAATGGATCTCCCATAGATTTATCACAAGAAATCTTCATCATATTCTTCATAGAAAAGAAAGAATACCCAACTTTGACTAGAATTCATCACATAGTAGTCATAGTTCATAGTCTTCATAGTCTTTCTCTCAATCTCTCTCATGTAGATATAATGTTGCTTCATAGAAAATAGCTATCTCTCATACACTATCTCTCTCACATATGCTCTCTCTCATGAATAGTATATGAAAATAACAAAGAATAACCCAATAAAACCAATAAAAAATCAAACATAAAATTCACCTACAGGGATTCATACATGTGTGTCTATATCACTTTTTATTTTGGTCATTGTGATTGGCCAAGCCTTTTATAAATTTAGTCTTGTAGGAGGTTGACTAGCTTTTAATCACCTATCTATTTGTTTCTTTCATAGATTTTTGGCCATCGTAGAAGTTGAGGGATCCTGTCCTTATCTTTGTTTTCTTATCATACCTTGTAGGTGTCCCACATACTACCAAGTTCTTTTCTTTTTTACTTCTCCACATACAACCTTAGATATAGTTAAATTATAAATCAAATCAATGCAACATTGTACCATAAAATAAACAGAATGTACCCCCTAAATAATAAATGAAATCAATCCAATCGTTACTTATAAAAGGAACCCCCGCTGTTGGACGAGCACATTACACTATAATATCACTTAACTTTAAAAAAATTAAAAATGAATCCTCACTATCACATATGCACGGATACATGTGCTACAAACACATTAACTTGCAGTAAAATAAACCTCCATCATCATGCATACATGTGCTTTGGAACAAACATCATATAATTGTAAAAAGGAATTGCATTTGTAGAGGACTCTATCGAGTCAAAGTTAGAGTGGGGTTGGATTGCGAACCTTGATTTACCTTGCGTTAAAGGGCTAAATTAAACTTAATTGTTACATAAATTTGTAACTCATAAAAGAAATATGAATAACAATCATCCACTCACGTCACTGCACCATAGATTGACAAAATGCCTTTATAGGGATAGGGTTATTAGTTAAGGTTGATATTATTAGTCCCTATCCTTTCTATTTGTGAGTTTGTGATCCTATTATGAGTGTATTATCATTTGTATTTGGTCTTTGGTCAATGTCAGGATTCGCAATATGCTTGATCTTTGATTTTCTTTTGTGTGCTTGACTATGGTATTCTAGTATCTGTATGTTGCATATCATGAAGCTATCAGCTGCACATATGTGTAGGTCATGTCTAATTTTTACGTAGGCTGCAGGTTGTTTGAGGGTTGGTTTAGTCGAGGCCTATTGGTTTGTGTTATTCCCTGATTTTCTCAGTGGTGGTCATAGTTCTGGTTTTACACTAATTTCCTTTCTTATTTCTTGGTTTTTTGTGTGTGTGGTATATCCTATGTAGTTTGAATGGTTTCCCCATCAATAGTGGTTCAACATGTTTCACTATCAGTTCACAACTACTCATTGTTGGTAGATACAAATTGTATTCACCAAGCTAGTCTCCATCATTGTTGCCATCACGTTCCCCCCCAGTGGATGCTAAACTTTGTTATTCCTTTATGGAATCTTATAGAAAGCATTCTAACTTGGTGTATGATCGTAGCTTCTATTTATCTTTTATAAACATCAATGAAGCTCTATTTTTACCCCTTCTCTATGTCTGTTGTTCCTAGTGGAAATCATTTGTTATCATGTAAGGAGATTGTTGCTCTTCTTCAAAGGGAGACTTCCACTCCTTTGGTGGCCAACAAAGTCATTACCAGTTTAGGGGTATCAATGGCTAGTATCTCCTATCCTATCTAAAAACACTTATGCCGATTTCTATAGGATCAACTTTTTACTACTTTTGTCAAGATCCTTGAGGGCATGAAGTTTAATTGGGCATAGTTCCTTTTAAAAAAGATGGATCAACATTTTCAACAAGTTTAGATAATAACAACTTAGTAATATTTCTTATGGATCCTTCCTCTAGAAGGTGATTACTTTTCAGCCTTCCCTTGGTGGCATTCCTATTCTTGATTCTAATGATACTCTTGTGCAACCTCCTCCAACATTTCCTTCCCATAATGTAAGAAAATTTTGATGAAGAAGATGAGCCTCCTACTAGGGCTTTAGAGGATTTAGCCTTTAAAAAAGCCACTTTTAGTGATATTCACAATGAGATGACCAAAGCTACGAATTTGTTGAAAGGATAGAAAGCAAGCGTTGCTTTGATGATAGATAAGTTAGTTGCTACTAAAGATATTTAAACCTCCTTGGCATGGAAGCATGATTCTGCCCTGTCTAAGATGGTGGTTTTAGCTTCTAAGCTTGGTACATATGAGGGTGAGTTGCAACATTTCAAAGAAACTATTATACCACAACATAAGATAATTGAGGAGTTGAGATGTAAATTAATTGAACTTTCTATTCCTCCCTCTACATCTATAATCTATTTTGTGCAATCTTCCATAGAGGAGTTGGAAATCCTAAAGCAACAAGCCAAATTAAATGATGCTCTTTTTGCTAAGGTGAATGATATTTAGTAGTGTATTGATTATTTGCATCAAGACTTCCTTCACTTTGCTTATCTTGTATAGCCTCCCCCTATCTTTTGGATTAAATACCAACAACAAAAGTTTGCTATGTATATGTCTCTTAGTGCTATTAACTTGGAAGCACCAAAAGAGGGGTGGCATAACCTTTGGTCTACTCATTTGCAAAAATTAGTATTTGATTATGCTCTTGCTGATCTAGTTTTCCATGAGGTATTGTTATTGTCTTTTATGTATATCAAAGAGGAGAATTTTAGATTCTTGATGAGGAGGATATCAATCTTTATGTGGGGCATATTATTTTGCAAGTAGCCATGTATATTCATTTGGTGGAGCTTAGTCTTTTAGATGGATTGCAGAAATATATCCAAAAGACTTCGTGGTGTAAAGATTATGCTTGGCATCCACCTTTAGAGGAGGATATGCTGGTTCAATGTCAATGGCATAGTACATTTTTTAAATCTGATATCCAACCCTTATGTTGACAAGTCCTTTCTTACATTACAGAACATCCTTTAATCACAAATGTTTTCTTTCAAGAATTTAAATGTCAATCTTTTGTTTATCCAGTTAATCCTATTGATCTCCTTTCTTATCAATCACAACACCTTCTTGTTTATTTCTCCCTTCTTAAAACTAATTTTGATCTCATTCCTATCCTTACTTTTCACCTTGCATTATCTCCTCATATTCCTATATTTACTCCTTGTCCATTTATCATTGAACCTATTGTTATGCCTATTCCTCCCAACCCTCTTGTTGTCCAGCCTTTTCCATCCACTTTTTATATCGAATCTCTCCAGATTTTCTTGTTTTCTTTTCCTCATTTTTCAATATCCTTATCGCGTAATATTTATGCTTTCTATGAGTTATCATATCCCACTTTCCATTGTTTGATTATGATTCCCTAACCTAAATCTTCTAATTATATAAACCTTCCTCCACCATCAGTCATGGATACTACTAGATTTGACAGTGATATACTCTGTCATGATCAATGGACTTTACGAGACTCTTTGACCGAGAACGGTTTTTTATTGGCCTTTTATTTTTGGATCATGGGAGACTTTGTTTTTGTATTCACATTCCTATCATTAGTTTTCTCAGACATCTGCTCGAGCTAATGGATTAAAGTTGATGATTGGAGTGCTTGGTTGTTTACATATTTTATTATTCTTTTTCCTTGGTTGCAAGGATGCTCCCTAGCTAAGTGTGGGGATATATTTGATGCTAAGATAAATGTACGTTTAGCTATTTTTAATTGGATTTTGGGTGATTTTGATTAGTAGAAGCTATGATTGATTGATTTTTGGAAAATTTAAAGTATTTTGGAGTTTTTGGAATGGGTTGAGTAGATTTGAGAAGCTCATGATAGTTTTGGATTGAGTTATGATGTGTTGTTTGGTTCTATGGTGTGTCTATTTAATTCTGATGGGTCTATTTTACTTCTATTTTTATATTTTTAATTTCTTTTTGAGAGGTTATGATTGTGAATGAGTGGTTTGAAGAATGATTGGAAGTGAGTTGGATGGTTTGGATTGGCTTTAGTTTGAGTTGCATAGTTTTTTGTAGTTCCTGTTGACCTTTTGTTGAGCTTCTGTGGATCTTCTGTTGTCTTCTGTATGCTTCTATGAGTGTTTTGTTTGATAAATGTTTAGCTTGGGAGAGTTTTATAATCTTGAAAATAGAATAATATTAGCTCAAAAGAGTTTGAAGAAAAAAAGAAAGTAGCTATTGAATACTTGAAGTGAAGACTGAAGTAATAGTGATAGTAGTGAGCCTTGAGAGGTCATTGTCATTGTCTTTGGTATCTCTTCATATTAGATATACCTTTTGGGAGGTATATCCATGGACAAAAGAGGATTATTGAGTGTGATCCTTTGTTATTCTCATGTACTATTGAGAGAGATCATATGTGAGAGAGAGTGTATGAGAGATATCCAATTTCTATGATAAAAATATTTTATCTACATGAGAGAGATTGAGAGAAAGACTATGAAAATTATGAAATATGAATACTATGTGATGAATTTTACTCAAATTTGAGAATTTATTTATGTTACTTTGGATCTTTGATGGTTTCTATGAAGAATATATTGAAGTTTTATTGTGATAAATCCATGGAAAATTCACCATATGATGTTGCATATAGAGTTCCTTTGTTCTTGGTGTTCTTTTTCCTTCCTATGGTTTCTAGAGTGTAAATAAAATGCTTTTTGGTGCGAAAAGATAGATTCTCTTGCAGTTGTTTTCTTGTTTTCTTGGTGTTCCTCTATGGAGCTCCATAGAGCCACTATAGTGTCCCTTAAGAGCTCATTAGTGTCAGTACCACTTTAGTCTTCACTTCAAGTCTTCAACAACAACTTCTCTTGCTTCTTTGAGCTATTAAGAGCTTTTATTATTATTTTTCCAATATTATAACATTTTCAAGCTAAATATCCATTAAATAGAATACTCACAGAAGTATACAGAAGACAATAGAAGGCATAGAGAGAAGCTCAAGAATACACAATAGAAGGTCTATAGAAGGCATAAAAACCATATAGCTCAAACCAAGACCAACTCAATCTATCAAAAATCATCCAACATACTCTCAATCATTCCTCAAATTACTTATTGAAAATCATAATCTCTCAAATAGAAAGAAAATAAATCAAAATAGAGGCAAAAACAGACATACAATAGAGCCTAACATAATAACTCAATGAAAAACCACCAAAAGCTTATCAAACATATTCAACCTAATCCAAAACACTCTAAAACGCTTCAAAAACATCTAAAAACCAATCAATCATACCTCATAACAATAAAAAATTACCTAAAATCTAACAATAAATACCTACAAATTCAATAGTTTCAACTCTCAACACATTACCACACCTAGCCATCTTTAATCAAATAGCCATCTTCAATTACCAACTCTAACTCGAACAAATCCACCACTCCAATCAATTACATGTATCTATCAAACAATTTTGACAAAAGAAAAACATCATTATCCATTAGATTATCCTAAAAAGATAAAAGCATAATAAACTTGTAAAGGATATTAGAGGTTGAAACTCAATGACAATCACCTGAATGGTACCTCCAAAAAGCAAATATATCATAATAGCTCAATAAGAATACATCAAGAATCAATGGAGGACATCATGCTTAAAATCTTGATAGTTTCTAAGTCTATCTAGGGAGAGGGATTCATCAACAAATGTCTTGGGAGGATTTTGAAAGAATTGCAAAAACAGCACATTCTCTCAAGTACAAGATATCTACTCGAGAGACAAAGAGCATGGAAATACAATACATTGTCACAGCATGTAGGGTTGAAGGTCACCACAGGGGTTTGGCAAGAGAAGAATGTATGGGGGTTCAAGAGCTTAGACTTCAGAGATGGTAGAGATAAGAGAAAGGTTGAAGGTTTCAAGCCAAGTTCTTGAAGATAAGAGACAGCAGGGCGTAGGTAGATTCAAGGAGAGGAGTAGACGGAAGAGAAGGGGTTCAAAGAGATTGAAGATGTAGAAGAATACTCTAAAAAAGAATTAGAAAATATAGAAGAATACTAACAGAGATGAAGCCTATTAGTTTCTTTCAGCATTATGAGAAAATATAACTCTAATAGACAGAAACGTGTACAAAATAATATCTTCCTCTATGCTGCTCAGATCGCCAATCTGATGCTTCCAAAGGGTTCGAAAGGGGGGGTTAAATACCAAGACACATGGCAAGAATCTTGCCAGATCACTCCTTCTTCATCTCCCACTTTTGGAGTGATGTTCACTGCCTGAAAATAGCGATCGCACGTCGCACGATTTCACTAATCTCTTTTTTTACATAAAATCCTCTCAAATTGACTGAAAGCTACGTGCTTTCTTTTACATGTCCTCCTAATCTAGAAGTTATCTATAGTTTTATGGATTTTTACAAGAGATAATATCTAGAATATAAAAAATTAACTAAAAACTTGTCCAAAAAAATCTAATATTTTGAACCATGGACCCTAATACTAATGTCTAAAATGGCATTGGCTCTCTAAATCTAAAAGGAAGCCACACTCTAGATTTTTTTTACATGGTGTGCATGTAGCAGCACGGCGTCCACCCCCTCCTAACTTGCACATCCTCTGGCATGTGCCAAAGTCTTACGGATTCGCAGTGTCACAAGAAGTATCTTCTGCCATGTCAATGCCTTCATCTTCTGCCTCTTCTTCTTCCTCTATGTCTTCATGCTCTTGAATTATATTCAAGTCTTCTAGCTCATATGTTGAACTTTCTCTTCATTTGAAGAGCTTGATTCTTTTTCCAGCTATGGGTATCTTCATGCTTGTTCCATCCAATTCAGCCAATGAATATGTGGCATTGTCATGAATGACCTTTACCACATATGGGCCAAACCAACGCTTTACCATCTTCCTAGAAGCACTGTATTGATTGTCTAGGCTGCTGTCATAAACAAGCACCCAGTCATTTTCTTGAATTGCTCTTGGCCGAAGTCGATGTCGCTTATCAAATCTTCTTTTGTTCTTTAGTCTTGCTATCTTTAGCTTCTCAATAGCTGCTTGAACATCTTCAAGCCTTCTTTCTAGCTGCCATATGCGCAAAGTCAGCAACTCTTCTCTACTGATGCCTTCCTCCCAAGGTAGAAGACTCCATGTGAGAATGGATTCTTCAATTGGCATAATTGGTTGTTGTCCATGCATAAGTTCAGCTTGCATATAGCCAGTCACTGAACTGTGAGTAGTCCGGTCAGCCCATAATGCAAAAGGTAGCATTTTAGGCCATTCTTTGATCTTTGCTCTACAAGACTTTGCTAGAGCTTTGAGAATAGGTTGATGACCTCTCTCACTCTTTCCATTGCCTTCAGGGTTGTAGGATGAAGTTAAAGCCAACTTAATACCCAATTGAGCAAAGAAGTTGCATGCCTCGTCAGCATCCAACTCTCCTCTATCTGCAGTTACTTTATCCACACAACCATATCTACAAAACACTTCTTCAAAGCCAAAAACGACAAACAACTTGAGTGGATTTGGTTGTTAAGGCTTTGCCTTTAACTTGATTGGTTAGATCCTCTCTTGCAAGCACTAAATACCGCATATTCCATATTCCTGTAGGCATGGTTACAAGATCAATAACCCATCTATAATGTATAGACAAAGGATAAGTTGGTTGTAACCCATCTCAATGCTTGACCATACAATACATTTTACACACATAACAGGTTTCAACAAAATGTGCTATGTCCCGATACATGTTTTGCCACCAATATTTTTCTTTGAATTTACTAAAGGTTCCCCTTATGCCTCTATGGCCAGCCCACAGGCTTTCATGAAATTCCTTCATTACCTGTTGTTGCAATCTTTTGTTACCTAAAACTTGGACATGTGCTCCTTTCTTCTTCTTTGCGTGCTTCTATAGATGTCCTTCTTTAA
Organism: Lygodium microphyllum; assembly: GCF_053477565.2. Lineage (NCBI taxonomy): Eukaryota > Viridiplantae > Streptophyta > Polypodiopsida > Schizaeales > Lygodiaceae > Lygodium > Lygodium microphyllum. The sequence goes on from NC_141142.1 coordinate 133,303,146, forward strand.
GGAAAACACTATAAGCTTTTCTCTTGATATGTTTGAACTCCTCATCAGTCCAAGTCTCCTTCTTCTTCATTGTGCTCAAATATTGGCCAATCTTTAGCCAATATTCTTCATAATCTTCTTCAAGGAAATGAACTAGAACTTGAGCAATGCAATGAGCATGCTGGCTTTTAGTTGACCATCGTGTTGTTTTCAGCTTTGGACCAGTATATGCAGTAACTGAAAAGGTATTTTCAGCAGCCATGGAATGAAATTCAGCAAGTATAGATTTTTCAACTTTATCTTCTTTCATCAACTCTTCTTCATTGTCATATCTTGCACGTGATAGCATGTCAGCAACTGGATTCGCCTTTCCTGCAATATGCTTTAATTTGGGGTTGAGAGACTTAATATATGCAATCCATCTTAGCATAGCAATGTCGGGTGTAGAGCAGTTGGCAATCATGCCCAAGAGTGGAAGACAATCAGTTTCTACCACTACGAAAGCACCTATAAAGTATTCACGATCACACTTTAATGCTGTTACAACTCCCCACAATTCCCTTTTTACTTGTGCATACCTTCTTTGACGTTCATTGAGAATTTTTTCTCCAAAACGAATTGCATACCTGCTACCTTCAAGATCCTCTTCGCCAACAGCCCATCCTATCCCAATGGGACTTGTATCCATAGTAAGGATGATGGGTTGACCATTTTAATAGTCAGCCCTTTTGAGAGTGGGGGGGGGGGGTGAAATTAATAGCTTCTTTAATTTACGCATAGTGAGAGTATGCTCTTTATTCCAAGAGAATCTTTGGCCTTTTTTTAATAATTGATAAAGATTTTTGGCTACATGAGCAAAATGTGGTATCCATATGAGATAGAATACACATGCGCCAATAAATCTTCTCACATTTGAAACATTTGTGCATTTTTCTTGCATTCTGCTGATGGCATCTATCTTGATTGGAGAAGGTTTGCGTCCATAGGGGCCACATAGATGACCAACCACTAGGACTTCTTCTACTCCAAAAATTGACTTAGCTCCGGAAAGAGTAAGATGTACCTCTTCTACCCTTGTCAAAATCCTATCACAATCTTGAATATGGTTAATTACAAATATCGTGCAACCAACTTTGTCAAGCTCCTCATTCTTTTCATTGACTTCACATCCCTTGATAGGTACATCATCAAGAAATGGAAGAGTAAGTTGTGGAATAAAGTCCCTTAAGACTTTGTGTATGGCATTCATCATATGGGCTATGGAGTTTGTTGCACCTTGTGGTAGAGTGCATATGCAGACCAATCCAAGAGGTGTCTTCATTGTGGTAATGTCTCGGCTTTCTAATGAAAGCTGAAATTGTTCATGTATCCTGAATATAGGTCACCCATAGAATAAATTGCTCTACCTGCAAAAGCTTCAGCAAACTCACCAACAATTAGACCCGAACCAACATTTTGGATTGTGACACAATTGACAGGTTGTAGATCTTGAATGAATCGTAAAGATCCATTTTTCTTAGGCACAATAAACCATCGGTTTGAGTAAGGTGCTGAAGAAGGTTCTAAAATCTTCATTCTGATCTTCTCATTTAGAAGTTTCAATAATTTGGGCAGATGTGCCCTTGGAATGGGAATGGGCTTGAGGTTCTAAGGCACATGTGGGACCATAAAAATAACCATAGGAGCCACAATATTTGGATCCACACAGCCTATTTCACTTGGTTGAAAAGCAAAATCTTTTCCATGTTTCATTAGCATTTGCATAAAAGAGTGTTTTTCAGCCAGCGAAAGGAAAGAATTTTCACCTATTTTGAGCTCTTTCATACTTTCAGATGTGAACTTGTGATCAATGTTGGAAGGATCATGAAGACTTGGCTGATTTGCTGCCCTATTAGCGAGCCCTTCACTTTCAGGAGGCAGTGGGACTGCCACAGGTTTAACTTTCTTATCCACTGTCTTGTATTTTGTCTCCACTTGTGCTTCAGCCTTGTTGAGTAAACCATTGTCTTCTTGTTCAACAAATTCTTGAATTGTTTGATAAAAATCCAATGTACATACTTCTATGGACTGATTTTCTGCATGATTCTCTGCATGAGCAGTTGCATATATTTCAGCCAATGTGTCAATAGTAATTAGTCCAAAAAAAATGCCCAAAATATCTTCATTTTCAGCCATCATGTCATAAGTTTTCAGCTCCCTTTTTACATGACATAAATATTTTCTTTCAGCATTAGTTATGGCTGGAAGAGACTTATAACAGCCCATACTATTGGCTGTACATACATATAAATTTGTTAGAGACACAGTTTTTGTTGCATGAGGAGGTTCAATCTTTTTACATGACGCACTACCATAGCCTCCCTTTATAGTAGTGCAGCCCGAAAACCCTTGAATTCTCGGGCATTAGGAGGCACAAGATAATTATGCAGTCAATCTCTGTTTCGATGATGGTTAACACACACAATAAGAAATTGGACAGCTCGTTCATTAACCTTGCTTCGGATTCGAGCATAAGAAGAACCATCATCAAGAGCTTTTGTTTCCAAGCGGGCTTCAGAAATGTAAGGTTGCCCAAGAATGATAGGGTAACTACAAGAGTCTTGAACAAAAAAGTGAAATTTGTCTTTTATGTCTTCAATAGTTACCTGCACATTAGGACATGCAGCATATAATTCTCCAAAAGATTTGTTTGCAGCTCTCATTCGCCAACCTGGATCAACATCTATGGGCCATCCGTCACTTTCATAGAGACTCCTTGCCATGACGTTTATCTCCGAGCCATGGTCTAAGAGTGCAATACATGGTGTTTCTTTTTCTCCAATTTTGACGACTGTCTCCATTGTTGCTATTGCCCAATGCGTACGAGAGTAGTGACTGCTTGGAATGAACCAAGCCTCTTCTTCCTCATGCACGTGTTGAAGACGGCCTTCTTTTTGAGAGGTGGGCTGCCCAACTGGTTTGGACCAATCGACCATTACATTTTCAGCTTTCACTTCTTTAATTTTTGCATTCATGTTTTCTTTATCTTCAGCTTCAATTGCTGCAATTAATTCTTTAACTGCTTCAAGTTGAATTCCTTGTGAAGTCAACTTCTCTTCATCCTGCACAAAAACTCAAAGAACTTGCAAAAAAACATGCACTGTTTCTTTATCACCAACATATTGTCTTTTCATTTTGATTACATTAATAATTACATCATGGAATTAACATTTGGCAATTCCAAGAATTTTACCTAAGGTGAATTCAATTTTGCTTCCTAGAATTCATTCTTCTAGAATTCGTTCTTCTAGGACTTATTTGAGATCGGTTGTAGATTCAACAACAAGTTGTCCAAATTTACTTTCAAACTCATGGTATAGAACTGTGGTAGCTAAACCTTTGTTGGGTTTTTCAACCCATTCAGTGAAACTTTTCTTCGTCATTAGTCCAGAGTCTTCTAAGAAGAATTCTTTGCGTAGGGCTTTTTTGAATGCAGCCCAATTCGCATTTTGTTGAAAAAGACGATGGATTCTTTCTTGAAGACCATGCTTGGCTAGTCTGGCAAAATAACGGCTCCATGCATGTTGTGGTAAACCAAAGAAGAGCATTTTTTCAACATATAAGTGAATAAAAATAGAGACATTTTAACCATTAAATTGTTTTAATTCACGCCCAACTTCCTCTAGGGCCTTGATGGCTGTGGATTCAATCTTCTCTTTGTCTTGCCTTTGTTGTTGTTGTTGTAACATTTGGATTTGTTGTTGTTGAGTTTGCTACAATATGCGCACTAATTGTTGTAGAGTATCTCCTGAAGAATCCCCCATCTTGGAATTCTCTTACACCATCGACCTTCACGTCAGGTTCACCAATGTCGCAGCGCATAGGATTGAAGGTCACCACAGGGGTTTGGCAAGAGAAGAATGTATGGGGGTTCAAGAGCTTAGACTTCGGAGATGGTAGAGATAAGAGAAGGGTTGAAGGTTTCAAGCCAAGTTCTTGAAGATAAGAGACAGTAGGGTGTAGGTAGATTCAAGGAGAGGAGTAGATGGAAGAGAAGGGGCTCAAAGAGATTGAAGATGTAGAAGAATACTCTAAAAAAGAATTAGAAAATATAGAAGAATACTAACAGAGATGAAGCCTGTCAGTTTCTTTCAGCATTATGAAAAAATATAACTCTAATAGACAAAAACGTGTACAAAACAATACCTTCCTCTATGTTGCTCAGATCACCAATCTGATGCTTCCAATGGCTCCGAAGGGGGGATTAAATACTATGACAATTGGCCAGAATCCTACCAGATCACTCCTTCATCTCCCACTTTTGGAGTGTTGTTCACTGCCTGAAAACAATGATCGCGCGTCACGCGATTTCACTAATCTCTTTTTTTTAAACATAAAATCCTCTCAAATAGGCTGAAAGCTACATGCTTTCTTTTACATGTCCTCCTAATCTAGAAGTTATCTATAGTTTTATGGATTTTTACAAGAGATAATATCTAGAATATCAAAAATTGACTAAAAACTTGTCCAAAAAATGTAATATTTTGAACCATGGACACTAATACTAATGTCTAAAGTGGCATTGGCTCTCTAAATCTAAAAGGAAGCCACACTCTAGATTTTTTTACATGGTGTGTGCGTAGCGGCACGACAACGTCTTGATGGGAAACAATATCCACATTAGCATTAAGGCACAATTTAAGTATTGGATTCTAATCATTATGAGAATGATGGTGCATGTACGCTAAGTACCAAGCAAAATGAGTAGCAATTAGAAGATAAATAAAAAATTAATTCAGGGAAATTTGTGAGTTAGAAAAAAGTTTAAGAAAAAGAAAAAATGTTGGGGTGAATGTGTGTGACATGCTATATGGTCAAAACACATTTCGAGTAGTAGTGGAATACATTCTCATGGAAAAATAGAACAAATGCGTAAAAAACACAACTTGTGCTTGAACAAGGGGTGTAAAAAAGAAAAAAATTTCTATTTTTATGAGCTACAGAGGCTATCCAATTAGAACATAGTTCAATAAGGAGAAAAAATAGCAAAAACATGTAAGAAAAAGCCCTACAAGCACACAAAAATTAAGAACGACTATTCTGTGCTTCAGAATGATGGGCTGTCAAAAGAAAAACGTCCAAGGGAAGGGGATTGTTGGGTTTGTCACGTTAAATCCCCGTTTTGATGTGAAGAAGGTATGCTCACATGGAAATATGTTAGATCCATATAAAATCCTTCAAAATAAATAACCTATGGACCGTTGCTTGAAACAAAGGGTTGTAAAAGAGAAAAGTGTGCAATTCAAAGGGACAATTAGGATTGTGACCTCAAAATTTAGTTCTAGTGAACTTAAGATATGTTCATATGAAAAATATATAAGATAAGAAAATGACAAAAAAATGAAAAAACCTTTAATTTTGGTGTGTGACATCATGGGTGGGTTGGGCAAGGATCCCAATGGATGGGTTGGGCAAGGATCCCAATGGGGTTTAGAAGAGAAACATTTTCCATCAGTCAAACGTAAAGGGTATTCATAAGGATTTATGCAAGATGGACATGCACGGACACGCGTCCACACTTATGAGTTTACCAGATCAAGGGATGATGAGCAATAAGATCTATGCACTAATAAGAGGCTAGTGATTATGACATCCCCACACTTAAGACATGATCTACACTTAGAAATACAAAAGGTAGGGTTAGAAACACTTAGCCCATTTTGCCAACTGTTAGGAACGATCATTGGCACGCATTAAGGATTGTTGGAGTTGACTACATGAGATACCATAGCTCGACACAATACACTCCAATCATGGCATGGACCCATCCAGTAGCACCTAGGAAGGTAGCATTGTTGATTGAAGACCATTAGTTTGTCATATGGATGAATACTATACCACTCCACTCAATAGTTACTCATATTAAAATGATAGATCAATCTCTCACCCCATGGCTTCTATCACTTAAGGAGGAGTTGAAAAATCCATAATGTACACTCAGTTTAGAAATGGACAAGATTGAGGGGCTCAAAGAGAGTATGCCAATGTGTGTAACTAATGGTGCATTCGTGTGACCCAACGTGATTGGCATAGATGCGAGAAGGAAGGCCATGGAGCCTTAAAGTGTAGTGCTCTCCTCTCTATTGGTTCAAGGGGAAAATCACTCACACTCAACCCCCCTCTATCTCACGCTCTATTGATAGATAGTGGAGGGAAACTCATTTCTTGAAACCCATTGATATATTTTCTCATGGTCACTTGTGTGAATTTTGTATGCCTTGTGCACAGTTGATGGTGCAACGGTGCACCTCATCCCGTGCCAGCATACAATGCATGAAAGGAGGCTAGGGAACCTTATAGTACCCTGCATAAAATAGATCACATTTTGTGCATTGAGAGGCCCAATTAGTATGTGTAATGTTCCATTCCATATATCTTATCTCTCATTAATGAAAGAAAAATCAATAGTCACTCACCCCACTCTCTGTCTCATGGTTTTTTGATAGATACAGAGGGCATTCCATGCTCACATTCCCATTTGATTAGGATGAAAGCTCATGTCACTCAAGGAGTTGTCAATGAGGATCAACTTGGTTTGTTGATAACGATAAATAGTATTTGTTGAGAAAGGGCATATCCAAAGAGGTAGTTCATAGATCTAAAACTAGGTTTGGATGTAGGAGCTTTCATCTATTGGAGGAGTCAAATGCTGTGTAGAGGGATAGGACAGTGCACACCCAAGGAGGTAGGTTTGGAATTGCATCCTAGAGAGTTTAACTAATGTGTTAGCTAATTTGGATTGTGAAGTATTGCCACCTTTTCCACAACCATCTTCCTACCCAAGGTTGTTGCCACTTTTCCTTGGAGCAAAGCTGTTATGATAGGGAATTTTTTCATTTTCTCCCATAACCATTTTTTTCTTTTTATTTTTTCACCCTAATCCCAAGGGTGTTTCCACCTTTCTCGAAGAGCAGGTTTCTATAGCAGGGATTGAAGTCCTTGTCTCCCACAACCTATTTTCTTTTTTTTCTCTCTCTTTTTTGAACATAATGGCAAGAATACCATTTATCAGAATCATCAGTATCACATCTGTTGGATTGAAAGGTAATAGAATAGGGGTGGGTTTTGGAGCCATGAGGATAGAGGATTTCATCCATCTCATCAGTATGAGAAATATGGATAGTAGTGAAAGCATGAGAATAATTAATAAGTGATGCCCAAAAGAGATAGGGACTATTGAATGTGATTGTCATGATCCCTAGGGAGGGAAGCACTTCTTCAGGTGATAGGTGTTGATTAAGAAGGGATCATCAAGGGCATCCAAGGCTTGGACCTAAATAGATTTGTTAGGGTTGACTACTAGCATTCTATATGATGCCAGGAGGCATATTCCACGGTGGATTTCGTACCACGGTGGACTCCGTGAGGTTTTACGGTGGATTCCGTAAACTTTGATGACCGAGGCTCATACACAAAGTGGATTCTTTGTGCGAGAAGTTGATGGGGACGCCTGTCCTTTTCGGGCGTTTTATTAATTTAGTGTGTACATGGGTGATTCCATAGCGGGTGATTCTGCAAAATACATATTAAATTAATAAACGTTTATGAGTTTAGAGTGCGCACTCATAATAAATTAAGGTTAGGATTTATTTTTAACCAGTTGATTTATTTATGTAGCTGAAGACTGCTAGGTATTCACTTTTGTCGGTTTAATTGTATTATTTTACTAACGATTGTGAATGCTTCAGTTGATGTGTAGAGATAGCAGCAGTGGCGGAGGAAAGCATTGGAGTCTAGTGAGTATTCGACCTATGGATTATATTTTGATAGACGCTACGCCTATATTTTGTCATGTCTATTGAGGCATCGATTATTTATTATTATTTTGTATGCGCCTATGCGCACAGATATGTTATTTCTATTTGGGACATTGAGATTGGGCGTGCCAGACTTCATGGGCACCGTCCATTAGCTTTATTTTCTATTTTTGTAAAAGGCAAACTCAAAAGCTAAAAGCTTGTCATATTTTTGTAAATTGGGCTATTATTGAGCATGAAGATGGAAATATACATAAAATACATGCTTTGTGAAGCGCTCACACAAGGCATGGGGGGAGATTGAACCCAATTGGTCTCTTGCTCTTGTCATTCAAGCTTTTTACATTGTTTTTTGTGCAAAAAGGTAGAGTTCATTGTTCTTGGGGACCTTCCGGGATTCACTACGTGAGCATACAGCGACCGATCTGCGTACCAATGGTATGAGAGCGGAGCTGAGATCAAGAGCTTCCAATCGCTACCCATCTTGTGCGAAGGCGGAGCTCCTGGAACGATCGGGCTCTACAGTCAGTCTCGTCGCGAACCGTCGATACAGGCAGACTTCTGGCGATCAAGAACCCCTGTTTCTACTCTCAGATTGTGAAGGACCAGGCTGTACAGGCGGAGGACCACGCAATCATCTCCTTCACCAAAGTCGTGGATATACTGTGAGAAAACTTCATATCTCTTCTCTCTCCAAAGTTTAAGCTTGACTTAAGCTTTAGAAGAAGCTTAATTACTTCAGAAACTCATCGCGTGGTATAAGAGGACCTTCCGAAAATTTCGCGCCGTGCAGAAAACGCCCTCCCCCCCCCCACGAAAATCAGACGATTAAGCTTATAGCTTAATCCATTAAAGCTAAGTTACATTACTCAAGTCAGACAAGACAAATCACCACTCTGCAAGTCAGCAACTCCAGGTCCTACACTCCAGAAATCAAGTCCTGCAAATCAATTGTGATCAAGTTCTGCAAGTTCACTAAGTCTGCTAAGTCTGAAACTCTGCAAGTCGGCTAAGTCTGCAACTCTGCAAGTCAGACTAGTCAACTGGAGTCAGAACTGACTAGTGCTCAAAACTCCTAGAAGGGTTGTTCCTGCGCAGAAACTCCGAACTGCAAAGTTGTTCGTGGCAAGGTATTCCACCCATACGCAAGTTTGCTGAAGTATTTTTAGCATACGAAGAAGGAAATATCGCAGATTTTTTGAAAATTGAGAAAGAAATACCCAAAAACACATAGCCTTGTAACCCCGAATTTGAGCTACGCTCATCCCGCTAACCTGATTTTGAGTGAGAAAGGTCTTTTGAGTTTTACAGGATGACGGAACCACATATGGATGATCCTATGGCTGAAGACGACCTACCTGAGCCTACCATGGAACAAAAGCTAGATCTAATCATGATGCAATTGGAAGAAGAACGAAGGGCTAGGCAAGCATTGCAAGCGCAATTGACAAAATTACAAAGAGCGTCTACCGACAAAGAAGAACCTCAAGCTGAAGATTTGATTCGACGTACCATCGACGCCACTCTTGAAGCCCAAACCATTCGCAAGGAATCAAAGATAAGTAAACGAAGTTTCAAATTTCGTACTTTCAATGGCATACGAGAAGGAAAGACTGTTTTATCATTCATTAGTCAATTTGATGACTATTTCCATGAGGAAATCTATCCAAAAAAAGATAAAATCAAGTGTGTTACTAATCATTTGGTAGACAGAGCATCACTTTGGTGGACTGTAGTACGCAAGAGCATAGAATGTCCTGCTACTTGGGAAGATTTCAAGAAGAAGTTCATGCAGAATTTCCTTCCACCGCAATTTCATGAGAAGGCTATCAAGCAATGGGATCTACTTCAACAATGGGATCGTGAGCCTATACCACAGTATACAGAGCGTTTTTGGAATGCACTCCTACAGCTACACATGCTTGAAGACGTACCAAAGACGACACATAAGCGAAAGTATATGTCTGGACTTCTTGGACATTACTACGCTGAAGTGAACATGTTCAAGCCTGCTACCCTTGAAGACGCCATCTCACTAGCTCACGACACTGAAGATAAGTTACGCGGTAGAGACAGACGACCACAGCAATTCCAAGCCAATGGTAATTATGGATCTAAACAATTCAATTCCAATTTTAGAAGATTTAATCCGGGTCGTTTCTCTTCACCATCTTTCCGCAAGAATTGGGCTAAACCACCTGCATTACCATCCAATGTCAATCCAAATCCTAAGCCTATTCCACAAGCAAATCCAAATGTACCCAGACTTCCAGCCATTTCAAATAATGTAACCAAAGCCAAGCTAATAGTATGCTATAAATGTCACCAGCCTGGACATCTCGCAGCAAATTGTCATTCAAAGAAGCCACCAGCTCATATCAACTATCTTGGAGCCATGGACGAAGACGAACATGAGGATATGCCTGATTTCATTGAAGATGAGGACGACACTACTACTATTTCCGATACTTTACCAGGTATGCCTACTCCACATTCATTATTGACTATGAAATGTTTGGTGCATGGAAAGGAAAAGACTATATTGCATGATGACGGTAGTACTCATGACTTTATTTCAGCAAAATTGGTAAAGGAATTGAAATTATAGACTGTACCTACGCATTATCGCATAAAAGCTGCATTTTTAGGCACTAGATATAATGGTACACAGGAAGTCCAAGATTTAGAGATTCAAATAGGTTCATACATTGAAAGAAGAAATTTCTTAGTTGTTCCATTACAGTCGAGTGACATTATTTTAGGAATGCCTTGGCGACACCAGCATAATCCAAATATAGATTATTCCACACACACAATGAATATTAATTTTCAAGGAAGATCTATTACATTATATGGTATGCATGCATCTAATGTTTTTCCACTGCTTTCGCATACTCAAGCAAAACGTGCATTACGCAAGAGTACTAAATCATATCTCATTTGGGTGAATGAATTGCAAGTAAATGAAAATCATATGCACCCTAGGCATAAGGAATTTCTTGCATATTTTAAGGACTGTTTTGCACAAGACCTACCACCAGGTTTACCTCCTTCACGTCCAGAAGACCATAAGATTGATTTAATACCTGGCACACAACCACCTTGCAAAGCACCATATAGGCACAATCAGATAGAGCAAAAAGAAATTCAGAGTCAAGTTGAAGAATTACTAAATAGAGGTTTAATTCGACCTAGCAGTTCTCCATTCGGTGCACCTGTACTCTTAGTCAAGAAAAAGAATAATACCTATCGTATGTGTATTGACTACCGAGCTTTAAATAAGATCACTGTAAAGAATAGGTATCCTATTCCTAGAGTTGATGACCTTATGGACAAACTGCAAGGATCTTCTATATTTAGTAAAATTGACCTTAAGTCTGGATATCATCAGGTGAGGCTAGATAAATCTGACATATTTAAGACTGCATTCAGAACACAATTTGGCCATTACGAATTCTTAGTCATGCCATTCGGATTGACTAATGCACCTGCCACCTTCAGTAGAATGATGAACCGTATCTTTTTAAAATATCAGTACTGTGTGATTGTTTTCTTTGATGATATTTTGGTGTTTAGTCAAAATGAGAAAGAGCATTATGAGCATTTGTCATTAGTTTTTCAATTATTGAAAGAAAATCAACTGTTTGCAAATCCTGAAAAGAGTGAATTCTTTAAGACAGAAATTGAGTATTTAGGTCATATTGTATCTTTTGAAGGAATTAAAGTTGATCCTAAGAAAATTGATGCAATATTGAATTGGCCTGTTCCTAAAAACGTGCATGAGTTACGCTCATTCCTTGGTCTTGCTAGTTTTTATAGGAAGTTTGTACGTAATTTTTCATTACTTTCTTTACCATTAACAAAACTTCTCAAGAAAGGAATTGTTTATCAATGGACCGAAAATCAGCAGAAATCCTTTGACTTACTGAAACATGCATTAACCAATGCCCCTGTTTTACAGTTGCATGACTTTAATAGACCATTCTTTCTAGTTGTGACCGATGCTAGCGGATCAGGAATAGGAGCCGTACTAATGCAAGACAATCATCCAATAGCATATTCTAGTTGTAAGCTGAAACCCTCTGAGCTGAAATATTCCACCTATGGCAAAGAACTATTAGCAGTTGTACAAGCATTAAGATAGTGGAAACACTACTTAATGGGTTCATAATTTATGATAAAGACCGATCAGCAAAGCATTAGACATTTACTTAGCCAACCCCAAATTTCTGACCATCATATCAAATGGGCTTCCTTTATTCAAAGTTTTCATCCTATCATTCAATACCAACCTGGAAAAGAAAATGTAGTTGCTGATGCATTGAGTAGAAGACCTGCAATTCATAATATTTCTGTCATATATTTTGATTCTTTGATTGCTATGAAAGATACATATCACCAGGATATTACTTTTCATTCTGATTGGAATAAATTAGTACAAAATAATTTCATTCCTGTTGATTCATTGTCATATAATGATGGATTTATGTTTTATGAAAAGAGACTGTGTGTTACTATTCCATTCCGATCTTTTGTTTTAAATGAAATTCATTGTCCCCCATATCAAGGTCATAGAGGTATCATATCTACATTACATATGTTAACTGAAGATTTTTATTGGCCGCATATGGATGCAGATGTATCTAATTTCGTTTCTGAATGTTTGATTTGTCAAAGAGTAAAGAGACATCATGGTAAACAGTATGGACACTAATGCCTTTGTCTATTCCATCTAAACCTTGGGAACATATTTCTATGGATTTCATTACTGGTTTACCAAATACTAAATCTAACCATGATATGATTTGGACAGTTGTAGATAGATTTAGTAAGCAAGAATATTTCATTCCATGTAAGAAAACTTTAACAGCATCACAAGCAGTACAATTATTTTTGAAAACTGTTTTTACTAACCATGGATTGCCCAAAGTTATTATTTCAGATCGTGATTCTAGATTTTGTAACAATTTTTGGATTACACTCTTTGCTAATCTAGGCACAAAGATTGATTTCTCATCTGCATTTCATCCAGAAACTAATGGACAAACAGAAGCCACAAACAGCACTATTCTAGATCTTTTACGTACATATACTATCTCTAAACCTCAGACATGGGACACTCATTTGCATTTATTACAGTTTGCATATAACAATACACTGCACACATCTACAAAGAAAGCACCTTTTGAAGTCATTTATGGATATAGATTGTCTACACCTGTTGCATCTTTGTCTAATAGAATTTAGAGTGCTGATGATATTGCTAGTATGCATAACAGTATTTTTGATGAGGTTAAGGATATGATTGCTAAAGCCCAGCAATCATATACCAAACAAGCCAACAAGAAAAGACAAGCCATGAATTTCAAAGTTGATGATTATGTTTGGCTGAGAATAGAAAAACGTAGACTGCAAAGTGTAGATAGACATCCAGTTGTCAAATTAGCTCCTAGATTTTATGGACCATTTAGAATCATTCATAAAATTAATGATAATGCATTCAAGTTAGAATTACCATCTCATTGGAAAATTCACAATACATTTCACATTAGTTTATTGAGACCATTTAGAGGCCAATTACTTGTGCACCCTGTTTATAAAAACCCACCTTTACTAGAGGAAGAGACTAAAATACTTGAACCAGAAGCTATCATAGACACTGACTTTATGACCACTAGAACTGGCCGAAGGTATTCTAGATATCTAGTAAAATTTAAGAACCATCCTGTAGAGGAAGCACAATGGATGCACGCTAGAGACTTAAATGCTTTCCCCACTCTGTTAGCTCCACATTGAGCTAATAGCTATTGAGGTCAATTGCTATCCCACCCCGAGGGTATGATGCCAGGAGGCATATTCCACGGTGGATTCCGTGCCACGGTGGACTCCGTGAGGTCTTACGGTGGATTCCGTAAACTTTGATGACCGGGGCTCATACACAAAGTGGATTCTTTGTGCGAGAAGTTGATGGGGACGCCTATCCTTTTCGGGTGTTTCATTAATTTAGTGTGTACATGGGTGATTCCATAGCGGGTGATTCCGCAAAATACATATTAAATTAATAAACATTTATGAGTTTAGAGTGCGCACTCGTAATAAATTAAGGTTAGGATTTATTTCTAACCAGTTGATTTATTTATGTAGCTGAAGACTGCTAGGTATTCACTTTTGTCAGTTTAATTGTATTATTTTACTAATGATTATGAATGCTTCGGTTGATGTGTAGAGATAGCAGCAGTGGCGGAGGAAAGCATTGGAGTCTAGCGAGTATTCGACCTATGGATTATATTTTGATAGGCGCCACGCCTATATTTTGTCATATCTATTGAGGCATCGATTATTTATTATTATTTTGTATGCGCCTATGCGCACGGATATGTTATTTCTATTTGGGACATTGAGATTGGGTGTGCCAGACTTTATGGGCACCGTCCATTAGGTTTATTTCCTATTTTTGTAAAAGGCAAACTCAAAAGCTAAAAGCTTGTCATATTTTTGTAAATTGGGCTATTATTGAGCATGAAGATGGAAATATACATAAAATACATGCTTTGTGAAGCGCTCACACAAGGCATGGGGGGAGATTGAACCCAATTGGTCTCTTGCTCTTGTCGTTCAAGCTTTTTACATTGTTTTTTGTGCAAAAAGGTAGAGTTCATTGTTCTTGGGGACCTTTCGGGATTCACTACGTGAGCATACAGCGACCGATCTGCGCACCACTATATGGGCCATCTAGTGCTATTGGAGCTTTTGAAGAAACTTGCCAAAATGTGAAGTGGCTTCCTTTCATTTGTAGGGGTATCCCTTTGATCTTATCCAAACATTCCAAGTGCAAAAGATTGCACTATAGAGAGTCATTATCTCCTACAAGTACTCTGCAATAGCCATTGGAAGATAGATAAATTCTAGCTGCACCAAGGAAAACAACTTCTATGCCATACACCAACAATTGAAAGGATATTTGTCGTGTAGCTACCTAATGGGAGGTTGTGTATGCCCAAAGGACCTTTGTAAGTTGATCGTCTCAATCATGGAAATTTGTGGCAATCATCCATATTAGGATCAAATAGAGGATACAATTGGTAACTTTCAACTTGGCCATTGGCTCTGAGATAGTATGGTATGGACTTGTGATGCCTAATCTTGTAGATCTCTATTAGCTTTTCCATGATTTTTTTTAGAAAATGAGTACCTTTGTCACTTATAAGCTCTAAAGGATAGCCAAAGTAGATGATAATGTTCTTGTATAGGAATAAAGCCATGTTATTACCATCATCTTGCTTGAGAGCTTTGGCCTTACACTACTTAATTATAGAATCAATATGTACTAGTATACATTTGTTCTACTTTCATTTGATTGGAGGGTCAATTGGTCCCATAAAATTGAGGCTCAATTCCTCAAATGGCTTCAATGGAATAATTGGCTCTAGTGGCATGGCACTGGACTTGAGGGGCTTTCTCATGCATTGATAATTGTCATATCACTTGTAGTAATCATAGGCATCCTTACAGCCACTAGTATCCTATGAGTAGAGCCTTCTTGGTTGTTGCTTCTCCCATGAAGTATCCTCCACATGGCTCGCCATGACATACTTTCAGAATTATCTTGATCTCCTTTCCTATGATACATCTTTGCAACACTTTATATTTATGCTTCTTATACAGTGCACCACCTATAGCAGGGTGTAGGAGGCTCATTCAAATAGAAGCTTCTTCTTCTCTATGCTAGAAAGGCCAAGAGGGTACTGTTGGCTTGTGAGAATGTATGGCCATAGCACTTCATATCAAGAAACAAATTCAGACTTGACAGTTTTAAAAGTTACTCGTTGAGCTATCACTTAAGTGACCAGATGTAATTTTCTTGATATCGAGTCTCACATTAAACCAATTTTGCAATTCGACATTAAAAGATGCATCAATATTCTCAGCCAACAAATAGCAAAGATGCCTCTCATAAATAATATTACAATGACTTGATCATATAATTTTTCCCGCATTATATTTGATTTGGCATTCTTGATTCCATTTAATGCGTCTAGGATCACATTAATTTCGTAACCGCAAGATAAATCGCAAAAGCCTCAATCGGTAGACGAAGAATGCACAAGAACGAGCATGATATTGAGTAAGTTAGGTGTCAAAGAGTATGACATGACTTTATAAACTAGATAAGTCAGGAGGTAACTTGGCAAAAAACAACCAGATGAAGTCTTTTTGAAGAAAATAATACATTTTTGAAAAAATAGCCAAAATTCATGACGTTTTTGACACTTGAAGGGAGAGAAAGCATTTAAAAATTATCCCCATGCTACCATCCAATAGGTAAGAAATCAAAATTCATTTTTAATAAAGCTCAATTGGCTCTTGACAAATAGCCAAAAGAATGAGTCGACTGCATGCTCCCCCTCATGCCTATTAATACACCCCCTCTCATTCACAAAAAATGTAAGAAGGAAGACCTCTTGCTGATAGAAAATTTTCTCTCCTTCTCTTATCCATTGAATCTTTGAAGCTTGAAAGAGGAAAATACCCCCTCCCCCCTTCATAGAGAGAGAGAGAGAGAGAGAGAGAGAGAGAGAGAGAGAGAGAGAGAGAGAGACTCATAGGCCATCATATTGTGGAAATTGGAGAGTAAGAGAGTATGGGAGAGAGATAAGCCTTCTCAAATGCCAAGGGCAGAGGCCATTTTGATCCCCTCTTGCTAAACTTCTACCTCATTTTCATTTTCTCTACCCCTTGTTATACCTTCATTCCATACGACCATACCGCTAAGCAAAACGGTGGCAAAATGTTTCTAGACAACCACTACCATGTCACTTTCGCCTGATATCCATGGCTCCACGAGGTCACAAAAATTCAAAAAACCCATTTGAAGCAAGGGAAGCAAGGAACGCTGTCGATGGAGAAAATGACGCAGTAGGAATAGGCAAAACCCCCATTTTTACTGCAAATCTGATAGAGGTAATATCTCATTGGCTTGAAAAAAATTAATGTTTTATAAGCTTATCGCTATATTTAGCTTTAAATGATTATAAAACACATTCTAAAGAAAATGCATATGAATTTCTATTTAAGAAAATAACCTAAGTAATATAATAAATAGCTATTTGGTGAAAAGTCTCTTTCACTTGAAAAAGGATTATATGCTTGTCATTAAAAAAATATCTTAATTATGGTTTATTTCATGATATTTATTATTATTTCATTAACGACGCATGTGATCATAATAGCAAAAAAAAGATAGATGGTGTTAGGAAAGGGAATATTTTATAATTTTTCCTTGAAAGTGATTATCTCTATTTTATTTTTCTAATGATTAAAAAATGCATACGATTCTTATAATAATTTATATAAAATCATTGAGATAATATCATGAAATAATCAATGTATTAAATCAACAAAAAAATATATAAGAAAATATATAGTGACGCGCATAAATTAGGTGCGTGGAATTATAATTCAATGTCTCAAATATGAAAGAAAAATTGCACTTATGATTTTTGCATTGCTTGGAATAAAGTTTTTCAAAAAAACAATCAGCATTACACTTGATATAGCCAAAGGAAAATTGATCTTTCTAGATATCATTGAAAGTTTGTCGGACATCGTCGATTAAACCATAGAATATGAGTAGAATAAAATAAAAATTATTTTCTTATTGAAAACACATGCAATATTAATATTAATGATTATATTAAGTGAGAGAGTCAATATCATGAGTTGACCCACTTATGAATCAGCAAGAAAACCTAACCTAAAATATCAAGAATGTTGAAGCGAAAACAACTATGACATACTCGACAACCCTAAAACTATAAGTATCAAGAAATTAAATAAATAACGAAAGTTAGTAGGACTTGTTGGACATTGATAATAATTTTTCAATACAAATTCTAAAGTCTAAAAAGACTTGGAAAAGCATTTGAAATCCTGCTAAGTGCGAGTTATGGCAGGGCAGTGTATGAATTGCCTACCATAGGCATAAATGCCCATATTATCTTTTAGGGTGAATTTTTTTTTTCATAAGGATAAAATAGACTTCTCATAATTAATTAGATTCGTGAAATAACTTGCGGATCCCGAAAAAGAGTTGCAAGTAGGAAGTGAAACCCTAAGAATAAGGTGGGACCTTAAAAGAGAAAGCCTAGATTTGGATGGGGCTGCTTCCTATGCTAAAAACACTTTCTGATGTTTCTTTTTTACTTTTGCATGCATTGATGGTTGTATAGGAAAGATTGATTGTACTTGCAACAATTAGATCTAATTGTAAATATATAATCAGGATAATAATAGGAAAGATCACACTATGCCTCCCCCATGGCTAGATGCAGAACCCTACTCTAAGGGGGATTGTTTTGTATTGCCACGAGGAGCTTTGGACCGGCCCCAACTATGAGAGGTCACTCTCGGTGATAAATCCGTTAGGCAGGAGGAGATGGGAGTGCTAGGGGGGCTCTGGCTGTAAATCTCTTGATCGCTCCTAGGGACTACTTGACCCTCATACGAATCAGGATGGTACACAAATAGAAGGGATTTTCCAGTGAATGGAGGTTTATATTTTGCGTAGGCAGAAGGAGAAAATCATTGTAAATAAATTTGCAAAATTATATATATATATATATATATATATATATATCACCAAAAGATTATTTTCTCTATCTTTGTGTTGTGCCGTAAAATTACGCGAAGGAACTTGTGAGAACGGATTAAAAAACGAAGTTGCTTTTATATGTCATAACTTAATGTGACAGGTAATTAGAAAACTAAAGAAATTTACCATTTGTGGAAAGCAAGTAGGTGAGATCCCTAATGGATCCGTTCTATAGATGGATGGTCCCAGTAAGATGGGAGCTTCTCTCAAGAGATTGAATGAAATGTTAATTAGAAGAAATTAGGTAGAGCTGAGTGTTGACTTACCTAGGGTTAGGTCTTAAGACCTTGATCAGAAATTATCTTAGGGGAAAGATACGACGACTATGTGAAAACTTCGTTAAGGTTTTCTCAATCCTAACGTGTTGCTCGAAAAAAGTATTGCACTCCATGAACAAAGGGTAACTACAATCGCTCTAGTAAGACAATAAGGCCTTATGGGACACCTCCGATGGAGCTAGCTAATGTATCGATAACTCAATATCAAATTAGGGCCATGAACTTGTAGGTTGATTCTTGTGGGGACATCCGATACCTTCCGTTATGGGGTGGGCTCTGGAAAACCTAGACAGACCATGTGTATTCTCATGAGTGTCGAGCGAAGCCGTCTAGAATAGTTCCCCGATGGACCACTAAAACATCTTGCCAGGGAATTGTTAGGCAGGCACGTGACATGTGGTATCAGAGCATAATTGAAATTAAAAATATATATGGTTTTTAAAACCAAATGTTTTAAGTAATAATCAGCCTGCCAATTGTTAAGGGATAAAATTTTGTAGAATAATGAAGCTTGGAACGAGTTCCTTGTCTTTCAAGCAATGTACACATATGCGTTGAACTCCATGGATGACGAGTGGAGAAGAGAAACGATGAGGATACTCGATTTCCTATACAATCCATCCCTTGTGAATCATGAAAAAGATTGTTCTGGGGATGAGCATTGCTATTACATTGAGGTTGATCGATTCTTCAACATGCAGACTAATATGAAATGCCTTGAATGGATGGAAAATTTAAAAGTAGTTGAGGCCTTTATATATTTTGTTTATCTAGAAGGAATCCACTTATGATTACCAATGGTCGGCAGATACGTCCAGATCATCATATCTATGACAAGGTATTGAAGGTAATCCTAGCCCCAACAGTATTATAATCCAAGGACATCGCAAGTATCGAGATTACCGTGTCCATAGTTTTTCAGATTTGCCATCTCCATAATATAGATTTCTGGACATAAACAAAAATTGGCCTACTTTCTTCTACATGAATGTAACTAATATCCATTCCTCAAAAATAAAAGATATAATGATATCATCTTTTGAAAATTGTACATAGCATCCCACCTAACTTATCAATGCTGATATCTGTACTTTCCATAAGTTTGTGACATGTGGTCAAATCTTTGCATTTGTCATAAGTTGAATACTATAACTCCAAATCGAGCGCTTTATAGCTCAACTGATTCCATTTTTCAAGCACTTTTCGATGATAGGTCACGTCATATGGTTTTGTGAAACTTATGGACATGTTATCTAGGTACCACCTTTTTAGTATTCAAAAAATGAAAATTGGGAGATTCCCAAACTCACTAATATTGTGTTAAAGAAAAAGCATCTAATGTAATTCTTAAAGAGCTTGAAGAAGAGGGAAACCGAACTATGGAAGTTGATATGGAGAGGGCATCAGTTCACACCACCCTCCATAAGAAAGGCCCAAATTACCGATTTTCAGTGATTAATACACTAGCAGAATATTAGGGTAAGTCCTTTAAAATTTTGATTGACTATGGAAGCACATAGTTGTTCATGTCACCAAAGTGTGCCAAGAAATTAGGTATAGACACAATACCTACATCTAGGTTGCTTGTGGAATTTGCCAATGGAAAATAAATCATGTTTCCTTAGCAAACTTCCTAAGTGAGATTTAGTCTAGGAAGAAATCTCTTTGAAATGGGATTTAGATCGTGAATTTGGAGGCCTATGAATATCTATTGGATATGGACTGGCTAATCCCTAATAACACACATATTCAGTGCAGAAAAGGCTAGGCGATTTTTCAAAATCTAAAGGGGGAAAAAGTGATAACCAAGGTGGGGCATGAAAACCCAAGGTTCAACTAGCCAAATCATCTCGCATAATAAAAGGGTTAAGAAAAGGATTACATGTGTATCTCATAAAATTAAATAAGGTTGAGCATAATAATTAAGATGAGGGAGAGCCATATTGGCTCAAGGAATATGATGACATCTTCTCAGAAGGATTGACTGAATTACCACCTCAAAGAGAAGTCAATTAGACTTGAACTAGGAGCCACTCCAATCTCTAAGAGTTCGTATAAAATATCTATCCCTGAAGCGATTGAGCTGAAAGAGCAACCCAAGTAGTTACTAAATCAAGGATACATCAAACCCAAAAATTTGCCATGAGGAGCCCTAGTATTATTTCAAAAGAAAAAGGATGGAACTCTTCACCTTATTACTGAGGTCTAAACTAGGTAACAATCAAGAATAAGTATTCAATCCCATGAATAAATGAGCTACTTGATAGACTGCAAGGGGCAAAAATATTTTCCAAGATTGATCTATGATCTAATTTTTACCAAATAAGGATCAAGAAGAAGATATCCCCAAAACTGCCTTCAATACCAGATATGGTCATTTTGAATTTCTTGTAATGTCTTTCGATCTAACTAATGCTCTTGCTACATTTAACATATTAATGCAAGACATTTTTTGTCCTAGTCTTCTTTGATGACATCCTAACATACTCCAAGAGAGATGAAGACCATGAGCTAAAATTGCGCATTGTGCTAGACAACACAATGAGAACGCACAAGCTCTATTCGAAGAAAAAGAAGCGTGCCTTTTTCAAAAGATAGATGGAATATCTTGGATTCATAGTATCTGCTGAAGGAATGTCTATAGACCAAGCCAAAGTTAGAGATGTTCAAGAGTGGCAACCTCCAATGACAGTTAAGGAAGTGAGAAGTTTTTTAGGGCTTACTAGATGATATAGACTTTTCATAAAAAATTACGCCCTAATAGTTGCACCTCTCACTAATTTGCTAAAAAATGAAGCTGCTATTGTGTAGATGTCCATTGAGTAAAATTTGGGTAACAACATCCATTTTAAAGCTACCTAATCCAAGTCAAGAGTTTGAAGTTGTAATAACGGATGCAAGTTCTCTTGCACTAGGCTGTGTGCTTATGCAACAAGGTCATCCCATAGCCTATTCCTCAAGGAAACTGAAAATCCATGAGAGGAATTATGGCACCCATGATCTCAAGTTGCTAGTTGTGATCCATGCTCTCAAATTGTGGCGACACTATCTGCTTGGAAGTAAGTTTACTTTGGTCACTGATCACAAAAGTCTCAAATGGATCTTTACTCAACCAGACCTCAACATAAGCGAGCGTCCATGGATTGACATCTTGCTAGAATTTGATTTTGAAATCTAGTTCAGACCTGGAAAAGAGAATGTGATTGTTGATGCATGAAGTCATAAATCTTTTTTGAATGCACTTATCATGGAAGGGCCATCTAAAGGAGAGACTTTAGCTACCATGATATCGATGCTTAGCACTCTAGTCATTGAGCTAGCCAAATAAGGGGCAGATAAGGATCCTAAGTATTAGAGAAATCCTAGTAAAGGACACTAATCCTAAGCTTAGATTCAATGTGGACGATGCACTTGTCTATTTCAGGACAAGGCTCTGTATTCCCCTGAGTCAAGTGTTGAAAAAAGAAAACATTATGGGAAGCCCATGACTCCCTGCTCTCAAGATACCCTAGCTATGCAAAAACTCTTAATGCAGTCATGAAAAGTTACTACTAGGAAAGACTAAGGCATGATGTACTCAGATATGTTATTGAATGCCTAAGTTGCTAGCAGTGGGTGAAAGCAAAGCATGTCAAAATGCCAAGCAAGCTCTAGCCACTTGGCATTCCACAAATGAAATGGGAGTTCATCAGTATGGATTTCGTAGTTGGCTTACCTTCTGTTCAAAGAGGGTGTAATTCAATCATGGTGATTGTGGATATGCTAATAAAGGTCACTCATCTTATCCCAATCAAGACCAACTACAAAGCTTCAGATATTGCACGACTATTTGTGAAAAACATATGTAGGATTCATGGATTGCCTAAATGGATCATTAGTGATCGTGGCTCTCTGTTTACATCACATTTTTGGAGAAGCCTATTTGAAGCAATTGGAACCCAGCTTTACTTTAGCACAGCTTATCATCCCCAAATTGATGGTCAAAAAGAGCGGGTTAATCAGGTCATTGAAGATATACTGAGAGCTTACTGTTCCAAAGAACCAACAAGGTGGATACAATATTTTCCCTTAGTAGAATTTTTCTACAATGTGTCATATCACCAGAGTATTCAAATGACTCCATTTCAAGCATTGTATAGGCAAGATTTTTTGACGCCATTGAATTTCTTTGATCCAATCCTAAAGGTTGAGGCTTCTAAGAAAATGCTAGAATACATAGATGATCAGGTCAAAACTATTAGACAAGACATCCAAGATGCCAAAGACCACCAAAATGCTTATGCTGATCTAGGACGACAAGAGCGTATCTTCTAAGAGGGAGACATGGTTTTCATCCATGTATGCCCAAAGAAGAGTTATCTGCCATTAGGAAAGTTTAAAAAGTTGAGTCCAAGGTATTGTGGACCATACAATGTTCTCAAATGCCCAAGAGCTAATGCCTACAAATTGCAACTTTCTGATCATGTGAAAGCCCACAATGTATTTCACGTTAGTCTTCTAAAAGCTTATGTGGCAAATCAAGATCATATTCTTGATGACCAGAAAATTGTAATGTCTAGTCAAGGAGCCCTTGAACTTCAACTTGATAAGATTCTAAATGTAAAAGAGAAACCTTTGAGAAACAGAACCGTTAGAGAGTATCTTATCCAATGGAAAGACTATCCTAAGGAGAATGCCACTTGGATAGAAGAGATAACTCTAGAAAAATAGTTTTTCCAATTCTTTTTGAGATCAGGACATCTCGATTCCTCTAAGGAGGAGAGGATGTAATATTCTCGCCATATCACTTCATATCAAGAAACGAATTTGGGCTTGAGGTGTTTTAAAAATTACTCATTGAGCTATCATATAAGTGACCACACGTAATTTTCTTGATATCGAGTCTCACATTAAATCAATTTCACAATGCGACACGAGAAGAGGCCTCAATGTTCCTAGCCAACAGAAAGCAAAGACACCTTATAAATACTAATACGATGGCTTGATCATAAAAAATTTCCCGCATTATATTTGATTTGGCATTCATGATCCCATTTAATGCATTGAGGATCACATTGATTTTGTAACCACAAGAGAAATCACAAAAGCCTCAATCGATAGATGAAGAACGCGCAACAACGAGCATGATATTGAGTAAGTTAAGTGTCAAAAAGTATGACACAACTTTATAAACTAGATAAGTCATGAGGTAACTTGGCAAAAAACCACCAGATGAAGTCGTTTTAAAGAAAAAAAGACATTTTTGAAAAACTAGTCCAAAATTCATGACGTTTTATACGCTTGGAGGGGGAAAAAGCATTTAAAAATCATCCCCATGCGACCATTCAACAGGTAGGCAATCAAAATGCATTTTTAATAAAGCTCAATTGACTCACAAATAGCCAAAAGAATGAGTTGACTGCATGCTCTCCCTCATGCCTATAAATACACTCTCTCTCCTTCACAAAAAAAGCAAGAAGGAATACATTACAAGGAAACGCAAGTATAGCGACGACGGGTAGTGACATAGGAATAGCAGCGTCACTATTTGCGTCACTATTTGCATTGCATTTAGCGATGCCCCATAGGGAAAAAAAAGAGGGCCGAAACCTAAGCGTGTTTCATTTCGCGCATTTTCGTGAGACATTTCGAGAGGGAGAGCGACCGTTTTGCATAGAGGGTGAGAGAAGGAGAGGAAGAAGGCTTGCGCCGCCGCCGCCGCCGTCGTTCGCGAAGGAGAAGAGCCGCCGTCGTGAAGAGGAGCCACCAAACCCTCGCCAAATCTTTACGGTGAGTCCATTCTCTCTCTCTTTTGCTTGTTTAGGGTTTAATTTGTGTATATTGAAGGGAGAGGAAATGAGAGAGAAAGAGAGGGAGAGGGAGAGGGAGGGAGAGAAAGAGAAAGAGAGGGGGAGAGAAAGAGAAAGAGAAAGAGAGGGAGAGAGAGGGGGAGGAAATGAGAGAGGGAGAGGGAGGGAGAGAAAGAGAAGAGAGGGAAAGGGAGAGGGAGAGGGATGGGGAGGAAATGAGAGAGGGAGAGGGAGGGAGAGTGCATTCTCTTTCTCTTTTACTTTTGCTTATATGATTTGTGTATATATATTGAGAGAGGGAGAGGAAATGAGAGAGAAAGAGAGGGAGAGGGAGAGGGAGGAAATGGGAGAGGGAGGGGGAGGGAGGAAGAGAGAGAAAGAGAGAGAGAGGGAGAGGGAGGGCGAGAGAGAGAAAGAGAGGAAGAGGGAGAGGGAGGAAATGGAAGAGGAAGGGGGATGAAATGAGAGAACGAGAGGGAGGAAGAGTGTATTCTCTCTCTTTTTTATTTATTTTTTGTATAATTTGTGTATAATGAGAGAGGGAGAAGAAATGAGGGAGAGGGAGGGAGAGAAAATGAGAGAGGGAGAGGAAGAGAGAAAAGGAAATGAGAGAGGGAGAGGAGAGAGAAAAAGAGAGAAAGATCATTAAACCTAATGGAAAAAGAGAGAAAGAAAGGGTCAGGGTGAGGGAGGGAGAGGAAATGAGAGAGGGAGAGAAAGAAAGAAAGGGAAATGAGAGAGGGAGAGGAGAGAGAAAAAAATGAGAGAGGGAGAGGAGAGAGAAAAAGAGAAAAAATCATTAAATCTAATAGAGAAAGAGAGAAAGAGAGGGTTAGGGTGAGGGAGGGATAGGAAATGAGAGAGGGAGAGAAAGAGAGAAAGGTAAACGAGAGAGGGAGAGGAGAGAGAAAAAATGAGAGAGACAAAGGAGAGAGAAAAAGATAGAAAAATCACTAAACCTAATAAGGAAAGAGAAAAAGAGAGGGTGAGAGCGAGGGAGGGAGAGGAAATGAGAGAGGGAGAGGAGTGAGAAAAAATGAGTGAGGGAGAGGAGAGAGAAAAAGAGAAAAAATCATTAAATCTAATAGAGAAAGAGAGAGTCATGGTGAGGGAGGGACATGAAATGACAGAGGGAGAGAAAGAGAGAAAGGGAAATGAGAGAGGGAGAGGAGAGAGAAAAAGGAATGAGAGAGAGAGGAGAGAGAAAAAGATAAAAAATCATTAAACCTAATAAGAAAAAATAGAAAGAGAGGATTAGAGTATGGGAGGGAGAGGAAATGAGAGAGGGGGAGAAAGAGAAATGAGAGAGGGAGAGGAAAGAGAAAAAGAGAAAAAAATCATTAAATCTAATAGAGAAAGAGAGAAAGAGAGGGTCAGGGTGAGGGAGGAAGAGGAAATGAGAGAGGGAGAGAAAGAGAGAAAGGGAAATGAGAGAGGGAGAGGAGAGAGAAAAAGAAATGAGAGAGAGAGGAGAGAGAAAAAGAGAAAAATCATTAAACCTAATAGGGAAAGAGAGAAAGAGAGGGTTAGGGTGAGGGAGGGAGAGGAAATGAGAGGGGGGAGAAAGAGAGAAATAGAAAAATTATTAAACCTAATAGGGAAAGAGAGAAAGAGAGGGTTAGGGTGAGGGAGCGAGGGAAAATGAGAGAGGGGGAGAAAGAGAGAAAGGGAAATGAAAGAGGGAGAGGAGAGAGAAAAGAGAAAAAATCATTAAACCTAATAGAGAAAGAGAGGGTGAGGGTGAGAGAGGGAGAGGAAATGAGAGAGGGAGAAAGAGAGAAAGGGAAATGAGAGATGGAGAGGAGAGAGAAAAAGAAATATGAGAGAGAGAAGAGAGAGAAAAAGAGATAAAAATCATTAAACCTAATAGGGAAAGAGAGAAAGAGAGGGTCAACGTGAGGGAGGGAGAGGAAATGAGAGAGGGAGAGAAAGAGGGAGGGAGAGGAAATGAGAGAGGGAGAGAAAGAGAGAAAAGTAAATAGGACCTTACAATAAGCTTAGGGTACTATGATAGTGTGTACTAAGAATGACTCCACCTCACTAAGAATAGGATTGGCGATTCACCTCACTAAGAATGAGTCCATCTAGGTACAAAGGGTACAAATACATTATCCTAGAAACTACATTATAGAAGCTTTCACTTGTGTTGGCACAAGGGTACCATCATATTTCACTCTCCCCCTCTCTATACTTGTGTATGCATCTACGTAGAAAGGGTACAAATAAAAACAGTTAGAAGAGAAGCCAAATAGACAAATGTAACACTATGTGGGTATAATAGTCAGTGTTACAACTTCTCTTCTTCTTTACTACCTATATTTGCTATTATACCCAAGTATTATGAAGGTAGATAGATAGATAGAAAAATAGATAGATAAATAGATAGATAGATAGATAGTATCATAGTACCCTAGTATGTACTACCTTGTACCTATTACATACTATCATAGTACCCTAGAACCTCACATTTACTGCATAATGCTTAAGGTACCCTAGCACCTGCTACATAGTATCATAGTACTGGGTACTTGGCACTATGATACTAGAGTACTAGGTGCTAGATACTAAGATGCTATGATATTATGTGCTAGGTACTGAGTATTAGGTACTAAATACTAGTGTTCTATGATACTATATGCTAGGTCATAGAAAAAGAGAGAGATGGAAGGAGAGGATAACAATATAAGAAAAGAAAAGAATGATAACAAAAACAAATTGTTTGTTGTAACGTAGACAAAATGGAAAACGAAGAAGGTCCTGTTGTTCAAGATCGCGAGGCATATCTTAATTAGCGTGTCCCATGTCCTTGCTCTCAATGCAAGCTGGCAATTAGACGAAAATGCCGATTGTCTATAGAATACGTACGACGATTTGGCGAGTTTCAATCTGAGATCATTGATCAGGCGATTGCGGATTTTTAGCAAACGGTAAGAAAAGTTAATATCAATCATGCATTGTACTCGCAAGCTAATTGAATACCATATACAATAAGATTGAGTCTCGCTGGCAAATTTTCTATCCAGGGAGGTGATGTATCATCCCAAGGAGGAGTGCATCCTTTGCGGCCAATTAGAAGAGTACATGGGCGTGCGATGGATGGAGTGCAGGAGCCAATCCACCATTTGCAAGGCCAATCTATACCGTCAATGCTAGAGGAGACAGGTAACCTTCTAGACCTACCTACAATCTTGGAGCTTGAGATGGAGGCAATGATCGATGCATTGATTCCCATGGATGTCAAGACTTCTGATCTGCTTTAGAGAGGAAGGATCCATACCATTATATGATGGGTGCCGAGTATCTTGCCTGAAGACACTGCTTGCACTCTTAAGTGTGCAAGCAAAATACGGGTGGAGCGATACGAGTGTGACCGAGTTGTTCAGGTACCTTGTACATACGCTTCGTTGATTCTTTTTCTTCGGTGCTATTATTACAAACATTTGTGCTTTTTCAAGGTGTTTATGATTTTTTTTCAGGTTATTGAAATATCATATATTACCACCTGCAAATACCATACCTGAGTCTCGTGATGATGCACAACATGTTTTACGAAAGCTTGGCATGGACTACAATAACATCCATGCATGTATCAACGATTGCATACTATTTCGAGGAGAATACGAGACTATGGAGACATGTCCAAAGTGTGGTGCTCACAGGTACCGACAGGACTTGCAAGGGCAAACCATCCCTCAAAAAGTTCTCAGACACTTTCTGCTTATCCCCCACATAAACCACATGTTTCGTAAGCCCGACATGGTGAGCTTGACAACTGGCATGCATAGAATAGGTCCACGGATGGAGTTCAACAAATATCAGTGGATTCACGCGCATGGAGCCACATTGACTCTACCTTCCCAGGCTTTGCCCGAGAGCCAAGGAATCTTCCGCTCGGTCTTGCAATGGATGGCGTGAACCCATTCGGTCTGCACTCAACTTCTTACAGTGTGTGTCCTATAGTCCTTGTCAACTACAATATCCCTCCATGGCTTTCTATGAAGAAAGGACATCTCATCCTTAGCTTACTCGTCCTCGGCCACTACAAAGTCAAAAATATGGACGTGTATCTTCGTCCATTAGTCGATGAGCTTAAGATTTTGTGGGAGGAGGGGGTCACTATGCAAGATATGAGCAGGTGCGATGGTCGGCGGTCAGCCAATATTCGAGCCATTCTCATGTGGACAATGCATGACTTTCCAGGATTCGGAGAGTACTCAGGTGAACAAGCCTCCGTTCTCATTGGTAATATCTATATTTTATCTCGTTTAAGTAAGTATTCACTGGGTCATGGTGTTGGAACAGGTTTGGTTACCTTAGGTTATCATGCATGTCCATTGTGCGGGCCACAGTTAGACTCTCGAAGGTCACGAACCATGAAGAAGATGGTATATCAAGGACACGCTGCTTTCTTGCCAGAGGATCATGACCTCAGGGAATGTCAAGAATCGCGTGGTGGGGGGACTTGCTCAAGATGCTACGCCGAACACACACAGAATGCATAAGGAGAAACTCACTCAAGAGACAAAAAAGAGAGATGGAGGCCAAAACGTTTTCTTGTTGGTTTTTTCTTCTTCTTCCACACTCTTTACAATATACACAAAGTATATTAGATAAGATACAATATAAAGGAAAATGGCCTACGAAGTCAAACAATGCATAACTGACTACACTAGTCGACTGGCGCTATAACTATGCCAGCTCTAAATAGGTGTAATAACCTGAATATAATAAGTAATGAGTCAGTGGCCATGTGAGAGTCATAATGATCACCGACGTACTAAGTGTAGACGTGTGGACCCATCTAACCAGGCGGTCCATCATTAATGTCCGCATGTGTTGAGCTTGTCATCTCAACACTCCCCCTCAAGCTCAACTGCATCTCTGCAATTCCAAGTAAGCTTCGAAACTTTTGAAGCTTCTCTGTACCCAATGCCTTCATGAAAATATCAACTATCTGATCCTGTGTGCTGACATACACCAAGTCAATCTCACTTGCTAGTACTTTCTCTCTCATAAAGTGGTAGTGTACCTCAATATGTTTTGTCCTAGCATGGAACACAGGGTTCCTAGCCAACTGTATACTACTCATGTTGTCACAATAAATGACAACTGGACCTTCCACTTGCACATCTAAATCAGCCAATAACTTTTGCAGCCATACTACCTTATATGCTGCAACAGCAGCACCTCTATACTCAGTCTCTGTACTCGACAAAGCAACTTTAGATTGCTTTTTTGCTGCTCCAAGTAACTGCTGCACTACCAAGAGAGAACATGTATCCGCTGGTAGATCTTCTATCAGACATACTACTAGCCCAATCTGTATCTGTGTATCCAAATACCTATACATCTGTACCTGCCTCATAGAAAAGTCCATAATGTAATGTGGACTTCACATATCTCAATATGCGTCTGACTGCATCCAAATGTGCCTTTCTAGGTACTTGCATAAGCTGACTCACAAGACCAAAAGCGTAGCTCAAGTCTGGCCTTGTAATGGTCATGTAGATCAAACTCCCCACTATCCTCCTGAACATAGTAGGGTCTTCTATCTCATCCCCAACATCAGCACTCAACTTTACATTCTGCTCCAACGGGACTGAAAGTGGTTTGCATGCTGTCATACCATACTTGGACAACATATCCAAGCCATACTTTCTTTAGGACAACCATATACCATCATCAAATCAATGCCAAGGAAGTACCTTAGCTCACCTAAATCCTTCATCTCAAACTTCTTCTTCAAAAATTCATTGAATTTAGCAATCCCACTATCACTATCACCTGTAATAATCAAGTCATCCACATAGATGACTATGATGACCAAACCTGCATCTCCCTTTCTCATATAAAGTGAGTGATTAGTATCAAAAACATAAAAGCCAATATTGACAAGATACTCTCTGATCTTGTCAGACCATGCTCTAGGTGCTTGCTTGAGCCCATAGAGCACCTTCTTCAACCTACACACATACATGGGATGCTCTAAATATTCATAACCTGCTGATCCATATACACTTCTTCCTGCAAATCACCATGCAAGAAGGTATTCTTCACATCCATTTGCTACAACCTCCAACCTTTGGCTGCTGGCAAAGCAATCACACATCTGACAGTTGCCATCCTAGCAACTGGACTGAAGGTTTCTTTATAATCTATGCCATATGTCTGGGAATAGCCTTTTGCAACCGGCCTAGCTTTGTACCTACTAATAGAACCATCTGCATTGTGCTTAATCTTATAAACCCGCTTACATCCAATAGCTTTCTTGCCCTTTGGTAATGATACTAGATCCCAAGTTTTATTGGCCTCTAATGCAGCCATCTCCTCATCCATTGCTGCATCCCAATGAGCATGACCAACAGCCTCCTCAAAACATGTGGGCTCAATATCCTCAACTAGTTTCACCATATAAGCATCATGGTGAGCTTCATAACCTTCAAAACCAAATCTTTTAACAGGGTATCTAACCCTGCTAGATCTGCGTACCACCGAATCACTCAATGGAGCCTTTACATTACTATGAGCTCTTTGTACACCTGGTGTCATGACAGAAGGAATACCAAGCTCATCATCCGAGCTCTCTAAGCCACTGGAGTCTCCATCAAGAACTGCATCAATGCCATTTGACACTTTATTATTTCCTTTGTCTTTACCTGTAGTGCTACTAGATGCACCCGAAGATGTAGAGCTACTCCTTAGTCTCCCAAACCAAGGACTACCAGATGATGTATCTGGTCCACTAAGAGTTTGTGATTCTTACTTTTTAGCCTGCACATGAGTGTCATGATCATCATCATCATCCAATGCATCACCACTAGATGCATACCAACTGCTCATTTCATCAAAGATGACATCCCTGCTCACTCTGAACTTACATGTGACAGGGTTATAACAGTGATACCCTTTCTGCTCTAAAGAGTATCCAATAAAGACACACTTTTCAGCCTTTGGATCCAGTCTCTTCCGTAGCTCATCTGGCACATGAACATATGCAACACAGCCAAATACCTTCAAGTGCTATACATCAGGCTTCTTGCCAATAAAGCATTCTTCAGTAGTCATCCCATGAATCGTAGTTGTGGGAGTTCTGTTCATAATATAAACAGCAGTATGAACAGCCTCAGATAAAAAATGCTTAGGCATATTCTTTTCAGCCATCAAGGCGCATGCAACTTTTGCAATATGCCTGTTTTTTCTTTCTGCAACCCCATTTTGCTGTGGGGTATACCTGCATGTGAACTGTCTCTTTATCCCCTGAGACCTCAGAAAATCACTGAACTCATTCAAGAGGTACTCTCCCCCTCCATCTGACCTCAAGCACTTTACTTTCAAGCATGTTTCTCTTTCAACTGCAGCCTTGAAAGTTCTAAAGTACTCAAACGGTTCACTCTTTTCCTTCATAAAATATGCCCACAGCTTTCTAGAACAATCATCAATGAATATGACAAAGTATGAACTGCCTCCAAGAGATACATTTTGTGTCGGACAACATCAAAGATATTTCTGCTTATATCTCTGTCATGTGAAAATGGTTGACTTGCCTGCTTACCAAACTGACATGCTTCGCATACCTTATGAAATTCTGCAACTCTAAATGTAGGCAAACCTGTAACCAACCCTTTGGACTGCATTAATTTCAGCCTTTGTACATTTGCATGTCCAATGCGTTTGTGCCAAATTTGAATATCTGCAACAACACCTTTTCCTTTAGGATACATAGCAACATTCATAGTAGGAATTCTAGCATCCAGAGTAAACATATGTCCAACTCTACTTCCCTTTGCAACTAACCTACACTTGTCATTGAAGTCTTCTATAAAGCAGTCCTTTGCATTAAATCTGACTTGCAGCCCTTGCTCTACCATCTGACCGACTAACACCAAGTTCTTTGTAATAGATGGCACATGTACTACATCTGAAAGACTCTTTGTCTTGCCATCATGCAAGGACAAGGGAACTTTTCCAATGTGTGAAATTGGGTGGCATGAATCATCACCCGTCTGCACATAACCTGTATTTTGTAAATCCTGCATCTCTCCAAACTATTTTGCATGGCTGGTCATATGATTGGATGTACCTGAATCAACATACCAAACATCATCATGTGTTCCCTTTCTTGTAACAACATTTAACATATGCTGCATAACAAACATACGTTCATTTTTGTCTTCAT
This sequence comes from Lygodium microphyllum, assembly GCF_053477565.2. NCBI lineage: Eukaryota > Viridiplantae > Streptophyta > Polypodiopsida > Schizaeales > Lygodiaceae > Lygodium > Lygodium microphyllum. The sequence continues at coordinate 133,335,815 of NC_141142.1, forward strand.
TCTGTCGTGAAGATGATGATAATTTCCTTGCTGCAACTTACCACTGCAAATATCATCTTTCTTAGCATAACATTGTGCTGCAATATGACGTGTTTTGCCACAGTAGTGACACACAATACTAGAGTTGTTAGAACCTCTGTTCTGCCATCCACCTCTTCCTTTAAAGCTCCCCCTGCCTCTAAAGTTACCACGACCTCCTGAAACTTGCATATTGCCAAATTGTTGACTCAATCTGTTTTGCTGGTTGTTACTACCATGGCCTCTTGAAGAGAACTTGCCACGTCCCCCTCCTGAATTGAAGTAGAAAGCTTGGACCTGTTCACCACTTTTTTCAGATATCTCACTCTGCATGTTGATCTCTTCAGTGATCATAAGGGAGACCAACTCATCGAAATTTGGAAATGGCTTTCTAGCATATACAGTTACAAAAGACTTCCAAGCCTTTTCATTGTTAAGTCCACCCAAGGTAGACAACACCAAATCATCATCATCGAGTATTGCATCAATCGCTGCCAAGGCATCTGCAATGCTCCTTACCTTCAATGCATACTCATTGATAGACATCTTCCCTTTCTTCAATGTATTCAACTCTTGCTTGAGTTGAATCTTTTGTGCCTTTGTATTTACAGAAAACAGACTTTCAAGTATGGTCCAAGCTGCATATGAATTCTCTGCATTTCTAATATGTCCCAACATATTATTGTCAATTACTGCAGACAACCAATACATGACCTTTTTATCTTTTGCATTCCATTCCTTCCGTACCTTTGTCTCTTCTGCAGTTGGAGGATCACTCACCTCCGGCTCCTTTTCTTCACCTGAAACAAACTCGTAAAGGCCTTTTCCAATAAGGAAGTTCGTGACACAGAACTTCCATGAAGGATAGTTGTTCTTGTCAAGCTTCTCAATGATGGGCTTCCACTGTTCTCTGCCATTATCACAAAACTATTACCAAACAGCAAGCAAATCTTCTGCAACCCTCGACTTGTAGTGCACAGCAATACACCAAACAGCCTTTTTCACTGTCTGCTCAACAATACATACAATCTGCAACCTGTTTGCAGATAAACCTTATGTTTGCTTCCTGGAAACATCTCAATAATTACAGATTCGCAATCTGTAACATGTGCACCCACTTTCGGTTAAAACAACCGAAATCACAGTGTACCCTGAAACTGCTGTTCGCAACCTTGCGGCTCTAAAACAAGGCCTAAAATGGCCTCAGATGCCCAAAATAACTGCAGGAAAGCCCTAAAGGGTCTATCTGTAGAATACACAGTGCTCTTCACGCACACCAAATCTCACTGCAATCTGAGATTTTTGTTTTTCCCTGCTTTCGATGCCTCCATAGGCACTAAGAGAGAGAATGGAAGGATGGGAGAGCTTCTTACCCGTGGCTTGCTTGCTCGAATCTTGCTTCTTCTTCTTCACTTCAGCCTTCAAAATCGGCCTCTCTTAGTGGCCCGGCTCTGATACCATATCAAGAATCGCGTGGTGGGGGGACTTGCTCAAGATGTTGCGCCAAACACACACAGAATGCACAAGGAGAAGCTCACTCAAGAGACAAAAAAGAGAGATGGAGGCCAAAACGTTTTCTTGATAGTTTTTTCTTCTTCTTTCACACTCTTTACAATATACACAAAGTATAGATAAGATACAATATAAAAGAAAGTGGCCTACGAAGTCAAACAATGCATAACTGACTACACTAGTCGACTGGCGCTATAACTATGCCAGCTGTAAATAGGTGTAACAACCTGAATATAATAAGTAATGAGTTAGTGGCCATATGAGAGTCATAATGATCACCGACATACTAAGTGTAGACGTGTAGACCCATCTAACCAAGCAATCCATCATTAATGTCCGCATGTGTTGAGCTTGTCATCTCAACAGGGAAGGTTTTCTTGGATGACCTCCAATACATATGAATACCCCAAGCTGATACGAGCTGAAAATGGTCCACGCGGAATCACATCCAAACGGAATGCGGCAGTTCTCAGTTTTCTACAAGTTGCCATATTGGACCCACTTACAGGTCAACCACTTGTTGGATTCCATGCATATTTTCAAGAATGTGGGCAGCTTGCTATGGATCACATTGCAGGAAAGAGAGACACTATAGGGGCACGAATAGATTTGAAGGAGGTAGGTAAGATGGAGGCGCTTTGGCCACAGTTGAGTGCTGATGGTCACGTGCAGCTTCCTCGCGCTCCTTTGGTTTTGTCCACTAAAGAAGAGCGCATTGTGAAGCAAGTAATCAAGTCTATCCGCACTCCGACGGGTATGATGTGTTCTCTCAGGTCCACATTTTCTAAAGATGACACATGATGTACTTGTGCCTCCCTAAATCTTCTCATAAGAGATTTGGCCTCTATCATTTTACTAGAGAGGTTTGTATTTTTGCATGCCCATGTACCTTGTATCTGCCTTACCAATAGCATGGAGTCTCCAAAAGCATTCAACCTCTCGATTGAATTACTAAGACACCAACAAAGACCATGAATTAAAGCTTGATATTTTTCCTCATTGTTAGAGTGGACACCTTCCAAGATGATTCCTTCACCATAGATTTTCTCTCCTAAAGGAGAGAAAACAAAAATGCCTGTGGTTGCCTTATCCTTAGTTCTCTTGTATGCACCATCAAAGTAGAGGCTATAAGCATCTACAAGAGTCTTTATGGATGGGGGTGGTGGAAGGTCCTTTCTTTTTACCCTGAGATTTTTCTCATAGCACATGTTTGTCAACCAAGCATGCTCGAGTTGTTTTTTCAACCTGCACTATGTAATCAAACTCTTGAAGTTAGACCATCCACTTTGATATTTTGTCAGAGATTTCCATATGTTGTAGTGCATAGGGAAACATATCCTCCACAGTGATGATCACAAACCTCTTTGGAAGAAAATATGGCCGAAATTTGGTTACTGCAAACATGAGGGCAAACACTAGTTGTTCCATGGAGGTGTAAGCCTTCTCTAAGGCTTTCATGAGGCAGCTGGCAAAATACACAGGCCTCATGAAGGATGTTTTTGGATCTTTTTGTAGGAGAGCAGCACCAATAGCCTCTTCTCCCACGCTAGGGTTTACAAAGAATGTTTCTTCCCAACAAGACTGGAGGATTATAGGAAGTGATCCCAACATTTTCTTTATCTCCTTAAAATGTCCTTCACTTTGTTCACTCCATACAAGTGTTTCTTAGCGTGTCAGTTGGCTACAGGGGATATATGGCCTGAGAGAGTAAGTGTATAAATCTACCCAAACATCTTAGCTTTTGTAAGAAGGACACTAGTTGTTTGATGGAGGTTGGGGAAGGTAGAGCTACCAATGTTTCTACATTTTTTGGATCTACCTCAATTCCTTCAATTGACACTACATGCCCTAGTAGTATAACCTTGCTTTCCCCAATGTGACATTTATCTTTATTTAGTTGTCCACCCAACCTAGCTAAGCGAGTAAATCCTTCATTAACCTTGTGTAGATGTATGTTCCTTGAGCTGTAAATACAAAAGTCATCTATGAAAACCCTTATGGACTTACCAAAGTAAGGTTGAAAGACCATATTCATGAATCGTTGAAAGGTTATTGGGGCATTTGTGAGACCAAAAGACATGACCCGAAAGGCAAAACAACCCCATGGTGTGATGAAAGTGGTCTTCTTTTGATCCTCCTCTGCAATGCGAATCTAGAAGTAGGCAGAGTAGCCATCACACACTGTATACCACTCATGTCCCGCTACTTCATTCAAGATTTCATCCTGAAATGGGAGAGGGAAGTGGTTCCTCTTTGTTGCAACATTTAGTGGCTTATAATCTATGCATACTTGCCACTTACCATTTTTCTTTGGCCTCACTACTACTGGGGAGACCTATTCTGAATCTCCCATTGCATATATGAATCCTGCATTCAAGAGTCTCTTCACCTCTATCAACAGTGCATCCTGTTGCACAACTCTCAGTTTTCTCAATCTTTGTACTACAAGTTTGCTTCCTTCTTTGAGTTGGATGTGATGCTTCACTGCAGTGACACATATAATGTGAGTATAATCAGAAATAAACAATGATGCATGCTTCTTGAGAACATTCACAAAACCCTCCCTTCCTTCATCCTTTATATCCTTGGATATCATCTTCTCTAGGCTAGCATCCCACACATCTTTTCCTTGGATTCTTGGGTTGTCTTCTGATGAGGTAGGTTCCTTTAAGCTGATGCCCATAACTTCGAGAGTGCTATCACTCTCTCCACTTGAACTCTCTTCCTCTTCTACCGATGAGGAACATCCACTTGAGCTCCACTCATCGGCAGACATTTCTAGTTCAAGGTTCTCTTGATGCCCACTCTTCAAGTTGTAAACCACCTTTTGATCGTGGCCACCCACCTTACGTGGCGTCAACTCCAGATCCCCTGTTGTCCAATCTTGCCTAGCTCTGATGCCCATAAGCCAAGGTCTCCCTAGGATGAGGGGATATCCTTCACCCTTTACTGGCATCACATAAACATCCACTGCTGCAGTGATTTCAAAAACAGAAACTCTCAAAGATTTCACTACACCCACACATGTGACCGCATCATTGTTGGCCACCTTTACCCTAAAGGTTAAGGATTCCATTACTTCTAATCCTAATTGATGCATAAGCTTTTCTGTCACGACACAAACCTCTGCTCCACTATCGATGTATGTTTTTTGAATCTGTTGACCTTTGATTTAAGCCTCCACTAAAGGCACTATATATTTGAGGCCATATGCCTTGATTGTACTAACCATTTTACCTTGCCTTGCCCTTGTGCTTACCATTTTTTACCATTGTCGTCGTAGCTTTGGAGAGGCATGAAGTAGTTGTGGCCAAGTAATTTTTGGCCCTTGAGAGCTCACATCTGCTATCAGATCATAAGGTTGTGTCCGAGAACCCAAAGGGAAGTCGGAGATACCAATTTTAGATCTAGTTTGAGTCTTTCTCTTCTTCCCTTCATCTCTAGATGCCTATGATGTACTTGCCTCATTGATTGCTTCCTTTCTTGCCTCAGTTTGGACACGTACCCACTTGATAGGCATGGTCTCTACTACATCTACCTTCATCTTACCTCTTGCTATTTCTTCTTGGAGCCTTCTATCCCTGACCACCTCCTCTATTTTTATGACATTAACATTTGGTTGAACAGCAGGGGTTTCAACTTGAACATAAGGTGGTTGTAAAATTGCAGGTCGTGACTGCTCTTGCTCTTGAATCCTAGCACGAGGAGGGCTTACTTGTTGTTGAGGACGTTTGCCAGGGTGATCATATCTTCTAGGGTGAGGACAATTGTATATGCCATGTCCATTTTCTCCACAATTGTAATACAACATCTCCCTTGCTTGTCGCCGCATTTGTGGTCGATTCTCACCATTCCCCTCGATAGGTCTTCTTGCACCTTGCACAAGATTCACTCTCAAACCCTGTAGTTGATTAGTAAGATTGTTTATTTGTTGGATCATGTCTTCTTGACCTCTAACAAGGCCTGGTGCATTAGATACATTTGGGGGAACTTGAGAGACCTCCATAGTTGTGATGTTGTTTTCCAAAAGTGCTTGGCTAGCTTGGGCTTGGTAGAGAATCTTTCGATTATTTTCCCTAGTGATTCTCAAAGCATCTTAAAAAGTGTTTGGAAATTTCACCTTTACCTTCTCCCTGAGCAAGGGGTACAAACCTGAAATAAATCTTTTGAAGGTAGTTTGGAGCTCTCTCACCAGGATTCAGTGAGTCTGACCACTGCCCCCAAAGCTTCAAAAAACCTTCCTCATAAGTTGCATAACTATAAGGATCACTTTGATGGAGAGCCAAAAACTATTGCCATAACTCTTCAACTGAGTTAGTTTGTTGAAATCTCTGCAAGAAAGCTGCCTTCAATCCCTCCCATTCAGCTCTTTGGGCCGGATTTAGAGTTTGGAACCACATTCTAGCTTCTTCCTTGACCACCAAAGGAAAAGCCCTCAACTTTAATGCTTCATCATCCCTCCTAGAGACAAGGAAGGCCATCTCAAGGTTGTCCAAAAAATCCACTGCATTTTCCCCATTGTGCCCAAAGAAGCTTGGAAATGCCATGTTGCCTTAGTAGAGTACAAAGATGAACACGTCTAGACTTAAGTTGTATTTTATGAGGGGAAGGATGAATGGATTCACAGATGCATTGATTTCAGCAAGACGTCTAGGCCCCAGTATGCATATAATAATGCCTTGGAATCTAAGCTTTGTGGTGCTAGCTACAATATGCACAATTTGCATAGCATGAGGTTAGATTGGTCCATACAACTCACAGTGATTCATGAGAAACTATTATAATAAAATAAAGACATGTACATTGAAGGATGCATTGTAGTCTAGCATTGGGAAACTTATAGGTTCTGGTGATACAAGAATCTCCCTTAATCTTTCAGTCCCAAAGTACATGACAAGACGCTACTGGAAGAAAATCTTCCTACTGATGCATACATTAACTCGAATTGTTTGTATAGAGTGAAATATGTAGAAATTCGGGCCATTATTATTATTCATAAGTGGAGACTACTTAAGAGAGTAGAGGAAATGCACTTTCTTGAATTATAAAGGATTTTTTCCATAGTATTTCTTTCTAGAACCCATCAACTTTGCTATATAGAGAATTTTCTCACCAGTGATTGTTCTTGCCTTAGTGTGTCCATCCTCGGCGACATGTATTTCATAAGGTGTGATGGCCACCTTTTCAACCACACCCAACCTTCGAGCTAGCAACAGTTGAAGGTAGTCTCCATACTTTGCACCTCTACAAAACTCCACACCATTCATGCATAGTTGTCCTCCTTTTGATGTGGATTAGAGGCCAGAGAGAGAGAGGGATTTGATGATTTGGAGACGAGGACCTCCCGAAAGGGCCTTCACTTTGTTTGCAAAAACACTTATTACAATTATGAGAACCTAGAAATTGATGGTAACATGATTTTTTCCATTGTGAGAGAATGGAATTTCTAAGGTGAAGACCTTTTACACGCATACGTGCCGTCATCCAATAGGCATACTTTCTTTCTTGGGCTTCCTTGGGAGACCATTGTGGGAGTCGTGGAATTCTACCAGCTTCAAAAAGAAGTGGTGAAGTCATTGGAGAAGAGCCACTTGGAGCACTTGTTGTAGAGGATGCACCACTATGTGTTGTATCGTCCCGCGTAAGGAGGTAGAGAATTGTGGATGAGAATGCTCTCAGTGAGAGCACCAATTTATGACGAAGGAAATTCGGTATGGTAGCCTCTATACTATGCCAAACTCCCTTCTGCCACAAAGTGAATGAGGTAAGGGCACCACCTAGTCATGGAAGAGCGGACTAGGACGCTATGCAAGAGGGATAGAAGCTTGTGAGGGAGAAAAGAGGAAAACTAAGAGAGAGAGAGAGAGAGAGAAAGAGAGAGAGAGAACTACAAAAAATAGATGAATCAATAAAACTTAAGAGTGCACAAGAGATGGAGAACCCTCAAGACAACCAATATACACAACATGGACACCAATAGCATGGGCTTATTACACTGTAGAGCATGCATAAGCTATAGCAAGGGAATGAACTGCATAAGCTCATGAGAGAGAATAGGGAAGGCTCAATAGGGCTAAAGAAGGCCTCTTGGCTTTCTCTTGAAAATTACAAAGGAGAAGGCCTCTTTATATAGGCCTTGAGGGTGTTTAGGGAGGAGGTTAAGATAGAATAGGAATTAACACCACCAAAGCTGCATTAAGGCAGTTCCACCAATATGGAAGCTCCATCTAGATATTTTGTTGACAAATTTTGTACTTAATCAAGTTCCATCATAGGTGAGTTGTCTCCATTCTCCCCCCCCAGAGCATGAGTCCAAGAGCTCTCCTATAAAAAAAATAGAGAATCGTCATAAAATAAGATCATATCTAGCAATAATGGAGAGAGAGTAGTGAGAATTCATACATTACTACTACAATTAAGGATGATTTGAGGGTGATTTAGGAGGGAAATTCTAATGGTTTGTTAGCTTAAGAGAGAGGAGAGGTGGTATCCACCACAGTTGGACCTTCGAGCTAGCAACAGTTGAAGGTAGTCTCCATACTTTGCACCTCTACAAAACTCCACACCGTTCATGTATAGTTGTCCTCCTTTTGATGTGGATTAGGCCAGAGAGAGAGAGGGATTTGATGATTTGGAGACGAGGACCTCCCGAAAGGGCCTTCACTTTGTTTGCAAAAACACTTACCACAATTATGAGAACCTAGCAATTGATGGCAACATGATTTTTTCCATTGTGAGAGAATGGAATTTCTAAGGTGAAGACCTTTTACCCGCATACATGCCGTCATCCAATAGGCATACTTTCTTTCTTGGGCTTCCTTGGGAGACCATTGTGGGAGTCGTGGACTTCTACCAGCTTCAAAAAGAAGTGGTGAAGGCGTTGGAGAAGAGCCACTTGGAGCACTTGTTGTAGAGGATACACCACTATGTGTTGTATCGTCCGGCATAAGGAGGTAGAGAATTATGGATGAGAATGCTCTCAGTGAGAGCACCAATTTATGACGAAGAAAATTCTGTATGGTAGCCTCTACTATGCCAAACTCCCTTCTGCCACAAAGTGAATGAGGTAAGGGCACTATCTAGTCATGGAAGAGCGGACTAGGACGCTATGCAAGAGGGACAGGAGCTTGTGAGGGAGAAGAGAGGAAAACTAAGAGAGAGAGAGAGAGAGAGAGAGAGAGAGAGAGAGAGAGAGAGAGAGAGAGAGAACTACAAAAAATAGATGAATCAATAAAACTTAAGAGTGCACAAGAGATGGAGAACCCTCAAGACAACCAATATACACAACATGGACACCAATAGCATGGGCTTATTACACTGTAGAGCATGCATAAGCTATAGCAAGGGAATGAACTGCATAAGCTCATGAGAGAGAATGGGGAAGGCTCAATAGGGCTAAAGAAGGCCTCTTGGCTCTCTCTTGAAAATTACAAAGGAGAAGGCCTCTTTATATAGGCCTTGAGGGTGTTTAGGGAGGAGGTTAAGATAGAATAGGAATTAACACCACCAAAGCTGCATTAAGGCAGTTCCACCAATATGGAAGCTCCATCTAGATGTTTTGTTGACAAATTTTGTACTTAATCAAGTTCCATCATAGGTGAGTTGTCTCCATTCTCCCCCCCCAGAGCATGAGTCCAAGAGCTCTCCTATAAAAAAAAATAGAGAATCGTCATAAAATAAGATCATATCTAGCAATAATGGAGAGAGAGTAGTGAGAATTCATACATTACTACTACAATTAAGGATGATTTGAGGGTGATTTAGGAGGGAAATTCTAATGGTTTATTAGCTTGAGAGAGAGGAGAAGAGAGGGAAAAGGGTTGGGAGTCTAATGAATTATGTTTTATGGAAGTGTTAAGTGTGGGGAAGAAAGTGTGGGTGTGTATAAAATTGGGAGAGGTGATCTCCACCACAGTTGGAAAAAGTTGGCATCCACCATTTTGGCCATATCTCCTGACTCGTAGCTCTAAAAAATCATTAAAAAATACTAGCCAAAACTTCAACTCACGCGCTACAACTTTTATATTGAAAATGTTTTTTTGGATCAGAGTGGAAGCATTTTTAAAAAAATCTTACAAATTCATGTGCCTAATTTTTCTTCCACTAATGCTTCCAAGAAGAATCCCATTTGTTTGAATTATCATAAGGCTCCAAAGCCATGACATTATGAGCCTCAGATGCCCTTTGGATGGCTCCAAATCCATTTCATGTCTTTTCTTTTCACATTACACATTTTCCCTTCACCTTCCTCCATTGATCTTTACTCTTCACCCCCCTTGGTAAACCGGTCCATGAAATATTTCCATCCAGTGATTTCTTGGATTTCCCAAGAGGTTGTTCCCACCCTCTTCTTTATTTCAAACCTCCAAATGTACAAAAAATCAACAAAGTGTTAGACAAATATTTTTTTGTGATTTTCTCGGATCATAATCCTTCCTGCTCATGAGCAAACAATGCTATAACATCATACATATCCAAAGAACATACTGACAACACTCTATTTTTAGCCTCATTTTTTGCATGTATAGTTACTGAAATTTCAACTATAGTTTCATTAATATTCAGCCCATAAAATATGCATGAAATGCCATCATTTTTAGCCAACAACCCCGATGCTCTCAGTTCCTTAGTAGCCCATTTCATAGATATGCGTTCAGCCTTGCACGTAGCTTCCATAGGCTTAAACTAACATGAACTATTTGCTATAAACTGAGAATAACCAGTAGGAAATACATGCTTCATTTCATCAAGAGGCGAGTACACCCTCTGAACAGTACTATTGTAGCCTCGCATTACAATAGTGCTTAATGAAAATCCAAGTCTTTGAATTCCCTTGCATTTGGAGCCAAAGGAGACTCTCGAAGTGTATCCGAATTTCTAGGATGATTATCACAAACAGTAAGAAATTGGACTGCTTTCCTCTCATCCTTGCTTCTGACTCTTGCATAAGCTAAACCATCATTAAGCACCTTTATTTCCATATGCACTCCTGTAATATAGGGCTGTCCCAAAATCACTGCATATGAGGAATTATCTTGCACAAAGAAGTGTTGCTCTTCTTGTACCTCATCAATTGTCACTTTTACATTAGGACATACAGCATAAAGCTCTCCCAAAGAATTATTTGCAGCCCTTATACGCCAACCATGATCAGTATCTACAGGCCATGCACCATTTTCATACAATCCATGCTCAATGACATTTGTCTCAGACCCATGGTCAAGTAAAGCAACACAATGAGTTTTACGTTTCCCTATTTTCACTACCGTTTTAGTGGTAGCCCTAGCCCAATGATTTCTTGTGTAGTGACTTCAAGGAATAAATCCTAGAGTCTCTTCCCCATATTGTTGCATCTGCCTCACTCCACCATGCATATTGTTACAAGATAATGCATTTTCAACCACTTTCTTCTCCTTTCCACATGCTGTCCATTGATTAGTAGCATCTTGCATAGATAATCTAGTACTTACTTCATACTCATATTCAGCCCGAATACCCAACAAGCCTGTTTTCTCTTCAAATTGTAGCAATGCACTAGTGGTATCACCAAGAAATTGACGCTTTATCTTAATTATGTCAATGATCTCATTATGAAATTCTCACTTGACGATGCCAAGCACCTCTCCCAAGGTGAATTCCACTCGACTGTTTAAGATCCATTCTTCAAGAACCTTCTTAAGATCTGTGGTTGTCTCAATGTCAGATTGCAACTTATATCCTGGCTGCTTGCCCTTCTTTTTGCCCTCTTGTTTGTTATCCTATTTTTACTTCTAGCTGACCTCTTCCATAACATGCTCAGGAGGTGGCTGATTTGCAACTTTAGGCTGATCCACACTTCTTCTTGTCATTCTTTTAGATATCCTTCCAATATCTTCATCTCTTTTTTATTTTTCTTCCACAAGTACATCCGTGTTTTGTACCTTTGCTAAATATGCATACATCAAATATGCATCTATCGGTGATTCCCAACCAGCTATGCCACGAATGTCTTGCCTTGCATGAGACATTTCACAATCAATAACCTTTCTCTTTTCAGTTGCATGTAAAGCATGTGTCCATATTTTAGCATTTGGACCAACCATCACTTGGCCATGCATTCTATCCAATTGCAGACCAAAAGTAGAAGCATGTACCGTCGCATAAGCATTTCGGATAGCCAAGTCTTCCAACAACTTTTGCATACCTCCCTTTCCAAAATTCAAAGCAAGAGGCAATCTCATTTCTTGTGCATGGATCTTGCCATCTTTCCAAAAGATGAGCTATCATGCCAAGGCCTCCTGATAGGCAGCACAATCCTTTGTCTCATGCTGCAAACTGTCATACCATAGACATCTTTTTCCTGGCTTAGGGGCTGCATCCCCTTTCCTCTTGTCCTTTTTCATCCAATTTTGCAACCTTCAATTGAAGATCCTGCATGCCTTTGACCAATTCATCTAAGACATCTTCCCTAACAAAGGGAACAATAACAGGTACAACCATAGGGTTAGCCATAGAAGTAGGTGGCTTACTGGATACATCAACTGTCTTTGCCCGTAATAGTGGATAAGATAGAGACATGCAATATTTCTCTTCTTCTATGCTTCTTCACAAGTGCAATAATAGCTTCCTTAACATGTCTCCACTCTATTTTAAGACCTGTCTCTGTAATCTGATCCTCCAACAAATCATCAAGCTTTTCTTGAAGCTCAAGATCAACTGCCTGTAGAAACAATTCAATTTTCTGACTTGCAAGAGCTTGTTGTTCTGCAAGATCTAACTGCTCAAATTGACTTTCAAATTCTCTTAACAATTTTGTAGCCACAAGACCCTTATTGGGTTGTAAAACCCACTCCTGAAAAGTCTTGTGCGTAATTAAACTAGTATCTTCAATGTAAAATTCTTTCCTCAGTGTCTTCTTGAAAGCTACCTAGTCAGCATCTTGCAAGTATAATTCAGTAATCCGTGCTTTCAGTTCATGTATAGTAACACGTACAAAATACAGACTCCATGCAGATCGAGCCACCCCAAAGAATTCCATCTTCTGAGCATAGGTATGTACACATGCAGATACATTCTCGCCATTGAATAACTTCACCTCACACTCAACTGCTTGCAAAGTATTCGTCACAACACTTTCTGTTTGAGCATAAGATTGCATCACCTATTGTTGTTGTTGTACTTGCATAAGCATATTCATATTTTGCATCAACTATTACAAAACATCACTGGAGATTGTGTTTGAAGGTTCTTCCATCTTATCGTTTCTTCTTCTAACGACCTTTCACGTCGGGTTTACCAATGATCATTGAAGCTTCTTCACTTCACCTCTTTCTTGGACTTGTCCTAGGCTTGTGTAGGCCTATTGTAGGCCTTCATGGGGCTCTTGCTTATCCCCTACCCACCTTGATTTGGCCCCTCAAGTACAGCAGCATGCTCACATTTTATTTGCACTGTTTGCAAAAATGGCTCAAAAATCACTATTTTTGTCATATCTCGGGCATTTGGAGCCCAATTCAGACAAGCTAAGAGTCTAAGTTGGGGTTTTGGCACACTTCGGACGCGATGGTGATGTTAGATTTGCCAAATTTTGATGACAGAATATTCTGCAGTAGATTTCAGGTCTGAGACAACATGTATTTGTATGCCTATGGCTTATGTGATGCTTCTACACTGATGTCTATTGATACCAGATCACTTGTGGATGCTATGCATCTTATGTGAGACACATTTGGAGCTGATTTAGCTCAGCCATTGAATGTTTTGAATAGTCCCAGATCTGGCCAAAACATGGCAGCACTTATCTCTTGAAGTCTATGCTTACCGGGATTGATCACTTGATGCATATTGATCCTTCTCTGCATCCTAGGTTTTGAATTTGAGTTCCTAGCCTTGCGAGGTCATGATTGTGCTCTTTTGGGTGGCGGATCTTGATGTTTATGTATCCATTTGAACTGTGGTGCATGGGTCTTATCTTTGATTTCAACAGTTTGCTGGCTTTGAGGTTTGGCAGATTATGATGAGTTACAATTCCCCTCCATAGACTTGGTGGTGGGTTGCTCTATTAGTGGCTTTGCAGGTTTTGATGGAGCCGCGCTGCCCTTGCTAAAAGTGGTGACTATTTGTACATTGCAGATAGCAAGGTGAAAACACTGTGAGTCACAGTCAACGTTGTAGAGCGTGTGCTTTTTAAAGGTACATCCTAACAGTGATTCTATACTTAATCCCTTGCATTCCGCAACACATAAAGATCATTGGTATGCTTTCAGACTCGATAGAGGCTGTAACCTTGCACTTTCCTAGAAGTGTATATGATCGACCCCCAAATGGGCTGAGTTACTTTAGCTCTATAGATTCTAAGTCCTTATTACCTTGTTGTCAATTTTCTTTGAGAAAAGTTCCCGGCCAACCGGGACCACCCTTCCGTGGGACGGACTCAGGGTCACATCCACCGCACTTTCCTCGGGTTGCTTTAGTTATCTTATTATCTACCACATTTAGTTTGACAAGCAAAAACAACTTCTTTAATTAACCAATTAATCACTGGTTCCTTCACATAACTTAGACACTAACACAGAAAAACAATGTCAAGCAAGTTCCTTTATCAACATTTGATCTTTATTTATCAGTCTTTGGAATACATCAAATAACCTGCCCGAAGGCTATTCCAGCAATCCTCAGGGATCGCTATTCCAAGTTTCACCCGTTGACTAGTATACGGGTCTTGAGATCCCATCTCCAGTCACGTCAGCCTCTTGTGCAGGATCCGGAGGCAAGGAATTTACTGCCAAAGCCTCCCCTGGCACCCAAGCGTCCTCCTGCTCCAAGTAGCACCCACGAAGAGAGCTCTCGTAGCGGGTTTGGTCCATGTACTCGTCGGTGCGGCTAACAACCCCCTTGGATAGGGTCAGGCAGAAAGTCCGAGGTAACTAGTACTGCCACTCCTTCCAAGCTTTTAACCTGAAGCATTAGTTGTTTTTCCTAAATTAGTTCCTTGAGCAAAGAAGTACAAACAGTGCACCTAAGTGTACAATCACGAGCATTCCAGTGGTCGTTTGTACAGCCAATTGCTAAGGTGTGATTCCTTCTCCTCGAATACTTCTAGCATTCGATCTTGGATCATTCGCGACTTGCCAAGATCCCAAGGGTTTTGTAAGCTGAGTTGCTTGTTTACCATTTTTCCTTGGGTTAGGGTTTATACCCTGTTAACCCAAATTGTCACTACTTTAGGTTCCCATATAATATGGTCAATAAATCCTGGACAACCCCGTTGTCCTAACTTGGTTGGTCAATTGCTTTCTTGGCAATTCGTAACTACCTTAGCTTGGTAAATCAATCCTAAGGAAGAGTGATGTAGCAGGATGACAAATCAACTTCTAGAAAATTAGACTTGTAATTAGAACTCGCCAAACTTGGTTTAAGGAGTAGCAATACTATTTTATGATTTAGACACAAGATCATAAGACGTTGCAGCTTGTTGCACGAGATAGGTGTCAATACTTAACTTGTGGGATTAGATCTCCCATCAAATGGTATTTCTTGGTCAAGAATACCTTTGTTCAAGATATAGGGCTTGGGAGTCCTATTGACCCAATCCAAAACCCTAACCCTACTAGACTTGATAAATGTTTGGCCCTAGGGTCCCTAAATTCTTGCGAAGGTCTAGTATTTGGTCAACTAATCCTTAGGGTGAAAACCCTAAATCATTCTTGCACGACGTTTAAATAATCCTAACATTTCGTGGATGTGGGTAGGACCTTTAAGATTGGAAGTATTAAATTAACATCCCAAGTGCAATACTAAGCAGAATTTTATCATAGCTTAACCCTACCTAGCACATTGAGGTGATCGTCATATGCTAGCTAATCATACCTTTATGATTTTCATGTAAGATACTCAATTATACGTGAATCACTTAGTTGATCTAACCAACCCACGATTAAAGATGATCTTCCCTTTTAAAGATGCAAATACTTTCTAAAGGTGTAAGTAACTGCAAGATGAGTGAGATGTATCATTCCATGCAATTTCAAGACCAAATACCTTTTTGCCTTTATGCAACTAAAGGATCTATAGTGATCTTTCTTTCCCTTGCCCTATACTATAATGATTGATATTCAGAGCTAACTCTTATAAACCCTAACGTTGATGCATCGAATTCAAAGCTTTAATATTTTAATGAAGATGCATCTTTTTCCAAATTCGAACTTTGATAAAAGAACTCCATGCATGGATGCATCATTCTTTCATGGCTAGATGCCAATGAGTACATCATTAATTTAATTCTTCTCAACCTAAAATGTAACTATCCATTTGCATGTGACTTGCATAATATATGTTTCATTGTCAAAATTCATAAATCCTTCCTTTTAATGCAACTATTTAGACATCATTTAGTGATTGTCTATGATTACCTTATACATGAGACACAACCGGGAATTTATTACATAAGTTCGTTATGTGTTATTTTCCC
The DNA here is from genome assembly GCF_053477565.2 of Lygodium microphyllum. Taxonomy (NCBI): domain Eukaryota; kingdom Viridiplantae; phylum Streptophyta; class Polypodiopsida; order Schizaeales; family Lygodiaceae; genus Lygodium; species Lygodium microphyllum. Next base: position 133,351,794 of record NC_141142.1, read on the forward strand.
TATCCTTTGCAAGATGCAACAAGGACGCCTTCGCACAGCTTTATCTTTTAACTTATGCAACATATGTTTGAAAATGCAACTACCCTTGACCACGGAAGTGTAGGCAAATGCAAGTACTCATCATGCAACTAACTTTGTAAATCGAATGAGTACATAAATTTTACAATGCATTTAATTTTTCCTACTGGAATTAAAACATGTTTTATGCATCCTTTCCATGCGAGAGTGTTATTTGGAACCTGGGCATTCAATATCGGGGCGTTGTCCACTCTCGTACTTTGGGTGGAAGCTCCCGTGTGCGCTCCTCTCAACTTTTGCTTAGGAGCCATTGACGAAGTAAACTTCGACTCAGCGAAATCTACCTTGGCTATCTTATGCAATATGAAGTCACTAATGCTCGAGATTTTCTTCCCTACGCAGGAATCGGGCCTTGCAATTCACGGTTTTAAAAAAAAACCGGGAGGTACGGGTGAACTAGGTCTAGGGAAGCTTCAATAGAAGCTTCCAAGCTTCTGGAACAACAGGGAGATGACGTGGAGAGGATGATTGGAGAGGATGATGGAGAAGATGATGATGAGGGAGATGATGATGACAACGACGACGACGATGATGATGATGATGATGACGACGACAACGAAGATGATGGGGGTGGTGGCAGCAGCCTGGTGGCACGGTAGTATGGCAATGGCAGGCAGAAGGCGACGACGGGTAGCATGATCAATCCCCCTCCCAAGCTCATGGAGGGGGTTCATATGGGGTGAAGGGGGGGTGAAGGGGGGGGAGGGGGGGTGGCCACACAAGTGGCAGGGTGCATGCCCTCCTCCTCATGCCCCTTCATGAGTTCCAACACATACTCCCTCTCTTCGCCATGCAACGAGTGAAGGGGAGGGAGTTTGTAAAACAATTTGCAATTAATTCATTATCTTTTTTTCCTTAAAGGGGAGTTCCCGCGAAGGCCTACGGTTTTGGGCTACGGTCTCTTATGCTCAACACGGGCTAGTGTTTGCACTGTGCACGAGGATGGAGCACTTAGCCCAAGGTTTTTCTGTTGTGCGAGAGATTACTTTGAACCGCTTTTGCACAAGATCTAGAATCGTTAATATTTCGTTGCAGAAATATTACATTCTCTTCCCCTTAGAGGAATTGAGATGTCCTCATCTCGAGAAGATCTGGGGGTATTGTTGGTTGAGAGTACGTTCACTCATCCAAGTGGCATCCTCTTCGGGGTAGTCTTTCCACTGGATGAGGTATTCTCTCAGGGTCTTGGATCTCAAATGCCTCTCCCTAACATCTAAGATTATGTCTGGCCGTAGCTCAAGGACTCCTTGGCTAGGCATTATAACTTGTTGATCCATCAAGCATGTGACTAGGGTTAGGCACATACTTTTTCAATAGACCGATATGGAATACATTATGAACTTTTAGGTTTTCAGGGAGTTGTAGTCTATAAGCATTAGGCCCTAGGCACTTGAGAATCTTGTAGGGTCCACAATACCTTGGACTTAGCTTTTTGCATTCACCCAAAGATAGGGAACTCTTCTTTAGACGTACGTGAATGAAGACCATATCCCCTTCAACGAAGGATCTGTCTTGCCGTTTCAGGTCCGCGTAAGCCTTCTGTCTGTCCTTGGTAGCTTGGATGTCCTATCTTATTGATTTGATTTGGTCATCCATGTCTTCCAGCATCTGCTTTGAATCTTCAACCCTCAAGGTTGGATCCGAAAAGCTCAAAGGAGTACGACAATCGTGCCCATACAATGCTTGAAAAGGAGTCATCTAAATGCTTTGTTGGTAAGAAGCATTGTAGGCAAACTCAACCAGTGGCAAATATTGAATCCACTTTTTGGGTTCGCGATAGCAGTGTGCCCTAAGCATATCTTCAATGACTTGGTTGACTCCTTCTGTTTGACCATCAATTTGGGGATGATAGGCTGTACTGGAATAGAGTTGAATCCCAATGGCCTCGAAGATAGCCCTTTAGAAGTGTGATGCGAAGAGAGAGTAACAATCACTAATGATTCTTTTGGGTAACCCATGTAGTTTGAATATTTCCTTGATGAATAACCTTGCGATGTCTGAGGCTTTATAGTTTGTCTTAACAGGGATAAGATGTGAAACCTTGGTGAGCATATCTACCACGACCATAATGGAGTTGTATCCTCCCTGAACTTGAGGCAGGCCAACAACAAAGTCCATACTAATGAATTCCCATTTCATTTGGGGAATGTCAAGTGGTTGCAATTTCCCTGGCATTTTGACATGTTCGGCCTTAATGCGTTGACAAGACAAACATTCTATGACATATTTGAGAACGTGACCTTTGAGCCTATCCCAATAATAGCTCTTCCTCACCACATTAAGGGTCTTGGCATAGCCAAGATGCCCTGAGAAAGGGGAGTCATGGGCTTCCCAAAGTATCTTCCGCTTGAGTGATTGGCTCGCCGGGATACATAATCTTGTCTTATAGTAGACAAGTCCCCTATTGATAGAGAATTCCTGATACTCCGTTTGTAGCTTCGGGTCTTGATCTTTGATGGGGATCTCCCTTAGCAATTTCTGGTAGGTTGGGTCATGGCATGCCTCTTCTCTAGCTAGCTCAAGAATTGGGTTGTTTGGCATGGATACCTTTGTGGCTAGAGATCTTCCTGTTGATGGATCTTGCAAAATCAGAGAATTTAGAAATGCCTTGCGACTGAGTGCATCGGCAACTGCATTCTCCTTTCCAAGCCGGTATTTGATTTCTAAGTCATATTCTTCCAGTACTTCAATCCATCGTCGTTGCCTCATATTGAGCTTATTCTGGGTGAAAATCCATTTAAGACCCTTGTGGTTCATCACTAAGGTAAATTTGTTACCCAGCAAGTAGTGTCTCCAAAGTTTGAGAGCATGGATGACAGCCAAGAGCTCTAGATCGTGGGTAGCATAGTTCCTTTCATGGCTCTTCAATTTTCTTAAAGAGTATGCTATGGGATGACCTTCTTGCATGAGCACACATCTTAAGGCAAGTGCGCTAGCATCAGTTATACTTCAAACTTCTTACTAAGATTAGGAAGTTTCAGGATGGGTGCTGATACCAAGCTTTGCTTTAGTTTATCAAAGTTGGTCTCTTCAGCACGTGACCATACAATTGATACTTGCTTCTTTAGTAGATCAGTTAGAGGTGCTGCAATCAAAGCATAGTTTTTGATAAAGACCTTGTACCATCCTGTCAATCCAAGAAAACTACGTATTTCTTTGACAGAAGTTGGTGTTGGCCACTCCAAAACGTCTCTGACCTTGGCCGGATCTACTGAAATTCCTTCTGCTAATACAATGAATCCTAGATATTCAATCTGTCGCTTGAAAAATGCACACTTCTTCTTCTTGGCATAAAGCTTGTGTGCCCTCATTGTTTCAAGGACAATGCAAAGCTGGGGTTCATGATCTTTTTCTTGCTTGGAGTAGACTAGGGTATTGTCAAAGAAAACGAGTACAAAGTCATCAAGATAGGGCCTAAAGATATCCTGCATTAACCTGTTGAAGGTAGCAGGAGCATTTGTCAGCCCGAATGACATGACTAGGAATTCAAAGTGTCCATACCTTGTGCTGAATGCTGTCTTTGGGATATCTTCTTCCTTAATCCTTATCTAATAATATCCAAACGTGAGATCTATCTTAGAGAAGATCTTCGCACCTTGAAGACGATCAAGAAGTTCATCTATTCTTGGAATGGGGTATTTATTTTTAATGGTTGATTGATTCAATCCTCTGTAGTTAATGCATAGCCGAAGTGTTTCATCTTTCTTCTTTTAGAACAGCACTGGAGCTCCCCATGGTGAACTGCTAGGATGGATGTAGCCTTGGTTTAACAGTTGCTTGAGTTGCTCCTTCAGCTCAATCGCTTTGGGGATGGACATCCTATATGGTCTCTTTGAGATTGGTGCAGCTCCTGGTGCTAGCTTGATTTCGTGATCGACTTCCCTTTGAGGAGGAAGTTCTGTCAGCTCTTCAGAAAATATGTCAGCGCATTCCTTTAACCATGAAGGTTCTTCCCTAGATTCTTGATTCTGATCTAGCTTATTTAGTTTAATCAGATAAACACGTAGGGCCTTCCTAACTCCTTTTATTATCCGTGTTGCTTTTGCCAACTGAATTTTTGGCTTACCAACCTCTCCTTGAGTTGTGACTAGTTCCCCTTCCGAATTTTGAAAGGAGACTTGGCCCTTACCACAGTGAATGTGGGCATCATTAGGTTTTAGCCAATCCATTCCGAGCAAACACTCGTGGACACCTAGGTTCATTACCCTGAATCTGACCAAAGGCAACCCTAGGTACAGATTCCCAGTTTGCCCCCTACATCAAGTACGGCCGTGATCCAGGAGAAGAAGTTTCTTCTCAAGTAGATCAAGCTGCCAGAATTTGACAGGAAAGGTAGGGTTGTCCAAGCGGATGTTGAGATTTAGATAGAGTCCATGGAAGATTACTTTGAAGCAGCTGGTACTGCACCCACCAACCAGGCTATGCTCGTGAAGCTGAAGCTCACCGGCGAAGCCAAGCTTTGGTGGAAGCAATGGTGCAGAGATCAAGGGATCTCAGAAGGATCCGTTACCTGGGAAAAGCTAAAGAAAGCTGTGCAAGGAAGATACTTACCTATTATATGCCAGTTCATGGAAGAAAGACTTGGGAGACCCTCCCAAGACTAGCTTATTAAAACTATGTTTGTAGTATAGAACAACAAAAAAAGAACTAGCCTAGTGGATAGTTACTTGGCAGTTAAGCGCACTTGGGTGATGACACTGCTGGGATGGGTGACCTCGTGGGAAGATTTTCCTACAAGCTAGTGGGAGCTTCTTGCGCGTAGCCAATGGTGCCAACGAAGCCTTTGTAGCCTGTTGCCAAGTATGCCAAGGTCTATGCCTTAGTCACCGCCTTGGTCATGAGCCTTGGAGTGACGGCCGTGGGATGATGCACCGCGCGGTGCTCATCGATAGATTCATAAATTTTTATCTTCATGCTCAAAAAATGGATCTTCCTCTTTGATGTCATCAATCATGTCATCAGAAGTGCTAAAAGAAAGTGCTCTCTCTTTGTCATTGATGATGTCATCGAAAAACACTAAAAAAGTAAGCGTTCTCTCTTCTATCTCCCCCCTCCCCCCTTGCAAAACTATAATTGAGGGCTTGGGGATGACTAGAAGAGTGAGAAGAGCAATATTGACGGGACGAGACACTGATCGAGAAGGAGGAGACTCTATTCCATGAGATAAAGAGACATCATTCCGTTCAACCCAAGGAAGGGGATATGTTGAAGGTCTCTCATCCTCTTCTACTCTGATTCGAGAAGAGAAAACACTAAAGAAATCTATCCTATTCTATCATACCTCTATTCTCGTCTCTATTTCATCTACTAGATAGAGTGAAGTATTGCTCTCTATGAGGCAAGAAGAATCATATGCAAGGCCTACATCATTGAATCATGCAACATTCATCATCATCATCGAGAGTCTTACACCCTTGCCAACCGGTATTACTGCCGTGTTTTTCTTCTTCTTCTATGAATCATATTTCGGTCATGGCACCGAAGAAAAAGAATTCAAAAGTAGAAATCGTGAATGACCCTACTATCATGGAAGTAATAGTTGAAGTTGCGAGTAGAAGAGTCATTAACGGAGTCACAGGGGCAGATAACAACCCTTTACCAGTCGCGATACCACATGTTTTTCTAAAAAAGTTATATCCAAATAAGATAAGTCTCTTGATGAGAAATCTTGACTTAAGGCCAAGAAACTTAGTTACAAGAATTGGGAAGTTAGAGACCCCAAAATCTAGATACTCCTAGTTAAATTCCAAGGGGAAGATTTCATTATGTGAAACTCAAGTGTTGATCGCTACTAGAATTAAGCATCACTTGAAAGTTGCATGATTGATTGAAGTCATAACTGCTTGCAGATATCAATATTGTTTGTGATCTCCTAGATTAGATCCTGATTGAATTAAGTATTAGAACATATAAAAATTGAGGAGCCCTATACCTCCCCCAAGGATAGGTGCTGAATCCCCATACCAAGAGGGGATGTTTTTACCACCTTATAAAATGTACCTTCCTTCCCTTAAATAACCCCCCTTATCTACCCCCTATTTATGGGACCTTACCTTATAAAATGTACATTCCTTCCCTTAAATAACTCCCCTTCCTTACACTCACGTGGTACCATACAGTAAACCCTAGTGGACCCCCCGAACATGGACCCCAACTCCGATGGCGAGAGGTCTCCTAGTACGGATCGTATTAAGTAGGAGGTGGATAGGGTGCTAGGGGGGCTCTGGCTAGTAAATCCCTTTTCGTATCTAAGAACTACTTGGTCCCCTGTATGGCCTAAAATCTACTTGGGACACCTATAAATGCTAGCTATAGGTGGATTCGATATTGGTGACATGCAGATGTGCCGGATGAGGTAGCACATGAAATTGTAAATTTTCTCCTATATGTGCAGGAGAACACATATTATGGAATATAATCAATAAAAAAAATTTATTCTATTTGTATGTCCGTGAGTAAATTTTACATCTTGAAAGTAAGAAAGGTGAAGAAAAAGTGTACAAGCTTCCACACATGACAAACCAAAACATACGCCTAATGATGTTGGCTTCGCAACACTAAACATTTGACTTACGACCATCCTTCAAGGTTTTACATAAGTTGATGCACAATGTGATGATAGTGGAGGGGTTTCTCATTGACCTTCAACTTTGACAAGGCAAGGGAACTCCTATAAGCTTATGTCACTAGTGATGTAAGGTCTTGCCATGAGTAGCACATGGAAAGCCAAAATATTTTGTATAAGTTGTAACAATGAAATATAAACTATATATTTTGTCTTATATGATGTGTACTCAACTCGATGGAATTTAAGTAAAGTTATTTTCCTCGCGGCTACTTTCTTGGTAGGAATGTGGAAAAGTAGCCCAAGACACTAGACTTTAAGTGAAAAAGTAGGCCTAGATACTAGACTTTGGACAAGGTAGACCTAGATGCCAAACTCTAGGCAAGGTAACCACATGTATAATTTTGGCCCATGATGAACTCTCATTGGCCCGATGTACCCTAGATCAAATTTCACTGTATTTTGACAACTCTAGGCCAGTTATTACTAATCATGTTATTGATTTGATAATGTATAGATGAGTTCTCATTGAGGCAAGGAGGATCTAGGCATGTGAATTGATGAAAGATTCAAATTTGAAGGGGTATGTTGGAAACCTTGTTATTGATGTTGTCATGACGTTGCGCATCCACCACCGCAAATCTAAGGGCGGAGTTTCCCACCAAGAATTTGAACATATTAGTCAGCGTCATTAGGAATTTATTTTCCATTGTGTGTGTCTCTTTGTTTGCATTTGCATGACGCACGAGCACCTGTAGTTATGCTAGGCACAATTTCTTCAATTCATTAATAATTTTTTTATAAACATTACTCGATTGATTGCATAGCATGGATTCTAATTTGCAAACCACATGAATGATTGGGCATGAAATTCTCTTCCAAACCATATTCTTGATAGGACACATTGCATAGAAAAAGAGGTTCATGTGAACGAATATGTTTTGAAGACTCAAGGACTAAACGAAAAGGTCGTAATGTTGATCCTTTGCTTTGGACTTTCCTCACATGACTTGCTCTTCAAGATGTTGCCAATGTACCATTATTGGGGGATGAAACAAAAAAGCAGTTCCACTTTGTCCTTATACTACCTTTAAATGGCAAAAAAAGTGTTGAATGTCATGCTTGTTCAAAGAAACAACTGCCTAGGTCAAGAACTGCTCGTGCACTTATTAGGGAAAAACAACAAAAGTTGTTTAGCTTGAGTTCTCTCCCGCACCATGAAATGCATCATTCTTAGTGGTTTTACAGACGTGTGTTGGTCTTGTGATATACCTTGCAGTTGGTATGGCACTCTACACCTAGAAACAGGATGAGCTCTCTGGTTCGACCACTCATGGGCTCATTGATGCAGTGTATTTTTGCATTGTTACTATGTGTACTATTGGTTATGGTGATATTATTCTAACTACACCTCTAGCCAAAAAATTTCTTTGTGCCTTTGTATTTGGCATAGTCATCATGTGTATAGGAGTGGGAACACTATTCATGCATTTTATAGAGAGCCTAGGGTGGTTGGATTTCTTCTACTTGTCTTGGATGCCAGTCACAACAATAGGCTATGGAGATCACGCCTTCAAAACCTCATCAGGACGACTGTTTGTAGCAGTATGGTTCCTAATAAGCACACTGATTGTTGCAAGGTCCTTCCCTTATCTCTTGCAGAGGCACGAATTGAAAAACGCCATCAACAAAACTGGAGATGATGACGACAACACAATGACATAATTTGTGATAACAGTCAAAGACGAAATATGGAATCGCACCTCAAACAGAAGTGAAGATCATGGTGCTTTTAGCTTTTTCGAAGTGGGATATCATAAAAGCTTAAGAAAGCTTTTTTACCCTACCAAAATCCCAAATGAAGTCAAACATACGAGTTGGCACATCTCTAACTCAAGTGCAATACGAAGATGCCACAAGCTACTCAAAATTTGTGAAAGAGATGGAGTTATCTTGCCATGTATAAGAATTCTTATCGACAATGACATTCAAACAGCCGATCTTATTTCTCTTCATGTTTTATATATGAATACCTAGTTTGGTATGTATTCCTTGTTACTCTCCTAATAGAGTTTCATATTTTGTGCTTGAAGTCTCATCTCTCTTAGCATCCCTGCGGCGAGCGACTTTTCACAAACCCCCACTCATATTAGTGTGACATTTGGTGAACCAGCGTGAAAGCGTCGCTTCTGATTATCGAGATGGGAGACTCTCATTATGATGCAAAATCAATAGATATAGTTATCTATGCTGTAACAACAACAATTACATAAGCAATAATTGGATCAACAATGAATGTTGCATCAATAATGAGAGCATATGCATGGTGCAACCAAAGCGATCCATGCTGTGGTTAGTGAGCGCAATTAGAATGTTTCAGTCTATCTTACAGCCTTTGAAAGCCAGATGCACTTCTTTAGAGTTCCTACCAAACTGGATCAACTATTTCCTACAGCTTGTCACACCTGCTTTACGGGTTAGAGTGATTGATTTTTTTGTGCAAGACTCAAACTGGAATGTTTTCAAGAAGACGCTCAAAGACAAATATTTTCTAGAAGATTATGATATTGCTAGGTGGAAGACAGTCAGAGAGTGGATCTATCAGCCAACAAAGGACTTGGTGCTTCCAAGTTGTTGCAGGAGTTTGAAGAGCAATACAACCAGTTGGATGCACTTGAGCAAAGAGCACTTTCTCCGAGTTTAAGGCTGATAGACCGTATGCAGCCTATTGAGTTGAAGAGGGATTGGAAAGATGCTATTGATGCAGTTTCCACATTGACAAAGAGGCAAAGATGGAAGGCTCACTTGCAGAATGGCATGCAAACACCTCTAGCGATGTCTTCTCCTACCTCAACTTCTCCTACTTCTCCTATTGCTCCTTCCACTTCTTCTCCTATTTCTCATCCTGTGCGCCTATGCCTACTTCTATGCATATGCCTATTCCTACTGCAGTTGTCAAACCATGTGCCAAACTAACCATCAAAGACATGGTGGAGGAAATTTCAAAGAACTTGAAATATCCTCAAATTAAGATGACCGATAGAGAACAACATCCACTTAACCCAGCTCTAATATCTACCCCTACTCCTATAAGTTCTTCCAAAAATGATCGTGTTTGTCGTTGTATGTGGTGTGATAGTCCAGACCATGAGTGGAAGGACTGTCAAGACTTTGAAGAGGTGAAAGGGCTCAAGTTGGTGGTTTGGAAGGATAAGATGATATGTTTCGGAGATACAGAGCAACCGATTAAACCAAATTTTGGTAAATGAGGTATAAAGAAATTATTGGAGGAATCTCTTTTGCGCTCTTCTTATGTGATGTCAGAGGTGGCGAGAGAAGCTAATGCCTATGGTCTTCAATTGGAGTAGTTGCCGAAGGATAAATCTCCTTTATGGTCATATGTACTGCATGCAGAGAAGAAGGGAAAAGCTTCATCATCCAAACTTTCAGCCATAGAAGATACAATCAGAAAAGGGATTGGATGGAATGATTGTATCGATGTATTTTCTATCTATTCTTGCATTGCAAAATCTCAAGGATTTGAAGCGTTCATTGAAGAGAAGCGGAAAAGAGATAATAATCAGCCTAAGGGATCAAGGAGGGCGACTAGGAGGAGTGGTCCAGTTCTTCAGCCTTCTTCTCCGGTACCACTGGAGCAGAGTATGGCTGATGTACAGAAGCCAAAAGTGCAAGAAGATCAGAAGGCCCCAAAGACAAAGGATCCGAAGCCGAAAGAGCAACATGGATTCAAGCTGCTATCTAACATTGAGACAACCATAGACTTGAAAAAGGTACCTGAGGATCGGATTCTTAATTGCAAAATTGAATTTACTCTTGGAGAAGTCTTGCGGATTGCCAAAAGAGAATTTCATGATGTTATCATTGACAAGTATTCTTGAATACTAACAATCAAGAGTTGTCATATGTCTTATACATGTCCATTCTCTGGCAATGTATTGCAAAATTGCTAATTTCATGCTTCAAAAGAATTTGGGTGCTGAGGACTCTCAGCAAAAAGTATTATTTGCTAACATATTTCTGCAAAAAGAGTTGGATGTTGCTGTTTATACACAACAAAATTTGTGTTTACCAAGGTATTTTCAACAAGGGTTGAAATTTGTAGGTTGTAGCAATGAAGTCAGAGTTTAGACAAAATATAAGACAATTGACAAGAAGGTTAGACCAATTGCAGGACCGCTACCTTTGGACAGTGATGAGATGATTAGGAGAGATGCTTTGCAACCTCCTTTACGCGATCTTGTAGGTATCGGGCATAAGTTTTCAACTAAGACATTGAAAGAAATGAAGATTGGGACTGAAGATTTTCTGCTTCCTGAAGAGGTAAGATGTTTTGAAGAGATGTTATGTAGACATGGAAAAGCTTTTGCTTTCTTTCCACATGAGATTGGATGCATTGATCCTAGGGTTATTACGCTTATGGTTATTTTTACCATTCTGCATGTCCCTTGGAATCTATGGCTATTCCTGTGCCAAGCACTCACTTGCCCAATTTGGTGGAACTTTTGAATGAGCAGATTAGGATGGGGATTCTAGAGTGATCTTCACCTCCATATTCCAATAGATGGTTCACAGCTCCTAAGAAGAATGGGACACTCAGATTCATACAGGACTTACAACCAGTAAACAAGGTCACTATTCGGAATGTTGGTGCAAGATCTATTGTGGATGAGTTTACCAAAGCTTTTGCTGGATATGTGCTATCTATTCACTCGACAATCTTTATTCTAGATATGGTCAGTTCTAGCTTTCCCTTGAGAGCAAATATTTGACTATGATGAAGACAACTTTGGGCCTTGTGTGAATGTGTACGCTTCCGCAAGGAGCTATAATTCGGTTGCCCATATGATGAATGGGATGAACAAGGTTTTGTGATATTTTATTCCTGAGCTTACCATGCCTTTCATTGATGACTTACCTATCAAGTGTTGCTTAGAGAAAGAGATGGATGATTCTTTAGAGGATCATGGATGCAAGTTCTTTATCGCTTTACATATTAGAGATGTTGAGAGGATTCTTTGCAAGCTGGAGGAAGTGAATTTGACATTGTAAGGGTTGAAATCTATTTTTGGAGCCATGGAAGTTTTGATTGTTGGACACATGTGGATATTATGGCAGGAAGCCTTCTCCTGCGAAGGTTGATGCCATAAAGAAGATTGCAAAGACTTGCTTTTCTACTTTGGAGGTTTCTTGGAGCTTGTGTATTTTATCTTATTTGGATTCCTCATTTTGCTCATATTGTAGATGATCTCTACCAGCTCTTGAGGAAAGGGCAATATTTTTCTTGGGAGATAAAACATACTAAAGCTATTCAAAAAGTGAAGAAATTATTGAGATATGCTCCGACTCTTTGAAAGGCAGATTGTGAGTGTGGGAGACCTATTGTTTATACTATTGATACTAGTCCTATCGGCATTGGATGGGCTATTGGCCAAGATGATGGAGATGGGAATAGGTATGCTATTCGGTTTGGGGAAAATGTCCTAAATGAGTGGCAACGTTGTTACGCAAGCAGTGAACGAGAACTAGCCTCTCTCACAACCTGATAACAAGATGTAAAGGAGTGCCAGTTAAAGTATTTGACCTTGTCGAATGCACTACTCGACTTGGAAAATTTAAATACTCGACGAAACTCACAACCACACAAGACAACTCACAAAGAAAATATCCGAAATTTTGACAACAACCAAATAAATTTTATTCTCATACCTTGATAGCCTCGATCTAAAGCTTGGCACAACAAAGTCTAACTTCTTCCTTTTCCACAATAGCACGTCCAAAGATCTCTCGTATGCGACCCTCCTCTCAGATCTCTCACAAGATGACAAGAAGATACAAGGAAAGGGGGCCCCTAACTCTCCACTCTACGCTCCTTTTATAATTTTTTACATACTCCTTTACGTTGAAGAAGCGTTTGCTTTTCCAAGAAAGCCTTAGGCTTTTTACAAGGTGAAACGTTAACACGCTTAGGCACATTATTTTTTTAAACTTTGAAAGTTTAAGCTTTATAAAATAGCCTTTAAAGCTATTAAAGCTCCATGCTTTTCTTGACCGTTTGTTTTGGCTCGTGAAATGGTTCATGTCTTTGGAAACTGTTCTGCTCGTCCAGAGGCCGCATCTCTCTCTATCTCTCTCTCTCTGCGATCTTCCTACGATCGCTGCTTCTTGTTCACAAGGCTGAAGCCCGAGCTTCTTCAAGAACTGGTACTCAGGCTCCCCTCGAAATCGATTCCCATCTTTGTGTTGTCCGATCTCTCTCTTTCCAGGTTGCTGTACCGATCTTCGATGGAGAAATACTTTGCTCTGCACGCCTCAGGCGCAAAAGCGTTGAGCGGCATGTGGGAATGCGCCTGGAGCTCTGCGGACACAAGGGTCTAGTTGTTGGTGCCATGCTTCTTAACAGCACTAGCTAACAGGAGCTCCTCCCATGTTCCCCAGACATTACTAGAGCCCTGATCTTGCCCCTCTGTTCCATTCCTACCCTCTCCTTCAAAATTTGCTCCTTTCTGTGAGTTTTGTTTTTCGTGTTTGGCTGCGGGCCTGGAAGTTGAGCTTCCATGAAGGAGATGCTGATGCCCTGGTCTGCCTCAGCCATAGCCCTTCCTGCTCAATCGACTTGCAGGGAACTCCCTCAGGGGTACTCGCATTCCAAATTCCATTCTCTGTAACAAAGAGAAGCCAGGGCGCACTTGTATCCCTTTTCCTTGACTGTCAGCTTCAGATGGTGAGACGAGAGATACGGATGTTAATTTATCCCCTTGCTCCAGCTTCATCAACTTTACCCCCTTTGCCCTCCGCCGAAATCGAACAGGAATCTGGCTGACTTTCATTCTATTGAGCATGCCACCATGGCTGCCGAGTATGACTTCCTCCTCAACTTCAGCATCCTCTGATAGGGTAGATCCAACAATGAAAACTGATGCGAGTTTATCGCCTCCCTAAATAAATTTGCACCCAACTAGGCCCTTCCTGCGCACAGATCTGGCCATGCTAGCTTCCTCTTGCGCCCCTTCGCTTGCTTGCAGTAATGGATCTCCTCAAGGCACATAAAGGAGGACAAGAGGGGATGGGAGATGGATCTTCTTCTTAATCTTTGCAAAACAGGGCCAGGGCAGCACCCACATACACACACAGACAGAATGAATGGTTGATTTATTAATCTCTCTCCATCGCCATCTACATCTACATGTAAAGTGGCAGAAGAACAGGAAGGCGAACAAATTCCGTTGACAAACTAGTCGCAGAGGCTCCCCACCAGACTCCAAAAAAATCAGAACCTAGAAGCTTGTAGGATATGAGATCTAGACAAGTTCAAGTCCTTGCAATCAGAGTTTTCCAAGCCCTGTATACTTCCCAAAATTCATGCAATCTATGCTTAACCCAATGTCCACCATTCCAAGGATTCAGTTGTCTGATAGATGCCATAGAAGTAACCAGGCTTCTGCTCAGTTTATTATTACCCCTTCAAAAAGTTTGATTTAGTAAATTCTTTGACAGCAATCTTTTGACTATTGCTACTATGTTTTGAAACCTGTGATTGATATCCTACCCCAAAAGTAGATTCTTCTATTATTGAGTTCCCAACAATGCCTCTCCATTCCACATACATAAACACATATTCTTAGCCTATAAACATCAGAGCATCTGAGATATGCATCCAATTCTGGCAATTCAGTCCTCGGCTGCATTAGAAAACAGTGTCCCAAATATCACAACTCCACTTTCTAGCAAAAGGACTGAATATGAGGATATGCTCAAGCATCACCACTTAGAGTTCTTCGCATCATATCCCAAGCATCTATCATGTTACTAGAAGGTAACTTCCTCATAGTAGCTTCCACACACTTTCATACTTGGCCATGAGCAATGGAACACTCCCCATCAGGCACCCAACTGTGAATTCTCCAGCACCTTTGGTTAATTAAATTAGGTAGCTCTGTTCTGTAAATCCCATCAACAAGAGATTGATTGAACTTAGGCTTTGAATCGCCCTTCAAAGTAACATACCAATTCTCTAGAGTTATCCTAGTGAGCCGGTCCCTTTGAATCTCTGAGAGGGTAATGGTTTTTCCCGTTTCCAAAATTCCTGTTTAAACCTGAGCAACTGTATCCTTCTGAATGCTAGGAGCGAAACCATTATTGGAATTTTATTTTCATGCAATGTGCCCTAGCAGAAATATGATTTGGAAGGAACTTCGTGCTCAACCATACATGATTTCATAAAATAATGCAATTGATCTATGATATGCAATTAATCAATCCATGCTACACACAAAAATAATGTATGCATTGAAGAATCGTGCCTAGCCTATCTAAATGTGATCGTGCGTCATGCAAAATGCAAACAAAATTCCTTATTAATTTAAAATTCCTTATCCTCACCTCTCAACTCTCATAGGAAGATATGATATACTCCGCTCCACCCGCCCATAATCTCACATCACTCTAGAAAATGGTGGCCCTTAAGATGTTGACCAAATATAAACAACCCTTCTCACAATTGATGGCGTCCTTCACGACTCTCGAACTCTCCCAACCACCTTACCCTCTCAACCAGAGGTTCCTAACTTTGTGATGAACATGCCAAATGGTGCGTGCAAGAAAGGTGCGTGCTCAATGACAGGTGCTCTCTCATGTGTGCGTGCATCTAAGATTTACTACATATAGTTGCAGCGGACCTCATGTCGTGCTAGTGCTCAATGATGGTACAAAATGTGCTTAATCCCAACCCATGGCATGGAAATATTTGATAAGGACAGGAGACGACCCTCGAGTGCAGTGCATCAGTAAGTGCAACGTGAAGTGCTTGTGAACCCTTAATCCCTATGATGTGCATGAGTCGCAATAAGAATACATACCTAGCTTCTCAAAGTTCGGTAGCTAATAACAAACTCCAACTTTATCCTGTTCAAAAAATACCAAACTCGACCAAGCCTATCAAGTTTCACACTCAACAATTCAAACAAAATGACAGAAACAAATCCTAAGCTAGACAAACACAATAAATCGAATTACAAAACAACAAAACAAACTGTCACACAACAACTAAATAGCAAAAAATCAAACCTAACTACAATTTGACTAGGGGATCTCAGTTTTCAGAAAAATGCTTGACAACGTAGGTATTCTCAGATTAAGAGGGAGCTCTTCGGAGTTGTTACGAATCTCAAGAATGACAGAGAGTACTTCATTGGTTCTGTTGTGGTGGTTTAGACTGATTGTTTGCCTCTTCTAGGTATGATAATGAGTTGTTATACTCCAGATATTGCCATGCTTAGGTGGATTGGGTACATGAAATCCATGAAACCTGAGTTCAAGCACATGGTAGGTAAAGACAACCTAGGAGCCGATATGCTTTCACGAGCGAGGTATGATGGTATGGATTTTTCTTACATTGATGATGTTGATGATGGGGCTGATCTCTTAGCTATGCATGTTGATCATAATTTTCATGTGTCTTCTTTGGAAAGCTTTAATGAGTCTTTGTATACAAGAGAGTATTTACAGATTGGTCGTTATTTGAGTACCATATCTAGATAGGATGGATGGTTTGATGCGGACTTCAAGAAGATCAGGAGAAAATCTTATGGGTTCTTTTTGAGAAGTGGGCTACTTTGGAAGCATCCATGAAAACGAGGAGGATAGCCATTGAGAGTTGTTTGTGATAGATCTTCACATGTGTGGATCATGAAAGAATTTCATGAAAGTCTTTGGGTTGGGCATCTAGCTGTTTGGGCAACTTATGAGAAGATCAAAGAGTGCTATTGGTGGGGAGGCATGTACAAAGATATCTCACAGTTTGTTGAGACATGCCCTGATTGTCAGTTATTCTCTTCAGTGAGGCATAGAGATGAGCTTCATCCTACGTACCCGCTATGGTTTATGGCACATGCGCTACATTGTTTTGGCACGAGAAGATCTCACAAATCAAGTGGAAGGAAGAGCATTACGGACGATGTCTACTTCAATGGTTTGCAAGTTTCTGTTGAAAGATGTCATTTGCAGGTATGGATGTATTGGAAAAGTTACTGCATATATAGGTGAGTTGGATGCTGATGAGGCTAGGGAGTTTTTCTCTCACCTTATGGGATGATTGCACTACTCATAATGTGACTATAGGTTATGTGCCACTTTAGTTGATGCATGGGAAGAAGTCTGTCATGCCTACAAGGACTTGAACACTTACTTGGAGTGCTTTGCTGTGGCAGCAAGAAGAGATGACTAGAGAAGATCTTTTGGTTCCTTTTATTCGTTAATTGGAGAGAAGGCCTGAAGATATTGAGAGAGCAATTTAAAATCTCAAAGAGGCCAGGATTTGTCAAGAATCATGTGATGGGGGGATGTGCTTGAGCTAGTGTGCCAAACACACACTGTATATACAAGAGGAAGCTCACTCAAGAACACAAGAAGAGAGATGGAGTACAATGTACACAAAGTATAGATAAGATACAACATAAAGGAAAGTGGCATTCTAAGTCAAATAGTGCATAACCGACTACACTAATTGACTGTCATTATATCTTTGCTAGCTGTAGGTAGGTGTAACAAACTAAATATAATAAGTGATAAGTTAGTGGCCATGTGAGTATCATAATGACCACCAACGTGCTAAGTGTAGACGTGCGGACTCATCTAGCTAGGCGGTCCATCATCAATATCTGCACCTGTTGAGCTTGCCATCTCAATACTCCCCCTCAAGCTCAATTCTATCTCTGCAACTCCAAGTAAGCTTTGAAACTTTCAAAGCTTCTCTGCACCCAATGCCTTTGTGAAAATGTCAGCTATCTGATCTTGTGTGCTGACATATACCAAGTCAATATCTCCTGCAAGTACCTTCTCTCTCACAAAGTGGTAGTGTACCTCAATGTGTTTTGTCCTAGCATGGAACATGAGATTCCTAGCTAGCTGTATACTGCTCATGTTGTCACAATGAATGACAACTGGACCATCTCCCTCCACATCCAAATCACCTAATAACTTTTCTAGCCATACTACCTCACATGCTGGCATAGCAGCACCTCTATACTCAGCCTCTGTACTTAATAAAGCAATTGTAGGTTGCTTTTTGCTGCTCCATGTAACTGCTGCACTACCAATGGAAAACATGAATCCACTCATAGATCTTCTATCTGACATGCCACCAACCCAATCTGCATCTGTGTATCCAAAGACTTGTACATCCTTACTTGCCTCATAAAAAATTCCATAATGTAAAGTAGACTTCACATACCTCAATATACGTCTAACTGCATCCAAATGAGGCTTTCTAGGCATCTACATAAACTGACTGACAAGGCCAACAGCATAGCTCAAGTCTGGCCTTGTGATAGTCATGCAAATTAAACTCCCTACTATCCTCCTGAATATAGTAGGGTCTTCTATCTCATCCCCAACGTCAGCACTCAACTTTACATTTTGCTCCAATTGTATTGAAAGAGGCTTACATGTTGTCATACCATACTTGGATAACATATCCAAGCCATACTTCCTTTGGGATAGCCATATACCATCATCACATCTGATCACCTCAATACCAAGAAAGTATCTCAGCTCACCTAAATCTTTCATCTCAAACTTCTTCTTCAAGAAGTCCTTAACTTTAGCAATCCCATTGTCACTATCACCTGTAATAATCAAGTCATCCACATAGATGACTATGATGACCAAACCTGCATCTCCCTTTCTCACATAAAGTGAGTGATCAACATCGGAAATACAAAATCCAATATTTACAAGATACTCTCTAATCTTTTCAGACCATGATCTAGGTGCTTACTTCAGCCCATAGAGCACCTTCTTTAACCTGCACACATATGTGGGATGCTCTATATCCTCATAACCTGCTGGCTGCTCCATATACACTTCTTCTTGCAATTCACCATGCAAGAAGGCATTCTTAACATCCATTTGCTGCAAACTCCAACCTTTGGCTCCTACCAAGGCAATCACACACCTAACAGTTGCCATCCTAGTAACTAGACTAAATGTCTCTTCATAATCTATGCCATATTGTTGAGCATAGCCTTTTGCAACAAACCTAGCATTATACCTGCTAACTAAAGTGTCTACATTATTCTTGACTTTATAAACCCACTTACAACCAATAGCTTTCTTACCCTTAGGTAAGGCTACCAAATCCCAAGTCTTATTGGCTTCTAATACAACCATCTCCTCATCCATTGCTGCATCCCAATGAGCATGACCAATAGCATCCTCAAAACAAGTGGGCTCAACATACTTAACTAGTTTCACCATATAAGCATAATGGTGAGCTACATAACCTTCAAAACCAAATCTTTTAAGAGATTATCTGACCCTGCTAGATCTGCGTACCACCGGATCACTCAATGGAGCCTTTACATTACTATGAGCTCTCTGTACACCAGGTGTCCTGACTGAAGGAATGCCAAGCTCATCATCCAAACTCTCTGAACCACTAAAGTCTCCATCAAATCCCAAATGACTGGTAGATGTATCATTACCATCCAACACTTTGTTCTTTTCTTTGTCCTTCCCTGCAACACTTATAGATCCACCTCAAGGTGTGGGGCTACTCCTTAGTCTCCTAGACCAAAGAGCTCACTGTAGGTGTAGTATTAGATGATGTTTCTGGTCCACTAAGACTCCATGATTCTTGTTTATCTTTCTGCACATAGCTGTCCTAATCATTATCATCATCCAAAACATCACCAGCAGGTGTATACCAACTTCCTATCTCATCAAAGATAACATCCCTGCTCACTTTGAACTCACTTGTGATAATAGCGATACTCTTTCTGCTTTAAAGAGTATCCAATAAAAACACATTTTTCTGCCTTTGGATCAAGCTTCTTCTATAGCTCATCTAGCACATGAACGTATGCAATACAACCAAATACCTTCAAGTGCGATACATCAGGCTTCTTGCTAGTAAAGCACTCTTCAGGAGTCATCCCATGAATTGCAGTTATGGGAGTTCTGTTCATAATGTAGACAGCAGTATGGACAGCCTCAAACCAAAAATATTTGGGCATATTCTTTTCAGCCATTAATGCCCATGCAACTTCTGCAATATGCTTGTTTTTTCTTTCTGCAACACCATTTTGCTGTGGGATATACTTGCAAGTAAATTGCCTCTTTATTCCATGAGTCCTCAAGAGGCCACTGAACTCATTAGAGAGGTACTCTCCCCCTCCATCTGATCTCAAGAACTTCACTTTTAAGCCTGTTTCTATTTGAATAGCTGCCTTAAAAGATTTGAAGTGCTCAAACACATCACTCTTTTCCTTCATGAACTATACCCATCGCTTCCTTGAATAGTCATCAATAAATCTGATAAAGTAGTTGCTGCCACTAAGAGATACATTTTTTGTAGGCCCCCAAACATTCGTATGTACTACATCAAGTATATTTCTGCTCAATTCTCTATCATGTGAGAAGGGCTATCTCGCTTGCTTACCAAACTGGCATGCTTCACAGATTTTATGCAATTCTGCAACTCTAAAAGAAGGCAAACCTGTAACTAATCCTCTGGACTACATTAATTTCAGCCTTTGCACATTTGCATGTCCAATACGTTTATGCCATATTTCAATATCTGCAACTACTCCTTTTCCTTTAGCATACATAGCAGCATCCATTATAGGAATTCCAACATCTAAAGTGAACATTCGGCCAACTCTATTTGCTTTTGCGACCAACCTGCACTTATCATTAAAGTCTTCTACAAAACAACCTTTTGCATTGAATTGGACCTGCAACCCTTGCTCTACCATTTGGCCAATAGACACTAGATTCTTAGTAATTGATGGCACATGTAATACATATGACATACTCTTTGTCTGGCCATCATACAAGGACAAGGGAACCTTTCCAATGTGTGAAATGGGGTGGCATGAATCATCACCTGTCTGCACATAACCTAGGTTTTGTAAATCCTACATCTCTCCAAACCATTCAACATGAGTGGTCATATGATTAGATGCACCTGAATCGACATACCATACATCATCATGTGTCCCCTTTCCCGTAACTGCATTCATCATATGCTACATAACAAACAGAAGCTCATTTGTTTCTTCATTCTATCATGAAGATGATGCATAGTTTCCTTGCTGCAATTTACCACTGCGAATATAATCCTTCTTAGCATAACAATTGACTGCAATATGTCCTATTTTGCCACAATAATGGGAAAAAATAGCAAAATTTTAAGAGCCTCTGTTCTACCATCCACCTCTTTCTCTAGAGCTCCCCCTGCTAGCCTCCAGAAACCTGCATTTCACCAAACTGTTGATTGAACCTGTTTTGTTGGTTATCGCCAGCACGTCCCATACCACGACCTCTCAAAGAGGATCTACCACGTCCCCTTCCTGAACTCGAGTAAAATGCTTAGACCTGTTCACCATTTCTTTTAGATGAATCACCTTGCATATTGATCTCTTTAGTAATCATGAGAGAGATCAGCTCATCAAAATCTAGAAACGGCTTTTGTATATATACTGAAGCAACAAATGATTTCCATGCATTCTCATTGTTAAGGCCACTTAGAAAGGATGAAACCAAATCATCATCATACAGCATTGCATCAATCACTGCTAAAGCATCTGCAATGCTCCTCACCTTCAACACATACTCTTTGATAGACATTTTCTCTTTCTTCAAGGCATTCAACTCTTGCTTGAGTTGAATCTTTCATGCCTTTGTATTTACTGAAAACATGATCTCAAAAATTGTCCAAGCTGCATGTGAAGTTTCTGCATTCATGATATGTCCCAGCATAGTACTGCAGATAGCCCATACATTACCTTTTTGTCTTTCGCATTCCACTATTTCCATGCTTTTAACTCATCTGTAGTCGGAGGGATACCCAGCTCTGGCTCCTTTTCTTCACCTAAAATAAACTCATAAAGGCCCTTTCCAATGAGGAAGTTCGTCACACGAAACTTCCATGAAGGGTAGTTGTTCTTGTCGAGCTTCTCAATAATGGGATTTCCATTATTCTCTGCCATTATCACAAACAAGGATACAACACAGCAAGCTAGTCTTCTACAATCTTTCACAACACGTGCACAACAATACACCAAGCAACCTTTTTCACTGATTACTCAATATTACATGTAATTTGCAACCTTTTTGCAGATAAACCTTATGTTTGATTCCTGCAAACACCTAAAAAATTATAGATGTGCAATCTGTAACCTATGCATCAACTTTCGGTCAATACAACCAAAATCACAGTGTACCCTAAAACTACTGTCTGTAATTTTGCGGCTCTAAAAAGGGGCTTGAGACGGCCTTAGACGCCCAAAATAACTGCGAGAAAGCCTTAAAGGGCCTATCTGCAGAATATACAGTGATCTGCTTGCACACCAAATCTCACAGCAATATGATATTTTTGCTCGACCTTGCTTCCGGTGCCTCCATAGGCACTATCCAAGAGAGAGAGAGTGGAAGAATGGGAGAGCTTCTTACCCGTTGCTTGCTTGCTCGAACCTTGCTTCTTCTCCTTCACTTCAGCCTTCAAAATCAACCTCTCTCAGTGACGCAGCTCTGATACCATATCAAGAATCGTGTGATGGGGAGGTGCGCTTGAACTACTGTGCCAAACACACACTGTATATACAAGAGGAAGCTCACTCAAGAACACAAGAAGAGAGATGGAGGTCAAAACGTTTTCTTGATAGTTTCTTCTTCTTCTTCCACACACTATACAATGTACACAAAGTATAGATAAGATACAACATAAAGGAAAGTGGCCTTCTAAGTCAAACAGTGCATAACCGGCTACACTAATCGACTGGTGTTATATCTTTGCCAGCTGTAGTTAGGTGTAACAAACTAAATATAATAAGTGATAAGTCAGTGGCCATGTTGGTATCATAATGACCACCAACGTGCTAAGTGTAGATGTACGGACTCATCTAGCCAGGCGATCCATCATCAATGTCCATACGTGTTGAGCTTGCCATCTCAACAGGATTTGCAACAAAGACCACTTTGATAACAAACACAGATTGAGACCTAAAAGGATTAAGGAAGGGGATTGGGTGTTAGTCTATGATAGCAGTCTAGACAACCAGTATAGTGCTATCCGCAAGGTTTTCAATCAATGGTTTGGGCCCTATTTAGTGTAGCATGTCCATGACAATGCTACATATTCCTTGGCGGAGCTTGATGGTAAGGCTTTGTGGATTCCAATTGCAGGGAAGAGAATCAAACTATTCAAGGGAAGAGATGATGCATCCTATAAAGACGAAGAGTTGGTTGATGTGAGACCATCAAGTTTGGTGGTGATGAGGATGGATAGCTATGGCCCACATCCAAAGGATGTGCACATTTGGAGAGGGTGGATGTCGTGATGTTACGTGTCTACCACTGCAAATCTGAGGGTTGAGTTTTCCTCCAAGAATTTGAACACATTAGTCGACGTCATTAGGAATTAATTTTCCATTGTGTGTGTCTCTTTCTTTGCATTTGCATGACGCATGAGCACTTGTAGTTAGGGTAGGCACAATTTCTTCAATGCATTCATAATTTTTTTTGTAAACATCGCTCGATTGATTGCATAGCATGGATTCTAATTTGCAAATTGCATGAATGATTGGGCATGAAATTCTCTTCCAAAGCATATTCTTGATAGGGCACATTGCATAGAAAAACAGGTTCATATGAACGAATCTGTTTTGAAGACTCAATGACTAAAGGAAAAGGTGGTAATGTTGATCCTTCGCTTTGGACTTTCCTCACGTGACTTGCTCTTCAAGATGTTGCCAGTGTAGCATTATTGGGGGATGAAACACAAAAGCAGTTCCACTCTGTCCTTATACCACCTTTAAATGGCAAAAAAAGTGTTGAATTTTATACTTGTTCAAAGAAACAATTGCCTAGGCCAAGAAATTCTCCTACACTTATCAGGGAAAAGTGACAAAAGTGGTTTGGCTCGAGTTCTCACCCGCACTATGAAATTCATCATTCTTAGTGGTTTCATAGGCATGCGTTGGTCTTGTGATATACTTGGCAGTTGGTATGGCACTTTACACCTGGAAACAAGATGAGTTCTCTGGTTCGACCACTCATGGGTTCATTGATGCAATGTATTTTTGCATTGTTACTATGTGTACTATTGGTTATGGTGATATTATTCTAACTACACCTCTAGCCAAACTGTTTCTCTATGCCTTTGTATTTGGCATAGTCATCATGTTTATAGGAGTGGGAACACTATTTATGCATTTTATAGAGAGTCTAGGGTGGTTGGATTTCTTCTACTTGTCTTGGATGTCAGTCACAACAATAGGCTATGGAGATCATGCCTTCAAAACCTCATCAAGATGATTGTTTGCAGTAGTATGGTTCCTAGTAAGCACAACGATTGTTGCAAGGTCCTTCCCTTATCTTGTAAATGCACGAATTGAAAAACTCCATCAACAAATTTGGAGATGACAATGGTGGCATGATGACGTAATCTGTAATGTCGGTCAAAGACAAAATATGGATTCGCGCCTCAAACAGAAGTGAAGAACACAGTGCTTTTAGCTTTTTTAAAGTGGGATATCATAAAAGCTTAAGAAAGCTAGAATCCGGACTAGAGGAATACATGCATTAATTTTAGCCACAAGCTTTCAGGTTGGCGACGCTGATTATAAAAGGAGAAGATGAATGAAGGAGAGTAGTTGTGATGAGACGAAGAAGGAGATGAAGTTGAAGATGAGGACAAGGCCAGGATGAGCTTGACAATAGCAAGAAGCGATGGAAGGGGGCGATAGAAGAAGAAAACAAAGATGACGGTGCCAAAGACAAAGTCAACGACACTGCAAAAGATGAAGTCAAAATGAGGCAACGTCGAAGGAAGGTAAAGGAGATACTGAGGCTGCAATGAAGCTGAAGGATGAGAAGCTGAAGAAAGTGGCAACTCAGACACTAGTGCGACCGAGGGAGAGAAAAACAAAGTGACAAGGATGAGGGACCGACCTGCAATTGAAGAGGAAGAGATGAACGAGCAATTGAGGGTGGCGATCTGATCATTATGCCTTGGAGGACGTTGCCACCTTTCTCGATGAGCTTCTCTGCTTGATTGTATTCATTATCACCTCTATAACTTCTATAAGCATGAGACCTTCCTACCTTCTTGCCAGTCTACATTCATAACAAAGGACTACAAGAGAAAGGCCCTATAGATGCGCACTGCACATGTGAAAAAGCGGGCACGTCCACGCATATGCTCCGGTTGGAGATTTCCACGCGTGCGCCTTGCATCTTTTGTTTTGGAGCCATCGTTGATGTTGTGGAATTTGGACTCCGTGGTTTGTGTTGGAAACTGCGAGGAAGACGAGAGACAAAAGGAAGAGAGGAGAGAAGAGAGATATGAGACACTGGAAGTGGAACCCCAGAAGTGTGTCAACTGAGCACACATGATAGGAATATATAGAGGGGACTTGGGGCGCTATATATATACAGACTATATATAGATAACACTATATATAGCTAACATGGGGAGCTATATATATATAGACTATATATAGCTAACAGTTTGTCCTTGCCTCTATGCAATCTCTGAACTCCCTCTAGGCTTGGAAAAATAGCCTCAAAATCTGTGTACTTCTCCCTCACGCAAGAATACCCCTTTACAGGATGTGGGTTTTAAAAACCCGGGGAAAGGCACAAAGGAAAGGACTGCTGCCTGCTGCCATGCCGTGCCGCCGCTACCTGTTGCCATCCTGCCACACAGCTGCCTACTACTGTGCTACCGCTGTCTACCTGCCGCCATCAACGACATAATCTCCCCCCCTCTCAGCATCAAATTCCTCTACTTCAATCATTACCCCTCCCCCTCCATGTCATCTTGTCCAGAAGCATAAGCTTCTTGGAATCTTCCTTAGAAGCTTCTAAGGATAAGGCTTCCATAAGCGTGTTTTAATCACAAGATAGATATGCCACTCCTTGGATTAAGGTTGGCAGGTTCTAGTGCAAGCCTATTGTGCAAGAGGATGAGTAGACATCCAGCTACATCACCCTTCTTGGGTTGATTTGCCAAGATAAGGTAACTATGAATTGGTTAGCAAGCAATTGACAAATCAAGTTAGAGTGACATGGTCGCCAGGATTTACTGTCTTAATTTAAGAAACCTAAGGTGTTGGTTAATTTGGGTTAACAGGGTATAACCCTAACCTAAGGATACAAGGGTACACAAACAACGAAACCCTTGGGGATCTTGCCAAGTTGCAATGGATCCCAGATCAAATGCTGGATGCACTCAGAGAAGAAGGATTCACTCCTTAGCAGTTGGTCAAATAAACGACCACTGGACTGTTTGTGCTTGTATAAGTTAGGAGCATTGTTTGTATTGCTTGCTCAATGAACTAAGTATGGAAAGATAATTAATGGTTTAGGTTGAAGGCCTAGAGGGAGAGGCAGCATTAGTTACCCCCAACTGTCTGCTTGACCTTGACCAAGGGGGTTGTTAGCCATGCCGAGAATGTGGACCGAACCCGCCGTGAGAGGTCTCTCCATTGGGTACTACTTGGAGCAGGAGGACGCTTCGATGCCAAAGGGGGCTCTGGCCGTAAATCCCTTGCCTTCCGAGTCCTGCAGAAGAGGCCAACGTAACTCAGGATTGGATCTCGAGGCCCACATACTAGTCTACGGGCGAAAACTTGGATTAGTAATCCCTGTGGATTGTTGGATTGCCTTCAGGCGGATTATGGATTAGCCTACGGGCTGGATTATATGATGTTTTCCAAAGATAAATAAGATCAATTGTTGTAAAGGAACTTGTTTGACATTATTTTTCTATGTCAGTGCTAATTTACGTGAAGGAACCAGTCATTAAAAGGCTAATTAAGGAAGGTGTTTTTATACGTGTCTAACTAAATGTGGTAGGTAATTAGACAACTAAAGCAACCCCAAGGAAAGTGCGGTGGATGTGGAAATGGGTCCGTCCTATGGATGGGTGGTCCCGATTGGCCGAGAACTTTTCTCAAACGAAATCGACAACAGGAAACTTTTCTCGAAGGAAATGAACAACAAGGAACGTTGACTTACACTACAAGATATAGACCTTATAGCGACGTTTAAAGCGACGAAAATACAAACAACAAAATTTGCCCCCGTCATCGCAAAAAGCATCGTTATTGACGACGCCATAGAATCGTCGCTATATGCGTCACAAATGCGGCGCATATAGCGATGCATATAGCGACGATTGCAGAGTATTTGCGACGCTCATAGCGACGACAATAACGACGCGTGCAGTAAATTTGAGACGCAAATAGCGACGGTAACAGAGAAAAAAAAAATTTGTGGCAGGGCAGCAAGCTACCCTGCCACATATAGCATTGTGTGCTATATGAGAGCCATACAAAATAGTTTGTGCACTGCTGCATACAAAGCGTTTGCAAACAAAAAGAATGTATACTGAAATCATAAAACTGATACATGAAATAAATACATGATATCGCATAAAATGCGATTGGTACAATCATGAAACAATATCACTAATACATAGAAAATGTCTACATAGATCGGGCGACTAAAAACTAAAGGTATGTGAGCTCTAAGGATCCAAAGGCGAGCTACAAATCCTCGTCTCCCAAAAGCTCTTCCCGCTGCAAAGGAGCATCAAACGGATTCTGCAGAAAAAGAAACAACATATCAATCCACCATATAATAATGCATTCAAATATCTCATGGTAACTACGGACAAGAAAGATGAGTGACTTACAGGGCCGCCGCGTCTATACAATTGGTCCATCAATGCCCTGAGACCGTGCCTCTCTGCATATCGAGTCTCAAGGTCTTGCGGATCGCGATTTGTAATGGAGTGCTGCAAAGAAAACAAAATGCTAACTGTTAGAAACATGATTGTCAGTACAAAGAATATCTCAAAAAAACAAATAAGCAAAACAAAGAGAAACTTACAAAGTCCTCCAAATATGTCCTGTGGCCGCCACTCCCAAGATGATGTACCGATCCGGCCTCGATTCGTGCCCTCGCCGCCTCCCGCTGCTGACTCCAACGTCCTGGCGAATTTGTAGCCTCCTCCCTCAGTCGGCGCCAGTCGTCTGTATCTAACCACTCGGGCTTTGGAGCCCCACTCTTGATTGCCTTGCGTGCGTCGGATCGTCTATGTGACATGTATGCACGCATGCAATCCATCATCCAGCCCATAGAGAATCTATCCACTACGGCTGGCACTGGGAACTCCTCATGCAAGGATGCTACTATGTAGTCCTGCTCCCCTCTGGTATGTTCCTCCAATGATCCAGGACGTTGTGCCCTCTCCCATCTCCGTCCACGCTCCTGGGCATATCCAGGAGACCCCTGTACATCCGGTGTACCGACGGGGGTACCCTCTCCCGGAGTGCCACTCAAAGGGGGTGCCACCAAAAGACGTGCTATCTGCTGACGGCTGCGCAAAAGCCGGAGTAACTGGAGTGGACGTCCCCACAGGTGTGACAAATCCTGGAGGTGACGCAGCTCCAGCTGAACGACGAGACGGAGACACCGCGTCCGTGTCTCCATAGCAGCATCCCCCTGATCCTCCTGCAGTCGCAGTCCCTCCCTCTGGCCCAAGTCACGAGCATCGAGATCGTCTGCTCGAAGCTGAAGCATTTGATCGTGCTGAAGCTGATCTAGCTGAAGCTGATCTAGTAGAGCGCCCTGACGAAGAACGAGACAGCTCCTGATTTGCCATCTCTCTGAATCTCGCGAGCTGATCTGGAGACATGCGTGCCATCATGTCTTGAAACTCCTCATCGCTCATCCCTCGACTCATCCTGAAAATGTCGATACCTGCACAGATAAAAAATGATGTTAGAATAATCAATTTAAACTGTACAAAGCACATTAATATAAATCATTTTTGAAAAATCCCTCTTAAAATGCATATCTTATCTACCTTTATGGAAGATCTAAACAACGAATTGAGTAATACAATTCTCCAAGAATGAAGTATTCTATGGTCCCATGTTAATCTCCTGACACAACTCTGCATACACTGGAAGGTCGATAGACATGTCACCACAAAAGAACGAGTCTGCCTCGTTCTCAAAAAATTCTACGACTTCTGTATTTCCATCATTGTTAGCTGATGCGGGCTCCAAGCTTGCGGTGGCCTCCACCCCTTGTAATTTCGATCCCTCTATTTGCATATTTTCTTCATCTATGCCTGGAACATCGCTTTGATCGTATACTCTCGCACCTCGAGGAGTTGAAGGTATAACATACCACCATCAAGGTTGTCGGGGGTTTGGATAGAAGATTACCTGTTCACAAACACTTACAAAGCGACTTCAAACCATTGTGACATAAACCATGTCGTATTACAATTAGCAAGCAAATGACTATTTGTACCTGTTCACAATGGGCCGGCAACACAAAGGTGTCGCGCAAATCCATCCATTTTTTTTCGGAATCTATTTCGAGAAATCCAGATGGACCTCGTCGAACTGTTGCTCCAGCTCCTCCAAGTACCACTTTGAACCACTGCACATCGAATATTATCATGGAGAAGCTACAGTAATCCACCGTAATAATACTTTGCAAGTTCCCAAAATACTCCATCTCATCCACAAACGTGTTCAGATCTGTTGCTCGTCGCCAGCTCTCTTGCTCAAACCTTGCCATGACACCACAGTCCATTGTGGAGCGCATTTGATCAATATGCTCCACCCGAAAATGCCGTCTGCGCGACCACGCTACACTATATATTTTGTACTGCACATTGAAACACTCAAATTAGATGTAGCAAGCAAATTTAGATACGACACATTCTAAACCCCTCATTACCTTTGGACTACATCCCCTCGAGAACTCCCACTCCTCCATTGAGACCTCTATCCCTTCGCTGGATGCTGCGGTCAAGGCTCCATGCAACCATCGTGTTGACATAAACCGCGGCATCTCCTCTATGCCTTCGGGATATCGAATCGGTCGGTGACGCGTATTGCGTCGAAATTCAGCTCGCGCTTCCTCTCAATCTTGCCTTGCAATCTGGTATTTGGCGAGCCACGTCTCCATGGAGGCATGATGCAACATATAAAAGCGATTCACCTTCTCTTCCATTGAGGCATCCATTCTTTTTTCTACCCCATTTCCAACCACCACATCTCTAGTCAGCCTATCATCGTCCTTCAGCGTCCATAGCATTTCATTGTCTGGTTCCACCGTTGGTAGCCATTGTGAGATATGCACTAACGCCTCTGACACCAACCAACCTTCCGCCATGCTACCTTCCGGACGAGCTCGTTGTTGCACAAAGCCTTTCAGGGTTTTCATGAAGCGCTCCAAGAAGAACATCCATCTCGTATGGACAGGTCCAGCAATCTCCACTTCGTCCACAAGATGCACAAGAAGGTGAACTTGTATCGTGAGCATGCTAGTGGGCAGGTATTTCTCAAAGAGACAGACCGTCTCAACTGCTCCCCGCCTTGCGGATTCAATAGAGGACGTCTTAATCTCTTTCTGTGAGATCCATTGCACCAAAGTCGACAACTTGTAAATGGCCCTGCGAATTTCTGGAGTTAGGCATCCCGCGATCGCGATCGGTAGGACAAACTGCCACAAATGAGAAAGCATTAAGAATAATGGTCACTTTTCAAATTTCAAAATATCCACGCTAATTAAAATCCATTCTGTTTGCAAACCTGACATATCTTATGTCAATCATGGGATTTTAGCCCAGACATTTGGTCATCTTTAGAAAATGCGGACCTGAGAGAATGCATCATACCCGTCAGACTGCGGATAGACTTGATTACTTGCTTCACAATGTGCTCTTCTTTGGTAGACAAAACCCAAGGAGCGCGAGGAAGCTGCACTCCCCCTTCAGCACTCGACTGCGGCCAAAGCGCCTCCATCTTACCTACCTCCTTTAAATCCATTCGTGACCCTATAGTGTCTCTCTTTCTTGTGATGTGGTCCCATAGCAAGTTGCCCACATTTTTGAAAATATGCATGGGTTGACCTGTAAGTGGGTCCAATATGGCAACTCGTAGAAAACTGAGAACCGTCGCATTCCATTTGGATGTGATTCGGGGTTTACCATTTTCAGCTCGTACCAGCTTGCAGCGTTCATACGTGCTGGAGGTCGTCCAAGAAAACCTTCCTTGAGTTCATGATCCTCCGGTAAGAAAGCGGCGTGTCCTTGATATACCATCTTCTTCATGGTTCGTGACCTTCGGGAGTCTAACTGTGGCCCACACAATGAATATGCATGATAACCTGAGGTAACGAGACCTGCAAGGCGATCCACGACCTAGTGAATACTTGATTGAATGAAATAAAATATAGATATTACCAGCGAGAACAAAGGTCTGCTCACCTGAGCACTCTCCCAATCCCGGAAAGTCATGCATCGTCCACATGAGAATGGCTCGAATGTTGGCTGACTGCCGACCATCGCGCCTGCTCATATCTTGCACCGTGACCCTCTCCTCCCACAAAATCTTAAGCTCATCGACTAATGGACGAAGATACACGTCCATATTTTTTACTTTGTAGCGGCCCGGGACGAGCAAGCTAAGGATGAGATGTCCTTTCTTCGTAGAAAGCCATGGAGGAATGTTGTAGTTGATAAGCACTATAGGCCACACACTGTAAGAAGTCGAGCGCAGACCGAATGGGTTCACACCATCCATGGCGAGACCGAGCCGAAGATTCCTTAGCTCTCGCGCAAAGCCTGGGAATGTAGAGTCAATGTGGCTCCATGCGCGCGAATCTACTGATATTCGTTGCACTCCATCCGTGGACCTATTCTGCACATGCCACGTTGTCAAGCTTGCCATGGCAGACGTGCGAAACATGTGGTTTATGCGGGGGATGAGCGGAAAGTGTCTGTGAACTTTTTGAGGGATGATCTGCCCTTGCAAGTCCTGTCGATACCTATGAGCACCACACTTTGGACATGTCTCCATAGTCTCGTATTCATCTCGAAACAATATGCAGTCGCTGATACATGCATGGATGTTATCGTAGTCCATGCCAAGCTTCCGTAAAACATGTTGTGCATCATCACGAGACTCAGGCACGGTGTTTGCAGGTGGCAATATATGATATTTCAATAACCTGAAAAAAATCATAAAACACCTTGAAAAAACACAAACGTTTGCAATAATACTGTTAAAAAAAAAAACAATGAAGTCTGTGTGCAAGGTACCTGAATAACTCAGTCACACTCGTATCGTTCCAACCGTATTTTGCTTGCATACTTAAGAGTGCAAGCAATGTCTTCAACCGAGATACTCGACACCCATCATATAATGGTATGGATGCTTCCTCTCTAAGCGGGTCAGATGTCTCAACATCCATGGGAATCAATGCATCGATCATTGCCTCCATCTCAGGCTCCAAGATTGTAGGCAAGTCGGGAAGGTTGTCTGTCTCCTCTGGCATTGACGGTATAGATGGGCCTTGCGAGTGGTCGATTGGCTCCTGCAATCCATCCATCGCACATCCACGAACTCTTCTAATTGGCCGCAAAGGGTGCACTCCCCCTTGGGTCGAGACATCACCCCCCTGGATACAAAATTTGCCAACAAGACCCAATCTTATTGTGTATGGTTTTCAATTAGCTTGAGAGTACAATGCATGAAAAATGCTAACTTCAAATTACCATTTGCTGAAAATCCGCAATCGCTTGATCAATGATCTCAGATTGAAACTCGCCAAATCGTCGTATGTGTTCTATAGACAATCGGCGTTTTCGTCTAATTGCCAACTTGCATTGAGAGCAAGGACATGGGACACGCTGATTAAGATACGTCTCGCAGTCTTGAACAATAAGACCTTCTTCGTTTGCCATCTTATCTACATTACAGCAAACGAGGCTTAAATGGATAGCTTTATGGAGATGTACGTCAAGTTGCAAGTTGACCATAAACCTTGCATTGTATATAGTAGTCGAGAGATTTTCCGATGTTATATCTCGGCCTTGTATCATGCTCAACGATTTGTTTGTCCCGGTAGATAATTATTTGTTATATCTCGGCTTTGAGTATAAGTAATCCATTTTAAAATTAATGCGCACCATCTATGAAATTTTATAACTATAGTAATAAAATTTATTTCAATCAATTCTATTCATAGTCTTATCTGAGAGAAATTATCCTATACTCAATTTAAGGGTTTCTTCTTCTATAACAATAATTTTGGGTTCATTTTGATGAAGTACGTGGCCCATGGCAAAGCACATTGCATACCATTATCAATAAGTCTATTATCTTAAATTTCCTTCCCCTCCCTCTCCCTCTCTTTCTCTCCCTCTCCCTCTCTTTCTCTCTTTCTCTCACCCTCACCCTCTCCCTCTCGTTCTCTTTCTCTCCCTCTCTCATTTCCTTCCCCTCCCTCTCCCTCTCCCTCTCCCTCTCCCTCTCCCTCTCTTTCTCTTTTTCTCCCTCTCCCTCTCTATCCTCTCTTTCTCTCTCATTTCCTAAACAAGCAAAAAAAAAGTGATTTAAACATCCTCCAAGCAAAAGGGAGAGGGAGAGATTGATTGCACTCTCCCTCTCTTTCCCTTTCTGTCCCTCTCTCATTTCCTTCCCCTTCCTCTCCCTCTCGCTCTCTTTCTCTCTCATTTCCTCTCCTAAACAAGCAAAAAATAAAGTGATTCAAAAATTAAACAAGCAAAAGGGAGAGGGAGAGAGAGAATGCACTCTCCCTCCTTCTCCCTCTCTTTCTCTTTCTCTCCCTCTCTTATTTTCTCCCCCTCCCTCTCCCTCTCCCTCTATTTCTCTTTCTCTTTTTCTTTCTCTTTCTTTCCCTCTCCCTCTCCCTCTCCCTCTCCCTCTCCCTCTCTTTCTCTCTTACTCTCTCGTTTCCTCTCCTAAACAAGTAAAAAAGAAAGTAATTTAAACATTAAACAAGCAAAAGGGAGAGAGAGAGAGAGAGAATGCACTCTCCCTCTCCCTCTCCCTCTCCCTCTCTTTCTCTCCCTCTCTCTCCCTCTCCCTCTCCCTCTCTTTCATTTCCTCTCCTAAACAAACAAAAGAGAACGATTTAAACCTTCAACAAGCAAAAGAAAGAGAGAGGGAGACTCACCAATGAGATATGGCGAGCGTGGGCGGCTTCTCTTTGCAACGAGGGCTCCTCCTCTCCTTCGCGAACAACGGCGGTGGCGGCGGCGGCGGCGGCAGCAAGTCTCTTCCTCTTCTTCTCTCACAAAGCCTTCGCTCTCTCCCTCGCTCTCGCTCTCAAAAGGCGAAGAAAAGAAAATGAAAACGGTGCTCTGGTTTCGGTCGCGCTTTTTTTCCCAATTCCTTGTAGTGTTAGAATCTAGGATACTAGAGTCCCGATTTATGCTGTTTTAGGGGAACAGAATGGGACTATGCCTTATGGGCAGAGAGCTCGAGCTTTGCATCCCTCTCGTTTTCCATTCTCCTTGAACCAAGTGCAGCATGAATCCGCTTCGACCCTGACGTTTCTGCGTAAAGTAGTTCGCATGGGGTTCGACGCTAGCTACTGTTCTAGAAATTTGACCACTAGGGAAAAACCCTGATTCAGGTCGGTCCTAAGTGGGAATGGTCGGAATGCTTCTGCTTCGTGGCAGACTCGGGAAGACCTAGATTGCAAATCCTGTGACATTCCATGGGAGTGCCGGGTGGCTCTTTCTAGACTCCCTTCCCGATGGGCTACTAAGACGTGTCCTACGAGTGAACAGGTGGACACATTACAGTTGGTATCAGAGCGAATCAATGAGGAACTAATGTTTACAAGAGAACTTAATAAGGAAAAGTAGAGCAAATGTTGCTGTTAAGATCATTTCCTTACTTACTTATCAATGCTGACTTGCAGAGTCATGAAGCATGGAAGAGATTCTTGGTGTTCTAGGTCATGTTTATGACCGCGATGCATGCCTCGGATTATCGACGGAGGATCGATATGATGAATATCCTAGACTGCATCTACAATCCTTCACCCCTATACGTGGAGCAGAGATGGATGGGTGATTCAGGAATCTATTACATAGGTGCCCACCGATTTGCATACCTTCGAACCAACCTAAAGAGAATCAAGTGGTTGGAGGACCTGAAGATCGTGAAGCTGTTCATCTTTGTTGAGGTTCACACAAACACAACCCTACATATCGGAGGTCGGAAGGTCAAGCAGAACACGTATGTATACAAGGAAGTGACGCGAATAATCCCTGCCGACAGAATCAAGGTGTTGGGACATTACGTGAAGAACGGGTACCAAAGGAAAAGATACCCTAATCTTCCAATGACCTATCGATTCCTGAAAATCCATGACCCCAATCCATACTATTACTCAGTTCCCGTAGTTGAATGTAACACAATCTTATTATCCTCGAATTAATATATCAGGTTGTTCCATCCCCCTAGGAAAAATTGTACTCGAAAGGGCTATGCCCATATGAAGGAAATAGACTTTTTATCAATGATTGTCTTGACCATGAGTATTGATAAAGAAGTTAAGTGATTAGGTCACTTGGCTAAAAGCTAAACCGGGCATGTAATGAAATGTGAGAAACGTTAGCAAGTTTTTAACGTAAGGAAAGTTGACTTTGGTCAGATTCAGGGTCATGAACCTAGGTATCCATGAGTGTTCACTTGGAATGGATTGGCTTAAACTCAATGATGCCCACATTTATTGTGGAAAGGGCCAAGTTTCCTTTCAAAACTCTGAAGGGGAATCGATCACAACTCAAGGAGAGGCTGGAAAGCCTAAAATTCAATTGGCCAAAGCATCTCGAATAATAAAGGGAGTTAGAAAGGGACTACCTGTCTACTTGATTGAGCTAAATAAGCTAGATCAGAATCAGGAGTCTAGTGAAGAACCTTCATGGCTAAAGGAGTACGCAGACGTATTTCCCAAAGAGCTGACTGAACTTTCGTCTCAAAGGGAAGTTGATCATGAAATCAAGCTAGTGCTAGGAGCTCTACCAATTGCAAAGAGGCCATATAGAATGTCCATCCCGGAAGCAATTGAGCTGAAGGAGCAACTCAAAGATCAGGGCTATATCCGTCTCAGCAGTTCGCCATGGGGAGCTCCAGTGCTGTTCCAGAAGAAGAAGGATGGAACACTTTGGTTATGTATTGATTACAGAGGGTTGAATCAATCAACCATTAAGAGCAAATATCCTATTCCAAGAATAGATGAACTTCTTGACCATCTTCAAGGTGCAAAGATCTTCTCCAAGATTGATCTCAGGTCTGGATACTATCAGATAAGGATCAAGGAAGAAGATATCCCAAAGACGGCATTCAGCACAAGATATGGACATTTTGAGTTCTTGGTCTCGTCATTCGGGCTGACGAATGCACCTGCCACCTTCAATAGGTTAATGCAGGATATCTTTAGGCCATTTCTTGACGACTTTCTACTCGTCTTCTTCGATGATACCTTAGTTTACTCCAAACAGGAAGAAGATCATGAACCCCAGCTTCACATTGTCCTTGAGACAATGAGGGCACACAAGCTTTATGCCAAGAAGAAGAAGTGTGCGTTCTTCAAATGACAGATTGAATATATGGGATTCATTGTTTTAGCTAAAGGAATTTCAGTAGACCCGACCAAGGTCAGAGACGTTTTGGAGTGGCCAATACCAACAATTGTCAAAGAAATACATAGTTTTCTTGGATTGATAGGATGGTACAGGGTCTTTATCAAAGACTATGCTTTGATGGCAGCGCCACACAGATCTACTGAAGAAGCAAACATCAATTGTATGGTCACCTGCTAAACAATCCAACTTTGATAAGCTAAAGCAAAGTTTGATATCAGCATATATCCTGAAACTTTCGAACCTTAGTAAGGAGTTTGAAGTGATAATTGATGCTAGCACACTTGCCTTAGGATGTGTGCTTATACAGGAAGGTCATCTTATAGCATAGTCTTTAAGGAAACTGAAGAGCCATGATAGGAATTATGCTACCCATGATCTGGAGCTGTTAGCTATCATCCATGCTCTCATGATTTGGAGACACTACCTGCTGTGGGTAACAAGTTTACCCTGGTGATGGATCATAAAAGCCTCAAGTGGATCTTTATCCAGAATGAACTCAACATGAGGCAACGTCGATGGATTGAAGTGCTAGAGGAGTATGCTTTTGAAATCAAATACTGGCCTGGAGAATGTAGTTGCCGATGGATTGAAGTGCTGGAGGAGTATGCTTTTGAAATCAAATACCGGCCTAGAAAGGAGAATGTAGTTGTCGATGCACTTAGTCGCAAGGCATTTCTAAATTCTCTAATCTTGCAAGATCCATCAACAGCTAGATCTCTAGCCACAAAGGTATCCATGCCAAATAACCCAATACTTGAGCTAGCTAGAGAAGAGGCATGCCATGATCCAACCTATCACAAGATGCTAAGGGAGATCCCTATCAAGAATCAAGACCCAAAGCTACAGGCTAAGTATCAAGAATTCTCTATCAATAATGGACTTGTCTACTATAGAACGAGACTATGTATACCGGCAAGCCAGTCACTCAAGCAAAATATACTTTGAGAAGCTCATGACTCCCCTTTCTCAGGACATTTTGGCTACGCCAAGACCCTCAATGCAGTTAGAAACTGTTATTACTAGGAAAGGCTTAAAGGTAACATCCTCAAATATGTCACTGAATGTTTGTCTTTTCAACGCATTAAGGCTGAACATGTCAAAATGCCAGGGAAGTTGCAACCACTTGACATTCCCCAAATGAAATGGGAATTCATCAGTATGGATTTTGTTGTTGGCCTACCCCAAGTTTAGGGAGGATACAACTCCATTATGGTTGTGGTTGATATGCTCACTAAGGTTGCACATCTTATTCCTGTTAAGACAAACTATAAAGCCTCAGACATCGCAAGGTTGTTTATCAAAGAGATATTCAAACTACATGGGTTACCCAGAAGAATCATTAGTGATCGTGACTCTCTCTTCACATCACACTTCTGGAAAGCAATCTTTGAAGCCATTGGGACTCAACTCTGTTTCAGTACAGCTTACCATCCCCAAAATGATGGACAAATGGAGCAAGTCAACCAAGTAATTGAGGATATGCTAAGAGCACACTACTGTCGCAAACCCAAAAAGTGGATTCAATACTTGCCACCGGTTGAGTTTTCCTACAATGCTTCTTATCACAACAAAGCATTCAGATGACCCCTTTTCAAGCATTGTATGGGCACGACTGTCGAAGTCCTTTAAACTTCTCGGACCCAACCCTAAGAGTTGAAGCTTCAAAGTGAATGCTGGAAGAAATGGATGACCAAATGAAGTCAATAAGAGAGAACATCCAAGCCGCCAAGGATAGACAGAAGGCTTATGCGGATTTGAAATGTCAAGATAGATCCTTCGCTGAAGGATGTCAAGATTGTGGGAGAGAAGGAAGGAGTCTCACTTGTAGCTTTCTTGCTTGCACAATGGGGGAATACACACAAAGGTGGAGACTGAAAATAGTTTTCCTCTTCTTAGTTGTGTAAGCCAAAAAGAACTCAAGTACATAGAAATAGAAGAACCCTATATATGGGTCTAAAACCAAACTCAACTAACTAAGGTGGCATACTAACTGAGCCACGAACTAGAGTAGATAAGGATAGCTGTCATCTAGCTATTATTCATGGGCGGTGTACCAACCGCATCTGCAAAAACTGACAAGTCGGTGATATAAATGCACAACGGTCACCCTGGCATATCATGAGTGGAGCTCGATATCTCAACACTCCCCCTCGAACTCAATCCCAATTCCTGCACACCAAGAAGGTCTTTGAACTTGCGCAGCTTCTCTGCACCCAATGCCTTCGTGAATATGTTAGCTACTTGATCCTCTATGCTGACATAAACTAGATCAATAAGACCTAGTAAAACCCTCTCTCGCACATAGTGATAATGCACCTCAATGTGCTTTGTTCTAGCATGATAGACTGGGTTATTTGCCAAGTGTATACTACTCATGTTGTCACAATAAATGACAATTGGCCCATCTGTAGGCTGCCTTTAAACCTATGCAACGAAAGCAATACCTAAACGTAGGGGGTTGGGATGTTTGAATGGTGTGATTTGCATGCTGATTGTTGCTGATTTTCTAATGCACATCATGACATAGAGTTTGTGGTATGTTAATTAAGAGGATAGTAGCACGAGTGTTGTCTCAGTGCTATCCTTATATCGCTGCAACGAGTTAGTAAATGCATTGGAAAGCCTCGTTGTGCACCACGTGTTTCTGATTTAAAATTATATTTGAGCACTTTAGGAGTATCCACTTTTGCATGTGCATATCAAGAATGGTGTCAGAATAAAAAACCTAGATGCATAGCACATGTTTTCAATGACAATGACACACGCTTGAGTGTGGAAAGGCATCCTAAGCCGTAGGATAGACGTTCGTTTCTTGGGGGATTATTTGGTAAGGACACATGGTATCTCTTAGATTACTTTCGAAGTAAAAGAGTGGAGTTTGTTTGTTTGTTTTCTATGTTAAGCAGCGCATCAAGGGGCCAATCCCTGTGATGTAGGAGAGCTGCAGTGGGGCCGCGGTGTTTCCACCAAGAGGTTGCCTCCCATGTATGTGATTATCGTGGTATTTATTGCCAATGTGTATGGGTTCTCCCTCTGTGGAGTTTATAGAAAGGGAAATGTTGGACTACAAAACTATAAAACTATAAACACATAGATTAGGCTTTATTCCTTGAGCAGCAGATACACGCTCTTGGCCCGTGAGGCCATGAGGGGGTGTTTGTCTATTATGAGCATGAGGTTCGGCTAGTGCCATAGCCAGTGCCGGTCCATTTGAGGTCCCATCATTCTACTATAAGAAAATATATCTTGTAACATCAACAAGATTTTATTTCATTCTTTTGATAACCAAAATAAAGTAAAGAGCAATTTTTCATGCAGCATCATAGTAGATATCTCCCACGGATTTGATAGAATTAACCATAATCTTCAACTTCTTCATAGAATCCTTTAATAGAACAATGAACATAAAAGAATACACCATCTTTGAATGAAAATCAATCACATAGTATTCATCTTCAACTTTATAGATTTCTCTCTCAATCTCTCATATACAATTACACTGTTTTTTGATAGAATTGACTATCTTTGGCTCTCTCTCTATCTCTCTATCAATAGTACATCATCTCCTCACTATAGTACTCTCATAATAACTCTCAATAATCCTTCTTAGGTCGTGGATGCACCTCCCAAGAGGTATGTTTGATGTGAAGAGGCACCAGAGCCACTACAGTGTCTCTTCACAGCTCACTACTGTCACTATCACTCAATCTTCTCTTCAGTCTTCAGCAGCTACTTCTTCAAAAATTTTTAGCTCTTTTGAACTTAGATTCATCATTTATAAAATTTAGAAAACTTTTCCAAAGTCACACATACATTCTACAGAACACTTACAGAAGGTCTACAGAATAGTACAGTACAGGACTAGAGCAGATACAGAACAGATACAGAGTAGAGACAGAGGCTCTACAGAAGGTTTATAGAGGGTTTTAGAAGGTAATCAGAACCTCATAACTTATACTAAAATCATTCCAAACTATCAAAAACTATTCAATAAGCTTCCAAAATATTTCAATCTTCATCAATCATCATCAATCTATGCTTCATACAGAAGAAAATCAGAACAAAACAGAAGCTATACAGAACCAATCAAAACCTCAATAGAACCTATCAGAACATCACAGAGCTTCATATCTCTATTAAGAATCATCATGAGCTTCCAAAAAACTTTCAAAAACTTCCATTATCAACCATACATCACTCTAAATCCATCAAAAATCAAACATTCAGTCCTTAAAAAACAACAAAAATCAATCAAAAATTCAGTATTTTTCCACTCAACATATCCCCACACTTAGAAAGGAAGCGTCCTCATGACCTAAGGAAAAGAATAATATAAGTTCACTAAAGAGCTCAATTTTAATCTTTTGTAGGATCTTCAACAATCTCTCCAAACCACGACCCCAACTTATTACCTATATTTCTAAAAAAAAACTACTAAACGAAAACTTTGTTATTCATTAACACATCTTATAAACAATAAAAAGTCATAACAAATTTGTAAATGATATAAGAGGTTTTTTATTCAGCTTTCCACCATAGGCGTTCCATCCATCATCGCCATCAATAGTTTGAAAAGAGCTCTCGAACAAATTATTCAACCAGCACGAACTCATATCATACAATTAATTACAACACACACACAAACACTAACACAACCATCTGATTGACACCTCCCAAAAGAGAGATATATATCATTAAGAATCATCAAAAATACATTGCAAAGGCATCAATGAAGGTGATCCCTTTTAAAGGCTTGGTGGTTTCGAAAATGATCCATGGAGAAGGACTCATCCACAAATGTTTTTGGAGGATTTTGAAAGAACTGAAGGTAGCATATCCTTTCTAGCAAAACAAGGTATCTGCTAGGTAGACATAGGGCATGAAAATATAGGACATATATGCTAGATACCAAGAAAAATGAGCTGTCAATCTCACTGAAGGATCTAGAGATTGTGAATATTAGTGAGTAAAATGGAGATAATTCTGGTATGCTTGACTAGTAGTAGTCCAGTCCCCTGGAGTTAATGGCCAGTTAATCTGTGGTCCTGTGAGAGAATCAGTCGAGCTCCATCGTCTTCTTCTCGGAATCTACTAATCAAATCCGTCATACTCACTAACCAACTGAGGGGGTTGAGAAATAGAAGTGGCAGGAGATGGAAGTGGACTGAGGGGGTTGAGAAATAGAAGTGGCAGGAGATGGAAGTGGAATAAGTAAAAGAGGATGAAGAGATGGGTAGGAAAAATCATAAAAGGAGGAATAAGATAAAGAAGGAGTGGTTGAAAATTTAAGTGAATTAGGAAAGGTGTCAATTGATAAGTAGGAAAAGTAGAAGGTATATTGATAGATGGAGAAGGGCATGGTGGAGAAGGGGAAAAAACTCGATCTTTGATGAAAGAACAATGAGTAAATATAAGAATTTGAGGAAAACCCTGAGGTTGGAAAAGAAGAGGTAAGATAACTACCAAATTGGTTTGATAAAGGGAAAGATAAGTATCATAGCGATGGGCCATTTGTTGATAGTACAATAGGCTAGGAACAAAGGGACCTAAGACAGATCGTCTCTGATAGGCATAAAAAAAGGATGAATCAAATGGATGGTTCTTGGAAAGATAAGCTAGGAGATCCACCCTCAATTGGTTTAGTGCTCTGCACATAAGTAGAAACTGTATTTTGACGTTGATTCAAGACCATAGAATCAATCATTGAATGCCATGAATTTTCAAGACAAGTAGCCACTTTTGAATAATAACACTGGAACATGTCTTCTATCCTCAACTTCAAATAGTTGGCGTACAAAACATCTTGCAAAACCACATCCCCCACATACCAGGCCAGATCTACATCATTTGAAATCAACAGATCACCTCGTAGAAACATGTAAGACAACAATATGGTATCCATCGTCATAGAATCTTCAAAAATCATACGGACCACTTCTGTCAGTAACTCAGAAGACCAAGACTTATTCCAACCATCCTCTGGAAGAGGGAGATCCATCATTGAAAGCTTCATATAGAAGGCCAACTTCTGCCAACTGATAGTGGACAAAGAAAGAATGGTCCGAAGGAACATACTCCTGAAGGTGCTTAAATGTAGACCATAACAAATCCATCATGGGCTGCAATCTTTTCACTTTATCTTGAAACAATGGACACAATGTGGCTTGTCTCTGGAGAACTGCCAAGTCCTGCTGAGAGATAGAAGGAATAATAGGAATATGGGGGCTTGGAGGAACAGACCGTGACTGTGCCAGTTGGTCTTGCAACTGCTTAATCTGGGAAGCTTGTGATTCCATTGTATTATGAGCAGTCTGTAAAGACAACAGTTTTGCATCTAAAAGAGTCTAAAACTCTCGAGCTTCTTTGGACATTCTCTCTTTCTCCTCTGAGACTCAAGTGACCTCTGACTGAGCTTCTGTTAACTGAATCTTCAAAGAAGATATTTCTTCTCTCTGGGTCTCAATCATTTGGGTCTGCTACTCCATCTAATTAAACAAATCTGCAAATGTGTCTTTAGCAGAGGCTAACTCTGAGGTTGCCTTATGCAACTGGTCTTTGGACTACATCAGTTCTTCATAGAAAGAAGCATACAGTTGTTGAACACAAGCTGTCACACTGAAAGTTCAATCGAACTCTGAATGTCATTACAAAGGAATGGAATAGCATCTCCTGACACTAAACTTTTCAGTGATGAAGGGACTGATATATGTGCACTGAATAAATTGTTACATGTGAGGTAGGCAGGGAGGTCACTGCCAGAAGTAGCAGGAATTGTGACTGAAGGAAGTACTGAGGAAGTTTTATCTGCCACATGCTTCAAGCGCTTCCGCTGAATGACCAATGGAGGAGGGAAATCAAGATCCTCTATGTCAATAGGTTCTGACTCTTTTGAAGGTGGAGGGGGAGGAACTGGATCAGATGAAGAAGGTGGTAGCACACCCTTCTTAAGGCCTGAGTATGTTAAGAAAGCATATAAGTAGGAAACATAAGTGACATTTGTGACATTCCCTCTGGTCACTTTGACAAAATGTTGGTCCATCTTTATAAGCAGGTAAGTACTCCAATCAATGGCTACCCCTTTTAACACCATCCCGGAAGCTGTGAAGAGTTCTTTGGACAAATAATGGGATGGTGTTTTGGCAGGCATAGACTTGTCTTGGAGAAACTGGCAGATTAACTTCCAAAGAGGATTAGTGATCATGGAAAAAGACACTCTTGAAGTGTTTATCACTTTCTTGACATCCAGAATCTCTTTGGTCTGCTTCTGTAACAGCTTAAAAATCTCATCATTGGAGAATAATTGTCTGGCTGTAACAAAGGGTTCTCCTTTATAGGGAAGAGACAAAGCCTTACCTAACCCTTCGGGTGTCAATACCATGGAAGCACCATGAACCAGGCCCAACTTCTTACTGTATGATGCCAGAAACTCATCACACAGGGATGGATCATCTGGAATCAATGGGAATGAAGCAGCCACGAAAGTTGCAAGTCTTGCTTTCGTTATAGGCTCAAAAGCCAGTAGGGAAGAATAATCCCTACTGATCAACGGGACATACTGGATAGGAGGAGGAGCGTGAGGCGCCATTCAGATGGAAAACACACACACCACGAACACATACAATCACAAAGAATGCCTACAAAACAACCAAAATAGCTATAAAAAAGAAATCAATCAAAAGAAGGGCACACACATACGTAACTAA
Source organism: Lygodium microphyllum (assembly GCF_053477565.2). NCBI lineage: Eukaryota > Viridiplantae > Streptophyta > Polypodiopsida > Schizaeales > Lygodiaceae > Lygodium > Lygodium microphyllum. Next base: position 133,395,658 of record NC_141142.1, read on the forward strand.
CTAATTTACCACCCCAAACAACCCACATCCTAGAAAAATTTCAGCATGACCTCTAAAACATATGCAATCGAAAACTGCATGCGATGCAAGAAGCAGGCACCCAAAACCCTATATCAGGCAAAAAAGAAAAGAAAAAAACTACAAACTGTACCCGTAATCCTATCACATAAGCAAACCATAATACCTTAAAAATCTAATCAGGACCTAACCATAACTTCGACCAACAATTTCAGCTAAGAGGACTTTACACGTCCATTCCATGAAGCGGGTGTATTAAAAAGGGGAAAAAAAGTGCAGTGAGGGGAAATTGTTTTAGTGAAGAGTTCATTTTAAGAAATTATTAACAATGGGTGACATTTTATTAAGTTATAAATCTTAATAAGAAAATGGCGGTTTCTTCTTTAAATTTAATTACAATTTATTAGGGTGAAGCAGTGCTTTAACGAAACTCGAACTGCGATTCCCAGATTGGGGTCTCTAAATGTAAATTCATTAATTAAAAATTAATGGTGATGTGGAGCACTTTTTTTTTCTAGTGCATGCTTTTTTGTGATGGTTGGTGGATTTTTAAGTTATTAGACACTATGTGTTTAGCGCGAGCGTGCATGGAAAAGTGTTTGAATATAGTTCATTTTAGCAATTGACCATGGTTAAGGGATAATGAAAATAAATAAAGCTAAAATAAATAAATACCTGGTAGAGGTGTGTATGCAAGAGACTGAAGGTGCAGTGAGTAGTCCCCAAATACAAGGAATCGAGTAAAAAAAAACAAACACTACTGACTAGAAAAAATAAAACACCTTAGTGTGTTTATTTTATTTTTATATTTTATTTTTATTATTTTTTAAATTTATTTATTTATTTTTTCTTTTTAAAAACAAATTGTATTCTAAATATGTTTGTATTGTGTATAGTATTTGGTTTTGGTTGTTTATTTTGTTATTTTTTTTCTTTTTTTAAAAAATGATTAAAATAGGATATAAGACACATGAATATGTTGTGAAGTGTAAGGGTGGAATTTCAGAAATCCAACAAGTATCAACAATGTGTTCTAATTCATCCATGATTTTCCAGCTGATTTTTGGAATTTAAAATGAATTTTCATGAGGTGAAGTATTAAATTTAGGGCTTTGACTTCAAATAATAATTTGGCAATTTATGGAAGCATTTTCAATTGAGAAATTATTGGCAAAAGGAGCAAGAGGATTTGTAAAAATTTCTAAAATTTTTCTTGAGCTATTTTTGAAAATTTTACCAAATTTTAATGAATTTTACTCATTTTGCATGTATTTTTGAAAGAATTTTGAAGTTTTAAATTTTTTGCAGTTTGTTTTCTTGAATTTTAACTTTAAAGAATATTCCAAATGATTTCAGCAATATTGGAAACATTTTAGGAATGTTTTTGTAATGTTTTTTGAATTTTAATGAATTTTTTAAGTTTTTTGGTATTTTATGTGTATTTATATATTTTTCAGGTGTGGGAATTAAAAGGCGGTACCCGAGCTGCTTGTGAATAGCGGAGGATGACTGCGTGTGAACGGCTGACTGCAACACACCACTGCACGGACGAATCGGAAGCACGTCCGTGCGCATGAACGTCCGCTAGCAGCTCACGTACTTGTGCATGCGCTGCGTTGTGAATAAGGGAGGTAGAGGGGAAAAGGGCAGGAACGAGACGAGCACGGGGGAAAACGGGGGTGAGGGGAGGATAGGGGATGAAAGGATTGATGTTAGGTGAGGGAAGGAATGGAGGTTAGGTAAGTTAATTAAGATGATTAATTAAATTAGGTTGATTAGGTGAATTAAGTTGATTAGGTTAGTTAGGGTAATTAAGTTAGGTAGGTTAGTTGAGTTGATTAGGGTAGTTAAATTGATTAGGTTAGTTAAAGTAAATTAATTTATCTTAGTTGATTAGGTTAGTTAAAGTAAATTACCTTATGTTAGTTGATTAGGTTAGTTAAAGTAAATTAAGTTAAATTGAATGTATTAGGACTAACCAGGGGGTGGAGGGGGGTGGGTGTTCGATGGCAGCGTGGGAGGAGAGGAGGTAGAAGGGAGGAGGACGGAGGTGGGGCGACGAGGACGAAGGGCCGTGGAGGAACATGGGAGGAGAGGAGGTAGAAGGGAGGAGGACGGAGCGCAAGGCGAGGTGGGAGGAGAGGAGGTAGAAGGGAGGAGGACGGAGCACAGGGCAACGAGGACGAAGGGCCACGGAGGAACGTGGGAGGAGAGGAGGTAGAAGGGAGGAGGACGGAGCGTAGGGCGACGAGGACAAAGGGCCACAGAGGAACGTGGGAGGAGAGGAGGTAGAAGGGAGGAGGACGGAGCGCAGGGCGACATGAGAGGAGAGGAGGTAGAAGGTAGAAGGGGCGCAGGGCGATGAGGATGCAGTGGCAGGGCGAGGACAAAGAGAAGGCCCGAGGCGAGGGGGCATAGGGACCGAGGAGGATGGGGGAGTCGTAGAGACATGGAGGGTGCGTGAGGAGAAGGTATGTAAGACAATTGGTGTTTTTTAAAAAATATTTTTTTTTTGTGTTTTGTTTTTTTAAATGTTTTTTTAAATAATAATAATGATTTTAATTATGTGGGATGTGCACACCCCCATTTCGCACATAGGCGCGGGGCGGGGGTAAAAAAATTTGCATAGGCGGGAGTAGACGGGGTAGGGATGGTGACGCATGAGCCATCGAGTCGACAAGGTGTCTCGAGGCTCATAAAACCAAAAACAAGCACGTTCACGCGCGACACGAGAAATGCGACCACATGGCAAAAAGGAAGAAAAATTAATAAAACCCAAACCGCAGATCGGATCGAAAAACCATAAAAAGAAAAAATGTGTTGGGAGACGAGGGTAAGATGATAGAAAAATGCGACACGGGTTCCGAGGCAAAATCAGGGTGTCTACATGGAAAAAACACAAAAAACAAGCCCAAAAATACTTACGTGTATCAGTATCGAAAAATCCGCGTATCGGAATGGAGTGCGGAAAGAAGGAAAATTGTGCAGAACAATGTGTTCCACAACCCTACCATGGCTAAACACAGTTTCGATCGAGATAGGAAGTGTTCACATATCGGACCCAAAAATGGACTCGAAAATTAATATGAGAAGAACCGTGCACCGGAATAGAGGACAGTAAAAATAAAAAATGTATGAGGGAAAGGGATTCACAGGGTTGGCACATCAAAAATTAGTTTGGGTGAAATTGGGAGGGGTTCACATGGGAAAAACACGAAAAACACACCTAAAAACACTCCAAAAAATTAAGAACTAAAAATCTGGTAGTCGGAAGAGCGGGGAGGAAAAATAAAAAAGTGGGGGAAAGGCGGGCCGGACACAATTGTCAAATTAAACTAGAATTCCGATGCAAATAGGGTAGGTTCACATGAAAAAATATAAAAAATAGGCATGAAAAGGACCCGAAAACCCGCAAAAATTAATACGGACCAATGGTGCATCGGAATGACAGGGAGTAAAAAGAAAAAGTGTTAGGGGGAATGGGTAGGACAGGGCTGGCACATTAAATCAGAATTCTGAAGCAATAAAGTCACGCTCACATGGAAAACCGTTCAATTTACAGGAATTGCTTTAAAAATTAATAACTTGAGAACCGTCTATCGGAACAAGGGGTAAAAAGAAAAAATGGGCAGTTCAAAGGGACGAACACGTCTGTAAGGTTGGATGTAATTCTCAGTGAACGTAGGGTGCATTCACATTGAAAAATTACAAAACAAAGAATAAAGGCAAACAGTCAAGGAACAGCTCCAAGGAAAAGGTGAAATAGAATGGAAGAGTGAGGAAGGGACCCCATCAAGTTAAAATGAAGTCATGGCATAGATGCATGATCATAACAAGTATATGCATGGGGGTATGCAACATAGACGCGCAGGGACACGTCCCCACACTTAAAACTTTAGCAGGAAGGATAAACTGAACATCAAGGACCTAGTACCACACATCAGACCAACCACGAACATTCCCACACTTAAGACATGACTGTCACTGAGAAACAAAAGGTGTAGGATTAAAAAAACTTGGCCCATATTGCCGAGGAGGAATGTCGACTATTGAGGTTGCGTCTTGTATCATTATCGACTGCAAGAGGTACCCAAGTGTCTTCATAGCACCTGTCCAATGTCCTTCGTGCCAGGGACCACGCGGCAGCACCCAAGGATGTAGCTGGTTGAAGGAATCACATGAAATTTATCGATGACGAGGAATATTGCACTCAACTCATAAGCACTCAAATGGAATGATAGAAAAGTCACTCGCCCCATTACTAACATCACTCGAGAAAATAATTATGAAACCTAGAGCTCACACTTGGTTTAGGAATCAACAAGGAGGTGGTGTAGAAGGAGTATGCCAAGGTGCACAATTGATGATGCATCAGTGCGTCCAACCCCGTCTAGCATAGGTGCAAGGAGGAAGGCCAAGGAGCCTTGTAGTGCAGTGTACATAATAGAGTGACGTGTCCCGTACTGATGGCAGAGACCCATCCCGTGGATGCAGAGGGAAATAGAAATGTAATTGACTCCAAGGGTCGTAACGTCCCTCAATCCTTACCTCTCGATAATTAATTGAAGAAACAGGAGTCACACTCAGCCCACCCTTTGTCTCACGCTCTGTTGATAAATACAGAGGGCAATCCATTCCTGAAACCCATTGATGTAATCCTCACTGTCACTTGTGCAGAGGTTGTATGCCTTGTGCCATTGGATAGTGCAACTGTGCATCCCGCCCGGTGCTAATATACAGTGCAAGAAGGAAGGCCAGGGAGCCTTATGGTGCAGTGCACAGAAACAAATCGTGCATTGTGCATTGAGAGGCCCGTCCCGTGCTTGTAACACTCCATTCACACATCTCACCTCTCATTTGATTTGAAGGGAAAAACTGGTCACTCACCCCACCCTCTCTCTTACTCTCTGATATATACAGAGGGCAGCCCCTACGCACATCCCCATCCTATTAAGATGAAAGCTCGCATCACTCAAGGGGTTGGTGATGAAGATTATGTTAGGTATTGTTGTCATCAGGATCTTGAAGACGAGGCATACCCATGGAGGCAACCTAAAAATATCGTACTTCAGTAATTTGTAAGAAAAGTCGTCTGTTAAGAAGGGCAGACGGACTGATATTGTAGAGACAGCGCACCAAGGGAGGTGGCTTCGAATTACATATTAAAAAGGTTTTGCTGATGAGTCAGCTATCCTGAACTGTGGGGTGTTACCACCTTTTCCATAGTCAGCTTCTCGCCTAAGGGTGTTTCCACCTTTTCTTGGAACGAGGCTTGTTATGACAAGGAATTTCTTCCTTTTCTTCCATAACAGTTTTGTTTGTTTTTTTTTTCTTTTTTTTCGTTTTCTTTTTTTTTCTTTTTGTTAAGAAAGAAAATGGTAAAAATACCATTTTTTAGGACCAACCTCGCCACCATTGTTGGATCACACAAGAGAGAACAAGGTTGGGTTGAGAGGTATCTGTGAGGGGTTAGCAGAACGAGACCGCCTCATGAGGAGAATCATAAGGGCTATCAGAAGCATGACGAGAAGGACAGTGCGATGCCCAAAAGGGGAAGGGTAGGTCAATTGTGATTGTCAAGATCCGCATGGAGGAAAGTACTTTTTCAGATGATAGCCATTGATCATCAGAGGCATCAAGGGTCTACACCTAAACAAAGCCATTAGGATTGACAGCAAGTACCTTGTATGGGCCCATCCACTGGTGTTGAAGCTTGCCAGGAAACTTGCCAGATCTCGAATCATAGGCCAGGACAAGATCGCCTTCTTTGAACTCCTTGTGCTTGATGAAACTGTCATGATAGGCCTTGCGTCGCGCTTGAGTAGTTTCCATGCACTGTAGGGCCATCCGTCGTATCTCATCCAAGCATTCCAAGTGCAGGAGACGGCATTGTAGTGACTCATCATCTCCCAAGTGTTCTTTAACTGCCACTCGCAAAGAGGGCAATTCCAGTTCAGCAGGGAAGACGACTTCTGTACCATACACTAGCTGGAAAGGGATTTGTCCTATAGCTTCCTTATGGGAAGTTCTGTATGCCCAGAGGGGCTCCGTAAGTCGATCATCCTAGTCGTGACGATGTGCGGCAATCGTTCTTATCAGAATCGAGCAAAGGATGCGATTGGTGACTTCAACTTGGCCATTGGCTCTAGGGTAATAGGGAGTGGACTTGCGATGGCGGATCTTATACAATTCCGTCAGCTCCTCCATAATTTTGTTAAGAAAATGAGTACATCTGTCACTTACTAGCTCGAGGGGACTGCCAAAACGGGTGATAATATTCTCGTACATGAACAGGGCTATGCTGCTACCATCATCCCGTTTCAGAGCTTTAGCTTCACACCACTTTGTGACATAATCCATACATACTAAGATGTATCTGTTTTGCTTCCCTCTGGTAGGTGGATCAATGGGATCCACGAAATCAATCCTCCACTTCTAAAACGGCTTTAGGGGAAGAATGGGTTAAAGTGCACTTATTTTGGTGAGTTTCCCCATTCCCCGACAAGCATCACATCTCTTATAGTAGTCATATGCATCCTTATGGAGGGTCGGCCATTAGTATCCTGCTAATAGAGTCTTCATGGCTGTCACTTCTCCTGCGAAGTGTCCACCACATGGTTCATCATGGCATGCTTTCAATACTATGCCGATTTCATCCCCTGCAACACATCTTCGCAGTACTTCATCTTTGCCTCTCTTGTACAGTGCACCGCCTAGCAAAGTGTAGGGGGATGATTCTAACAAAAGCTTCTTCTTGTCATGGCTTGAGATGCCAAGAGGATACTATTGAGTTGCCAGGAGGTTAGCTATGTCTACATACCAGGGAATAACTGTTTCAACTAGAAACAAGGAAGCATCAGGAAGGTCAAGATCATCATGTTCCTCTTCTTCTGTTTGAGGGATCCATGATAGATGATCAGCTAGGACATGGGAACGGCCAGGCTTAGTGACTACTTCAAGGTCGAACTCTTGGAATAGAAGTAACCATCTCATCGGTCGTCCTTTAACATCTGCTTTGTTCATCAGGAAGGATAGGGCTTCATGATCCACATAGAACTTAAAATGTGTTGATAGTAGATAGTGTCGAAACTTCTCCAATGCAAACACCATTGCCAAGCACTCAAGCTTTGTCACTGTATAGTTCTATTCCCTATCAGTGACTTTTCGGCTTGCATAATATATTGGTTGATCTATTTTAGAAGGGCCCTTTTGACACAGGATAACACCTAGCCCTTCAATTGATGCATCTGTGTGCACATGGAACTCCTTCGTCCAGTCAGGAGGTTGTAAGATAGGTGCTTGGATAAGACCCTATTTTAGGGTATTAAAGGCTTCTTCATAGTCATCAATCCAAAAGAAATCCGCATCTTTCCTTAGGAGCTTGTGCAGAGGGGATGCCTTGGTTGCAAAATGTGCAATAAATCTTCTGTACTAGCCCACATGGCCAAGAAATCCTCTCAATTACTTGAGGTTTATTGGTGCTATCAAGGCGGCAATCTTTTCAATCTTTGTAGGGTCTGTTGCAATCCCCTGTGCAGAGACAATATGACCCAGAAGAACTCTTGAGGAGACGCCAAAGGCACATTTGTCGAGGTTGAGAGAAATCCCATACTCTCGACAGTTGTCAAAACATTGCTCTAGATGTCCCCAATGCTCACGGATTAAGCTATAGACACAGAAGTCATCAAGGTACACCTCAATGAAATCATGCAAATGATTCTAGAAGGCAGCCATCATTACTCGTTGGAAGGTGGCAGGAGCATTACAGAGCCCAAATGGCATCACTCTATAGGCATAGGTCCCCCATTCTGTGGTGAAGGTTGTTTTAGATTGGTTCTCTTCTACGATTTGTACTTGGTTATATCCGTTGAATCCATCCAAGAAGGAATACAGCTCATGGCCTGCCACTGTGTCCAATAGTTGGTCTGTAAAAGGGATAGGAAAATGATCCTTCTTCGTCTTCGAATTAAGCTTCCGAAAGTCCACATATATTTTAAGTTTCCCATTCTTCTTGGGTACTACCACAATGGGCGAAACCCATTCACTGTTAGCCACGGGATAAATGAACTTGGATTCAAGAAGTTTCAATAATTCAGCCTTCACCAGAGCAAAATGATTAGGATTCATACGCCTTTGTCTTTGCCTTACAGGTTTGGCATCAAGCTCTAGGTCAATGTGATGTCGACATATTGTGGGATCAATCCCCTTTAGGTCTTTATACGACCAAGCAAATACATCTAAGTTCTCCTTTAATAAGTCTCACAGGACTACTAGTTCTTCTTATGGAAGATTGAGGCCCACTTTCAAGTGACGTTTAGTATTGTCAGTATCCAAGAATGTCACTTGTCTTTCATCTTCCACTTCGTGGATAAATGTCCCATGGATTGCTTCTGGATAGAGGTCTGACTCTTTCAAGGGAGTAGTATCCTCGTCTGATGTTCCACTAGAACCAGTGTCCTCCTTCTGAACAGATGACTCATTTGTCTGTTGAGATTACTGGAAGGGTATCAAAGCTTTGTTTGCTTCTATGTAATGGTAATTTCTTCTGGAATTAGGAATTCATCTTCAGAGGATGCATCCAGGAATGTCACATAACACGGACCTTCTAGAAGCTGAGGCTTTGATAGCTCTGGCTTCTATTTTGGCAGGGGGCATCATCATCATCTTTTCTCTGGACTGAACGGTCAGGGCGATAGGAGCCACTGGTGAACATATTTTTTTTGCTTTTAATCCATTGCTTATACAGATTCTGCATACTTTGTGGTCCATTGGTCAACCCAAATGGAACCATGGTTATTCCATCCAGCAACCTGAGATCTTCGACCTCTAAGGTCTTTGTAGGGACATCAACAAGATCATCCGTTATCAGATGAAAATTTTCATCTGCACTTTCATAACCTGCTTCATTTTTGCCTCATCATTTTCATCCTCTTCCTCTGGAGGCTCTGTCTCTGCTTCTATAGAGGCTATGTAGGAGAAGAACAGATCTTCTACCTCTGCATATGCTTCTGCTTCTATTACAATCACTGTCTCTGTGACTGTCTCTGGTTTTGTCTCTGACTCTGCTTCTGCTCTATCTCTGTATCTGTTACTGCTCTATATCTGTTCTGTCTCTGTATCTATTACTACTCTGTATCTATTCTGTCTCTGCGACTATCATGTAATAGGGAGAACAGTACATCCATGCTTCTATTTCACTGTCAGAGGTGATTTCAGAAGTCAATTCAAGTTGAGGCAGGAGGTATTCTTCAATGGACAAGGACTTTACTTCCCTTGGTAGTTGGCTTACAGTGCCCACTGTTAGGGACTGTGCCTCTATTTTCTTAGGAAAGATTTGCTTAACAAACTCTTCGTCTCCTGATGTACCATCTGTTACCTTGTTGGAGGAGTCAGTCATGACTTCAATGGATGTGTGTCCATTGCTTTTTTGCGATCCATATAGCTTCAACACCACTTTATTGGGTCCTCTGCCTAAGGTCAGGGTTCCTTTGAACCAGTCCGTCCTGGCTCTCGCTTCAAAAAGCCAAGGTCTTCCCAAACAGCAGAGGGTATGAGGTCCCATAAGAATTTGGTTTGACCACCAGATATGTCAGTCAATAGTCTCTTCCTACAAGGGTTTTTTTTACGTATGGGAGGATGCCCAATGGTTTAATTCTGTTTTGGTCTTCCAATATGATAAGCCACTGTGTAGGTTGAATTCCTTGCAACCCTAAGTCCTTCATTGTCACATCCGTCATTATATTTACGGATGAACCTCCATCAATCAATGCATCTGAGATGAAGCATCCTTCTATCCATACACTAATCTCTGGGGTTCCAGGATCTAGGAAGGCATTAACCACATCTACTTCCTTTACAGGCTCCAAGACCTTATTGGTCTTGATCACTATTGAAGGAGTGATCCTTAGTCCACGTCTTCTTGTCAAGATGCTTTCGAATTTCTTTCGACAGCTGGGAGACAACATCAGTAACTGTCGAAATGTTAAGTTTGGTTTAAAAGTGTTTAGGTATTTGACCAAGTCATAATCTTTGATAGGATCCACACGCTTCTCCAGCCGGCTGGGGAATGGGGCTACACCCATTTTCATATTTCCTTTTTCTTCTAGTAACTGCAGCATCGGTACTTCTTCTGTTTTTGGAGGTGCTTCTGTATCATCTATCTCCTGGACCTCTGGTCCTGTTTTTGGGACTGTCTCTGTAACTCTCTGTGGCACTACAGTGCTCTGTACTGCACTGTTCTGTCTTGTATTGCTATGTCCCTCTGTTGGTAGGTTGAACTTCATAGTCTTGGTAGAAGAATTATTTTCGTTATGAACAACTAGTTCCTTTCTCTTGGCGCGCGTGACAGTGGCAACTTCCAACTCTACCAAATTGGAGGCAAGCTCTTGTACCTTCTGTTGGCTATCAGTGGCATTGGCCTTTAGAGGGGCTCGACTTGGACAGTCCTTTGCAGTGTGGCCTTCTCCTTTGCATCGGCTACATAAGGGCTTGTAATCCACATATTGGTCTAGGGTTTGGACAATTCGGGGAGATATGTCCCTTTTCTCCACACCTGTAACATTGCACCTCTGATCTCTGACCACCGCCAGACCGCCATCCTCTGTAACTTTGAGAGGGAAACCTCCTTGGACCGAAATTAGGACAAAATTCCCTAGTCTTTGGTCCAATATCGTGTGTTGTCATTTTGGATTCTAGCAAGTTGAATCGTGCATTTTCATCCTTCTGTCTTCGTTCATGCATCTCTTTCAGAGAGCAAATATCCTCTGTATGGTTCTTCCGCAAACAGTAGGAACAGAAGGCTCCAGGAATGGTTGGATATATTGGTGGTATTCACCTTCAGCATCTGTAGCTGCTCTGTAATCACATCCATAAGCTCTTTCTTGATACTTGCAATTGAGTTTGATAAGTAGTCTTTTAGATTTTCACCTCCTGAAGTGCTTGTAGTAGGGTTTTGGGAAGCTTCTATAATTACTGCATACACTGGTTGGGTCGATCTAGAAGGTCCTCTGTTCAGGTTCTGATTCGGAGCTCCTACTGAGACTTGGAATTGTTGATTCCAGTTGGTAGGGTTCCACTGTTGTTGAGTCACCATTGGAGGAACTGTTTGAGGCCACTGTTGTTGTGGTTGAACCATCATTTGAGGTACTATCGTCTGTGGCGACCACAGTGGATTAGGTGCACTATACTGTGGCACTATTTGCATCTGGGGATAGGGGTAGGGAACTGTCCTTGGAACTACATTTGGTGGGTATACCATTCCTGGCATGGGAGGAGGTAAGACTCCTCTACCTGGAGTCATTGATAGCCTTGTTTCAACTTCATCATACAATCTTGCACCTTCCACTACAGCTTGCAGATTGACTGGTCTTCTCAATTCCACAAACTTGTGAACTTCTGGTTGTAGGCCTCTAAGGAACACTCCTTTCTAGATTCCTTCGTCCAAATGATGGTTAGTCCATCTCTTCAGGATGGATTCCATTCGCGAGACATAAGCTTCTACTCTTTCTCCAGAGGACTAACTTAGGTTCATGAACTCCTCTCTCATCCGCTCTTGAAAACCTTCATGCCTGAATTTAGTGAGGAAGGCCAACTTTAGGTCATCCCATGTGCCAAAAGTTCAAGCATGCTTGTCTCTCATACCATCAAAACACCGTGCCCTTGAAAGTAGCGGGGAATATTGCTAACCAATGCTCAGGGGTTCTTGCATTCTTAGCCACACATGCTACCATGAATTCTGCTACATGAAGATCAGGGTCTTCATTGTACTCTTCCTTAAAAATTGGCAATGGGACTACATTTGTTGGCCGGTCATCAATATTTCCAGGACGAATCTGACTAGGAAGGGGACCTTGCATCTCCATGGGGACTTCTGTAAAGAGTGCTTTTAAGGCGTTAAAGGAAGCTTCTGCTGCGAGCTCGTTCTTAGCTTTGATTTTTTTCCTTCTCTCTTCTCACGTACCTCTGGACTCGTTCTAACGCTTGCCTCTTGATTGCATCATTCATCAAGGGGTTGGCTCCAACTAGTTGGTATGTACTCAACAGGATAGTATCAGAGAGGGCTTCAGTCTCTGGAGGATTCTCTGGCCAACATCTCTTCTACTTCCTTCTTTTCAACATCTCTGAATTCGGCTTTCAAACCACTATAGAGGGGGAGATATTCCATTCTGAAAGTATCAAAAGTCATTCTTCTTAGGATCGTTGTTGTGTCATTATAATAATGCCAGCTTTTGAGTGTTTCAACAATGTATGTTGTGAAAAACACTTTGTCTACCAACTTCCAATGGGTTGCTAATTGGACAAACAGAAGATTATCAGTGCACCAAGCATCCCACGTATCTTGTTGTTGAGCATCCACGAACAAATTCCAACTCTTTTCCTTCTTGTTTTCGTGAACCTCCACAGACCAGGACTCCTGAAGCTTCTTCACGATCTCCCACTTGATGATGTCTGGAAACTTCTCAATGAATACCAAATCTTCCATGGATGGTCATTCTCTCTGTTTTTGCTCTTTAGTTTGTTTCCAAACAATTTTCCACCAAGATGCAAGTTTTTGCTGCTTCAACAGGAAGAGGAAATAGTCCACCGCATAGAGCTTGCATCATGATGTTATGTTTCTGCCATTGTGGGATAAACTTCTTGTGGAAAGTGGCTTTGATAATGAGAATCTCCAACTCTTCAGTGGAAGAAGAAACTTTGTAAACATCCATTGAATTCTCCTCTTCTTGGCAATGCCTTTTCCTTCATTTTTAGCCTCTTCTTATGCTTGTTGATGGCAAGTTTCCCCGGTTGCGCACCAAAAACATGGAGCCCCAAGAGGAACACCAAGGAAAAGGGGATTCTATTGCAAGAAAATCTATATTGTAACATCAACAAGATTTTATTTCATTCTTTCGATAACCAAAACAAAGAAAACAACAATTCTTCACGTAGCATCATAGTAGATTTCTCCCACGGATTTGATAGAATCAACCATAATCTTCAACTTCTTCATAGAATCCTTTAATTTGAATAATGAACATAAAATAATACACCATCTGTGAATGGAAATAAATGACATAGTATTCATCTTCAATGTCTTCATAGTTTTCTCTCTCAATCTCTCATATACAGTTACACTGTTTTTTGATAGAATTAACTATCTCTGGCTCTCTCTCTATCTCTCTATCAATAGTACATCATCTCATCACTACAATACTCTCATAATAACTCTCAATAATCCTTCTTAGGTTGTGGATGCACCTCCCAAGAGGTATGTCTGATGTGAAGAGGCACCAGAGCCACTACAGTGTCTCTTCACAACTCACTACTGTCACTGTCACTCAGTCTTCTCTTCAGTCTTCAACAGTTGCTTCTTCCATTTGTTTTAGATCTTTTGAGCTTAGATTCATCCTTTCCAAAAGTTAGAAAACTTTCCCAAAGTCATACATACATTCTACAAAACACAGACAAAAGGTCTACATAACAGTACAGTACATGACCAGAGCAGATACAGAATAGATACAGAGCAGAGACAGAGGCTCTAGAGAAGGTTTACAGAGGGTTACAGAAGGTCATCAGAACCTCATTAACTATACTAAAATCATTCCAAACTATCAAAAACTATTCAATAAGCTTCCAAAATATTTCAACCTTCATCAATCATCAATCCGTGCTTCGTACAGAAGAAAATCAGAACAAAACAGAAGCCATACAGAAGGTATACAGAACCAATCAGAACCTCAACAGAACCTATCAGAATATCACAAAGCTTCATATCTCTACTAAGAATCATCATGAGCTTCCAAAACATAATTAATATCATCCAAAATACTTTCAAACTCTTCCATTATCAACCATACATCACTCTAAATCCATCAAATATCAATCATTCAGTCCTCAAAAAACAACAAAAATCAGTTAAGAAGCTAATGATTCAAGGGCACTTGATGCCTCTAATGAACACACAATACGAACTAATGCTTCTAAGTCTCAGACTTTAAAAGAACCCCTCTCTTTAAATGATCAAGCCCCAGACATGATTTTGTTAAACAATATGAAGATTGTTTTAGTGATTCACTTGAGAGTTACCTCCTAAGTGTCCAAAAGATCACACAATTGATCTTATCCCAAGCTGTTCACCACCTAACCAACCGCCTTACCAAGTAAGTGCAAGTCAGCAAGAGGAGATCCTAAAACAAGTAAACGAACTGTTTGAAAAAGGGTTAGTTCAACCTAGCTCTTCTCCATACTGCTCTCAAATCTTACTTGTTCAAACGAAAGAAGGTTCTTTTTGTATGTGCATAAACTATAGATCTTTGAACAAGATCACAATCAAGAATCGTTTTCCTATCCCAAGGACAGATGATATCTTGGATAAGTTACAAGGGGCTAGTATCTTTAGTCGCATTGATCTCAAGAACGGCTATCACCAGATACTGATAGCGCCTGAAGATGTTCATAAGACAACTTTTTGTACAATGTTTGGACTATACGAGTTCTTAGTCATGCCATTTGGTTTAACTAATGCATCCGCCACATTCAATTGAATGATGGAGAGAATTTTCAGACCTCACTCAAAGTTCACATGTGTCTTGTTTGATGACATTCTAATATTTTCACGATCTGAAGAGAAGCATAGAAAATATCTATCTATTTTTTTCAAGAGCTTCGCAAGAATAGAGTACATGCCAATGCTAAAAAGAACGAACTTTTCCTTTTGGAAATTCACTACTTGGGCCATATTGTTTCTCACAATCTGGTGAGAATGGATCCTAAGAAGATTCGAGCCATTGTTGATTGGCCTACACATACTTTTGTACATGAAGTTAGAAGTTTATTGGGCCTATGTTCATACTACAAGAGGTTCATACGGGGTTTTTCGTATGTTGCATCTCTTCTACATGACCTTACTAAAAAGTGAATGCCTTTTTGCTGGGGATCAAGGCAACTACAAGCCTTTGAAATAATTAAATTTCTTGTGACTCAAGAACCAGTTCTCATAGTTTCAGATCTTTAAAAACCTTTTGAAGCTCATTGTGATGCTTCTGGGGGATCGCATTAGAGCTCTGCCTAACCAAGAGTATCATGCAGTAGCATTTGAGAGCCGACACCTCAAGGACCATGAGCTACATGCTCCAGTATATGAGAAAGAGATTATGGTAGGGGTACATGCTCTTCAAGTATGGAAACACTATTTACTTAGTGCAGATTTTATTATTAAAACAGATCACCAAAGTCTAAGATACTTCCTCACTCAGAAGAAGCTCTTAGAGAAACAGATGCGCTGGGTAAATTTCTTATCTATGTTTCATTTTCAAATCCTTTTTGCACATGTGGAACTAAGAATGTGGTAGTAGATACTCTATCACAACGACCTCGAGTGAATTAGATGGTTTACCATAACGAGTTCATGGATTTACCCAAAATGTTTGCAACTGGTTATGACTTCTCAATCATATGGGATCAACTTAACTTAGGTCAGTCAATTACACTTTACTAGATTCGAGATGGTTATGATAATCAAGCAATTTGTGTAGCATTACCATTGCAACACGAGGTAATGGATGAAGCACATGCATCTCCATAAGTTGGACATAGGGGTATATTACCCACTACTCAAGCATTGGAAAGATATTTCTTTTCGCCTAGCTGACATTGAAAGATATCTCTGCAAGTGCAAGATATGCTAAAAAGTAAAGTATGATAGACATAAATTACTTGGTCTACTAAAGTCATTAGCCATTCCCAATGAGCCTTGGAAAAGTATAGTCATGGACTTTATCATGGAGCTTCATACAAGCTAGCAATGATGCAATCTGGACTATCATTGATAGATTCAGTAAGCAAGCTCACTTTATACCTGTGCCAAAGACAATCAAAGCTGATCATATGGCTAAGCTACTCATTGCTCATATTTTCAAGCATCATTGCATGCCTAAGTCTATTATAAGTGATCAAGATCCCCGCATGACAAGCCTCTTTTGACAAGCTCTCTTTAAGAACTTAGGGACTCGGTTAAAGTTTTCATCATCTTATCATCCTCAAACAGATGGTTAGAGTGAAAGTGCTAGTTCTACTATTCAAGACCTTTTGAAATCCTATGTCTCTGATAATAAAAAAGAATGGAAAAGTATTTGCCTTTAGTAGAGTTTGCATACAATAATACGGTGTACTTTAGTACTGGTAAGGCACCCTTTGAGATCATCTAGGGTAAGCCTCATTTACAGCCCATTCTTCTTACAAAGGATACTAATCTTTGCAATATAACTTTCACTCAAGTAAAAGCTGCTATCCAAAGGACACAAGAGAAGCATAAACGCAAAGCTGATAAGCATCGTCGTAAGTTAGATCTCAAGTTGGGAAAATATGTTCTTCTTAAGTTTGAGAAGGCTCGCTTGAGGAAGTAGAAAGGGTAAAGTGGTTAAGCTTTCTCATCACTATTATGGCCCTTTCAAGATCAAAGATAAGATAAATGATGTGACTTTTTGTTTGGATATACCAAGTTGTTAGAACATTCATAATGCTTTCCATATAAGTTTGCTACGCCCCTATATTGGAGAACGAGTCCAATGGAATCAATCAAGGAAGATTTACTTGACATAGAAGAAATAGAAGTGTTCCTTGTGCTTGAAAGAATTTTACACCATCAGGACAATAATCTAAGGTCAAGTAAGGTATTATGGAAGTATCTGGTTAAGTTTAATAATTATCCCCCATTGGACGCTCAGTTTATGACTGAAAGAGAACTACACGACTTTCAAGATCTTCTTAAGGACTATGTATCCCCTATACAGTTGAGGTCCCTATTTAGAAGCCAAAGGGATGCCACTAAATTGATTGCTTACTACGCATTCTCTATTTAGTAAATTTATATCAATAAATTAATGACTCACTTTTCTTTAAGTGTTGATGATGATCTAGCATGGCCATGGGACCATTTAAAGACCAGTATTCCTA
Organism: Lygodium microphyllum; assembly: GCF_053477565.2. Classification (NCBI taxonomy): domain Eukaryota; kingdom Viridiplantae; phylum Streptophyta; class Polypodiopsida; order Schizaeales; family Lygodiaceae; genus Lygodium; species Lygodium microphyllum. The sequence continues at coordinate 133,412,611 of NC_141142.1, forward strand.
GTGCATCACTTAATGGGGTGATCAGAGCACTTTGACGTGGATACTTGGTACATGTAGTACAAGTTATGATGGGGGAAGGAAGTGTCTGCCAAGTGTAAGAGTGTACACAAGAACCAAGGAGTTACACATAAATGAAGATGGATTGAGTTCTAAGAAGAGGAAGTGCATTAGCATTGTGTATATGTATCTATGTGTGGGTCTGGGGATGCCTTGGAACGTTTACTTCTGTCTAATGAGCATTGCATTCATTTGGGGTCATCCTCTCCCTTACAAGTCAAGGTTTAAGATCTCTTCTCTCTTGATGAATTAAGAAGAGAAGTAATTCTTTCACTAAGAAAAACGAGAGAGGTAATTCTCTCACTAAGAAAGATGAGAGATAGAATCCTTCAGAAGTGAGGAGAGAAGTGATTTTCTCTAAGGTCTAAGATGACACAAGTTTTTGTGGGAAGTCAATCTTAAGGTTGAGGCCCAAGGAAATCTAATGAACTTTCCTTATTAATGGCTCAAGGTGGTTTCATGGACCATAAGTTAAGAGTAAAGTTTAAGAAGCTATTCTTCTCACTACAACAAGCAGCAGTTATAGACGCGCTTGGTACACGCGCATAGTCGGACGCGTTTAACTGTGCGTATATAAGCGTGTGTATATAGACGCAATTCGTGCTCTATATACACACACTTATAGACGCGCTTTCAGATGCGCACACAGACACACACTAAAATTTTTAAAAATTTTGAAAAATATTGTTGGTGTGTCATTCTTTTCAAAGTAATCCCGTCTTGCATTTCTTTTGGGTTTTTTCTGACATGCGCACGACAAAAAGAGAGGAGAAAGGAAGAGGAAAAGAAGAAAGGGTAAAGAGAGGAGGAAGCAAGAGGCAAAGAGAAAGGAGAGGGAGGAGAAGAAGGAGTTTGTAGCCTTGTCACCGCCCATCACAACACCGATTCAAGGTGAGTCATTCTTCTTGTCTTTGTCTGTCTCTCTCTCTCCCTCTTCCTTTCTCCCTCCCTCCCTCCCTCTCTCTCTCTCTTTCTCTCTCTATCCTTGCTTTGAGTTGTATTTTGCTACCTTCTTAGCTTTTGGTATGTCTGTTGCGACGAGGAGAACAGCCACAGAGCAAGGAGATGGAGGAGAAGAAGGAGTTTGTAGTTGTGCCACTGCCCATCACAACAAATATTCAAGGTGAGTCCTTCTTCTCTTCTCTCTCTCTCTCTCTCTCTCTCTCGCTCTCTCTCTGTGTTTACTCTGAGTTGTATTTTGGTTCCTTCTTAGCTTTGGGTATGTTAGTTGTTGCTTGCTTTTCCTAGTTTTATTTTGTGCTTTACTGCTAATTTGTGTCTACAAGCGTGTTTGATATACAGAGTAGACGTGCAAGTGTTGAAGATCCATGCGACCTCCTAGGTTTTTTTGAGTTTTGTGGAGTTGGCGCGTATAAGAGCGCGTTTGATCCACAGAGTAGATGCGCATGTAGATGCGCTCACATTAAACAACTATACCTGCTCTGAGGTTTTTTGAGTTTTGTTGAGAAATCCCTACATGCGTGCTATCATAAGCTTTACAGCCTGCTTACGTTGGGACTACACGTTCCTTGCAACAGATCCTAGCTTATAAAATCACTTTTTTTTTGCTGTATTAGCTACCTTGTAAAATTAAAATCTCTCACACTGGTACTACACGATCTTTGCAATGGACTTTTACGAGAAGGGGCTCATCATAGATAAGGTATGTTTTGTTATTTCATGAGAAGTATGGCTAATATTCTTGAGTAATGTTCTTGTGTTTTTCCCAAACACACAAAATTTGATAGGGAGGGGGGGGGGGGGGGGGGGGGAGGGGAAGCTAGAGACCATGTGGTTGCACTCTGGTTTTTTTTTCATACACTGTTTTGCGCGTCTAAGTTGCAGGTGAAATCGCATCTATGTGCACATGTATATGCGCATCTATAAGTGCGTCTATATGTGCATCTATATTCGGGTGTATATGCGCATTTATTTAAGTATGTATATGCGCGTCTATTAGTGCGTGTAGATTTCCATATACACGCGACTATAGACGCGAAATTATACACACGCACTTAGACGGGCTTATAGACGTGCCCATAAGATTTTCTCTCAATTCAAAAATTGTGTCTAAGAGCGCGTCTAAGAGGCCTTTTTATTGTAGTGTCTTAAAATAGACATGGTGAATCCATTTTTAAAATATCTCGCAATAGAAATCTGATCTCTAAAAATGGCTCACGGACATTATCAGAAACAATGAGATCTACAACTTTTATGTTGGACATTTTTTCATCCAAGCAACGCACAAAGAAATATCTCGAAATCGGTGCAAAGTAGGTCTTGGAACAGCCACATCTTGCATGAAGATCAACCTTTTCAATCTTGACACTCAAGTCTCTCTCCAAGAAGAGAATCACTTGAAAGCCTATAAAAGAGGAGGCTCTCCTTGGGTGTGGAGGAGGTGAATGAAGCATCACTTTGCATGCATCCAAGAGGAGAAAAAAAGGTGCAAGTGCTGCGGAAGCTCTGTTGAAATCAAGCTCCAAGAGGAGATCTCAACATATATTGTGTAGGAAAGAAGGAGAGACTCAAGAAGGACCAAAAGGTGCCAACTTCCAAGCTGTGCAAGTGCTAGCCAGTTGTATACCGTGCAAGGAACCGTGATCTTGTTTCCAAGATCTACAAGTAGGAACTATTTATGTGTAATGGAGAAGCTCGCTTCTTGTCAATAATATAACTCCACAAGAGGGGGGGACTAGCCCATGTTCCAATCATTAGTGTGTTGTGAATCTCTCTATCTATCTCTCTTTCTCTCTCTCTACATCTTTCTTTTCTCTCATCTACTCTCTCTCTGCACCAGCATAATATTCACCATATATATTTCAAGTATATAAGAAAATCAAGCGTGTATCTCGAATCTTATAAAACACAGCATTGTTGAGCACTTTCACGACATGAGGCATGATGTAGCTATATGCAATAAATCTTAGTCGTGTACTTGAGAGAGCACATTCATTGAGTACGCACATTTCTTGCATGCAAGATATTTGGGATGTCCATCACAAAGTTAGGAACTTTTGGATGAGTGTGTAAGGTGGTTGGGTGAGTTTGAGGGTCGTGAAGGACGCTGCCAATTGTGAGATGAGTTGTTCTTATTTGGTCAACATCTTGAGGACCATCATTTTCAAAGAGATTGTGAGATTTTGGATGGGTGGACTGGAGTATGATATATTTTCTTACTAAGCGTAGAGAGGTGAGGTTAAGGATTTAAATAATCAATGAACTTTGTTTGCACTTTGCATGACACACGAGCACATCTAGTAGGCTAGGCACAAATTCTTCAAGTGCATCTATATTTTTTTGTGTGAGCATTGTTTGAATGGAAGCATATCGTGGATTCGACCAAATGCATGTTTTCTCAAATCAAGAGTGGTGTAGCACGAAGTTCTATTTCAAGCATTGACTTTAGGATCACATTGCATAGCAAGAAGTCAACTGGTGATTATTATCAAAAGAACATTGACTGGTGCTATGGAGAAAGGAAGTTGCTTATGTGACATCCGTCACGAAGTTTCGGGCATGGTTTTGGGGAGAATATGATAAGCTTAATAGTCAAACACAAAGTGGGTATAATAGAATTGAAAGGATTCCGATTGCAGCTTGAATAGCTTGAACAATAGAAAATCTTAAGAAGAAGAGAATGATAGAATTTAAAGAGCAATTTAAGGCTTCCGTTAAATATCTCGATGTAGTGGCAATGGAGTTGTAGAGAGAGAAGAGCTATTTGAGAAAATGCTAGTGGAAAAATGATCAGCATGATCAGTAGAAGACCAATGACTAGAGGCTCAAGAATTGTATGGGATGTATCAAGATTGAGGATATTCAACTGACTGTAGAAGAGCAAAAAACGTATGTAGATCTCCATCCATACACAAACACTTCACCATATACAGTGGTTGACAACATGTCGTTTGCTAAGGCCTTTTCCCTTTTCCGTTATCTTGGTTTTTGCGACATCTCTGTATGGTTCCTAAAACTCCTGGGCAATCTCCACTCATAGGAATATTGACAAGGAAATAGGCATGCTCGATGCTTGTCATCTACAACCCAAAATGCAAGAGCCTGCTTCCAGCAGTCGTTATTGAATGGGACAAGACGTGGCATTATCCATCCTTGACGCAGAGGAAGGCGTTCTGAAAACACGACGAGTGAACAGTCTGTTGACGTAAGAGGTGACATTATGAAAGGCAGGCAACAGCATCCAATCGCAAGAAGATGAGACAGAGCTGTAGTTTATATATTCAGACAGGATGGCGACTACCTTTTCACAGGTATGACAGGCTGGGTAGCAGACTGATTAACGAATGGTCAACATATCAAAGGCCAGGACAAGTGGTGGCATATTCTGCCTATTGAAGAGGCAATGTGTTGATTGGAGATTAGTTTCTTTTTTCTTCAAGGATGAAGGAAGGAAATGACATGGCAGCATATGAAGTGACAGCAACCAACATTGAATATGCGCAGAACGGCAAGATTCGATTGTAAAAAGCCTTAACAAAACGTTTGAAGCTTTAAGCTTATTGAAAGCTTTTCAATGGAAAGCCAAACGTTAAAAAGCCTTAGGCTTTTCAGGAAAGCAGAAAAGCCAAAAGCCTTAAACACAACATATGAATCTTTTGAGAAACCTATTTAAGGAGAGAACTAGAAGGCTTAAGGGCCTTCCCTCTCAAATACAACTAGGCGCTATGCGCTTAGACTCCGCCCAGCGCTACGCGCCAGCTTTCTCCCGGTGCTTCGTGTTGGGATGTGAAGCACAAATGTTTTAATTTGTTCACACATTCTTCCACTTAGCAATGAATCAAATAGTCTTGCCATTTTTAAACTTCATTACAAAATCTAACAATTCAATACAATAACATTGATTATCTCAACCATAATAATTGGAAAACATTGAAGCAAAAGTGATTTTTAAATATCACTGAAAGAATTCCAACTATAACAACAGGTAAATGGAAAAGAAAGTATATAATGTTTTCAAAAAGATAGGTGTACTGTCAAAAATCAACTATCAAAAAGAAAGCTTTATCTTCTTAGATGAATTATCAACAATGGATCTAGCACGGGGAACATGTGTGGGCAAAGTTGTGAAACACCCCGCCCCAGATTGTGCTGCAACATCTAAAAATGAAAAAAAAAAGACTTTAGAAATAACAATGTTAAATTTATAAAGCAAAACATTAATGAAAATGGTGAGTAAGTATTACATGGGGATGTGATATGATTGGCTCTAACATTAGTAGAGCAGTCGACGGAATTTGGATGAAATTGATACAAAGTTACAAAACATGATAAATCTTGAAACTCCCATTTACTCCAATCATTCGGTATGTGTCTAGTGTGGGATCGAGATATGAAGTACTCAACATCTGTTTGTCCAACATAGTAGCATTGGATCCATCCAAAATATAAAATTTCTATATATAAAGAAGTGTTTCCATTAGTAAATCCATCATTGGGTAATCTTTCGATTATCCTAGCCAAAGTTCTATGGATAATATCATCCGTAGCAATAGTTCGCAATGCTTCTTGAAGTCTCATTTGATAAGGAGAGGCACGATAATATTCAAATACTGTTTGGGCCATCTATTAATAAAATTTAGAAAACATAAAAATTAGTAATATTGATCAAATTTTTAAAAAGAAAAAAAAAGACTTTATAATATTGAAATTAGAAAACCAATTTAGAAGAGAAAAATAGTTTGTAATGCATATTGTATAAAAGAACTTTATACATGATAATTTCTCAAAACTTACTTTTGTATAAATGTAAACAAAATTTCATAGAAAATAAGTCAAACATGGTTTTATTCAAGGAATATAATATTTCAAAAGAGCATGAGAGATTAAAACATTTCATTTTTTGTTAAAGAAAAAAAGTTGAACTTACTTTTCTTTGAAAACCTTAATACTTAAAAAGAACAGGAGACACACTACATAATGAATTGAAAACCTTAATACAAAACAATTTGAACATACAACGTATTAGAACACACTACATAATGAATTGAAAGAAATCAAATAATACTTACAAACTCAGCCTCCCATGACTCCCTGCCACCCGATGCATAATGCGACGATCCCATGGTTGCCATCTGGATACGTCGCGCCTCTGCATGCTAGCGACTTGTCCTTTTCTCTGCTGCTCTATTCTTGGCCTCTTTCCACTCCCTGTGGTGGCAATTGGATGATTGGCAATATCCAGGGCACCCCTGCTCTTGTCTCCGCAGCAGTGACTCCTTGGCGCGCGTCATAAGGTGAGACCTCTTGTTATGAAGCACGTCTCTCACGTTTGACCGTCCTCAAGCATCTGAGAATCGTGAATTCTCAGGATTAGGGTACCTTCTATGTACTGCCCGCAGCACCTCTTGCTATAAACTATTTTTTTTGTGCTTGAAGGGAATCATACAATTTTTGTATGTGGCATACACGACACTCCCTAAGTAGGCTATCACTTCCCTCCCCTTAGCGTCATGCAAGATACCACCAACATCAGTGATAGAGTAGTACATTTGTGGAGGCTCACCTTTCTCATTTCCCGGTGAGGGTGATTGAGAGCCACCTCTTAGGCAACCCCCCCAGAGCACTGGATCTCCTTGTCCTCCCGTACGACTCTCCCTCTTCCCTCGACGGGCACTACCCTCTACCTCACTCGATGCATGTGCTTTTGCAGATGCACGTGTTTCAGCTGATCCATGTACTTCAGCTGATCCCTCTGCATCAGCTCATCTATGTGTATGCATAGTGCATGGAGTACCTGTTAGTAGAGGTGTACCAAGGTTTGGTGTGCCAAGGTTTGATGTTTGTGCGGCAGTGCTAGGCAAAGATGTGATAGGTGTCCCAGACATGACACTAAAAACCTCCTCTGAAGTGAGAGGGCGACCAAGATAACTGGTCATCTCCCCCACGAATTGTTCCTTGTTCAAAAAACCTCTAAAAAAGCTACTAACACCTCTAGAAAACTCCACTAAGGTGTTGTTCATGCATTCCATCTCAGGATCAGTGCTGGAAGATCAAAGATTCCACATCTACACAAGTAAAAATCCATTACTAGCCTGTGCAGATAAAACATATTATATACTGCGTCTATACTTGCATCTATACATACGTCTGTCAGTGTATCTATTCCTACGTCTATACCTGCGTCTACACTGTCATTTAGATGTGCTGACAGACGTGCACAGTCCCGGACCATATTTTGCAAACTGTTATAAAAAACACGCAAAAAAACCTCCATAGATGACAGTCTATACCATGTAAAGAGAGAGAGAGAGAGAGAGAGAGAGAGAGAGACACACAAACAGACAGAGAAATAATAAGATTGAGAGAGAGAAGAAGAACTCACCTTCTTTGCTTGTTCCGACGGGTGGCGGCGAGGTTGCAAGCTCCTTGTCCTCGTTCTCCCTTCCCTTGATAGGTTGCTTGAATCTTCTTCTATTCCTTGCTGTTTGGCTCTTGTTCTTTACTCTTTGGCTCTTCCTTCCTCATGTCCTCTTTTTACTCTTATTTCCTTCCCTCATTGTCTTCATGAAGTGATAGATAGACATGATTAATAATGTCGAGCTCGAACTGCAAAAAAAGAAGGAAAGCACTGGTTTGAAAAGAAAGCCACAAATTTTTAAATTTTTTATATATTTGCGTGGCGCGTCTGTAAGCGTGTGTAATTGCACATGTATATGCGCAGATAAGACATATTATATGCGCTGATAGATACGCAGTTACAATTAAACTGATTAGATACTAGCTTTTGGTTGTTTTTGGATCAACATGACTTTCCTAGTCTTTCAATATCGAAATGTTTGCCTCCATGTTGTAAGTATCAATGCATTTAGAGAATATGACATATATATCAAATGAAATCATATATGTCCTTATGATTCAGGTGTAATTATGTCGTCATCTTCTACTAGTATGGGATATGCTGAGTCAATAAACAGTATATCCTCCAGTGAGGATGTGACATTGCATCTTCACAATCGAGACGGTTGGCTACGACGGAAAATCAAATGCATGTGTGATCGTTGTCGAGGATGTTTTTTTCGAGCATGTCCAATCATAATGTCACACCTCAGCATGTACAGAGAGTGGGACCAAGAAAAAGACCCATTAATTTTTACTGCTTTATTTGCACAAATATTATTGGTCTATGTTGCATCTTCACCATTAAACTAAACCTCCTTTTTTTAATTGAGTAGGATGCAGTACCACATTCTCAAATAGTCCCTCTAGGGCATCGAGAGGCTGCAAAGCGTCGACGTGAGGAGGCAGAGTCCTCAAGAAGAGTAGAGACTGATGACGACGATAGTAGCCCTCTTCAAATGCCCCATTAAGTTTTAGAGGAAGAGATTTTGGACAACATGGTGCACAATTTATTTTCACATGAGGTTCTGGGGGAGGGCGCCACTAGAGAGACAGATGACCCGCTATACATAGCGTCGAAAACTCCATTGTACGAAGGTTGCACCTACTCCGTTCTACGTGCATCTCTTGAGATACTAAACTTACAAACCATTTATGGATGGAGTAATGCTAGCTTTCCTGCATTATTGAAGTATGTATCATTTAATATTAATTCATAAATGCTTCTAGACAATATTCGCGGTTTGTTAACTCTGTTTGCACAATATATGCAGGTTATTGTCACAAATGCTTTCAAATGAAAATAAATTACCAACTAGAAGGGAGCAAGCAAGGCGTTTCTTGATATCTCTTGGAGGTCTCAATTACGTTAAAATCCATGCATGTGTCAATGATTGCATCTTGTTTCATGGGGATCATGCATCTGCACGACAGTGTCCTATTTGTGGTGAACCAAGATTCAACCAGGAGATGAAATCAATGGATGTGCCTCGTAAGGTTTTGTGACATTTTCCTATTATTCCACATATTCAAATTATGTTTAAGTGTGAATCTGTTGCGAGACTCATGTCATGGCATGCTAGTTACCATTCAAGTGATGAAAAGTGGAGAATTCCTTCAGACACACCAGCTTGGCAACACGTAGACAATTTGTGGCCTACTTTCAAAGAAGAGCCCAGAAATTTGAGATTTGGTGTAGGATTAGATGGAATAAATCCATTTAGCATCAAAAGCACCTCATATAGTGTATGGCCAGTGGTATTGGTGAACTATAATATCCCTCCGTCCATGGCAATAAAAAAAGGACATGTAATGTTGTCCCTTTTGATTCTTGGAAAACAGAAAGTAAAAAACATGGACGTTTACTTAGAGCCTTTGATCGAGGAGCTAGAAATGCTATGGAGAGGTATTGAGGTGCAAGATGTGAGTGCATCATTGTCCTCTAGAGATTTCACTTTAAAGGGCATGTTGTTGTGGACCATGCATGACTTTCCAGGCTATGAAGAGTGTTCAGATAGTTGCATACTCTATTTTATTCATTATTACCCTTAATCAAATATATGTCATCATTAACCCAATTGTTTTTACAGGTTTAACTACATCAGGATATCATGCATGTCCAATTTGCGGTCCCTCTCTAGTTTCTTCTAGACCGACAGACTTGAAGAAGGTTATCTATGACAATCATCATCGTTTTCTTTCTATTGACCACCCTAAATAAGCACCCCCCACTAATGGAAGAACTCCATAATATCTGACCATTCAAGATTGAAAGGACACTTGGACATACGCCAATGATCATCCTCCACTCAGCATAAGTGGGTAACTAGTTTACTTCTTTTGTTTGTCTTTAAAGTACACTCCATTATGAGAATAAGAAATAATATATTGTTTGTGCCTTAGATTCTCTATATTTTTTCGTCTGCCATATTAGATTGAACTCAAGATCCGTTACCTGTTGGACCCCATGCATATATTCAAGAATGTTGCCTCTACATTATGGGATCACTCAATTGAGGCTTGTGATTTTATCAATGTAAGGGAGGATTTATGTAGCATTGGACGTATGAGACGATCCTGGCCATGCATCGGACCCAAAGGAAAGATCGAGTTACCGCGTGTACCTTGGATGTTGTCGACGACCGAAGAAAAGATGGTGAAGCAGCAGATACGTAGCTTTCGAACTCCCATAGGATATATGAGATGCCTCAACGGAGCCTTCATAAAGAAAAAGAAAAGAGGGGTGGAGCAACTATCCGGTTTAAAGTCTCACGATTGGCACAAAATGATTCAGGTAAGAATTCTCATAGCCATAAATATATTAATTAGTGGAGTAACTATGTAGACTAATTAACAATGTGTGAATATTTACATATAGTTCATCCTTCCTACTAGCATATCCCATTGTGTTTTGAAAGATGTGTGTGATATCATTTACAAGATGGGTGAGCTCGTAAGGTATGTATACATTATACTTATACATATTACGTACATCACATAGTAAACCCGCTTGAATTTATGGACAAAACTAATCATCGTTCTCAATTGCATGTCGGTAGATTTGTGAGTTTGAAGGAAATCAATCCAAATACGTTGCAAGAGGTTCGAGTATTGTCCATTGAGGTGGTTTGTTTAGCGGAGGAAACTTTTCCTCGCTCCATTTTGACTACTCAAGTACACTTACTCGTACATCTAATTGAAGAGATTGCAATTTGTGGGGTAGTTCATGCAAGGTGGATGTTTTTTCTAGAGCACTTTATGAAAACCCTAAAAGATTTTATAAGGAAAAATGCACGGCTCGAGAGAAGCATGGCTGAGGGTTGGTTAGTGCAATCATCCCTTGTACAAATCTCTGAATATCTTACTAAAGTGGACCCCTCTTTACCACGACTATGGAAAGATGATGAAGATTTCAGGATGACCTCTATAATACCTCAAGGAAAAGGAAGGAGCAAAGTGCTAATGAAAGAGGAACTTCGTAAGTTAAATGTATTTTGTGTGCTTAACAGTGAAGTAATGAGCAAATGGGTGACACTATATAAAGAAGCAAGGCCAAGAAGAGTAAGCGAAAGGCAAGCTTTTCGTGCTAGACATGGACGTAATGTCCCATATCCAGAACATTTAAGTGTGCTTCCACGTCATATTGATATAGATTGGCTACATGAAGAAATGGAGAAGATGGAAAAAGAGGAGGCAATGGATATATCACAAGAGGAGTGGGAATACACACGAGGTTGCTTATCAAAGGTGAGACATACTTTTAATTAAATTATCTTTAGTTATATATGATATAATAATTTCACATGTTTCATCTTTAACTAAATAATTAATATGATCTCAACAATATACTACTAGTGCACATTGTTCAATGCTATTTGGTGTGAAGGCAAACATTTTCAAACTCAATGTATAGATGATAAGAGAAATACCCAGGACTGTGGTATCCTTGTAAACTTCCAGGATACCAATGCCACCATGGAAGGTTATTGTGGCTTGATCCAAGATATTTTGAAGCTTGACTTTAGGCGATTTTTTATATATGTACTAGATGTAAAGTGGTTTAAAGATGTAGTAACAACGGGTGAGCATTGCACAATTAGATGACATCCAAGTGGTTTTGTAGTGATTGACTCTACAAAATTTTACCAAGGCAAGAATGATACATTCGTACTACCTCAACAATGCGAGCAAGTATATTAGAAGCTATTTATTTTCATATATATTACTTCTTGATACATTCTCAAAATACAATAAATATCTAAGTTGCTTACTTTTTGTTTTTTAAATGCAGGTTGTGTATCACCCGATGGTAAACAATAACCGATGGTGGCACGGCATCCCCATATCTAATCATTCAAAACCAATATATGGCAATGCTACCAACATAGAGATAGTTGATGACAATCCAACAATCAATGATGATGCACATGATGATGCTATGATCATGATCGATGATATACATGATGCAGTGCAAGATGATCCCCGCGAGGATGTTCAAGGAAGTGCAAAAGAGGATAACAATATGGTTGCAGATGATGGTGAAAAAATTGAGCATAGAAATACATCTAACAGTGGGATAGACTTATTTGTTTCATTGCATATTGGTAACATAGACCTAGAGGTAGATAGTCTAGTAAGGGCCGATCCCATTGAAGATGAGATTGATCATTCATTGTAGCATATATAATTAGCTTTGAATGATTGGATGTATATTTGTAATACTCAGAAAGAAGTAAAGTTGGTAATGTATTCAAAAAAATACTAGTTGTTAAGATGTTTGGTCATATTTAGGGACTTTATGAGAAATGAAAAATATGTGCGTTTATTTTCGCATCTATAAGCGCGTTTAAAAATGTGGGTATATAGACGCATTTTATATACTAGCGCCAATAGACGGGTTGATAAACGTGCCCGCTATTTCGTGTGTATAGTTCGCGTCTATAGGGCGTTTCTTTTGTAGTGGAAACGGGTTTGGGATAAGCTTGGTGTGAACACCCGCTCAGAAGGAGATTTTAGAGAAAAGTTTTTAAGCTTTATAGCCTTAAGCTTTATAAAAGGTGAATGAAATTTTTTGACTAATCGGCCATGACGAGAGGAGGTCATGACAGAATGTTGTCGCCGTTGACAATTGAAGTTGGGAGCTTAATCTTTGACAATTGTGATAAGACTTAGAGTTTTTGTCTGAGAAAGAGGGAGAAAAAAAAATGTCTTTATGAAGGAGCTTCTCGAGTGGTCCACCTCCAGAGAGCGGTCCTTCATGATCTGACATCACAACAGGGGGTTCTTCACCGCCAAGAACACGCTAGTATTGATAGTTCATCGCGAGGCTACATGTAGAGTCCATTCGTTCCAGGAGCTTCATCTTCGCGCGAGATGGTAAGCGATTGAAAGCCTCTGATCTCAACTTTGCTCTGATACCACTAGTGTGCAAATCGGATGTCGTATGCGTGCGTAGTGAACACTGGAAGGTCCCCAAGAATAAAGAAATCTACAAAAACTCATAAAGTAATAAGAAGGTTTTGCACTAGATGAAGCAAAAAGAAAAATTGGATACAATCTCCCCCCATGCCTTGTATGAGTGCTCCACAAGGCATGTATTTATAAATTTATTTATCTCCAAGCTAATAATTGTTTGTCAAACGCTTCAATAAATAAGCTCGCCTAAATAAATATTAGTGCTACGCCTTTAATGATAAGGTATGCACCCATAAAAAATGATAATTTCTTCTAGGTAATTTGAATACAAGCCATCACCCGGTGCTTCCCAACGCCACCAATGCCTCCTCTACACATCAATTGAAGTATAATTGTTAGAAAATAATAAAATTGAACAGACAAAAGTGAATACCTAGCAGTCTTCAACTACAAAATAAATAAATAGGTTGGACCTCTATCCTAACCTTAATTTAATACGAGTGCACTCTAAGCTCATAAACATATATTAATTTAAATATGTATTTTGTGAAATCACCCACTGTGGAATCACCCACGTACACATTAAATTAATCTGATGCTCAAAAAGGATAGGCGTCCCTATCAACTTCTTGCACAAGGAATCCACCTTGTGTACGAGCCCCGACAAATAAATATAGTTTTACGAAATCCACAGCAAAACCTCACGGAATCCAGCGTGAAATAAAAACCTCACGGAGTCCATCATGGAATATGCCCCCTGGCATCATAGTCCATCAATCACTTTCATGGTATCATCAATAGCTAGTAGATATTTAGTACCAAATACATATTGTATGTCATGTACTCCTCCTGCTAAAATTGCATTTGTGACTACTATCAAGACATCTACATCATCAAGCATCTCATAAGTCCCAATCAAGATCTCTACATCTTTAGCATCCTCTAACAATGCCTTTGTTATATCTGCAATATTTCTGATCAAAGCATCTGTAGAGGTGGAACCTTTGCATCTACCATACCCTCTCTCAAACACACTTTCTACAAATGGGAAACTTCCTAATTCTTTTAGTTGAAATAAATCATCCGTCTTCTCTTTGGACTACGTAAGATAAGTCCCAAACTCTATATGTTGAAATAAATCAGTATTGAACTCTTTTGGCCGAAATACATTATCCCTTTGCAACTATGTTGGCTGAAATACATTAGCCCTCTATTCTCTTGGCTGAAATACATCATCCCTCTACTCTCAATGCTGAAATAAATCAGCATAATCCAACTAACTTCCTTGATAGAGGTCTCATTATTTTTTATGTATCTTGTATATTACATACTAGTGTGTGGGATTTTTGTATCAAAAAGAGTGTTTGAATCTTCTTCTTCATGGAATCAAGAGCCAAAAATGATTTTATTTGAGTGCTTTTATTGTATTAGAGGGTTTTATATCTTCATTAAGGTCTAAGCTCTTGCTTAAACAATGTAAATTAAGGTCTAAACTCTTGCTTATATATTCACTAAGGTCTAAGCTCTTGCTTATATCTTCACTAAGGTCTAAGCTCTTGCTTAAACAATGTAAATTTGTAATTTTCGAGGGTTTTCATTAAATATTGAAGGCCCCTCTCATCTTGCAGTCATTTTCTCAGATCCCCTATGGATTGTGGCTAAACACTATCTCCCCCAACAATATGTTGGTGGATAGCCCCTCTCGTGCTCTAAAAAGATAGTTGCCTTAGACTTTCGTTGCTCGTCAATTGAAGAACTTTATTGAGGGTCACTTCCTAACACCATCTCTAAAAGCTCATACGAATCAAGAGTTGTAATTTTAAACTCCCACAAAGTATAGTTTGTATCATCTAACCTACCTCCGTTAAAGGTTGGTGGACAAATCCTGAATTTCTGAATTATTGGTATAAGAGCACCACCACTTGATATGCAAGCACCACTACCTGATGCAACATGAAACATTTCTCCTATTTGTTGTTGAAGCCCTTATCTCTTACGGACTCTTTAGTCCTCAGCGCCCCTCTGGGCTTTGATACCATGTAGAAATTACATGGTACAACGGACAAAATCTAAGCAAGGAGTAGAGAATGAATAGCAAATATGAGAAGAATAGAAATTACATTAATTTCAAACAAACTGAAACAAAGATGGCTTTGTCCACTCATGCGCTTCCATTGTGAAGCTTAGATGGCAATCTCGATATAGCTGATAGGTGCAGAGCTTCAGGCTAGCTAGAAGAACTCCTACTGGGTGAACGATAAATTGACGATGGCTTTGAAAGGTTCTTTTTTTAATAGCTTGAGAAAGTAGTCTAGGTGGCCTGTCCAATCATATTATGAACCTTCCCTAGTTGGTCAAGAAATATTCTAGGGAATATTGCCTTAATTGTCGCATCAAGGGCACTACCTCCGAACCCCCATCAAGGTTGAGAACCCCCAACTAGAGGCTACTTCCATGGCCCTCGAACCTTAAAATAGAGGTCCCTGATAGCTCTTACATGTTGCAACTCGATGCATTGTGCCTCAAAGTTTCTACTTGCATAACTACTCTATCTAACCTAAAGGCTACATCCACAAATGTCACCTTTTTGCCATCCAATCACATAGATCTCATTTGAAATACACGTTAGGATCCAACTTATGTATGCCGGGCTCACACATGATTTGTCCTCATAATGGGGGCCTCACAACTTAGAGCACCATATATCATTGGGGTGGCATCTTAGGAGGGTGGGGTATTGAGCATGTGTAATATTCCTTACTTTCTATAATCTTTACTTATGTTCATTTTTTACTAGAAATTCCATGGGGAATCCATTTTTTCCTATATCGGAAATTTCAAATGATCAAAAGCTCCTTTTGTGTGTGTTTCGGTGGGAGAAAGAGAACTTGACTTATCTTAGAAGATAAGTGTGAATATTCATGCTTCGAAGAAATAAAGAAGGGGTGAAGTTAACAAGGAAGCAAACTGCCAACGATTGAGGAGGTAACAATAAAGACGGGGAGGAGTGGTGACCACGATCGAGCCGCACTACTATTTCTTCTTGTCTCATTTTTATTCCTACCTTTCGTAGCCTCCCTCGATTAAATTCTAGTGAGGCGTCGTGGACGGCTTCTCCTTACCGCACGCCATTTTGCCCGAGTTTAATTCAAATCCCTAAATTCTTTAAAATAGTTGAGGAGAGAACCGTCATGATGCTGCATGGCATGGAATGCCTCCGTTCGTGCAGAATGCACTCGTGGGGGCTTGCCTGAGTTGACTTCGAGATAGTGAGAGAGACACATTCACCCACACACACACACACACACACACACTCTCTCTCTCTCTCTCTCTCTCTCTCTCTCTCTGATCTCTCTATTTCTACTCGCCTTCTACTAGCTTTCCCTCCTTCCTCTTGCAGTTCTCTCTCTCTCTCTCTCTCTCTCTCTCTCTCTCTGTGCATCTAAGGATCTCCAAGCTCCGCCCTTTGACGGCTCTTAACCGCACAACTGCAGACGCCTGCTGCATCTGTAGCCTTCCACTCACCAACAAATATAGTGAAGATCAGAACTGCTCCTCCGCCAATATATCTATGAATTATAATCATTTCCCTGATCAGGGTTCCTGTGCATGGATCAACTGCTACACTAATCAGCCAGTCTCCAACGACTCCGACCAGGGCATTAAGCTGCA
Organism: Lygodium microphyllum; assembly: GCF_053477565.2. NCBI lineage: Eukaryota > Viridiplantae > Streptophyta > Polypodiopsida > Schizaeales > Lygodiaceae > Lygodium > Lygodium microphyllum. The sequence goes on from NC_141142.1 coordinate 133,429,111, forward strand.
GATCAAGCTGGGCGAGCAGTCGAGATACGAAAGCAGCGCATCTGCAGAAGAATTCAAAGATCAACACGTAATTGACTGTGCCGACTCGTCATCATGTACTCCTAGATCTTATAATTCTCTATCCGATAATTATTTCATTAGCGCCAATGACAAGTCGTCTCCGCCGCCTCCCCCTTGTAAGAGGAAAGCCCTTCCTAGATCGGACCACACAAGCAAAAGCCTCCACTTCTTTCCTCATCAAGATCAAATAGAGCTCTTCTTCGCCTCCCTCGACCAGGCTCGACACAGCTAGCGTTGTGACTCCATCAGCTTCTAACTATAGTATCGACCTCCTTTACCACTCCATTATTAACTTCTTGTACCACCCCAGTAGCTAGTGTTATTAACCTCTAAGTAGCCTCCTGCAAATCTCTAACCACGGCTTCAAGCTTTACAAGAGCAGAGCCAATCATGCAGTTATTTTATGGCGTCAACGAACAAGGTGTTCATGATGAGCCACCGACACACAATTGTATACTGTCACTTTTGTTTCATCATTATACCACGGTTTTACTATTCATGATGGTCATGGCAAATTAATTCATGCATGCATCAACGCGAGTTAACATTGGACCAGCAATTCTATTGCTCAAGTTTAGTTTTTTCCCATCCACGAGCGTTATCGTGAAATATGTGTAGAAGTTAATGTATAATAGTTCTTTGTGAAATTGTATATAGTTAAGGTACTAATGTGTTCCATTTCTCTTTAAATAAAAATCCCAAATGAAGTAACATGCCAATGGTAGGTCGAGAATCATCGAAATTTTAATGGGAACTTAAGGGGGACATGAAAGTGAGACGTCAAGGTTTATAGAAATGAAGGGTGAGGACAATGAGAGGTCAAAATTGACCAATGAAGCTCAAGATCCCGTTGCATTTTATGAATATAGTAATACACCATACCAAAATATGAAGTTTTATCTACAAATATACAAGCTTAGCTCTATAAATATACTATAATGATAGGCCAAAAATATAGTAGTAGTTGTGAACCCGTGATCTCTAAATTCGCTCCTCTTGCTCTCCCTCTATCCAATCTAACTTGCTAGTGAATCCCTCAACATGTGATTTATCTATAAAACCAAGCTAAAAGAAGCAATACTAATAAAATATTGTATTCCTTGTCTTACCTCTCTTGAGCTCAAATGCTGGAGATATCGGTGTATGGCCTATTCTGCAGTTTCTTCCCTTCTTCACTCCAGGTATGTTGTATATCATGTTTCTCTTTCTTTATGAATGCAAGTGCCACATCATGCCCTCCAAGGATTCTTCTTGGCTATGGTTTGCTACTCGTTATCCAATGATTGGGTTCTTTATCTTCACATATGCTTAATCACTCTAAGCATAGATCTTCTACAAGTGAGAAAGTTACACATCTACTCAACCTGTAATGGGCTAGCTCTTATGAGAAGTATCTTGTATCTCAAAAGTGGGAATCCCTCGTTTACCAAGAATACCTTGGGCATTAACATTTTGCTGATTGTAATGATGGTCTTCAACATGTATACTTTCAGTTTGTGTCCGCAATCTCTCTCTATCTTGCTGTAACTTTTCCATTTCTTTCTTCTTCATTTGAAATTACATTTATTTCAATTGAATTTCCTTTTCTCCAATTTTAAATTCCATCCATGTCTTGAACTGATTAGCAAGTCTATCATTGGCAGCATGTCAGGTGGTATGGCTAGAACAATTATTAGGTGATTTGGCTGTATAGGGAGATGGACCAGTTTTCATTCACTATGACAACATGACCATCAAACAGCTAGCTAGGAATCCAGTGTTCCATTCTAAGACAAAACACATTGAGGTGCATTACCACTTTTGAGAGAGAAGGTACATGCAAGAAATATTGACTTGGTATATGTCAGCACAAAGGCTCACATAACTGACATTTTTACAAATGCATTGGGTATAGATAAGCTTCAAAGGTTTCGAAGCTTACTTGGAGTTGTAGAGATATAGTTGAGCTTGAGGGGGACTGTTGAGATGGCAAGCTCAACACATGCGGCTATTGATGATGGACTGCTTGGCTAGATGGGTTCGCACATCTACACTTAGCACATTGCTTGTCATTATGATCCTCACGTGACCATTGACTTATCACTTATTATATTTAGTTTGTTACACCTACCTAAAAATGGCATAGTTATAGTGCTCGTTAATTAGTATAGTTAGTTATACACTGCTTGACTTAGTATACCACTTTCCTTTATGTTGTATCTTATCTATACTTTGTGAACATCGCATTGTAAGAGGAGGAAGAAGAAAAAAATAGCAAGAAAATGTTTTGGCTGCCATCTCTCTTCTTGTGTTCTTGACCAAGCTTCCTCTTGTGTGTAGGGTGTGCGCTTGGCATAGCAACTAAAGCAAGTACCCCACCATGTAATTCTTGTCATAGTAGTTTCTATTCACACTGCCTTTTAGAGACCTCCACTCTACATTCAAATTGAATGTCTTCTTCTCAATTTTACCAAGCATGCAAATAAGTTAATGGTGACCTCTTCTGGATTAAGAATTACTTCACCCATAATGATTTTGCTATAGTGCTAGCTCCCCATGCAAAAGCTAGTCCTCATAGCTCTCATTTCTATCATGCAAATTCTCTTTCATTATCCTTTTCATAAAAAGATTCAATTATCTTGTCGCTTTCTTTTCCACTTCTCTTTCCCTTCACCAACAATCCCCTGCACCATTGCTTACTTGGCTACCTGTCAACCTTGTAGCCATAATTTCATGAACTTTCCTTCTCATGAGCTATCATGTAACTACATACTACTCAACTTTTAACTAATTTATTTAGTCTTCTCTGTGCATTCAGTTTCCCTTAATTTGCATAAATGTTACATCATAGTACATGCTCCAACACCATTGGGCTCTAATCCCCACCATGATCAAATATATGCTTTCTTAATTCCACATTGCAATATTTATGACATGCACTAGTAGGGGCATCCGCAACTCCCAATTGGTGGCCCTAAATTAATGTACTCCATGCTACTGAACTCCCTGCATGGCCAAGAAGACCTATGATTGGTGCACAAATCGGATGTTGGATGAGTACGTAGCAAGTGCTAGAAGGTCCCCAAGAACAAAAGAACTCTACTAAAGCTCATAAAACAAAAAAATAGATTTGCACGACATGAAGAAAAGAGACAACTCAAGTACAATCTCCCCCCATGCCTTGTGTGAGCGCTTCACAAGGCATGTATTTACAAATTTATTCATCTCAAAGCTGAAAAATAACCCAATTTTACAATTAACATGCTTTAGCTTTTGTGTTTGCTTTTTTTCAAATAAAGAATAAAGTGGTTGGCTGCCCTAAAAGTTGATTTGTGCCCAAATATAATATCCATTAATGAAACATTTAAACCGAGCGCCTATGCGCATACAAAATAATAAATATTTGTCAAGTGCTTCAATAAATAAGCAAGTCTAAATAAATATTACCACCACACGTTTAATAATAAGGCACGTGCCCATAAAAATGATAATTTCTTCTAGGAAATATGAATATATGCTATTGTCTAGTGCTTTCCAATGCCACCATTGCCTGCTCTACACATCAACTGAAGCATTCACAATTTTTAGAAAATAATAAAATTAAATTGACAAAAGTGAATACCTAGTAGTCTTCAGCTACAAAATAAATAAATAGGTTGGAACTTTGTCCTAACCTTAATTTAATACGAGTGCACTCTTTACGAAATCCAGTGCAAAACCTGACGGAATCCACCATGGAATAAAAAACTCATAGAATCCACCGTGGTCTCACAGAATCCACTGTGGAATATGCCTCTTGGCATCAATGATAGTGACAATGCCTCCAATTTAGTATTGCAAACTATGGAATCCAATTTTCCTTGTGTAGAAACAACCTTATGAATGAAATTAGTACTATTTTGTGGGATTTTAGGCAATGAATACACTAATTGAGCACCAAATTGAGATGCACAAAACCAGAATCTCGCCCTTCACACCACTACATTATGAGCAACATAAATGGATCAAGGAACATTGGAGAAAAATCATTCTGACCCTGGCTTTTGTTTCATTACCCCCGATCCCTTTTCTTGTTAAAGCTCCATGCCCATAAAAGAATCCTAGAGAGAATGTTTGGAGGGAGTAGGTTTGACATATAGAAACAATGTTAACTTTATTCATGAGTGGTTGCACATTGTCATGACATCTGCTCCCTCCAAACATTCTCATCTCTAGGATAAGCCAAAACTATGTAGCCACGCAGTTCAAAAACCAATATGATAACCCAACTAAATATAGGTATACTCAACCTCCTGCAAGGGTCATGTATCCAAATCATTGGCATCCCCAAGAACACATGGCAATCCCAAAAAATTCTATTTAGATCATAAGGCACTATGGATGCATGACATTTTGCTTTCATCAAATCCTCCACAACCAAATGCATGAACTCAAAAGGCCCATCATGGTGGAATGGTAAGCCAAAATCCCATTGCAACATCTTGTATCCAATAACATCCCCATGCGTAAACCATTATTCTCAACTTTATTTTGTCATCAAATGCATATTATTTCACTTTTTTGTCCATAAAACTTACTATCAACCCTGACCTCTCTCTACTCCTTTGAAAAACTCAAGTCTTGTTGCATATATGCAATACAAAACCTTTAGATGAAAATAACGAGCCCTTTTCTCTTTGGACTGCATTGAAAAAACCCTACACTCTCTTTGTTGACTTAAATCAATGTATACTCTATTCGCCAAGATAAGCTAGCCCTCAAGAACACTAGTAAGTGAAAATGATTGGCCATCTCTTCTCTTTGCTAAAATGTTGTGACACTTAACTCTTTTTGCTAAGTTCCCTTAGTATCTAACTCTCTTTACTTCATAAAATCTACAATCATAGAATACATGTCTAGGGAATGCACTAGTACAACACTAGAACTACTCAAATGCTCAAGTTCTAGCATATTCTTGATCTCTATCACAATATATGCCCAAGTCAAACCATCATACATACCATCTATGTGCTCAACATTATGCGATATATTTATTTTTATTAGCTCCTTCTCTTTTTTGCCTATATATTGCATGGTAGCTCTAAACAGCTCAGTAACTTTCTAAAAAGAAACAAAACTATTAGCTAAAAACCCAACAAAGATAGAAGAAAAAACACCATTGCTAGGAGGCCAGAGCTTTTCCCACTCCATACTACTGTTGTTTCTTAGGACAGTGGTACTATCGAAAATCTAAAACTTTTTTCCAATAGAGGGGCATCATGTAAAATAAATATGTTTCTAGGAGAATTTATACAAATTTTCATAAAGTGAATAGTTATCATCCTGTCACTGCTACAAACTTGTGCATATGCAGAGCCATTATCCATCACCTTTGTCTCCATCCATGCCTCTATAATTAATGATTGTTTGAACATAATATTATAAGAGCAGGTGTCCTACACAATCTTCCTATCCATCACTTATGGATATCCTAATATTCACACATGTGGTATACAAGTCTCTTGTAGTGTTATTGGCAGCTCTCATTCGCCACACAAGTTCCACATCTACTTGCCACTTTTCACTCTCATAGACTCTATGTACAATAAAATCAATGTCCGATCCATGGTCAAGCAAAGTAATATATGGAGTAACTATCTCACCTATCTTTACCATTGTCTCAGTGGTCACATGAGCCAAATGTGGCTTAGAAAAGTGACTATAGAAAACCATGATAGGTGTTTCATCTTTTGGATAACGCACTAGCTATGCATTCTTTATGATTTCCGAACATAATTCAACATTCTCTACATGAGACTCCTCCAAACAACTCTTCAATCTCGATAGTACCCTTTCCTTATGTAGTCTAAACTAGTTGCCTCTTTCTCTTAATGATTTTGGTGATCTCCTCATGGAATTCTCTCTTAGCTATCTCCAAGATCTTGCCTAAAGTGAACTCCACTTTACTTTTTAGGATCCGATATTCAAGCATTCTCTCAAGGTTAGTAACATTCTAAATATCTAAAAGGAACTTATAGCCAAGATATTTCTTGGGTCATGCATCCTATTTCTTCTCTTTTCTTTGTGCATCATCTATAACATGCTTAGGTTTGGGACTAGGAGGGAGAGTAGCATGTTGATCCCATCTAGTCTTCTTAGAAGTGCTAGGCTTGTATCATCATCCTACCTTCTCTTCTCCTCAACAAGTACGTTAGTCCCTCAATCTTTGCTAGATATGCACATATATATTAGGTCTCCACTGGAGTATCCCATCTAGTCACTTTCCCTATGCTTTGCCCAGCATAGATAGCTCTAACTACTACATTTCCCCCCATGTGTTGTATCTAAAGAAGAATTCCATACTTCCAACTTATTTTTTGGATATTTTTCAATCTATGTGCCAATGGTAGAAGCATCGCCTTTAGCCACATAAGAGGTCCAAGTAGCCATGTCCTCAAGAGTATATTTCATCCCGCCTTGCCAAGGTTTGGAGTCATAGCCATGCCAATCTCGGTCAAATAGATTTTATCTTCAAGTCCCCAAAACAACAAGTTCTTACTTGCACTAACGTTTAGGAGTGTCACACAAAATACATCAACATATTCCCTCCTAGGCCAAGCTTGTGAAGGATCTGCCCTTTCAAGTGTGGTAGATAGCCCTGAAAATTCTAGCAACATCAAGATTTAGATCTCTTAAACCTTTAATTTTCTCATCCATACCATCATTCCTGATTGGCGGAGCTGTAGAAATTGGTGATAGAACCATAGGAACTAGCACTAGCATAGGCATAGATACAAGTGCATGCATAGGAGCAAGAGTAGGCATTATAGGTGTAGGCATCAAGGTAGGAGCCACAATGAGAATAGTAGAAGGCATAGGAGCAAGAGAAATTATAGAATAGACCATATCATTCTATAGTCTAGACTTCCACATTTTTTGCTTCACTAAAGTAGTGACTATGTCCTTTGTATCTTTCCAATTGGTCTTAATGATGATAGGCTATAATTTGTCTTCCAAGAGTTCTCCTAATTGTACTTGAATAGCTAGGTTTGTAGCTTGCAGGAACAATTTTGCCTTCTCTGACTATAAGGACACTTATCCTGTGTTATCCATCTCATTAAACCTTGACTCAAACTCCAATGGTAGCTTTGTCACCACCAAAGCCCTTATTTGACTTATGTTTCCACTGTCGAAAACTATGACTTGTATCCATCCCAATATCTTCTAGAAAGTACTCTTTCTTCAAGGTTTTCTTGAAGGTAGGCCAAACTGGACCCAAGGCATAAAACTTGTTGATGTGTGACTTTAGGGAAGAAATTGCAAGTCATACAAAATACTTGCTCGTCATATGCATTAACACTTCAAAGAACTTCATCTCAAATCCATATAGTTTTAGATAGTTTGAGACATTGCAACCTTCAAAGCGTTTCTTCTGATTTTTGGTTGCTTCTATAGCCATGGTAGTCACAACCTCATATTGCACATTAGCTTGTAGTTGCATCTGTTGCAACATCTATGGTTGATGACGTTGTTGTTGCTATTCCATGTATGCATTAAAAGTTTGCAAAAGTTGCTTCAACTCATCACTCGAATCTGGGAGACCTATTGATAAAGCCAGTTCTCCCATCTTGCTTGACAATCTGGACATGGCTTCTACGTTAAGCTTACCACCAATGTTGAAGGGCAATCATATCGAGTTAGGAGTCCACAAAGAAGATGAAGGGAAGCAAGACAGAAGAAGGAATGTATTTACTATAGCACTTGAGTCTTCTAAGAGAGAAAAACACGTGGAATTTTTAGTAGTGCTACATCACACAAGAGAAGGAGAGAGTTGCATACTTTTAGCAACATGAACATGTAATACACTTCTTGAGGAGGCTGTTGAGGTTCATATATCGGTGTGCAGATGGGGTGTTGTATGCACACGTAGTCAATGCCGGAAGGTCCCCAAGAACAAAGAACTCTACAAAACCTTCATAAAAGAAAAAAGAGAGTTTGCAATATTATAAGAGACAAAAAGACCAATTGAATGCAATCTCCCCCCATCCCTTGTGTGAGTGCTTCACAAGGCATGTATTTATAGATTTGTTTATCTCAAAGCTCAATAATAGCCCACTTTACATATAGCATGCTTTTGGATTTTGTGTTTGCTTTTGCCCAATTATAAAGTAAAGCGTTTGGGCGTCCAAAGCCCAAATACAAATACCAAGTAATGGAATATTTAACCTAGTGCCTATGCACATACAAAAAATTATTTTTTGTCAAGTGCTTTAATAAATAAGTGCGCCTAAATAAATATTGATGCCACGCCTTTAGTGATAAGGTGTGTGCCCATCAAAAATAGTAATTCTTCTAGGTATTTTGAATTCACATCATTGCATGGTGCTACCCAACGCCTCCGCTACCTACTCTACACATCAGCAAAAGCATTCACAATTGTTGAAAAATAATAAGATAAAACCCACAAAAGTGAATACCTAGTAGTCTTTAACAAACAGTGGGATCTCCTTTCAAAAAATAACTTTCTCAAAATATGTGGAAGAAAATTATGTAAAAATTTATTTTGAAAGGTTTCCCAAGTAGAGGGACAATCAATACTCTTGCAAACAATAGTCCACCATAATGATGCTCTGTCTACTAGATGGTTAGTGACACATTTAAGTTTATCTTTTTCAACATATTGCTCTTCATGAAAATAGTCGTCAAATTGACTAATGAAAGCAGTAACAATTTTTTATTCATGTTGCCCATTAAAAGTACAGAATTTGAAATTTCTTTTACTTATCTTGGCTTCTTTCTTGAGACACTATGCATCGAGTGTCGCATCAATCGTACATTGAATAACATCTTCAAGTTGCGCTCCATCTTGATCGACAATGGATTGTTGAAGTATAGCTAGTTGTGCTTGCAAATTTTGACATGCTCTTCACTATTTTCAAAGTTGTATCATGATTAGGTCCAATTTCAACTCCATAGTCGGCTCTGGCAAATCACCTTCGCCCATTAAATCATCCATGTGATGATCGAACATCCTGCAAAATCTGAAACAACCTTGTACACTCGAAATCTCATTAGAAAGAGTAGCGTAGCTCAAAATTGGGTTTACAAGGCTTTCTTTTTTTTTAAAATATGGCTTTTTGGTGCACACATCTGATGTTGTATGCTCGCGTAGTGAGCGCCAGAAGGTCCCTAAGAACAAAAGAACTCTACTTTTTGCACAAAACTCAAGGTAGAAAGTATGCACGACATGAACAAGAGACCAATTGGGTGCAATCTCCCCCCATGTCTTGTGTGAGCGCTCCACAAATCATGTATTTTATGTATTAATCATCTTCAAGCTCAAATAATAGCCCAAATTACAAAATAGCATGCTTTTGGCTTTTGAGATTGCTTTAGTGCCAAATAGAAATAAAGCTAATGGGCAGGCGCCCAAAGAGTCAGGCATACCCAATACAATGTCCAAATACAAATATCATAATTGTGTCCCCCATGCGCATATAAAATAATAAATAAATATCCAACGCCTTAATAAATAGGCGTGACAAAATATAGGTGCCATGCCTAAGGTATGCGCCCATCACAATATAAGTGATAACTCAAATACACGCTATCCTCCAATGCTTTCCTCCACCACTGCTGCTATCTCTACACATCAAACTGAAGCATTCACAATCGTTAGTAAAATAATACAATTAAACCGACAAAAGTGAATACCTAGTAGTCTTCAGCTACATAAATAAATCAACTGGTTAGAAATCAATCCTAACCTTAATTTATCAGGAGTACGCACTCTAAACTCATAAATGTTAATATGTATTTTGCGGAATCACCCGCTATGGAATCACCCATGTACACACTAAATTAATGAAATGCCCGAAAAGGATAGGCATCCCCATCAACTTCTCGCACAAAGAATCCACTTTGTGTATAAGCCCCGATCAACAAAGTTTACGGAATCCACCGTGGCACGGAATCCATCATGAAATATGCCTCCTGGCATCATACCCCCGGGGTGGGATAGCAATTGTCCTCAATTGCTATTAGCTCAATGTGGAGCTAACAGAGTGGGAAAAGCATTTAAGTCTCTAGCGTGTATCCATTGGGCCTCTTCAACACGATGGTTTTTAAACTTGACCAAATATCTAGAATATCTACGGCCAGTTCTAGTGGTCATAAAGTCAGTATCTATTATAGCTTCAGGCTCAAGGATTTTAGTCTCTTCATCTAACAAATATGGGTTTTCATAAACTGGGTGTACAGGTAATTGGCCTCTAAAGGGTCGTAATAAACTAATGTGAAAGGTGTTGTGAATTTTTTAGTGTGGTGGTAAATCTAACTTAAATGCATTGTCATTGATTTTGTGAATGATCTTGAATGGTCCATAGAATCTAGGTTCTAATTTCACAACTGGGTGTTTATCTATACTTTGTAATCTACGTTTTTTCTATTCTTAACCAAACATAGTCATCAACTTTGAAATTCATGGCCTGTCTTTTCTTATTGGCTTGTTTTGTATATGATTGTTGGGCTTTGGCAATCATGTCTTTAACCTCATCAAAAATAGTAGCGTGCATGTTAGTAATATCATCAGCACTCTGAATTCTATTTGATAAAGATGCAATAGATGTAGACAATCTATAACCATAAATCACTTCAAATGGTACTTTCTTTGTAGCTGTGTGTGGTATATTGTTATATGCAAACTACAGTAAATGTAGATGTGTATCCCATATCTGTGGTTTAGAAATAGTGTAAGCACGTAAAAGATCTAAAATAGCACTATTAGTGGCTTCTGTTTGACCATTAGTTTCAGGATGGAATGCAGATGAGAAATCAATCTTTGTTCCTAGGTTAGCAAACAAAGTAATCCAAAAGTTATTACAAAATCTAGAATCACGGTTAGAAATAATAACTTTTGGTAATCCACAATTAGTGAAAACAGTTTTAAAAAACAATTGTGCTGCCTGAGATGCTGTTAAAGTTTTCTTGCATGGAATGAAATATGCTTGTTTACTAAACCTGTCTACAACAGTCCAAATCATATCATGGTTAGCTTTAGTGTTAGGTAAACCAGTAATAAAATCCATAGAAATCTGTTTCCATGGTCTTGATGGAATAGATAAAGGCATTAGTAAACCATACTGTTTACCATGATGTCTCTTAACTCTTTGACAAACTAAACATTCAGAAACAAAGTTAGATACATCAGTGTCCATATGTGGCCAATAAAAATATTCAGTTAATGTACGCAAAGTAGATATGATACCTCTATGACCTTGATATGGAGAACAATGAATCTCATTCAAAACAAAAGATCTAAATGGAACTGTAACACAATCTCTTTTCATAAAACATGAATCCATCATTGTAAGACAGTGTATCAATAGGAATCCAGTTATTTCCAACTAATTTATTCCAATCAGCTTGAAAAGTAATGTCCTAATAATAAGTATCTTTCATAGGAGTTAGAGAATCAAATGATATGACAGAGATATTATGAATAGTCGGTCTTCTACTTAAAGCATCGGCTACTACATTTTCTTTTCCTGGTTGATATTGGATAAGGGGATGAAAACTCTGAATAAAAGCTGCCCATTTGATATGTCGGTTAGATATTTGGGGTTGACTAAGGAGATGTCTAATACTTTGTTGGTCAGTCTTAATCATAAACTCAAAACCCATTAAGTAATATTTTCATTGTTTTAAAGCTTGTACAATAGCTAACAATTCTTTATCATATGTGGAATATTTAAGTTTGGATGGTTTCAGTTTACAGCTAGAGTAGGCTATGGGATGATTATCTTGCATAAGTACAGCTCCTATTCCAGATCCACTAGCATCAGTAACTACTAAAAAAAATTGTCTGTTGAAATCAGGTAGTTGTAATACAGGAGCATGGGTTAATGCATGTTTCAATAAATCAAAAGATTTTTGTTGATTATTAGACCAATGATAAACAATACCTTTCTTTAAAAGTTTAGTCAAAGGCAAAGCAAGTAATGAAAAATTTCGCACAAAATTCCTGTAAAAACTAGCAAGACCTAGAAAAGAACATAACTCATGCATATTTTTAGGTATAGGCCAGTTTAATATTGCTTCTATATTCTTAGGGTCAACCTTAATACCTTCTGATGACACAATATGACCTAAATATTCAATTTCTGTTTGAAAGAACTCACTCTTTTCTAGATTAGCATACAACTGATTATCTTTCAACAACTTGAAAACCAAAGACAGATGTTCATAATGTTCTTTTTCATTTTTACTAAATACCAAGATATCATCAAAGAATACTATAACACAATGTTGATATTTCAAAAATTTACGATTCATCATTCTACTAAATGTAGCAGGTGCATTAGTCAATCCAAAAGGCATCACTAAAAATTCATAATGACCAAATTGTGTTCTAAATGCAGTTTTAAATATATCAGATTTATCTAATCTCACTTGATGATAACCAGATTTAAGATCTATTTTACTAAATATGGCAGAACCTTGTAGTTTATCCATAAGATCATCTACCCTAGGAATTGGATATCTATTCTTTACAGTAATCTTATTTAGGGCACGATAATCAATGCACATGTGATAAGTATTATTCTTCTTCTTTACCAACAAAACAGGTGCACCAAATGGAGAACTACTAGGTCTAATTAATCCTCTGTTTAATAATTCCTCAAGTTGATTTTGAATTTCTTTCTGTTCAATCTGGTTATGCCTATATGGTACTTTACATGGTGGTTGTATACCAGGAATTAAATCTATTTTGTGGTCTTCAGGACGTGAAGGAGGTAGTCCAGGTGGTAAATCTTCAGCAAAACATCCTTTAAATTGTGCAAGAAATTGTTTATGCCTAGGGTGCATATGTTTTTCTTTAGCTTGAAGTTCATTCACCCAAATTAAATAATATTTACTACTTTTGCGTAATGCATGTTTAGCTTGAGTATGAGTAATCAGTGGAAAATTATTAGATGCGTGCATACCATACAATGTAATGTGTTTTCCTTGAAAATGAATTTTAATTGAATGCGTGGAATAATCTATGTCAGGATTATGCTAATGATGCCAAGGCATACCTAGGATAATATCACTGGACTGTAAAGGTACAACTAGGAAATTCCTTCTTTCAGTGTATTCACCAATTTCTAAATCATGCACCTCTTGTGTTCCATTATACCTTGTGCCTAAGAATGCTGCTTTAATGCGATAATGTGTAGGAATAGTTTGTAATTTCAATTCTTTCACTAACTTTGCAGAAATAAAATCATGTGTACTACCATCATCATGCAAAATAATCTTTTCTTTTCCATGTACTAACCATTTCATTGTCAACAAAGAATGTGGAGTTGGCATACCTGGTAAAGTATCCGAAAAAGTAGCAATGTCGTCCTCATCTTTCGTAAAGTCAGGCATTTTCTCATGTTCTTCATCTTCCATTGCTCCAAGATAGTTGATATGGATATGTGGCTTCTTCGATTGGCAATTGGCTACTAGATGTCCAGGTTGATGGCATTTGTAACACACTATAGGTTTGGCTTTAGATACATTGTTTGCAATGGCAGGAAGTCTATTAGGATTTGGCTGTGAAGATGGCTTAGGGTTTTGATTGGTATTTGATAGCAAAGGAGGTGGTTTTGTCCAAGACTTATAAAAGGATGATGAAGGAAATCGACTTTGATTGAATCTTCTAAAATTTGAATTGAATTGCTTAGAACCATAGTTACCATATGCTTGAAATTGTTGTGGACGCTTGTCTCTTCCTCGAATCTTGTCTTCAGTGTCATGAGCTAAAGAAATTGCATCTTCAAGGGTTGCAAGCTTGAACATATTGACTTCAGTGTAGTAATGCCCAAGTAATCCAGACATAAACTTGCGCTTGTGAGTCGCTTCAGGTACGTCTTCAAGCATGTGTAGTTGCAGTAAAGCATTCCAAAAGCGTTTGGTGTACTGGGAAATAGGCTCATGATCTCTTTGCTGAAGAAGGTCCCATTGCTTTATGGCTTTTTCATGGAATTGAGGAGGAAGGAAATTCTGCATAAACTTCTTTTTGAAACTCTCCCAGGTAGTGGGACAATCAATGCTCGTACGAACCATGGTCCACCAAAGAGATGCCTGATCGACTAAATGATTAGTGACACATTTAATTTTATCTTTTTCATTATATGTCTCTTCATGAAAGCAATCATCAAACTGACTGGTGAATGCAAGGACAATCTTTCCATCTCGAGTTCCATTGAAAGTACGGAATTTGAAATTTCTTTTACTTATCTTTATTTCTTTGCGGATGGATTGAGCTTCGAGAGTCGCATCGATGGTTCGTCGGATAATATCTTCGGGTTGTGGTCCATCTTTGTCGGTAGTCGATCATTGTAAATTGGCCAATTGAACTTGGAAAGCTTGCTGGGCTCTTCGTTCTTCAGCCAACTGCATCATAATTAAATCCAATTTTTGTTCCATCGTAGGTTCAGGAAGATCGCCTTCAGCCATTAAATCATCCATATTTTATTCTGTCATCCTGAAAAAATTCAAAAGACCTCACACTCTCAAAATCCAATTAACGGGATGAGCGTAGCTCAAAGTCCAGTATACAAGGCTCATAGATTTTTGTTTGGCTTTCACGATCTTCAACTTTTACGGTTGCGAGATTTGAAGTCTTCATAAAATCTGCGTATGACCTTTTGCGTGTGCTGAAACTAGTTTAGCAAGTCTGCGTATGCGAAAAGAGTCTTCCAGGGAACAGCTTTGCAGTTTAGTGCTTCTGCGCAGGAACAGTCCTTATGGGAGTTTTTAAAATAAGACAGTTTTGACCTCTGCTGACTTGCAGGACTTGCAGAGTGATAGAACTTGAGGAGCTTGGTAGACTTTGAAAATTTTTAACTTGTGACTTAGTTGATTAAGCTTGTAGCTTTAGCTGAATGATGAATTTTAGAGGGGGGCCCGTTATTCAGCCACACCGAAAATCATGGCGAGTACATACTGATGCCGCCGATTCAAGAAATTGAGATACTAAGCTTTTAAAAAGCTTAGTTTTAAGCTTTAGCTTAAACTTTGAAGATTAAAGATAAAGCTTATCTCTGTCTTTTGTCTGAGAAGAAACGACTTGATAGAAGAGATGTAGGAGTTGTCCTCCGTTCCTTCAGGCCGGTCCTTTGCGATCAGAGGCTGTAAACAGTAAACAGAGGTTCTTGACCGCCACGAATCCACCCGTATCGACCATTCGCGATGAAACTGACTGTAGAGCTCGATCATTCCAGGAGCTCCACCTTTGCGCAAGATGGGTAGCGATTGGAAGCTCTCGATCTCAGCTTTGCTCTGATACCACTGGTGCACAGATTGGATACTATATGCTCGCGTAGTGAGCGCCGGAAGGTCCCCAAGAACAAAAGAGCTCTACTTTTTGCACAAAACTCAAGGTAGAAAGCATGCACGACATGAACAAGAGACCAATTGGGTGCAATCTCCCCCCATGCCTTGTGTGAGCGCTCCACAAAGCATGTATTTTATGTATTAATCATCGTCAAGCTCAAATAATAGCCCAAATTACAAAATAGCATGCTTTTGGCTTTTGAGTTTACTTTAGTGCCAAATAGAAATAAAGCTAATGGGCGAGCGTCCAAAGAGTCAAACATACCCAATACAATGTCCAAATACAAATATCATAATCGTGCGTCCATGCACATACAAAATAATAAATAAATATCCAACGCCTTAATAAATAGGCACGATAAAATATAGGCGCCATGCCTAAGGTATGTGCCCATCAAAATATAAGTAATAACTTGAATACACGCTATCCTCCAATGCTTTCCTCCGCCACTGCTGCTATCTCTACACATCAACTGAAGCATTCACAATTGTTAGTAAAATAATACAATTAAACCGACAAAAGTGAATACCTAGCAGTCTTCAGCTACATAAATAAATCAACTAGTTAGAAATCAATCCTAACCTTAATTTATCATGAGTGCACACTCTAAACTCATAAACATTTATTAATTTAATATGTATTTTGTGGAATCACCCGCTATGGAATCACCCATGTACACACTAAATTAATGAATTGCCCGAAAAAGGATAGGCGTCCCCATCAACTTCTCGCACAAAGAATCCACTTTGTGTATGAGCCCCGGTCAACAAAGTTTACGGAATCCACCGTTGTCAAAGAGTTTACTGTTCATAATATAAATCATGGGATTCTTATGAACATAGAAGAGCTTCATTGGAAGTTATATGAGGAATTTGCATATAAAATTCAGACATTGTTATCCAATAACCACCTTAGTTACACAAGTTCTTTTGTATTTAGCATATAATTTTCAGTTATACCATGTATATTTATGAAAAATAAGTCTATGGGAACCTTCAACTTGGTCAACTGGAAGTAATTGACAGTCTGCAGGATAAATCACATTGATTCAGGTGCAAAAATATGGTAAGAACCCAAGAAGAATGCCAAAAGTTGCCAAAAGTCCACTAGATCCACATGGGACCTGGAGTAATAGACTTCAGTGACCAGCAAGTGACCTGGGTAGGTCAAAAAGTGACCAGGGGCTGAGCAAGGAGCAGCCCGCATTTTTCAGCGCAAAATGTGGGCTACACAGTCTGAAGCAAACTGGAGAGAGCTGGAGCTATGGTGCATGATTTGGAGCATGCAAACTGAAGATCAACAGGCCCAACTACTGAAGATGTAAACATGGTGAGAACTCCACTTCTCTGTCCCTTTGGTCTGACAAAAATGCATGCTGAAACAGTCTATAAAAGAGGGAAATCTGAGAGAAAAGTATTCAGCCTGCTCTTATGCACGACTTCTCTCATTTTGTCTATCTTATTCTTAGTCGAATGAAGCCCGACTTGTACCCAAGTACTTGAGTGACTTTGGGAAAACCAAAGGGTGAGGATATTGAAGGCATACGGGCTGTTATGGGCTGAAAAAACCAGTCATAAACAAGGCAGCCCACTGTTATAGTCCATTTTTATGAGCAAACATGGGATTTATGTAGTTGTAATGGAAGGAAATGACCTCTTTTCTTCAGGACATTGTTCATGAATGATCAGAAGTGCTTCTTCTTGAGTTTATGCACTCATTTTAAGCTTGATTATGGGCTAGAATTTTTTGTTTTAAAACAGGGCTGAAGCTAAAATAATTCTTCTTCAATTCATTTCATGTATCTTTGGCCCAAATCTTGAATGCATTTGAATCTATCAACAAAATACTTAATCCAAAGGGTTGAAATCCATCTATGTACTTGAAATAAATGCCATTAGATCTTGCATTTGATATTCATAATTGAATTGAGAATCTGAAAATACCCTTTATGATAAGATGTATGTATCCAAAGGCATTTGATGTAATCAAGATAGACTTATTTCTTCCGTTCATGTATGCTAAGTACATAGTGAAAAAGCTTGAACTCTTCTTCCGTACCTAAATCATTTCTAAATCCCGGATCTTATTAAACCCCAATCTACTTCCCCTTCCTGAACCTTGAATCCTAAACTCCTCTTCTGTACTAAAGCCTCGGTGGTAGACCTTCAACCCTTAACGCGATGACAGTGGTGAACCTGACGTGAAGGTCCGCTGCGGAAGAAGAAGTCCAATGGGAGAATCATCAAGTTCAGGAGGAGATGCCTTGCAACAGATAGTTCGTCTAATGCAAGAAAGCCAACAACAACAGTTGCAATTTCAGCAGCAGTTGCAATTGCAACAACAACGGAGACAAGAAGGATAGCAGATTGATGCTACTGCCATTAAACCCTTAGAAGCAATTGGACAAGAGCTCAAGCAATTTAATGGGAAAAATGTGTCCTCTTTTATCCGTCTCTACACTGACAATATGGTTTTCTTTGGAGTTCCTCAACGTGCCTGGAGCCGTTACTTTGCCCGCCTGGCTGTGCATGGTCTCCAGGACCGAATTCATGGTCTTTTCCAAAAAGATGCAGGATGGACTATGTTCAAGAAGGCTCTTCGAGAAGAATTTTTCCTTGAAGATTCTGGCCTTATGACAAAGAAAGTCTTCACCGAATGGGTCGAAAGGCCCAAAAAGGGTCTAACCGCTATTGCTCTTTATCGAGAATTTGAAAGCAAATTTGCCCAACTAGATCCTGATGACCAACAAGGTATGGAAAGTCAAAAGATTGAATTATTTTTAAAGGCTGCAGATTCTTCTCTTCAGGAGAAATTAACGGACCGACTTGAAGACCCTGACTCTGAGTCGCGATTGAAGACTTCTTGGAGTGATGTCACTGAAGCAGTTAATATAATTGCTCGAAGAGAGCGATTGCGCCTAAGATGGGGATCAACCCCTGCAACAAACTGAATCTATAAAGGAGCCTGTCCCAATTTCTCGACCTCCTGTCTC
The DNA here is from genome assembly GCF_053477565.2 of Lygodium microphyllum. Classification (NCBI taxonomy): domain Eukaryota; kingdom Viridiplantae; phylum Streptophyta; class Polypodiopsida; order Schizaeales; family Lygodiaceae; genus Lygodium; species Lygodium microphyllum. The sequence goes on from NC_141142.1 coordinate 133,447,491, forward strand.
TTTGGCTGAGCAACCAAGAAATTCTGATGTTCCTTCACCAAAGAAGGATGTCATGGACGAGCTCATTAAAAGCATGCGGGATCTCCATCTTAATCTAACGGAGATTAATTCTAAAGCAGAAAGGCTTGATATAAAAGTAGAAGAAAGGGGTCGGTCAACTGCCTAAAGGCCTGCACGAGAAGGCTTCAAAATACGTTGCATTTGGTGTGATAGCCTTCAGCATGACAAGAGGGAGTGCGGTGCATTCCGTGAAGCTGAAGCACAAAAATTAGTCTTTTGGAATGATGGTAAAATTCATGCAACCGAAACCGGGCTTCCTCTTGAGCCAAACTTCGGCAACGGTGGCATAAAGAAAAGATTGGAGGATTTGGCAACAAGAACGGCCTATGCAGCTGTTGATGCTACAACTTATGGGCTGCAAATTGAGCCAACTAATGAAATTTTTAAAACATGTAAAACTAATGCAAAATCTAAAGTGTGGATGTAGGTCTTAGAATGCATGGAGCAAGGAAAGGCAACTAAGGATGATTTAACCACTGCCAGTCAACGTATTCGAGGGAGAACCGAATGGTCTGAGCTTGTGGATTCATTTTCAGCTTTTGCTCGGTTAGCTGAAATTAATAATCAAGAAGCCATAATAGAAGAAAAGAGAAGAAGAGAAGAAGATGTTGCCGGTCCTTCTTCTTCGGGACCGACTAAACGCATAACAAGAAGTAAACCGGACCAACAGAAGGCTGCTGAAAATCCGCCGCCACCAGAATTTGACATGGGAGATGCCCCTCAAGCAAAGAAAACAGAAGGAAAAAGAAAAAGCAAACATCCCAGTTACAAGTTGCAGTCTGACATAGAGACCGCACCGGATCTTAAACGGATCCTAGAAGAAAGGATTCTTGGAAGTAGAATTGAATTTACATTAGGTGAAATTCTCGGTATTGAAAAACGAGGATTTCATGATGTAATAATTGATGTAATTAAATGAAAAAGACAATATGTTGGTGAGGAAACTGAATAATCTGTACATGCTTTTTTGCAAGTACTTCATGTGTATTTACAGGATGAAGAGAAGCTGAAAACTCAAGGGATTCAATTGGAGACAATCAAAGAATTGATTGTAGCCATAGAAGCCAAAGATGAAGACATTTATGAAGCAGAAGCTGAAGAAGCCATAATGGTGGGGACTTCTCAATCTAAAGTGCAGCCCATGTGTAAGAAAGAGACTCTTCTTCACAACATGCAAGAAGAAAGTGAAGCTCACTTTATTCCTAGTAGTCACTATTCCCGTACCCATTGGGCAAGGGCGACTACTGAAACTGTTGTTAAAATTGGTGAAAAAGAAACTCCATGCATTGCCCTTATAGACTATGGTTCGGAAATTAATGTTATGTCAAGAAATCTCTATGAGAATGGTGGATGGCCCATTGATGTGGACCCAGGATGGCGCATGAAGGCATCCAATAAATCTTCTGGCCATCTTTATGCAGCATGTCCTTATGTACAAGTTACTATTGGTAATGTAAAAGATGAATTTCATTTCTTTGTTCAAGATTCCTGCAGTTATCCCATCATTCTTGGAAAACCATTTATTTTCGAGTCTGGTTTAGAAACAAAGGCTCTTGATGATGGTTCATCATATGCTCGGATAAGAAGCAAGGATAATGATAAAGCTGTTCAATTCCTAACTGTCTGTGTTAATCACCATCGGAATAGGGATCGATTGAGAGATCATCCTGTTCCTCCTAATGCCTGAGAATTTAAGGGTTTTCGAGTAGCCCTGCTATAAGTGGAGGCTATGGCAGTGCATCATGTCACAAAAAATTGTCTCCACATATGAAGGAGGCAAGGCCAAAAGCTGATTTGCAGGTTTTTTCAGCCAATGGTGTGGGCTGTTATAAACATTTTCAGCCATGAACAGGGCTGAAAGAAAGTATTTGAGTCATATGGAGCAAGAGCTGAAGCAAATTGATGTTTTACCTAAAGATAAAGAAATTTCAGGACTATTTTATGGGCTAAATTATAATGATACAATGGCTAAAATTTATACAGCCGTTCATGCATAAAATCAAGCTGAAAATCAGTCCATACAGGTATGTACATTGGATATGTATGACATAATTCAAGAATTTGCAGATTATGAAGCTTTTGGACAGCCAAACAAGGATGAAGCAAGAGTAGAAACAAAGTATAAAATAGTTAATAAGAAGTTCAAGCCGGTAGCTACTCCTCTACCGCCTGAAAGCGAAGGACTGGCAGAAAGGGTATCCAAACAACGAAGCCTTCGTGATCCTAAAGATATTGGTCACCAATTTACAGCAGAAAGTCTACAAAAGTTGAAAATTGGTGAAGACTCTTTTCTCTTCCCGGCTGAAAAGCAAATCTTCATGCAGATGTTAAAGAACTATGGTAAAGCCTTTTCATTTCAGCCACATGAAATTGACTATGTGGATCCAAGCATTGTGGCACCAATGGTAATTTTTACGGTCCCACATGTTCCTTGGAATCTTAAACCAATTCCGGTTCCAAGAGCTCATTTGCCTAAGTTATTAGAACTTCTAAATGAAAAGATAAAAATGCGAATATTGGAGCCATCTTTAGCTCCATATTCCAACCGATGGTTTACCGTACCTAAGAAGAATGGATCTTTATGATTCATTCAAGATTTATAACCCTCAATAAAGTTACTATTAGAAATGTTGGACCAGGACCAATTGTGGATGAGTTTGCTGAAGCTTTTGTAGGTACGGCAATCTATTCCATGGGTGATTTATATTCAGGCTACGATCAATTTCAGCTTGCTTTGGAAAGCCGTGACATTACCACAATGAAGACGCCTCTTGGCCTAGTCCGCATGTGTACTCTACCTCAAGGAGCTACGAATTCAGTAGCTCACATGATGAATGCTATGCATAAAGTATTGAGGGATTATATTCCTCAATTGACTCTTCCTTTTCTTGATGATGTTCCAATCAAAGGATGTGAAGTTCATGAGAAAAATGAAGAACTCAATGAGCTTGGATGTCGAAAGTTTGTTTATGAACATATTAATGATTGTGCTCAAATCTTGTCTAAATTAGAAGAAGTCCATCTTACTCTTTTAGGAGCTAAATCTGTTTTTGGAGTTGAAGAAGTCCTTGTGGTCGGTCATATGTGTGGTCCATATGGCCGAAAGCCTTCTCCATCCAAAATAAATGCTATAAGCAAAATGCAGGAAGAATGTACAAATGTTTCAGAAGTGAGAAGATTTCTTGGTGCATGTGTCTTCTACCTTATTTGGATACCACATTTTGCCCATGTTGCCGAAAGTCTTTATCAGATTCTAAGAAAGGGCCAAAGGTTTATATGGGAAAAAGAACACACTCAAGCTATTCGGAAACTCAAGAAAATGCTAACTTCAGCCCCCACTTTAAAGAGGGCTAATTACTCTAATGGACAGCCCATTATACTCACAGTGGACACAAGTCCTATTGGAATAGGATGGGCAGTTGGTCAAGACGACCTTGAAGGCAACAGATATGTAATCCGCTTTGGAGCGAAGGTTCTTAATGAACGACAAAGAAGATATGCTCAAATTAAAAGAGAGCTTTGGGAAGTAGTAACTGCATTAAAATGTGACAAGAAGTACTTCATGGGTGCACATGTTATAGTTGAGACAGATTGCCTTCCACTCTTGGGCATGATCGCCAACTGTTCCACTCCTGACATAGCCATGCTAAGATGGATAGCCTATATTAAATCCTTAAATCCTGATTTGAAACATATTGCAGGTAGAGATAATCCAGTTGCTGACATGCTTTCACGTGCCAGATATATAGATAAAGAAGAAATGATGGATGAAGAAGAATCTGAGTTTATAAATGATGCTGTTAATGCAGGTACAACAAAAATTACAGCAAGAACAATAGGTTCAGCTGTTAAAACAAACTTTACATCAGCAAGGAAGGATGAATCAACCAAAGAAGGACAATGGACAGCTAGTAAACAACATATTCAATGTTTTGTTATGGTTTGTTCACACTTTAAAGAAGAATATTATGCAGATGATTGGCTAAAAATTGGCCAATTTTTGAGCACTATGACAAAGAAGGAATATTGGACTAATGAAGAGTTCAAGAGAATTAAGAGAAAAGCCTATGGTTTTTTTCTTAAAGATGGATACCTCTGGAGGCATGCGAAAAAGAAAGGAAGGGTGCTTGTTCGTGTCTTAGGAGATAAAAAGACACAAAGACAGGTCATGCAAGAATTCCATGAAAGCCTATTGGCTGGTCATAGAGGCATATGGGGCACTTTTGCCAAAATAAAAGAGAAATTTTGGTGGCAAAACATGTATAAAGACATTGAGCATTTTGTTGAGTCTTGTCATACTTGTCAAATGTATTCTATGGTAAAGCATAGAGATGGTCTTCAGCCTACCTATCCTTTATCCATTCACTATAGATGGGTTATTGATTTAGTAACCATGCCTACAAGAATTTGGAACATGAGATATCTAGTACTTGCTAGAGAAGATCTCACAAATCAAGTGAAAGGAAAGGCCTTGACAACAATGTCCACTCATGTTGTTTGTAGATTTCTACTTGAAGAAGTATTTTGCAGGTATGGATGTGTTGCTAAAGTAACTGCTGATAGAGGGGAATTGGATGCCGATGAGGCTCACCATTTCTTTGCTCAATTGGGAATTAAGCTATCTCTTAGTTTAGCCTACAATCCTGAAGGCAATGGTAAGAGTGAAAGAGGTCATCAAGCAATTCTTAAAGCTTTAGCAAAATCATGCAAAGGAAAGTTGAGGGAATGGCCTAAAATGCTACCATTCGCATTATGGGCTAATAGAACTACCCATAGTGCAGTGACAAGATATATGCCAACTGAACTCATATATGGACAGCTACCAGTTATGCCTATTGAGGAATCCATTGTCACATGGAGTATCTTGCCTTGGGATGAAGGCATGAATAGAGAAGAATTGTTGTCTTTACGCATAAGGTAACTTGAAAGAAGGCCAGAAGATGTCAAAACAGCCATTGAAAGGCTAAAAACAACAAGATTAAAGAATAAGAAAAGGTTTGACAAGCATCATCAACTCCGTCCAAGAGCTATTCAAGAGAATGATTGGGTTCTTGTCTATGATAGCAGCCTGTACAATCAATATAGTGCTCATAGGAAGTTAGCCAAGCGATGGTTTGGACCATATGTTGTAAAAGTAGTACATAATAACGCCACTTACTCTTTGGCTGAAATGGATGGGACCATGATTAAGATTCCAATAGCTGTGAAACGAATCAAACTCTTCAAACGAAGAGAATCTTCAACTTATGAACTTGATGACTTAGATATGAGCCCTCTACTTGAAGACATGCAAGAAGAAAAAGACTTAGAGAATGAAGATGAAGAAGAAGACCCTCCTTGACCTGTAATCTTATGAAATGGCACATGCCGGAGGATGTGCAGGTTAGGAGGGGGTGAATGTCAAAGAGTTTACTATCCATAATATAAATCATGGGATTCTTATGAACAAAGAAGAGCTTCACTGGAAGTTATATGAGGAATTTGCATACAAAATTCAGATAAGTCTATGGGAACCTTCAACTTGGTCAACTGGAAGTAATTGACAGTTTGCAGGATAAATCACATTGATTCAGGTGCAAAAATATGGTCAGAACCCAAGAAGAATACCAAAAGTTGCCAAAAGTCGACTAGGTCCACATGGGACCTGGAGTAATAGACTTAAGTGACCAACAAGTGACTTGGGTGTTGAGATATCGAGCTCCACTCGTGATATGCCAGGGTGACCGTTGTGTATTTATGTCACCGACTTGTCAGTTGCAGACGCGGTTGGTACACCGCCCATGAATAATAGCTACACGATAGCTATCCTTATCTACTCTAGTTCGTGGCTCAGTTAGTATGCCACCTTAGTTAGTTGAGTTTGGTTTGAGACCCACATATAGGGTTCTTCTATTTCTTTGTACTAGAGTTCTTTTTGGCTTACACAACTAAGAAGAGGAAAACTGTTTTCAGCCTCCACCCTTGTGTGTCTTCCCCCATTGTGCAAGCAAGAAAGCTACAAGTGAGACTCCTTCCTTCTCTCCCACAATCTTGACATGGTATCAGAGCCTTGTTCGTGGTAAGGAGCTCAAGAAAGCAAGCCAAGCTCACGGTGTTCTGGTAAGAGGAGCAGTGTTGCTTTCATTTTCTGTTTTGGGAGCAGATCTCTGTAGGTAGCACAGCCGGAAATTGCAAGTGCACTGTCTCAGGTTGAGACGCCCTTCGCGGTGGAGCAAGAGGGCAATATATGCTGCGGGCGAGGGCTTTAGCCCTCGGCGACCTTGTTTTTTTTTATTTGAGGCCATTTCAGGGCTTGTTTTGAAGGCGGAAGTTTTCTGCACGCACTCAAGAAAAGGCTCAGTTTTATGTTGTGCAGCCACTGTTCTACAGGTCGGTGAAAAATTACTGTAGAAATTGCATCGTATGCTTGTGCGCAGTGACATTGGGAGTTACAGAATCATCCTTGTTGCATATTGATGCAAAATCGTCACTAGGAAGTGACTGTGTGGTCAAATACCACTTTCGCCAGTTTTGCAGATTTGCCCTTGTGAGGGTGAAGCTGAGTTTTTTGCAGTGACAGAAATTTTTGCAGTGTTTTGTAATGGCGTCTGATTCTCTCTCACAAATTGTCACTGAAAAGCTTGACAAGAACAACTTCCAGGCATGGAAGTTTAGAATGACGAATTTCCTTATGGGAAAAGAATATTGGGAATTTGTTGCAGGAAATGAAGAAGAACCAGTTCTTCCTGATGTTCCCAATCAACAGCAAATGCAAGCATTTAAAGCATGGCATGAGAGAGCCTGGAAAGTTATGTATTGGCTGTCTATCAGCATTTCAGACTCTATGATTGTGCATATTCAGGATGCAAGTACGCCAAAGGAGGCATGGGATACTTTGTCAAAAATGTATAGCACAAATACTCAAGCCAGGAAAATGCAGCTCAAGCAAGAGTTGCATAATGTGCAAAGAGAAAACATGAGCATCAATGACTACCACATGAAGGTGAAGAAGATTGCAGATGCACTTGCTTCCATTGGGTCGCCAGTGGAAGATGATGATTTAGTTTCTGTGACCTTGAATGGTCTAGGAAAGGATTACGCACAGTTTCGGACATCCATTTCAGTTCGTGAAAGATTTTCTGATTTTGAGGAGTTGATTGCTCTTCTAATTTCTGAGGAGCAGAGAAATGGTGGTGCATCTTCTTCAGGAGGAACTTCAAAAGAAGCTGTCTTCTACTCAAATGCTGGAAGAGATAGAGGCAGAGGTAGAGGAGGCCGATTTGGAGGCTGTGGTAGAAATCAGAATATGCAGCAAACTCAAGAAAACCAGTCCTATGGAGGAGGACGTGGTAACTCTAGAGGCAGGGGGAGCCAAAGAGGTCGTGGTGGATGGCAAAGAGGCCAAAATGCAAACAGCAATGTTGAATGCTACTACTGTGGTAAAATGGGTCATATGGCTAAAGACTGCTATAAAAAGCACAATGACATCATGAATGGGAAATTGCAACAAGGGAATTATGCATCTTCTAGTAGACAGGGTGATGACAGAAATGAGCACTTGTTTATGGTGCAGCACATGAACAATTCTGTGACAAGTGCAGAAGAAAGCAATTATGTATGGTATGTTGACTCAGGTGCATCAAACCACATGACAGGTCATGCAGAATGGATGGAGGATGCAAGGAAAATGGAAAAACCAGGATTTATGGAGACTGGTGATGATACTGCACATCCTATTGTGCAGATTGGAAAAATTCCCTTGTCTATGCAGGATGGGAAAAAGAAATACCTGTCCGATGTATTTCATGTCCCGAATATCACCAAGAATCTAGTTTCTGTTGGTCAAATGGTTGAGCAGGGCTTGCAGGTCAGATTTAATCCTCATGGATGCTTTGTTGAGGATATGAAAAATAAAGGTCGCTTGATAGCAAAAGGAAAGAAGAAGGGCAGAATGTTTACATTGTGTGTGGACATGTCTGAATTGAGTGCAGCAATGTTTGCACATGGGACCGGTGTAGTTGCAGATATTGATATCTGGCATAAACGCATTGGTCATGTTAATGTACATCGACTTAAATCAATGCAGGCCCAAAATATTGTTGCAGGTTTGCCAAAATTCAAGGTTGCAGAAATGCATAAGGTATGTGAAGCCTATCAGTTTGGAAAACAGGCAACGAAACCATTTCCTAGACATGTTCAAGAGAGTAAGAAGCCATTGGAATTAATCAACTCTGATGTGTGGACAACTAAAGCTGCATCTCTTGGAGGCTGTCATTATTTTGTCAGTTTTATTGATGACTATAGCAGAAAAGTTTGGGTGTATTTTACGAAAAAGAAAAGTGAAGTTTTTGGGCATTTCAAAACTCTTAAAGCGATGGTTGAAAAAGAAACAGGCATGCAGATAAAATGCCTAAGGTCAGATGGAGGGGGAGAGTACCTCTCAAATGAGTTTGCAAGGTTCCTACAGGAGCATGGCATAAAGCAGCAATATTCATGCAGTCATACTCCACAACAAAATGGAATTGCAGAAAGGAAAAATGGGCATATTGGAGAGGTATCTCGTGCCATGCTCAATGAAAAAGACTTGCCAAATTTTTATTGGGCTGAAGCAGTTGCTACAGCAGTCTACATAATGAACAGGACTCCCACTACAACAATACATGGAATGACTCCAAAGGAGAGGTATACTGGTAGGAAACCAGATATTTCTCATTTGAAAATTTTTGGTTGCATTGCCTATGTACATGTGCCAGATGAGTTGAGATCCAAGTTGGATCCAAAAGCTGAGAAGTGCATCTTTATTGGTTACTCTCTGCAGCAAAAAGGGTATAGATGCTATAACCCTTCTACTCGTAAGTTTACAGTGAGCAGAGATGTTGTTTTTGATGAGATGAGTAGCTGGTATAAACTAGTAAATGTGATTGATGATGTAGATGCACAAAATGGTAATGCTGCACAGAATTCACAGCAGCAGTCACAAAATATTAGTGGACATGGAGCATCCTCTAGCAGTGGTTCACATTCTTTGCCATGGACAGGCAGATTGAGATCAGGAGAATCTTCTCAAAGCAATGCAGATAGTGGTATGCACGTATCACGAAAAGGAAAAGAAAAGGTTGATCAGCCCATGTTTGATGTGAATGCAGGTCACTCTTATGTGGATGGTGAATCCAGTGGCTCAGAACAGAGCATTGATGATGAGTTGGGTATTCCTTCTATTGTTACACCTGGAGTAAGGAAGACCAGGGATGTTTTGAGAGCACTTGGGAGTGAACCTACTTTGCGCAGGTACCAGAACCTACTTCTTTTGAGCAAGCCATGGGAAAAGAAAAATGGGAGAAAGCCATGGATGAAGAAATGGATGCCTTGGAAGCAAATGCTACATGGGAATTGGTACCTTTGTCTAAAGGTAAAAATGCAATTGGCTGTAAGTGGGTTTATAAGGTGAAGCACAATGCAGATGGTTCTGTGAACAGATACAAGGCAAGATTAGTAGTCAAGGGGTATGCACAAACATATGGCATTGACTATGAAGAAACATTCAGTCCGGTTGCAAGGATGGCAACCGTAAGAGCAGTCATTGCTATGCCTGCATCAAAGGGATGGTCTTTACATCAGATGGATGTAAAGAATGCCTTCTTGCATGGTGATTTGCAAGAAGAGGTCTATATGGAGCAGCCACCAGGTTATGTGCATGCTGTTCATCCTGAGTTTGTTTGCAGGTTGAAGAAAGCCTTGTATGGCTTGAAGCAAGCACCTAGAGCATGGTCTGACAAGATAGGGCAGTATCTTATCACTATTGGCTTTCAGATTTCCAAGGCAGATTTCTCACTTTATGTGAGAAAGACAGAGAAAGGTATTATGCTGCTTGTCATTTATGTTGATGATTTGATTATGACAGGTGACAGTGATGAAGATATCCTTCATGTGAAAATGCTATTGAAGCAAAAGTTTGAGATGAAGGATTTGGGAGAGCTGCGTTATTTCTTGGGCATTGAGGTGATTAGATCACCAAGTGGGATACAGCTCTTGCAGAGGCAGTATGGATTGGACATGCTGTCCAAATATGGAATGACAGGCTGTAAGCCTATTTCAGTTCCTTTGGAGCAGAATGTGAAGCTGAGCGCAGATGCAGGTGAGCTTCTGGAAGACCCTACTATGTACAGACGCATAGTAGGAAGCTTGATTTATATGACTATTACCAGGCCAGATTTGAGCTATGCTGTCGGATTGGTAAGTCAGTTTATGCAGGCTCCAAGGAAATCACATTTGGATGCGGCTAGACGCATACTCAGGTATGTGAAGTCCACATTGCAGTATGGACTATTTTATGAGACTGGGATTCAGATACAGTTGCATGGATACACTGATGCTGATTGGGCTGGTAGCATTTCTGATAGACGATCTACCAGTGGATATATGTTCTCTTTTGGGAGTGCTGCAGTCACTTGGAGCAGCAAGAAACAGCCTACAGTTGCCTTGTCGAGCACAGAGGCCGAGTACAGGGGTGCAGCAATGGCTGCATGTGAGGCAGCTTGGTTGCATAAGCTACTTTATGATATGCATGAGCCTACAGATGGGCCAGTTGTCATTTATTGTGACAACATGAGTAGTATACACTTGGCAAATAACCCAGTCTATCATGCTAGAACAAAGCACATTGAGGTGCATTATCACTATGTGCGAGAGAGGGTTTTACTAGGTCTTATTGATCTAGTTTATGTCAGCATAGAGGATCAGGTAGCTGATATATTCACGAAGGCATTGGGCGCAGAGAAGCTACGCAAGTTCAGAGACCTGCTTGGTGTGCAGGAATTGGGATTGAGCTCGAGGGGGAGTGTTGAGATATCGAGCTCCACTCGTGATACGCCAGGGTGACCGTTGTGTATTTATGTCACCGACTTGTCAGTTGCAGACGCGGTTGGTACACCGCCCATGAATAATAGCTACACGATAGCTATCCTTATCTACTCTAGTTCGTGGCTCAGTTAGTATGCCACCTTAGTTAGTTGAGTTTGGTTTGAGACCCACATATAGGGTTCTTCTATTTCTTTGTACTAGAGTTCTTTTTGGCTTACACAACTAAGAAGAGGAAAACTGTTTTCAGCCTCCACCCTTGTGTGTCTTCCCCCATTGTGCAAGCAAGAAAGCTACAAGTGAGACTCCTTCCTTCTCTCCCACAATCTTGACATTGGGTAGGTCAAAAAGTGACCAGGGGCTGAGCAGGGAGCAGCCCAAATTTTTTGGCGCAAAATGCGGGCTGCACAGTCTGAAGCAAACTGGAGAGAGCTGGAGCTATGGTGCATGATTTGGAGCATGCAAACTAAAGATCAACAAGCCCAACTACTGAAGATGTAAACATGGTGAGAACTCCACTTCTCTGCCCCTTTGGTCTGACGAAAATGCATGCCAAAATAGTCTATAAAAGAGGAAAATCTGAGAGAAAAGTATTCAGCCTGCTCTTATGTACGACTTCTCTCATTTTTTCTATCTTATTCTTAGTCCAATGAAGCCCGACTTGTACCCAAGTACTTGAGTGACTTTGGGGCAAGCAAAGGGTGAGGATATTGAAGGCATACGGGCTGTTATGGGCTGAAAAAACCAGTCATAAACAGGGCAGCCCACTGTTATAGTCCATTTTTATGAGCAAACATGGGATTTATGTAGTTGTAATGGAAGGAAATGACCTCTTTTCTTTAGGACATTGTTCATGAATGATCAGAAGTGCTTCTTCTTGAGTTTATGCACTCATTTTGAGCTTGATTATGGACTAGAATTTTTTGTTTTAAAACAGGGCTGAAGCTAAAATAATGCTTCTTCAATTCATTTCATGTATCTTTGGCCCAAATCTTGAATGCATTTGAATCTATCAACAAAATACTTGTTTCAAAGGGTTGAAATCCATCTATGTACTTGAAATAAATGCCATTAGATCTTGCATTTGATATTCATAATTGAATTGAGAATCTGAAAATACCCTTTATGATATGATGTACGTATCCAAAGGCATTTGATGTAATCAAGATAGACTTATTTCTTCCGTTCATGTATGCTAAGTACATAGTGAAAAAGCTTGAACTCTTCTTCCGTACCTAAATCATTTCTAAATCCCGGATCTTATTAAGCCCCAATCTACTTCCCCTTCCTGAACCTTGAATCCTAAACTCCTCTTCTGCACTAAAGCCCTGGTGGTAGACCTTCAACCCTTAACGCGACGACACCGTGGCACGGAATCCACCGTAAAATATGCCTCCTGGCATCACTTTTTGCTTTTACGATCTTCTTCCAAGCCAAAAAATACTTCCGCATAGACTGTGCATGACAGTATGCTTGCTATGAATCAGTTTTGCCAAGTTGCAGGTGGGAACAAAGGCTTGCTGAGGCTTGAAGACCGGTTCGAGAATATCAAAGTGTGAACATCTGCTATGGAGGAGATTGAAGATTGAATTTGAAGCCTTTGTGTAAGCTTAGAACTTTAAGATTTATATAAAAAGCTTAATAATTCTAATAATTCATTGTAGGACGGCGGCATCTTCATGACAGAATCAGCGGCGAGTATGTCCTCCCATGGCAAATCATCAAATTTCAAGGAGCTCTACACATCAACTGCAACATTCATAATTGTTAGAAAATAATAAGAGAAAACCCACAAAAGTGAATACCTAGCAGTCTTCAGCTACAAAATAATTAAATAGGTTGAAACTCTGTCCTAAACTTAATTTAATTCAAGTGCACAGTCTAAACTCATAAACGTCCATTAATTTGATATGTATTTTGCGGAATCACCCGCTATGGAACCACCCATGTGCACATTAAATTAATTTGACACCCAGAAAATGAGAGGCGTCCTTGTAAACTTCTCGCACAACGAATCCACCTTGTGTACAAGCCCAAGAAAATAAATATAGTTTTACAGAATCCACCGTGGAATATGCCTCCTCGCATCATATATCCTTTACATACATCATCATCATTATCAGATAATTTGTGCTCCTTTTACTATAGTATTTTTTGGATGTATGTACTCCATGTCACTACATGGTTGGAGAATTAGTGTGCATGGTGAGGCACAATTCTGGCACAGTTCTCTTTTTATCTTCCATAGCTCAATTTTTAGATAACGATCCCTTGTTTGAGCTACTGGTGAGGATAGTAATTCCCTTTCTCTCAGTGCATAGTAGTTCCTAGTTCAGATTGCCTTTCAGATACCTCCACCTTACATTCAAACCTCGAGCTACCGTCTACCTATAAGAAATCATCTATATAACGTGAGTTCAAAGGATATTTAGAAATACCCTTTCTTTACATGTTATAAGGCCTTAAAATGACCCCTTTTACTTTACTAAACTTATATTTTTTTTCAAATGGTACTTAAAAATCCCTTTTGTAAATATAATCTTGTAGATTTTACTAAATATAATACCCTTTCTTTTAAAATCACATGGTATCTTTCATATTCTATAAGGTGGAACCCCTAGTATTCAAACTGGCCATCCTCTTCTTGATTTTACCCAACCTGCAAATAAGTTAATGGTGACCTCTCTTATAATAAGGATTGCTTTACCCATGTTGTTTTTGCTACAATGCTAGCCTCCATGCAAAGATGACCCTCATAGCCCTCATCCCTCTCATGCACCATGTCTTTCATTATCTTTTTCATATCTTGTTTCTTTGTTTTCCAGTTCTCTTCCCCTTTATTAGAAATCCTCTATGCCATTGCTTACTTGGTTGCTTGTCAACCTTGCATGACCATAATTTCTTGCCTTTTCCTTCTAGTAAGCTATCATGTAACTGCATATTACTCAACTTTTAACTAACTTCTTTCAAACTTTTATGTGCATTCAAGCATCCCTTAATCAACAAAGATGTTACATCATAGAACATGCTCTAGAACGATTGGGCTTTAAACCCCTAGCATGATCAAATGTCTACTTCCTTAACTCCACATTGCAATATTCATGACATACACTTACGTGATTCATCATTTATAAACAAAAGGATATGAGGATCAAGAACTAAAGGTAGTAGGTCTTTTGCAACTTAAAATATCCCATCTAGCTTTTCCAATTACAATAGAGCCATTCACAGTCATGAAACTCTCTAGTATATACAAAAATCATGAGAGTTTGATATAGGTAAATAAGAAGAGTAGAAAATTAGAAGAATACTACTTAGACTAGACATTCTAGGAGATTTGAACTCAATTTTGGGCCATTTAGTTTTAGATAGAGGGAGCTTCTCAACCAATAGAGGGAAAGCTACCTTTACGGTAAGAATGGAGTTTTTTAATTTTGAAGTCTTTTATATCGTTTTAAAATATTTTTAAAATGTCATATTTTTAGGTATTTTGAAAAATTTATGGGGGCATAAAAAACAAGAGGTATTGATGCAATTTAAGGTACTAAATAGAGACATTTCTTGTCAATTTTCATAGCTTTGCATTCTCTCAATCATTCTATCGAAATTCTTAAATTTTTGCATAACCTTGTAGTCTCTCAATAGTTCGATTGAAATTCTTAAAGTAATATACCCAAATGCTTTCCCTTCATTGAAGTATGCCTATCTTTTTTATAGCAATCTCCAATAGTCAAATAAAGTGCAATTCCTCTGTACATTTCCCACAAGATTTGTTATTCTTTCTTTTCATTCAACATCTTGTTTTGCTTTGCCTTCACAATATTCTATCCAATTTGTTTTGTCAAGAACTATTTCAATAAAATTGGCCCATTGACATACCATGCCATAGACAAAAGTGTAAGTTCAGCATACATCAAAAGGCTTCAAAGTAGTTTATATATTTCTAGAACTTACTAAAGTTAGTCTATGTTTGTGGATATATATCCATGAAACCTCCAAGATTGGAAATTTATCAAAAACATAGTTAAGATCTTTTGATGCATTTCATGATTCTATTGGCAATCAATTATACAAAGCTAAATTAAATATGTATGCCATCTCTCTTTCTAGGTTTCTCCAACATCCACAATGAGAAGTCATAAGCATGCATTAGTTTTAAACATTATCATTTTGATGACCATGCACTAGGAAGAAACACAAAAAGAAAACATATATGAATGGTAATAGCCACTATAGTTTTATCCTTAAGCCCACAAATGCTAGCTTCATGTGCTTTTAGCATCATAAGAATTTTGAAAACATCACCAACCAACACCTCGTGTAACCACACAATTATTGTTGTGCATCTTCATGAACAAAGCTTTAAGAAAAGGCAACATTATTTGTGGCTCAACAATCAAATTCATCACTTTTGCTATGCATCATAGAAACCATTCTTTTCACATTATGCAATCCTCTCATCTAGCCACCAACATTAAAACATTTGGCCTTTTCAATTCCTTCTCTTTTTCTTCAAAACCATCCCCCAAATGAGCAATAGATCACCCTAGAATGAGCTCCAATACTCTCTCTAATCAAGTTCACTCACTCCTCTAAGAGATCATGTACATCAAGACCTTGAGATGTTTGTAACACTAATGAAAAGTATGCAACTATGTAATCTCTTTACATCGGATCTACCTCATAATGGCTACTCCTAGCTAGTTGTCATTGGAGTCCTTTGTAGCACTAGTAGTGTGCTTTGCTTTCTTAGCTCTTAGTTTATCTACATTGGAGTTATTAAAAGTCTCCTTGGGCACTCATACTATATGCTATCCCTTTTGTAGCATGTCGTTCTTCTATATGATACATTCATTACTCTAATCATGCCATGGCTAGAACAAAAGCTTACATCTCATAGCCCCTTGCACAATAGCACAACAACATCCTCTTCATAATGAAGTCACCCCCTAGAAAAATTGAATCACCTTCTTGTATACAACTCCTTCTCTACCCTAAGTCTATGTAATCATCTAGTTTACTATTCCTAACTACCACCAAATTCCTATCAAGATATTTATTCCTTAAGTAGATGTGGGGCACAATTAACCTGAGCTATGGCCTCCAACACATGATCAATATGAAACTCTTTCACCCCCATCAATAGCCATTCTTGCTTTGTCCACCCCCTTTGCAACTAAACATAACCCCCCTAATCTCCTTCTCATCTTGCAAATATTGATGCCCCTTCTAAGTAGACATATGAACAATCTCCCTTCCTATTTATGTTCCCACGTGCATCAAAAGAAGCTCCAATGCACATTGATTGAGAAGCCCCTTCTCTCCTGAATTATTCTTCTCCTTATCATCACTTGGAATTCAAAAGAATGCTTTTCTTTGCCTCATTTGATAAGCTTTCTTGGCCCCTATTCTTACACACAAAAGCACAAAATCATATACACTCACACATCTAATACATATCTAACACACACATATATACTTAGATATATATCTCAAACACTACTATTTCAAAATATAAAAAGCCTTATACACAATCATTAGGCCCTAAAAACCAACATAAACATAAAATGATGGCTTAGATTAGTACAAACACCTTCGATCATAATTATATAAGTATCCTCAACCAAACAAAGATATTTTCTCTATTCTCATTCTCACTCTTGTTAATGGAAAGAAGATTTATTCTCACCCAACACCCTTGTAACATTCATTGATAGATTGAGAAGCACATTATCCCAACATTAGGGCCCACTCGTAGGGGTACCCCATGACCCTTTGTGTAGTCTAAGAAAAACTCATGCAGCCCATGTTTTGATCCTCATGTTAGAGAAATAATGATCATTATAGCATGCAAGTTCTAGGTTGAGGACGAGCATGCAAAGGTATCATTTCGGTAGATACTAAATGCCACTATAACGAAAAGTGGCTTTTCTATTCCAAAATTTTGAGAATTTATAGTAGATGCATCACAATAAAATTTGCAAGTAGTTAGAAAATTCTACAATGGTGGACCAAAAAAAATCATGAATGGCAAGGAAAGGAGTTTCTTGTTCCATTGGGACATGAGCATTGTCATATATGTGAAGAGATGTGTCAATGCCCCTTCTTTGGAACAAAATAATCTATATAAATGGACTACTACAAGGATAAAATAGGATGTTGATCAATGTAAAGAGAAACTCTTGAATCTTTGGTCTCTAAAGCATGTGAAAGATCAAGAGTTTCCTAGAATAATGGCTTGGTTTCAATAGTGGGATGTAAGGGCTTCCAAATAGGGAGGAATATTCATGCAACAATGTGAAAATGCAATGTGTATACCAACCACAAATTTATCAAAATCTAAACACTCAAGAATGCAAGCAGCTCATGGAAACTTTAATTATGCCTCATTATATGAGGCATACAATGCATATTTAGCAATAGTTACATTGCAAAGTGCACATTATGAAGGATTTATAAAAGTAGGGCACCTAGGTAGTGGATCAACCTTACAAAGATTGAAAAAAAGGATTTTATGTAGAGAAATAGTTGGTTCTAGTCAAAAGTTGATTGATTTGACACATGTGGTGCTCTTAGAGATAGGTGTGCAATCACTTAAGATGTTGACCCACAACAAGAGACAAGAAGTGTTAGAAAGAAAATATTTAATGTAGATCCATGAGTGATTTGGCCAATTGATAGCCGTAGACCCAAATACTCAATAGCTGAAGAAAACAATGGGATGTAGAGGAGATTGAGGAGAGCAAAATTTACAAACGGAATCAAAAACAACTTTTAAGATATGTAAAGAGAGCATGTGCATCCAACACATTGGGTAATCCAAAGAATAGAGGCATGTAGTGTTGTGACTTGATTTGGCTTCATAGATCGCAAAAGGCTAGATGTGAGAAACTAATCAACCATTTGGTAAGGATGCAATTGTAGATGTGCATGCATTATGCTTAAAAGTAAGGAGACATTATAATTTTGATGGTATAGTAGGATTGTTTATATGGCCTTGGAAAAATGTCCTCCTCTCATGGAAGGTGGATAACTCAATGGTGCAAGCACCGAGTTATGCTTCAACAACATGGAAGATCACTAAAGGAACAATGGTGACAATGAGAGAGAAATAGATCTTAAAAAGAGCTAGTTTTTTTCTTACAGAGAATGAAGTAATTGTGGATAGCTTTGTGAATCTTATGATAGGCCACCTCTAGCCATGATCAACCATTGTAAAGAAATGAAAAGCCTATAAAGTGGAGAAGCAAGTTATCCAAAAAATTTCAAGAACATATAGATAGAACAAAGTCATGATAATAATCTAAGAATGAAATCCCCAACACTTCAACTCATGCAGTTTAGAGTAGTTAATAAGTAGATGACAAATACAATTGATTGGAATGAACTCACAATCAAGTAGACCATAGTAGCGAAAAGAAACAATATAGTGACAGTAGAAGTGATTGTACACACTCAAATAGATAATGTTTTGATTGAACATGATAAGTAAAATGATAAGAAATTTAATTCAATTTTTGTCACACTTCATCACTCTCTATCTCTCACATATAGTCCCTCATACAATGCATTGAGACTAGCTCAATATATATAGTAGTGAAGTTGGCAGATTGATGTTCTTCTTAAAAATTGCAAATGAGTAAATATTGATTTAGTTTTAGGTGGAGAAAGATCTTAATGATCCCAAAAATCAAAATTTAGATCATGAATGAGAGAATAACTTTGTAGAACATGTTGCCTTGATCCAACAATTGGAGATCTACCATCCAAGTTAGGTATATCCTATAGTCCTTGAAATATAATGAAAGTAGGTAGCTAAGTTTGGAGTACCTATAATTCAACATGGAATGAGAATCTTCTTTATCCCAATGGTGAGACTATGGAGAGTGATCTTAGAAACATTTCATCTTTTTACATCAATAAAAGTTATTGACTAGATCTAAAGTTATTGACACTAGAAGTCTACACTATTCTAGGAAGCTCAGTAGTTGAGACAAAAATAAGGGCTTAAGAGTAGGAGTACTTTTGACCAATGATATCCATGGGTAATGTGGAATATCTCTATTGAGATACCTATTATCATCTATTTATTATCTCATGTCAATTGTGCTTCCATTTAAAGCCATTTGGTGCTAGTTAACTATCTATTGTATGCTAGTTAGTAGTGCTAGTTAACAGTGTTGCTTAGAATAAGCTATATACTAATATGTACTATATGATTATAAGAAGTTATATATTAGTTAGCATAGTTATCTGTATGTGACTTGTATGCTAATTGTCTCCAATCATAGGATGGGGGGACTTGAGCTATTGCGCTAAACATGCACTATACACACAAGAGAAAGCTCACTCAAGAACATAAGAAGAGAGATGGAGGCTAGAACATTTTCTTATTGATTTCTTCTTCTTCTTCTTCTACACCCAATACAAGATACACAAAGTATAGATAAGATAAAATATAAAGGAAAGTGTCCTACTAAGTCAAACACAATGCATAACTAACTATACTAATCAACTAGCACTATAAATATGCCCATTGTAGGTAGGTACAACATACCA
Organism: Lygodium microphyllum; assembly: GCF_053477565.2. Lineage (NCBI taxonomy): Eukaryota > Viridiplantae > Streptophyta > Polypodiopsida > Schizaeales > Lygodiaceae > Lygodium > Lygodium microphyllum. The sequence continues at coordinate 133,466,946 of NC_141142.1, forward strand.
AATATAATACGTGATAAGCCAATAACCATGTGAAGATCATAATGACCACCGGCTTGCTAAATATAGATGTGCATACCCATCTAACGAGGCAGTGTCATGCCACTATGCAGACATAATGTGAAAAACCCTAGAGTGTATCATCATCTGGCTTTCTTATTAATCTAGAGAGTCACTGTAAAATTGTCATTAGTGTTAGTATCCATAGTATGGATGGTTCAAAAGTATGGGATTTTTGGACCATTTTAGCCTATTTTTTAATATTTTGGCCATTATTTCTTGTAAATATTCTCAAAAGGTGTACTAAACTTATATAATAGGATGACATGCAGAAAGAAAGTGGCTTTTCACCTAGTTTTGGGAAATCTCACAAAAAAAAGAAGGGCCAAATTCATGCAACATGTGATTGTATTCATGAGTATTCTTTTTTTTGCATGTTACAATCACATGCGATTGTAGTTTTCAAGCAAATACATGCGATTGTAGTTTTCAAGCAAAAAAAAGAATACCAAATTCATGCAACATGCGATTGTAGTTTTCAAGCAACAAAGAACACTCCGGAGGACAAGAGGAGAGAAGAAGGAGCGATCTATGAGAATTCTGATCAAGTGTGCTGGGGTTTTACCCCCCTTTTAGAGCCAACAAAACCATCAAATTTTTCATTTGAGCAACATAGTAGAAGCTAGTGTTTGGTGCACATTTTTGGGTATAACAGGGGGCTCTAGGAGATCTAATGCTTGGAGATTGCTTCCAAGTAATAGTAGACATTGTCAAGATAATCTAAGAACCATTTGTCTTGTAGTTTAGCCATCAAATGATCATTTATGACTCATGTAATAACCACGAATACACAGAGTTGAAGTGCTTTTCGAGTCCCATACAAGGCTGAAGTTTCCCTTCTCTAGTTCTATCAGTATGCAATGCTCCTAGGAGAGGTACTTGGGCTTCTCCTACAAACAAATCATCTAAACCTATTGACATTTGGATTGTTTGGACTCTTTATCTTGGATGTACATCAAAGTTTGCATATAATACATGCAGAGATTGAATCATTGAGCTTTGTCTTTATCTTATGTAAAGACTCTAGTAGACTTGGCAAAAGATTTTGTGTTTGATTCACGATGTATGGACATGTCTTGAAGAGAACTTGACTTCCAACATTATTGGGATTCGTTTGAATCTCCTGCCTATTCTTTTTCTTCTCTTCTATCTCATATTCGCTATTTCATTCTCTCTTTGATCCCCGATAGATATGACCTTTCAACTAAAATCCCTTAGACATTAGTGAGCCCAATGTGAAAGGTCATTCAAAGGAAACGTAGGATGAGAGAACCTTCAAGCACAATTTATGGTGATGTTTTGTAGCAATTAGTGCAGAATATGAACATACTTATGTAGGTACAATAATAGCTGGTAATACAAGCTTCTGCTCAAACAAAACTATTGTAATGAATGTTGTGTAGGTAGTAGAGCATGAGATAAAGTTGTTTAATGTCAGGAATGTATTTGCATATTTTCATACCTATGCTAAAAAAATGGATTTCTTTGGGGTGGCTCTACTTACATGGAACCGATATTTTGTATGAGTAACTATACATAAATTGAAAGCCCGAGTTACTGAATTGTACATGTAGGATGTTGACTGGGTAGCTTTCAAGAAGACACTCTGGGAAGAATTTTACATTGAATACAATATTTTGATTACCCACAAGACTTTATAGGAGTGGGCTCTAAAACCCAATAAGGATCTTGTGGCTACAAAGTTATTAAGATAATTTGAAAGTCGGTTTGAGTAATTAGATCTTGCAGAACAGTAGGCTCTTGCAAGTTAAAAAATTGAATTATTTCTACAAATGGTAGATCTTGACTTCAAGAAAAGCTTGATGATTTGTTAGAGGATCGCAGATTATAGAGACAAGGCTTAAAACAGAGTGGAGGCATGTTAAGGATACTATTACTACAGTGGTGAAAAAGCATAGAAGAAGAGAAAGATTGCATGTATCTAGCTGGCCCACTCTTATAGGAAAAACAGTTGACATATCCAGTAAGCCCACTATTAGGGAAGATGTATTAGATGAATTGGTTAAAGGCATGAAATATCTTTAGTTCAAGGTCACAAAACTGGATGAAAGAGGATAAGAGGAAAGGGGACAAGGAACAACCCCTAAACCAAGGAAAAGATATATATGGTGTGATAATTTGAAGCATGATAGGAAGGACTGTGTTGCTTATCAAGAGGCCTTGGCAAACAGCTCATCTTTTGGAAAGATGGCAAGATCCATGCACTAAAAATGGGATTGTCTCTTGCTTTGAATTTTTGAAATAGAGGTATGCAAAAGTTGTTGGAAGACTTGCCTATCCAAAATACTTATGTGGTTGTACATGCTGCTACTTTTGGTCTATAGTTGGATAGAATGCCTGATGGTTAGCAAGTCTGAAGGTTGCAATATGGACACATGATTTTCATGCAAGTGAAAAGAGGAAAGCTACTCATAGTGAAATGTCTCATGTAGGGCAAGATATTTGTGACATGACCAGTAGCATGGATATTCAATGTATGCATATTTAGCAAAAGTGAAAAACATGGATGTACTTGTGGAAGAGAAACATAAGAGAGATGAAAATAATGAAGGGACATCTAAGAGGGTGACAAGAAGAAGTATGGATCAGTCTTCCTAAAGCTACAAATCAGCCACCTCCCAAGCATGTTATCGAAGAGATTGGGTAGGAGCAGAAATAGGATAGCAAACAAGAGGGCAAAAAGAAGGGCAAGCAGCTCTGGGATATAAGTTGCAGTATGATATTAAGATAACCACGGATACTAAGAAGGTTCTTGAAGAAGGTATTTTAAATAGTTGACTAGAATTCACCTTAGGAGAGATACTTGGCATCACCAAGTGGGAATTTCATGACGAAATCATTGACGTAATTAAGAGAAAGCATCAGTTTCTTGGTGATACCACTAGTGCACTATTGCAATTTGAAGAGGAAACTGGTTTATTGGGCATTTGGGTTGAATATGAGCATGATTTAAGTAGTGGTTTATCAATGGATGATGCTGCTAATTAGTGGGCAGCATGTGGAAAAGAGAAAAATGTGGCTAAAAATACATTGTCTTGTAGCAATATGCATGATGCGGTAAGGAAGATGTAGTAATATGGGGAAGAGACTCTAGGATTTATTCCTTGAAGTCATTATGCAAGGAATCACTGGTAGCAAGGGCTACCACTGAAATGGTAGTGAAAATAGGGAAGCGTGAAACTCCTTGTGTTGCTTTGCTTCACCCTAGGTCCAAGATTAATGTCATTGAGTGTGGATTGTATGAGAATGGTACATAGCTTGTGGACACTGATCATTGTTGGTGTATGAGGGATACAAATAATTCTTTGAGGGAGCTCTATGCTACGTGTCCTACTATAAAAGTGATGATTGGTGATGTAGAAGAAGAGCAATACCTCTTTGTGCAAGATAGTTCCTCATATGCAGTGATTTTGGGATAGCCCTATATTGCAGGAATGTGTATGGAAACAAAGGTGCTTGATGATGGTTCTTCTTTTACAAGAGTTAGAAAATGGGAGAAAAGTAGTCCAATTTCTTACCATTTGTGTTAATCATCCTAGGAATTGGGATATGCTTCAAGAGTCTCCTTTGCCTCCAAATGCAAGGGAATCCAAAGAATTGAATTTTCACTGAGCACTGTTATAATGCAGGGCTATAATAGTGTTGTTTAGAGGATGTACTCACCTCTTGATTGAATGAAGCATGTACTTACTACTAGTTATTCTTAGTTTACAGCAAACAGTTCATATTGGTTTAAGCCTATGGAATTTATGTGTAAGGTTGAATGCATATCTATGAAACAAGCTACTAAGAAATTGAGAGCATTGAGATTTTTTATGCATCTAGAAGAGGTGCACTCTTTCTGGAAAAAAGTCAGTCTTTGGAGTTGAAGAGGTTTTAAATTTTGGGTATATGTGTGGGCCCTATGGGAGAAGACCATCACCAGTGAAAATAGATGGGATTGATAGAATGCAAGATGTATGCATAAATGTATCTGAGGTGCGTAGATTCTTGGGTATGTATGTGTTCTATTTGATATGGATCCTTCACTTTGCACATATATCTGATACTCTATATAAGCTCTTGAGGAAAGATCAAAGTTTTCATTGGGAAAGGAGGCATAAGAAAGCCATTAAGAAGTTGAACAAGCTCTTGAAATCCACTCCTACATTGAGAAAGATTGATTATTCACATGGGAAGCCTATTTTTATTACTGTAGATATTAGCCCCATTGGGATAGGATGGGCAATTGGGCAAGATGATTAGGGAAGGTAAAGATATGCAATTTGGTTTGGTATTAAAATATTGATCGAATGGGAAAGAAGGTCACAACATATTGCACGAAGAGATAGCCAAGTGGCAGTTATTGTAACCACAGGTAAAGCTGTCACTAATGCAAGGAAAACATTAAATGTAGTAAGTACATCAGTTGATTTGTCAAGTACAAGTGTTGTAATAGTGAATTTAGCAATGCAAGGAGTTGTTATAGTACTAAGAGAAGCTTGGACAGCAAAGACAAAACACTTTTGTATTGAGATGTAGAGAGAGAAGATATATAAAGATCCAAGAGGGAGAGAAGACACACACCACATACACTCCCAAAGACTACATCATATTGATCACAATCTATATATATATAGGTGAGACCTAGTCTAGATAAGGTGAGCTATTTATAGCTCCAACACCCCCACTCAAATAAAGATCTCTAGCTGCGGATGAAAAAACTCATGGGGAGCACAAGGGAAAACCCGAGCTCCTATATACAAATATATAAACATGATCAAGAAGGATTATTGTGTGCATGTAAAGTGAATCGGTGTATGTGAAGTGAAACTAAATATGTATGCACAAAGATGACAACTCCGAGTTCCGCGCACAATAGAGTGAAGTGTGCTTCATTGAGTCCTTTGATGAATATATCTATAGTCATCTTATCACTTGGAAAATGTTCAATCATGATTGTGCCTTGCTTTATTTCATATCGAACATAATGATAATGCACTACAATATGTTTAGTTTTGTTATGTTGAATATAGTCTTTAGCAAGACTAATAGCACTTTGGTTATCACATCAAAGTGGTGTGCTAGAGAGAGGAGGATGGCCAATATTTGATAGAACTTATCGAATCCATACTAACTCTCGAGCCATTGAAGATGCAGCTACATATTCAACCTCTGTAGTGGAAACAGTAACACAACATTGTTTCTTGTTAGTCCAAGAAATAAGACAACCATTGATAAAGAAAAAATTTCCACTTCTAAAACACTAAAAATATGTGAGAGCTTGCCCAATCTACATTTATATAACCCAACCCAAAATCTTTAGTGCCTTTCAAATACTTCAAAACTCGTTTAGCTGCAATCCAATGTTTAAGGCATGGAGAACTAAGATGTTCTCCAAGAAAATTTGCAGCAAAAAGAATGTCAGATCGAGAATTTAAGCCAAAAATTTTAAGACTTTCAACAAGATTAGCATAAGGTTGATGTAATTCTCATTGTCCATCATTCTGCAAAAAGTGTTTTTGGTAGAGCTCACAAGACAAGGAGTACTAAAAAGATGTGCAGAACCCAAACCAATATATTGAGTGAACTTTGTTTGACACATTAATAAAACACGCTTTTCTTGATAACGTTGAATCTAAATACCAAGACATGAGTGTATGTCTCCAAGATCGACCATGTCAAAGGTAGAAGATAAAACCTTCTTTACTTGCTCAAGGAAGTTGAGATTGTTAGAAACAAGTATGGTATCATCCATATATAGAACAAGAATAACAAAATTATCATTGCAGCGCTTGACATATAAGTTAGGATCTAAAGAACAAGAGATGAAACCTTATTTTTTAAGGAAGAGATTAATCTTTTGATACTAATCTCATGAAGATTATTTGAGACCATAGAGTGCCCAATGAAGATTGCAAGCAAGATTTTCCTTATGTTTGAATAGAATCCCTCTCGTTGCTCCATGTATATCTCTTACTTTAAATCACCATTAAGAAAAGTAATTCTCACATCCATTTGGTGGACCTCCAAATCAAATTCAACAACAAAAACTAACAAGACCCGAATATTGGTAATACGAACAACATGTTAGAAAGTTTCTTGATAATCAACTCTTGCAATTTGTGAAACACCATTAGCAACTAGCCTTGCTTTGAATTTGTTAAACGTTCCATCTGCTTTTGTTTTAGTCTTATAAACCCACTTGCATTTAATAGTAGTACGTCTAGGTGGTATACTAAGTTTGAACCCATGTGCCTTTAGAGAGAAAAGATTCATACTCAGCTTCCATGGCCTCTTGCCATTGTTCATTTTGTGGGGATGACATGGCATCACTATAAGAGACAAGTTCTTCAAAAATATTGAGAGAATTCTCAAGAATATCCGCATCATAAGCATGACAAGTACATGCTCATTATCAATTGGAAGATTAACAGAAAGATCAATGCCAAGGTCATCATCATCAGCAATAATAGGGGCAAGTTGTGAATTCTGATTTGAAGAGTCAATATTATCCAATGGAGGAGGTTCATCATCATATAGAAAGGGAAAAGAAATAAGTAATGACTTTGTATCATCAACGTCCTCTAGTGACCACATCCGCCGCCTAGCATCCTCCTGAGACCATGTGATGCCCATAAGTTGCTCTTTGAAAATAGCATCATGACTTATGATTACCTTCTTGAAAGATGGATCATAAAACTTGTATCCCTTAGAAAAGTTGAATATCCAATTAAGGTAACTTTTAAACCGAGAAAATCAAGTTTTTTGCGAGTCTCTTTGGGTGCATGAATATAAGCAATACATCCAAAAGTTCAAAAATATGAAAGATAAGGAGTTTCACCTATGCAAGTAGTAATCGATATTTTACCAGAAGGAGCAATTGTAGGAAGATGATTTTGTCCAAATACTATTGTTAAGATTGCTTCAGTCTAAAAACATTGAGATAAGACAGAATGAATGAGCATACATCGTATGGCATTGAGAATAGTCCTGCTTTTATGTTCAGCAATACCATTCTGTTGAGGAGAGTAGGAAACCATATATTCATGATGAATACTCAAATTATTACAATAATCATCAAAATCATTTGAAATGTATTCTCCACCATTATCATTGCAAAGTTTCTTGATGCAACCACCAATATAAAGTTATGCAACTTTTTGATATTGCTTAAAGGATAATAAAGTTTCTTATTTGTGTCGCAAGAGAAAAACAGTGGAATATCTTGAGAAGTCATCAATAAAAGTCATGAGGTACCAATATTTGGATTTTGAGGGAGGAAAAGGTTCACAAATATAAGTGTAAATAAGATCAAGAAAATATCTAGAATGAGTTGTAGTGGAAATGGAAAAGGGTTTGCAAAAATTCTTTCCAAGTGCACAATATTCACAAATACCCATATGAGGACGAGCTTTGAATTCCATATCTTGAACAAGGTCACACTGATAAAAATTGACAAGCTTAGAAAAATCAGAGTGAACAAAGCAATGATGCCAAATTTTGCTATTAAGATCACTAGGATTTATAACAGCATTTGCAACATCTTCATTTAAAGATAACTCAAAAATATTACCATTTCGAGGAGCAATAGTTATGGTTTGGCCATCTTTCTGAATGAGACACTTGGTATGGTCAAAATCGACAAAGAGACCAAGATCCACAAGTCTTGCAACAACTGAAAGAAGATTCTTTTGTAGATCTGGGACATGTAAAACTCCACGCAAAAATCTTGTTGAAGAAAGAGTACAAGATATAAATCACCTATACCTTTGACTTGGCAGGTTGTATCATCAACAAGATAAATCAATTTCTTGACAGGAATAGAGTGATAATTATGTAACCATTGGGACTGATATGTCATGTTTTTTGTAGCACCAAAATCAATAATAAAAAGAAATCCATCACAAACATGAAGTATCCTTTTCGGAGAGATAGAATAACTCACACAATTTTCTTCTTCAATAGTGTTGTCATGTGTAGCAGCATATGCTCTATTATGATCTAAATCAAAACTCCTCTTGAAACATACATGGGTTGGATGATCACGCTTTTTCCAGTTGCCACAAGGAGAATAATATCTGGATAAATGTGGTTGTTTATTTGTAATACCATGCTCTTCATCATATTGTTTTTCCTAGTAATCATTTGTAGTCGACCATTTCTATTACAATAAGAACAATGTCTATTAGGAAACTTGAGACAAGAGAAGTTACCACCACAATGATTCCTATGTATAGAGTATAGAAAGGGACGCCTTAGAGCAAGTAAAGCTTGGTCGATTTTTTCTAACTATGTATCCTCTTGTGAGATCATAATTGTTTCTTGATTTATATATCGTCATTCATTTCATTGTGAATATTCAATCTTGATACTTTGTACATACTTAGTTGTTATGTTTGCTCTTTCATTCTATGCTGAAGATGGAGAAGAATAAGGAATTTTGGTAGATTGGTGACTCGAGATGCAATCTCATGGACCACTTTGATTGTGACCAAGAGTTCGTTTCAAAGCCTGTGGCAGCATAGGAGCATTTCCAATGGGCCAAGAGATACATGCTGAGATCATCCTAAGGGTCTAGAAAGAGACTCTGTTGTTGGTGACATGCTCGTGGACATGTATGGAAAATGTGGTTTTATCAAGGAAGGACGAGAAGCGTTTGAGAAATTGACTGTCCATGATGTTATATCGTGAACAATAATGCTAGATGCCTATGTTCATAATCGTGAATGTGATATGACTATGTGATGCTATGAGGAGATGCAATAACAAGGGGTGTGCATGACAATTCTATTACATATGTTATCTACTTGAAAGCTTGTGCAACCATAGGAACAGGATAAGTCGACAGAAATTTGATTGAGGTCTTCATTAAAGGAAACGACAAAGATATGGTTGTGCCTCTTTGTTGTGCCAAAGAGGCTCATGAAAAGAACAAATTTAAAGATGGTTATTTTCAGGAGCCGCTTTACTGGAGGGGCAGAAAAGGTATTCTGGGAGCTACGAGATAGAAAAAGAAAAGAGTTTTTTTTTAATGGGACAAGGGGGGGAAAAAGCAGATTTGAAAGGGGAGAAAAGAAAGGGCCGCTTTTGGAGAGGAATCGGGGAGGAAGGAAAAATAGATGGTACTCTGCGGCTCAAGAAGAGGAGGGCTCGAAAGGAGATGACGACTAAAAACGGCAGAGAAACAGGGCACTTGGGAATCTACGAAGGAAGGGAGAAGAGCTTTTTCAATAAAAAGGAAGGGGCGAGCTCCAGGGGAGAGAAGAAAAAAAAACTAGCATAAGACAATTATTCATCAATCCAGATGGAAGAGGAGGGGATCATGGCATCTACAGGAATGACGCAACGGAGGGATCGAAGATGCAACTGAGAAGACGATGGAGCTGTGGTGACGAAGGAGTTTGATGAAGCTGCCAAAGGACGATAAAGGTGGCACTGAAGCTAGCGAACTCGGATAATGTCGAATGGAGAGCTACACTAATCAAGTCAGAAGAAGTCAGAGCAATGGCAAAAAGATGTCGATGAGGAGAAGATTGACTGACAGCCATGGTGGACAAAAAGATGGCGCCCTGAGTGTTAACAATTCAAAAAGTTCATGTGGTGTGTCTCGAAGAAACATGACTTGCTGCTACAATAATCGAGCCAAAACGTTGGGGCATTCAGCTGAGTGAACTCTTATGCCAACAAGTATGGAGCACAATCTCGCTCAAGCTGTGTGAGCAAGAGCAGCCATGGTCTGCTGATTCGGGAGTTTAACTTCTTCTGCTCATCAGTGCTTCTGAATTAAAGCCAAAATATCGGCTTTGTAAAGTACCGATAACGCGATGGAGAGGTCTTTTTGTGGGTGGATTCTACATCTTGAAAGCAATTGAGTTATTCCTTTCAGCTATCCCTACATGGGATCTCCTGAGGGATCTTCGATGACATCAAGTGCAAACAGCACGAATAGTGTATGCATACAGCTGTAGTCTGAACCATTAAAGGAAAGTTTTCCAATCGTTGTGGAGACTCCATGGAAGGACTATTTGCAGCATTCTTGTAAACAGTGTTACATTGAAGAAGACATCTGAGGATTGCGATTCCTTGTGAGGTCTACGAACAATTTCTGCTACAAGGATCTTGGAATGTTGCGAGGCAAGGACCACCAGTAAACAGATTGAAAGCAACACCACACCACTGCTGTTCTAAATGCATCAGAAACATGTGGAAGTATTGATTTTGATGATCTCTTGGAGCACCTTATAAATGATGTTCAGCAATCTGAAGAGAAATCCAAGTCTGTCTTCATTGATTGAGCTTTAGCATATGTGAATGACAAGGAATACTTTCATAATCACTTTTTCTTTGGATTTCCATACTCTTGCTAAAATTGGGAAATGATTAGGTTGTTTCCTTTCTTTCTTCATGCAAAGCCTCGTATCTATGATAGTGAAGACAGTAGTATCGAGTCAGAGCTTGTATCACATACTCGAAAGAAACTTAAACAGTCTACGATTGAAGAGTCAGATTTGTGACCTTATGAGGATGTTTGTGATAAACAAGAAGGATTGAATTCATAAGAGATCATTGACAATTCAGAGTTTGATCCATCGACTGAATTATAAGAGACGGGTTTTCCTTCTGAACTGGTGGCCACTGTAATTAAAACTTGTGGAAAAAGCAACTCTTCTTTTGTTCTTATAGACTTTATTGAAGCAACTATGTAGCTAGACAAGAGGGTGGAGTCACTTTGAATGCTCAAAAGAATGCAAGGTGTCCTGAAATTATAACAGATTTGACTTCATTTTTCTTGCTTGATCTTCTAGCCTGAAATTATCAAGAACTTCTGAAGTTGCGACATTGCTTTCGAAACCCTTCGATAACGAGAGCAAGAGTTAGTGTGCTGAGCCATGCAATACTCTAGGATTAGGGTAATCCACCTGTTGAGAATTCTAGGTTCAATGTCACCCTAGCCAATGGAATGAAAGTGCCGCCATTTGGAGTTTTAAAGAATTGGCCCTTGAAGATTGTAGGAATCCAATTCTCTATTGACTTTATAGTCATGAAGGGATTGGACTATGACATCTGGTTAGGCTGGCCCTAGAAGCGCAATGCACGGGTCATAGAAGAATAGGGCAATGGTTTAATCTTCTTGGGCAATTTAACAAAAGTAGTAACAGTAGAGATGGATACATGGAAGACCACACCAATTGACCTAGATGCCATCTCCACCATGCTGAAGGGTGACACATATATTAGAAACCCTTAGGGGCCACTCACAAAGTATATTCCTTTCCCAAAGGATGAGCAAGTTTGGATACATGAACTTGCCACAATCAATCTTCCATTCTCAAATGAGGAAGAGGAGTACAAGCAAGTTGCAGAGAAAGAGAGAGTGCCTTAAAAGGAGCCTATGGTGCCACTCTGGATGATGACCATAAGCCCTTGTAGCCAATCCAAACCTGTCATGTTCCATCTTCCTAGTAATAGGCCAAAACTCCAAGAGGTCTTGGAGTACCTAATAGGCAAGTTAGCCCAACAACCATGCTGCTAACTTGAAACCTCTCAATAATCTCTTAGATGAACCCAAGTGGTGGTGGACTAAGGTACACAACCTGAACTTAATATACAATCGGGCCTTAGTCATCAATAAAAATGAAACACCACGTCAAGACTTAGGGGATGATGAGCAATCGGACGAGGATAGTTCTCACACCAAATACAAGGACTCCTACTCCTTCAGTGATGAGAGTAAATATGAGGACTCCTACTTCTTCAGCACCAAGGACTGCTACCCACTACATGAGCCTCCATTGCTAGAAACCCTTGTCAAGGTATGAATGGCCATTATCATGGAAGTTGAAGATGAAGATGAGGAAGCCGTAGCTTCGGCTTACCTATGTATGATTGTCACTGCCAAAAGCAAACACACACATTTGAAGCATTGATCGACAAGGACACTTATTTTAATATCTTGACTCACGATCATTGTGTTCAAATTAGCAGACCACAGTTAGCAGCCCACCAATGCCAAACTTAGCCCATTTGGGGGTTGATCATATGCATTTCTAGGAAAGTGCAAGGTTACAACCTCTATCAAGTCTGAAAGCATACCAATGATCTTTATGTGTTGCAGAATGTGAGGGATTAAGTATGGAATCATTGTTAGGATGTACCTTTAAGAAGCACACACTCTGCAGTGTCGAATGTGACTCACAGTGTATTCACCTTGCTATCTACAATGTACAAATAGTCACCACTTTTAGCAAGGGCAGCGCGGCTCCATCAAAACCTGCAAAGCCACTAATAGAGCAACCCACCACCAAGCCTATGGAGGGGGATTGCAACTCATCATAACTTGCCAAAACTCAAATCCAACAAACTGTTGAAATCAAAGCCAAGACCCATGCACCAAAGTTCAAATGGATACCTAAACATCAAGAGCCATCATCCAAAATTTCACAATCATGACCTCGCAAGGCTAGCAACTTGAATTCAAAGCCTAGGATGCAGAGAAGGAACTATAGGCATCAACAAACGGTCAAGCAATGATGGGTCCCTAAGATCTTATTGCAGGTGCGAGATTATTACGAGGGTAACGCTTGGATATGGGTACCCAAAGCCAAGATGTCCATGTGAAGAATACTTTCCTCAATGGTGACTTGGAAGAGGATATTTATATGGATCACCACGAAGGGTATGTACACCTAATTTTCAGCATTCTCTATGTAAGCTAAAAAAAGTATTGTATGGGCTGAAGCAGGCTCTGAGAGCCTGATATACAAGGATCAGTAATTACTTGCAGAGTTTGGGATTTACTATTGGTAGGGCTGATCATTTATGTTGATGACTTGATAATCATAGGTGATGATGCTTTGGGGACAAAGGCTTAGTAGTGTTGGTCATCTATGTTGATGAGTTAAGAATCATAGGTGATAATGACTTGGGGATACATCATGTTATGCAGATGTTGAAATCTGAATTTGACACGAAAGACTTAGGTGAACTAAAATATTTCTTGGATATTGAGGTGATCAAAGCTGAAAATGGTTTATGGTTGATGGAGAAACACTATGCCACAGAAATGATGAAGAAATATGGCATGGCTAAATGTAAACCACTAGATACACATCTTGATTAGAATGTCAAGTTGGACATTAGTAGTGGAGCTGAAATTGATGATGTGACTATGTGCAGGTAGATGGTAGGTAGTCTAATCTACTTGACTATCACTAGGCTGAACTTGACTTATGCAATACTTTCCACTGGTAGCAATATCCTCAGCTCGGATTCGAATTTTCCTACCATCTAGTTTAAAATAGAAGCTAACAGGTGGATTTTGCATTAATATTGTAATTTCCTGGTGCATTATACTCAAGGGCCAATCATCCTCTATTTGCAATACTTGGGGCTCGCGGCCCTCACAAATGACAGTAACATCCACAGCTGCACTTTCACGCATGTCTTGATCAAGACACAACCATTTACCCTTGAGCATCCTCCATCTATGATACTTTAACACTAGGCATAAAGTTTGTCGTGTGACAAAGTACCTGCAATTGGAAAGGAAAGTTAGCCGATTCATCCCAAAGTAAGATAATAGTCAACTAAGAGAGAAAATTTTTACCTAAAAGCCATGTCCCTTGTTGTGACTTGATACTCCACTGTGTCAGGACTGTGAGTTCTTTTTTATGTCCAAGTTTTGCCTAGAATCCTTGTTACATAATCCTCTGATGTACTTTTTATGACGTACGTGCTTTTGGTACGTCTCAAACCCTTATATTCCTTGAACATGTGTGCAAAAATTGCAATCGGTATAAACCAGCTTAGATGTACATTCTTTGAGCCAGTGCTTGGCTTCTTAGAATTCAATATGTATGCTGAAATTTTTGTGCTACACATGTGCAAAATGTCGCTACTACAAATGGCCATTCTATGCTATTGAGATTCGATATGTGCATAGACTCAAGGGTTCCATATTCTCGACTCCCCTTGTGTAATATGGAGTCATAAAAGAAAACAAGGTCCTCTACGAGTTGCTTAGTTGTATGCCTTTCAAAGAGCAATCTACCAATTTCGAGGTGGTAACACTTAAAAGAACCAATGAAACTCTCAACATTTTACCACTCACAGCAATCCGAAGGGTATACTTCTGTAAATACAAGACAAGTTGTAACATAGGTATCATGAAAGTTCTCATTCTCAAGGAGTTTCAAATATTTAATGTTTGCAATGTTTCGTTGAAAGGGCGCAGTGGGCGCAATGTGTATTTGTTTTTACATGAATACATGTTGTACAAACGCCTCTGTTACAAGGTGAGAATCAACATTCCTTTGTCTGAGAGCTAATTTTTTACCCTTCCAGTGCTTTGATACATATGCAATTGTAGATAACACCATATTGGGGAATATGGGAATTTCCTATAAGTTTGGGACACGTGGTCAAATGTTTGGATTTGTCATAACTTGAACACTATAACTCCAAATCGAGCGCTCTATAGCTCAATAGATTCCATTTTTCAAGTGCTTTCCAATGATAGGTCACATCATATGGTTTTGGAAAACTTATGGGCATATTATTCGGGTGCCACCTTTTTAGTATTCAAAAAATGGAAATTGGGAGATTCCCAAACTTACTAATATTGTGTTAGATGCTTTCACCCTGAAAGCTCCCTTCATACTTGGACGCATATGTACCCAAGACGAGCAATGATACGTATCAGTGATCCAATTCCCTTCTTCATCTTTTCTGTTATGTACTTTTATTGAGAGAATGCTTGTTCTTCTCTCAGGCATTATAACCTACACATTAGATGTAAAGAAGTATGTATTAACCCCTAAATAATAAGCATTTTAAGTCTATCCAGTAATCACCAATATGCCATACAAATCAACATGGCATTAAGAGATTTTTACACTTTTGTAAAGAGACATAAACATCGATATCGAAATGCATGTGGATATATACATCAACAAAAGTATAGATTTAATTTCAAGACATCACTTTAATCATACCATTTACATGAAATATAATGAAAAGAATAGCACAAGAATACTCAAAGAATTTTGCCAAAATAAATTTTATTATAATGAAGAGGAGTCTGATTTGACTCAATACATTGTATGAAATGTGGGTATTATAGAGTAGTTATTACAAGGATAGTAGCCACATGGCATACAAATCTTAATAGGCACATTGGATTGACACCTAAGATATTCTAAGACTCAACACATTGTGTGTTATATGGATGATATGATACAAGAGTTTCATGGATCATTGCCAATTAGCATGGAGATCCAAATGGACACATATGACCAATAAAGTAGAGGATTTTTGAACCATCAACTTCCAGCAGATTCATATCATCTAACACAAAGGAATCACTCACCACATCAAAATAGTTGATGAAGAATTATATGCTTCACCTAAACCTTGTACAATACCTGCATGTACAAAAAAACACATGCATGAATCCTCTTTAACAAAAATACTTGCATGAATCCCTTTTAGCAAAAAATATCTAGATAACTGCATGAATAGAAGCAATACAAAACATGGCCAATTTACCTATAAGTTGATTTGTTGAAGATAATATTGAATCATTGCTAATCAAAACCCATTGCAAATGATGGACATAAGAAAACATCAATCCCATCAAATATAAAAGTCACTAATTAAATGAATAAATTTTGGCACCACAAAATATGGTAGACTTACCTGTAAATTGAGCTACAGAATCTCTACTCTACCTTGTGTTACGTGTTGCAACAACAATTGATCCTTAAGTTAGAACTAGCATCAAACCCTATTGTAAAGATAGTAGAAAAGGGATAATGCAAAAAGGAAGAAAGAGATTGTTTGTGTGAGTACGTGGGAGAGAGAAAGAAATGGGCACCTATCCAATCTTGCCCAAATGGATCTCTACAAAAGACAATTTTGCGAGAGTTAGTATTTACATGAACTTTATACTGAAAAAAAAGTAGAAAAGAGGAAACATAGACAGAGAAAGAGAGACGGAAAGAGAGATAAGCACTTATGCAATGTCACCCAAAATTATCTCTGCAATGAAACAACAACAAGGGTTGGAACTAATGTTGTGTTGTATTGAAAAGATATCAGAAAAAAAAAGCCAAACAGAGAGAGAGATTAACACCTTTGCCTCTTGCTCCAAATAAACTCTGCAAGAAAACAACATTAGAACCAACATCAAATTCTATTGAAAACACAACATAAAAGAGAAACAACACATAGAGAGAGGGGGGAAAGAAAGGAGAGAGAGATGAGCACCTCTATCTCCTGCCCCAAACAACCTCTACAATAAAACAACAACAACAGTAAGAAAAGACATCAAACCCTATTGAAAAAATAGCAAACAAGAGAAAATGAAAAGAGAGTTGGGCACCTGTGTTTTGCTCAAAATCTGGAGCTGTGTGGAGAAGAAAGTGCAGAGGTAAGTAGAACGCTCAAAACCCTAATTACTCTCAATAGGGAGCTTCAATGGAGACAAAAATTCACGAGTATAGAGAAGAGAGGGAAAGTGGTCTATTGCTCGACTTTTGGAACAAACTAATTTTGTGAGAGGAAAAAAAAACGAAATTGAAAATTCTCCAAAAAAAGGGGAAAAATATGAGGTGAAAGAAACTCAAATTTTATGTACTATTCATTCTCCCTTTTTTTAATCCCCCACTGCCCCTTTTTTTAATAAAAAACCCAAGATTTGGAGAGAGAAGATTCACCCTCCAAGGATGTCAACATCTAGCCTTCCTATTGGACAATCCAAAAGGCCCAGATCTTAAACTATATTATTTTTAAGGGCCCATTTGTGAGTTCATTTTTTTTCTAATGCCTTCCTTATTTCCTTCTTTTCAGCTAGCTATTATCCCTAGGAAGATAAGGCATTGACGCCCCAAGTGGTCTGACTCATCCCTAGGAACCTACCAGGCCTCCACAAGGTGATGATCAAAGCTGCTTATAGGAACTTCCTTGTTTTTCATTTTCTTTTCTTGTTGAGGGGTTAGAACCCCTTTTTACACACCGTTGTAATTTGTATCTTGAGATAGATTCAGAACTTGCTCTTCTTTTGATAGTTTTTGGCAAGCTTCGCTAACTGCCTCACACTAGCAGGGACTTCGAGACACTTGGCAGGTCAGCAGAACATGGTCACTAGGACCACCCTCTATCACAAGTCCTTATCGCCTAACAATGTCCTAACAGGAGGTAAGCAACTACTCAAATATCCCCTACATATACCAAACCAAACCCTAGGACTTCATGCCTTGATTGCCAGTCCCCAACAAACGAAAATAAATTTACCCATATATACACATATAACATTATCTATTTAAGGAAAAAAGACTCAAAAAGGGGACGAAACCACTTGGAATGGCCACAAGAAGCTCCTCTACAACAAGGCACCCTCTAGTAACTTCGTCACTAAAACACAAAACAATTAAATGTACCTACACCAAACAAACATATGGCCCTCTTGGCATTAAAAAATATCACCGTTCACCCTTAACAAAATTGGCCCTCATGGCCAAAAGAAATAAAGCATTGAAACTCGACAAAAACCGGCCCTCTTGGTCTAAGGAAATCAAGTATTAAAATCCTAAAAAGAACCGGCCCTCTTGGCCTAATGGAATTAAAAACAATAGCTCATATATATCCCCCCTTTGGAATTTTGCTAATATACAACAAGATGCTCCATCCCAATGAGAAAATAGGGCTCTTACCCTAAACTAAATGCAATAGATTGTGACTCATGTCTCCTACATAAATAGCAAGAGGTGTGCACATAACGTATTGTCTGACCAACCTATGGGTCCAAGATAACAAAGGCAAATGGATCTCGGTCACTCTTTGCATCACCCATACTAACCATTGCCTGCCATATAGGAAATGCTCTAATAAAAGGCCCCATTATCGACCGTGTCCTTTCTCATCATCCATGGATATATCCAAACTAGGATCATAATTGAAGAAGAGTTCTTCATAATCAAAGTTTGCTAACAAGTCCACAAACTGATTCCAATAAGGTAGAACTAGCTAAAGAGACACTCTCTCAAACCCATCGAGCAGGGTCATAGTAGTATGATAATACATAGAAAGAATAGGGTTTCGTACTGTGTATGTCCCATTTAGTTGGTTTAATACCAATTGGAATCCCCCTTTACTAACAACTGACAAATACCACCCTTCTTAGCAATATTTAGGCCCATGATTAAAGCTTTGTATTCCGCGGCACCTTCTTCATTGAATACAATAGGAATGCTAGTCAGAATTTGTAAGCAGTGATGATAGAAAAAATTAATTTCCCAAAAAAATGATGCATCCTCTTGCTCAATCAGTTTATATCCTTTACTTCACTAGATAAGCTTTCCCTAATGATATCGTTGCTCCAAGTATGGGTGTTCCAGATAAGGAATAAGTGGCCCCATCCACCAATATTTTCTCTTGCAGGTTTCTTGATCAGCCCTACATTGACCTACGAGGTATTTAATTTGTTAGCTCATTTAGAGATAATAAGGTGTAATCCTATTAAGATTAACCTTATTTCTAAACTCCACTCCCTCAAGATTAGTCAATAATGCCGTGGACTTCTTTTTTCCTAATCTTACGATCTTATAGGGACCATCCCATTTGGGCTCAAGTTTTCCTAGAAATATTTCTCTACATGCATCATAATATAGAATTAACTATCCCTTAAAGGTATATTTCTTTGCTTTGAAATCATGCAGCTACTTTATTTGACACTTAGCCACTTCCTGGTGCAACAAAATTTGCAATTTGAGCTCATCCAAGTGGGCCAAAGTCGTAAAGCGCTCGAAGGGTGCATCCTCGACACCCAAAGAATGATTGATTGTTAATCTTATAGTTGGCAACTCAATCTCTAAGGGAAAAGCACACTCCTCCCCATAGACTAACTTGAATGGGGTGTGACCAGTGGCTCATTTAAATGTTGTGTTATACGCCCACACTACCACATATAGTTTCTTATCCCAATCTCGCTTCTTTTTAGACACTATTTTTGATAAAATTCCCACAAGTTACTTATTAGTACTTTCAACTTGCCAATTTTCTTGCGGGTTATAAGGATTTTTCTTATTGTTGAAGGATGGATTTTAGGCCCCGGAACATGCCTAAAAATAGGAGAAAAATATGGAAATGCGGGGGAAAATGCTCAACCACGAAGGCGGCAGCTCGACCTAGGACGATTTTAAGCATTAAGTGCTTGACGGGCGCCCGTGCGACACTCCGTGAATTTTCATAATTTTTCCGTGTGCCCATGCCAGTCAGTGAAGCTGCAGGCCTGTCCGGGATGTTGAGACGAGCTCACAGGAATTTTCGGATCGAAGTTCGGAGTCCGGGTGCGGAAGATGGCCCGAAACCGGGCGGGGTGCCCAAGAGGGGGCCCAAAAGGGAAATTTCAAAAGGTGTAAGGGAGGGGGGGTGACCTTTGGCACCCCCCCCTTCAAAAAATCGTGGATATGGGGGGGGGCGGCGGCTGAAAACAGCCGCCGAAAAAAAACGTGCCCCCCCCCCCCCCCAATCGATTCCTGGCTTGCAATGCAAGCCATAGCTATGAACCCCCAGGCCTGATCAAGACATTGTGCCGAGTGAATCACCGGTCTCTGCTCCCGCAATGGTGGACTGGTTGGAGAGAGAGAAAATCTGTCTTTCTCTCTCCTCCCTCTCTCTCCTCTTAGCCCCCGTTCGTGCTTGAAGGAATAGGATGGAGATGGATGGCTGGATGGATGCCGATTCTTGACGGGATGAAAGAGCAATGCAAAACCATTGTAGATTGCTGATTCCAAGCAGAATTCATGGCTGGAAATCAATCGTGGGACGTGCCAAATTTAATGAAAAACCCGCAAGACACGGTAATAATTGTTTTTACAAAGAAAATGGTCTTTTGATGCAAATTTGGTTGATAAAAATGTGTTCATATGGATTGAGTTTTGAGTATGTCGTGCTTTGAGTTGGTTTCTAGCTGTTCATCATTTAAAAATCAGAAAAACATGTATGGGATAGCAGAAAATAGAAAACCGAGACACGAAAAACCATAAAAATGAAGGAAAATAGGGTTTTGGGCTAAAAATGATGCAATAAATTAATCCACACCTACTAAAATTTCTGTTTCTGCTGAAATGAACTAAGGGCCACAGCCCATAAACTGAACTTGATTTTTAGCAATTAAAAAAAAAGGGAGAAAATGGGAAAATTTGCAAGAAAATGATGGAAAAACCCTTAAAAATAGGGAAAAATTATCTGTTGGGCTTCGGAAAATTGGGAAAATTATGAGTAATGTTCGTGAATGTATAGCAAGGCTGAGGCATGAAGATTTGCTTCAGATCAGCCTTGTTTCCGTATTTTAGTTTGTTGTTTTCCGCTTTTCATATGAAAAATAATGGGAAAAAGCTGTAAAATGACATGCAATGAAACAATACTAAACCGGGGGAGGGCAGGGTAGTTGAGAAGTGTTTAAATGCTGTTGGAATTAATGATAAAGTTGTTTATTTCCATTGCATAAGCATTTAGGACGAGGAATTAATTAAAATTAAGGCCTAGTAGCACGAAGAACACTTCGGTGCTAGGTCTTGCAACGAAGCACAATCGTTAGAAAGGATCCATGAAAAGGATGTTTTGCACTTGTGCACGATACCGTTTTACTAAATGTTTGAGCACTAGGCATCCATTAAATGCATGGAGCATGAAAAAGAATTTAAAAGTATCAGTGATCAGCTCCTGGACATGCATTGCAATTGGTTTATGAGGATATGACCTACGTTGAGAGGCAGTGAGATACCCATGCTGTAGGCTAGTCGTGGGATCCTAGAGGGGAAATCAAATAAGGACAATGGTACATTCCTGGACACGCTTATTGGGTACCTTGAGCGACGTTTGTGTGAAATGTCTAAATGTTGAGCAACGCATCGAGGGGCCAATCCCCAAGGTGTAGGAGAGTCGCAGAGGGTTGACAGCATTCAGCCGTAGGAGGAACCCCATGTGTATGTGATTCGAGCCTTTTGGCTATGAGGAAGGGACTCCCTCTGAGGAGTAATATTGGGTTAGGATCAGTTGGACTACAACATACTACGAACGCAATGTGTAGGAAGGCAGAGATTTTGATAGACGCTCCTGGCCGAGAGGCCGAGGGGTTGTCTTGTGCATAGTGACGAGGTTCGGCTAGTGCATGAGCCAGTGCCGGCCCGTTTTTTGGTCCATCAATTGTGCTTAATTTGCCATGCTCTTTAATCGACTTTTAATTGGGGGGGTTTACTATATACACATATATTCATGAGTGACCCCCCCCCCCACCCGAGGCTTTTAATCACCTTGTTTAGGAAATGGGTTCCAGGGTCTGTTATTAATTCTTTTGGAAGATCAAATCGGCATATAATTTTCTCTAGTAGGAAACTAGCAGTCTACTTTGTATCATCCTTCCTTGTCACTCGTGCTTTTGACTACTTTGTAAAATAGTCAGTCGCTACTATGATATATCTCTTCTGTGTAGAAGACGACGGGGTAATAGAACCCACAAAATCTATGTCCCACTTCCTGAATGGAAGTATAGCAATATTTGGAGTCAAGGGTCGCTTCCTTTCTCCCTACTATCATGCCGTTGACAAGTATCGCATCTCTTGACATACTCGAATGCATCTTGGAAAATAGACGACAACCAATATCCGATTCTTAAAGGGTTTTGGGCAATCAGTCATCCAGCAAAATGCCCTCCACAAGCAGAGTCATGGAACTCTTCCAAAATAAATGGAACCTCGTCAGGCATCACACATCGGTGATAGATATCATCAACCCCCTATCAATATAGTGTTCCTGCCATTAAGGAATTTTTCAAAGCCTGCTATCTAATTTTCATCTTTTGAGACTTTAATAAAGTGGCTCCACCCTCTCTTGTTGATAGGTGATGTGTGGTAACAACCTACCAAGATGGGATTGAAGCCGTATCAATTTTAAACATTTCCTCAATATGTAACGTGTCCACCTGTTCCCTTTCAGGACATGTCTTAGCAGTCCATTGGGAAGAGAGTCTAGAAGGCTCCGCCCGGCACTCCCATGGAATGTTATGGGGTTTGCAATCTAGGATTTTCCAAGTTTGCCATGTAGCAGAAGTATTCTGGCCGTTCCCACTTAGGACCGACCTGAATCAGGGTTTCCCCTAATGGTCACTTTCCTAAACGGCAGCTAGCATCGAACCCCAGGCAAACTACTTTACGCAGAAACATCAAGGTCGAAGCGGATTCATGCTGCACTTGGTTCAAGGAGAATGGGAATTGAGAGGGATGCAAAACTCGACCTCTCTGTCCATAGGGCATAGTTCCATTTCGTTCCCCTAAAACAGCATAAATTAGGATTTTAGTAACCTAAACTCTAGTTCAGCACCCTTGCTGTTCATTTTCTTTGAGAAGAGCTCCTTGCTGACCATTTCGATTGAGAAAAGTTCTCGGCCAACCGGGACCACCCATCCATAGGACAGACCCATAGCCACATCCATCGAACTTTCCTCAGGGTTGCCTTAGTTGTCTAATTACCTACCACATTTAGTTGGACATGTATCAAGCAGCTTCCTTAATTAGCCCGTTAGACACTGATTCCTTCACATAATCTTAGCACTTGACATAGAAAAACAAGCTTAAACAAGTTCATTTTAACAGGTTATCATATTTATCTTTGGAATACATCCATAAAGTCCAGCCCGCAAGCTAATCCACAATCCGCCCGAAGGCTATCCATAATCCACAGGGATTACTAATCCAAGATTCTGCCCGTAGTCTAGTATGCGGGCCTCGAGATCCAATCCCAAGTGGCCTCTTGTGCAGGGCCCAAAAGGCAAGGGATATATGGCCAGAGCCCCCTGGCACCCAAGCGTCCTCGTGCTCCAAGTAGCAGTCAACGGAGAGACCTCACACGGTGGGCTCGATCCACGTTCCCAGCGCAGCTAACTGTTAGATATGATCAATGCCCCACCCTCATTAGGTGCTACCAATGATCCATGGTGCTCAAAGTTGTAAGGCCCCCATTATGAGGAGAAGCCAAATGTGAGCCCGGACATTGGTTGAGTCCTGACTTGTATATTAGATGAGGTCTATGTGACCGGATGGTAAAAAAGGTGACTGTTGTGGGTCTAATCTTTGGGTTAGACAGAGTGGTTAAGCTGGTAGCAACTCGAGGCACATTGCATTGAGTTGTGTGGTAAGGGAGTTAAAAGGGGCCCCTATTGTGGGGTCCGGGGGCCGCGGAAGCGGCCCCTGGCTGGGGGGTCCCAGGGGGGCCAGCGGCCCCCCTGGCGGGGGTCCGGGGGCAGCGCCCCCAGCCCGATGGTAAAGGGAATATTCCCTGGAATATTCCCTGGCCGACTAGTGGAGACTCATATGGTAGGTCGGTCAGTAGGCTGACCTAACGACCTTCGTGGGCTATAAAAGCTAAACCCCTTCGCAGCCATCTTACACTTATCTTTCACCCAGTCAGAGTTGTTGTTCCAGCTAGCCTTAAGCTCTTCACCTATCTTCTGTCTAGATCGCCATCTAAGCTTCATTTAGTGGAAGCGCACGGGTGGACAGAGCCATCTTTGTATCAGTTGTTTGGAGTTAAAGAATTTTACTGATTCTCCTCTTATCTGTTGTGTACTCTCTATCTCTTTCTCAGATTCTGTTCGCTGCGCCGTGTAATATTTTACACTAACAACCCCCTTGGTTAGGGTCAAGCAGACAGTAGGGGGTAACTGAAGCTGCCTCTCCCTTTAGGCCTTCAACCTGAAGCATTTAAATATCTTTCCATCCTTTAGTTCCTTGAGCAAACAATGCAAAGAGTGCTCCTAAACTGTTACAAGCACAATCAATTCCAGTTGTTGTTTATTTGACCAACTGCTAAGGAGTGAATCCTTCTCTCCAAATGCATCCAGCATTTGATCTGGGTTCAATTTCGACTTGGCGAGATCCCCAAGAAATGTGATGTAGCAGGATGACTACTCATCCTCTTTCACATTAAACTAGTGCAAGAACCTGCCACCCTCGTTCCAAGGAATGGCAAATTAACTCTCTTGTGATCAAACCACAAGACCATGTGACGTTGCAAATTGTTGCACAAGTGTTGCATCTATTCCAAGGGATCATTTCACCCATTGAACGGTGTTTTCTGGACAAGGAGTTATGATTACACAAGAAGTCAGGTTTAGGGTGTCTTCTTACCCAATCCAATCCTAATTGCACTAGGTCGTCGACAACGATCAGTCCTAGGGATTCCAAACTCAAACCGAGTTTTAACATTTGAGTGAATGATCCTTAGGGTAGAAACCCTACATCATTACTTGCATGAGCATCCTCTTGACCCTGCATTCTGTGAGTGTGGGTTGGATCTTTGGGTACGAGGGTTTCGACTTAGCAACAAGTGCGAAACTAGGCCAAATCCTTAACGTGCTAAACCCTAGTTAGCACTTGGGGTATTTATCGTATGGATTGAACCATGCCTATACGAATCCCTTGTGGGTTAGGTGATTTAGATCATTCGATATGCTTGTCTTGCGACAAGGATGAACCATTCCTAGAGATGTTAACTTGATCTAAAGGAGAAAACTAGTTGCAACACGTCACAATTCACGTAAACACGCTATTCATTGTTTCTACGTACCACTAAATTCGCAATAACCCTAACTTTTCTTGTTAAAATCAAAACGCATGATAAATTGCAGAATAACTTTCATTGAACCTACTAGGACTTACATTCAAGAATCATGCCCACAATTCTTTTTCTAAGCTTTTAAATTTTCATGCTTTAATAAACCATGCAGCCTTTCCCTAAATACAACTCTTGATGAATGAAATTTTTGCGTGCGACGAATGTGCAACATGCAATCCTTTCCTAACTACAACATAGCTAAATTAAATTCATGCCAATTAAAAGCTAGAGTTAACCTATTCCATGCAAGCATATAGAATCATTTCCATGCTCTGCTATTTCCTACGGGTGTTAACGACTTTCCTTAATGAATCATTACAATGAAGATTTTGCCTAAAAATGCAACATACGCTTAATCTTTCCATGTCTGGCCAAAGGTGCACTTAATAATTTCAAACTTATAATGATAGGCAATAGGTGTTCTAGACTCGTCACTTTAAAATGCACGACAAGACAACATACTATTAAGGACGTTAGATGGATAGACCATTTCTTGATATTGAAAATGCCAATGACCAATTACATGTCATGAACTAATTCTAGTAACTGTTCAAAATAGTCAATTGATTTCGAATTGCATTTAACTAGGCTAGGTGAATTTGATATGCATAGGTGCTTCCCAGTCCATGAAATTATCGTGCATAATGCATTACTTTTGCATGGAATCAAAATTAGTAAAAACCTGGACTTGTGGGTTCGGGGAGATGTCCACGTGAATGTTAGGAGAAGACCCTCCTGCAGGCGCGCCTTGTGACTTTTTAGGGGCCATCGTAGGCGTAATTAGGGACTTTCGGTTTGCCTTTACCCTGACAAAATTGGTGAAACTCCTCAGCCTTCGTAAGCAACCTCAAGATCTTGCCCTTCTCCCTTGTACATCGGAGATCCCTTCCGAAGTGCGGATCCTTGAGAATACCAGTCTTGCGGGATTTGGCCTTATGGGAGGCCTTATGGGGTTGGAGCTTGGTTTGTGGAAATGGGACTCTTACGAATGGGGCTTGCGGAAATGGAGGCTTTATGAGCTTCATTTGAAAACCTAGGGTGGCTAGGAATGGACTTATGGATGGCTTGTGGAAATGGGGTTTAAGAAAGCCCGCTTCTAAGAAGCTTCTGGCTACGATGAGATTCGATGTGGAAGAGGGAGGGGGTAATAATGAGGTGGATAGACGAAATGTGAGTTGGCTTGATGGTGGCGACCTGGAGCCTCAACGTCAGTATGCTGCAATGGCGGCACATCAGATGGAATGGCGGCAGCGTGCTCAGCCCCCGGCAGCTGGCGGAAGACTTGGCACCCTCCACGATAGGCAACAGACCCTCCTGGACAACATGGCGGTAGCTAATCATGGCCCTCTCAGGCTTCTCCTCCTTCACGCAGCCATTGCAGCCTTTTCCCCATGCAGCCTTCTTTTTTTCCTTTCTACTCCAAGGCTAGCGAGGGATTTTATAGCCCAAGGGGGGAGAGGAGAGCTCCACCACGTGGGCTGTGCATGCAACCCACGACTCCCACCTTGGCCATCCCTCCCCTCACTCCCTCTCCTCCAGCCATGCATCGGCTGGGGGAAAGGGATAAACATTTTAAAAAAAATTGCATTAATATTATCCATTTTACCCCTCCCAAGAGGGTGTTTCTCCGCAGTTATGCGGATTTGAACCCTCGAGCTCAATTTGCCAATGCGGAGGTCCTGTTTTCACACGTGCAGGTTACGGATTAAACTGCCAAAAATTTCCATACGGAAGATAACCTTGCACATGGTTTACGTGGCATGTGGGAAGTCAAATTCGGTAATATTTCAAGCGGGAATATTACATCCTCTCCCCCTTGGAGAAATCGAGATGTCCTCATCTCGAGAAGAACTAGGGATATTGTTGGTTGAGAGTGCTTTCTTCCATCCAAGTAGCATCCTCCTCGGGATAATTTTTCCACTGGACGAGGCATTCTCTCAAGGTTCTAGATCTCAGTTGTCTCTCCCTAACATCTAAGATCCTATCAGGCCATAGCTCAAGGACTCCTTGGCTAGGTATTACAACTTGTTGGTCATCAAGTACATGGCTAGGATTAGGTACATACTTCTTTAATAGGCTGATATGGAATGCATTATGAACCTTTAGGTTCTCAGGGAGTTGCACTCTATAAGCATTGGGTCCTAGGCACTTAAGGATCTTGTATGGTCCACAATACCTTGGACTTAGCTTCTTGCAATCTCCTAAGGATAGGGAACTCTTCTTTGGTCAGACGCGAATGAAGACCATGTCTCCTTCCTCGAAGGTTCTATCTTGACATTTCAAATCCGCGTATGCCTTTTGTCTATCCTTGGCGGCTTGGATGTCCTGTCTTATTGACTTCATTTGGTCATCCACCTCTTCTAGCATCTGCCTTGAAGCTTCAACCCTCAAGGTTGGATCTCAGAAGTTTAAAGGACTTCGATATTCATGCCCATACAATGCTTGCAAAGGGGTCATCTGAATACTTTGTTGGTAAGAAGCATTGTAGGCAAACTCAACCAGTGGTGGCAAGTATTGAATCCACCTTTTTGGTTCACGGTAGCAGTGTGCCCTTAGCATATCCTCGATGACTTGGTTGATTAGCTCAGTTGACCGTCGGTCTGGGGATTGTAAGCTGTACCAAAACAAAGTTGAGTCCCAATGGCTTCAAAGATAGCTCTCCAGAAGTGTGATGTGAAGAGAGAATCACGATCACTAATGATTCTTCTGGGCAACCATGTAGCTTGAATATCTCCTTGATGAACAACCTTGCAATGTCTGAGGCTTTATAGTTTGTCTTAGCAGGAATAAGGTGTGCAACCTTAGTGAGCATATCCACCATGACCGTGATGGAGTTGTATCCTCCGTAAACTTGGGGTGGGCCAACAACAAAGTCCATACTGATGAATTCCCATTTCATTTGGGGAATGTCAAGTGGTTGTAACTTTCCTGGCATTTTGACATGTTCGACTTTAATACGTTGACAAGACAAACACTCAGTGACATATTTGAGAACGTCACCTTTAAGCCTCTCCCAAAAGTAGCTCTTCTTGATTGCATTGAGGGTCTTGGCATAGCCAGTATGTCCTGAGAAAGGGGAATCATGAGCTTCCCAAAGTATCTTCTGCTAAAGTGACTGGCTTGCCGGTATACATAATCTCGTTCTATAGTAGACAAGTCCACTATTGATAGAGAATTCATGATACTTAGCCTGTAGCTTTTGGTCCTGATCCTTGATAGGGATCTCCCTTAGCATCTTTTGATAGGTTGGGTCATGGAATGCTTCTTCTCTAGCTAGCTCAAGTATTGGGTTGTTTGGCATGGATACCTTTGTGGCTAGAGATCTAGCTGTTGATGGAATTTGCAAGATTAGAGAATTAAGGAATGCCTTGCGACTGAGTGCATCGGCAACTACATTCTCCTTCCCTGGTCGGTATTTGATTTCAAAATCATACTCCTCCAACACTTCAATCCACCAACGTTGCCTCATGTTGAGCTTGTTCTGGGTAAAGTTTCACTTGAGACTTTTATGATCCGTCACTAGAGTAAACTTGTTACCCAATAGGTAGTGTCTCCAAAGCTTTAGAGCATGGATGATAGCTAACAGTTCTAGATCATGGATAGCATAATTCTTCTCATGGCTCCTCAGTTTTCTTAAGGAGTATGCTATAGGATGACCTTCTTGTATAAGCACACATCCTAAGGCAAGCGTGCTGGCATCAGTTACTACTTCGAACTCCTTACTGAGGTCCGGAAGTTTCAAGATAGGTGCCGATACCAAACTTTGCTTTAATCTATCAAAGCTAGATTGTTCGGCAATTGACCATGCAATGGATGTTTGCTTCTTCAGTAGATCCGTTTTAGAGGTGCTGCAATCAAAGCATAATCTTTGATACAGACCCTATATCACCCTATCAATCCAAGAAAATTGTGTATTTCTTTGACAAATATTAGTATTGGTCATTCTAGAACATCTCTGACTTTGGCCGGATCCACTGCGATTCCTTCCACTGAAACGATGAATCCCAGATATTCAATTTGACGCTTGAAGAATGCACACTTCTTTATCTTATCATAAAGCTTGTGTGCCCTCATTGTCTCAAGGACAATCCGAAGCTGGGGTTTATGATGTTCTTCCTTTTTTAGAATAGACTAAGGTATCATCGAAGAAGACGAGTACGAAGTCATCAAGATATGGCCTAAATATATCCTACATTAACCTATTGAAGGTGGCAGGTGCATTCGTCGCCCCGAATGACATGACTAGGAACTCAAAATGTCCATATCTTGTGTTGAATGCCGTCTTTGGGATATCTTCTTCCTTGATCCTTATCTAATAGTATCCAGACCTGAGATCAATCTTGGAGAAGATCTTCGCACCTTGGAGACGGTCAAGAAGTTCATCTATTCTAGGAATATGGTACTTGTTCTTAATCGTTGATTGATTCAACCCTCTGAAATCAATACTTAGTCGAAGTATTCCATCTTTCTTCTTCTGGAACAGCACTGAAGCTCCCCATGGTGAACTGCTAGGATGGATGTAGCTCTGATCTAACAGTTGCTTGCGTTGCTCCTTCAGCTCAATTGCTTCCGGGATGGACATTCTATAAGGCCTCTTTGCAATTGGCATAGCTCCTAGCACTAGCTTGATCTCATGATCCACTTCCCTTTGAGGTGGAAGTTTTGTTAGCCCTTCAGGAAATACATCCGCGTACTCCTTTAGCCATGAAGGTCCTTCACTAGACTCCTACTTCTAATCTAGCTTATTAAGCTTAATCAAGTAGATAGGTAGTCCCTTTCTAACTCCCTTTATAATCCAAGATGCTTTGGCCAATTGAATTTTTGGCTTTCCAGCCTCTCCTTGAGTTGTAACCAATTCCCCTTCAAAGTTTCGAAAGGAAACTTGGCCCTTTCCACAATGAATGTGGGCGTCATTAGGTTTAAGCCAATCCATTCCGCATGGATATCTAGGTTCATGACCCTGAATCTGACCAAAGTCGACTTTCCTCCCAGAAAGAATTCCACCTTAGCAGTTTGCCTGGTACAAGTGACCTCATGACCATTTGCTAATTCCACAAGCAAGGTAGGTGCTTCTACTGTGGCTATTCCTAATCTTCTTGCATAAGCTGGTGAGATAAAGGAATGCATACTGCCACAATCAATCAAGGTTTTGAAACCTTTACCTTGATAGTCCAATGGTGTCTAAATCATCGAAAACTGGCGATTTGAGCCTTTCTTGTGAAGGGCAGCATGGATTGTTTCCCTCTCAAAATCTACTTCCATGGTCGGGTCCTCTTCTTCGCACATTTCCCTGTTGGCAACATAGACAGTTCTTCCTCTGCCTCGGGTGCCGGCTCCTTGGCTACGGGCGGTTCCTTGGAAAGGAGCTTGACGTTGTTCTCCGCCAAGTTTGAGACATTGCCTTTTGAAATGACCGGGCTTGTTGCAGTGGAAAAAACGAAGATTGCGGCCCTTACTTTGGGTAGGGAGAAAGTTATTGACATTATTGGTCCTTGATTTCTTTCTTTGTCCCCGGTTTTGACCTTGAACTCTCTTGGCTTGGGGCCTATATGCTCCTCTGTTCTGATCATTATAAGACCAAGTTTTGTTACTTCTTGGCTTGACTTGCACTTCCTGAATTATGGGCGCAGCTGGAATGAGTGCGTCATGTAGATCTGTTGAATGCATAGATTCGAGGCCAATATTCACAGGTGGGTTTAAATCGGCACAAAACTTCGACACTTGTGTCATATCCATTTGTGCACATACTTCAGAAGTGAGAGAATTTTGAGTAGTATGCGTCAAGAGTTAGACCCAACTGTTTTAGCTCATAGAACTCATTCATTTTCTGCGTGCGATACGTAGGTGGTAAGTATCTTCCTTGCACAGCTTTTTTCAGCTTTTCCCAAGTAACGGATCCTTTCGAGATCCCTTGATCTCTGCACCATTGCTTCCACCACAGCCTAGCTTCGCCAGTGAGCTTCAGCTTGGCGAGCATTGCCTGGTTGGCGGGTGTAGTACCGACCACTTCAAAGTAATCTTCCATGGACTCTATCCAAATCTCAACATCAGCTTGGACAGTCCTTCCTTTCCCGTCAAATTATGGCGGCTTGATCTGCTTGAGAAGAAACTTCTTCTCCTAAATCATGGCCGTACTTGATGTAGGGGTCGAACTGGGAATCTATACCTGGGGTTGTGCCTGGGTAGAGGATTCTTAACGTTGACAACTCGCTAATCGTTATGATTATATTTCATACCCAATTCAGCTTTCAGCCAAGAAACCTAGCCACTTAACTTTTTATGAATTCTCATAGACAAGTCAAACATTGATAAAAAGAAGTCTTATTTTATTCATATGGGCATAGCCCTTTCGGAGTACAATATTTCTTAGGATGGAAGAGCAACTGGTACATTAGTTCGGGGAGAATAATGTTGTGTTACATTTAGCCACAGGATTTGGATAATAGTATGGTTTTGGGTCATGGATCTTCACGAATCGATAAGTCATTGGAAGATTAGGGTATCCTTTCCTTTGGTACCCATTCTTCTCGTAGCAACCCAACACCTTGATCCTATCGGCGAGGATTATGCGGATCACTTCCTCGTATACATATGAGTTCAGCTTGACCCTCTGACCTTTGACATGTAAAGTTTTGTTTACATGAGCCTCAACAAAAATGAGCAGCTTCACAATCTTCAGGTCCTCCAACCACTTGACTCTCTTTAGGTTGGTTCAAAGATACACAAACCGGTGGGCAACTATATAATAGATTCCTGAGTCACCCGTCCATCTCCGCTCCACGTACAGAGGCAATGGATTATAAATACAGTCTAGGATGTTCATCATATCGATCCTTCATTGATAATCTGAGGCATGCATCACGGTCATAAACATGACTTGGAACACTAAGAATCTGTTCCATGCTTCATAATTCTGCAAGACAACATCAAAAGTAAGGAAATGTTCTTAACAGCAACATTTGCTTTACTTCTTCTTATTAAGTTTTCTTATAAAGACAGATCCTTCGTTGGTTCACTTTGATACCAACTGTAACGTGTCCACCTATTCCCTTTCAGGACACGTCTTAGCAGTCCATCAGGAAGAGAGTCTAGAAGGCTCCGCCCGACACTCCCATGGAATGTTATGGGGTTTGCAATCTAGGACGTTCCGAGTCTGCCACGTAGTGGAAGTATTCCGGCCGTTCCCACTTAGGATCGACCTGAATCAGGGTTTCCCATAATGGTCACTTTCCTAAACGGCAGCTAGCGTCGAACTCCAAGCGAACTACTTTACGCAGAAACGTCAAGGTCGAAGGAAATTCATGCTGCACTTGGTTTAAGGAGAATGGGAAACAAGAGGGATGCAAAACTTAACCTCTCTGCCCAAAGGGCATAGTCCCATTCGGTTCTCCTAAAACAGCATAAATCGGGATTCTAGTAACCTAAACTCTAGTTCATCGCCCTTGCTGTTCATCTCCTTTGAGAAGAGCTCCTTGCTGACCATTTCGATTGAAAAAGTTCCCGGCCAACCGGGACCACCATTCTGTAGGACGGACCCATGGCCACATCCACTGCACTTTCCTCAGGGTTGCTTTAGTTGCCTAATTACCTACCACATTTAGTTGGACATGCATCAAGCAGCTTCCTTAATTAGCTCGTTAGTGGTTCCTTCACGTAATCTTAGCACTTGACATAGAAAAACAGTCTCAAACAAGTTCCTTTTCAACAGGTTATCATATTTATCTTTGGAATACATCCATAAAGTCCAGCCCGCAGGCTAATCCATAATCTGCCCGAAGGCTATCCATAATCCACAGGGATTACTAATCCAAGATTTTGCCCAATGACTAGTATGCGAGCTTCGAGATCCAATCCCGAGTCATGTTGGCCTCTTGTGCAGGGCTTGGAACGCAAGGGATTTACGGCCAAAGCCCCCCTGGCACCCAAGCGTCCTCCTGCTCCAAGTAGCGCTCAACGGAGAGACCTCACGCGGTGAGTTTGGTCCACGTTCCCGGTGCGGCTAACAACCCCCTTGGTTAGGGTCAGGCAGACAGTCGGGGGTAGCTGAAGCTGCCTCTCCCTTCAGGCCTTCAACCTGAAGCATTTAAATATCTTTCCATCCTTTAGTTCCTTGAGCAAACAATGCAAACAGTGCTCCTGAACTGCTACAAGCACAATCAATTCCAGTGGTCGTTTATTTGACCAACTACTAAGGAGTGAATCCTTCTCTCAGAATGCATCCAACATTCGATCCGGGATCAATTTCGACTTGGCGAGATCCCCAAGAAAGGTGATGTAACAGGATGACTACTCATCCTCTTTCACATTAAACTAGTGCAAGAATCTGCCAACCTCGTTCCAAGGAATGGCAAAACTCTCTTGTGATCAAACCACAAGACCATGCGACATTGCAATTTGTTACACAAGTGTCGCATCTATTCCAAGGGATCATTTCACCCATTGAGCGGTGTTTTTTGGACAAGGAATTATGATTAGACAATAAGCCGGGTTTAGGGTGTCTTCTTACCCAATCCAATCCTAATTGCACCAGGTCGACAACGATCGGGTCCTAGGGATTCCAAACTCAAACCGAGTTTAACATTTGAGCGAATGATGCTTGGAATAGAAACCCTAGATCGTTACTTGCATGAGCGCCCTCTTGACCCTACATTCCCTGAGTGTGGGTTGGATCTTTGGGTATGAGGGTTTCGACTTAGCAACAAGTGCAAAACTAGGCCAAATCCTTAACGTGCTAAACCCTAGTTAGCACTTGGGATATATATCGTATGGATTGAACCATGCCTATACGAATCCCTTGTGGGTTAGGTGATTTAGATAATTTGATCTATTTGTCTTGCGACAAGGATGAACCATTCCTAGAGATGTTAACTTGATCTAAAGGAGAAAACTAGTTGCAACACGTCACAATTCACGTAAACACGTGATTCATTATTTCTACGTACCACTAAATTCGCAATAACCCTAACTTTTCTTGTTAAAATCAAAACGCATGATAAATTGCAGAATAACTTTCATTGAACCTACTAGGACTTACATTCAAGAATCATGCCCACAATTCTTTTTCTAAGCTTTTAAATTTTCATGCTTTAATAAACCATGCAGCCTTTCCCTAAATACAACTCTTGATGAATGAAATTTTTGCGTGCGACGAATGTGCAACATGTAATCCTTTCCTAACTACAACATAGCTAAATGAAATTCATGCCAATTAAAGCTAGAGTTAACCTATTCCATGCAAGCACATAGAATCATTTCCATGCTCTGCTATTTCCTACGAGTGTTAACAACTTTCCTTAATGAATCATTACAATGAAGATTTTGCCTAAAAATGCGACATACGCTTAATCTTTCCATGTCTAGCCAAAGGTGCACTTAATAATTTCAACCTTATAATGATAGGCAATAGGTGTTCTAGACTCATCACTTTAAAATGCACGACAAGGCAACATACTATTAAGGACATTAGATGGATAGACCATTTCTTGATATTGAAAATGCCAATAACCAATTACATGTCATGAACTAATTCTAGTAACTATTCAAAATAGTCAATTTATTTCGAATTGCATTTAA
Organism: Lygodium microphyllum; assembly: GCF_053477565.2. Taxonomy (NCBI): domain Eukaryota; kingdom Viridiplantae; phylum Streptophyta; class Polypodiopsida; order Schizaeales; family Lygodiaceae; genus Lygodium; species Lygodium microphyllum. Next base: position 133,501,251 of record NC_141142.1, read on the forward strand.
CTAGGCTAGGTGAATTTGATATGCATAGGTGCTTCCCAGTCCATGAAATTATCGTGCATAATGCATTACTTTTGCGTGGAATCAAAATTAGTAAAAACCTGGACTTGTGGGCTTAGGGAGATGTCCACATGAATGTTAGGAGAAGACCCTCCTGTAGGCGTGCCTTGTGACTTTTTAGGGGCCATCGTAGGCGTAATTAGGGACTTCTGGTTTGCCATCACCCTTACAAATTTGGTGAAACTCCTCAACCTTCGTAAGAAACCTCAAGATCTTGCCCTTCTCCCTTATACACCGGAGATCCCTTCCGAAGTGTGGATCCTTGAGAATACCGGTCTTGTGGGATGTGGCCTTATGGGAGGCCTTGTGGGGTTGGAGCTTGGTTTGTGGAAGTGGGACTCTTACGAATGGGGCTTACAGAAATGGAGGCTTTATGAGCTTCATTTAAAAACCTGGGGTGGCTAGGAATGGACTTATGGATGGCTTGTGGGAATGGGGTTTAAGAAAGCCCCCTTAAAAGCTTCTTAAAAGAAGCTTCTAAGAAGCTTCTGGCTACGGTTAGAACTGACGTGGAAGAGGGAGGGGGTAATAATGAGGTGGATAGAGGAAATGTGAGTTGGCTTGATGGTGGCCACGTGGAGCCTCAGCGTCAGCACGCTGCAATTGCGGCACAACAAACGAAATGGCGACAGCGTGCTCATCCCGACAATTGGTGGCGGACATGGCGCCCTCCACGACAGGTGGCGGACCCTCCTCGACAGCACTCGGTAGCTAATCATGGCCCTCTCAGGCTTCTCCTCCTTCACGCAGCCATTGCAGCCTTTTCCCCACATAGCCTTCTTTTTTCCCTTTCTACTCCAAGGCTAGGGAGGGATTTTATAGCCCAAGGGGGGAGAGGGGAGCTCCACCACGTGGGTTGTGCATGGAACCCATGACTCCCACTTTGGCCATCCCTCCCCTCACTCCCTTTCCTCTAGCCATGCATCGACTGGGGAAAAGGGATAAACATAAAAAAAAATTGCATTAATATTATCCATTTTGCCCCTCCCAAGAGGGTGTTTCCCCGTAGTTATGCGGATTTGAACCCCTGGGCTCGATTTGCCAATGCGGAGGACGTCCCGTTTTCACGCGTGCGGGTTACGAATTAAACTGCTGGCAATTTCCATACAGAAGATAACCTTACACACAGTTTACGTGGCATGCGGGAAGTCAAGTTTGGTAATATTTGGAGCGGGAATATTACACAATATCACTTCCTTCAACTAAAGTCTCTTTCGACTCCCCGAAATCCACAAGGCATTCCACAATACCCTGTAGCTTCAGTAACTTACTTCTCATCTCATAATCAAATTCCTACAAAATGACTAACAACTTTGCTAAATGATTAAACAGTTGTAGCTTGTCCCACATATGTCGCTCCTATATCCCAGCGAGTGCTATTAATTGTCCATGGTGTCAAGCTTTTAGTCACCATTCAAAATATTCATTGTACAATAAACTCCTTGTAGAAGAAGATCTACACATGGCTAGCACGCTAAATCTAGGAAGCATGGTGCTTGATGTCAATGCATATGTATTTTTCCTTACCCAAGACCTGACACTTGTTGATGGCTATGCTTCACTTTAGTACAATCATGACTTCTTCAAGTTGTTTAATCCATGGTTTTTGACACAAAATCTAATATATCTCCTGGTTTTACCCTAGCGCAACCCACTTCTTTATACAAGAATGCAAAGCAAAGTGACTTTCCCATGACCTTCCCTCACAATGCTAGATAAAAAAAAAAGCAACAACCTTGAACTTCTAGGCCACATGCCCATACCTCCTAAAGGAACCACTAAAAGAGACTGTAAAGGGGATGAGTCATTGTACTTAAAGACACATCTACAAGGGACCAAAGGCACACATGAGTCCCTTAACCTTAGGAATCCTTGCCAATAAACCTAGGATCTAAAACAACAATTGCAATCAATTTCTACCAATACCAAATCCACTACCTCGATAAGTCCTATTTTCCATTAAGATGTGGAACCACTACTAATACCTTGGGAAAGAGTGATGCTATAATAAAAACAAAAAGGCCAAGTGAGTTAGTATCTCTCAAGTCAAGCTCAACCTATTGACAAAAGCCTCCTGCTCAATTGAAACCTAACTTGTGGTGGTTGAGAAAATTAAAGGATTTTGTAGTGGAAATTGCCAAAATCAAAATCAAATAGTGATTTCCTGTCTTAAGAAATTGAGTGATAAAATCACATTCCTTCTTGTGTCTATGCCCAGTTTGATATTGGAATTCTAAGGAATTTGAGGAATTCTTAGCATACCTACTATCTTCGAAAGAGTAGAAACACCTCGATGAGAAATATGGTAAGGACCTACATGAAATTCGTAGACTCATGCCCACTGAGGATGCTGAGAATGCCATTTTGTCTTCGTATTCTATAATGCATTGGTCCCTCAAACCATTGAGGAATTGTTAGCACTACAACAGAAAGAAGAGGATGCTAGCTCATTCAAGAAAGTTTGGTACACAATGAGAGACTCAATGACTAAACTTAAATGTCAGTTCATGACCATTTAAGAGTAAAGATGAGCCATATGGAAATCCCTAATTGACCCAATGTATGTAGCTCTATGACTTCTCTCCAAGTACTTGCCATTGTACGAGTGTTCATGCTAGTTGGATCTTCCCTTACTCGTCAAAATTATTACAAAAGAAGAGATCCATGTTGCAAGTAGATTAAATCAAGGAGGTTTGATACTTGATGTTGCACCATATCTAACCCCAATTAAAAAGTTACCACAACTTATTGATAGATACATTGCACTCCAATATAATCCTATAACTTCTAACAATGGCTCAAATATTTGCAGAGTAACCCTATACCATAATCCACAATACCTCAATATTACCATTTTCTACACAACATAGCTTATAAAAGCACAAACAAAAACAAAAAAATAGAAAAACAACAAAAAATCCATGCACACCATACTATTTGTATACCCGCAATGCTTGGAAGAATTGCTACAATTTTGTATAGGGAAGGAGCTAGTAGACACAATTGACTATTACCAATACAAATTGGAAAGTTATGTTAGATAAAAAAGTTCAAAAATGTTTAAATCTTCATTGGAATTGACTATACATGCTCTCAATTTTTATCAAGTGAATGTAGACAAATAGGTGGCAAATGATATACTTAAGGTAGCAACAACCAAGGAGCAACAAGTCAATAAACTATGGAAGTTCCCATGGACACAAGGAAAACTGGAAGCCATGGATGTGTAAGATTCTCAACAAACTCCAAGGGAGCAGAAGAAGAAATCCAACACCAAGAAGCCAATTTTGTAAAGCAAATCTCACATGCTATCTCGAGCTCTCTAGCATCCTAGCATGAAGAGTAAAAATTACCCAATAATTTCAACCATCTCTCAAACTTCAAACAAATCATCAACAACAGGTTCTTCATAGCTTCAAAAGGAGGCTTAAAGATCAAACAAATCTACTTTCTCAAAGAGTAGTCATTCTTAGCCTTTCAAGACCTAAAAGATCTGCTATCCCTTTTGCAAGGATGAAAGCCTCATTATATGACATTGTTGTATTATTTTTTTAAAAATAAAAATAAAAATACATGCAAGATCATTTCAATACCCCTAGGGGATCTCAAATTAGTACACCTGGTGGCCTTGGTCAGCAAGCTTCATCCCTAATCCCCTAGCCATGTTGTTCATTTCCTCCATACTCACTTGGGACACATCAAGGGCATGACATATCTAAGAAGCCTATGGTTAGACCTGTAACCTTGGATCACTTATACATTTTCTTTTTTGTATCACATCAATGCCCTTGGTAAAGCAAAACAACAAATCATTGGAAGAAGAGACCATTCTCTTCAATATCATGGAGGTAACTACAACTACTTAAGACTCTTATTTGTAGGTCATTCAACTACAATACATCTTATCCAATGCACTAATGATATTTGCATCATATTCTTCAAGTACAATTTCAATCAATAGAAAAAAATTTAACCTTGAAGCTTGCACACGAGAGCTATGGCGGGAGAGCAAGAGCAAGAAAGAGAGAGACAAGAAATGGGAACTCCAACAACTACAATGTGTGGCCAAGCCTTCCTTTATTCAAACTGTCACTAAAAGAATAAATAATAAGTGGCTGTGACAAGCGCTTGCCACCTGCAGTGTGCAGTGGCGGGTACTGTCAGTGTAGTAATACACAGGCGGCTAGGCAGAGGTGCCTTTACCCCCAACAACCTCCCACTTAAAGGTGAATCTACTCTAGTGAGAGAGAAAAAAGAAAAGACAATACAACATGTACAAAAGACGTCATCTCATCCAATGCCCATTAATCTCCTAAGGAAAAACGCTCGGTAGCCGGGCTTTTTGTGAGCAAGTCTGTAGGATTCAGCTCACAGTCGGAATCTTGACAAGGTCAATAGACTTGTCCTCAACGACCTCGCGAATGAAGTGATACCTCACCTCAATATGTTTCATCTTTACATGGAAGACCTGATTCTTGGCCAACTAAATGGCACTTATAGAATCTGAATGCAGTGTAGGCATAGCATCTGTCATACCAAGGTCTGCAATCAAACGACCTAACCAAATTTATTAAAGAAAAATGGAAGAAATAATGCCTAAAAATGGGTTTTAAATTAGGGAAAAATGGAAAAGGGGCTGAGAAAAATTAGGGAAAATTATATCTATGTTTGTGCAATGTATAACGATGGAAAAGCATGAGGTTGGCCTCGGTTTGTCCTTGTTTCTATGTTTTGTGTGTATTTATCGTGTTTTTAAAAGGGAGAAATGCATAGAAACCCTATCTAACCGATCAATGATACAAAATGCAAAGAGTTGGATGAAGAGGGGCTGAAACGCTGAAAGATAAAGAAGAGATTTGATTTATGCATTGCACTTGGCATATATGAAACGGTTTAAATAAAGAGGATGGTAGCATGAGCATATGGCTCGATGCCTCCTTTCAACGCAGAGCGCGCTATTAAAATTCATGGAAAGAATGCTTTATGCACCATTCACGATGTTGATCTTTCTTTTGTCTGAGCACATAGTCATACATGATTCGCATTAAGCATAATAATTAAAAGGTATCAGAAAAACCTCTTGGATGCATGGCACCTGTCTTCCTTAGGTTGTGACCAACGATGAGCATGAGAGGATATCCTAAGCTGTAGGTTAGTCGTTGGGTCCTAAGGGGAAAGTGTAGTGAGGAATGGTACATCCTAGAACGTAAAATATTGGTACCTTGAGGGGAGTTTGTGTTCGTTTGTGTTATATGATTAGCAGCACATCAAGGGGCTAATCCCTGCGATGTAGGAGAGCTGTAGTGGGGCTCCAACTATTAGTCGGTGGAGTGCCTCCTATGTATGTGTGACGAGGCGTTATGCCTATGTACTTTGGGATCTCCCTCCGAGGAGTTTAAGGGAAACGTTGGACTATGAACTATAAACGCATGAATTAAGCTTTAGGGCAGTTTGTCCTTTAGCAGTAGATTGACGCTCCTGGTCCGCGTGGCCGTGGGGGTGTTTGTGTGTCATGGGTATGAGGTCCAGCTAGTGCCATAGCTAGTGCCGGCCCATATTAGGTCCCATCAATGGTGCAACTTCCGGGAGCTGCCTATAAGTGGCAGGTTTCGAATCTAGGGTTTCAAGGGACCCTAAATTACCCATAAAATGGGGTTTGTTCAAGGATGGAAAAACTTGGCTTTCCCTATAAAAAGCTTACTAATGGACTCAGTTAGTTATGTAGAGCATGAGTCCTCTGCAGAAGATAATTTATGTGATGAAAAGAGTAGCCAATCAGTGGTTACCCCATCCTCTAGTACGATGGCATGGGTCGAGGTTCGCCTTGGTGTGGTCTCTACCCAAGAGAAATCATGTTTAACCATCCATCAACCTAGAGGTCATGGAACAAGCATGTTGGAAACTAGGGTAGTTATGGCATCAGCAGGTCATCATGCTAAAGCCATAATGCCATGGGAAAATGCTGATATACGATGGAATATGCTTGTGGTTGAAACATTCCGTGTAATGAGCCACCATGACGACATAGTAGGCATCACAAGGATGTTAGAAGCCCTAGCTGTCAAGGGAAAACCATTGCTTAAAAGGCACGGTTCCCAAGTCTTAAGAAGTGGTAATGATAGATCTACTTTAGATAAGGACCAAAAGCTCTTATATAAACCCATTATGGACTTTCCTTTTAAAGGGAAAGGTATGGAAGATTCTCTAAGAGGGGATCAAAATGACATGTTGAAACTTATAGGACTCCCTAGACCACTTAGTGAGTTAGCAGAAAGGGATGTCAATGAGGGTATTAACCTCTTTACACTGAAAAGGGTGGGGATGGAAGAGGTTAAAGATCCTAAGAGGCTGGACCCAGATCATGATGAATATGAAGATTTTAATGACCCAGTGTTGATCCCAAAGGAGAGGACTAAATGTCCTCCTCTTTATACGGATCTCCCAGTGTTTTATGGGTTGCCAAATGAGGATCCGATGATTCATTTAAGAGAATATGACCTAACTTGCATTGCAAGTGGGTTCGACAATATACATCGGATGCTCGTATTCCCAAGTACCTTAAAGGGAGAGGCAAGGAAATGGTACTGGAGCCTCCCAAGAGGGTCGATCAAATCATTTGAGGAGTCTTATGATAGATTTCTAGATGAGTATGAAAAGAAGCTCCCTATGATTCAGGTCTTAGGGCAGCTTATGCAGTTTAGACAGGAGTCTTATATTTCTGTTAAAGAGTATGCTAGAGCCTTTGATAGTACTCTCAGGCTTTGGCCAAGAAGAGCCAGTACATTACCAGATAATGTGCTATGTGAGCTCTTTCTGAATGGCTTAGAGATTAATACGCAAATCCAAGTGGGACTGCGGAACCCTAAGTCGTTAAGGGAAGAAAAAATGCATGCAATTGATTATGAGGGTCATATTCAGAGATGTTGGGAAAACTTTTGGAGTTTTCCCCGCTCAGTACAAGTGCATCCTAGCTTCCAACCATTTCTGCAAGAAGACATCTCACTTGTTGATACCAAGGCAGCCTATGAGGGGAACCTTGGTGGCCAAAATCTCAAAGCAGAAAATGGCCATCCTATGAGTAGTAATGACATGCATCTCCGTGAAAAGGTTCCAAGCCATGTAAGTCCCATTAGGGCTTGCAACACTTCCACGAGAGGTAGTTGTGATGGCAACATGGATAGAACCAATGGGCCTATGAGTGTTGATAAGAATTCTATGTGTGGTTCTAATTTTGCTGCTAGTAAGGCTCTTGAGAGACCTTTGGTGTCAGAATCATGCTTCCGGGTGGATGTTGTTCCCTTCAGTGAAAGTATGGTGCTTATGGAAAAAAATGTACAGTATGGACGTAAACAAGTAAAGGCATCTTTTGTAAAGAGGATGAAAAATGCTAAAAGTCCACCTGTGCTTCACAAAGGTCATAAGGATGTGAGGCCATTTGGCCATAGCGGTAATTTTGCATTGAGTTCATTAGACCAAGGCAGCAAATTGAGGGAATGCAAGAATATTAAGGGAAATGTGAGATGGGTTTGGAGACCCAAAATCTCCAAAAGTATGGCAGGAGTGTCGGATGCAAGGCCAAGGATCCCATCTGGATATATTTTGTCGAAACCCCAAGAGCATAAGACTGGATATACATCTGACAATATACACTACCTTGGGATACACCCATGTGATGTGCCTAGGCTTGAAGCTCTACCTAGTTTGGGTCACAACACTAATTTATGTGAAAACCCAAATAGGGGAGGTTCGAGTGAGTACAAAGCTATGATTCTTTCTCCCAAAGGAGCCACTCAGTCGCTTGAATGACCAGTTTATTTGGATTACAATAAATGTGGGACATGCGAGCCCACTGAGGCCGTTCATTCAGCTCATAGTGCCCAAGAAGGGATCGGCCTTATTGATGAGTTATTTGTGGAAAGGCTTGGACTTGTAGCTCTATAATTTAAAAAAAAACCTAAGATCAAAATATACAAGATCAAGCTTTTAGCTAACTTGCATGAGTAGCATGGGGTTAGTCGACCTATGATATGCTATCCTTGGCACCCTGGATAGGCTGATAGGGTGTGATGTATATACCAAGGACATCAGTATTACGTGGACTAAAATGACCTATCTAGTTTTAAGCTAGGAAGGCTAGTTGCTTTGGATATTACGTACAGTTTTCATTAGGCCAAGAGGGCCAGTTGTCTGTTTAGTGCAGGTGCAGTTAATGGTTTCTTGTTTTAGTTCTGTGCTAGACAGGTTCGAAGAAGAGCTTAGAAGGAGCCTTTTGTTGCGTGGAAGCTTCTCGTGGCCCTATCCAGGTGATATCTCTCCTTTACGAGTATCGTGTTTTTATGCTATTTGTGTCTGTGTACTTGTGGGGGATTTTCTTTTCTTATTGGGGACCGGCGTTCAAGGCATGAAGTCCCAGGTTTAGGTTAAGTATATCTGAGGGAGGTCTGAGTAGTCATTGCCTCCTGTGAAGACATTGCCACACATCAAAAGACCTGTTTTAGATAGTAGTCCTAGTGACCCTGTTCTACTAGCCTACTAGGCAGCCGTTCTAGGAGTTCTTGTTAGTTGTGAGGCAGTTAGAGAAGCCTCTCGGATAAAAAAATGATGATGATAGAGAGGGAAAAACAACCCTGAATATTTGAAAGAAAATAAATGTATACAAAGGTGTGTAAAAAGGGGTTCTAACCCCTATAAAAATAGACAAGAACAGAAAGGAAAATTTATAAGCAGTTGATGATCGCCTTGCGAAGGCCCCGATCCAACTGATCATGGCCCCGATCTTCTCCTTTCTTGCCGGTCTTATCGCCTGTATTTGCCCGTGAAATGATTGTGGGAATGAGAAGAACCAGATCTAGTCTTTCTCTCTCCTCCCTCTCTCCCCTAAGGGGCTGTTCTTGTGTGGAAGAAGACAATGAAGAATGGTGGAGGAAAGCTTGTCCGGATGAGACCGGATTGCTTCCGGATAGATGAAGACATGAAGAGTGTTGTTCTTGAAGATGTTGAGCATTAAATGCATGCTGGAAATCAGTCCCGTAATCAAGAACAAGAAACCAAGACCTGAAAATAAGCAGTAATGCTATTTTTATAAAGAAAAATGATCTTTTTATGCTATTTGCTTTATGAAATCTTATTCATATGGGATGAAAGTTCATTATGACATTGTTCGCCATGAGTTTCAACTGTTTGCAACCTGAAAATTAGAAAATAAAAGGCTACATGGCCAGAATTAGCGTTAAAATACATGAAAAACACGCGTTTTAAGGGTAAAATTGGGGGTTTTGCTATATAAATGAGAAATATGATATGTCACACCAACTAAATCTGAGTTTTTGCTATCAATGAACCTAAGGGCCACAACCCATAATCACTTTTCATTTTCAGTCATTATTTATTAAAGAAAAATGGGGAAAAATACCCAAAAATGGGAAAAATGGGTTTAAAATTAGAGAAAAATAGAAAATGGGCTGATGAAAATTAGGGAAAATTATATCTATATTTGTGCAATGTATAATGATGTCAAAGCATGAGGTTGGCCTCAGTTTGACCCCGTTTCTATGTTTTGTGCGTATTTATCGTGTTTTTAAAAGGGAGAAATGCATAGAAACCCTATCTAACCGATCAATGATACAAAATACAAAGAGTTGGATGAAGAGGGGCTGAAACGCCGAAAGATAAAGAAGAGATTTGATTTATGCATTGCACTTGGCATATAGGAATCGGTTTAAATAAAGAGGATGGTAGCATGAGCATATGGCTCGGTGCCTCCTTTCAACGCAGCGCACGCTAGTAAAATTCATGGAAAGAATGCTTTATGCACCATTCACGATGCTGATCTTTCTTTTGTCTGAGCACATAGTCATACATGATTCGCATTAAGCATAATAATTAAAAGGTATCAGAAAAACCTCTTGGATGCATGGCACTTGTCTTCCTTAGGTTGTGAGCAACAATGAGCGTGAGAGGATGTCCTAAGCTGTAGGTTAGTCATTGGGTCCTAAGGGGAAAGTGTAGTAAGGAATGGTATATCCTGGAACGTCAAATATTGGTACCTTGAGGGGAGTTTGTGTTCATTTGTGTTATATGATTAGCAATGCATCAAGGGGCTATTCCCTGTGATGTAGGAGAGCTGCAGTGGGGCTCCGACTATTAGTCGGTGGAGTGCCTCCTATGTGTGTGTGACGAGGCGTTATGCCTATGTACTTTGGGATCTCCCTCCGAGGAGTTTAAGGGAAACGTTGGACTATGAACTATGAACGCATGAATTAAGCTTTAGGGCAGTTTGTCCTTTAGCAGTAGATTGACACTCCTAGTCTGCGAGGCCGTGGGGGTGTTTGTGTATCATGGGTATGAGGTCCGGCCAGTGCCATAGCCAGTGCCGGCCTATCTTAGGTCCCATCCATTGGCGACCACGGGATAGGGCGACTCAGCCCATCGAATCCCACAACAGATCTGCACAAAACAACCAAAGGAAGCATCAAGCTGATACAAAATAGATACATACCAAAACACAACACAATGCTCACCCTACCCCCTAATAAAACCAAGGCATGAAAACCACAAGGAGTAGGCCTAGCATAATCTGATGGAAGGTCCGAAGCTAGTCACTAACCAACTGCTCCAACACGGCCAAACTAAAAAGAACTATCAAAGAGGTTGCCCTAAGTGGTGGTCTGAACTACCTACCTAACTAAGGACAACACAACGAGGAGCTCCTACTAGGTGAGGACTCCTATAGCCTGATCAAGAAGTATTCTCTTTTAACACATTTCTTCTTTTAGGGTTTTTATTTTTTCATATTCGGCATGTAAAAAGGAGGGAGCTGAGCATAGTGACCCAAGAAGAACAAGGCATCGGCCTTGATTGATCGCACGGACCCTGAAAGGTCCAAGACCTCGAAACTTCATTTTTTGCTTGTGCCCCTTAACCGAGTATAGGAGCACTAGGTCACCTTGTTCGAAGTCATGTTGCTTGACATGCTTTTCAAACTAGCTCTTGCATCATGCCTTCTCGCATATGAGTGCATGAGTGGCTAGAAGATAGGTCTTCGAGTTCTACCAGGCATTGCGTCCATGCTTCCTTTCCTTCCCATCACTCCTGAAGTGCAATTCGTAGGCCAGGCATGAAGAATTCCACAGGGAGAATTGCTTCGGTTCCGTAGGTCAGCCTAAAGGGGGTCTGTTCAACGGCCATTTTGTAAGCTGTGCGGTAAGCCCACAAGGCTGCCATCAGCTTGTTATTCCAGTCACTACGTGAGGCTGAGATTACCTTGGTTAGGACATTCACAAGAATCTTATTTGTGGATTCCTCCTGGCCGTTTGCTTTAGGGTAGTATGGAGAGGATTTTCGATGGATAATTAGGAAGGTGGATAGGAGATGAGTTATCACTTCATTGATGAAGTGTGTCCCTTGGTCACTGACTAGTTCAATGGGGCATCCAAATCATGAGATCACCTGCTTCCATAAGAACTTGGCGATCGTTCGAGCGTCATTCTTTCAGGTTGCTCTCGCCTTTGCCCACTTCATTGTTAGGTAGTCTGTGGGGACACAATGATGTATTTGACATGAGAATACTGTGCAGCAGGACTGATGGGTCCCATGAAGTCGATCTCCCATTTTTTAAAGGGTTTTCATGCAATGACTGGGGTCAACTCCATTTGATCCTTGCGAATCGAAACCTTCATCCGCACTGACATTCGTCACAATGCTTTACAAACCGCACGGCATCACGAAATAGCGTTGGCCACCATAGTTGAGATTGCAACACCTTGTGGGCTGTTGTGTCTCTGCAAAAGTGTCCAACAACAATCCCACTGTGTGCCTCTAAGAGCACGTCATGCATCTCATGTTCACACACGCATCTGTGCATCAATCCATCTTGCCTTAAGTGATATAGTTGGCCTGCTATCAACTGGTAGGGTTGGATTTTGAGAATAAGTCACCTGAGTCTTGCCTTCTCTATTGGTCATTCAGGTAGTCCGTGCTCAAGCAGTTGGACTATGCCATCTGCCCAATATGGTGTTAAATCGGCCTTGAATAAATCCCTCCCATTGGAGAGGTTAAAGAGGTGAGCGTTTGGCAATTCATCGGTGATGCCTTCTTTAGCAGATTCCCCTGTGGGGATGCGTGACATATGATCAGCCATGTAGTGTTGTTTCCCCTTCCGTACAACCACCGAGAAGTCAAACTCCAAAAGCAAAAGGATCCATCAAGCTATGCATCCTGTAGCACAAGGTTTTTTCACTAGGTATAGCAAGGCTTGATGGTCTACAAAGAAGGTAAAGGGTATAGCCTAGATAATGCCGGAATTTCTTCACAGCAAACACCATGGATAAGCCCTCTCTTTCGATCATCGAGTAATTCATTTTGGTCTCCATCAGTTGTCGGCTAGCAAAGCTCACTGGATAATCTAGGTTGTGCTCGCTAGGTTGGCACAACACTGCCCCCATAGCGATTTTAGAAGCATTGATATGCACGTGGAAGGTTATGGTCCAATCCGGGGCTCGTAGAATTGGTGACGTGGTTAGAGCCTTCTTCAGCTCTTCATATGTGCATTGGTAGGCTTCAATCCATTCGAAGACAATCTGCAATTTGTACAAAGGTCTTGCTATCAATGCGTAATTCAACACAAACCATCGATAGTATCCTATATGGCCTAAGAAGCACTGAACTCCCTTGTAGTTGCTTGGGGGTGGAAGGTCGACAATAGCCCTGACCTTCAAAAAGTCAATAGCAATACCGTTTTTCAAGACCACATGGCCGAGGATGCATCCATGTTCACCTCTTTGACCCTGGGTGGTCTCTCGATTGGTTTGTTCATTTGCCCTTTCCGTTTGCACCCAATAAGATCACTATCCTATCTCCTTTCTTAAATTTCATAAATCATTTTGGAAGGTCCCATGGTTTTCCTTGCTCGTCTCTCCGGGCGTCCCTAGGTTGGTTCACCGTTTGCTGCTAATTTGTCAGCAAGCTTGTCTGTTAAGTATTCCAATGCCTCCTGGAGTTCTCTCTTGTTGCCTGGCACTTGGAAGGTGACGAGCTTAGGTCTCCCAAGATGGGTTTCTTCCATCATGCACACTGGTATGGAGGGCATGCCGTCGCTCGTGCCCATCATCTTGATGGCTTGCTCATATGCTTCTTGGTCCGAGAACGGCAGGTCGATTGTAGGAAGGACATGCATCCAATCCCGCTCATCTTCTGGACATGGGATATACTTGGTCAAGGGCCCACAAGACTTCCTGACCTAACTGTTGCCCTTGAGCATCCAGGAGATGGCATCCAACACTACAACAAACTGGGTTCATAGACGCACTCGTAGACGCAATATTTGAATTGTGAAAAAAAATGTCGCGCGCGTTTATTAATGCGTCTATTTGCGCGTCTACAAAATCGCATCTAAAAGCGCGCTTATGATTAAAGTTACACGCACACTTGGACGCACCTATAGATGCACATATAAATGCACTACATAAATATATAATCATATTTATAACAAAGTGTACATATTCATATTGTGCGTCTATACAAGCGTGTATCTACGCGTCCAAAACTGCGTCTACTCTAAAAGTTTTTTACAAGAATAGACGCGCATTTAACCTGCAATTTAGACGCGCTTATAGATGCGCAAAACAGAGGTATAAAAAAAAACCAGAGAGCATGTGGCTTGCAAAGCCACATGCTCTCTGGTTTTTTCCCCCCCATCAACATCAAATTGTATGCTTAGGGATAACAGAGAAAGATTATTTTGAAGATTGGATACTGAAAACAAAACAATGTATGTAGCACACAAAATTTCATATATATAGATGAAACGTTTTTACATTATGAGTTCTAGTGCTTGTGACATCATGGTCACAAGCACTAGCTGAAAGTAATACATATCAAAAATGAAAATTACAAGCCAAGGGAAAATTGGCATATATGGTGACATATATAACAAAGCTTGAGGATAAGAGATAACATTTTGGCAAGTCAATTGGCACATATATATGTAGTGACTTACTAGACCATCCCACTTACAATTGCATATTATCCCACTTACGTATCAATGGGTGGATAAAGCACGAATGGTTTTTAGCTAGAGAAAGATAATGCAATGAAGGTGTACACGAAAGAGATAGAGAAAGGCATATTATCCATCAATCAATCAAAGATATGTGAGCTATAAGTGCACCTTGACATGATTGGAATAGCTTGCATATGCACAAGCCAACTGATTTACATCAATCTACTCATGCTATGAATTGGCATGCATGGCTAGGTTAAGTGTACAACATTAAATGAGACATGTGAGTGTATTGATCAGTTCTATATATATATATATATATTGCAAATGCACAAGTCAACCTTTGATTTATATATACATCCAATCATTATGCCCTATCCAATCACATTTGTATAGGGCATGATTGGATGTATATAGGGCATGAAATCACATATATGTAATTATCTTTGAATGATTGGATGTATATTTGTAATACTCAAAAACAAGTAAAGTTGGTAATGTATATCATTTCCTATGCATGTATATGCCCTATACATGTATATCATGTCGTATGTACATGTATATCATGTCCGTATGATCCTATACATGTATATCATGTCCTAGCGTATGATCCAGGTGTAATTATGTTGTATATACATCCAATCATGCCCTATTCAAAAAAATACTAGCTGTTAAGAGGTTTGGTCATATTCAGGTAACCTCTTGCTTGCATGATATGTTTTAAACTACTCAGAATCTTGGGAAATTTAAAGAAAAGATAGGATTCTTTGCCACCCAAGCCTACCTTGCTTATTCTATTGTTGCCTGAGAGATTGTTGTAGGGGCTTCCCCCAATTATGAGGTCAATCTTTCCCACTCCATCCACAATCTCGGCCAACTTATCATCAGTAAGATCTCTAACATCATCCTCCATTTGAAATCGGCCTGTTTGGAAAGTTTTGTTCCACTAGCTAGCTATTATGTTTTTACATTTATCATTGATCTCCACAATAACAACAGCCTTCAAAATTATACCCAATTTGTGCAATGCCACTTCTTTCCCACCAAGGCTCGAGAATAAGGACAGAACTGTTAAACCTTGAGGATATAATTCTTTCAGTGGTGAAAGACTGTACACAATAGTATTGACCTGAAATGAGTTGCCAAATGCATCATACCGATCTGAAAGGCTAGAGCAGCCTCAAGTGTGGTCACGATCATATCCAAGCACCAGCTCAATCTCATGGGGTTCAAGTGGGGCAGCTTGGCCTGGGCTGACCCAAACCAAGTTCCATATTTTTCATGCCAGGACAATCTCATGTTGAAGATAAGAAGGTATCTTGCTTTCTTTGTGGGAAGAAAATATTTTTTTGATCAATCCACATATAGTGCTAGAGGCACCCCGTGTGTTTATGCAATTCAGCTTCTCTCTCGGATCCCATGGGGGCCAATACTTCTTTGTTTTCGGAAGCACCTCAAAGATTGTCATGGGAGCAGGGGGGAAGGATCAACCTTCTTCCATCTACTGGAAGGTTATAAACATAACCACCTCAGCCTAAAGCATGCTGAAAAATATCTAGAGTCTGTGAACTCTGGATCTATGCCATTAAAATGCCGTTTGATGGTCTCCTACTCTGAATTGGGAACATTCTCAACATTTTCAAAATAGAAAAAGGGAGGGCCTTCCATCAAACTATTCAATGGTTTTGGCTTGCCTTTAAAAAAGCCAAGAATTCCAAACCCCATGCCCTTTTTGAACTTGAAGGGTGGGATAGAACCTAGATGTGGACGTGATGTTTTTCCATTCATAGATTGAGTCTCGAGCCATAAAACACTCGAGTCTTCACTGGAACTTTTATCCAAGTCTAGAGTAGGAGTAATGCTGATCTTTGTTTTAAGGCCCAAGTAAGTGTACCATAGCTTAAGGGCTCTTTCACCTACCCAGTATATTTTGCTACAGACACCTCGTGAGGGTCCAGCATGTCTAGTTATTTGAACACCTTGTGAGGGTCCAGCATGTCTAGTTTGATCTTTTATCTTTTATGACTAGTGCACATTATTCAATGCACTTTGGTGTGAGGGTAAACATCTTCGAACTCAACGTATAGATGAAAAGAGAAATACCCAAGATTGTGGTGTCCTTGCTCACTTCGAGGATGCCAATGGTACTTCGAGTAATTATTAACTCTATTTTTTTAATTCAATGATTCAAAGTGTATTCTTAATTCTATGGTTTTTATCATGCGCACATGTGCATACTCAATAATCAATTTCAAGTGGTTAAATAATTATTAAATTTGGTTTTGTAATTATGTGAATTGCAATTTTAGGTGGTTAATTATTTGTGCATCTGCTGGCGTGTCTATATTAGCGTCTATTTGCACGGATATATAGACGCACAATTCGCGTCTATTTACACGCACTTATAGACGCTATGATAGACGCGCCCGACTTTGCGCGTCTATGCCTCATTTCTGTTGTAGTGCAAGTTGACTGGTAAGGTTTTCCAAGTGTCCATCTCCACCCTCACAGCTTCAGGCCTATTGCCTAAGAATATCAAACTGTTATCCCAATCTTCAATAACTTTGGCACTGCGCATCCAGGGCCGGCCTAACAAGACATCGTAGTCCACCCCCTTCATGACTATAAAGTCGACAGAGAACTGAACACCTATGATTTTCACAGGCCAGTTTTTAAGTACCCCGAATGGCCTCACCCTCATTCTGTTTGCTAATGTGACATTAAACTGAGCGGTCTCAACAGGTGGGCTTCCCCAGGTTTGCAATACTGCATGGCTTAGCATACTAACCTTGGCTCCCGTGTCTACGATCCCCTTTCTTATTGTGTCTCCTAAGGCTAGGACTGGTAACACTGCATGCATCTCGGTGCCTTCCCAAAAAGCATTAATGTGCAAGGATTTTGGCACAGAGTGTAGTGTTAGACTCGATATTTGTGTTTCTTTGTCATGAACCTGCAGATCTGATGCCTGTTCTCGTGATTTCTCGATCCACTGCTTGAGGTTTCACCATAGGGTCGTATGCTACTTAAGCATGTCTCCTAGGCTTAACGTCACTGGGGTGGTTACTAGCGTGGTGAGGATGCTGTCGGTTGCTCGTCCCTCTCCTGTGTCAAATTGTCCTGGCCAATGGCCATGACTAATTTGTGGATCTTCATCATCAAGGTTTGCCCTAAGGGGTGCTGTCTGGGGTGCAGTTGCCCTTCTTGACCTTGGTTGAGGGGGTGAGTCTGTCGTGGTCATGCTGATGAGATCCTCGCTCCCATCCTCCAGGATGGGCTCAGCATCTCTTAAGTGCTCTTCTGCCTCTTTTACCTAGTCCCTCACCTTCTCTATGGCCTTGAGTTGGCTCTTCGAATGCGAGTACTCCCCTACTTTGGCACTCCCTTTTTCGGCCATCTTGGGGGCTGAAGTTTTCGTCTCTGCGTCCTCGACTTTCTTTCCAATAGGTAGAGTTGTAGCACTCTCATCTTTCAGTGCAATCTTACCCTCCGGCCTCCTCTTCCTTCGCCTGCGGCTCCTTTTTCCCATCGAGGCTGCATCGAGGTTGCTAGGCGCGGGTAGTGATATGCCAGCCTGCTTTGTATAGGCACGGATCATGACCCGCAACGGGATGGGTGTGGCCTCCCCATCAAGGTTCTCAACACGAAATAGCCCCAATGGGATAGATGGTACTTCAGCTGAGTTTATAGAAGGTTTCCGCTTTGGGCAATTGACGAAGAGATGGGTGATTCCACACTCTACACACCTTAGGTTAGCTTTGTCTATGTTCTGCTACTCCCTCTCAAGGCAACATGATGAGACATGGCCTGGGTGTCCACAGGTCCAACAGATGATTGGATCCTGCATCTACCCCCGTAGGCCTCTACCTCATCCTCTTCCTAACGCTATCACTGGTACTGGTCGATAGTCCATGAGGACGGCGTTGCCCTCTTCATCGTGAGAGACATAAGGGTATAAGTAAGTCTCTCCCTCATTTGGCTCTTCCACATAGTGGACTAGAGCATCACTTGGCGGATGGGTCACATAGGGACTGGGTGGCCTAGGTATACCTGTAGGGTTTATGTCCATCCTAGGGACAGCCGACTTCATGTCGTTAAGTGCAGGAAGGGCCAATGGGGCTCCCCTTCCAAAAAGTGGTTGCGGTCTATTTGCTAGGTAAGAATGACCATATGGTTGGGAGTACGGAAGTCTCTTGGGAAATCTGCAGTGCATAGTGTCGTGACCAAACCTACCGCAGTTAGCGCAAGGTCTCGATCGAGGGTCTTAACACTCTGTTGGCAAATGATTTCTGCCACAGTACACACATTGGATATGTGGCCGCCTTGGTCGTCTCCACAGGTCTTGCAGCTTGACTATCTCCATCTTGACATCAGCCAATCTCGGTGGCCTTCCCCTTATCTTGGGATGATAGTACTGGTCGCTCACCAGAGGTTGGTGCTCTTTCCAAACCTCGCGAGATGGTTTCTTCTGAGTTGGAGTTCCTAGAGCTCCTCTCTCTTAGTTGATCGTTAACTCTGATAGCTTCCTTAAAAACCCTAACTAGCGTGTCTCGCTGCAAGCTCGAGTTGGCTACCAAAGCCTTATACAATTCCTCATTTTGAATTCCACTAATGAACACAGTTGAAACTGCTCTCTCAGTCGGTCATTCACCTATAGGGATTCTCTTGAAGAGGCTCCTCACGTAGGTTACATAATCGCAAATGTCATTTTTCTCTTTCTGCTTAACATTCATCAATCGCACCAGCAGATTATCGGAGTATCTAGGCTCGGAAAATCTCTTAATGAAGAAATTCTTGAGGCTATGGAAGTTTACCCACTCAGCAACGTCTAAGCTTGTATACCAGGTCTTGCCCTTATCACCTAAGCAGAGTCCAAACACTTGAGAACGCTGAGTCAAGTCGCTGAAGCCGTTGGCTTCGCAGACTTGCTCAAACTGCTCTACAAAGCTGTATGGGTCGTGATGGGGTTGGTACTTGTCGAGCTGCTTTACGAAACTATTGGGATTTTAGACTGGCCCTTAGAGCCTTGGGTTGCTCCCAACCCTACCAGCAGTGAGGTTGCTAATGCTGTAGCACTTTGCTCTGCTGCGGTGTTGTCTAACAATCACTTCATAAGAAGTTCGCTCAACGTTAAGTCTCCTTCTAAGGCTCTCTCGTGATCCGTTCAGTTAAGTTCAGTACTCGTTGTACCTCACGCAACTCTGTGCTTTGCCTTTGACTCCTAACCTGCTGGTCTCTATTGTACGTGATTATGCCTTGCAATGCCTTATGGGCTAGCTTCTTCTCTTCTTCTAAGTCTATGATGATAGCATCTGCTATCCGATCGCGGTGCTCATATTGGGCGTGCACATCGTAGCTACTGACCAATTGTTGAATAGCATCCGGGAAGAAGCCCAAGTTGAGTTTCTCATTAGACCTGAGTTCCAAGCTTTCCTCCGCCATAGTCAACTTCTTGTGCTTCGCCAAGCTATCAATCGGATTGAGTGGGTTTGTCAAATCCCCTTCGCTTGTGCCGCTTTCTTGGTCCTACTTTGCGTATTGATAGTTTGTCTCCATCCGTGGGTTCTCTCCTATTAGTGGGTTCCTTGAGTGGCTTATATGAGTGAGTTCCTTGACTTATCAAATGCAGTCCTCAAGTTATCTCCACTCCGTGCGTGTGTTCTTTCTGGTGCATGTGTGTTCAATCAAGCTTTCAGTTTTTATTAAGTGCACTTCGAGTGTGGAAATTCAAGGTGAATGCGGCATACAGCCTCTAAGCGTCTCATGCACCCTCGGGCGTGATAGGCTTGGTAGATCAATTCTCTGGTCATCTAGATGAGATTTAGGGCCTCTCGGCTACATTGCCTTGCCGTTTCTTTGGGCTCGATCAGGGTTTTATGGCTCGGTGGGCTACCTCTAGTCTTTGGGTTTCTAGGTATCGCAACAGCCCACTCAAACTGTTAAGCGGCCACGCCTTACGATTTTGTCTACTTGGTGCGCCAGAATCAGGCTTTAAACGTCAGTAGGGCTTACGACAGGTTGCACCGCTGAGCTCCAGTTGGGTCAAGTCAAATTTCTGAGACTGAGTTGGGCACACACTCGGCCCAACTGGTCCAGAATTACAGGGGCCGAGAGAGTAACTCGAACAGGCCAAATCTCGAATGTCTGAGTGCAAATAATTTTTTCATAGGCTGAGGTCTGAGTGGAGTAACTCGGATGGGCCGAGCCAGATGTTGGGCCGAGGGCCAAGTATCATGTAATGGGCCGAGTGGACTTTGAGCTGAGTGTTAGTTTGGTCAAAGGGCCCGAGCCGAGTAAGTGGGACAGGCCGAATCGAGTAACTCTAAAGGGCCGAGTCGAGTAACGGGTCCGAGGGCCGAGTAGGGTTTTCAGGTCGAGGTCCAAATGGGTGGGTCCGAGGGTCGAGTCTGGACATGGCCTAACAAGGGCCGTTCGAACGGGCCGAACGCGGTGCGACGAATGCCGCGCAATGAATATTTCAATCAAATCTCCCTAGTCAGGTAATCATCCCCTGCATAAACTTCCAGATCGTGGCTAAGGCACCAAGGGAAGTGATTGGCATACCTGGGGTGAGCGATAGATGCGATCGAATAGAATCTTTGCAAGGGCTCTCGCTCGCTCTCTCTCTCTCTCTCTCTCTCCCTCCCTCTCTCTCTCTCTCCAATGGTTGCAAATGAGCTCTCCCTTGACCTCCTGGCCCTTAAACCCCTTCCCAAGCACGGCTTTGACCCTCTCAATCAATCAATTGCCGACATTAAGCATCCCAAGCTAGCTTTTTGCCATTTTTTGTATGTTTTATGCCATGTTTTGCCCTGTTTGCAATAGTAAACCCTACCCTTTCTTCCCGGTTCAATTTCCTAATGTTATCCTACACTAAATGCAATGAGAATTGAAAGCAACAAACTGACATGATTTCTCCCTATTTTCCAATCGTCAAACAAGCAAACTAACCCAAAATACTTACTTGTTTCGAAGATCAAAACACCCAACCTTCCTACCTACCTCAAGCTCCGTTTTGGGGGAGAATCCCTTACTTCGATGCTTGATATGGGCACACAAGCGCTCAAGCTTGAATCCATTGGTCCCGGCAATGGAACCAAAATGTGGGAGGTTTCGCTCAACCGCCAAGACCCATGAACCGCTTATTGTTTCAAGCGTTCCAAGCGAGCTCTAATGGCTACCTCTCACATAGCTGACGCGCCCTCGATCCTACGAGTGTAGTGAGCTTACCTTGATGCCGATGTGATTTGCCTCCTCTCTTTTACACTCCGATAGCTCCACGATCCTAGATGCTAGCTCAAGCATGCTCAAGCCTCCTCCCTCTCCAAGCTCCAACCACCATAGCCACGCGCGCAAGAGAAGGAAAGAGAAGAGAAGAGGCAAGAAGATGGTGAAGAGCTTCACCCCCTTGATTCCTTACTCCCACTCACTCCCTTCCTCACACTCACAATCACTCCCTCTCTCAAGAGCACACACAAGCAAGGAGAGGAGAAAGAGAGAAGAAGAGCACACACTCACCCCTCCTTTTTTACATGACCGGTCATTGTGGCAAGGTCCCTTTTTCTAATTCCCTCTTTTTGCTTCATGCCCTAGGCCTATATTCGACTATTCTTTTACAGGTGGCACAGGAGGGAGCCGGGAGCTCTTTTACAAGAGTTTTTTGGAGTTTTTGAGATGCCTTTTATTTAAAACTACGCTTTTGGCCCTGACTTAGCTTCGAAACCTGCCTGCGTGTCCTTGCTCCTTTTCCATCTTCTTTCTGCTTTCTCATTCTTCCTTCCGCTTTCTTGGCTTGGGGTTAATAGTACCTCAACCACTTTTTCAGGCTGTATATGCATTTTGTCCTCATGAAATATGACATCATGGCTATGGATTACTTTCCACGCCTGCGGATCCCATAGATGGTAACCCATCTCTCTTACATCTTCATAGCCAATGAAAATGCATTTGATACTCTTAGGATCCAGCTTATTGGGTTTGTCCTTGGGCACATGGCAGAATTCCTCACAGCCAAAGACATGCAAATGATCATAAGAGGGGGGTTTCCCTACCCATACCTCCTCTGCAACCTGAAAGTCTATGCCACTGTTAGGTGAACTGTTAATGAGATGCACTGTAGTAGTAACTGCCTCAGCCCCAAATTGTTGCGGTAAGCCAGCATGGCTAAGCATGCTACAGACACTTTCTTGAATGGTCCTATTCATGCGTTCAGCCATATCATTCTAGGGTGGGGTGTAATGGGCGATCAACTGATGCTTAATACCCCGCTCATCACAAATCTACTCAAAAGCACGTGATACATACTCTTCCCCATCATTTGACCTTAGGCATTTGAGCCTTTTCCCAGAGTGGTTCCTGCTAATGCAAGCCAATGTTGAAATGTGTCTAAGGTATCAGATTTTCTCTCTATGGAATAAGCCCAAACCTTACGTGAGTAATCATATATGAAAGTAACAAAGTACTTTGCCCCACCAAGTGACTGATAAGGCATGGGTCCACATACATCTGAGTGCACAAGAGCCAAGGGCTCACACATGCATTTTTTACTAGACTTTTTATGCATATTTCTAGTATGCCTGCCATACAAACAATGATAACAAGAATCAAAATGTGAAGAGTCAAAATGCGGAAGATACTACAAAGCACAAAGCATTTTCATTCCTTTAAGAGATATATGCCCTAGATAAGCATGCCAAAGGGATATATGGGGAATAGAACCCACAAATAAAAATGATCCACTGTAGCTCCTGATACAAGGGATAGAGGCTGTTAAACTTGGCACATCTTGCAAGTACAAGTCTGCCACAAGTAATCTTCCATGCAGAGTCTCCAAAAGACACAAAATACCCTGCATCATCAAGCTGTCCAGTTGACATAAGGCTGCAAGTCAATGCAGATACATGGCATACATCATGCAAAACAAAAGAGCTGCCAGAAGGAAATTGCAACCTAACATTTCCAATGTCCACAATGTCAAGAAACATGTCATTACCAAGACACACAGAACCAGACATGGTACGATAGGTATGAAACCAATCTCGATAGGGTGTCACATGAAAGGACGCACCCGAAACCAAGAGCTAGCACTGCACATACATAAAATGTATCTTATAAGTCTATAAGGCATCGCATGAAGAAGTTGCAAGTATGTAATCATCATCTGAATCAGTGGTCTGCGTGACATTAACCTCTTCTATCTTCACAATAGACTTTGCAAGTACTATGCTGTGCTCAGAAGATTTTTCATGCACTTTATTTTTTTCCTTTTCCTTACGCTTATCATTACGCATTTTATGGCACTGCGGCCTAATATGTCATACTTTCCTACAATAATGACAGGTAAGATCAGACTTTCGTCCACAGGACTTACTACAACCACATGACTTGGACCTAGACTTCTGAGAGTCCCTGCCCTTATGATCATTATCATGCATGCCATTTCTGCCACCTAATGATCAATGCATGTGAAGAGTGCGAAGCATCATTGTTTCTCTTGTTGATTTCCTTAATCAATAAAGCACTCTCAACATCTTTGATTTTCAGCCCATCAAGCTTGTTCATGCATATGGGAGTATAGAATACATCCCATGATTCACGAAGGGTCCCAAACAGAAATAACGAATGCAAGTTATCGTTGAACTCAATACCCTGTGACAACAAATTCTTCATGATAGCATGAAACTGAGTGAAATGAGAGGATAGGGATGACCCCTCCTTCATGTGAAGATCCATTAACTACTTTAGCTAATACATTTGTGATGCAAGACTCTACTGCGCATAAAGCTCCTGAATTTTCTCCCATAAGTCCCATGCACTCTGACTCTCATCTTCAACAACATTATGATGGACCTCTTTTGAGAGTGACAAAATAATGGTAGACTTGCATAGCTCATCAACTTCCATCCAAACATCATCATCCGTATCCTCAGGTTTGACACCCTTGAAACACAAGGGTTTAATTTGTAACTTCTGCATCAAAACCTGCCATATTTGGGACTTCCAATACCCATAGTTGGTACCATCCAACTTGGCAATGTTAAAGAGAGCTATGTCTTTCAGATGACCAGCTATATTGTCCCAAATCAATGCAAAAAAAAAAATTGCAAGTTGCTGTAATTAGCAGAAAATGCACTATAACCACTGCTAAAATTGACTGAAAGAGTGGATTTTACCAAGAGAAACACTTGTCCACCACATATGACCAAGATAACATCAAATAATAAGCATTACCCTCAGAGAAGTGCTCAAAATCTGCAGATTTCAGCTTGCTGTAATAAATGATAGATTTCAATAAATGAGAGCTAACAATACCAGAAGTGGATCCCAAGTCAATCATATACTGCCAAAACCATAACCAACATCATGCAGGCATAACATAGACATATGACAGTCGATAAGCATGAGTGCTTTATGTAGGTCCGTTGCATAGAGCACTAATGCTTTGACAACATTAGGATATCTTCTCTATTAAGAGTTGATATTCTTGTATTATAACAAAATTGATGAATCTTTCTAAAGCTCCAAAATAGCTACAAGCTTTCATGATGCACTTGAATGTGGCTCTTGAATATTGTAGTATAGATATTATTGGAGGGAACATTGTTGTGGCTATTCTTATATAGTCCTAAGGTATCTAGGGTTAGGTAATGGCAACTCATTTGTTTTGCTGCCAAATTATTAAGAGAGAAGAAAAAGAACGAGAAAGATAACGCAGGTCCGATAAGTGCATGAGAGAGAGAGAGAGAGTGTGTGTGTGTGCGCGCGCGCGCGCGTGCGAAAGCATTTGCTACAATAGAGCTGCTTGTGCAAGACATTTCAAGCCCCAACAACATTGACTTCTCTGTCAATGAACAGAGCTGCCTGGGAGCCCCGTCGAGGCAAACGACATTGTTTTCCGCAATCTCTTCCTAGAGTTACACATCCATATCGGAGGCCTAAACGTCCTGGCTGAAGCCGTTTGGTAGGCCCCTGGTGACTGCCTGAGCAAGGAGTAGGTGAGCTCCGTCACACGCAGCTTTCTACAGATCCCTCACTACCTTCACACTCATGTTGGCCTAGTGCAGTACGCCGACATTAAGGACTAGAATACACTGAGCTGCTATAAAGTTCATATCTAGTATGTCGACTCCAACTATAGATGCAAGCCCTTCATTGAATAATGAATTTCTGTTGCTTCATGCTTCAGAGGCAGTCCCCTCTGGATGGCCCTTGCGGTCATCCTTGGATTGAAGCCATGGACGCCACTCGCAGATAACCTTGCGCCCTTCTCTTCAAGATCAACTGAGAAGAGCCTACCCTACCGCATCGTCTTGCCTCCCCTACCACAACGTCTTGCCTTCCTTCTTGCCAATGATTTCCTTTGTCGATGCCTTTAGATATATATAGTTAGCATTAGTCAGAATACAAGCTATGGCGGCAGGCAAATGCCTTTAGATATATATAGTTGAAGTTAGTCAAAATACAGGCTATAGCAAGCAATAACATCGCAATACGGTTAATATATCGCAAATCATTTTCACGTGGTACCATGTAGCCTTCGTCATGCTTACTCCACTTTGTAATAATGAACACTTTATAGCATTTGTAAGGGTATAAAGTTTGAGCTTTAATATCGTAGTCGATTGTGATGTAGGAGATCAAGCCAAGAGTATGGCAACAACTGCGCCTATGACAATGTGCATCAAGAACGACAACCATAGTTATGACTTGGTCTGTGGTTTGGTTTGCACTGCAAGAAGAGGGCCCAATCGTGCACACAAGAGCTTCATTGAGATTTCGCACCAGGTATGACAATGATACCTATATTTGACCAGAATAGTTTGATTAGTGTTCGTAGAACAGCCACAGTCATGAAATCAATTAAACAATTCTATTATTAGTTCAAGCCTACTTTCTCAAAGTACTTGCCCCATTCAATGGAGCACATCACATTTTGCATTCTTTTGGTTTCACTATTATACACAAGCCTGCTTTCTCGTAGTTCTTTATGTAGAACAGGCCCTTATTTTTTCCAACTTTCAAATCAAAACGCCTATGCATGTATCCCAAAGTGTTAACCAAGTTGTTAAGGGATCCACTTTATATCAATTGTTGGCATTGTGATTGTTGTGACAAAGTTGTGGATTCTCCACTTAACTACAATCTTTTGTAACTAGATTTCATTGTGGTTTGGATTTTCTTGTTCCAATGCATATTGATTTAGTTACAGTTCTAAATCTACATATGTTCCATGTTGCAAAGTGAACTTCATAATGAGCTATATGATCCTCATGGGACAATTGTTTAGTAATATGTAGTTCAATCAAATACATTATTTTTAATTTGTTTCTCTGCTTTCTCATAGTTTTATAATCTCAGTATCAATATAATCTTTTATTACTTGTGTGCAAATATAGAAGAAAATATTACTAAAGATGGTACAAGAGACAATGTGAGAAAGGAAGATAACGAGGCCACTTGTCTTGATGTTTCATCGAGTCTAAAAACACGTACATTGTTTTTGTAGATAATGATCAATTATCATAGACAACTATCTAATTAGGGATATTTGATATCTTAAGTTTCATCAAGTATAATTCGCCTACTGTCATATGATGAAATATTTCAAGCATCCACCTTAGAAAGGAGAGAAAATGGTAGATCTTCTGGAAAAAAACTATTTAAAGCTGAATGCTTTAAAAGCCAGCATGCAGTCATGCTTGAAAATTATCGACATGTACGAAGTTGGTTTGACTCCTCAAAGTTAAATAATCTACTCTACAAAAATACTGAAAAAGAACATATTTAATTAATAATCTCTCAAAATCACCATGAAATTTTACCATTAAAGTTGCATGGATGTGAGTACTTATGGAGATAGCGTGATATTTATGATTGGTAGAAAAGTACAAGGCAAGATGAGAGGAAGTATTTGAGGAGAAAGGGCTTTCTAAAGAATGTAAGTTAGTCAATTTTTTCTCATAAAATTTCCTAATATTTGAGACAGAATTTTAGTTGGTAAATCTATTAATTTTTTAGCATATAAAAAGAGTTCATAGCCTTTCTTGAAGTCGAAAATTTGGATACCTATACATGAAGATGTGATTTCTAATACCATAGTATCACCAGTAAGATAATATGATTTATATGATAAATTTGGATAAGATTGAACCTATATTCGAAGATGTGATTTCTAATATGATAGTATCACTAATAAGATAATATCACTACAAGGATTTGAGCTTATAGCGATGGCGGTCACTATTTGCGACGCAAATAGCGACGGTCCACAGGGAAAAAAAACGGGTCAAAATCGAGCGCAGCTTTATTTCGCGTTTTCGCGTTTTGTGTTTTGGGAGTGAGAGCGAGGGAGAGAGCGACCGTCGTGAGAGAAGGAGAGGAAGAAGACTTGCCGCCGCTGCCGCCGCTGTCGTTGTTCGCGAAGGAGAGGAGGAGCCTTCATCGCAAAGAGGAGCCGTCCCACACTCGCTATATCTCATCGGTGAGTCTCTTTCTCTCCTTCTTTTGCTTGTTTAAGGCTTAAATCACTTTCTCTTTTTCTTGTATTGGAGAGGAAATGAGAGAGAAAGAGCGAGAGAGGGAGAGAGAGGGAGAGAAAGAGAAAGAGAGGGAGAGGGAGAGGAAGAGGGAGGAAATGAGAGAGGGAGAGAAAGAGAAAGAGAGGGAGAGGGAGAGGAAGAGGGAGGAAATGAGAGAGGGAGAGAAAGAGAAAGAGAGGGAGAGGGAGAGAGAGGTAGAGGGAGGGAGAGTGCATTCTCTCTCTCCCTCTCCCTTTTGCTTGTTTAAGGTTTAAATTACTTTCTCTTTTGCTTGTTTAGGAGAGGAAATGAGAGAGAAAGAGAGGGAGAGGGAGAGAGAGGGAGAGGGAGGGAGAGTGCATTCTCTCTCTCTCTCTCCCTTTTGCTTGTTTAAGGTTTAAATCACTTTCTCTTTTGCTTGTTTAGGAGAGGAAATGAGAGAGAAAGAGAGGGAGAGGGAGAGGGAGAGGGAGAGGGAGAGGGAGAGGGAGAGGGAGAGGGAGGGAGAGAAAGAGAAAGAGCGGGAGAGGGAGGGGGAGGGGGAGGAAATGAGAGAGGGAGAGAAAGAGAAAGAGAAAGAGAGGAAGAGGGAGAGGGAGAGGGAGGGAGAGTGCATTCTCTCTCTCCCTCTCCCTTTTGCTTTTGGAGAGTGTTAGGATATATTGTGAGAGGGAGAGGAAATGCGAGAGAAAGAGAGGGAAAGGGAGAGGGAGGAAGAGAAAGAGAGAGAGAGAGAGAGAGGGAAAAAGAGAAAGAGAAAGAGAAAGAGAGGGAGAGGGAGAGGGAGGGGGAGGAAATCTCTTTCTCTTTCTCTCTCCCTCTCCCTTTTGCTTTTGGAGAGTGTTAGGATATATTGTGAGAGGGAGAGAAAATGAGAGAGAAAGAGAGGGAGAGAAAGAGAAAGAGATGTATACTCAAATGGATAGCTTTATGGAGATGTATGTCTACTCAAATGGATAGCTTTTGTCTACTCAAGATGTAATCCACCTGTGTGTGTATAGATTGGAATGATAATATATCCATGATTATGGTAATGGTATGCACTTTGCTTTTTTTATGGGTACTATTACATCGACTGCTTAAGAGGGCTAAAAATTAGTCATACACTTTATAAAGTCTAATTAGGAGATTTAAGATGCACGATAATAGACTTATCGATAATTGTATGCAATGTGCTTTGCCATGGGCCACGTACATTGGTGACTCTTTAAGATTGCTTAAAATTGGTCATATCCTTCATAATGTCCAAGTAGGGGATCTAATTGTGATATGCATAATTCATTGTTTTTGTATTAACTTTATAGGCATAACAAATTAGTAATCATGCCAACTAGTCAACGGAAGGACTAAAAGAAAATGATATCCTAGCTAATGGTCATTATGGTACTTCATCAAACTGAACCCAAAAGTATTGCTATAGAAGAAGAATCCCTTCAATTAAGCATAGGATATTTTATTCAAATGTTATGACTATGAGTAGAATTGATTGGAACAAATTTTATAACTATAGTTGATAAATTTCATAGATGGCATTAATTTTTATACATGGACCTAGGACAAAAAAACCACATTACTATTTTGTTTTTGTTGAGATTGATTTATTATTAGACCAAGAGATCCTCAATGATGCTCATAAATGGATTACTTATACTCAAAGCCCTCTAGTGCAGTTGTATAAGTAATCCTAGTAGAGCCCCTCTAAGATACTCAAAGTACATAACCTAGAGACTGTAGCTAGGTATATAAGGTATAATGGTTGCATAAGAAGACACCTCAATAATTGACTGATCACCACTAAATCCCAAAGAAGAATGGTATTCCATCTCCTTCAACTCTATATTCACCTCGTGAAGAACTATATTAATCATAGCATCCTTGTCACCAATCTTTTTGTTGCAATGATGCCATTAGCAGGTGGCACCCCTTTGGGTGCCACTCCAAGAGAGATTACCCCCGTCGGTACACCGGATGTAGAGGGGTCTCCTGGATATGCCCAGGAGCGTGGACGCAGATGGGAGAGGACCCATCTTAGGCAGACTCCTAGGGGTTATGGATATCTGGTCGATAGTAGGTCAAGGTCCATCATCATGAATGATGAGGGGAGGAGGGTGATGGCTCGCATGAGAGAGTTGTGCCAACAAGTTTTTCGGCACAACGTCCTAGATCATTGGAAGAACATGGGAGCAAGGACTACATAGTAGCATCCTTGCACGAGGAGTTTCCGGTGCCAGCCGCAGTAGATAGATTCTCAACGGGCTGGATGATGGATTGCATGCGTGCAAACATGTCACATAGACGATCTGACGCACGCAAGGCAATCAAGAGTGGGGCTGCAAAGCCCGAGTGGTTAGATGCAGACGACTGGCACGCCGACTGAGGGAGGAGGCTACAGATTCTCCAAGACGTTGGAGTCAGCAACGCGAGGCGGCGAGGGCACGACTCGAGACCGGAGTGGTCCATCATCTTGGGAGTGGCAGCCATAAGACATATTTGGAGGACTTTGTAAGTTTTTCTTTTGTTTTGCTTGCTTGTTTTTTTGAAATATTCTTTGTACTGACAATCATGTTTCTAACAGTTAGCATTTTGTTTTCTTTACAGCACTCAATTACAAATCGCGATCCGATAGGCCTTGAGACTCGATATGCAGAGAGGCACCATCTCAATGCATTGATCCGACCGATTGTATAGACGCGGCGGCCCTGTAAGTCACTCATCTTTCTTGTCCGTAGTTACCATGAGATATTTGAATGCATTATTGTATGGTGGATTGATATGTTGTTTCTTTTTCTGCAGAGTCCGTTCGATGTTCCTTTGCAGCGGGACGAGCTTTCGGGGGACGAGGATTTGTAGCTCGCCCTTGGATCCTTGGAGCTCACACACCTTTATTTTTTAGTCGCTTGATCTATGTAGACATTTTCTATGTATTAGTGATATCCTGTCATGATTGTACCAATCGCTTTTTATACGATCATGTATTTATTTCATGTATCAGTTTTATGATTTCAGTATACATTCTTTTTGTTTGCAAGTGCTTTGTATACAGTAGTGCAAAAACTATTTTGTATGGCTCTCATACAACACACAATGCTATATGTGGCAGGGCAGTAGCTTGCTGCCTTGCCACAAATTTTTTTAATCCCTGTTACTGTCGCTATTAGCGTCGCAAATTTACTGGTTGCGTCGTTATTGGCATCGCTATTTGCTGATAGCGACGCTCATAGCGACGTTTCTATGGCATCGTTAATAATGACGCTTTTTGCGATGACGGGGGCAAATTTTATTGTTTGTATTTTCGTCGCTTTAAACGTCGGTATAAGGTCTATATCTTGTAGTGTATGATTATCTTGTTAGTTTTACTTTTTTCAATATATATACACCTTTTGATGGTAGTGTGAAGTATATACTTCTACTTTTAACTCTTAGAAGCTAGATATATATACATCTTGACTATGGATTATATTCCAATTGATCAAGCCTTGGAAAAGTATCCTATGAAATTGCATGTTTATCTTGTAATATTTGGTTTTTATATATTTTTATGGTATTTCATGTATTTAATATATATGTGTGGTATTATCTTAATCTCTTAGAGAAGAAAAAATCTTTGAAGGTCCGCAAGAAGATAAAGAAAAAAATTTATCATTACAAGTAATGATTTTACTTAAAATTATTATATTATTCAGAAAATATATATTTTTATATGTTTATATATAAAAAATTATTTATCTTAGATGAATATATTTGTCTAAAAGGAGAAAAAAGCCTTCAAGAATTTCAAGATTATATTATAAATAAAGTTTGGATATCTATGTTAAAATTTATTTTGACTATATATTTGTATTTTTAAATTTTTCTTTTATTATTTACTTAATTGATTATTACTAAAGGATGTTGAAAATAAAAATGAGGATCTTAATGTGAAAAGTTGTGCAAGCTTTTCAAAGTTGTTACATGGTTTAATAAAAAGAGTATATTCTAAAGAAACCATACAATAAAATATCAACAACTCAAGTAAAGATAAGATATATGTTTTGTTTTCTTGTAGTTATATGTTTTTAAATTTGATTACTAAGTTTATTTTCAAATATAGGTCCATGTAGATTAGGAAAATTATGAAGTATCATGAAAAAGTTTGAGAAAGTGAATGATATTAAATATTAATATTCCTGTGATTATAATATTTATATAATTTAGTAAAATTAAAAATATAATTTAGCATTTAATTATCTATATATTTATTTTTAGTCTTTGCAACAACAAGCTAAAAAGGAGATAACATCAAAGAAAAGAGATTAAAGCCCAGGGAGTACACCTATAAGAAATCATTTATATAATGTGCATTCAAAGGGTATTAACAAATACCCTTTCTTCACATGCTATAAGGGTATAAAATAATCCCTTCTACTTTACTAAAATTACGAGTTTTTTTAAATTATAATTTAAAAATATATTTTGTAAATATAATCTTGTAAAATTTACTAAATATAATACCCTTTCCTTTGAGCTCACATGGTATTTTACATATTCTATAAGATAGATTACCCGGGGTTTAAAGGTATTATACATGAATTTTTTATTTTTAAGTTTTACATTAGAAGAATAATCTTATTTGGTTATTTCATTTGGATTAGGTATGTAAGAATCTTTCAAACCCAAGTATTGAAATTCATATTTTCAGTGGCATTCAATGATAACTTTTTAGTGACTTATTGTTAATTTTTATATAGTGTTTATTTAAAATTATAATCATTTAAATATATTTTTTAAAATATTAAAACTCACTTAGTTTAAAATAAATTATATTGATTAATTATTTTGTGATTTATTTTTCAATGAAGGTTGATATGACGAAAGAATAGATGGAGACGATACTTTTAAAGTATGTTGGTGTGTATACGATTCATGATATATACTTTTCATTGAAAGTACATATATGAATTATAAAAATATTGATGTGAGCTTTCGGATCTTTTGTAAGAATACAAAAAAGTCAACAAGTGATAATATGATACATGAGATTATTCATTGGCTTTTAGAGAATGGCAAGATTGTAATAGCCACAAGCAATAAGATGATGTAAAGATTGTAGTATAATGCTATTATATACTCCTAATTTATGAGCTCATTATTACTTAATAAAATTTATATTTTTATCTTTTTTATGTTACAACTATATATATCATCTCTCACTTGACTTGGGTCTCACCTATATATACTAACTCTACATCAATGTGAATCATTCTTTGGGAGCATGTCTTGTGTATCTCTCTCGTACTCTCTCTCTCTTAACATGGTATCAAAGATATGGATGCATAGCAACAACAAGGAAGAAAGGTTGTTTCATTGTTTATACTTGATTGAATTCTTTGCACAAGTGATGATTTGATACATGAACTTGTTCAAATTAGAAGTATTAGTTAATTTTGTCTTTAAAAACAAAACCAAGTCTGGTGCGTAGCTCTCGTTGTGCTCTCGAATCCTATCAAAACTACTTGTCAATCGGAGTTCTGGATCAAAAGTTATAACAGTTCAGGATTCAAGACAACAATTCTGCTCGAATCTGCGATTCTTTATTTAAAACTATGATTCTAATTACAGTTCTTTAATCCCCAATTACATTTCGTTAATCGCTCATCTTTGTTAATGACGTTGATTACGATAAGCAAACATCTTGCTATTTTTAGCGATGTTTTATTCTCGTTCACGTTCTTTGTTCGACCGAAATAGCACTTTTCTTATATGCGTCATCTCATCTTGCACGTTACGTCTCTCTATTTCGGGCTTTCTTTTTAGTCACTCAATACTTTTCGTCGTTCTTACGTGCATCTCTCTATTTTGATTGTCACGTGTCTCAATTACACTTGTCTTGTTCATGGTTTGCAGATTCTTCGATCTCATCTTATTTGTTTTCTCTCGAGATACAGGCATGGCCAATTGTGTAATTGTTAACGGATATCCGTTTGCGGCTCCCTTCTTCCAAGGATAAGGCTTTCCTAGGTGGAAAGCAAAGATGATGCTAATTCTTAAAGGTGATGAATTATTTGATATTTTTTTGGGCGACCTGTCTTGCCCAGTTCAACCTATTGATGTGATGAATGACAATTCTCTGATTACTGATGACCCGTTATTTGAACAATGGAAAATTGATCATACTGATTGGATTCGTCGTGACAAAGCAGCTTGTCGTTATACATTGTGTCTGCACTTCCTGACTCACTTATGTTGGATGTCTTTCATCTGGAAACCTCTCATGCTGTTTGGGAGTATCTTATCTCAACGTTTCAGAAGAAATTGCATCGAAATTTTATATCTCCAAACTTGTTTGAAGAATCTTAATATAAGGTTGGTACTTCTATACACTCTCATATCGAGGCTTTTAAAGACATTATCCATCAGCTTGGTGCTACCGGCACTCTTGTTGCTAAAAATCAGATTGTTACTCAACTTCTTCATACCATCAGAGATCCTTTATATGACAATATCATCACTATTTTGTCTAACAAGGATGATATCCACTTTGACAAAGCATGTATATCTCTTATTAAATATTCTCAACGTCATGAGCATCATTTGGAAAAATCTGATGCTATTTTGGTCACTCGCGAACAAAGGGATTTTGATGCTGCTTTTGTTGCTCGCAAGAGTCCCGCTTCACGTTTTTAGCAGGGTGGACACCCTAATCAAGGTGGTAAATCTTCTCGTCTTGCTTATCCTAACAAACATTGTCCTTATTGTGATAAGAAAGGCAATGTGGCTTCTGATTGCTAGGCACGTCAATATGATGAGGAGCATGGAGTTACTACAAAGTAACCTCGCTCGTCCAAAAGTTTTCCTCCTTGTGATTATTGTGCACATACAGATCATCCATCTCGTCGTTGTTATAAACAGATATATGATGAAGAACGTTCTCGAGCTTATATTGTTCAACAAACTACAATTGATGATGATCATACTCATCAGGAGCTCAATTTCATTCATCATGATATCTCTCCAGAAAATGTACTTCATGTTGATGGCCAAGGCAAAAATGTCGAGGTTGAAGTAGAAATATGGATCAAGTCCATGGAAGATTATTTCATTGCTGCTCGAATTACCCCAGCTAATCAAGCAATGATAGGCAAGTTAAAGCTAACAGGAGAAGCTCAAATTTCGTGGAAATAATGGTGCAAAGACCAAGGAATCTCCAATGCGTTTATTAGTTGGGACGTACTAAAGGATGCAGTGCGAGGCCGGTATCTTCTGCTAGCATATCGCACACAAAAGATGAATGAATTCTTCGGTCTAAAGCAACTTGGAATGACACTGGGAGCCTATTACTTGAAGTTTGTAACACTTCTCAAGTATGCACCATCTATGGATATTGTCCAGCAAGTATCCAAGTTTTGCCATGGATTGGATGATCCCCTGAACACATGACTTGAAGCAATGCATCCATCCGAACTCCAAGATGCATTGATAAGGGCAAGACCGATTGTATAGGAATTCCAATCTAAACCAAGAAACAATACGCCTTGGAATAATAAGTTCCAAAACCTCTATTCATCATTGATTCAAGTGCCACTGGAAACATGACATACCAATCGCAGTGGCTTCACAATTATCATTCTCTTCCTGTCAAGAAGTTTGTTTACCGTGCGGATGATACGACTTGTCAAGTCAAAGGAGTGGGTGATTTATATCTAGGGACTGTTTCATCCACTAGAATATTAAGAGGAGTTCTTCATGTTCTAGATTTGCAAAGAAATCTTCTTTCTATTGCTCATCTAGTTGATCTTGGTTTGTTTGTTGGCTTTGATCATAATCAATGTCGTATAAAGAGAGATAGACATACTATAGCAGTGGCTCCTCGACATGGTAATCTATTTAAGCTATCATTGAACGATACGGTTGCAAATGTTGTTACTGCCCCTGGAGATGCAAATTGCAAATTATGGCATCAACGATTTGCACACTTCGATTTTGCCGAAATTCTTGATCTTCATCGTCATGGTCTTGTGCAAGGTATGGATCTTAAATCTCATCTACGTATGGGAATATGTGAGTACTGTGCACTTGGAAAACACCATCGTTCGCCTTTCCACACTTCTACTTCATCACATTCCTATGCTCTCTTGGATTTGGTTCATACCGATATTTGTTGTCCTTTTCTTGCCTCAAAGTCTCAATATCGATATTTCATAACTTTCATTGATGATTTCTCATGGTACACATATGTCTATCTTCGTCGACATAAGCCTAAGGCTTTATCTATATTTAAACAATACAAGATATGTGTGGAGCTTCAAACTGGATTCTCTATAAAGACTCTTCGCATTGACAATGGCGGTGAATATGTATTCAATCTATTTGATGACTTCTGTAAGAATCAAGGTATTCATCATGAGTTTACAGTTCCTTATTCTCCTCAGCAAAATGGTGTTGCTGAGCGCAAAAATCGTACTATTCTTAATGCTATACATTGCATGCTTATACACTCTGGTTTGTCTCGAAAGTTTTGGACTGAAGCACTTCTAACAGCCGTTTTTATTCAAAATCATCTTTCAACAACTACACCTGCTGGTAAAATTCCTATAACAATCTGGACAGGGAAGACACCTTCAGTCTCTCACTTTCGCACACTTGGCTGCATTGCTTATATTCATGTGCCCAAGGACACTCGACATAAGTTGGATCCTCCAAGTTTGAAGGTTATTTTTCTTGGTTATTCAGATCATTCCAAAGGTTACAAATTTTATGATCCTTCTACTCAAAAGGTTATAATTAGTCGTGATGCTATATTTGATGAGAAGACTATGGGTGGCACATGGTTGTAAGATGTTTCAGATGATACATAGTCTTTGCTTAGAGCATTTCCTTACTTGCTTTGTGAGTCTACTAATTCTGATGATCATAAACCTCCTTCACCTCCAAAGAAGATTGATGAAAATTTGGAGATATATGTCGATCTTCCTATTGAGATAGAGCATGGATTCTATTCTATTGAATATGATGTCTTTGATGATGTTATGTCTGTCCAAGAGGATCCAATATCGTATATGGAAGCTATCAATTCGTCTCAAAAGGATCAATGGCAAGAAGGTATGCAAGCTGAGTACGATTTTTTAATCTCCAAAGGTACATGGATTCTTACTGAACTCCCCCCAAATCGTATTCCTATCAAATGTAAATGGGTTTATAAAACCAAGACCAAAGCTGATGGCTCGTTTGATAAGTTCAAAGCACGACTTGTTGCAAAAGGTTACTCGCAGATTACAGGAGTAGATTATCAAGAAACATTTTCTCCCGTTGTGTGCTCCATAACTATTCGTATGCTTTTGGCTTTTGTAATACTATTTGATCTAGAAATTCACCAAATGGATGTTAAAACGGCTTTTCTCAATGGAGATCTTGAAGAAGAAATCTCTATGGAGCAACCTGAAGGTTTTATGATTGCAGGAAAGGAGCATCTTGTATGCCAGCTTCATCGTGCATTATATGGATTGAAGCAAGCCTCTCATGCTTGGTATATTAAAATTGATCAGTTCCTCACATCTAAAGGTTTTGTTGCATGTTTTGCTGACCCAAATCTTTACATCAAAAGGGAGGACAAATGTTTTATTATTCTTTCTCTATATGTTGATGATACTATTCTTGTGTCAAATAATATTGCTTTCTTGGATTCTATGAAGAAGCTTTTATCAACTGCATTTGAAATGATGGATCTTGGTGAGATACATTCTTGTTTGGGTATTCAAGCTCAACGACACCCACAACAAGGCATTCTTCTTCTTCGCCAGACAAAATTTATTAATGATATTATTGAGAAGTTTGGGTTGAGAAATGCACACTCTGCCAACACTCCCATTCTTTCGAGCTCTACCAAGGGTACATCTACAACACGCAATGAAGAATCAGTCATTCATCAACCTTTTGCTAATCTTGTTGGTTGTCTTCAATTTATTGGTTTAAACACAAGACCATATATTTTATTTGCAGCTAACTTTTTGGGACACTATCTTTCTTCCCCTTCCACTATTCATTGGAGTGATGCAAAACAGATTCTTAAGTACCTCAAGGGTACTAAGGAGTTTGGTCTTATTTATCGCCGTCGAGAGGATTCTTCTTTATCTTCTTCAACTTCTCTTGACCTTATTGGATATACAGATGTTGATTGGGCAAGTTCACATTTATCCATGTGATCTACAAGTGGGAATTGTTTCTTTGTAAATGGATGTTTGGTTTCTTGGTCCAGCAAGAAACAACGATGTGTTGCGGTTTCTACAACTGAGGCCGAATATGTTGCTGCATCATTAGCAACTTGCGAGCTAGTTTGGCTCCGACAACTACTTGCAGATTTGGGATATCGTTCATCATCTAGTACACCTCTTTGATGCAACAACCAAAGTGCTATTAGTCTTACCAAAGACTATATACAATATAGTAAATCAAATCATATTGCTATTCATTATCATCATGTTCGACATGAAGTCAAGAAAGGTTCCATTATGGTGGAGCATTGTCCCAGTGATCAAATGGTTGCAGACATCCTCACAAAAGCTCTTAGTGAAGCTCGCTTTAGTTCATTAAGACATGCACTTGGTATTGTTCCAAGTTCTTGTCTCACTGATTGAGGCATGT
This sequence comes from Lygodium microphyllum, assembly GCF_053477565.2. Classification (NCBI taxonomy): domain Eukaryota; kingdom Viridiplantae; phylum Streptophyta; class Polypodiopsida; order Schizaeales; family Lygodiaceae; genus Lygodium; species Lygodium microphyllum. Next base: position 133,539,438 of record NC_141142.1, read on the forward strand.
ATCATTGTATTCAAGAAAACTTTATAGTAAATCATTTTTGTATCGTAGGTATGTATAGGGGCTCGGGTTTTTCCCTTGTTCTCCCCAAGGGTTTTTTCACTCGCAGCCAAAGACCTTTGTTTGAGTGGGGATGTTACAACTATATATATCATCTCTCACTTGACTTGGGTCTCACCTATATATACTAACTCTACATCAATATGAATCATTCTTTGGGAGCATGTCTTGTGTATCTCTCTCGTACTCTCTCTCTCTCTCTCTCTTAACATTTTATTGGCACTATGTATTGATGACTTCATTTGTTGAGTTTATATTAATCAATTAGATATGTACTATGTCCTATTTGAAATTAACTAAATAATCTCTATATAATTTTCTAGTTGAGAATTTGCTATATAATTTTCTACTTAAAAATAGACAAAAGTAGACATGTCCAAACTATGAAAAATACAATATCTTCAAGTTAGAGAATATTTAGAATTACATAAGAAATTTTCTATATAAGATAATTATCATATCTAGAAAAAATTTTCTATGTAGGGAGATAGGGAGATGTAGCAAAATTTTCCTTTGTTGAAAAATCCCCATATAGAAAAATTTTCTTGCACGGGAAGGAAAAGAAAGAGGACTCCCTATTAATCCCCTAGTTAAACACACACATAAGTAGGAAAAGTAAATCATAGGAAAAATGGAACATTTCCTAAATAAAGAAACGAGGGAATCATATATTCCCTAGTTAAACACACATATAAGTAGGAAAAGTAAATCATAGGAAGAATGGAACATTTCCTAGTTAGAGAAAAGAGGGAATCACATATTTCATATATAGGAAATTCTATTTTCCCTACATAGAAAAAATTTTCTATGTAAGAAAATCACATTTTTCTCTATATAGAAAATTTTTCTATGTAGAAAATTTCCTATGTGATTTCTTAGTTTTCCCAACCAAGAAATGTTCCATTTTCCTTATGATTTACTTTCCCTATTTATGTGTATTTTTTACTGGGAAATTGATAGAAAAATTTTCTTTTTTTTCTGTATAGAGAATGATTAAAAGTTCCTTATGGTAGAGCAAGGGTTGCAAGTTCAATCTAATACAAAAGGTTACTTTGTGCAAGATCTTAGTGATAAGTGTAGATTGGTCTCAAAATAAAGTAGAGTTGGCTACATGTTCACTTTAGATGCTAGAATTCTTGCAATGAATAATGCTATGTATCCTAAAGGAAAGGAGTGGTTGCATACATTGAAATATAGCACAAACATAAGGGATATGTAAATGTACAAAGGTTGAAATTAATGCAGTCCAAAGTGTTGGCTACAAGGTTCCTTGCTTTTAGAGTTACAAAATTTCATAAAGTGTGTGATGCATATCAGTTTGGTAAGTAGGAAAGTGACAACCTTTTTTGCATGATAGAGATGTGAATAGGAATATACTTGATATTGTGCATACAAATTTTTGGGGGCCTACATAAACATATCTCTTGGTGGTTGGCAACAATTATTTTGTCATGTTTATTAATGATTGTTTAATAAAGCTGTGGGTATATTTCATGAAGAAAAAGAGTGATGTATTTGAGAACTTTAAAACTTTCGAGCCTTCTATTGAAATAAAAATATGCTTAAAAAATTAAGTGCTTGAGGTTAGATGAAGGGAGAGAGTACCTCTCTAATGAGTTCCGTGACTTCTTGAGGTCTCATGGGATAAAGCAACAAGTTACATATTGATATATCCCAGAAAAAAACAAGGTTGTAGAAAGAAAAAATAGGTATGTTATAGAAGTTGCACATGCATTGATAATTGAAAAAAGTATGCCAAAATATTTTGTCTAAAGTTGTTCATACTAGTGTCTATATTATGAATAAAACTCCCATAGCTACAATTCATGGGATAACCCCATAAGAATGCTTTATAGACAAGAAGCCTATTGTGCCACACTTGAAAGTATTTAGTTGCATTGCATATGTTCATACGCCAGATGAGCTACAAAAGAAGCTTGATTCAAAGGCTAAAAAATATATTTTTATTGGATAATCTTTATAGAAGAAAGGGTATTGTTGTTATAACCTTATCACATGTGAGTTCAGAGTGAGCACGAATGTTTCTTTTTACGAGATTCTAGTGATTTAGATTGTTTGAATGATGAGTTTGGTATTTCCTCAATTAGTACATTAGGAGTACATAGAGTATATGATAATGTAAAGGCCCCACTAAGTGATCTAGTGGTATGCATGTCTAGCAAGGTCAAATACACTGTTATAAGATTTGGTTTTGAAAGTTATGTAGCTCACTATTATACTTATATGATAGAGGTGGTTGAGGATATTGAGCCCACTTACTTTAAGGATGATGTTGGTCATACATATTGGGATGTGAAAATAGATGAGAAGATGGTTATATTAGAAGCCAATAAAACTTGGGATCTAGTTTCATTTTCTAAGGGCAAGAAAGCTATCAGCTTTAAGTGGGTCTACAAAATTAAGCGTAATGCAGATGTTTTTATTAGAATATATAAGGCTAGGCTAGTTACAAAAGGCTATGCTCAAACATATCGCATAGATTATGAAGAGACATTAAGTGCAATTGCTAGGATAACAACTATTAGACGTGTGATTGTGTTGGTAGTAGCCTTGCAGCAAATGGATGTCAAGAATGATTTTTTACATGGTGAATTGCAAGAAGAGATGTAAATCTTCCATAGATAAATCTTTGTAAAAAATCTATAGATAAATCTCTTCTTGCAAAAAATCATAGATAAATCTATATACATCTCTTCTTCCATAGATAAATCTTTGTTGCTATATGTTGATTTACAACAGTGCCTTTTCCTGTTCTTGCTGAATTTAATGTTGTACTATTAAAAAGATAATCTATAGATGTTGTTTTTAGCTTTCGATAAGTATATGTAGCAACTAAAAAGGTATTTTCAGCAGCCATAGAATGAAATTCTTCAAGTATACATTCTTCAGCTCCCTCTTCTTCCATCAACTCTTCTTCATTATCATATTTTGCGCGTGAAAGCATGTCAACAACTAGATTCTCCTTTCCTTCAATATGCTTTAATTTGGGGTTGAGAGATTTAATATATGCAATCCAACTTAGCACAGCAATGTTGGGTATAGAGTAGTTGGCAATCATGCCCAAGAGTGGAAGACGATCAATTTCTACCACTATGGAAGCACTTATAAAGTATTCAAGATCACACTTTAATGTTGTTACAACTCCCCACAATTCCCTTTTTACTTGTGTATATCTTCTTTGACACTCATTGAGAAGCTTTTCTCCAAAAAATGAATTGCATATCTATTACCTTCAAGATCCTCTTGGCCAATAGCCCATCGTATCTTAATGGGACTTGTATCCACATTAAGGATGATGGGTCGACCATTTGAATAATCAACCCTTTTGAGAGTGGGGGCTAAAATTAACAGCTGCTTTAATTTGTGCATGGTGAGAGTATGCTCTTCATTCCAAGAGAATCTTTGGCCTTTTCTTAATAATTGATAAAGATTTTCAGCTACATGAGTGAAATATGGTATCCATATGAGATAGAATACACATGCGCCAAGAAATCTTCTCACCTCTAAAATATTTATGCATTTTTCTTGCATTCTGCTAATGGCATCTATCTTGATTGGCGAAGGTTTGCGTCCATAGGGGCCACACAGATGTCCAACCACTAGGACTTCTTCAACTCCAAAGATTGATTTAGCTCCAGAAAGGGTAAGATGAATTTCATCTAGCTTTGTCAAAATCCTATCACAATCATGAATATGGTTAGCTAAAAATGTCCTGTAGCCATCTTCGTCAAGCTCCTCATTCTTTTCATTGACTTCACATCCCTTGATAGGTACATCATTAACAAATGGAAGAGTAAGTTTTGGAATAAAGTCCCTTAAGGCTTTGTGCATGGCATTCATCATATGGGCTACGGAGTTTGTTGCACCTTGTGGTAGAGTGTACATGCGGATCAATCCAAGAGGTGTCTTCATTTTGGTAATGTCTCGGCTCTCTAATGAAAGATGAAATTGGTCATAAATAGAATATAGGTCGCCCATATAATAAATTTCTCTACCTGCAAAAGCTTCAGCAAACTTGTCAACAATTGGACTCGAACCAACATTTCAGATTGTGACACAATTAACAGGCTATAGATCTTGAATGAATCGTAAACATCCATTTTTATTGGGCACAATAAACCATCGATTTGAGTAAGGTGCTGAAGAAGGTTCTAAAATCTTCATTCTAATCTTTGCATTTAGAAGTTCCAATAATTTGGGCAAATGCACCCTTGGAACACGAATAGGCTTGAGGTTCCAAGACACATGTGAGACCGTAAAAATAACCATAGGAGCCACAATATTTGGATCCACACAACCTATTTTACTTGGTTTAAATGCAAAAGCTTTTCCATGTTTCATTAGCATTTGCATAAAGTATTGTTTTTCAGCCGATAAAAGAAAATAATTTTCACCTAAGGCCATGGTAAAATCCAAGGATTAACAAGGAACAATTTTGAGCTCTTTTATACTTTCAGATGTGAACTTGTGACCAATGTTGGAAGGATTAGGAAGACTTGGTTGATTTGCTACCCTATTAGCTAGCCCTTTACTTTTAGGAGGCAGTGGGACTACCATAGGCTTGACTTTCTTATCCGCCATCTTGTATTTTGTCTCCACTTGTGCTTTAGCCTTGTTGAGTAAACCAATGTCTTCTTGCTTAACAAATTCTTGAATTTTTTGATAAAAATCCAATGTACATACTTCTATGGACTGATTTTCAGCCTGATTTTCTATATAAGCAGCTACATATATTTTAGTCAATGTGTCAGTAGTAATCAGTCCAAAAAAAATGCTAAAAATATATTCATTTTTAGCCATCATGTCATAAGTTTTCAACACCCTTTTTACATGACATAAGTTTTTTCTTTCAGCTTTTGTCATGGCTGGAAGAGACAAGGTGGCTACTCCACATAAACTTATTCTTGCAACTCCCCTTGCAAAAAGGTATTCTTAACATCCATTTGATGCATCATCCAACCTTTTCATGTAGCCATTACTATGCAAACCTGTTAACCCCAATACGAAGAAAGCAAAAGGAAATAAAAAAGACACAGGGCAAAGGCGGGAAAAAGGTAGCTCGACTGAAGAAAGAAGATGAGAAAATGTCAAAAGTGCAAGGACAACCTTAAAAAGTCCAAGGCAAATGCAAAAGGGGAAATGTGCATTTTAAAATACAAAGGCGCACCCTGGAATCTTGTAAAAGAGTACCAGGCGATGGAAAATCTGAAAAGCTAAAATAGAAGACAAAGACAAAGGCCAAGGGAAAGAGAAAATGAAGATAAAGGTGCACAAGGAAAAGCGCAAGTCAAAACTATTGTAAAAGAGCGCAAGCGCATCATGGTTTAATTCAAGGAGTGCTGGGCTCTCACCCACGGGCTCTCACCCGTGCTATTTGTAAATGTAGATGGACAGTGGAAAGGAAGCTAGGGAGAGAGAAGGACAATGGGAAAAAGGGGCTACGGCAAGCCATGTAAGAAAGGGGAAAATGGGATGACCGCCCAAAAGGGATTTAGGGTTTTGTCTATAAAGTTGAAAAGTGAATGAGAAGCTTATTCTTGTGTGTGGCCAAAAGTAGCTCTTCTCTTCTTCTTCTTCTTCTTGTTCTTGCTTGCTTGATCTTGGCTTGAGAGAGGGAGTGTGAGAGTGTGAGGGAGTGAGTGTGTGAGGGTGAGGGACCGTGGGGTGGAGAAGCTCTCCATCTTCTCCTCTCTTCTTCTCTTCTCTTCTCTTCTCTTCTCTTCTCTTCTCTTCTCTTGCTTACGGTGATGGAGCTTGGAGCGTGGAGCTTGAGGATGGAGCTTGCTTGAAGATTGCACTTGGATCTTGGAGCTACCGGACTGCGCGGGAGAGGAGGTAACTCGAACGGCATGGAGGTAAGCTCACTACACCTGTAGATATGGATCACGTGTTGGCTATGTGAGAGGTAGCCATTAGTGCTCAGCTTGGAACGCTTGAACAATAAGCAGTCCGTGGTCTTGGCGGTTGAGCAAAAGCTCCCACATTTTTGTTCCGTTGCCGGGACCAACGGATTCAAGCCTTGAGCGCTTGCGCGCTTCGAATCGAGCATTGAAGTAGGGTTTTCCCCGAACCGGTGCTTGAGGTAGATAGGTAGGAAGTGAGGGAGTTTGAAGAGGTATTCGATCTTCTTAGCAAGTAGGTTTTTGGTTTTTTGGATTTGGAAAAGCATGTTGGAGTAGTGTAGGTGATTGCTTGTGATTTGTATGCATTTAGGGTAGGAAAAAACAAAGAAAAAAGAAGCAAACAGTAGGGTTTTCTGTTGCTATATAACAGGCTGAAACAGGGAAATAGGGGCACAGGAAATAGGGGCATAGTGTCAAGATTGTGGGAGAGAAGGAAGGAGTCTCACTTGTAGCTTTCTTGCTTGCACAATGGGGGAATACACATAAGGGTGGAGGCTGAAAACAGTTTTTCTCTTCTTAGTTGTGTAAGCCAAAATAACTCTCATACAAAGAAATAGAAGAACCCTATATATGGGTCTCAAACCAAACTCAACTAACTAAGGTGGCATACTAACTGAGCCACGAACTAGAGTAGATAAGGATAGCTATCATGTAGCTATTATTCATGGGCGGTGTACCAACCGCATCTGCAACTGACACGTCGGTGACATAAATGCACAACGGTCACCATGGCATATCACGAGTGGAGCTCGATATCTCAACACTCCCCCTCGAGCTCAATCCCAATTCCTGCACACCAAGCAGGTCTCTGAACTTGCGCAGCTTCTCTGCGCCCAATGCCTTCGTGAATATGTCAGCTACCTGATCCTCTGTGCTGACATAAACTAGATCAATAAGACCTAGTAAAACCCTCTCCTGCACATAGTGATAATGCACCTCAATGTGCTTTGTTCTAGCATGATAGACTGGGTTATTTGCCAAATGTATACTACTCATGTTGTCACAATAAATGACAACTGGCCCATATGTAGACTGATGCATATCATAAAGTAGCTTATGCAACCAAGCTACCTCACATGCAGCCATTGTTGCACCCCTGTACTCAGCCTCTGTGCTCGACAAGGCAACTGTAGGCTGTTTCTTGCTGCTCCAAGTGACTGTAGCACTCCCAAAAGAGAACACATATCCACTGGTAGATCGTCTATCAGAAATGCTACAAGCCCAATCAGCATCAGTGTATCCATGCAACTGTATCTGAACCCCAGTCTCATAAAATAGTCCATACTGCAATGTGGACTTCACATACGTGAGTATACGTCTAGCCGCATCCAAATGCGGTTTCCTTGGAGCCTGCATAAACTGACTTACCAATCCAACAGCATAGCTCAAATCTGGTCTAGTAATAGTCATATAAATCAAGCTTCCTACTATGCGTCTGTACATAGTAGGGTCTTTCAGAAGCTCACCTGCATCTGCGCTCAGCTTCATATTCTACTCCAAAGGAACTGAAATAGGCTTACAACCTGTCATCCCATATTTGGACAGCATGTCCAATCCATACTGCCTCTGCAAGAGATGTATCCCACTTGGTGATCTAATCACCTCAATGCCCAAGAAATAACGCAACTCTCCCAAATCCTTCATCTCAAACTTCTGCTTCAATAGCATTTTCACATGAAGGATATCTTCATCACTGTCACCTGTCATAATCAAATCATCAACATAAATGACAAGTAGCATAATACCTTTCTCTGTTTTTCTCACATAAAGTGAGAAATCTGCCTTGGAAATCTGAAAGCCAATAGTGACAAGATACTGTCCTATCTTGTCAGACCATGCTCTAGGTGCTTGCTTCAAGCCATACAATGCTTTCTTCAACTTGCAAACAAACTCAGGATGAATAGCATGCACATAACCTGGTGGCTGCTCCATATATACCTCTTCTTGCAAATCACCATGCAAGAAGGCATTCTTTACATCCATCTGATATAAAGACCATCCCTTGGATGCAGCCATAGCAATGACTGCTCTTACGGTTGCCATCCTTGCAACCGGACTGAATGTTTCTTCATAGTCAATGCCATATGTTTGTGCATACCCCTTGACTACTAATCTTGCCTTGTATCTGTTCACAGAACCATCTGCATTGTGCTTCACCTTATAAACCCACTTACATCCAATTGCATTCTTACCTTTAGGCAAAGGTACCAATTCCCATGTAGCATTTGCTTCCAAGGAATCCATTTCTTCATCCATGGCTTTCTCCCATTTTTCTTTTCCCATGGCTTCCTCAAAAGAAGTGGGTTCTGGTTCCTGTATCACTTTAACCATATATGCATAATAAATGGCTGTAAATCCATCATATTTCAGCCTATCCACAGGATACCTAGCTCTCGTAGACCTACGCAAGATAGGTTCACTCCCAGGTGCTCTCAAAACATCCCTGGTCTTCCTTACTCCAGGTGTAACAATAGAAGGAATACCCAACTCATCATCAATGCTCTGTTCTGAGCCACTGGATTCACCATCCACATAAGAGTGACCTGCATTCACATCAAACATGGGCTGATCAACCTTCTCTTTTCCTTTTCGTGATACGTGCATACCACTATCACCATTGCTTTGAGAAGATTCTCCTGATCTCAATCTACCTGTCCATGGCGAAGAATGTGAATCACTGCTAGAGGACGCTCCAGGTCCACTAATATTTTGTGACTGCTGCTGTGAATTCTGCGTAGCATTACCATTTTGTGCATCTACATCATCAATCACATTTACTAGTTTATACCAGCTACTCATCTCATAGAAAACAACATCTCTGCTCACTGTAAACTTACGAGTAGAAGGGTTATAGCATCTATACCCTTTTTGCTGCAGAGAGTAACCAATAAAGATGCACTTCTCAGCTTTTGGATCCAACTTGGATCTCAACTCATCTGGCACATGTACATAGGCAATGCAACCAAAAATTTTCAAATGAGAAATATCTGGTTTCCTACCAGTATACCTCTCCTCTGGAGTCATCCCATGTATTGCTGCAGTGGGAGTCCTGTTCATTATATAGACTGCTGTAGCAACTGCCTCAGCCCAATAAAAATCTGGTAGGTCCTTTTCATTGAGCATGGCACGAGATACCTCTCCAATATGCCTATTTTTTCTTTCTGCAATTCCATTTTGTTGTGGGGTATGACTGCATGAATATTGCTGCTTTATGCCATGCTCCTGCAAGAACCTTGCAAACTCATTTGAGAGGTACTTTTCCCCTCCATTTGACCTTAGGCATTTTATCTGCAGACCTGTTTCTTTTTCAACCATAGCTTTAAGAGTTTTGAAATGCCCAAAAACTTCACTTTTCTTTTTCATAAAATACACCCAAACTTTTCTGCTATAGTCATCAATAAAAGTGACAAAATAATGGCAGCCTCCAAGAGATGCAGCTTTAGTAGTCCACACATCAGAGTGGATTAATTCCAATGGCTTCTTACTCTCTTGAACATGTCTAGGAAATGTTTACTTGCCTGATTTCCAAACTGACAGGCTTCACATACCTTATGCATTTCTGCAACCTTGAATCTAGGCAATCCTGCAACAATATTTTGGGCCTGCATTGATTTAAGTCGTTGTACATTAACATGACCAATGCGTTTATGCCAGATATCAATATCTGCAACTACACCGGTCCCATGTGCAAACATTGCTGCACTCAATTCAGACATGTCTGCATCCAAGGTAAACATTCTTCCCTTCTTCTTTCCTTTTGCTATCAAGCGACCTTTATTTTTCATATCCTCAACAAAGCATCCATGAGGATTAAATCTGACCTGTAAGCCCTGTTCAACCATTTGACCAACAGAAACCAGATTCTTGGTGATATTCGGGACATGAAATACATCTGACAGGTATTTCTTTTTCCCATCCTGCATAGACAAAGAATTTTTTCCAATCTGCACAATAGGATGTGCAGTATCATCACCAGTCTCCACAAATCCTGGTTTTTCCATTTTCCTTGCATCCTCCATCCATTCTGCATGACTTGTCATGTGGTTTGATGCACTTGAGTCAACATACCATACATCATTGCTTTCTTCTACACTTGTCACAGAATTGTTCATGTGCTGCACCATGAACAAATGCTCATTTTTGTCATCACCCTGTCTACTAGAAGATGCATAATTCCCTTGTTGCAGTTTTCCATTCATGATGTCATTCTATTTTTTATAGCAGTCTTTAGCCATATGACCCATTTTACCACAGTAGTAGCATTCAACATTACTGTTTGCATTTTGGCCTCTTTGCCATCCACCACGACCTCTTTGGCTCCCCCTGCCTCTAGAGTTACCACGTCCTCCTCCATAGGACTGGTTTTCTTGAGTTTGCTGCATATTCTGATCTCTACCACGGCCTCCAAATCGGCCTCCTCTTCCTCTACCTCTACCTCTTCCAGCATTTGAGTAGAAGACATCTTCTTTTGAAGTTCATCCTGAAGAAGATGCACCACCATTTCTCTGCTCCTCAGAAATTAGAAGAGCAATCAACTCCTCAAAATCAGAAAATCTTTCATGAACTGAAATGGATGTCCGAAACTGTGCATAATCCTTTCCTAGACCATTCAAGGTCACAGAAACTAAATCATCATCTTCCACTGGCGACCCAATGGAAGCAAGTGCATCTGCAATCTTCTTCACCTTCATGTGGTAGTCATTGATGCTCATATTTTCTCTTTGTACATTATGAAACTCTTGCTTGAGCTGCATTTTTCTGGCTTGAGTATTTGTGCTATACATTTTTGACAAAGTATCCCATGCCTCCTTTGGCGTACTTGCTTCCTGAATATGCGCAATCATAGAGTCTGAAATGCTGATAGACAGCCAGTACATAACTTTCCTGGCTCTCTCATGCCATGCTTTAAATGCTTGCATTTGTTGTTGATTGGGAACATCAGGAAGAACTGGTTTTTCTTCATTTCCTGCAACAAATTCCCAATATCCTTTTCCCATAAGGAAATTTGTCATTCTAAACTTCCATGCTTAGAAGTTGTTCTTGTCAAGCTTTTCAGTGACAATCTGTGAGAGAGAATCAGACGCCATTACAGAACACTGCAAAAAATTCTGTCACTGCAAAGAACACAGCTTCAGCCTCACAAGGGCTAATCTGCAAAACTGACGAAAGTGGTATTTGACCACAAGTCACTTCCTAGTGACGATTTTGTATCAATAGGCAGCAAGGATGATTCTGTAACTCCCAATGTCTCTGCGCACAGGCATACGATGCAATTTCTACAGTAACTTTTCAGCGACCTGTAGAACAGTGGTCGCAGAGCATAAAACTAGGTCTTTTCCTGAGTGCATGCAGAAAACTTCCGCCTCCAAAACAGGCCCCGAAATGGCCTCAAATAAAAAAAACAGGGTCGTCGAGAGCTAAAGCCCGCACCCGCAGCATATACTGCCCTCTTGCTTCAACGCGAAGGGCGTGTCAACCTGAGGCAATGCACTCTTGCAATTTCCGACTGTGCTACCTGCAGAGATCTGCTCCCAAAATAGAAAATGAAAGTAACACTGCTCCTCTTACCAGAACACCGCGAGCTTGGCTTGCTTTCTTGAGCTCCTTACCACGAACAAGGCTCTGATACCATGTCAAGATTGTGGGAGAGAAGGAAGGAGTCTCACTTGTAGCTTTCTTGCTTGCACAATGGGGGAATACACACAAGGGTGGAGGCTAAAAATAGTTTTTCTCTTCTTAGTTGTGTAAGCCAAAAGAACTCTCATACAAAGAAATAGAAGAACCCTATATATGGGTCTCAAACCAAACTCAACTAACTAAGGTGGCATACTAACTGAGCCAGAACTAGAGTAGATAAGGATAGCTATCATGTAGCTATTATTCATGGGCGGTGTACCAACCGCATCTGCAACTGACACATCGGTGACATAAATGCACAACGGTCACCCTGGCATATCACGAGTGGAGCTCGATATCTCAACACATAGATCCTTAGAGTGCCGTTTGATTCGAACACCACAGTGATTCTAGGCATGTCTGGCATTTCCTTGTAGTGTTTTGCACCTATCTGGAAGGCACTGGATGATTTAGTGAGGTAGATGTCAGCCTAGAGGCATCGTGTGCAACTCGCGGGCCATCAGCCGCGCAGTCGGACCAGGCCGTTCGAGTCCCAGAATCGGACCACTCCAAAAATCGGACCTCTCCGAAAATCGTTCGATTTTGAAAATCGGACCAGTCAGAATCAGACCATTCCAGAATCGGACCACTCAGAATCGGACCACCCAGAATCAGACTACCCAGAATCGGACTACTACAATCGGACCATCCTGTCCAATCTGACTCCCAGAATTGGACCACTCCGAAAATCAGACCACTTCAAAAATTGGACCACCCCGTCCGACTGCTATAATCGGACCTAGTCTCAAAATCAGACACTCGGACCTTGAAAATCGGACACAGTGAAAATCAAACTTCAGAGTCGGACACACGAAAATCGGGATGCAAGGAATCGGACGAGTTCAGAATCGAACGCATGTCAAAATCCCACGTCCGATTCCAAAAATCGGACGTGACCAAAATTGGACCACTGGTCCAATTGGACCAACCCAAAATCGAATGTCCGATTCTGATAATCGGACTCCTGAAAATCGGACGTCTGAGAATCGGACAGAAAACTGTCAAAATTGGACAGGTATCTAGAACACAAATTTTGACACATCTAAAGATCGAAATTGACCCCAAAGGCTACGTAGAGCCAAAGGTACATCACAGGTCCATCACTGCACTGAAACTTAGAGTAAGTAGTTCAAAATTTGGCTATAAACGGTCCTCCAAATCTCGCATGGTGTTTACCATAACAGCCCTGCGAGCTGGGGGGAGTGCCCCCCCGGACCCCCGCAAAGGGGGCTCTGCCCCCTCCGCACCTCCCCCAAGTAGGTTGGAGAGAAAACTTGCGCTGTGACAGGTCCTCCAAATTGGACCCTAGTGTAGTAATGGCTCTACATGAGCATGGATTCTCACTTGCAAAAGAGCAACCAAAAGCTCATACCCGAATAGAGAGAAATAGAGACCCTGGAACATCAATGGGCCAATCTAGCCATTAAGGGCAAAAAGGCCACACCATGAGAACACAAAGACATTGTGTTCAGACCATGTCTAGTTAGAGCGAAATGCAACATCAGCAAACTACAAATGCCAAGATGACTAGACATGACACTCTTGATGAGAGATGTACCTTGAGTAGTGCTGCACAAACAACCCAAGACCTCAGTAGAGAATCTACGTCTGATTGTGCAGTTAGGGACTCAAAGGCATCTGTTAGAAGGCTTAAATTTACAAGCCAAGACCCAGAAGATGAAGACATAGTACCACCTGCTTATCTTAGGGTCAAACTCACCGCAAAAAGAGAGCATACTATCGATGCTTTGATTGATGAAGGAGCAAATTTTAACATCTTGACGTATGAATCATGGACCCTACTAGGCCAACCAGAGCTCACACCGACTAGTGCAACTCTTAGCCCTTATGGGGGACACCCACAAGCACTCATAGGGAAGTGCAAAATCCTTGTGACAATTGAAACGGAAAGCTTGCCTATCCTATTTCATATTCCTCCAAATGGTGCTAGCTGCGGGAAAGAAACCCTCCTAGGAAGACCCTTCAAAAGGGCGACCAAGTGTGAGGCCGACTATGTAGCACAGAGGATACACCTGACACTACCGGGTGTGAGGATAGTCACAACCTTTAGCAAGGGTGACCTCATCAAACCTCGAGGGAAAAGCAAGGAAGGTGCTGACATAACAATCAAGCTTGCTGACGAGAGCAAGGACTTGTTGGAAGAGTTAATACAAGCACAGGTCGAACAACAAGAACCAGTGAGTGAGGCCACGCTTGAAACAAGAAAGTCAAGAGACAATGCCAAGGATGGGCTTTGGACTTACAAATATCGTAGAAGACCCCAAAAGAAGCCCAAGCCTTATAGACGCAGGCATCGATGGAGGGTCAACACAACGTCGCGATGGATATCCAAAGCGTTGCTACGTGCTCAAGGGTACTATGCAAGTAACCGATGGATTTGGGTACCAAAATCCCTTGCTAAACTGCCTCCATCAGCTGAAGGCCAGAGTGCATCAAAAGTAATGAAGCACAGGAGGAGATCTAAGAGAAACTCTAGGTCTCAAGGCAACAAACTAGACACGATTGTTCGAAAGAAAGAGCCTCAGCCTAGCATGCTAAATAGACAGATGTCACATGTAGCCATTGAGCATGCACAAAAATCATTAGTGCCCAAAGAGCCTTTGATTTCCTAAGGGGAGAACAAGCATCATGGGCACAACATTGCTCATGGCAAGGCTGCTCGCTCAACAAAGAAAATGGAACAATTGTCTAATAGCCTTGAGCAGATCATTTAGCTAGTGCCACGCCCACCTATGAGTCCTAGATCTCCTACGCCCTCTTTTTCCAAACAGATACAGGAAGCACTACAGCAGTTGTGAAGGGCGACTGCTCAATTCCAATCTCTATCTTCATCTAAGCTTCCAAATTTCCAAGAGGAGGGACATGACGCCATCTGTAGCTCTCAACCCAAGGATATGCCTGAGCAACCTAATGTGACTAGATCAACTCATGCTCGATCTACACAGATAAATGCTCAAAGGGAAACAAAAGACACGACTACTTCCGATCACCCCAGGGACTTGACACCACAATCCACCAAGGGTAGCCAGCCCACTAAACTTGCTGCTACTACTTCCAATCAGGGATCACAACAGTCACAGCCCTTGGCCGTGACAATGCCCCTTGCAGAACATGTCCTTCGCAGTTTACATGTGGGGGAGGTGTTGCAACCAACTTCATTGACAACTCCAACACTTCCAAAGCGCCTAAAGTCTAGGCTAGAGGAGTTAAACAGAAGGGAAGAGCTAGACTCTCCAAAAAGGGAGGCAGTTGTATCCTCACAACCTAGCGAGGCTATTCAGCAGGCCACGGCTATGTCCCATAATGACACACTAGAGAAAGAGAATGCTGAGGCCCAACCAAGCACATCAACAGTTGACCGAGTCCAGGGTCCTGAGTCGTTGAGAGATGCACCTTCACTAACCAAGAAAAAGAGGAGAAAACAACAAAAACAACAACAGTGGTTGTGGACCCCAGGAACATTGAGATAAAGAGCGCTGGAGAGCTGATGAATAAAGCATCGAGTCCATCCACCAATGAACCCATTGATGCCTCTTCTAATAGCGGTGAAACCTCAGATACATCTGTGTACTCTGAAAAATCAAAGGAGCCGTTGCCATCAATAGTTGCTTTCAACACTCAATCCACTGACAATAGAACTCGCATCGACCAATCAAGAGTGGATACAACACTGTCACAACAGGATGCTAAGACCACGCCGGTCACATCCGAGGAGAACCATGACACAACTACCATAAAGCCTCAGGAGAAACATGAAAACCTCGAAGGCATAAGCAATCCTAGCATTCATCAATCTTGATCATCTAGGCCTGAGCCCCCAGCTATGCTAAAGCCTAAGGAAACCCTTAGAACTTTGCATGAGATAGCAACCGAGCAAGCCCTCATAGAACATAGAGATGTCGCAGAGTGCTTGACCGAGTGGGACACTAAACTGAAATTATTTGCACATGTCTATGTTCATGCAGACATGGGCACATTCCCTAGGGAGTAGCTTGTGGAATATTTTCCTTATCCGCTATTGTGGGAAGAGCAAGAATATCTTGGTGGACATTATGACAAGATCTTACATGAATGCATGCGACTCATCTCTGACGAGGAGGCTGACAAACTACGCTTAACCGTGACAATTAATGAAATGCTCTGCCAGCCAAATCTCTTAAAGATAGAGCAACTAAAGCGACAATCAGAGGGTAGAAGCCAATTTGAAAAATGTTGGTTTGAAAACCGCGCTACAATGGCCAAACTTGGAGCCCAAATCATGACAGTCTCAGAGGAGCGATTGGCCAAATGGTGGTCCCAAAGAGACCCGTCCTATGTGGCACCAACTTGATTTCGAGTTCTAGCTACAGTTTGAGGTATGGACCTAGCTGGAACTAGCCTAGAGAGCCCTTTGATTGATAAAGTTCTCACTGAGGAGGAGCTACATGTTTCCAGTAGACTCAGACAAGGCACCATGCTACTCGATGTTGCCAAATATTTATTATTGCCGAGTAGGCTACCACAGAAGCTAGATATGTGTGCCGCACTCAAGTACAATCCTGAGTTCTACAATTGGTTTTTATCCTCATGGAGTGACATGGTTTCATGAACATGTACATAAATAAACAACGTGTTTTGTGACTATGTAAATAATACCAAAAGAAGCAAAGGCCAACACACCCCATGAGCAATGATGACTAACTGCAGGTGATACGCATCAAGTCAAAACTAAGGGATTTAGGTTGGTGATGTCTTGTTTAGCTGGACATTTTCATTATGGTTGAAGCATGTGACTTGCATGTACTCTCACGCCTTTCCAAGTGAATGCAAAATGGCATAGGTCACTCTCTAGAAGCGTTTAATATCCAAGTCACCACAAGACCACCAACCCCACAAAAAACCATTATGGAGGAAGTGATAGGAATACGAAGAAACAAAAGCCATGATGGAAACACCACTAGATGAGAACCCAAGGACACCTCTATAGAAAGCACATATTGCAACTGAGCATGGCCAAAGCATAATGATCGATTACCTCCTCCTTCTTGGCTAAACTCTATGTTCGGGCAGGAGCCACGCTCTCAGTAAGGGCGAACTTCTCTTCATCATCCAGGATTCAATTCGCATGATGCTCTGTCCTTGTCCATGCACAGCTCACTCCAAGTCCTACCTCAATTGTTCAAAGTCTCACATGTTACAAAGAGGTTTGCAAATCTCTAGTGTATCTCTTCATCTCAACAACAGTTCCTCTAGCATCAAGGCTAGTGACACAATCATCTCTGTAATATCCATTCTTCATAGCCTTTGGATCCCAACATTTCTCAATCCAAATGAAAGGCTAATAGCCTCAATGTATGGCATTGATAGTATTCATTTTTTTCCACCCAAAAAAAAGCACACACAATCATAGCACCGCACCTAGGGGTCCTCAAATTTTGTACGTCCAGTGACCTTGGTCGACTGGCTTTGTCCCTAATCCCCTAGCCCTTTGTACATCCCCCACAATTGTTCAGGGCACATTAAGGGCAGGACATACCTAGGGAGCTCGCCTTGCCTATGGTTAGACCTGTCACCCTGAACCACTTGCACAATTCTTTTGCACTCCATCTCAATGCCATTACAATCAACAATGGTAAGCAAGGCATGAAAGACAATGGAAAAGTACACCATACTTTTCAAGCACTACAAGTAGCCACTAGCTACCAAAAGCTAAGACATCAAGGAGCTCAATTATGCTACATTGCCTTGACAAGACCATAATGATATCTCAAGCAATCTTCAAGTGTACTCTCTGTCTTCATCGACAAATTTTTCCATCAACTTAGCCCCTTGCTTCACTGACCCATTGCTATACAAGGAACTAGGCCAACAGTCTTCTACCTAAGTAATACCTAAATACTCATGTGTACTCACTTAATATTCACACTATAACCTATACACAGTTTGGGTCCTCAAGTGCAGGACAATACTCCAGGCTTGCTTAGATTTCAACCTGTCTCCCAAACTAATCAAAATATGTCTTGTGCATGATAAAGAAGACTAGCACTACCCTTAGGGAGCGACCACATGGGAGGTTTTTCAATTACAGGTATTGACAACTCCAACGAAGGTGCCGTTCGCTCTTCATCAACACTCAAATTTTAATTCCTATCATTATCATCCTATAAGCCTACCAATAATCATCATACGTTGAATCCCCAATAACCCGCCACTTGTACTCCATCAGTGCAACCTCCCCCCCCAAAGAACAGCCCTACCACCAACTCCCATTGCCCTCCCACATACCACTTAACCCACCAACGTGCCCCCAACGACCTTCCTCCCCACCACTACCAAAACTCCACCATGGCAACCACAGACGTCCTTGCCACCCACGTCTTCGATGCATGCTAACGCCTGCTACCTACGACGGTGAGTGCCATGGGACTGGCACTCATCTAGGAGGGGGTAATGTTAACCCCAACACAAAGAAAGCAAAAGAAAATAAAAAAGACGCAGGGCAAAGGCAGAAAAAAGGTAGCTTGACTGAAAAAAGAAGAGGAGAAAAGGTCAAAAGCGCAAGGACAACCTTAAAAAGTCCAAGGCAAATGCAAAAGGGGAAAGGTACATTTTAAAATACAAAGGCACACCCTGGAATCTTGTAAAAGAGTGCCAGGCGGTGGAAAATCCGGAAAGCTAAAATAGAAGACAAAGACAAAAGCCAAGGCAAAGAGAAACTGAAGATAAAGGCGCATAAGGAAAAGCGCAAGTCAAAACTATTGTAAAAGAGCGCAAGCACATCATGGTTTAATTCAAGGAGCGTCGAGCTCTCAACCGTGCAATTTGTAAATGTAGGCAGGTGGTGGAAAGGAAGCTAGGGAGAGAGAAGGACAATGGGCAAAAGGGCCTAGGCTACGGCCGGCCATGTAAGAAAGGGGAAAAGGGGATGACCGCCCAAAAGGGATTTAGGGTTTTGTATATAAAGTTGAAAAGTGAATGAGAAGCTTATTCTTGTGTGTGGCCAAAAGTAGCTCTTCTCTTCGCCTATTACCTATCTGAATCATGATCTAAGCTTTATAGTGGAAGCTCACTACCCTAAGCTCTCCATCTTCTCCTCTCTTCTTCTCTCTTCGTCTCTTCTCTTCTCTTCTCTTCTCTTCTCTTGCTCGCGGTGATGGAGCTTAGAGCGTGAAGCTTGAGGATGGAGCTTGCTTGAAGCTTGCACTTGGATCGTGGAGCTACCGGAGTGCACGGGAGAGGAGGTAACTCAAACGGCATGGAGGTAATCTCACTACACCCGTAGATATGGATGGTGTGTCAGCTATGTGAGAGGTAGCCATTAGTGCTCAGCTCTCACAAAACCCTTATAGTAGCCATTTTAGCCACTAGAACAAATGTCTGCTCATGATCAATACCATGAGTGTATGCACACCCTTTAGCAACCAATGGTGCCTTATATCCCTCAATGGATCCACTTCATTTATGCTTGACCTTATAAACCCATTTGCAATCAACAAATTTCTTGCCTTCAGGTAAGGGCATCAACTCCTATGTGTCATTTCTGTTAGATATGATCAATGCCCCACCCTCATTAGGTACTACCAATGATCCATGGTGCTCAAAGTTGTAAGGCCCCCATTATGAGGAGAAGCCAAGTGTGAGCCCGGACATTGGTGGAGTCCTGACTTGTATATCAGATGAGGTCTATGTGACCGGATGGCAAAAAGGTGACCATTGTGGGTCTAATCTTTGGGTTAGACAGAGTGGTTAAGCTGGTAGCAACTCGAGGCACATTGCATTGAGTTGCGTAGTAAGGGAGTTAAAAGGGGCCCCTATTGTGGGGTCCGGGGGCCGCGGAAGCGGCCCCTGGCTGGGGGGTCCCAGGGGGGCCAGCGGCCCCCCTGGCGGGGGTCCGGGGGCAGCGCCCCCGGCCCGATGGTAAAAGGAATATTCCCTGGAATATTCCCTGGCCGACTAGTGGAGGCTCATATGGTAGGTCGGTCAGCAGGCCGACCTAACGACCTACGCGGGCTATAAAAGCTAAACCCCTTCGCAGCCATCTCACACTCATCTTTCACCCAGTCAGAGTTGTTGTTCCAGCTAGCCTTAAGCTCTTCGCCTATCTTCTGTCTAGATCGCCATCTAAGCTTCACTCAGTGGAAGCGCACGGGTGGACAGAGCCATCTTTGTATCAGTTGTTTGGAGTTAAAGAATTTTACTGATTCTCCTCTTATCTGTTGTGTACTCTCTATCTCTTTCTCAGATTCTGTTCGCTGCGCCGTGTAATATTTTACATGGTATCAGAGCCCAGGGGGCTCTAGAGATCGGAGAGCGTGCAAGAGGCAAAGGCTTCAACAGCAAAGAGAAACGATGTCGACTCCGGGAAGCAGTTCTGGCGCATCAGGAAGCGGTGCAGGAGGTGGTGCTGCTGTACCGGCTATTCAAACACTGAGGATTCGTCCACCAACCTTCAGCGAAGGCAAGTTAGATGGTACAAACTACACCTTGTGGAAGTTCAAAATTACAACTATCCTTGATTCTTATGAGCTTCTGGAGACTGTGCTGGGGACTGACGCAGAACCACAGCCTATCCCCGACCCATCAAATCCTAGTGTGATGATTCCTCCGAATGCAGATCTTCTACGAGCTTGGAAACGAAGGAATGCAGATGCATTGTGTGCCTTAGTTACAAGCTGTTCTGACAGTGTTTTGACTCTGATTCAGCATACAACCAAAGCGTCAGAGGCTTGGAATGTACTAAGGAGTCAGTATGAAACACGAAACCAAACAAGGATTCAAAACTTGGAGAATCAACTAGCAGCGGAGAAGTTTGCTGAAGGAGAGACGGTTGAAGCATTCATCACTCGGATTAAGAATCTGCGCGACCAGATGGCTGGCGCTGGGATACAAAAGACTAGCGAAGAGCTAGCTCGGAGGTGTCTTCGGATTTGTCCACAAAAGTTTGATGGACTAGTAACTGCCCTTAATACTCAGGTGAGACCTCAAGCTTTGACTTTTGAGGAGTTTTGTGCATTATTAATGGAGGAGGAGTTGAGGCTGAAAGCCCGAGAAGGAAGCAACAATGGAGATGCTGCATTCTCTGCCAATGCAAAAGGCAAAGGTGTTTCCTCCACCAAAAATGATGGTGACAAAAAGAAAAAGGGCGGCAAGAAGAGGTTTCAAGGAGAGTGCTTCTACTGTAAGAAGAAAGGACATGCAATTGCAGATTGTCGTGTCAAGAAGGCAGATGAAAAGAATGGTACCCTTAAAACTAAAGGGAAAGAGACAGCCAATACGGCTGAAGCAGAGTTGGAATTATTCATGGCGACCATTGAGGAAGTGTGCTCCTCGGCGCAAGAAGAATCTACCACTGACTCTTGGGTGTTGGATAGTGGGGCCTCCCGTCACATGACCAACAAGAAAGGTCTATACAGTTCTATGCAGCCTCTACAAGAATCCATCACTGTGACGGTTGGAAATGATGCTAAATGCCCTGCTGCGGGCACAGGTACTATTTCTTTTGTTGCTGCAAATGGTGAAGTAAAAAAACTTTCAAATGTGTTGTATGTTCCCGAAATCAGGAGAAATCTCTTATCAGTTGCTGCCATAACTGATCTTGGTCATGAAGTGAGGTTCAAGAAGACAGGTGCAGAAATTATTGATAGTGCTGGCACAATTGTTGGCAAAGGAGAAAGAAGGAACAACCTGTATGAGCTAAGTGCTCTTACAGCCACCGCTGGAGTGGGCACAAGTAAGCTTTGGCATGAAAGGTTTGGACACATCGGATTTGCAGTATTGAAGGAGATGCAAAAGCAAGGTATGGTTGCTCACCTACCTACAATAACTGAATTGAAGGAACCATGTGAAGCTTGTATGATGGGCAAGCAACAGAGAAAGGCATTTCCACAAGAAAGCAAGAATAGAGCACATGCTCCTCTAGAGTTGGTGCATGCTGACTTGTGTGGTAAGATGCCTACACAGGCCTTGGGGGGATCTTCTTATTTTATGTTGATTGTCGACGACTACAGTAGGAAGATGTGGGTGTACTTCCTTCGTGATAAGGCTCAAGCTTTTGGTAAGTTTAAAGAATGGCTAATACTTGTTGAGAATGAAACAGGGAAAAGTGTGAAGAAATTTAGAACAGATGGTGGTGGTGAGTTCAACTCAAAGGAGTTTGAAGGCTTTTGCAAGAGCAAAGGGATCAAGCGTCAATTGACGACGCCTCACACACCTCAGCAGAATGGTGTTGTGGAACGCAGGAATCGTACCATTGTGGAGATGGCAAGATGCATGCTAAAGGGCAAGGGATTGCCTAACCATTTTTGGGCTGAAGCTGTTAATACTGCAGTCTACATTCTAAATCGGAGCTACACAAAGGCTCTCAAGGGAAAAACACCTCATGAGGCTTACACTGGTAAGAAACCATCTGTTTCACATTTCAGAATTTTTGGATGTGAATGTTATGCACATGTTCCAGATGAGAAGAGAAACAAGTTACAACCAAAAAGCAGAAAATGTATCTTCTTGGGTTATAGTGATGAGCAGAAGGCTTACAAGTTATATGACCAAGAGGCAAAGAAGATCATCGCGAGCCGTGATGTGGTGTTCAAGGAGGAGCCGCATACAGTGGAGGAGGAGAAGGCAAGGTCTTCCACTTTATCATCAAGCGAAGAAGTAGTCCACTATGAACCTGTCCCGAGAGCTATCCCTATCCTTAAGGAGGAGGAAGCATCATCTTCAGATGATGAGGAAAAAGTTCACCAACCTGACATCACCCCACCGGAAAAGCCATTGCCGCGCTGGGTGAAGCAGCTCTATGACCACAATAATCCTATGCCTGCATCTGTTGAAGAGAAGGCAGACGGACCAAGGAGGTCTCAGAGAATAGAGGAGCAAAGGAGGGCTTCTGCTCACATAGTCAACATGGCCTTGATGGTTGAGATTATGAGAGAAGTAAAGGAGCCAACTGACTTAGAAGAAGCACTTGCAGATCCATCATGGAAGGCTGCTATGCAGGCGGAGTATGACAGCATAATGAAGAATGACACTTGGGAGCTAGTGGATCGGCCAGCAAAGCGGAAGATTATTGGCACCAAGTGGATCTGGAAGGTAAAGTACAAGGCTGATGGTACCTTAGAAAAGTACAAAGCTAGACTGGTTGCCCAAGGATTTTCACAAGTTGAAGGGTTTGATTTTCAAGAGTCATTTGCCCCAACTGCCAGAATGACCACTATTCGCACGGTACTTGCAGTGGCTGCCCACAAGAAGTGGCCAGTGTACCAAATGGATGTTAAGTCAGCGTTCTTAAATGGTGACCTCAAGGAGGAGGTGTACGTGGCTCAGCCACCAGGGTTTGAGGCCCCCCATTCTGAGAACAAAGTGTGTAAACTGAAGAAGGCATTGTATGGGCTGAAACAAGCCCCCAGAGCATGGTACCAGCGGATAGATAGGTTCTTTTTAAACCTAAACTTCAAAAGATGTGCCTCAGATGCTAACTTGTATGTTTACAGGGATGGTAAAAAGTCTGTAGTGATTGTCCTATATGTGGACGACCTTCTTATTACAGGTGACTATGAAGATATGATCAACCAAACTCGAAAGGCTTTGAGTTCTGAGTTTGAAATGACAGACTTGGGCTTGCTGCACTATTGTTTGGGGATTGAAGTCTGGCAAGAGCCAGGAAAGATCTTCATCTCTCAGAAGAAGTATGCATGGGAGATCTTGAAGGCATTTGGCATGACCGAGTGCAAGGAGATAGCTACACCTATGGAGGTGAATGCAAAGTTATCCGTCGAGGATACATCAGCATTAGCAGACATTGGGAGGTATAGGAGGTTGGTCGGCAGTCTGATCTACTTGTGTAACACCAGACCAGATATCAGTTTTGCTGTTGGTGTTTTGAGCAGGTTCTCAAACAAACCTCATGAGAGTCATTGGAAGGCTGGGATGCGGGTGCTCAGATACTTGAAGAAAACTCTTGACTATGGTATCACATACAGTTTCGGAACTTCTCTTGTGGGGAACTGTGACTCAGATTGGGCAGGAGACATTGATTCCAGGAAGTCAGTTTCTGGTTATTGTTTCTCTTTGGGTTCAGGAATTTTCTCTTGGATTAGTAAGAAGCAACCAACAGTGGCATTGTCTTCTACCGAAGCAGAGTACAAGGCAGCTTGTTTTGCTGCATGTGAGGCCGTATGGTTGAGAAGGATTCTATGGCATATGGGAGTGCAGGATGAAGAACCAACTGTGCTGAGATGTGACAATCAGAGTTGCATCGCCATTGCCAAAAATCCAGTGTTTCATGCACGCACCAAACATATAGAGATCCAGTATCACTATGTGCGTGATTTGATGGAGGATGGGATAGTGGAATTGGTCTACTGTCCAACAGAGGAGAATGGAGCAGATATCTTCACCAAAGCACTTACGAAGGATCTGCTTCAAGTTCATCTTCAGAGACTCGGCATTGGGCCGAGGAGATAGTTCACCTATGGGTGGACATTGAGGGGGGGTGTTAGATATGATCAATGCCCCACCCTCATTAGGTACTACCAATGATCCATGGTGCTCAAAGTTGTAAGGCCCCCATTATGAGGAGAAGCCAAGTGTGAGCCCGGACATTGGTGGAGTCCTGACTTGTATATCAGATGAGGTCTATGTGACCGGATGGCAAAAAGGTGACCATTGTGGGTCTAATCTTTGGGTTAGACAGAGTGGTTAAGCTGGTAGCAACTCGAGGCACATTGCATTGAGTTGCGTAGTAAGGGAGTTAAAAGGGGCCCCTATTGTGGGGTCCGGGGGCCGCGGAAGCGGCCCCTGGCTGGGGGGTCCCAGGGGGGCCAGCGGCCCCCCTGGCGGGGGTCCGGGGGCAGCGCCCCCGGCCCGATGGTAAAAGGAATATTCCCTGGAATATTCCCTGGCCGACTAGTGGAGGCTCATATGGTAGGTCGGTCAGCAGGCCGACCTAACGACCTACGCGGGCTATAAAAGCTAAACCCCTTCGCAGCCATCTCACACTCATCTTTCACCCAGTCAGAGTTGTTGTTCCAGCTAGCCTTAAGCTCTTCGCCTATCTTCTGTCTAGATCGCCATCTAAGCTTCACTCAGTGGAAGCGCACGGGTGGACAGAGCCATCTTTGTATCAGTTGTTTGGAGTTAAAGAATTTTACTGATTCTCCTCTTATCTGTTGTGTACTCTCTATCTCTTTCTCAGATTCTGTTCGCTGCGCCGTGTAATATTTTACAATTTCTTCATCCATAGCATGATACCAATGCTCATTACCCCCACTGCATCCTCAAAAGAAGTATTAGATATACTCAATACCCCACCCTTTTAAGGTGCCACCAATGATCCATGGTGCTCTAAGTTGTAAGGCTCCCATTATGAGGAGAAGCCATGTGTAAGTACGAACATTGGGTGGGTCTTGACTTGTATGTTAGATGAGGTCTATGTGACCAAATGGCAAAAATGTGACCTTTGTGAATCTAGCCTTTGGCTTAGATAGAGTAATTATGCTTGTAGCAACTCGAGGCACAATGCATCAAGTTGTGGGATATAGAAGTTATCAAGGACCCCTATTTTGGGGCTTGGGGGTCATGGAAGTAGCCCCTGGTTGAGGGGTCTTAGGGGGGACTAGCAAGCCCCCTCATGGGGGTTAGGGGCACCGGTCCCAACCCGACACCATGAAGGGAATATTCCCTAGAATCTTCATTGGTCAACTAGGGCAGATTCACAATAAGATTGAACTTGCCGACTAGACTAGCTTTTCAGGCTATAAATGGAATTCCCCTCCAAAGTTGTCGTCAATCTTTTTCCAAACTACCCTAAGCTCTTCGCCTATTATCTATCTGAATCGCCATCTAAGCTTTATAGTGGAAGCGTATAGCTAGACAAATCCAAATTTATATCAATTTATTTGAAACTAAAGCAGTATCTATTCTTCTCATATTTGCTGTGTGTTCTCTACTCTTGCTCAGATTCTATCCGCGGTTGTGCTATGTAATATCTATAACAAGTGGGTTTCACATCTTGCATAACCTTAGCCATGTAAGCATAGTGATGAGCTAAATAACTATCATATATCAATTGCTATGTTAACCCCCCAAGATGTGCTATTTTGACATAATTTTTGAGCTTCAATCTAACATTTTGTCTTACATACATATTTTTCTCTTCAAGTCAAATCCAAAATATTTGATTATGCCATGGTTATTAGCCAATCCGCAATTATAAAACCATAGTAAAAAAAAACCTTCCACATGAGATGAGTGTGCGAAGTTCTACTTCTTTTCATTTGAGCTAAAAGACCTAGTTCAAAGGTCTAGCTAATAATGTAAAAGAGAAGTTAGAAGAGCCGTGTGAAGGAAGGTGGTTGAGGGTGTAACTACCACTCACCTTTATCTTTTCATGCGTTCTCTCTTTCTCACTCTCTCTCTTGGCTCAAACGTGACCTCTCACCTCCTCCTGTGCTTTAGTTTTTTTCATGGATTGTGATGAGGATGAGAGTGAAGATGCAGATCATTGCGAGATTTTATGTGAGTCTATGTTCTAGTGTGATGGTTGAGAGCACTCTCTTTGGAAAATTTTCATGGACCGGGCATTGTAGATGCCGCTTCGAGGCCTGGTTCTTTGACATATTTTGGTGCATCCTTGGGCTTCTCATTTTTTGGCGATCCTGCCAGGGGGCGTGCTTGAAGTAGTTCTGAAGATTTCAGGGGATGTGCTCTAATTGAGTCTGTAAGATTGGGATATGCTTCATGTATCTGCAAAAGGTTGAATAGAAAGAAATATTGTAAATTCTCCTAGATGAAGAAAAAGAAGAACCGTGAGGCTACTTGCATCGCTGACTGACTGTCTCACCAGGGGATTGAGCACTTAGGACGAAGTCAACAACACGGACCTTTGGGTTGAGCTTGCAGATTGATTCCAGGCCAATAGATAAGAAGAAGAAGAACATCGAAGGAAGAAAGAAAAAAAAGAGGAAGATAAGAAGAAACATATGGAGGTAGCAAAAGTAGTAGAATTCGAAGAAAAAGAAGACAAAGAATAATAGTATATGGCGGCCTACCCTACAAACGTGATGCCATCGTCAATCCATGGAGCCTGTCATGGATGTTGCCCAAGCAATCTAGCCTTGTCGGTGCCCTCCTCGATCCCTACAAACCCACATCAATGGCGTTATTTGCCTCCACGCTCTAAACATCGACAAATCCGAGAGCATAGTGATGACAGGATGCTTCTTCTAAAAAAACCTAAAATGTAAAACATCCACATTCATGCCTTTGTGGAATCAAGCAGGAGGAGCACTTGAATGTCATATCTATTGCGAGGGTAATTTGCAATGTTTAATCTTGTGATTGGGGTCCAATCCATGGAGTTTTTAGTGCTTCAATGGTGGGTGTTCTCATAACTCCTTGTGGAAGATTGTGACCTTTCTTGTGTTCATATGGGAGGAAGTTTGCTTTGCTCTTTTGAAATCCAAAAGCAAGGAAGAAGTAAAGCTTTGAAGAGTTCAGTTGAAGTAAATTTGGGACGAGTACTGATGGAGGTGGTCCCAAGGCAAAGTGAAGTGAAGTGTTCGTGATGTGGATTTTTCAACATGTTTGAAGTGCTAATTTGAAGGCAAAGCTCTCTTCCACATGCTCGCTAGGACATTCGCAATTCAAGCGGAGGAGAAATGTTAACCCCCCAAGATGTGCTATTTTTGACATAATTTTTGAGCTTCAATGTAACATTTTGTCTTACATACATATTTTGCTCTTCAAGTCAAATCCAAAATAATGTATCATGCCATGGTTATTAGCCAATCCGCAATTATAAAACCATGGTAAAAAAAAACCTTCCACATGAGATGAGTGTGCGAAGTTCTACTTCTTTTCATTTGAGCTAAAAGACCTAGTTCAAAGGTCTAGCTAATAATGTAAATTGGTTTAATAAATAAATAAACAAAAGAGAAGTTAGAAGAGCCATGTGAAGGAAGGTGGTTGAGGGTATAACTACCTCTCACCTTTATCTTTGCATGCGTTCTCTCTTTCTCACTCTCTCTCTTGGCTCAAACGTGACCTCTCACCTTCTCCTGTGCTTCAGTTTTTATCATGGATTGTGATGAGGATGAGAGTGAAGATGCAGATCATTGCGAGATTTTATGTGAGTCTATGTTCTTGTGTGATGGTTGAGAGCAGTCTCTTTGGAAAATTTTCATGGACCGAGCATGGTAGATGCCGCTTCGAGGTCTGGTTCTCTGACAGATTTTGGTGCATCCTTGGGCTTCTCATGCTACATTGACTTTCTTACTCTACTTGACCTATGTGGGCTTGAATCACTACGAGATACTTTAGTATCCTCTTGTGTCTTCCATATACCAAGTGTTTTAATAAATGGAATCCCAAACCCCTCATCCAAGCTCTTGTCAGATCCATCTTAATCAGTATCAACATGAGAGAAACCTGATGATACATTTGTCATAACAGGTGAATCCCCAAATTTCTCTTTATCTTTTCTTAACATTTGTGATGTTCTTCATGGAGTAACCTATGACCTCAATTTGCCACTCCAAGATGTATTAACAAAACCAGGACTAGGAGACTCTTGTGGTCCACTCAATGTCTGCGATTATTGATGTGTTTTCTATACAGCCACACTCTCATGCTCATCAACCCTAATTGCATTCTACATAATACTATAACAGTTACTCATTTCATCAAAAACAATATTCCTGCTAACTGTCAACTCACGTGTAACAAGGTTGACACATCTATATCCTTTTTGCTCAAGAGAATATCTAACAAATACACATTCTTTTGCTTTGGGGTCCAATTTACTTTGCAACTCATTAGGAATATGCACATAAGCAATACATCCAAATACTTTCAAATGGGTGTTATACCATGCACAGTAGTAGTGGGTATCATGTTCATATTGTATACAACAGTAGCAACTACTTCAACCCTATTGTAATGGGGTTTAGGGTTTAGGGTTTCTTTTTTATATCAATATATGAGCCCCCCCTACAATATTCTTATTTTTTCGTTCAACAACTTCATTTTGCTACCAATTATATCTACATGAATAGTGCCTTTGTATACAATTTTTGTATAAAAAGTTAGAAAACTCGTTAGAGATATATTATCTCCCTCTATCTGACCTTAGGAATTTAATGTGTTGCCATGTCTCCTTCTTAACCAAAGCCTAAGAGCTTTTAAAGTGAGTAAATATCTCACTTTTCTTATGCACAAAGAAAACCCATACTTTGCGAGTATGATCATTAATGAAAGAAACATAATCCTACAACCATTCAAAGTTGTAGTCTTTGTAGGACCCCATACATCAGAATGTATCAATTCAAGTGGCTTCTTTCATATATACTTTTCATGTGGACATGCATGCCTTGCTTGCTTTCCAAGTTGATATGCTTCACATACCTTGTGTATCCCATCAACTCTAAACTTAGCACGGGGGATTCACTAGTAGTAATAAGGAGATGCCACCTGCATGCGAGAGATATATGAAAATACCCCTTGTCTACCCCCTATTTATGGGACCTCACCTTATAAAATGTACATTCCTTTCCTTAAATAACCCCCTCCCTTACACTCACATGGTACCATACGGTAAACCCTAGTGGAACCCCTGGGAAACTTAGGCAAGCCATCCACAATCTTTTTTGACTATATATATTTCAGCTGCTACACATTCACATGACCAATTTTCTTATTCCAAATCTCAATATCAATCACAATGTCTCAACCTTGTATCAACATCACATCATCGATTTTAGGTACATTTATATCAAGTGTAAATAATCTACCAGCATGTTTTTCTTTTGCAATCAACCTGCAATCATTTCTTAGATATTCTACATAACAACCATCATATGTGAGCCGCACGTGCAATCCTTGTTTTACCATCTGATCAACAGAAATCAATTTTTTTTAAATATTTGGTACATGCAGCACATTATCTAAGAACTTAGTTTTACTATTCTACATACTCAAAGCAATATTTTCAACATGAGTAATGGGATGAGCTATATCATCCTCTATTTCCATATAACCTAGAGACTCTACTTTTTTAAAGTATGAGCAAGAAAAAGTTGCATGTTTGCTTCTCTTTATGCATGTACATCTATCTCTTATATAGGATTATCTCTCTATGGAAAGATATACATCTCTATCTGTGTGGGTATAGAAAGAGAGTGGGCAACCAAATCAGGTTAATATAATAAAGCGTGGGATTCTTTCGGACTAAGGACTAGAGACATGGCTTCAAACATTATTGCTAAAAAACCTTCAATCATCCTTCATTAACTAATTTATCAATGGGATGCCTTGTCATAAGTATAAAAAAATATTATTATATCATTAGAATTTAAGAATTATTAAGATTCAAGAGAGTCAAGAGAGAAAGAGATGACAGAGATATATTTATATATATAAATCATTTTTTTATGAGAGAAGATGAGAGATAAGAGATACAAAATAATGTTTGAGATGTCCAGTCTTAAGTATAAGAAAATATTCTTACATAATTTTTAATTTGCGAAGCATAAGGACACAATAGAGTATGTGTGTGTGTGTGTGTAATGAGAGAGAATAAATTAAAAATAATTACTAGGAGTATCATGTTATATATAGCTTCAACCACAACATATACAATTATAATCCTATCCATCTACAAAAAAAAAACCTAAAATTAAATCTAGAAAATTGAATAAGTGAGAACCCTCAACAAAACTTGATTATCAAAGATAATTGTGTTTATTATCTCATAGAAGAATGTGTGAACCTGCAAATTATGTGCACATATACATGGGTCCACAAATGTAAAATATGAATCTACCCTAAATCATTGGGGATAGTGGACATGCATAGAGATAGTGCCTAAAGTTCTACCTTGAGATGTTTAAAAACACGTGAAGCTGGGCATTAAAATGTGCAAATCACATGCAAAATTTCATGCTTTACTAAACAAAAATTGAGAATAAAAATAAGATATGTACAGAGGGATCATATCAAACCCTAAATGCAAAAATTTAATTTAGAAAAACTTAAAAATGTTTTGGAGAGGAAGAATGTAGAGAGCGTAACAAGACTAAAGAAGAATTGGGAGAAAATACATGTTAGAAGAACCTGCCATCCTTTTGGACTATGTAATTGCTTCATTTTCTTCAACCTTTGCAAACATAAAAAGAAGAAGAAGAAGAATGAAAGGAAGAGATGAAGAGGAGAAGAGAAAGAGGAGAATATGAAGAATAGCAAAATGCATGTGTCAGATGGAGCATGTGTATATTCCTAAAATAAATTTTTTTCCTTGGCTGATCCTTATAGAGCCTAAAACTTAAACCCTAACTCTAAACATCATATATACACATATACTTATCACAATATATGTTAAACACATGACATATCACAATCAATGTGAAACATAGTATATATAAAATATTATGTCAATAAAAGACCTTTTAGATGACACATAAAATACATTATATGAAAATAATA
The DNA here is from genome assembly GCF_053477565.2 of Lygodium microphyllum. Lineage (NCBI taxonomy): Eukaryota > Viridiplantae > Streptophyta > Polypodiopsida > Schizaeales > Lygodiaceae > Lygodium > Lygodium microphyllum. The sequence continues at coordinate 133,570,571 of NC_141142.1, forward strand.
CTTTTTAAAGATTTTTTTTTTCTTTTTATTGGTTTAAGTGAGAGATCACACACATCATATAACATATCACTTAAATTATTAGCATTCATCCAATCATATCAATTTGTTCATGTTAGAGACAACCAAAGCTTATTAAAAATATTTGGTAAGTAAATTTTTTAAGAAGGGGACATTTGGCTCCTAACAAAGGTGGGAGTAGATATTTTAATCTATGGAACCTACTCTTCAATGAAAACTTTGAAACTTGCTGATGAGCAAGATTGATAAGACTCATGTGAGTTATTGTTAAGACATCACTTATTAACTAGTCTTGAATATAACAAGCACACATAACATTCAAGCCCCTCATTATGGAGCATTAAGAAAGATTGAGAAGAGAGATATGTGGCCAATGCCATACATTCAAACATGCCCAAGAGGGTGAAAGCCCTAACTTTTTATAGAAAATGGATTACAAGTTCCCATCCATTCAAGTTTAAGGAAAGCAACAACCAATCTTAAACTAGAGGAAAAAATTTAAGAAAGTCAATCCCTATCATGAAATATTAGCCTAGAGAAGAGCCTTGGAACACTACCAGTACATGCACTTGAGCCATGGTCATGTGATTCCAACCATTAAAAAGAAAATAAATCCCAGTCCTAAGAAACCAATTGGGAGTTTGATCATTAATAGTACTCCAATTCCCAACGTTATTAACCAATTCATAGCTCTAGTGAACCAAGAAATGTTAAGGCCCTATCCAAGTGCACATATAATTGATCATCCTATCTATCCAACTAACCTTCCTAAGAAAATTTAAAATTCCAATGTAGAGTTGAGGGCCATACTAAATCAAGAGAAGCTTAGAGCACTAGTGCCCTTAGCAAAATTTTTGTCCACACAACAATAACTAAGGGCATAAGGGTAGAAGTGGATGGGATTCAAAATATGTCCATGATTTTTAATGCAGACCTTTTGATCATACAAATATACCCATAGTAGAAGCATACCTAGCCCAAACCTTAGTCACTAGAATGAGTAATACTCTAATCCAAAGAGACTAAGAGAAAGTCCTCCTAGTTGTTTCAGAAACTTGATAGGTACCAAGTTAGGGATGATTTCTATTTAAGAAAGAAGAGAAAGGCATCCTTGCATGTCCTACCTTTAAGGACATGGCTATTAGCTTCTAAACAGCTTCCTCCTATGAACCCCATCTATCATAAACCCTTATTTCTTTAGCATAGAATGATATGATGGATTTACATGTAGGGATTTCCATTCGCTTGCACTCCCTTGAGCTTGAAGTTGGAAATTTACACTCACCCAAGGATCAACATATCTATGCGCCTAGCTTTCAAATCATCCTTGGAAACATCATTTGCTAAGATTTATTTACCACATGCCCTTTGTGAAATACCATCTGAACTTCAACATCCATTATCTACTTCAAATCCTCACATGATAATGTTAGCTACCAATATTCACATTAAGACTAGGTAACTTTCAGATCGTTCTTGGACCACATGTCTGCAAGAGAATGTGGCAAATCAATCTCAACAAATGGTTTGTCCATGATATGCACTATAAATTGTGGATCTAAATAGGGCTAGAAGTCTAGAATGCACAATGAAAAGCACACAAGTTCTTTCATGCTTTTGATAGGAGAAGCAAGAAAAATACAATGCATCTATCTGAAACCATTCCAAGGCATCCCTACAATAGTCAAAGTTATCAAATAGTACAAGCTTATGACCCAACTAAAACAATATTTGGTAGCCACCTCTAGAAGCCACTGATTAGTGTGGAGAGATGTTAAGTTGGTCTCACCCTTATTGTTTAACATATAATGATATGATGGCATTACATATAAGGGATTCCCTTCGCTTGCACTCCCTTGAGAATGAAACTAGAGCTTCAAAATCACTCAAGGATCTATGTAATCTATGAACCCAACTTTCAAATCTTCCTTGGATGCATCATTTGCTAAGATTGATTTGCCACATGCTCTTGTTACCATACCTTCTGAACTTTCACATCCATTATCTACTTCAAATCTTCACATCATATTGTTAGCTCCCCATATTCATACTAAGGATACCTAGCTTTGAGATCTTCCTTGGACCACATGTCTACAAGAGAGTATAGCAAATCACTCATAGCAAATGCTTTGTCCATGATACATGTACAAATTGCAAATGCAAACAAGGTTGCACGGCTAGAACACATATAGTAAAGCACACAAGTTTCTATCAACCTTTTTGACCACGTAAGCAAATCAATATAGAAAGAAAAGCACATGGATTTGTTGTGTGGATGCATGTATAAATCTTTAGTAATAAATGTGTTAAGTGAACCACTTAGATCCATGCCTATTTAATCAATCATAATCACACATAACACAACTTGTATGCAATAACAAAAACTAAAAACAAGGGAGCTACAAACTACACCATGGATCTTAGTTGTCACTACAAGGAAATTGAGCAATAGCAATGGCAATTTGCAACACAAAATAGTAGCCTCACTATCCACATCACTATATGCATGGCAAATTTTGATTTGTAAAACTAAAAGCAATGCTAATGGCGACATTTAGTGTTACTTATAGTGATACGATGCTAATAACAATGCTTACTGACATAGATAGTGACACTTTAGTGATGCTAATTGTGATACAAATAGCGTTTTCGGTTTGAGAAAAAAAAGTGTCTTAAACTTGAGCATGGCATTTGTTGCAAACAAAATAGAGAGCGAGAGACATCACCACTTTGAGAGGGTGAGGGAGAGGAAGAGGGATAGAGAGAGAAGGAGAACTCCTCACCATTTTCACTGCCACCACCATCGTATGGAAAGAAGAGGGAGAAGTGCATAAGGGAGAAAGAAGGAAAGCCGCGAAGAGGAGGCACAAAAGAATTCATCTTTGGGCCTTTGAGGTAGGTACATTGCCTCTTCTTGCTTTGACTGTGTGTTTTCTTCTTTTCTTTTTTTGTTTTTCTTTGTAACAAAATGCATTGAAAGAGAGGAAGGAAGGAAGGGGCGGAGGGAGGGAGGGAGAGAGGAAGGAAGGAAGGGGCATAGGGAGAGAGAAGAAGGAAGGGAGAGGAAGAGAGAAAGAGAGAGAGAAAGGGGGAAAATGTAACAAAGAGAAAAAGGAAGAGAGAAACAATATTTAAAGGAATGGAGAGAGGAGAATGAGTAAGAGAAACAATGAGGGAGAGAGGGGAAAGACAAACAAAGAGAGAGGAAACAAAAAAATTGAAAGAGAGAAAGAAAGAGAGGGGGAGAGAGAGAGGGGAAGAGAGAAGGGATGTAGAAAAGAAGGGTGAGGTAAAGAGAGGACATGGAGCTTGATGTTCACTACCACCTCTATTGCCACTATGCACTGACTGGCTACTTTTGTCTCTGTGTACTAGTCTCTCCTCTCTTCCTTGGACTTCTGCACCAAGGTGCACTTCTTCTTGAGTGGGGTAGGAGTAGAAGCCACTTGAGCTCAAGTGTAGGGTTTGGAATGTCACTGGCCGTATTTCAAACTTTGAGTGTGGGATGCCCTTCATGAGGTACTTGACCTTGGCATCTACATCAGCTAGGATTTGGCAGTGGGCTGCTCTGTAGGACTTCAACACATTCCAGGGTCTCAGCTTGATTTTGCTCAATAACCTTATAGTGCTCCATAAGAATTAGCCATTTGGGATACTGAGGGGTGGTGCCACTGGAAAAATCAAAGAAACCATGTTCTCATGGGGCTTGTGGGGAGGGTCTCATCATCACTAAGGGGAATGACCTCTTCTTTGAGGATGGTCTTCCATTTGCCAACTACATCGAACCTCTTAGTGTTACTAGGCCATGTGAAGAGCATTTATGGGCATGGTCCCTTTCTCTAAACTATCATACACCATCGATGAGAAGGGGTTGGAGGCTGCCCAAACCACAAGCTACAACATTGGTGGCAACCAAGGTGGGAAAAGGGACCACTATCATTTCGTTAGGCTTTATAGGAATGCCCTAGGAAACAAGGGTGAGGCTGGAGATTGCAACCTTCTATTGGAGTACTGTGACTGTCAAGATGGGAAAAGGGACCACTAGCATTTTGATAGGCTCTGTGGGCACACCCTAGGAACCAAGGGTGAGGGTGGAGATTGGAACCTTCTACTAGAATGTGACTGTCAAGGTGGTGGCAAAAGATGAGGCTGCATGTGTAAACGTAAATGGTACTATGGCATTAGGGTCAACAATAGTTGAGGTAGGAATTAGGGCAAATAGGGCTAGAGGTTGAGACTAGGCACATCGACATCCAAATCACCATCCAAGATCATCATTAAAATGCAATAGAGGTGGTAGCTAGGAGGAAGGATTCAAGAAGGTGGCCTAGAATCATGGGATTTCTTACTTCTAGGTATCTCATAAGTCTGATCCATTTAGAAGCTGGGATGCAAGGTTTGAAATGTATCCATGAATCATATCCAAATTGATAAAGTGGCCATTCTCTAGATGTGAGGTTGTAGTGAGTCATCCACATAGGAATGTAGACTCTACTATGTCTCACTAGTAGTGGTCTTGCAGGGAGTCTGCCAAATCTTACTAGGCTTCTCGAAAGGTCTAAAGATGCTACCATTGCTTGTGAGACTTCTCTTGTTGCTACTGAATCTCGTCCCTAAGGGTCTTGTTGTCTTGTCGCACTTGTTGTACTTCACCTTGTAGGGACCTCATTTCTTCTTGCAATAGTTAGTGGTATTGGAGACCTTTTGCTACATATTTGAGGCAATGCAAGGCGGTCTCTAGGAAGAACTTAGCTAAAATGATGAGTTCATGGGTAGAGTTTAGGATGTTAGCCATGGTGGTTGGAGTGACTACCAAGATGCCAATCGTGATGCCATTATCAATAGACTTTTAGGATGGTAGCCATGGTGGTTGGAGTGACTGCCAAGATGCCAATCGTGATGCTATTATCAATAGACTTTTAGGATGCTAGCCATGGTGGTTGGAGTGACTGCCAAGATGACAATCGTGATGCCATTATCAATAGACTTTTAGGATGCTAGCCATGGTGGTTGGAGTGACTGCCAATATATAAATCATGATGGTAGTATTAATAGAATTTCTGGGTAGAGTTTAGGATGCTAACCAGGGTGGTTGGAGTGACTGCCAAGATACCAACAGTGATGCTAGTATCAGTAGACTTTTTAGCTGATAGTCTATGCTTTCTTCTCTCTAGGGCACTTCTAAGCTTTGGCACTCTGTTTGAGAAATGCAATGCAAGACTTTAATTCTAGATTGCTGTGGTTAGCATTGGCATGACCTACTTTTGATATGGTGTGGATAGAGTCCTTAGAAGTCCCTTGGGTCACATTCTTGCCTTCTATGTTTATTGTCCACATAAGTGTAGGCCTCCTCCTCCTATGCTACATTTGGTTGTCCATTTGTGACAACCTTTGAAGAAGTTTGTGGGATGAAGGGAAGGGGTATCCTACCTCAGTGGTGCAAAGAGAGTGAGCAAGGCTACAATGATGGAACGTGGGAGCATTAGGGTGAAATGTTGGCCACATATTACCCGCAAGGACTTGGCATCATTCTTGCATTGGGCTATGTGTCTACATTCAATGTGGAGGTGCTTCAAGAAGACCCTAGCCCATACAATGGTGAGGGTGTTGGGGAGAAAAGAGAGGGAGGCCACCTTGCATGATACATTGAAGGTTTAAGCTCGTAGGTAGTAAAGATCTCTAAGAAAAAACTTAAGTACCTTGTGCTTTTTTTTTTGTTATTTAGAGATGGAGCTAAGGCTGTACTCATTTTCGTAGACTAAGCTAAAGAGGGGGCACAGTGGGGACGTCAGGTGCACCATCCATAGGGAGGTGAAGCTTCTTTTGCATGTGCTGAGGGGTAAGCTTGTAGTCCTAGTAATTGAGGTGCACATGGGGGCATTTGTCTAACTAAAGTAAGATGGCCTTTGCAGTAGGATGTACTGGGATCAAATCTCGTGGGGAAGGGCAAGGAAAGCGTCAATGCATAGGCTATTCACCCATTGAAAGATAGGCTCCTTGGTCTCAAGGGTGAGATGAGGGACTCTATTTAGATGAAGGATGGAGGAGAGAGATGCCATGGATAAAATAAGTGAAGCTAAGGCAAGGAAATAACAAGTGTAAGAGGGTGCTAGGTCATATGAGAATAGAAAGCGCAATGAATGGAAAGACGAACATAATTTTTCTTATGAAGGGGGTGAATGCATGGTGGGTGGGGTGGTTTCAATATGGCCAATTTATGTTTGCCATGTTAGCAGATGGGAGCATAAGGAATAATGATTAGGATGCCATTCTCGATTCATTGTACCACCACTTGTAATGATGGTCATGGAATAGGGGCCACATCACCAAAAACAAAGGCATTCGGATCACTTTCAATTTGGATTCAAGTGATCATTAGGAATTTAGAACGAGGTAGATAACTCACAGAGGAATTTGTGAGAATAGATACAACATTTGCAGCAAGGCACTTAGGAGTAAGTGGAATGGGGCACATTAGTCCATCTGCATGATAATGCCGTAGGCAAAAGCCATTGACAATGGGATGTGGAAGAAGATTTACCTACAAGTTAATGAGGTACAAAGAATTAGTGGGTGTGGTATGGAGTATCCAAAATGGTCCGCTTCGCCACATTTTTAATTTTTCAGGAAGCTTGCCCATGTGAGTGTAGAAGACCAAGATAGCCTGTCTCACTCCAAGAGCCACTTCTTGGAGAGGTGATATGCTTGGTGCTTCTAAAATTTGAAGACAAGGTAGAAACTTTGGATGCAATCCTCATAGAGCTTATCCAGGTTTTTTATTTAGAATGGGAGGTATTCATGAGGAAGTAGGCAATCTTCGACTGCAATCGAGAGGCTCGGGACTACAAAATTCTAGAGGTGTGAAAACCTCTATACCGAAGGAAAGTTTGAATGGAGTGAGGCTTGTAGCTATTTTGTTTGAAGTGTCGTAAGACCAAAGGGCTTTCAGAAGCTCGGTATCCCAATATTTTTTATGATGCTTGACCAGCTTGGTAAGTATTCTGCATAGAGTTTTGTTGGTAGATTCAGTCAATCCATTAGCTTATGGATAGTACATGGATGATTTCTTATGAGTAACCAAGAAGGTAGAAGTCATATGCTTGATGACCTTATTGATAAAGTGTCTTCCCATATCACTAAATAATTCAATTGGACAACCATAGTGGGTGAACATATCCTTGAAGAGGCACTTCACTACAATTGGTGTAGAACTTTAGGGTAGTGCCCATTCTTCCACCCACTTGGTGCAATAGTATGTGGCTAAAAGGATATATCTATTTCATGTGTATGTTGTAACTAGCTTGATAGGACCAAGTCTCCATTTTTTAAAAGGATCCAAGGAAAAAATTGGATGCAAGGGATATCACGGTCCTTGTGGGACAGCAGTTGACTAAGCCATTGGCAAGGATCTCACCTCTAGAAAAATCGGCAAACATCACTGTGCATAATCGACCACCATAGTCTTGCTTGTTGGATCTTGGAAATGGTAACATCGGCCACAAGGTGACCTCCAATGATGCCCTTGTGAGCTTCTTCCATGACAGCATCCTTTTCCATGGATAGAACCACACATTGTAGCACTTTGGACAGTATTCTATCATAGAGCTGAATTCAACGGCCAACTCCTGAGAGCCAGCTGTTTGTGTCGGTCCATCAAAATGTGATATGAGACTTGTCGGGAGTTTAGGTTGTCTTCTTAAGTTTACCTTTTGGCTCATAGAAGACGACTTCAATTGCACTGAGTTTTTTATCAAGTACATTCCTTAGTGTTGCTACCACCTGCTCATAGTTGTTGTTAGGTTTATCTACACTATTGATGAGTAGTATTGTGATTGCTTCAACTCTTCTATATCTTTGTCTATTGAAGATAATTGCACTTTTAGACTTTTAAATTGTTTATTAAAGATGTCAAGGAGTATATTAAGCCTTAAAATTTACATTAATAGATTGATTTTATAGCTCTTTGCTTGAGATCTGAATAGCTTATCTAGCTTATTCCACACATGTTTGCATTTTTAATTCTTGGAATGTGATGTAGGACATCATCAAATAGACCGCAAGCTATTATTCCAAGCGATTTATTATTTTTTCTCTTCCATATTGGCTCCATAGTATTTTCAATATCTTCAAAACTCTCCCAAACATCTTTCCTCATTAGATCATACATGATCCTTATTTTCCAAGTGTGAAACCTGTTGCCGTTGAATTTTTCTACTACTTCTATTTCGAGCATTTTGAGAATGGAGAGGTCTTACTAATGACTCACATGATAGTGTCTAACTTTGATTTACAAATAGGGAATATAATATTTTTCGAGATTACAAGAGAGTTCGATTAATGAGGAAACTTGCACACATAGTTGGGGAGTTTACCTACAAGAAATCATCTATATAACATGCATTCAAAGAATATTAAGAGATACCCTTTCTTTACATGCTATAAGGGCTTAAAATGACCCCTTTTACATTAATAAACTTTCATATTTTTTTCAATTTTTAATTTTAAAACCCTTTTTGTAAATATAATCCTATAAATATTACTAAATATAATACCCTTTCTTTTCAACTCACGTGGTATCTTACATGTTCTATACAGTGGACCCTTTTGGCACACAAATAATTCTTTATGCTTTTATGATTCTTAGGTATGAGCTGCCTTTAAGAGAAATTGATTTTTGGAAAGAATGTGAGTGTGAATGCAACTTGCAATGTGAATGGGCTTTAATAAAAACTAGTCTAGAACATGATAGTGTGAATGGAGATCAATGAAGAATTGATTTGTGGAGAAGGTAATGTGAAAAAAGATTTATGTTTTAAGATTTAATACATTAGTAGCTGTTTTTTTTTTTTAAAGCTTATCGTCTCAAAATGAATGTAGCCCAATGGTTGTTTTATGAATAGCGTTGACCCACCAAGAATAAGAATATATTGGCATAGATGCCGAATGGATCCACACATCCTCTCATAGTTGTAACCTAGATATTAGAGCTTTCAATCTCTCTCTCTCTTTCCTTCCTTTTCTCTTTTTTGTCTTTGATGAAGTAGAAGACACCCTTGAAGCCCTAGCTTGAGGAGATACCTTCAAGCCCTAGCTTGAGCAAGCCCCAGCTTGAGCAAGTCTCTTAAGACCTAGATTGAATGAAATAACCCTTAAACTTCTATGAGTAAGGCCCTCTACAAGATGCCCCCTTTTAGTTAATGGGCAATAGAGAAGGCCATCAAAGTAGACCATGTAAAGCTTCTATAATGGCTACCACTCCCCTTCTTCTTGTTAATAAATTCCTTCAAATTGAACCAAATAAACATGAGGAGTTATATCTTGATGATGATGACCTTCCTTAATGGGGTTTGTAGCTCCTCGCCTTCAATCTCCACTCCGAGAGCTTTTTGGATAGAAACACCACCAATAAATTGATTCTCAATCCTTGAGGTGTAGCTATGGAAGCTTCCCACAACATCGCTCTAATACCATGTTAAGAAATATGGTAGATCACAAGAAGGATAGGAGGAGGAAAGTAGAAGAACAGAAATGAGACCATAATGAAATGGAGAAGAACTTGATTGATTCATAGTTGAGCAAGTACAACTCTTTATAGAACACAATATTAGTGAGTTTGGGAATCTCCCAATTCCCATTTTTTGAATACTAAAAAGGTGGCACCCGGTAACATGCCTATAAGTTTCTCAAAACCATATGATATGACCTATCATTGGAAAGCGCTTGAAAAATGGAATCTATTGAGCTATAGAGCGCTCGATTTGGAGTTAAAGTGTTCAAGTTATGACAAATCCAAAGATTTGACTACATGTCCCAAACTTATGGGAAATTCCCGTATTCCCCAATATGGTGTTATAGGCTTTCTACTTGGGTACACAGCGCTCTCTTTGCTTATGGGATTTGGTTACATGTACCTCTAGCACTTGTGCCCTCTAGCACTACATACATTTTAACAAGAGGGTTGAGGGTGATTCCAATTAGTTGGCTGTGCTCCTTAGGCGGCATGATGCTAGGGCCCTATATTACCCATCTGATTGCGAGCATTATATTGGCAAACATTGGTGTTGTGAGTAGATGTTTGATAGATGCTGCACCAATATTGCTTATTTAGACCACATTCAGTAGCCAAGTGACCTGGATTACTACACTTGGTACACCAGAGGGTTTTGATGGCAATTTTCGAGGACCCTTTGAGGGTTTGCAAGCTTTTTCTTTTCTCATATTCTACTTCTTGAGATTCCTCCTCATCATTCCTACTTACTTCCTCTATGTCTAAATTCATATAAAGGCACTAGGTTCCATCCAACAGGGTTTGTGAGTGGGTTTGATTGACTTTTTAAGTTTTTTGGTCTTGTCTTTGGCTAAATACATCTCTACGTGAAGTGCACATTAGAAGAAATAATCTACGTCATGACCGGAGAGGTCTTCGATGGCTAAGACCTTAATTCAACCCTTGCATATATAGGGAGGGCAATATTTTGCCATTCGGTTGGGCAAGCCATGACATTTTTCCTCTCAAGTCTTTAAATGGAGCTATATAACTCTACAGTGTGGCCGTATCTTGTGTAATGGCATCAAGCTAACTATACCTCTCTTCAAATTCTCGTATCAATTTTGAAGCAGCTAGACCTTTGTTTGGCGTGTAGATCCACTCTCGGAATGACCGCCGTGTAGCCATCCCAAAGTCCTCAAAAAAATACTCCTCTTTTAGGGCCTTAAAATCTTGCCAATGCAAATTTTGAAGGAAAAGATTAGTCACTTTTACCCTCAAGGCAAGTATGACAAGGCAAAGAAAATATTTACTCATAAGTCCTGAAAGGGTAAAAGGGGAAAGGTGAAGGGCTTATAGCACGGGGGGGGGGGGGGGGGGGGGGGGGTTAGGTGGGAATTTCAAGAAAAAAGGAAACTTGGGTGGAAGTTGCAAAAAGAAGGGGACTTATGTGAAACTTGCGAGGGAATGGGTGCTTAAATCTTGGGTGGGGGGGGGGGGGGGTTTTATAAACCCACTTGGACAAGGCTTGTGGAAGCCCACAAGAAAGGATTAAGACGCTTGCAATATGAAAGGGCTTATAGGACCCTAAGGTATTTTATGGGGAAAAGACCACGGGGAGGATTTTTAAATCCCGGGGAGGGTGGAAAATAGGTTATAAAACCCTTCAAGAGGAAGGCTTATTAAAACCACGGAGGGGCTTAATGGTGTTTTTCTCAATACGGCTCTTCGACAGCGATGTGATGCCTCCTCCTCTCCCAGCAGCAGCGTTCAGTCTCTCCCTCCCCACTCTCGGCCAGCAAAGCAGTGTGTCGGCTCCCTTCTCCCAGACTTTCCCCCTCCTTTATATGGCAGCGATGACCGCACTCTCCCAGCTCACGGCAATGCAGCGTCTTGGCTCCTCCCTCTCGACGGCAGTGTATATCCTCTTAGCCTTCTCTTCACGATCTCTCCACACGGCTCAACTCACAATTCAGAATGGCGGCCTTCCCTCCTTTTTTTTTTCACAAGCGGCAGCAGTGCAGGTTTTAAATAGGGAAGGGCAGGGGAATCCTCCACCTCCATCGTGTCAAAACGCATGGCCGTGAAGCTGAGCAAGCTCCAGCAAGGAGCTTGCTGGCTCTTCTATTCCCTTCCCCCCTTCCAGCTCGACCGTCACGGACAGGAGGATAAGAGAAAAAAAAATTCCCCTTTAACCTTAATAGGAGGTGAATTTGATATATTACACTTCAACCGTCCGTAGGTGGCACCCCTATGGGTGCTACTCCCCGAGAGATACCACCCCTGTGGATACACCAGATGTATAGGCGTCTCTTGGTTATGCCCAAGAGCGCTGTCGTAGATTGGAGAGGATACATCTTAGACATACCCCAAAGGGGTATGGATACCTTGTAGCTGATAGAACAGGAGCTGTGATCATGAATGATGAGGGGAGGAGGGTGATGATGCGTATGAGACAGTTCTATCAACAAGTTTTTTGGCACAACGTCTTGGACCATTGGAAGAACATACCCAAGGGGATCAATGACTACATAGTAGCATCCTTGCATGAGGAGTTTCCAGTACTACCCACTACGACAGATAGGTTTTCCATAGGTTGGATGATGGAGTGCATGTGTGCGTACATATATCACATAAACAACTGGACACACACAAGGCACTTAAGAGTGTCACCTCAAAGCCCGAGTGGCTAGATGCAGATAACTAGCACAGAATCAAGGAGGATACTATCAATTCTCCAAGACATTGGAGAGAACAGCGTGAGGCAATGAGGGCATAACTGGAGATAGGGGTGGTCCACCATCTTGGGAGTGGTGACCACTGGACTTATTTGGAGGACTTTGTAAGTTTTTCTTTTGTTTTTCTTGCTTATTTTTTACAATATCGCTTCTACTTAAAATCGTGTTTCTAATAGTTGTATTTTATTTTCTTTGCAGCACTTCATTACAAACCACAATCCCACCGGTCTAGAGACTCGATATGTAGAGAGACACCGTCTCACTGCATCAATCAATAAACTGTATGCATGCGACGGCCCAATAAGTCACTCATCTTTCTTATCCATAATTACTATTTTTATTAAAATGCATTATGTATGGTGGATTGATGTGTAGTTTTTTTTTTTGCAAAGTCCATTTGATGCTCCTTTGTGTTGAGATGAGCTTTCATATGGTGAGGATCTATAGCTCGCGCTTGGATTCGTGGAATGCACATCCTCTTTCTTTTTTGTCCTATGATTTATATAGGCATTTTCAATGCATTATGTTATTACCATCCTTTGTATCTTGCCATGATTCCATAAGCTTTCATTCAACGATATTGTATTTATTTTATGTATCAGTCTTCTGATTTCAAGTACATTTTGCCTTCATTTTGAGGACCATTGTACACTTTACATGTAATCCATTTGTAGAATGTAAATACAACACATAGTGCTACATGCTGTCCTGCCATAAATTTTTTCTCTCTCTAACCGTCGCTATTAGCGTCGCAAATTTACTGCATGCGTCGCTATTGTTGTCGTAATGTGCATCCCAAATAATGACACAAATAGCGACGGTTCTATGGAGACGCTAATACCGATGATGGAAAAAAAAGTTTTAATAAACATTTTCGTCATTTTGAATGCTGGTTTGAGGTCTGTATCTTGTAGTGGGAGTTTTGGGTAATTTTAAGCCAACAACATAACTCAAGTCTAGCCTTGTGATAATCATATAAATGAGACTCCCTACTATCCTCCTGAACATAGTAGGGTCTTCTATCTCATCCCCAATATCAGCACTCAACTTCACATTTTGCTCTAATGGATCTAAAAGAGGTGTACATGCTATTATACCATACTTTGATAACATATCCAAGTCATAATGGCTTTGGAATCGCCATATATCATCATCACATTTGATCACCTCAGCCAAAACCTCCATATCAAACTTCTTCTTCAAATGGTTCTTGACTTTTGTGATCCCACTATCACTACCACCTATAATGATGAAGTCATCCACATAGATGACTATGATAATAAAAACTTGTATCTCCCTTTCTCACATAAAGTGAGTGATCAACATCAAAAATATAAAAACTAACATTGACAAGATACTCTCTGATCTTGTCATACCATGCTCTAGGTGCTTGCTTTAGCCCATAGAGTCCCTTCTTTAATCTAAACACATATTTAGAATGCTCTAAATCTTCATAATCTACTCGTTGCACTCTATATACATCTCTTCTTGCAAATCACCATGTAAAAAATCATTCTTGACATCCATTTGTTGCAAGGCTACTACCAACACAATCACGTCTAATAGTTGCTATCCTAGCAATTGCACTTAATGTCTCTTCATAATCTATGTGATATGTTTGAGCATAACATTTTGTAACTAGCCTAGCCTTATATATTCTAATAGAAACATCTGCATTATGCTTAATTTTGTAGACCCACTTAAAGTCGATAGCTTTCTTGCCCTTAGAAAATGAAACTAGATCCCAAGTTTTATTGACTTCTAATATACCATCTTCTCATCTATTTTCACATCCCAATAGGTATGACCAACATCATCCTTAAAGTAAGTGGGCTCAATATCCTCAACCACCTCTATCATATAAGTATAATAGTGAGCTACATAACTTTCAAAACCAAATCTTATAATAGTGTATTTGACCCTGCTAGACGTGCATACCACTAGATCACTTAGTGGGGCCTTTACATTATCATATACTCTATGTACTCCTAATGTACTAATTGAGAAAATACCAAGCTCATCATTCAAACGATCTAAATCACTAGAATCTCGTAAAAAGCAACACTCGTGCTCACTCTAAACTCACATGTGATAAGGTTATAACAACAATACCCTTTCTTCTGTAAAGATTATCCAATAAAAATCTATTTTTTAGCCTTTGAATCAAGCTTCTTTTATAGCTCATCTGGTGTATGAACATATGCAATGTAACTAAAAATTTTCAAGTGTGACACAATAGGCTTCTTGTCTATAAAGCATTCTTATGGGGTTATCCCATGAATTGTAGCTATGGGAGTTTTATTCTTGACAAGGTCAACAGACTTGTCCTCAATGACCCCACGTATGAAGTGATACCTCACCTCAATGTGTTTCGTCTTCGCATGGAAGACCGGATTCTTGGCTAACTGAATAGCACTCATATAATCTGAATACTGTGTAGGGATAGCATCAATATCAAGGTCAGCAACCAAATGACCCAACCAAATGGCCTCCTTGCAAGCCTCACTGGTTGCAACATACTCGGCCTTTGTAGTAGAAAGGACCATGCATTTCTGCACCCTAGACATCTAAGAAACAGCACCTCCAGCATAGATGAAGACATAGCCGGAAGTGGACTTCCTACTATTTGCATGTCCTGCATAATCAGAGTCAGTGTACCCCATGACTCATGTATCCTGGTTGCCATAGCATATGCACATATCTGCAGTGCCCTTCACGTACCTCATGATACCCTTCACGGCATCCCAATGCTTCTTGCCAGGTGTAGCCATATTTTCCTCTTTGACAAGTAGAGGAGTCCTTGATGCCTGTCGCATCTAATATGCATACCAAGTATGTGAGAGGCATGTCCCAGATCTTTCATCTCAAAGCTCTTCTTGAGCCGAGCCTTAAGAGCATCTAGCTCATCATGAGCTTTCCTTGATATCAACATATCATCCACATAGAGTACCAAAATCAATAAAGAACCATCGTGGGCTTCCTTCGTGTAAAGACATGGATCCATAGCACTCCTGCTGTAGCCCTGTGACTACATAAACGCATCATACCACTCCCTAGGTGCTTGCTTCAAGCCATAAATACTTTTTTTCAATTTGCACACCAGGTGCTCCCTGCCAGGTTCTGCAAAGCCCTTATGCTGCTCCATATAAATCTCATCATGCAAGTCCTCATGTAAGAAAGCCGTCTTGACATCCATCTGGCATAAATCCAAGTCAAGCTGAGCAACCAAAGCCAAGACTAAGTGTAGGGTGGTCATCTTAACCATAGGAGAAGAGACCTCATCAAAGTCCACACCATGCTCCTGCTTAAAACCCTTTGCTACTAGTCTAGCCTTGTATGCGGGCTTGGGGTGTCCAGGGGTACAAACCAAAATTGCTATTTATTTAATTCATTTTGTGTGTCTATTAGCGCGTCTATTTGGCAGTTAGACGGGCTTATAGACACGCTTATAGACGCGCTTTTACAAGTACCCGTAGACGTGAATGGAAAACAAAAAATCTTCCTTTTTTAAACAAGATATTTAATTTCTTTTTTAAATTTGAATTATGTAGCGCGTGTACTCTGCACTGTAGATGCGCATATAAACGCACATTTTCTGCAATTTAGACATGCGGATAGACGCACAAAACAGAACTGGAAAAAAAAAACCAGAGAGCACCACATGCTCTCTGGTTTTGCAACCACATGCTCTCTGGGTTTTTTTTTCCCCCTCCCATACATGAGATTGTGCATTTGGGAAAAAGACAATGGATCTAAAAGCACGAGAATTGAAAATAAAAGTCCATGTATTCATTATAGATCAAAAGCATTTACATGGGAAGTTTAAGTGCTTGCTACCTAAAGCATGGCCGCAAGCAGTAGGCTCAAAGATGGATCATACATATACAAGAAAACAAGGCCATAGAGGAGGTATGGTGCTCCTCTACGAAGCTGAAGAAGAAACATCTTCGCTAGTACCACCATGGCTGCTAGCATCGCTATCCCCCTCCTCGCTATGCTCCACATCCGGGTTCGCCTACACACACAAAAGATCAAGGTTGCTTATATAGACATGGTGGAGAAAAAGTTATTGAATTAGCTATACTTTTAATAGGAAAGTAAGGAAAACATACCTCCTGTGACTGTCGAATCCTCATAGCCCGGTTGTATTGGTCCTCAGTGATGAGACCCTCCTCATAGAAGTGAAGCCATGTGGCTGCACGGTTATGGCCTCGATGGTAACCTACCTCTCTAGGAGTAGGTATCCTACCAATGATAGTAGTCTGCAAAACAATTATGATATATACAAACAATTATGAGACACAATATATTAGAACAAAATATATAAATAATTGAAATATAAATTTTAAAAAACTAGAAATCAAAATATACTTACAAACTCTGCCTCCCACGACTCTCTGCCGCCCGATCCGTAATGCGACGATCCCATGGTTTCCATTTGGATCCGTCGCGCCTCTGCGTGCTGGCAACTCTTCACTTTCTCTAGTGCTTTCTTCTTGGCTTTCTTCCACTCTATGTGGTGGCACATAGGTGGTTGGCTATAGGCTCCACGCCCCTCCTCTTGCCTCTGCAGTGAGTCCCTGGCACGTGTCATGAGGTGGGATCTTTTGTTGTGAAGCATATCCCTCACTTTTGTGCGTCTCCAATCATCCGAGAATCACTGACCCTCAGGATTTGGGTACCTCCTATGGACTGCCCTCAACACCTCCTGCCACAAGCCGCTTTTTTTATTTTTGAAGGCAATGAAACAATCTTTATATGTCACATGCACGACGCTCCTCATGTATGCCATTACATCCCTTCCTTCATCATCATGGAAGATGCCACCAGCATCTGTAACTCTATAGTACTGGCATACAAGCTCCTCTACCTGACCTACTGGTGAGGATGATCGCTCACCACCTCCTAGGCAACCCCCATACAAGCCTCGTCCTCCCCCTCGACTCTCCCTCCTCCCTCTCTGTCGACTACCCTCTGCCTCGCTGGATGCACGTGCTTTAGCCGATGCACGTACATGTGCTGCACGTGGAGTACCTACATATGGAGTACCTGCATGTGGAGTTTGGGAAGTAGTGCGAGGCAAAGACGTCAGAGGCGTTCCAAACATGACACTGAATACCTCGTCCGCTGTGGGAGAGTGGCCAAGGTGTCTGGTCATCTCTCCCATGAAGTCTTCCCTACTAGGAAAACCTCCAAAAAATGCATTGACCCCCTGCCAAACGAGGCCAATATATCATTCATGCGATCCAAATCGGGGTCATTGCTAGATGAACCAGGATACGACATCTGCGAAAAAAACACAGGAAAAAGACAAATTTGTTTGCATACAAAAAATCATATATTACCTACATTTTCAAAGAACTTTGTTTAGACATTGAGCATAAAACTTAAGTGCTAATGCTTCTCATAAACAAGAAAATTGATAAACACAAACATAGGATTGGGCACATTCATCATTGCAAAAATATATTATTTTTTATCAGAGCTGGGAGAGCTGGTGCGTGTATAACCGCATCCAAATTGCAGGTTAGATGCGATCTCAGACGCGCTCTAAGAGGCGCTATCAGACGCATATTCCAGGTCAATCTGCGCGCACATGTATCATCGCGTGTAGATTGACCAGCACACGCGCCAGCACATGCGCTCTAAGACATGCCCTCAGATGCAATGAGAGGAAACATTTTTTTGCGTCTATACCTACGTCTACACTGAAATGTAGACGCGCTAGCAGACGCACTTAGTCGGCTCATTTTAGTCCGACAACCGCCATTGATGATTTACAAAATGCAATACATAATGGAATCAGAAATCCAGACAGAGCAAAGAGAGAAAGAGAGAAACAAAGAGAGAGAGAGAGAGAGAGAGAGAGAGAGAGAGAGAGAGAGACTCACCTTGGGTGTTTGGTGTGGCGGGTGGTGGCGCTTCTTCCTTCTCCTTCTTCCTCTCCTTGGTAAGTTACCCTCCCTTGATGCTTGCTTTCTTGCTTGCTGCTTCTTCTTGTTCTCCTCTCTCTTGTTCTCTCTTTCTTCCTCTCCTTGGCTTTCCTTTTTCCCTTCTTGTGTGTTTGAAATGAAAGAAGAGGTGAGTCATGAGGAGATGAGGCATGAAGAGACTAGGTGAGGCATGAAGAGACTGCATGTCAGCTAAACTCAAGCTTCAGAATCGAAAAAAACGCAAGAAAGGAAATGTGCAGTTTAAAAAGAAATGATTTAAGTATGGTTTGAATTTTGACGTGTGCGTCTATTTTGGCATGTATATGCGCATCTATTGTTCATGTAGACACGACTATAGATGCGAACATAGACGCGCAAATAGACGCTAATATAGACGCGTACGTAAACGTGATTATAGACACGCATTTAGGCTTTATCATAGTTTTTTGTTTTTAAGATAAGTTTTGATAGTGAATTCTTATCATAAGTTTTAATGTATTTATGATGATTTTTGTGTATTTAAAATTGAGATCTTAGAATAATTAATATGCTAGCTTTAAGTTTTTATGTAAACATATGAATGACAAATATTTTGATGTTGTCATGAATTAGGTTTAATCATGTCGTCGTCATCACCTAGTGCGGTGCATGCTGATGAGTCAATGAGCACATCCTCAAGTGAGGATGAAACATTGCGTCTTCATAATCAAGATGCATGGCTACGACGAAAAATTAAATGCATGTGTGATCGTTGTCGAGGATGTATTTTTTGAGCACATCGAATTGCAATGTCACACCTCAGCTTGTATGGAGAATGGGACCGAGAAAAATCATTGGTATTCATTGTTTTTTTTTTACCACTAAGATTGTTAGTCTATGTTACGGGAATTATATATCAACGTACATGAAACTCCCTTTTGTGGTTGAGCAAGATGCGGTGCCACATCCTCAGATGCTCCCTCCCGAGTGTCGAGAGGTTGCAAAACGTCGACGCGAGGAGGCAAAGTCTTCAAGAAGAGTAGAGACTCATGACCATGATAGTAGCCCTCATGAAATGCCCCATCAAGTCGTAGATGATGAGATTTTGGACAACATGGTACACCATCTATTTTCGCAACCGGTTCAGGGAGAAGGTCACTCTACAAAGCTAGAT
This sequence comes from Lygodium microphyllum, assembly GCF_053477565.2. NCBI lineage: Eukaryota > Viridiplantae > Streptophyta > Polypodiopsida > Schizaeales > Lygodiaceae > Lygodium > Lygodium microphyllum. The sequence continues at coordinate 133,589,900 of NC_141142.1, forward strand.
GATCCACTATATGTAGCATCATCTACTCCGTTGTATGAAGTTTGTACGTACTCCGTTCTTCGTGCGTCCCTCGAGATACTTAACTTGCAAACAATTTATGGATGGAGTAATGTCACTTTGGATGTGTTATTGAAGTAGGTATCAATTCAGTTTGGCTTATGAATCATAATATTAATTGTTCTATTTTGAAATCAGACAGAAATATATGTTGGTGATTTTTTAACTCACTTTTAAAAATATATGTAGGTTATTATCACAAATGCTTCCAAAAGGAAACAAATTGACAACTAAGAGAGAGCAAGCAAGACATTACTTGATATCTTTGGGAGGCCTCGATTATGTCAAGATCCATGCATGTGTCAATGATTGTGTCTTATTTTGTGGGATTCATGAGTTCGCACGAGAGTGTCCTGTTTGTGGTGAATCAAGATACGAAGTGGAGATGAAGTCAATGGATGTGCCTCATAAGGTTTTGCAAAATTTTTATATTGTTCCACGTATAAAACTTATATTCAAGTGTAAGTCTATTAGAAAGCTCATGTCATGGCATGCTAGTCATCGTTCAAGTGATGGAAAATGGAGGATCCCTGCAGACACACCGGCATGGCAACATATAGATAATTTGTGACCCGTTTTCAAAGAAGATCCAAGAAATTTGAGATTTGGTTTAGGTATGGATGGAATCAATCCATTTGGCATCAAAAGTACATCATGTAGTGTATGGCCAGTGGTATTAGTGAACTATAATATTCCTCCATCCATGGCAATTAAAAAGGGACATGTAATGTTGTCCCTTCTGATTCTTGGAAAGCACAAGGTAAAAAACATGGACATTTACTTAGAGCCTTTGATTGAAGAGTTAGAAATGTTATGGGAAGGTATTGAGATGCAAGATACAAGTGCATCTGCATCCTCTAGAGATTTCACATTGAAGGCCATGTTGTTGTGGACCATGCATGACTTTCCAGGATACGGAGAGTGTTTAGGTACATGTATATAACTCTATATTTGAAATTCAAGACTTGAATCAATTGCATTTTATTAATTCACTTATTTTTTAAGGTTTAACCACATCAGGATATCATGCATGTCCTTTTTGCGGTCCCTCTCTAGTTTCCTCTAGGCCGGCACGTTTAAAGAAGGCTATTTACGAAAATCATAATCGATTTCTTCCTATTGACCATCCCAAATATGTTCTCCCTACTAATGGAATGACTCCACAATCTCTAACCATTTGAGATTGGAAGGAGAGATGGATTAATGCCGACAGCCACCCTCCACTCGTCGGCATGAGTCAGTAAGAAGTGCATTTCTCTTGATTGACTTTAAAGTATTTAGCATGATGAATTGTTTACATAATCAATTGTTTGTACGTTAAATTCTCTATATTTTTTCGTCTTCTGTACTGGACTGAACTCAAGATCAATCACATGTTGGACCCCATGCACATATTCAAAAATGTTGTATCTACATTATGGGAACACTTGATAGGGGCTCGTGATTCAGTTAATGTAAGTGAGGATTTGCAGTCGCATGAGACGAGCTTGGCCACGCATTGGATCCAGAGGAAAGATTGAGCTATCCCATGCACCTTGGATGTTGTCAAAGAACGAGGAAAAAATAGTGAAGGAACAAATATATAGCTTTCGAACACCCACAGGATGTATGAGATGTCTCAAGGGAGCCTTCATAAAGAAAAAGAAAAGAGGTGTGGAGCAACTATCTGGTTTGAAGTCCCACGATTGGCACAAAATGATTCAAATAAGGGTATCTCTAACCATGAATATAGTAATTAGTGGAGTAACTATATGTAAACTTTAGGATATGATGACTTTTTCCTCAACTAATCATTTGATCTATGAATATTGTTTACATTCAGTTCATACTTCCTACTAGCATATCCCATTGTGTATCCAAAGATGTACGTGATATCATTTACAAGATGGGAGAGCTTGTGAGGTGTGTATACATTGTATTTTTTCATTAGATATCTTTGAATTTCTACACAAATATAAACAATTCTCAAATACATCCTGACAGATACGTGAGCTCGAAGGAAATTGATCCAAACACATTGCAAGATACTCGAGTATTATCTGTTGAGGTGGTTTGTTTGGTGGAGGAAATTTTTCCTTGATCCATTTTGACTACTCAATTACATTTACTCGTACATTTGATTGATGAGATCGCACTTTATGGGGCAGTTCATGTAAGGTGGATGTTTTTTCTTGAGCGCTTCATGAAAACCTTGAAAGATTTTGTGAGGCAAAAAGCACGGCCTGAGGGAAGCATGGCTGAGGGTTGGTCAGTGCAATCATCCCTTGTTTATATCTTTGAATATCTTGTTGAAGTGGATCCCTCTCAACCACAACTATGGAAAGATTATGAAGACTTGAGGATGACCTCTATAGTACCTCAAGGAAAAGGAATGAGTAAAGTGCTAACAAAAAAAGAACTTCGTAAGTTAAATAGTTTTTGTGTGCTCAATAGTGATGTAATGAGCAAATGGGTGAGACTATATAATGAAGCAAGGGCAAGAAGAAAAAGCGAAAGACAAGAATTTTGCATTACATATGGATGTAATGTTTCATTTCTAGATTATCTAAATGCGCTCCCACATCATATTGATATAGATTGGTTACATGAGGAAATGGAGAGAATAGAAAAAGAGGAGGAAATTAATATATCTCAAGAAGAGTGGGAATACACACGAGGTTGCTTATCAAAGGTGAGACATACTATCAATTAATTTGTTTCTATAAGTTTTATTTTATATAAATAATTGACATGTTTGATCTTTTATCTTTTACTACTAGTGCACATTATTCAATGCACTTTGGTGTGAGGGTAAACATCTTCGAACTCAACGTATAGATGAAAAGAGAAATACCCAAGATTGTGGTGTCCTTGCTCACCTCGAGGATGCCAATGGTACCATGGAAGGTTATTGTGGCTTGATCCAAGATATTCTGAAGCTTGACTTCAGACGATTCTTTATATATGTACTAGATGTGAAGTGGTTTAAAGAAGTGATAACAAATGGTGAGCATTGCACAATCAGACATCATCCAAGTAGTTTTGTAATCATTGACTCTACAAAATTTCACCAAAACAAGAATGACACATTAGTACTATCTCAACTTTGCGAGCAGGTATATATGCAAAGGCTAATTTTTTAATATATATACATGTGATACATATACACAATATAATAAGTATTTAAGTTTCTTGCTTTTGTTTTTCAAATACAAGTTGTGTATAATCCAATGGTAAACAATAACCGATGGTGGTATGTCATCCCTATATCTAATCGTTCAAAACCAATATATGGTAATATTACCGAGATGGAGATAGCAGATGACAATCCAGCAATTAATGATGATGTGCATGATCACATCATAATGGATTATATGCATGATATAGTACAAGATGAACCTCGCGAGGATGTTCAAGGAAACGCAGAAGAAGACAATAATGTGATTGTCGATGATATTGATGAAGTTATTGAGCAATATAGCAACACATCTGATAGTGGGATAGACTTATTTGTTTCATTACCTCTTGGTAACATAGACCTAGAAGTAGATAGTTTAGCAAGGGCTGATCTCATTGAAGATGAGATGGATCATTCACTGTAACATACTTAATTTGCTTAATGATTCAATGTGTATTCTTAATTCTATGGTTTTTATCATGCGCACACGTGCATACTCAAGAATCAATAGTCAAGTTTAAAGCTAAATTGAATTTTCCATAATATAAAAAAGTATTTTTTATCATCTTCAAGTAGAGAAATTACGAGATACATATTGCAATGCTTGCTACTAATTATAAGGTTTCTGTCGCTTGCCACTAATTACTTATATCAGGCTTGTCACAACTGGAGGAACTGCCATTCATTAGAGAGCAATGAAAAAGTAATTATTAACTCTATTTTTTTAATTCAATGACTCGATGTGTATTCTTAATTCTATGGTTTTTATCATGCGCACACGTGCATGCTCAAGAATCAATTTCAGGTGGTTAAATAATTATTAACTTTAGTTTTTTAATTATATTAATTCCAATTTTAGGTGGTTAAATAATTGCACGTCTGTTGGTGCATCTATATTGGCGTCTATTTGCGCGGATATATAGACGCAAAATTCATGTCTATTTACATGTACTTTTACACGTACATATAGACGCAATGATAGACGCCCCGGGCTTTGCGTGTCTAACATGCACGTCTATGCCTCGTTTCTGTTATAGTGCCTAAATGCGAAGACCACCAAATTACAAGTAGCTATATGTGATTTCTAAATTTTACTTTTCTCACATTTATTTATTTTTCATAGCTTACAATCAAAACTCATAAACATGGAGGCAATGTTCAAGCAAAAAAGCTAACTTCATATTATCCAATTCAAATATAAACTAAAATAATGTCAATCATAACTTTGAACTAAAACTAAATCAAAACAATTGTAAGCTTTCAAAAGCATTCAAATTCTAGAAAACTTGACAAGATAACCATTTAAATTCCAGTTTTCTTCTATATGAAACCCTAATCAATGATGCCTACTCTTAGATTATTCTCCCCAAACTCGAAAGTTTAGCATTATATCTTCTTGGGTAGAGCACAATTATGTAAGTTATCTAGCAAATATGCAATTACCATGCATGACATTAATCCAACATGCATATGATTGAGTATTGAGGGAATATCGCCTAAGAATTCATGTAGCATCTCTATATTTGTGTGCTTGAGATCTGGGTCCTCTCTAAGCTTATGGACAATTGACCCTTCTATCAATAGCATTTATAAACATGCTTTATAATAGTGAATACCATTTTTACATTTTTTTTAACACAAAGAAAGATACCATATAAAGGGGTTACTTATAAATTGAATAGAAAATGGTTGTGTTTTATTTAGGAAAATTTCATAGATATAGGTATTCATAAATAGGTCTTGAACACACATGATATAGAGGATATGGATACAATAAATCCCTCGAGGTAAACATGTACGATTTTTGGCCTTCATGTAGTAATGTAGTTTTTTCTAAATTTATTTTGTGTAGGGTTCTTTGAAAGGTATTTGTGCATCTTTGCAAATGATTTTTTACAAATAGAGCATGTTAGTGTGAACAATGGTCTTTTTTCTATCATCTATTTTTTTTTTTGCAAATGACCTTGTTAATTTTTTATTTCTTAGGTCTTGTTGTATTATTTCTAGGTCTTTTGTAGATGGAGAACATTCTAATTGCGTACATTGTGGCCAATGCCATATTACTTAAAGTCTAAGCAATATCTTGAAAGAAAAGATAGAGAAACACAATAAGGAGCGAAAGAATGTTCTTATAGCATGTATCATGCATGCATCATCACAAGGAGATCCGAATCCTTCTCACAGCTTACACTTCTCGAGGTGCAAGTCGCACGTGTACCATTTAGGTATACATGATAGGGATGCGGACGCCTCCTATCAAGATTTAATTAGAACTTCTACTTTACAATCAAATCCAAGATTTGGTAGCTTAGAATTCTTTTATTTTTGTATGCAAGCTAAACTTTGGCTTCTAAAGGTCTATGCAAACTCATTTTGAGTTGTAATGCAAACAACAATTATTTTCATTTTAAAAACTATTTTCCTTTAACATTTTGCTATATCAAGTTATATTTTTGGATGTAATTTCTCACATGATTCCCATTCTATTCGTATAAACAATGTCCAACAAAGCACACAAGGGCCAAAGAAAAAAGAAAAGTTGTTGGTTGCACAATTATGGCTCCAAGAAGAGTTCTACATTCAATAGCTCCCTATGTTTTTCCCCATGACAAAGCACATTTACCTACTTGACAATGCAAGTGAAAATTGCAACAGAAGCGTGTATATATTGATGTTTAAAGGTCGTGCAAATTACAAAAGGTTGTTCGTTCAAAAACGTGATTAAAGTGGCACCTGTTCTTTTCTATATATACACATAAAGGGACGAAGTTTCTTGACATGAGAATATGCACAATGTTAGATTGCCAATAGCTTTTTGCTTTAGTTCAATGTTTGTGAGGCCATCTATAAGCCTAATCCCTTGTAGTATGACCGTGAATTTTAACACCCCCGCTTAAGTGTGTTTGCCTTTCGCATCTTTGCTTCCATTCTATTATGGTGTCCTCCCTCATGGAGCAAGTGTAAAGAGTCATGACATGTTTGAACTCAAGGACAATTCCACGATCTAGTCAAAGTATCGATCAATGGTGGGTAAGGGGAATTCGGCGCTCACATATGCCAATTATAGTGCAAGGAATAGAATAGTGCAATAATTCTCGAAGGAAGGTTTGAATGTGATTGGCTTCGTGAATAATTAATTAAGAGACGCATCCATGCGCGATGCGAGCTCGAAAACGCCAGCAGCAACATTAAGGTATCTATGCAAATCCAACTTTTAGTTACTTATATTTATTTATTGATGGGATTCATGTGCGATGCATGGTGGATAAGCCGCACTCAAGAAGCTGCCAAGCACGTCATGGGGTGACATAGCTGCCAAGCACGTCGAGGGGGAAGCTGCGGGAAGGAAGGAAGTACTAACAAGAAGTACTACTCTTACTAACAGAACTAGTAAGAGTCGTAACAGCATGCAGCAGCAACCAGCTACGCCACCACGGACTTGATACCCGCCTGCTGGCGGCGCTGCGATTGAATGGGGGACGTGCTGTTGCTGCGTCGGAGAACGAAGGGGAGATGATCCTCGCTAGACAGCTTGAAGTAGATGGCCCCTTCCTCCGAGTAGGCGGCCAAGCCAGTGGACTTCAGGTAGACGAGGATGTCGTAGGCTTGGCAGACTGCACCCGCAATGCGAGGGCAGGGCAGAGCCACATCCCGGCGCTGAGAAAACTGGAATGTGGCCCCGAGCCCCGGATCTGTTTCCACGAGGAAGTACTCGCCTTCTCCTTCTTGTCTCCAGGCCAGAGCCCTACCAGTGTCCGCATTCTCGATCAGCACATCGTCCTCCTGCGATACGAACTGCCGGAGTTCACGGGTAATGTGGGTGAACCTATACTTTGCACCTTCGTCGGACAAGCGCACATAGTAGGTGGAGTTGCTCTCATCCCACTCGGGAGCCAAATAGCTGCCGGCTCCCTCGGAGCCCACGGACATGAACTCGTACAGCTCCTCGCCGTAATAATACAAAGCGGGCGAGAAGCACATGCTCCAGTAGGGGTAGACCAAGGGGAGTTCCGGGCATGGAAACCGTTGGAGTGCTGCTTCAGGCGATCCCGCGGTGGTGGTTGCTAGCATGCAAAGCTGCAGCATCGCCACCATGAGCATGATCATCGCCTTCGTCTTGCAGTTGCTGCTTGAATATCACAACCAAAGAAAAAGGGATCAGGGGAAGAAAGCCAGAAAAAAGAAGAGACTAAGCGGATCAATGTTTAGCATATCTTATACGCCTCTCTCCCACACAAAAACGCACGCACTGTACGATACCTAGAGGAAGCCATGGCTCGTAAAATTACGAAGACGTGCCGGAGCTATGGATTGGTGGATTCAGCGAGTTGCGAGGCTGATGCGCTGTCGTTTTAAAGGTAGACACAGAGAGAGAGAGAGAGAGATAGAGAGAGAGAGGGGGGGGGGGGGATCATGTCGTCAAGAGATAGGCATCACATGCATGGACGGACTAGCAGCACGGCATGTACCGATGTGAGCCTTGCCGAGCATGTGGTTGAAATTGGTGACCTTTTCAATCACATGCTCAACTCGGCTGACACCGATACATGCCGTGCTGCGGCCGTGCTGCTTGTCCTGATGCGAGCCTTGCTGAGCATGTGATTGAAATTGCTGTAGTACAACGTTCATGGCGCCTCTCTCTCTCTCTTTCTTTCTCTCTCTCTGTCTATTGTGAGGCCTTTAATCCTTGGCAGCTCGTACAACTTCGAGCTCTGTCTATTGTGAGGCCTTTAATCCTTGGCAGCTCGTACAACTTCGAGCTCAAACTACTGATCGTACAACTTAGACCTTCAATTTAGAGCTTGCAAGGCTCTTGGGGGAAATATTACAAAGTTTGGCATCATGGGGTCAAGATATAGGCATCACATACATGGATGGACCAGCAGCACGGCATGTACCGATGTGAGCCTTGCCGAGCATGTGGTTGAATGTGTTTGTGTTAGTAAGAGATAGATCTTGCCAACTCCAAAGGAAAAAGTTACAACCCACCTGCTTTAACCCCTTTTGTCATTGATGGCGTTTAGAAGCGTGTAATTGAGCCAACATGACGCTATAAACAAGGCCCTCTTGCATGAAGAGATGTGTTAGTAAGAGATAGATCTTGCCAACTCCAAAGGAACGAGTTACAACCCACCCGCTTTAACCCCTTTTGTCATTGATGGTGTTTAGAAGCGCATAATTGAGACAAAATGACCCTATAAGCAAGGCCCTCTTGCATGAAGACATGTGAAATGCAAAACATGTCATGCAAAGTTCCATACCTTCATACTTTTCAAGTCACTTTTGGCTTTCTCTCTCATGGAGGACCACCCATGCACTTTACTGATGTTGCAAAGAGTGGCTTTTGCAAAGACCTAGCCAATGGACCACCCATCCACTCTAGTGCAATTGCAAAAAATGACATAAAGTTTTTTATTCCCCCCAAAAATAAGTTCATAATGCAAAGCAATGCTGTGACTTCTTTTCTTTGTTTTTTGGGATATTGTGAAAGATGAATGCTTAGATTGTTCCGTTGAACATGCATAAGATTCCACTAGTACATTGACATTACTTACCATACAAAAAAAAAAGGTTACACTCTTTTGCATGAATAGAGCACATGTATTACAGTTGCAAGTACCACTAACAAGGTGTTTGAGGACCCTTTGACTTGATCATAGTGGCTAGTCAAGGCAATTAGAGAATGTATGGAGACTTGGTTATAATCTCGATTATGAGGTAGTTCGATATCTTATAAGAGCTATAAAGTTGAGAGTCCATCCCACAAGGTAAGGGTATTTGGTTTCCATATCCACTCTCATAAGTCCACTAGTATGGTGCATAAAGCTGGCCTTGCAAGGGTATTTCCATTAGCATAGAATATACTTTATATGCTTGCACTCATCTATCCTAAAAGGAACTCTCTTCCTACTATTTGGAGTGATGTGAGGGGAGGGTAGGGCTAAGGAGGCCTTGATATGCTCCCAATGCAAACTAGAAGGACTGGGTCATTGAATATATATATGTTCACACATGCAAAAGAGAATATGTTGATTTCTCAAAGCCAATCCAAATTTGCATCAATTTATCATAACACTGCAAACAATGATTTACACATTCTCTTTTCTACTTTTGGAGATGTTACTCTTGTTGATATTAGCTAATTTCTCTATCAAAATTATTCAAGAGGGAGATGATGTTGTAAGGTAGGCTTAAAACGATGGTTGTTATCTGACTTGTCTTCTACTATGAGATGCCTCTCCTCTAAATAACACAATATTAGTGAGTTTGGGAATCTCCAAATTCCTATTTTTTGAATACTAAAAAGGTGGCACCCGGATAACATGTCCATAAGTTTCTCAAAACCATATGATGTGACCTATCATTGAAAAGCACTTGAAAAATGGAATCGATTGAGCTATAGAGTGCTCGATTTGGAGTTATAGTATTCAAGTTATGACAAATCCAAAGCTTTGGCCACGTGTCCCAAACTTATGAGAAATTCCAATATTCCCCAATACGGTATTAAATTATCTTGAAACATCATAACCTCTACACTATCTTATAATTGACAAGTTTGTTCCAAAACCTCTTTTCCTTTTTCTCAAACATAGATTTTAATTTTCTCTCTTTGCAAGGCCACGTGACATGCACACACGTTGCCTTTCATGCATGAAGGGTGCATTCAATGGTCAATGCTAACCAAGTCGGCTGCATTAAGGATTTCTTGGATGTTACTCTCCCTCTCTCTTTGTACATCAGTTATGCACATGTCAGGTTCTCCTTGTTCCCCCCTCCCACCCCTTCTATCATAGCCATACCTTTTTCCTCTCAACCTCTTACATTGACACATGGTCGTTTGCTAGGAGAAACCCCTCAACAAAAACCTATGGTCATAGAACTAAGGAGTGTTGGTGGGTCTAGTGACCTAGTGCTAGAGTTTGTTTGATTTGGGTTCCACTTTACAAGCCTAGCAATGTGATTAAAGACTCAAGGAGAAGTCAACATGCTTATCTTTAAAAAAACCCTCAGGTATAAACTTTAGATGATAGACGAGTTTTGATTGCAAAATCTTTGAGCATAATTCTTAGTAAGGACTCCAAAAAGAATACAAAGGTCCGTGAGCCATCTTGTGGTGAAAAGGAATAAAGCTGCCTTAAGGATTAACACAAACCTCTCTCGAACAATATATCCTCTATCAATCTTTCTTCTCTTTTCTGTCCTTACCCAATGGCATGGTAAAGTTCTATTAGGTATGCCATCTCTATTTCTAGGTTCTCCTTCAAGGTGTCTATTTCTTCAACATTGACAATGAGAAGTCATAAACATGCATTAGTTTTCAAATTTATCATTTCGATGACCATACACTATAAAGAAACACAAAAGAAAAACATATATGCATGGAAAAAGGACACCACAGTTTTATCGTAATGCCACAAGTACTAGTTTAAGGTACGTTTAGCATCATAAGAAGTTCTAACAAATCACCAACTAACACGTCATACATCCACATAAATATTATTGTACATCTTCACCAACAAAGTTCTAAGAAAAGAGGAGTTTATTTGTATCTCACCAATGAGATTCATCATCTTTGCCATTATTATGCATCATAGTAGCTATTCTTTTTATGTTATGAGGTCCTCTCATCTAGCCACCAACACTTAGAACATGCCGCATTTCCAAATCCTTCCCTTTTCCTTCAAAGCTGACCCCCTTTGAACATCAATTGTTAACTGCAAGAAGTACATAGCATGCAATGTGCAAGCAAGCATGAGAAAGAACTAAATTTTTGAAAATAGTCCTTGGATTATAATCTAAAATATAGTATGCATGAAGCACATGCATATTTGATTTGCCAAAAGTTACAACAACTATATTGATTAATCATGTAAATCCACAAGCCATGCATGATTATGTGCAATTTATAATGATAGCATAGAATCATGTGGAAAAACCATAAAGGATCTAGTTTGTTCTCACCATAGGAAAAGCATGCAATGAGAGATGTCCAATTGAGGCCTTAAAGTGGATTGGATGGCCAAGAGGGATGGGAAAACCCTTACCCTAGAAATCATGTATAAAAAGGATAAGAATGAATAAAACAAGTTATTCATGTGTGTGCAAACTTTGTGCACTTGCCTTCCTACTTCTATTGTGAGAGAGTAAGGGTCAGAGTGAAAGATTGAGAGTAAGAGAGTGAGAGAGTGAGGGTGAGTGGCCAAAAGGTTGAAGCTCTACTCATCTTCTCTTGAAGCACTCTCTCCTCGAGGGGGTCACTCATGAATATATGTATATATAACGTGAGTTCAAAATAAGGGGTTTTTAAAACACCATTTTTATACATTTTTTACATACATAAGGGTGTCATATAAAGGGGTTACTTATAGATTGAATAGAAAAGGGTTGTATTTTATTCAAGAAAAATTCACAGATTAGGATATTTATAAATAGGCCATGAACGCACGTTATATAGAGAATATATATATGGTGAGCCCCCCAAGACTCTCTCTTGCCATGCCAATGCTTCTCTTTTGCATGTGCAAGTTGTAGACGATTGAGAATTGAATGAGTACTCACTTGGATCCTAGAGTGTGCAAAGCACATCCTTCATGGGATTGAAGGAAGGCCATGCCACTCACTACAAATGAATGCTTGTATTTCTATGCAAGAGACTAGGTGAGACAAAGTCGTTTGATTCTTGTGTGCCAATGCTCTTGAAGAAATAAAAGTGTGTCCAATGTTGTGCACATGGAGTACGTGTAGTGGGTGTGGGATTTGTGTGTGTGTGGGGTGGTGTGGTGCAAGTGGGGTGGGGTGTGAGGTTTCATGTGTGTATGTGTGTATTAATGTGAATGGTGGGAGGTGTGTGTGTGTGTGTGTGTTATATAGTGCTTTTACTAAAGGGGGGATGGAAAGGGGAGATGTGTATGCTCATCCCTTGATGTGGTGGCTAAAATGGTGATGGAAAAAGGTTACTGTTAGCTTGGAAGGGAGGTAGAGGTGGCCTAGGGCAGTGCACCGTAAGTCAAGGTAGCATAAAAGTGAAGCAACTTTGTTGAGTGCCAAAACAGATAGACATGTGTGAGGTTTCATGTGTATAGTGCATGTATATGTGTGTTAATATGGGTGGTGGAGAGTATGTGTGTGTTATAGTGCTTTTAAAGGGGGGGATGTGTGTGTGCTCCTCCCTTGATGTGGTGGCTAAAATGGCAGTGGAAAAAGCTGCAAGGCGCGTGGCCTAGAAGTGAAGTGCCTTTGTTTAGCAGCAAAAGGGGTAGAGAGGAGATGACAATGTGAGGGGGTGATGGGGAGAGGTTGGAGGGCAGGTGGCCTCTAGCATGTGGTATGAAAGAGGTGGATGTGAGAAGGTGTCACTAGTGGTAGTGGAGGTGAAGATGGGTGGAGATGGTGGTAGGCTCGATGGACAAGGCATGGTGGCCTAGAAGAGGGAACATGAGGTGATTTGGAGGAGGAGAGCAGGAGGTGGTATAGGGACGGCTGGGGTGGCAAAAATTGTGACAGGGCATGGTAAATAGGAAAGAGAGTGAGAAGAGAGGAGGTGATAGAGAGAGAAGTAGGGGACAAAGGCCACGACGAAGCGGGAGTAGGGGAGAAAGATGGGGGCGATGGTAAAGAAACGTTGCTTGCAAGGCGGCCTTAGGGAGATAGATGGCAGGAATGTTGTCTAGATGACAATTGCGAGAGGGAGCAATGGGCAGGAGGCCTAGGCAATTGCGCGCAACTATGGTGTGTGAGAGAGAAGCACAATGACACATGGGGAAGTGATGGTTGTGTTGAGATTGAGAGGAGAGAATGTGACTGCCGAGCTATACCCTAGCATTGCATAGGATAGGGGAGACCCTAGAGTTTTTATTTAAGGGTTCATGTCGGAACAATGAAACCAACATGTTATGGTATATGAGCTTAAGTTTCAAGTCGAATGCGAAAACAAAGTCGAATTAAGATATAGGAAAGATACTCAAAAAAAATTCAGATTTAATCACGAGAGGTTTGGGAAAGACAAAGTCGAAATCTTGAATTGAGAGAGAAGAGAAGAAGGTGGAATGTCATGATTTGTGAAAAGATATTCAAGGAAGGCGATGAACATCAAGCTCGACTCAAAAGCCGCTTCGTGAAATTTGTTGACGGTCTTTAAAAGTAGGCAAGAAGCTTTAAGTTCCAACTCAAGCCAACCAACTCAAGCAATTCTTCATAGCAACTCGCGATGATGGAAACTTCGATGTAGGCGAGGGGCTTAAAGCTCGTGCTCAAACCTTCTCTCCAAAATTTGATGACACTCTTCGAAGAAGATGAGGGATTCAAGCTCAACCTCTAGCCTTACACACAAATGTTTTTGTTGGCCTAAAGCTCTCATAATGTCCCCATTGTATAGGTTTTCTTCTTCCATCTTCACATGTTGTGATTTTAACTCTATAAAAGCCTAAGGCGTTTAAATCCTTAGCTTTTCCTCAAGGCAAAAATCTTTGACTAGAATAAATCAATGCCACGTTCTGATGATCAGGCGAACTACTTTGTCCTTCTTCTCCTCTTCTATGGAAAGAATACATTTCTTGTAATACTTAGATGTCAAAATTGCACCAGCTTTTGCAAAGCCAATCGTCAGCTTAATTTGGTCCAACAATTTCAATTCCACCCTTCCTCCATGCTACAATTCTAGGATGGCTATGTCAATTTCATAGAGCTCGTTGTTGGCTCCTTTATTGGCACTAGTCCTTGCTTTCTAAGTTTTGTGAAAGCTGCCTCTCCAAAGCTTACTGATCAATGGTAGTAACTTGTGATTGCCCACCTTCATGACCTCAAGTGACTTTCGGCAACTCTTTTTTTCCTCCTCAAGAATGCTTGTCAAGTAGCCATACGTTCTTCCCATTCTCAAATAGTATTGCTGAAGCAAGTATGTCACAATTAATGTGCTTCACTTTCATGTTGCTGCCACCTCACTCTCTTCATGAACTCACCCTCCAACATGGAAATTACCACAATAGGCATTCCTAGCCCCTTTCTTTGCAGAGCTATTATGCCATAGTGGCCATATGTTAACACCCTACAGTTTCTTGATCTAAAGCCACTAGTGATATCTAGGTTTATTGCACCATCTTGTTGATGTTTTTGCAGCGACACTACATGCATATTTTTTGGGAGCTTGTTGTCTTTCTTCAAAAATACGAAAGAGATTGCAACCAAGGTACAATAATATGTTTACGAGTCTGATCATCACTACCGGCCGTCACATCAAATGCCTCCTTGAGAACATCTGTTTAATTATGTGAGGCAAAACCTTTCTTTGCAAGACAACTGATATTTAGGTTTATTGCACCATCTTGTTGATGTTTTTGCAGCGACACTACGTGCATATTTTTTGATAGCTTGTTTTCTTTCTTCAAAAGATATGAAAGAGATTGCAACCATGGTACAATAATATGTTTACGAGTCAGAAATCACTACCTATCATCACATCAAATGCCTCCTTGAGAGCATCTATTTTATATGGACTAGGCAGCCCAAGGATCAGTCTTGCTAATTCTTTAAGTATGTGAGGCAAAACCTTTCTTTGCAGGACAATTGATACAATACACTGATACTAGGGTTCGTGTAGGCAAATGGCACACCAACTCTAGAAACGAGGAGATCAAAGCTCAATTTTTTGGAGAAATTTTCCAATGTTCTCTCAGCATACCTGGCTACAAGCTCCTCCTTCATAGAGTCTCTACCATGTTCCATAGAGTCATTAGCTTCTTTTGAATCACCTTGGACTGATATAAATGCAGTAAATAGTGCATTTGATGCTTGAACCAAAGTTTCAACTAGGTTTTGTAAATACAAGAACATTATTGGTGCTACTCTACTTGCAAAGCTCGACAGTAGGAGTAAGTTCAGGCAAAATGGCAATACAAGAAAGCTAAACAAAACATGTGCACTTTGCACTGTAACTTGGATCCAATCATAATTTGGATAATCAGATCCTGGTGGGTTTAGGACTTTGTCAAGCACTAGAGATAGAAACACTACATTGGGACATGCAAGTTCACTTTGTGAAACCCAATCCATGAAATGATCAATATCAAAAAAGTGCCAACAAAGCTGTAGGTCCCTCTTGTTGAGAAATAAGGCATAGTCTAAGCCTTATCATGTGGTTGTATGTAAAGTGTCCTTAAGTTTGGGATATCTATCTTTTGAGGATACCATTTTAGTGTGTGTGGACTGTTGGAGGAATGGTTGAAGAATAATGAAGAGGAGGACAGCATGTAGCTCCTAACCTGTGCTTGTTCCATCTTTGTCTTCCTCTATTTGAAGTTTTATTATGGTATCAGAGCCTGTACTTCCATTTCATCAATTGTATCAAGAGGCAAGTAGATCTCTTCCATCTCAAATGCACCTACTCCTACAGCTATAATGGAGGGGGCTGTAGAATGGTGCACATGGTAAATAACTACTTTGTCTAGCTCAGTACAGAAATTCTGTAAGGACCAGACGAATGCATGGAAAGCTTCCTTAGAGTCATCAACTGCTATCACAATCTTTCTGGACCTCTCAGATGATTTGAATGATGTTTTTTGAAGTGCCTCAGATGGCCTAACAATAACGACAGGACAATGTGCATTATGTAGCACATAATCACTCATAGTCTGCAACAACGCAGCTGCAGACTCTAGTGCCTCTCTGAACGTATCAATATGCCTAGGCCGTTGGACTACAGACTATTTGTGGGTTGTCGAAGGGGATTCGCCATCTAGTCCACCCCTGACGCGCAGAGAGGACCGACTGTGCACGACTGCGGTCCTCTTGGATTGCCTGTGGCTCAAGAAAGTGAGGCTTGTGGAACTACAAGACGACGAGGATGATGACAGGGAGCAATGCAGGGCAGGTCCTGGCAAGGCCACAAAGGAGGCTGGGTTGGTAACCATAGCCGTGTTTCTTGCTACCAGTCGATGAAGAAGAAGCCTGCTGTGGTGGAGAGACAGCCGTCCAGGCCAAGAATACCGGTGTAGGCGCTCACAAAGTGTCTAGCATAATCATAAGTGTGGAATCCTATGAGATCAGCTGAAAGCATAGCTTTAAGAAGCTCCGAACGTGATGGTAAAGTTCGATATATTTCTGAAGATGGAAATGGTGTATAAGGAAACCACCCTACTTTCATATTATTGTCATGTTCTTTCAGGCATTTTGGAAGAAACATCAGATGGTAAAACATGTCTGCAGCAACATACATATATGCTCAATGTTGAGCTATGGCTGAAGCTGTAAGCTGGCTGGTTAGTTGTTCCAAGTGGCAAAAGCTGGTTATGTGTGCAAAATCGTGGATGCTCATTAGAAAGGCATTCTGCAATCAGAAGTAAACTGGTGGTAGACCTTAACAACCAAGCTATGGAAGGGCCTTCAATGTTCTTGGGTGTTTGCAGCATTATACAGGGTTCTGTGTGCTCAAGGGAAAGTTGTGTTGCATTAATGTCTTGCAGTGTTGAATTAGCTATTTGGAGGTTGATTTTTTGCTCAGAAAATTTTGGGAAATCTTTTGCAACTTCAGCTTGACAAGCACTTTTAGTTTGGCACAAAAAAATTGCATAAAAGTTACAGGAAAAGTGGTCAACTTTAGACCCATGTTTTGATGCATTTCGGGTCATATAGACATCATGTGGAATCGGATTTGGATTTTTCTTGCTGGGAACTGAATGTATGACATGTTGGCATCATGGATGAATGTATATGACAGTTTTTGGACACATGTATGACAATCATATTGCTGAATACCATTTCTGGACAGATTGTATTGTTGTTTTCTTCTGAATTTGCAGCAGTCATAATGTTTGACATGGCATAGATCACTCAGATCATGGGAGACAAATTGACCAAAGACAACTATAGTGTTTGGTCTTACAGGATGGAGAATTTTTTGATGGGTAGAGGTCTATGGGACCTCATAACAGGTGATGTTGAATGTCTAGAAGTTCCCGAACATCCAACTGAAGAGCAAAAGAAAGTGTGCAAGGATTGGACTAGGAAGAACATGACGGTTTTACATTGGATCTCCATATGTATTTCAGAAACATTGATTCCTCGTATCAAAAAGGCAAGTACTTGTAAGGAGGCATGGGAAATCATAGAAAAAATGTATGGAACATGTACAGAGGCTCGTAAGATACAACTTAAGTAGAGATTACATGGTGCATGGAGAGGCAATCGCAGTATCAGTGACTATGTGGCAAAAATCAAGCAAATTTCAGAAGACCTTGCATCCATTAATGCACCTGTTGATGATGATGATTTAGTGTCAGTGACACTAAATGGGCTTGGACCAGCTTCCAAATCTTTGGATATCTCTATTTCCGTTAGGGGAGGCTCTATGCCTGACTTTGAGAAGCTTATTGGATTGCTACTTATTACAGAAGAAATCAAGTTGGGATTGAATGCATCTAGCAATGGCAAAAATGCAGGTGGAGATAGTGTTTTCTATCACCAGAGAGGTCGTGGCAGCTCATCTAGAGCTATAGACTCTTCACTTGGTCGTAGTAATTATGGTTTTGCTCGTGGAAGAGGTAACTTTGGTCGTGGTGACTTCATGCATAGAGGCAGGGGGAGATCTTTCCCTAGAGGTAGAGGACGCAGTCTAGTCCTTCTTCACAAAGAGATGGCACTTGTCATTATTGTGGGCAGTTTGGTCACTTTCAGAGGGATTGTTATCAAAAACAGAATGCCATGTCTAGGGGCCGTGGAAGGACCCAATATGGCCACTATACAGGCACTTATGGTGGTACAGGGTATGGACCTAGAGGTGGATCGCCTAGAGGTCACCTATTTGCTATGGAGCATGTGCTTGGGAGCATGACTCATCCTCTTCGTGAGAATGACTGGGTTTTGGATTTAGGAGCTACAAACCACATGACTCATCATGCTGAGTGGCTTGATAGCAAGGAGCAAATGCAGAATGATGAATATGTTGCCATTGGTGATGATACTTTACACAAAATTAGTCATATTGGTAGTGTGCCACTTGTTACTAAAGATGGGATTGAGAACAAGCTTGGTGATGTACTTTATGTGCCCACAATAACTAAGAACCTAGCATCGATTGGTCAAATGACAGATCAAGGATTGTAGGTGAGATTCAATAAGTTTGGATGTTTCATTGAAGAGTTCCATAATGGGAGAACTGGCAGGGTGATTGCTCATGGTAGAAAGAAAGGGAGAGTTTGCTTTGGATGAAGGGACTCCAGTGATTCAAAACTCTATGTATGTTGAGAGAGGACATGGGCAAGATAAGGATGTGGAATTATGGCATAGACGGATTGGTCATTTTAATTTGCAAAGATTGAAGCAAATGCAATCAAAATAAATAGTCCGTGCTCTACCGCATTCAGGATATGTGAATTTTGATCATGTATGTGAGGCTTGTCAATTTGGCATGCAGTCCAGATTTCCATTTCCAAAGAGGGGGAGAATAAGCAGCTATCCTTTGGAAATAATACACTCAGATATTTGGGACCCATGTCAGAATGTTTCCATGAGCGGAAAGTGTAGATTCTATATCACTTTCATTGATAATTTCTTATGAGTACATTTTCTGTGCTGTTTGAGGCTAATTACAAAAGGATATGCACAAACTTATGGTTTGGACTATGAAAAAACATTCAGTCCAGTAGTTAAAATGACGACAGTGAGATCGGTAATTGCTTTGGCTTCTATCTATGGTTGGAGACTTTATCAAATGGATGTGAAAAATGCATTTTTGAATGGCAACTTAGAAGAGGAAGTGTACATGGATCAACCAGAGGGCTATGTGGATCCAAAATACCCACATTATGTATGCAGGTTGAAGAAGGCTTTGTATGGGTTGAAGCAAGCACCAAGAGCATGGTGTGATAGAATCAACAAATTCTTATGCAGTATGGGATTTTAGCAGAGCAAAGCTGATTATTCACTTTATGTGAGGCATATAGAAGATGGAATGTTTGTTGTGGTCATCTATGTTGATGATCTCATTATTACAGGTACACTTGAGAAGGAGATTACTGAAATCAAGCATGGATTACATAAAGAGTTTGATATAAAGGACCTTGGTTTGTTGAGATACTTCTTGGGTATTGAGGTTATTGACACACCTCATGGTATATGGCTGATACAAAGGCAATATGCATTGGAGATGTTGGAAAAATATGGCATGATAGGATGCAAACCGGTTGATACACCATTAGATCAAAATGCTAAGTTGATGGATGATGGATCTTATGTTGAGGATGTTACTATGTTCAGAAAGATCGTTGGTAGTCTTATCTACTTGACCATTACAAGACCAGACTTGAGTTACGCTGTTGGATTGATAAGTCAAATTATGCAGAAACCATGCAAATCACATTTGGATGTAGTGAGAAGAGTTCTTAGATATGTGAAGAAGACAGCTGGATTTGGGCTGTTTTATGAAAAAGGAATCAAGCCTACATTGTTTGGATACTCAGATGCAGACTGGGTAGGTAGCTCTATGGATAGAAGATCTACTAGTGGCTATGCATTCTCATTTGGATCAGCCATGGTAAGCTGGAGCAGTAAGAAGCAACCTACAATTGCTTTATCAAGCACTGAAGCAGAGTATAGAGGCATTCCATTGGTAGCATGTGAGCAGACATGGTTGAGATTGATCTTATATGACATGGGCATAGAGATTGATGGTGGAGTCATTATGTATTGTGACAATGTTAGTAGCATTATGTTGGCAAAGAACCCAGTCTACCATGCAAGAACAAAACACATAGAAATGCACTATCATTTCATTAGAGAAAAATTCATTGATGGAGAGATTGACTTGGTCCATGTGAAAACAAATGACCAAGTTGCTGATATCTTTACCAAAGCATTAGGTAAAGATAAGTTTGAATACTTCAGGAGTGCACTTGGAGTATTACCTTTGCAAGCTCATTCTGAGCTTGAGGGGGAGCGTTGAGAAATAAGGCATAGTCTAAGCCTTATCATGTGGTTGTATGTAAAGTGTCCTTAAGTTTGGGGTATCTATCTTTTGAGGATACCATTTTAGTGTGTGTGGACTGTTGGAGGAATGGTTGAAGAATAATGAAGAGGAGGACAGCATGTGGCTCCTAACCTGTTCTTGTTCCATCTTTGTCTTCCTCTATTTGAAGTTTTATTACCTCTTAATATAAGCACAAAGGTAAACAAATCTTCTGGGGGCAAAGGCCCAACTTGATCTGTGAATAAGTCAACTTTCTCATGTTGGCTCCAAAAAATTCTCATGTGCCCGTATAGCTTTTGTAGGCTACTACATATGAAAATTGCATGGGGAAAGTCCAAAGCCAAGCTAATGTTTTCCTTGGATCCTTGAGTCTTCAAAATGGATACCTTGATATGAACTTATTTCTCCATGCAATGTGCCCTATCAAGAATATGCTTTAGAAGATAATTTTGTGCCCAATCATTCATGCATTTTGCAAATTAAAATCCATGCAATGCAATCAATCAAATGATGCTTCCACAAAAAAAAATTATGAATGCATTGAAGAAATTGTGCCTATCCTAACTACATGTGCTCGTGCATCATGCAAATGCAAACAAAAAGAAACACATTATGGAAAATAAGTTCCTATTGATGCTAACTAATGTGTTCAAATTCTTGGCGAAAAACTCCATGCGCAACATCATGACATCTGCCCCCTCCAAACTCAACGGTCAATGTGATCTCTTCATCCTCAGTATAAACATCTCCAATATCCATATCTTCATGTTCATCATCTCTTAGCTCAAGTCTATCATAAATCTCATCTTCCAACTCTTCAACTGCATAGGGTGCATCATCTCTTCTCTTGAATAATTTGATTCTTTTCCTTGCAATGAAAATCTGCAAAGCCGTACCATCAAGCTCTGCCAAGGAATA
Source organism: Lygodium microphyllum (assembly GCF_053477565.2). Lineage (NCBI taxonomy): Eukaryota > Viridiplantae > Streptophyta > Polypodiopsida > Schizaeales > Lygodiaceae > Lygodium > Lygodium microphyllum. The sequence continues at coordinate 133,610,989 of NC_141142.1, forward strand.
TGTAGCATTGTCATGGACACTGCACGAGGTGACGACAGCCATGCACCACATGTGCCGCACCAAAAAAGGCCCAAACCATTGTCTTGAAACCTTGTGGATAGCATTATACTGATTGTCAAGACTATTGTCATAGACCTATATCCAATCTCCCTCCTCTATCTCTTTAGGTCCCAATCTGTGCCTACTATCAAATTGGTCTTTGTTGCGAATTCTGGCCTCTTTAAGCTTTTGAGATGCTATCTCAATATTAGCTACACCTATATGGAGAAGTTGTGCCTTGCGATGGCCTTTGCGACTAAGAAATTCAAGCACTACATCCTCTATGAGAAGGTAGTTTTCTATACAAAGGCAGAACGGCTTAGATTTCTTATGAACAAGCTACAACCGCCTGATCGTCTAGCAAAGTGGTTAATCACTTTGCAAGAGTTCGATTATGAGATTAAGAGTAAGCCACCGAGGTTGCAGGGGATTGTGGAATGCCTTGTGGATTTCGAGGAGCCAAAAGAGACTTTGGCTGAAGAAAGTGATATTGAAGAAATGTTTAAAATTGATACATCTTCTATCCCATCTTGGTATGCTACTATCACGCATTATCTATCAACGAGAGAGATTGGAGCTGGTTTACCAAAATCTGAAAAGAGGAAAATCAGACAATAGGCTTTGAAGTTTTCCTTGATTGTAGGAACATTATATTGGAAGGGTGTTGATGATATCTATAGCCGATGTGTGATGCCTGACGAGGTTCCTTTCATCTTGGAAGAGTGCGATGACTCTACGTGTGGAGGGCACTTCGCTGGACAGTTGATGGCACAGAAAGCTTTAAGAGATGGATATTGGTGGCCGTCCATTTTTCAAGATTCCTTTGAGTATATTAAGAGATGTGATACATGTCAAAGACATGACAGCAGAGAGAATAGGAAACGCCCACTTACGCCTATCATGGCTATCCTTCCATTTGAGAAGTGGGGCATTGACTTTGTGGGTCCCATCACCCCGTCGTCTACTACCCAAAAGAGGTACACTATAGTAGCAACTGATTATTTTACAAAATGGTCAGAAGCTTGGGGGACGAGCCAGGACAATGCAAAAGAGACTGCAAGTTTCCTTTTAGAGCAGATTATCTGCCGTTTTAGTCCACCAAAGGAACTAGCGTCGAACCGTGGAACCCACTTTTTGAATAAAGTGATCAAAAGCCTGACTGAAGCTTAGCAAATCAAGCATAGCAAAACGACCCCTTATAATCCGCAAGCCAACAGGAAAGTCGAAAGTACTAATAAGCAGCTTGTGGGTATCTTGTCTAAAATAGTCTTTGAGAAGAAACGAGACTGGGACAGGAAGTTGTATGTGGCAGTATGGGCGTACAATACAACGTTCAAGCGAGCTACCGGCCATACTCCATTTAAATTAGTTTATGGGGAAGAGTGTGTGTTACCTCTTGAAATCGAGTTGCCAACCATACGGTTTGCAATTAACCACTCTTTGGGAGATGAGGATGCACTCTTTGAACGTTTCACGAACGTAGCCCACCTGGATGAGCTGAAATTGCAGAGCTTATTACACCAGGAGGTAGCTAAATGTCGGATGAAGCATTTGCACGACCTTAAAGCAAAGAAGTATACCTTTAAAAAAGGGCAATTAGTTCTGTACTATGATGCGTGTAGTAGGGAGTTGTTTTTAGGGAAGCTGGAACCTAGATGGGATGGCCTCTACAAGATTGTTAAGATAGGAAAAAATAGGTCTACGGCTCTACTAGCTAATTTGCAGGGGTTAGAATTTAAAAATAAGCTTAATCTTAATAAGATTAAAACTTATTATTTCTAAGTATGCTAATACAGAGAAATGCATTGCAGGTCCATGCTGGGGTTGATTTGAGACCTATAAAAGAGCTTAAAGCTGGTTGATGGGGCAGTTAATTTCTTATTTGGAGCACCCATATCTGGAGCAGAGATACCATCAGAACTTATCTGGTGGAGTAAAGGATACAAAGTGATTGAGCGAGAAGATGGAACCTTTGTGTGGGAGATCAAAGTCTTCTGCCATCACTGCTTACGAGTGTTGACAAGTATCCCTGTTGAGTTTAATGAAGAAGGGGGGATGGAGCCGTTAGTTCACCCTCTAAACATATTAAATTTTGACTATCATAATTACAAATAGAGGAGTTCGTGATGGCAGGCTTTGTAAACCCATTGTGAACATACACATTATATTTTGACGGAGCATCCAGGGGCCCTAATAAAAAAGGGAATGTTGGAGTAGTAATCTGAGATCCCCGACGTAGAGTTACGATGAAGTTAGCTACTTATCTTGGGGTAGGATTCAATAACAACATGGCAGAGTATAAAGCCTTGATAATGGGACTGCATATTGCAAAGCAAGGTGGTATTCGGCGGTTGGTAGTAAAAGGGGATTCCCAATTGATCTTGAATCAGCTAGATGGGACATACACAGTGCAGAATCCCATCCTTTGTATGTATCATCGAATTGCCATGACCCTACTTGAGGAGTTTGAGAGAGTGTCTTTTCAACTGATTCCACGTTACTAGAATCAGTTTATGGATTCACTAGAAAATATTGATTATGATGACAAAGATAATGCAAAACCAGGTGAGGAAAACCCTAAGCAAGGGAATAAGGGGACGCAAGTCTTGAATCCTGGTATGGAAGGTGGACCTCTAAGGCCTGTTGACAAAAAAATCGATCCTAAGAAGGATGAGGAAGTGCCAAGAAAGAAGCACCAAGGCCGGTATCGAGACCAAAAGAAAGAATGGTTTGGTGAGAAAAGAGAGCTTTGGCTACCTATCATGATTTTGATTTAGCAATTTCTCTTTGCGAAGTCAAACCAGATGTAAACCTCTTGCAGTTGATTAAAGGATCTCCAGGAGTACGCAAGGAATTCAAGAAGATCCTGCGTATTGGGTATATTGTAGAACCTTTGGGCATAGCATGAGTAGGGGAAGATTGGTTTGATCATGCTGAAAAGAATTGACCTAGGCTTCCAACATACGTGGATGGGATATTAGTGGAGCATGCTATTGTAGACACTGGGTCCTCCGTTAATATCATGAGTTCAGAGTTGATGGAGAGGTTGGGTCTAGGCATCCAAAAAGATAGCTCCACCCTTCTCAGAATGGTTGATGATAGTCTAAGGCAACCATAAGGTTGCGTTACTAAAGTCCATGTTACAGTTGCAAGTGTAGAATGCTTCTTGGATTTTAGGGTGATAAGATTTGCAGGATGTCCTAGCTATCGAGTCTTGCTAGGTGCTAATTGAGTAATAGTCGATGCTTACCCTGAGTCTTCTCAGAGTGAGAGAGCTTCTTTATCCTCTACTGAATTAGAAACAATAGATGATCCATCTGGTAGTGAGACATCATCCAACAACGAGTCTAAAGAGGGGTCCACTATAGAGGATATTTATCAGATATCATGTTTCGAGTGTCGCATCCATCGTACGTCATATAACATCTTTGGGTTGCAGTCCATCTTTTTCGAGAGTAAACCATTGAAGAGTTGCCAATTGAGCTTGCAAAGTTTGATGTGCTGTTCGTTCCTCTTGAAGTTGTATCATAAATAGATCCAGTTTTTGCTCCACCATTGGTTCTGGTAAATCACATTTGTCCATAAATTCTTTCATATTTTGATCGGTCATCCTGCAAAATTGCAAACAACCTCACACACTTGAAATCTTGTTAGCGGGATGAGCGTAGCTCAAAGTCAGGTTTACAAGGCTTGTTTCTTTTTTTTAATGGTTTTTTTGCGATCTTTCTCTTTTTTGCAGGTATGAAAATTGATAAAATCCTTCTTCAATGAATACTTTGCTTGTGTAGACTGTGTATAGCAATTTGTTTGCTGGAAATTATCTCTATCACATCACGGGTGTGAACAAGGGTTTGTAGGGAGTTATAAAACTGGTTCGGGTTTGATTTGTAGAAGAACTCCATGTGACACCCACTAGAGAGAAATTTTAAGATTGACTTTGAAGCTTTAAAAAGCTTAGAGTCTTAAGCTTTATTAAAAAGCTTAAGAATTTTAATGAAATGAATCAGGATGACAGGACGTCATTGACAGATTTAACACCGTCGAAAACATACTGCCACCGTAGACGCTGGATTTTAAGGGATTAAGATTTATTATAAAGCTTATCAAGCTTTATTATCTTCAATTCACTAATAAAAGTTTTTGCTTTCTAAGAAAAAATGTTTGGATAAAGGAACTTCCCAAGTGGTCCTCTGCTTCCTGAGAGAGGTCCTTTGCGATCCATCAATACAACGGGGGGTTCTTCCTTGCCATGAATATGGTGGTATTGACCAATTGTCGCGAGATTGACTGCAGAGCTCATTCATTCCAAGAGCTTCGCCTTTGCGTGAGATGGTAGGCCAATGGAAGCCCTTGATCTTAACTTTGCTCTGATACCACTAGTGCGCAATCCGATATTGTATGCGTACATAGCAAGCGTCGGAAGGTCCCCAAGAACAAAGAACTCTACTTTAAGGTGAAAAATCAAGAGAATAGACTTGCACAACATGAGGCAGAAAGACCAATTAGGTTCAATCTCCCCCCATGCCTTGTGTGAGCGCTCCACAAGGCATGTATTTATAAATTTATTCATCTCAAAGCTCAAAATAGCACAATTTTACAAATAAGCATGCTTTAGCTTTTGTGTTTGCTTTTGTCCAAATAAAGAATAAAGTGGTTGGGCGGCCCAAGAGTCGGACTGTGCCCAAATACAACGTCCAATAATGAAATATTTAAATCGTGTGCCCATACGCATACAAAATAATAAATATTTATCAACCATTTCAATAAATAATCGTGGCTAAATAAATATTTGCACCATGCCTTTAATAATAAGACATGTGCCCATTAGAAATGATAATTTCTTCTAGGTAATTTGAATACACACTATTGCCCAGTGCTTCCCAATGCCACTGCCGCTTGCTCTACACATCAACTAAAGCATTCACAATTGTTAGAAAATAATAAAATTGAACTGAGAAAAGTGAGTACTTAGCAGTCTTGAGCTACAAAATAAATAAATAGGTTGGAAATCCGTCCTAACCTTACTTTAATATGAGTGTACTCTAAACTCATAAACATCCATTAATTTAAATATGTATTTTGTGGAATCACCCACTGTGGAGTCACCCACATGCACATTAAATTAACATGATGCTCGAAAACGATAGGTGTCCCCATCAACTTCTCGCACAAGGAATCAACCTTGTGTACGAGCCCCGACAAATAAATATAGTAATTTTACGGAATCCACCACAAAACCTCACAGAATCCACCGTGTTCTCATAGAATTCACCGTGATCTCATGTAATCTAGTGTGGAATATTCCTCCTGGCATTAGGATGGTTGATGTCTTGTTGCTTTGGATACCAATAAAAACTAAACTCTTGCTGCCTAGGATTCAATTTCTATTTTTCCTTTGATTTTTTAAAAGCATGTGACTTTTTTCCGTGGATTTTGAGTTGTTGTATAGGTTGAAAATAGGGATTTAGATACTAAAAACCAAGCTACATGAGAAAGAGGTTTGATTCCTTCAACTTTAAATTTTACACTTCATTGGTATCAAGAGAGATACATGGACCACATTTCACAATTTTTTGGGCACTACACATATGCCTCTTCTACCCCTTCTTCTCAATTTACATATGTGTTTGTATTATAGTTTTTAATGAGTTTTATTCTATTTATCCTAGGTTCTTAACGAGTAGGTATAAAATTTAAATACTTTCTACTTAAAATAGGTGTGATTAATTCTATCAAGAGTATATCTTCTACTCAATTAACCTAACTTAATAACCAAGTTAACGAATTAATTTTAATTACCTTAATCACTTTTTGCTATGTCTACATGACTTGTAGCTACCTAGAAATATAATTGATATTCCTGCTAACAATTTGTCGTGGATTTTCTAAATGATCTTTTTGAATTTAATATTGATTTATTTCATGCACTTTGCTTACATGTGGCTACACTTGAGTTGTTTTCTTAATTTTACATTATTTCCTATCCTGGTTGAACTTTTTCAATTTTAGGTGTGAATCTATTCGATGCACTTTAATTACATGCAACTATTCTTATTTCCAAAATTTACCATCTAAACTAATATTTTCTAGTTCATTCCAATGTTCCTTTCTTATGAAAATTGAACTTTCTTATTTGCCAAACTATAATATTTTTGTTTACAAATTAAAATTTCTTTGATTATGTTTGTAGACCTTGTATTCAATGAATGTTAATCTACAAAAGGATCCTTGGATTGTGTTGCAAGAGATTGCACATTTCCGTGCTCATGGCTCCATTTGCAGCCCCCATGCTTCATGCTCCAAAGCATCAACTGTTCGGGCCCATCGTGAATATGGGTCTCTTGCTCACTAGCCTTCCAAGTTTATTTGGTCTTGAAGAGTTTAATTAGAAACCTAAAATCCAGACAAAGATCTTGTAGAGATGAAAGGAGCCATTAGTGGATGTTATAGATGAGAGGGCATACAAAGTTTTCAAGTTGGAAGTAGTACTCCCTTCGCGGTGGTTGTCAATGTGATGATGGACTCTTCTAGCTAGCTTTACTCCTTATGTGGCCTCTATCCCTTCTCTTCTTGCTGCCTCTTTTACTCCCCTCTTGCTTCTTGTATCATGTTTCTCTTATCCTCTTTCTTGTTCTTATCTCCTGTATTTTCTTCTCCTCCCCTTTTTTTCTCATTTATCTATTTTCTCCTCCTCATATTCTCCTTTCCTTATTCTTCTCTCTCTCTCTCTCTCTCTCTCTCTCTCTCTCTCTCTCTCTCTCTTCGAACTCAACGTATAGATGAAAAGAGAAATACCCAAGATTGTGGTGTCCTTACTCACTTTGAGGATGCCAATGGTACCATGGAAGGTTATTGTGGCTTGATCCAAGATATTCTGAAGCTTGACTTCAGACGATTCTTTATATATGTACTAGATGTGAAGTGGTTTAAAGAAGTGATAACAAATGGTGAGCATTGCACAATCAGACATCATCCAAGTGGTTTTGTAATCATTGACTCTACAAAATTTCACCAAAACAAGAATGACACATTAGTACTATCTCAACTTTGCGAGCATGTATATATGCAAAGGCTAATTTTTTAATATATATACATGTGATACATATACACAATATAATAAGTATTTAAGTTTCTTGCTTTTGTTTTTCAAATACAAGTTGTGTATAATCCAATGGTAAACAATAACCAATGGTGGTATGTCATCCCTATATCTAATCGTTCAAAACCAATATATGGTAATATTACCGACATGGAGATAGCAGATGACAATCCAACAATTAATGATGATGTGCATGATCACACCATAATGGATTATATGCATGATATAGTACAAGATGAACCTCGCGAGGATGTTCACGGAAACGCAGAAGAAGACAATAATGTGATTGTCGATGATATTGATGAAGTTATTGAGCAATATAGCAACACATCTGATAGTGGGATAGACTTATTTGTTTCATTACCTCTTGGTAACATAGACCTAGAAGTAGATAGTTTAGCAAGGGCTGATCTCATTGAAGATGAGATGGATCATTCACTGTAACATACTTAATTTGCTTAATGATTCAATGTGTATTCTTAATTCTATGGTTTTTATCATGCGCACACGTGCATACTCAAGAATCAAAAGTCAAGTTTAAAGCTAAATTGAATTTTCCATAATTAAAAAAAAGTATTTTTTATCATCTTCAAGTAGAGAAATTACGAGATACATATTGCAATGCTTGCTACTAATAATAAGGTTTCTGTCGCTTGCCACTAATTACTTATATCAGGCTTGTCACAACTAGAGGAACTGCCATTCATTAGAGAGTAATGAAAAAGTAATTATTAACTCTATTTTTATAATTCAATGATTCAATGTGTATTCTTAATTCTATGGTTTTTATCATTCGCACACGTGCATGCTCAAGAATCAATTTCAGGTGGTTAAATAATTATTAACTTTAGTTTTTTAATTATATTAATTCCAATTTTAGGTGGTTAAATAATTGCACGTCTGTTGGTGCGTCTATAGTGGCATCTATTTGCGCGGATATATAGATGCAAAATTCATGTCTATTTACATGCACTTTTACACGTACATATAGACGCAATGATAGACGCACCGGGCTTTGCGTGTCTAACATGCGCGTCTATGCCTCGTTTCTGTTATAGTGCCTAAATGCGAAGAACACCAAATTACAAGTAGCTATATGTGATTTCTAAATTTTACTTTTCTCACATTTATTTATTTTTCATAGCTTACAATCAAAACTCATAAACATGGAGGCAATGTTTAAGCAAAAAAGCTAACTTCATATTATCCAATTCAAACACAAACTAAAATAATGTCAAGCATAACTTTGAACTAAAACTAAATCAAAACAATTGTAAGCTTTCAAAAGCATTCAAATTCTAGAAAACTTGACAAGATAACCATTTAAATTCCAGTTTTCTTCTATATGAAACCCTAATCAATGATGCCTACTCTTAGATTATTCTCCCCAAACTCGAAAGTTTAGCATGATATCTTCTTGGGTAGAGCACAATTATGTAAGTTATCTAGCAAATATGCAATTACCATGCATGACATTAATCCAACATGCATATGATTGAGTATTGAGGGAATATCGCCTAAGAATTCATGTAGCATCTCTATATTTGTGTGCTTGAGATCTGGGTCCTCTCTAAGCTTATGGACAATTGACCCTTCTATCAATAGCATTTATAAACATGCTTTATAATAGTGAATACCATTTTTACATTTTTTTTAACACAAAGAAAGATCCCATATAAAGGGGTTACTTATAAATTGAATAGAAAATGGTTGTGTTTTATTTAGGAAAATTTCATAGATATAGGTATTCATAAATAGGTCTTAAACACACATGATATAGAGGATATGGATACAATGAATCCCTTGAGGTAAACATGTACGATTTTTGGCCTTCCTGTAGTAATGTAGTTTTTTCTAAATTTATTTTGTGTAGGGTTCTTTGAAAGGTCTTTGTGCATCTTTGCAAATGATTTTTTACAAATAGAGCATGTTAGTGAGTGTGAACAATGGTCTTTTTTCTATCATCTATTTTTTTTTTGCAAATGACCTTGTTAATTTTTTATTTCTTAGGTCTTGTTGTATTATTTCTAGGTCTTTTGCAGATGGAGAACATTCTAATTGCGTACATTGTGGCCAATGCCATATTACTTAAAGTCTAAGCAATATCTTGAAAGAAAAGATAGAGAAACACAATAAGGAGCGAAAGAATGTTCTTATAGCATGTATCATGCATGCATCATCACAAGGAGATCCGAATCCTTCTCATAGCTTACACTTCTCGAGGTGCAAGTCGCACGTGTACCATTTAGGTATACACGATAGGGATGCGGACGCCTCCTATCAAGATTTAATTAGAACTTCTACTTTACAATCAAATCCAAGATTTGGTAGCTTAGAATTCTTTTATTTTTGTATGCAAGCTAAACTTTGGCTTCTAAAGGTCTATGCAAACTCATTTTGAGTTGTAATGCAAACAACAATTATTTTCATTTTAAAAACTATTTTCCTTTAACATTTTGCTATATCAAGTTATATTTTTGGATGTAATTTCTCACATGATTCCCATTCTATTCGTATAAACAATGTCCAACAAAGCACACAAGGGCCAAAGAAAAAAGAAAAGTTGTTGGTTGCACAATTATGGCTCCAAGAAGAGTTCTACATTCAATAGCTCCCTATGTTTTTCCCCATGACAAAGCACATTTACCTACTTGACAATGCAAGTGAAAATTGCAACAGAAGCGTGTATATATTGATGTTTAAAGGTCGTGCAAATTACAAAAGGTTGTTTGTTTAAAAACGTGATTAAAGTGGCACTTGTTCTTTTCTATATATACACATAAAGGGACGAAGTTTCTTGACATGAGAATATGCACAATGTTAGATTGCCAATAGCTTTTTGCTTTAGTTCAATGTTTGTGAGGCCGTCTATAAGCCTAATCCCTTGTAGTATGACCGTGAATTTTAACACCCCCGCTTAAGTGTGTTTGCCTTTCGCATCTTTGCTTCCATTCTATTATGGTGTCCTCCCTCATGGAGCAAGTGTAAAGAGTCATGACATGATCTAGTCAAAGTATCGATCAATGGTGGGTAAGGGGAATTCGGCGCTCACATATGCCAATTATAGTGCAAGGAATAGAATAGTGCAATAATTCTCGAAGGAAGGTTTGAATGTGATTGGTTTCGTGAATAATTAATTAAGAGACGCATCCATGCGCGATGCGAGCTCGAAAACGCAAGCAGCAACATGAAGGTATCTATGCAAATCCAACTTTTAGTTACTTATATTTATTTATTGATGGGATTCATGTGCGATGCATGGTGGATAAGCCGCACTCAAGAAGCTGCCAAGCACGTCATGGGGTGACATAGCTGCCAAGCACGTCGAGGGGGAAGCTGCGGGAAGGAAGGAAGTACTAACAAGAAGTACTACTCTTACTAACAGAACTAGTAAGAGTCGTAACAGCATGCAGCAGCAACCAGCTACGCCACCACGGACTTGATACCCGCCTGCTGGCGGCGCTGCGATTGAATGGGGGACGTGCTGTTGCTGCGTCGGAGAACGAAGGGGAGATGATCCTCGCTAGACAGCTTGAAGTAGATGGCCCCTTCCTCCGAGTAGGCGGCCAAGCCAGTGGACTTCAGGTAGACGAGGATGTCGTAGGCTTGGCAGACTGCACCCGCAATGCGAGGGCAGGGCAGAGCCACATCCCGGCGCTGAGAAAACTGGAATGTGGCCCCGAGCCCCGGATCTGTTTCCACGAGGAAGTACTCGCCTTCTCCTTCTTGTCTCCAGGCCAGAGCCCTACCAGTGTCCGCATTCTCGATCAGCACATCGTCCTCCTGCGATACGAACTGCCGGAGTTCACGGGTAATGTGGGTGAACCTATACTTTGCACCTTCGTCGGACAAGCGCACATAGTAGGTGGAGTTGCTCTCATCCCACTCGGGAGCCAAATAGCTGCCGGCTCCCTCGGAGCCCACGGACATGAACTCGTACAGCTCCTCGCCGTAATAATACAAAGCGGGCGAGAAGCACATGCTCCAGTAGGGGTAGACCAAGGGGAGTTCCGGGCATGGAAACCGTTGGAGTGCTGCTTCAGGCGATCCCGCGGTGGTGGTTGCTAGCATGGAAAGCTGCAGCATCGCCACCATGAGCATGATCATCGCCTTCGTCTTGCAGTTGCTGCTTGAATATCACAACCAAAGAAAAAGGGATCAGGGGAAGAAAGCCTGAAAAAAGAAGAGACTAAGCGGATCAATGTTTAGCATATCTTATACGCCTCTCTCCCACACAAAAACGCACGCACTGTACGATACCTAGAAGAAGCCATGGCTCGTAAAATTACGAAGACGTGCCGGAGCTATGGATTGGTGGATTCAGCGAGTTGCGAGGCTGATGCGCTGTCGTTTTAAAGGTAGACACAGAGAGAGAGAGAGAGAGAGAGAGAGAGGGGGGAGGGGGGGGGGGATCATGTCGTCAAGAGATAGGCATCACATGCATGGACGGACTAGCAGCACGGCATGTACCGATGTGAGCCTTGCCGAGCATGTGGTTGAAATTGGTGACCTTTTCAATCACATGCTCAACACGGCTCACATCGATACATGCCGTGCTGCGGCCGTGCTGCTTGTCCTGATGCGAGCCTTGCTGAGCATGTGATTGAAATTGCTGTAGTACAACGTTCATGGCGCCTCTCTCTCTCTCTTTCTTTCTCTCTCTCTGTCTATTGTGAGGCCTTTAATCCTTGGCAGCTCGTACAACTTCGAGCTCTGTCTATTGTGAGGCCTTTAATCCTTGGCAGCTCGTACAACTTCGAGCTCAAACTACTGGTCGTACAACGTAGACCTTCAATTTAGAGCTTGCAAGGCTCTTGGGGGAAATATTACAAAGTTTGGCATCATGGGGTCAAGATATAGGCATCACATACATGGATGGACCAGCAGCACGGCATGTACCGATGTGAGCCTTGCCGAGCATGTGGTTGAATGTGTTTGTGTTAGTAAGAGATAGATCTTGCCAACTCCAAAGGAACAAGTTACAACCCACCTGCTTTAACCCCTTTTGTCATTGATGGCGTTTAGAAGCGTGTAATTGAGCCAACACGACCCTATAAGCAAGGCCCTCTTGCATGAAGAGATGTGTTAGTAAGAGATAGATCTTGCCAACTCCAAAGGAACGAGTTACAACCCACCCGCTTTAACCCCTTTTGTCATTGATGGTGTTTAGAAGCGCATAATTGAGACAAAATGACCCTATAAGCAAGGCCCTCTTGCATGAAGACATGTGAAATGCAAAACATGTCATGCAAAGTTCCATACCTTCATACTTTTCAAGTCACTTTTGGCTTTCTCTCTCATGGAGGACCACCCATGCACTTTACTGATGTTGCAAAGAGTGGCTTTTGCAAAGACCTAGCCAATGGACCACCCATCCACTCTAGTGCAATTGCAAAAAATGACATTAAGTTTTTTATTCCCCCCAAAAATAAGTTCATAATGCAAAGCAATGCCGTGACTTCTTTTCTTTGTTTTTTGGGATATTGTGAAAGATGAATGCTTAGATTGTTCCGTTGAACATGCATAAGATTCCACTAGTACATTGACATTACTTACCATACAAAATAAAATGGTTACACTCTTTTGCATGAATAGAGCACATGTATTTCAGTTGCAAGTACCACTAACAAGGTGTTTGAGGACCCTTTGACTTGATCATAGTGACTAGTCAAGGCAATTAGAGAATGTATGGAGACTTGGTTATAATCTCGATTATGAGGTAGTTCGATATCTTATAAGAGCTATAAAGTTGAGAGTCCATCCCACAAGGTAAGGGTATTTGGTTTCCATATCCACTCTCATAAGTCCACTAGTATGGTGCATAAAGCTGGCCTTGCAAGGGTATTTCCATTAGCATAAAATATACTTTATATGCTTGCACTCATCTATCCTAAAAGGAACTCTCTTCCTACTATTTGGAGTGATGTGAGGGGAGGGTAGGGCTAAGGAGGCCTTGATATGCTCCCAATGCAAACTAGAAGGACTGGGTCATTGAATATATATATGTTCACACATGCAAAAGAGAGTATGTTGATTTCTCAAAGCCAATCCAAATTTGCATCAATTTATCATAACATTGCAAACAATGATTTACACATTCTCTTTTCTACTTTTGGAGAGGTTACTCTTGTTGATATTAGCTAATTTCTCTATCGAAATTATTCAAGAGGGAGATGATGTTGTAAGGTAGGTTTAAAACGATGGTTGTTATCTGACTTGTCTCCTACAATGAGATGCATCTCCTCTAAATAACACAATATTAGTGAGTTTGGGAATCTCCCAATTCCTATTTTTTGAATACTAAAAAGGTGGCACCCGGATAACATGTCCATAAGTTTCTCAAAACCATATGATGTGACCTATCATTGAAAAGCACTTGAAAAATGGAATCGATTGAGCTATAGAGTGCTCGATTTGGAGTTATAGTATTCAAGTTATGACAAATCCAAAGCTTTGGCCACGTTGTCGAAGGGTTTGTGAAAAGCAAAGTCGCAACCACAGAGGACTTTGAATAATTTCAGGATAGAAGATCAATCAAGCAAGAACAGGCTATCCAAGATAATATGACCATTCTCTAAACTTCAATATATCTACCAATACATTCATACAGTTTGCTCTCCTCGTCCAAGTTGACTATGAACTTTTTCATCAATCCAATCTGGTTTATTTAAATAACTAGGCCTTACACATATAAGGGAAGAGACAGTCCTGGCATGGCAGTCTGCACAGTTCTAGACATTGTTACATCACAACTGCATTCCATCTCCCTCTTAAAGCACACGAATATGCATGCAAAAAGACTTAGCTCTTGCTTCATATAGTTGATCTTTTGCAGTTGAAACACCAGAGTGCCAACTCTCTCAACAAGCACAATGGAATATACTGAGTCTCATAAACACTTCATGCCAAAGTCAGTTCGAAAAGTCGTAGTTGGTTGATTATTATGATCAGGGTAGCCAGTCCAGCAACAATAGGACAAACACAAGAGAAGAGACTCTAAACAGCCAAATTGTTTTAGATAGTTGATTCTCTCTGTTGAAACAGTGGATCCACTCTCTCCACAAGTACTGTGGAATATAAAGTTCCAGAATGACCGTACCACAAATTGGGCTCAAATAATTGGAGTCACTGAGAATTATGGTGAGGGAAGCAGATGGGAATTCCACCTCGGATAGCCTCTGGAGGCTTGAAGATTGCCTTGCTGCTAACAAACAGCCCACAATGGTTAAGTTGAAGTTATTGAACTTGCACCTAATCTACTTCTGGAGGATCAAAAGTACCAAAGATAATCCATGGATCTAGCTATAAGCTCATTAGAACAGAGCCTGCATATTCTCCAGCTGCACAACCAATCCACTCATGTCCAGCTGATGGTGAAATGAGTATAACTCCCAGGCCTACTCCGATCGATGCCATTCCCAGAGATGCTCCACATTTGAGTGTGTTCCCAACAAGTCTCTGCCATAGGACCACTATCTCTTCTCTTACCACATCATCCTGGCATTTACCACTTGCATTTATGACCAATTTTCTTCTTCTGTGATATATATTATGAAAACATCTGAAAATGTCCAAAACAAGTTGCACTAGCCAACTTGCAGCCACTGCCAGAGCATGACCTCTGAATGTGATTTTTGTAACACCCACAAAAAGCTCCAATCTAGAAAGATGTCTCCACGCTTTTCTTTCAGCGGACTGAGGAAAATCTTTAAGAAGCTTCCAGGACATCCAAAAAAACGCCTTGTAGTAACTATTGTGACCTGAAAAACGCATCCGAAGCAATTGCAGTGAAGCCTGCAAGGAGTCCCGCAGACCCAGAGAAAAACAACGAATTCTGCCGTCCCCAGTACCTACAATTTTCAGCCATAATCATCCCCTGTTCTCCAATCAGCCGCAGAGTACCCAAAATTGGTAAAAGTCCAAGGTCTTCATTCTTCTTCACGGCTATTGCAAGCCTGCACGCCGGATTCGCTGAAAGAGGACCACATTAGCAGTTCAACATGAAGCCAAGATGTCAGAAAAAAATCCGCAATTTTTCTTCCTGCCGCTGAACTATCCCCTCCTTTGTCTTCTCTGTCCTAGAGCTCCTCGATTGCTAGTCTTCATCGTCTTGCTTCTTCAGCAGCAGCTTCGTCCTCCGATTCTCGACTTTGTAGCAGCTTTAACGTGATCTTCATCACTTCCTTCTTCGACCTTCACAGCTTCGACATCAACTTCTGCAGCATCATCTTTGTTTTGTCATCCCACCGTCAACGTTGTCCAAGCTTGCCATTGTCACTACAACTTCTCGTCCTTCTGAAGAACTCGTCACTTCGTCAACTTCAATATGGCTTTGTTCACGTCTTTTACTGCATCACCGTCGTTCCTTCTTTCTTCTTTGTTTCCTCTCTTCGCCTTCAGGTCAGCATTCTCCCATCTCTTCGATTGCAGAGCGCCTTTTTTTTTCTCCCAGATTAGCATCCGTATTATCCTCCTTCTTTCCCTGTTTCAATCCTCCAATCTTTTCTCTTCCATACGACTCCGCCTCTCTCCGCGCTCAGAGCTTCCTCAGGCTTTTTCCCTCGTTGTTTTTTCTTTCCCTTCCACGATTGCCCATTTTTCCCTCATTTCCGATTCAAAAAGCTCCCTTTTTAAAAATAGCCATTTGCTTTTCTTCCTTTTTTAGACCCTTTGAATCCTGCAATAAGACTGTGCTTGGCAGCTGGATGATGTCGAACATTCACCACTGTCCTGTAAAGAGATATCGCAACCGCATGATTCAGAACGGATTCACCAAAAACAAGGGCATAAAGATTCACATCAGTCCTGAGTTCTTGAAAAATGGCAAGAACTGTTACTGGATCTGTGGCAGTGGTCCTACACTATCACATGCTTTCAAGCAAAGAACATAAGTTACAACATCTGAAGACACACCCCCTTGTTGCATAAGCTTGAAACATGTGAGCACTTCCTCACCAAAACCATGTTCGGAGTAGCCCGTAATGAGGCAAGAGACTGCATCACGAATGGGTAAGTTGTTGAAAACATGATGCGCTTCCACAAGGGAGCCAAATTTCCCATACATATCCACAAGAGAGTTGCCCACCAAGGGGCTACAAGCGCCACATTTACCATAGATACTAATAAGTGTGCTATTAACAAAAGCTTCTGAAGTGAAGCCCTTCATGTGAGCATCAATACTCATACGCTGAGAATAAATGTAATCACAACAACTAAATATATACAAAGTACCAAATCCCATGCACAACTTTTGGGTGGTTTACACACCTCGAATGCGCAGCAATATGACAACGTGTCCCAAACTTATGAGAAATTCCAATATTCCCCAATACGGTATTAAATTATCTTGAAACATCATAACCTCTACACTATCTTATAATTGACAAGTTTGTTCCAAAACCTCTTTTCCTTTTTCTCAAACATAGATTTTAATTTTCTCTCTTTGCAAGGCCACGAGACATGCACACACGTTGCCTTTCATGCATAAAGGGTGCATTCAATGGTCAATGCTAACCAAGTCGGTTGCATTAAGGATTTCTTGGATGTTACTCTCCCTCTCTCTTTGTACATCAGTTATGCACATGTCAGGTTCTCCTTGTTCCCCCCTCCCACCCCTTCTATCATAGCCATACCTTTTTCCTCTCAACCTCTTACATTGACACATGGTCGTTTGCTAGGAGAAACCCCTCAACAAAAACCTATGGTCATAGAACTAAGGAGTGTTGGTGGGTCTAGTGACCTAGTGCTAGAGTTTGTTTGATTTGGGTTCCACTTTACAAGCCTAGCAATGTGATTAAAGACTCAAGGAGAAGTCAACATGCTTATCTTTAAAAAAACCCTCAGGTATAAACTTTAGATGATAGATGAGTTTTGATTGCAAAATCTTTGAGCATAATTCTTAGTAAGGACTCCAAAAAGAATACAAAGGTCCGTGAGCCATCTTGTGGTGAAAAGGAATAAAACTACCTTAAGGATTAACACAAACCTCTCTCGAACAATATATCCTCTATCAATCTTTCTTCTCTTTTCTGTCCTTACCCAATGGCATGGTAAAGTTCTATTCGGTATGCCATCTCTATTTCTAGGTTCTCCTTCAAGGTGTCTATTTCTTCAACATTGACAATGAGAAGTCATAAACATGCATTAGTTTTCAAATTTATCATTTCGATGACCATACACTATAAAGAAACACAAAAGATAAACATATATGCATGGAAAAAGGACACCACAGTTTTATCGTAATGCCACAAGTACTAGTTTAAGGTACGTTTAGCATCATAAGAAGTTCTAACAAATCACCAACCAACACCTCATACATCCACATAATTATTATTGTACATCTTCACCAACAAAGTTCTAAGAAAAGAGGAGTTTATTTGTATCTCACCAATCAGATTCATCATCTTTGCCATTATTATGCATCATAGTAGCTATTCTTTTTACGTTATGAGGTCCTCTCATCTAGCCACCAACACTTAGAACATGCCGCATTTCCAAATCCTTCCCTTTTCCTTCAAAGCTGACCCCCTTTGAACATCAATTGTTAACTGCAAGAAGTACATAGCCTGCAATGTGCAAGCAAGCATGAGAAAGAGCTAAATTTTCAAAAATAGTCCTTGGATTATAATCTAAAATATAGTATGCATGAAGCACATGCATATTTGATTTGCCCAAAGTTACAACAACTATATTGATTAATCATGTAAATCCACAAGCCATGCATGATTATGTGCAATTTATAATGATAGCATAGAATCATGTGGAAAAACCATAAAGGATCTAGTTTGTTCTCACCATAGGAAAAGCATGCAATGAGAGATGTCCAATTGAGGCCTTAAAGTGGATTGGATGGCCAAGAGGGATGGGAAAACCCTTACCCTAGAGATCATGTATAAAAAGGATAAGAATGAATAAAACAAGTTATTCATGTGTGTGCAAACTTTGTGCACTTGCCTTCCTACTTCTATTGTGAGAGAGTAAGGGTCAGAGTGAAAGATTGAGAGTAAGAGAGTGAGAGAGTGAGGGTGAGTGGCCAAAAGGTTGAAGCTCTACTCATCTTCTCTTGAAGCACTCTCTCCTCGAGGGGGTCACTCATGAATATATGTATATATAACGTGAGTTCAAAATAAGGGGTTTTTAAAACACCATTTTTATACATTTTTTACATACATAAGGGTGTCATATAAAGGGGTTACTTATAGATTGAATAGAAAAGGGTTGTATTTTATTCAAGAAAAATTCACAGATTAGGATATTTATAAATAGGCCATGAACGCACGTTATATAGAGAATATATATATGGTGAGCCCCCCAAGACTCTCTCTTGCCATGCCAATGCTTCTCTTTTGCATGTGCAAGTTGTAGACGATTGAGAATTGAATGAGTACTCACTTGGATCCTAGAGTGTGCAAAGCACATCCTTCATGGGATTGAAGGAAGGCCATGCCACTCACTACAAATGAATGCTTGTATTTCTATGCAAGAGACTATGTGAGACAAAGTCGTTTGATTCTTGTGTGCCAATGCTCTTGAAGGAATAAAAGTGTGTCCAATGTTGTGCACATGGAGTACGTGTAGTGGGTGTGGGATTTGTGTGTGTGTGGGGTGGTGTGGTGCAAGTGGGGTGGGGTGTGAGGTTTCATGTGTGTATGTGTGTATTAATGTGAATGGTGGGAGGTGTGTGTGTGTGTGTGTGTTATATAGTGCTTTTACTAAAGGGGCGATGGAAAGGGGAGATGTGTATGCTCATCCCTTGATGTGGTGGCTAAAATGGTGATGGAAAAAGGTTACTGTTAGCTTGGAAGGGAGGTAGAGGTGGCATAGGGCAGTGCACCGTAAGTCAAGGTAGCATAAAAGTGAAGCAACTTTGTTGAGTGCCAAAACAAATAGACATGTGTGAGGTTTCATGTGTATAGTGCATGTATATGTGTGTTAATATGGGTGGTGGAGAGTATGTGTGTGTTATAGTGCTTTTAAAGGGGGGGATGTGTGTGTGCTCCTCCCTTGATGTGGTGGCTAAAATGGCAGTGGAAAAAGCTGCAAGGCGGGTGGCCTAGAAGTGAAGTGCCTTTGTTTAGCAGCAAAAGGGGTAGAGAGGAGATGAGAGTGTGAGGGGGTGATGGGGAGAGGTTGGAGGGCAGGTGGCCTCTAGCATGTGGTATGAAAGAGGTGGATGGGAGAAGGTGTCATTAGTGGTAGTGGAGGTGAAGATGGGTGGAGATGGTGGTAGGCTGGATGGATAAGGCATGGTGGCCTAGAAGAGGGAACATGAGGTGATCTGGAGGAGGAGAGCAGGAGGTGGTATAGGGACGGTTGGGGTGGCTAAAATTGTGACAGGGCATGGTAAATAGGAAAGAGAGTGAGAAGAGAGGAGGTGATAGAGAGAGAAGTAGGGGACAAAGGCCACGACGAAGCGGGAGTAGGGGAGAAAGATGGGGGCGATGGTAAAGAAACGTTGCTTGCAAGGCGGCCTTAGGGAGATAGATGGCAGGAATGTTGTCTAGATGACAATTGCGAGAGGGAGCAATGGGCAGGAGGCCTAGGCAATTGCGCGCAACTATGGTGTGTGAGAGAGAAGCACAATGACACATGGGGAAGTGATGGTTGTGTTGAGATTGAGAGGAGAGAATGTGACTGCCGAGCTATACCCTAGCATTGCATAGGATAGGGGAAACCCTAGAGTTTTTATTTAAGGGTTCATGTCGGAACAATGAAACCAACATGTTATGGTATATGAGCTTAAGTTTCAAGTCGAATGCGAAAACAAAGTCGAATTAAGATATAGGAAAGATACTCAAAAAAATTTCGGATTTAATCACGAGAGGTTTGGGAAAGACAAAGTCGAAATCTTGAATTGAGAGAGAAGAGAAGAAGGTGGAATGTCATGATTTGTGAAAAGATATTCAAGGAAGGCGATGAACATCAAGCTCGACTCAAAAGCCGCTTCGTGAAATTTGTTGACGGTCTTTAAAAGTAGGCAAGAAGATTTAAGTTCCAACTCAAGCCAACCAACTCAAGCAATTCTTCATAGCAACTCGCGATGATGGAAACTTCGATGTAGGCGAGGGGCTTAAAGCTCGTGCTCAAACCTTCTCTCCAAAATTTGATGACACTCTTCGAAGAAGGTGAGGGATTCAAGCTCAACCTCTAGCCTTACACACAAATGTTTTTGTTGGCCTAAAGCTCTCATAATGTCCCCATTGTATAGGTTTTCTTCTTCCATCTTCACATGTTGTGATTTTAACTCTATAAAAGACTAAGGCATTTAAATCCTTAGCTTTTCCTCAAGGCAAAAATCTTTGACTAGAATAAATCAATGCCACGTTCTGATGATCAGGCGAACTACTTTTTCCTTCTTCTCCTCTTCTACGGAAAGAATACATTTCTTGTAATACTTAGATGTCAAAATTGCACCAGCTTTTGCAAAGCCAATCGTCAGCTTAATTTGGTCCAACAATTTCAATTCCACCCTTCCTCCATGCTACGATTCTAGGATGGCTATGTCAATTTCATAGAGCTCGTTGTTGGCTCCTTTATTGGCACTAGTCCTTGCTTTCTAAGTTTTGTGAAAGCTGCCTCTCCAAAGCTTACTGATCAATGGCAGTAACTTGTGATTGCCCACCTTCATGACCTCAAGTGACTTTTGGCAAATCTTTTTTTCCTCCTCAAGAATGCTTGTCAAGTAGCCATACGTTCTTCCCATTCTCAAATAGTATTGCTGAAGCAAGTATGTCACACTTAATGTGCTTCACTTTCATGTTGCTGCCACCTCACTCTCTTCATGAACTCACCCTCCAACATGGGAATTACCACAATAGGCATTCCTAGCCCCTTTCTTTGCAGAGCTATTATGCCATAGTGGCCATATGTTAACACCCTACAGTTTCTTGATCTAAAGCCACTAGTGATATCTAGGTTTATTGCACCATCTTGTTGATGTTTCTGCAGCGACACTACATGCATCTTTTTTGGGAGCTTGTTGTCTTTCTTCAAAAGATACGAAAGAGATTGCAACCAAGGTACAATAATATGTTTACGAGTCTGATCATCACTACCGGCCGTCACATCAAATGCCTCCTTGAGAACATCTGTTTAATTATGTGAGGCAAAACCTTTCTTTGCAAGACAACTGATATTTAGGTTTATTGCACAATCTTGTTGATGTTTTTGCAGCGACACTACGTGCATATTTTTTGATAGCTTGTTTTCTTTCTTCAAAAGATATGAAAGAGATTGCAACCATGGTACAATAATATGTTTACGACTCAGATAATCACTACCTATCATCACATCAAATGCCTCCTTGAGAGCATCTATTTTATATGGACTAGGCAGCCCAAGGATCAGTCTTGCTAATTCTTTAAGTATGTGAGGCAAAACCTTTCTTTGCAGGACAATTGATACAATACACTGATACTAGGGTTCCTGTAGGCAAATGGTACACCAACTCTGGAAACGAGGAGATCAAAGCTCAATTTTTTGGAGAAATTTTCCAATGTTCTCTCAGCATACCTGGCTACAAGCTCCTCCTTCATAGAGTCTCTACCATGTTCCATAGAGTCGTTAGCTTGTTTTGAATCACCTTGGACTGATATAAATGCAATAAATAGTGCATGTGATGCTTGAACCAAAGTTTCAACTAGGTTTTGTAAATACAAAAACATTATTGGTGCTACTCTACTTGCAAAGCTCGACAGTAGGAGTAAGTTGAGGCAAAATGGCAATACAAGAAAGCTAAACAAAACATGTGCACTTTGCACTGTAACTTGGATCCAATCATAATTTGGATAATCAGATCCTGGTGGGTTTAGGACTTTGTCAAGCACTAGAGATAGAAACACTACATTGGGACATGCAAGTTCACTTTGTGAAACCCAATCCATGAAATGATCAATATCAAAAAAGTGCCAACAAAGCTGTAGGTCCCTCTTGTTGAGAAATAAGGCATAGTCTAAGCCTTATCATGTGGTTGTATGTAAAGTGTCCTTAAGTTTGGGATATCTATCTTTTGAGGATACCATTTTAGTGTGTGTGGACTGTTGGAGGAATGGTTGAAGAATAATGAAGAGGAGGACAGCATGTAGCTCCTAACCTATGCTTGTTCCATCTTTGTCTTCCTCTATTTGAAGTTTTATTATGGTATCAGAGCCTGTACTTCCATTTCATCAATTGTATCAAGAGGCAAGTAGATCTCTTCCATCTCAAATGCACCTACTCCTACAGCTATAATGGAGGGGGCTGTAGAATGGTGCACATGGTAAATAACTACTTTGTCTAGCTCAGTACAGAAATTCTATAAGGACGAGACGAATGCATGGAAAGCCTCCTTAGAGTCATCAACTGCTATCACAATCTTTCTGGACCTCTCAGATGATTTGAATGATGTTTTTTGAAGTGCCTCAGATGACCTAACAATAACGACAGGACAATGTGCATTATGTAGCACATAATCACTCATAGTCTGCAACGACGCAGCTGCAGACTCTAGTGCCTCTCTCAATGTATCAATATGCCTAGGCCTTTGGACTACAGACTATTTGTGGGTTGTCGAAGCGGATTCGCCATCTAGTCCACCCCTGACGCGCAGAGAGGACCGACTGTGCAGGACTGCGGTGCTCTTGGATTGCGTGTGGCTCAAGAAATGGATGCTTGTGGAGCTACAAGGCGACGACGATGATGATAGGGAGCAATGTAGGGCAGGTCGTGGCAAGGCCACAAAGGAGGCTGGGTTGGTAACCATAGCTGTGTTTCTTGCTACCAGTCAATGAAGAAGAAGCCTGCTGTGGTGGAGAGACAGCCGTCCAGGCCAAGAATACCGGTGTAGGCGCTCACAAAGTGTCTAGCATAATCATAAGTGTGGAATCCTATGAGATCAGCTGAAAGCATAGCTTTAAGAAGCTCCGAACGTGATGGTAAAGTCCGATATATTTCTGAAGATGGAAATGGTGTATAAGGAAACCACCCTACTTTCATATTATTGTCATGTTCTTTCAGGAATTTTGGAAGAAACATCAGATGGTAAAACATGTCTGCAGCAACATACATATATGCTCAATGTTGAGCTATGGCTGAAGCTGTAAGCTGGCTGGTTAGTTGTTCCAAGTGGCAAAATCTGGTTATGTGTGCAAAATCGTGGATGCTCATTAGAAAGGCATTCTGCAATCATAAGTAAACAGGTGGTAGACCTTAACAACTAGGCTATGGAAGGGCCTTCAATGTTCTTGGGTGTTTGCAGCATTATACAGGGTTCTGTGTGCTCAAGGGAAAGTTGTGTTGCATTAATGTCTTGCAGTGTTGAATTAGCTATTTGGAGGTTGATTTTTTGCTCAAAAAATTTTGGGAAATCTTTTGCAACTTCATCTTGACAAGCACTTTTAGTTTGGCACAAAAAAATTGCATAAAAGTTACAGGAAAAGTGGTCAACTTTAGACCCATGTTTTGATGCATTTCGGGTCATATAGACATCATGTGGAATCGGATTTGGATTTTTCTTGCTGGGAACTGAATGTATGACATGTTGGCATCATGGATGGATGTATATGACAATTTTTGGACACATGTATGACAATCATATTGCTGAATACCATTTCTGGACAGATTGTATTGTTGTTATCTTCTGAATTTGCAGCAGTCATAATGTTTGACATGGCATAGATCACTCAGATAATGGGAGACAAATTGACCAAAGACAACTATAGTGTTTGGTCTTACAGGATGGAGAATTTTTTGATGGGTAGAGGTCTATGGGACCTCATAACAGGTGATGATGAATGTCTAGAAGTTCCCGAACATCCAACTAAAGAGCAAAAGAAAGTGTGCAAGGATTGGACTAGGAAGAACATGAAGGTTTTACATTGGATCTCCATATGTATTTCAGAAACATTGATTCCTCGTATCAAAAAGGCAAGTACTTGTAAGGAGGCATGGGAAATCATAGAAAAAATGTATGGAACATGTACAGAGGCTCGTAAGATACAACTTAAGTAGAGATTACATGGTGCATGGAGAGGCAATCGCAGTATCAGTGACTATGTGGCAAAAATCAAGCAAATTTCAGAAGACCTTGCATCCATTAATGCACCTGTTGATGATGATGATTTAGTGTCAGTGACACTAAATGGGCTTGGACCAGCTTTCAAATCTTTGGATACCTCTATTTCTGTTAGGGGAGGCTCTATGCCTAACTTTGAGAAGCTTATTGGATTGCTACTTATTACAGAAGAAATCAAGTTGGGATTGAATGCATCTAGCAATGGCAAAAATGCAGGTGGAGATAGTGTTTTCTATCACCAGAGAGGTCGTGGCAGCTCATCTAAAGCTATAGGCTCTTCACTTGGTCGTAGTAATTATGGTTTTGCTTGTGGAAGAGGTAACTTTGGTCGTGGTGACTTCATGCATAGAGGCAGGGGGAGATCTTTCCCTAGAGGTAGAGGACGCAGTCTAGTCCTTCTTCACAAAGAGATGGCACTTGTCATTATTGAGGGGAGTTTGGTCACTTTGAGAGGGATTGTTATCAACAACAGAATGCCATGTCTAGGGGTCGTGGAAGGACCCAATATGGCCACTATATAGGCACTTATGGTGGTACAGGGTATGGACCTAGAGGTGGATCGCCTAGAGGCCACCTATTTGCTATGGAGCATGTGCTTGGGAGCATGACTCATCCTCTTCGTGAGAATGACTCGTTTTTGGATTTAGGAGCTACAAACCACATGACTCATCATGCTGAGTGGCTTGATAGCAAGGAGCAAATGCAGAATGATGAATATGTTGCCATTGGTGATGATACTTTACACAAAAGTAGTCATATTGGTAGTGTGCCACTTGTTACTAAAGATGGGATTGAGAACAAGCTTGGTGATGTACTTTATGTGCCCACAATAACTAAGAACCTAGCATCGATTGGTCAAATGATAGATCAAGGATTGTAGGTGAGATTCAATAAGTTTGGATGTTTCATTGAAGAGTTCCATAATGGGAGAACTGGCAGGGTGATTGCTCATGGTAGAAAGAAAGGGAGAGTTTGCTTTGGATGAAGGGACTCCAGTGATTCAAAACTCTATGTTTGTTGAGAGAGGACATGGGCAAGATAAGGATGTCGTATTATGGCATAGACGGATTGGTCATTTTAATTTGCAAAGATTGAAGCAAATGCAATCAAAATAGATAGTCCGTGCTCTACCGCATTCAGGATATGTGAATTTTGATCATGTATGTGAGGCTTGTCAATTTGGCATGCAGTTCAAATTTCCATTTCCAAAGAGGGGGAGAATAAGCAACTATCCTTTGGAAATAATACACTCAGATATTTGGGACCCATGTCAGAATGTTTCCATGAGAGGAAAGTGTAGATTCTATATCACTTTCATTGATAATTTCTTATGAGTACATTTTCTGTACTGTTTGAGGCTAATTACAAAAGGATATGCACAAACTTATGGTTTGGACTATGAAAAAACATTCAGTCCAGTAGTTAAAATGACGACAGTGAGATCGGTAATTGCTTTGGCTTCTATCTATGGTTGGAGGCTTTATCAAATGGATGTGAAAAATGCATTTTTGAATGGCAACTTAGAAGAGGAAGTGTACATGGATCAACCAGAGGGCTATGTGGATCCAAAATACCCACATTATGTATGCAGGTTGAAGAAGGCTTTGTATGGGTTGAAGCAAGCACCAAGAGCATGGTGTGATAGAATCAACAAATTCTTATGCAGTATGGGATTTTAGCAGAGCAAAGCTAATTATTCACTTTATGTGAGGCATACAGAAGATGGAATGGTTGTTGTGGTCATCTATGTTGATGATCTCATTATTACAGGTACACTTGAGAAGGAGATTACTGAAATCAAGCATGTATTACATAAAGAGTTTGATATAAAGGACCTTGGTTTGTTGAGATACTTCTTGGGTATTGAGATTATTGACACACCTCATGGTATATGGCTGATACAAAGGCAATATGCATTGGAGATGTTGGAAAAATATGGCATGATAGGATGCAAACCGGTTGATACACCATTAGATCAAAATGCTAAGTTGATGGATGATGGATCTTATGTTGAGGATGTTACTATGTTCAGAAAGATCGTTGGTAGTCTTATCTACTTGACCATTACAAGACCAGACTTGAGTTACGCTGTTGGATTGATAAGTCCAATTATGCAGAAACCATGCAAATCACATTTGGATGTAGTGAGAAGAGTTCTTAGATATGTGAAGAAGACAGCTGGATTTGGGCTGTTTTATGAAAAAGGAATCAAGCCTACATTGTTTGGATACTCATATGCAGATTGGGTAGGTAGCTCTATGGATAGAAGATCTACTAGTGGCTATGCATTCTCATTTGGATCAGCCATGGTAAGCTGGAGCAGTAAGAAGCAACCTACAATTGCTTTATCAAGCACTGAAGCAGAGTATAGAGGCATTGCATTGGTAGCATGTGAGCAGACATGGCTGAGATTGATCTTATATGACATGGGCATAGAGATTGATGGTGGAGTCATTATGTATTGTGACAATGTTAGTAGCATTATGTTGGCAAAGAACCCAGTCTACCATGCAAGAACAAAACACATAGAAGTACACTATCATTTCATTAGAGAAAAATTCATTGATGGAGAGATTGACTTGGTCCATGTGAAAACAAATGACCAAGTTGTTGATATCTTTACCAAAGCATTAGGTAAAGATAAGTTTGAATACTTCAGGAGTGCACTTGGAGTATTACCTTTGCAAGCTCATTCTGAGCTTGAGGGGGAGCGTTGAGAAATAAGGCATAGTCTAATTTAGGCCTTATCATGTGGTTGTATGTAAAGTGTCCTTAAGTTTGGGGTATCTATCTTTTGAGGATACCATTTTAGTGTGTGTGGACTGTTGGAGGAATGGTTGAAGAATAATGAAGAGGAGGACAGCATGTAGCTCCTAACCTGTGCTTGTTCCATCTTTGTCTTCCTCTATTTGAAGTTTTATTACCTCTTAATATAAGCACAAAGGTAAACAAATCTTTTGGGGGCAAAGGCCCAACTTGATCTGTGAATAAGTCAACTTTCTCTTCAAAAACAGTTTTTAATTTATGCCCGAACTCTTTCAATGTTGGCTCCAAAAAATTCTCATGTGCCCTTATAGCTTTTGTAGGCTACTACATATGAAAATTGCATGGGGAAAGTCCAAAGCCAAGCTAATGTTTTCCTTGGATCCTTGAGTCTTCAAAATGGATACCTTGATATGAACTTATTTCTCCATGCAATGTGCCCTATCAAGAATATGCTTTAGAAGATAATTTTGTGCCCAATCATTCATGCACTT
The DNA here is from genome assembly GCF_053477565.2 of Lygodium microphyllum. Taxonomy (NCBI): domain Eukaryota; kingdom Viridiplantae; phylum Streptophyta; class Polypodiopsida; order Schizaeales; family Lygodiaceae; genus Lygodium; species Lygodium microphyllum. Next base: position 133,638,434 of record NC_141142.1, read on the forward strand.
TGCAAATTAAAATCCATGCAATGCAATCAATCAAATGATGCTTCCACACAAAAAAATTATGAATGCATTGAAGAAATTGTGCCTATCCTAACTACATGTGCTCGTGCATCATGCAAATGCAAACAAAAAGAAACACATTATGGAAAATAAGTTCCTATTGATGCTAACTAATGTGTTCAAATTCTTGGCGAAAAACTCCATGCGCAACATCATGACATCTGCCCCCTCCAAACTTGCACATCCTCCAGATGGGCCAAAGCTACCCATCCTCATCACCACCAAGCTCAACGGTCAATGTGATCTCTTCATCCTCAGTAAAAACATCTCCAATATCCATATCTTCATGTTCATCATCTCTTAGCTCAAGTCTATCATAAATCTCATCTTCCAACTCTTCAACTGCATAGGGTGCATCATCTCTTCTCTTGAATAATTTGATTCTTTTCCTTGCAATGAAAATCTGCAAAGCCGTACCATCAAGCTCTGCCAAGGAATATGTAGCATTGTCATGGACATTGCACGAGGTGACGACAGCCATGCACCACATGTGCCGCACCAAAAAAGGCCCAAACCATTGTCTTGAAACCTTGCGGATAGCATTATACTGATTGTCAAGACTATTGTCATAGACCTATATCCAATCTCCCTCCTCTATCTCTTTAGGTCCCAATCTGTGCCTACTATCAAATTGGTCTTTGTTGCGAATTCTGGCCTCTTTAAGCTTTTGAGATGCTATCTCAATATTAACTACACCTATATGGAGAAGTTGTGCCTTGCCATGGCCTTTGCGACTAAGAAATTCAAGCACTACATCCTCTATGAGAAGGTAGTTTTCTATACAAAGGCAGAAGGGCTTAGATTTCTTATGAACAAGCTACAACCGCCTGATCGTCTAGCAAAGTGGTTAATCACTTTGCAGGAGTTCGATTATGAGATTAAGAGTAAGCCACCGAGGTTGCAGGGGATTGTGGAATGCCTTGTGGATTTCGAGGAGCCAAAAGAGACTTTGACTGAAGAAAGTGATATTGAAGAAATGTTTAAAATTGATACAGCTTCTATCCCATCTTGGTATGCTACTATCACGCATTATCTATCAACGAGAGAGATTGGAGCTGGTTTACCAAAATCTGAAAAGAGGAAAATCAGACAATAGGCTTTGAAGTTTTCCTTGATTGTAGGAAAATTATATTGGAAGGGTGTTGATGATATTTATAGCCGATGTGTGATGCCTGATGAGGCTCCTTTCATCTTGAAAGAGTGCGATGACTCTACATGTGGAGGGCACTTCGCTGGACAGTTGATGGCACAGAAAGCTTTAAGAGATGGATATTGTTGGCCGTCCATTTTTCAAGATTCCTTTGAGTATTTTAAGAGATGTGATACATGTCAAAGACATGACAGCAGAGAGAATAGGAAACGCCCACTTACGCCTATCATGGCTATCCTTCCATTTGAGAAGTGGGGCATTGACTTTGTGGGTCCTATCACCCCGTCGTCTACTACCCAAAAGAGGTACATTATAGTAGCAACTGATTATTTTACAAAATGGTCAGAAGCTTGGGCGATGAGCCAGGACAATGCAAAAGAGACTGCAAGTTTCCTTTTAGAGCAGATTATCTGCCATTTTAGTCCACGAAAGGAACTAGCGTTGAACCGTGGAACCCATTTTTTGAATAAAGTGATCAAAAGCCTGACTGAAGCTTGGCAAATCAAGCATAGCAAAAAGACCCCTTATAATCCGCAAGCCAACAGGAAAGTCGAAAGTACTAATAAGCAGCTTGTGGGTATCTTGTCTAAAATAGTCTCTGAGAAGAAACGAGACTGGGACAGGAAGTTGTATGTGGCAGTATGGGCGTACAATACAACGTTCAAGCGAGCTACCGGCCATACCCTATTTAAATTAGTTTATGGGGAAGAGTGTGTGTTACCTCTTGAAATCGAGTTGCCAACCATACGGTTTGCAATTAACCACTCTTTGGGAGATGAGGATGCACTCTTTGAACGTTTCACGAACATAGCCCACCTGGATGAGTTGAAATTGCAGAGCTTATTACACCAAGAGGTAGCTAAACATCGGATGAAGCATTTGCACGACCTTAAAGCAAAGAAGTATACCGTTAAAAAAGGGCAATTAGTTCTGTACTATGATGCGTGTAGTAGGGGGCTATTTTTAGGGAAGCTGGAACCTAGATGGGATGACCCCTACAAGATTGTTAAGATAGGGAAAAATAGGTCTACGGATCTACTAGCTAATTTGCAGGGATTAGAATTTAAAAATAAGCTTAATATTAATAAGATTAAAACTTATTATTTCTAAGTATGCTAATACAGAGAAATGCATTGCAAGTCCATGCTGGGGCTGATTTGAGACCTATAAAAGAGCTTAAAGCTGGTTGATGGGGCAGTTAATTTCTTATTTGGAGCACCCATATCTGGAGCAGAGATATCATCAGAACTTATCTGGTGGAGTAAAGGATACAAAGTGATTGAGCGAGAAGACGGAACCTTTGTGTGGGAGATCAAAGTCTTCTGCCATCACTGCTTACGAGTGTTGACAAGTATCCCTGTTGAGTTTAATGAAGAAGGGGGGATGGAGCCACTAGTTCACCCTCTAAACATATTAAATTTTGACTATCATAATTACAAATAGAGGAGTTCGTGATGGCAGGCTTTGTAAACCCATTGTGAACATACACATTATATTTTGACGGAGCATCCAGGGGCCCTAATAAAAAAGGGAATGTTGGAGTAGTAATCTGAGATCCCCGACGTAGAGTTACGATGAAGTTAGCTACTTATCTTGGGGTAGGATTCAATAACAACATGGCAGAGTATAAAGCCTTGATAATGGGACTGCATATTGCAAAGCAAGGTGGTATTCGGCGGTTGGTAGTAAAAGGGGATTCCCAATTGATCTTGAATCAGCTAGATGGAACATACACAGTGTAGAATCCCATCCTTTGTATGTATCATCGAATTGCCATGACCCTACTTGAGGAGTTTGAGAGAGTGTCTTTTCAACTGATTCCACGTTACTGGAATCAGTTTATGGATTCACTAGCAAATATTGATTATGATGACAAAGATAATGACAAATCGGTTGAGGAAAACCCTAAGCAAGGGGATAAGGGGACGCAAGTTTTGAATCCTGGCATGGAAGGTGGACCTCTAAGGCCTGTTGACAAAAAAGTCGATCCTAAGAAGGATGAGAAAGTGCCAAGAAAGAAGCACCAAGGCCGGTATCGAGACCAAAAGAAAGAATGGTTTGGTGAGAAAAGAGAGCTTTGGCTACCTATCAAGATTTTCATTTAGCAATTTCTCTTTGCGAAGTCAAACTAGATGTAAACCTCTTGCAGTTGATTAAATTATCTCCAGGAGTGCGCAAGGAATTCAAGAAGATCCTGCGTATTGGGTATATTGTAGAACGTTTGGGCATAGCACGAGTAGGGGAAGATTGGTTGGGTATCTTGTCTAATATCACGAGTTCAGAGTTGATGGAGAGGTTGGGTCTAGGCATCCAAAAAGACAGCTCCACCCTTCTCAGAATGGTTGATGATAGTCTAAGGCAACCATAAGGTTGCGTTACTAAAGTCCATGTTACAGTTGCAAGTGTAGAATGCTTCTTGGATTTTAGGGTGATAAGATTTGCAGGACGTCCTAGCTATCGAGTCTTGCTAGGTGCTAATTGAGTAATAGTCGATGCTTGCCCTGAGTCTTCTCAGAGTGAGAGAGCTTCTTTATTCTCTACTGAATTAGAAACAATAGATGATCCATCTGGTAGTGAGACATCATCCAACAACGAGTCTAAAGAGGGGTCCACTATAGAGGATATTTATCAGATATCATGTTTCGAGTGTCGCATCCATCGTACGTCATATAACATCTTTGGGTTGCAGTCCATCTTTTTCGAGAGTAAACCATTGAAGAGTTGCCAATTGAGCTTGCAAAGTTTGATGTGTTGTTCGTTCCTCTTGAAGTTGTATCATAAATAGATCCAGTTTTTGCTCCACCATTGGTTCTGGTAAATCACCTTTGTCCATAAATTCTTTCATATTTTGATCGGTCATCCTGCAAAATTGCAAACAACCTCACACACTTGAAATCTTGTTAGCGGGATGAGCGTAGCTCAAAGTCAGGTTTACAAGGCTTGTTTCTTTTTTTTAATGGTTTTTTTGCGATCTTTCTCTTTTTTGCAGGTATGAAAATTGATAAAATCCTTCTTCAATGAATACTTTGCTTGTGTAGACTGTATATAGCAATTTGTTTGCTGGAAATTATCTCTATCACATCACGGGTGTGAACAAGGGTTTGTAGGGAGTTATAAAACTGGTTCGGGTTTGATTTGTAGAAGAACTCCATGTGACACCCACTAGAGAGAAATTTTAAGATTGACTTTGAAGCTTTAAAAAGCTTAGAGTCTTAAGCTTTATTAAAAAGCTTAAGAATTTTAATGAAATGAATCAGGATGACAGGACGTCATTGACAGATTTAACATCGTCGAAAACATACTGCCACCGTAGACGCTGGATTTTAAGGGATTAAGATTTATTATAAAGCTTATCAAGATTTATTATCTTCAATTCACTAATAAAAGTTTTTGCTTTCTAAGAAAAAATGTTTGGATAAAGGAACTTCCCAAGTGGTCCTCTGCTTCCTGAGAGAGGTCCTTTGCGATCCATCAATACAACGGGGGGTTCTTCCTTGCCATGAATATGGTGGTATTGACCAATTGTCGCGAGATTGACTACAGAGCCCATTCCTTCCAAGAGCTTCGCCTTTGCATGAGATGGTAGGCCAATGGAAGCCCTTGATCTCAACTTCGCTCTGATACCACTAGTGCGCAATCCGATATTATATGCGTACGTAGCAAGCGTCGGAAGGTCCCCAAGAACAAAGAACTCTACTTTAAGGTGAAAAATCAAGAGAATAGACTTGCACAATATGAGGCAGAAATATCAATTAGGTTTAATCTCCCCCCATGCCTTGTGTGAGCGCTCCACAAGGCATATATTTATAAATTTATTCATCTCAAAGCTCAAAATAGCATAATTTTACAAATAAGCATGCTTTAGCTTTTGTGTTTGCTTTTGTCCAAATAAAGAATAAAGTGGTTGGGCGGCCCAAGAGTCGGACTGTGCCCAAATACAATGTCCAATAATGAAATATTTAAATTGTGTGTCCATACGCATACAAAATAATAAATATTTATCAAGCATTTCAATAAATAATTGTGGCTAAATAAATATTTGCACCATGCCTTTAATAATAAGACATGTGCCCATTAGAAATGATAATTTCTTCTAGGTAATTTGAATACACACTATTGCCCAGTGCTTCCCAATGCCACTATCGCTTGCTCTACACATCAACTAAAGCATTCACAATTGTTAGAAAATAATAAAATTGAACTGAGAAAAGTGAGTACCTAGCAGTCTTGAGCTACAAAATAAATAAATAGGTTGGAACTCCGTCCTAACCTTACTTTAATATGAGTGTACTCTAAACTCATAAACATCCATTAATTTAAATATGTATTTTGTGGAATCAGCCACTGTGGAGTCACCCACGTGCACATTAAATTAACATGATGCCCGAAAACGATAGGTGTCCCCATCAACTTCTCGCACAAGGAATCAACCTTGTGTACGAGCCCTGACAAATAAATATAGTAATTTTACGGAATCCACCATAAAACCTCACAGAATCCACTGTGTTCTCATAGAATTCACCGTGATCTCATGGAATCCAGTGTGGAATATTCCTCCTGGCATTAGGATGGTTGATGTCTTGTTGCTTTGGATACCAATAAAAACTAAACTCTTGCTGCCTAGGATTCAATTTCTATTTTTCCTTTGATTTTTTAAAAGCATGTGACTTTTTTCCGTGGATTTTGAGTTGTTGTATAGGTTGAAAATAGGGATTTAGATACTAAAAATCAAGCTACATGAGAAAGAGGTTTGATTCCTTCAACTTTAAATTTTACACTTCATTGGTATCAAGAGGGATACATGGACCACATTTCACAATTTTTTGGGCACTACACATATGCCTCTTCTACCCCTTCTTCTCAATTTACATATGTGTTTGTATTATAGTTTTTAATGAGTTTTATTCTATTTATCCTAGGTTCTTAACGAGTAGGTATAAAATTTAAATACTTTCTACTTAAAATAGGTGTGATTAATTCTATCAAGAGTATATCTTCTACTCAATTAACCTAACTTAATAACCAAGTTAACGAATGAATTTTAATTACCTTAATCACTTTTCGCTATGTCTACATGACTTGTAGCTACCTAGAAATATAATTGATATTCCTGCTAACAATTTGTCGTGGATTTTCTAAATGATCTTTTTGAATTTAATATTGATTTATTTCATGCACTCTGCTTACATGTGGCTACCCTTGAGTTGTTTTCTTAATTTTACATTATTTCCTATCCTGGTTGAACTTTTTCAATTTTAGGTGTGAATCTATTCGATGCACTTTAATTACATGCAACTATTCTTATTTCCAAAATTTACCATCTAAACTAATATTTTCTAGTTCATTCCAATGTTCCTTTCTTATCAAAATTGAACTTTCTTATTGGCCAAACTATAAAATTTTTGTTTACAAATTAAAATATCTTTGATTATGTTTGTAGACCTTGTATTCAATGAATGTTAATCTACAAAAGGATCCTTGGATTGTGTTGCAAGAGATTGCGCATTTCCGTGCTCATGGCTCCATTTGCAGCCCCCATGCTTCATGCTCCAAAGCATCAACTGTTCGGGCCCATCGTGAATATGGGTCTCTTGCTCACTAGCCTTCCAAGTTTATTTGGTCTTGAAGAGTGTAATTAGAAACCTAAAATCGAGACAAAGATCTTGTAGAGATGAAAGGAGCCATTAGTGGATGTTATAAATGAGAGGGCATACAAAGTTTTCAAGTTGGAAGTAGTACTCCCTTCGCGGTGGTTGTCAATGTGATGATGGACTGTTCTAGCTAGCTTTACTCCTTACGTGGCCTCTATCCCTTCTCTTCTTGCTGTCTCTTTTACTCCCCTCTTGCTTCTTGTATCATGTTTCTCTTATCCTCTTTCTTGTTCTTATCTCCTGTATTTTCTTCTCCTCCCCTTTTTTTCTCATTTATCTATTTTCTCCTCCTCCTATTCTCCTTTCCTTCTTCTATATTTTTCTTCTCTCTCTCTCTTCGAACTCAACGTATAGATGAAAAGAGAAATACCCAAGATTGTGGTGTCCTTGCTCACTTCGAGGATGCCAATGGTACCATGGAAGGTTATTGTGGCTTGATCCAAGATATTCTGAAGCTTGACTTCAGACTATTCTTTATATATGTACTAGATGTGAAGTGGTTTAAAGAAGTGATAACAAATGGTGAGCATTGCACAATCAGACATCATCCAAGTGGTTTTGTAATCATTGACTCTACAAAATTTCACCAAAATAAGAATGACACATTAGTACTATCTCAACTTTGCGAGTAGGTATATATGCAAAGGCTAATTTTTTAATATATATACATGTGATACATATACACAATATATTAAGTATTTAAGTTTCTTGCTTTTGTTTTTCAAATACAAGTTGTGTATAATCCAATGGTAAACAATAACCGATGGTGGTATGTCATCCCTATATCTAATCGTTCAAAACCAATATATGGTAATATTACCGAGATGGAGATAGCAGATGACAATCCAACAATTAATGATGATGTGCATGATCACATCATAATGGATTATATGCATGATATAGTACAAGATGACCCTCGCGAGGATGTTCAAGGAAACGCAGAAGAAGACAATAATGTGATGTCGATGATATTGATGAAGTTATTGAGCAATATATCAACACATGTGATAGTGGGATAGACTTATTTGTTTCATTACCTCTTGGTAACATAGACCTAGAAGTAGATAGTTTAGCAAGGGCTGATCTCATTGAAGATGAGATGGATCATTCACTGTAACATACTTAATTTGCTTAATGATTCAATGTGTATTCTTAATTCTATGGTTTTTATCATGCGCACACGTGCATACTCAAGAATCAATAGTCAAGTTTAAAGCTAAATTGAATTTTCTATAATAAAAAAAGTATTTTTTATCATCTTCAAGTAGAGAAATTACGAGATACATATTGCAATGCTTGCTACTAATTATAAGGTTTCTGTCACTTGCCACTAATTACTTATATCAGGCTTGTCACAACTGGAGGAACTGCCATTCATTAGAGAGCAATGAAAAAGTAATTATTAACTCTATTTTTTTAATTCAATGATTCAATGTGTATTCTTAATTCTATGGTTTTTATCATGCGCACACGTGCATGCTCAAGAATCAATTTCAGGTGGTTAAATAATTATTAACTTTAGTTTTTTAATTATATTAATTCCAATTTTAGGTGGTTAAATAATTGCACGTCTGTTGGTGCGTCTATATTGGCGTCTATTTGCGCGGATATATAGACGCAAAATTCATGTCTATTTACATGCACTTTTACACGTACATATAGACGCAATGATAGACGCGCCGGGCTTTGCGTGTCTAACATGCGCGTCTATGCCTCGTTTCTGTTATAGTGCCTAAATGCGAAGAACACCAAATTACAAGTAGCTATATGTGATTTCTAAATTTTACTTTTCTCACATTTATTTATTTTTCATAGCTTACAATCAAAACTCATAAACATGGAGACAATGTTCAAGCAAAAAAGCTAACTTCATATTATCCAATTCAAACACAAACTAAAATAATGTCAAGCATAACTTTGAACTAAAACTAAATCAAAACAATTGTAAGCTTTCAAAAGCATTCAAATTCTAGAAAACTTGACAAGATAACCATTTAAATTCCAGTTTTCTTCTATATGAAACCCTAATCAATGATGCCTACTCTTAGATTATTCTCCCCAAACTCGAAAGTTTAGCATGATATCTTCTTGGGTAGAGCACAATTATATAAGTTATCTAGCAAATATGCAATTACCATGCATGACATTAATCCAACATGCATATGATTGAGTATTGAGGGAATATCGCCTAAGAATTCATGTAGCATCTCTATATTTGTGTGCTTGAGATCTGGGTCCTCTCTAAGCTTATGGACAATTGACCCTTCTATCAATAGCATTTATAAACATGCTCTATAATAGTGAATACCATTTTTACATTTTTTTAACACAAAGAAAGATACCATATAAAGGGGTTACTTATAAATTGAATAGAAAATGGTTGTGTTTTATTTAGGAAAATTTCATAGATATAGGTATTCATAAATAGGTCTTGAACACACATGATATAGAGGATATGGATACAATGAATCCCTCGAGGTAAACATGTACGATTTTTGGCCTTCATGTAGTAATGTAGTTTTTTCTAAATTTATTTTGTGTAGGGTTCTTTGAAAGGTCTTTGTGCATCTTTGCAAATGATTTTTTACAAATAGAGCATGTTAGTGTGAACAATGGTCTTTTTTCTATCATCTATTTTTTTTTTGCAAATGACCTTGTTAATTTTTTATTTCTTAGGTCTTGTTGTATTATTTCTAGGTCTTTTGCAGATGGAGAACATTCTAATTGCGTACATTGTGGCCAATGCCATATTACTTAAAGTCTAAGCAATATCTTGAAAGAAAAGATAGAGAAACACAATAAGGAGCGAAAGAATGTTCTTATAGCATGTATCATGCATGCATCATCACAAGGAGATCCGAATCCTTCTCACAGCTTACACTTCTCGAGGTGCAAGTCGCACGTGTACCATTTAGGTATACATGATAGGGATGCGGACGCCTCCTATCAAGATTTAATTAGAACTTCTACTTTACAATCAAATCCAAGATTTGGTAGCTTAGAATTCTTTTATTTTTGTATGCAAGCTAAACTTTGGCTTCTAAAGGTCTATGCAAACTCATTTTGAGTTGTAATGCAAACAACAATTATTTTCATTTTAAAAACTATTTTCCTTTAACATTTTGCTATATCAAGTTATATTTTTGGATGTAATTTCTCACATGATTCCCATTCTATTCGTATAAACAATGTCCAACAAAGCACACAAGGGCCAAAGAAAAAAGAAAAGTTGTTGGTTGCACAATTATGGCTCCAAGAAGAGTTCTACATTCAATAGCTCCCTATGTTTTTCCCCATGACAAAGCACATTTACCTACTTGACAATGCAAGTGAAAATTGCAACAGAAGCGTGTATATATTGATGTTTAAAGGTCGTGCAAATTACAAAAGGTTGTTTGTTCAAAAACGTGATTAAAGTGGCACCTGTTCTTTTCTATATATACACATAAAGGGACGAAGTTTCTTGACATGAGAATATGCACAATGTTAGATTGCCAATAGCTTTTTGCTTTAGTTCAATGTTTGTGAGGCCATCTATAAGCCTAATCCCTTGTAGTATGACCGTGAATTTTAACACCCCCGCTTAAGTGTGTTTGCCTTTCGCATCTTTGCTTCCATTCTATTATGGTGTCCTCCCTCATGGAGCAAGTGTAAAGAGTCATGACATGTTTGAACTCAAGGACAATTCCACGATCTAGTCAAAGTATCGATCAATGGTGGGTAAGGCGAATTCGGCGCTCACATATGCCAATTATAGTGCAAGGAATAGAATAGTGCAATAATTCTCGAAGGAAGGTTTGAATGTGATTGGCTTCGTGAATAATTAATTAAGAGACGCATCCATGCGCGATGCGAGCTCGAAAACGCCAGCAGCAACATTAAGGTATCTATGCAAATCCAACTTTTAGTTACTTATATTTATTTATTGATGGGATTCATGTGCGATGCATGGTGGATAAGCCGCACTCAAGAAGCTGCCAAGCACGTCATGGGGTGACATAGCTGCCAAGCACGTCGAGGGGGAAGCTGCGGGAAGGAAGGAAGTACTAACAAGAAGTACTACTCTTACTAACAGAACTAGTAAGAGTCGTAACAGCATGCAGCAGCAACCAGCTACGCCACCACGGACTTGATACCCGCCTGCTGGCGGCGCTGCGATTGAATGGGGGACGTGCTGTTGCTGCGTCGGAGAACGAAGGGGAGATGATCCTCGCTAGACAGCTTGAAGTAGATGGCCCCTTCCTCCGAGTAGGCGGCCAAGCCAGTGGACTTCAGGTAGACGAGGATGTCGTAGGCTTGGCAGACTGCACCCGCAATGCGAGGGCAGGGCAGAGCCACATCCCGGCGCTGAGAAAACTGGAATGTGGCCCCGAGCCCCGGATCTGTTTCCACGAGGAAGTACTCGCCTTCTTCTTCTTGTCTCCAGGCCAGAGCACTACCAGTGTCCGCATTCTCGATCAGCACATCGTCCTCCTGCGATACGAACTGCATGCCGGAGTTCACGGGTAATGTGGGTGAACCTATACTTTCCACCTTCGTCGGACAAGCGCACATAGTAGGTGGAGTTGCTCTCATCCCACTCGGGAGCCAAATAGCTGCCGGCTCCCTCGGAGCCCACGGACATGAACTCGTACAGCTCCTCGCCGTAATAATACAAAGCGGGCGAGAAGCACATGCTCCAGTAGGGGTAGACCAAGGGGAGTTCCGGGCATGGAAACCGTTGGAGTGCTGCTTCAGGCGATCCCGCGTTGGTGGTTGCTAGCATGCAAAGCTGCAGCATCGCCACCATGAGCATGATCATCGCCTTCGTCTTGCAGTTGCTGCTTGAATATCACAACCAAAGAAAAAGGGATCAGGGGAAGAAAGCCAGAAAAAGAAGAGACTAAGCGGATCAATCTTTAGCATATCTTATACGCCTCTCTCCCACACAAAAATGCACGCACTGTACGATACCTAGAAGAAGCCATGGCTCGTAAAATTACGAAGACGTGCCGGAGCTATGGATTGGTGGATTCAGCGAGTTGCGAGGCTGATGCGCTGTCGTTTTAAAGGTAGACACAGAGAGAGAGAGAGAGAGAGAGAGAGAGAGAGAGAGAGAGAGAGAGGGGGGGGGGGGGGATCATGTCGTCAAGAGATAGGCATCACATGCATGGACGGACTAGCAGCACGGCATGTACCGATGTGAGCCTTGCCGAGCATGTGGTTGAAATTGGTGACCTTTTCAATCATATGCTCAACACGGCTCACATCGATACATGCCGTGCTGCGGCCGTGCTGCTTGTGCTGATGCGAGCCTTGCTGAGCATGTGATTGAAATTGCTGTAGTATAACGTTCATGGCGCCTCTCTCTCTCTCTCTCTCTCTCTTTCTTTCTCTCTCTCTCTGTCTATTGTGAGGCCTTTAATCCTTGGCAGCTTGTACAACTTCGAGCTCTGTCTATTGTGAGGCCTTTAATCCTTGGCAGCTCGTACAACTTCGAGCTCAAACTACTGATCGTACAACTTAGACCTTCAATTTAGAGCTTGCAAGGCTCTTGGGGGAAATATTACAAAGTTTGGCATCATGGGGTCAAGATATAGGCATCACATACATGGATGGACCAGCAGCACGGCATGTACCGATGTGAGCCTTGCCGAGCATGTGGTTGAATGTGTTTGTGTTAGTAAGAGATAGATCTTGCCAACTCCAAAGGAACAAGTTACAACCCACCTGCTTTAACCCCTTTTGTCATTGATGGCGTTTAGAAGCGTGTAATTGAGCCAACACGACCCTATAAGCAAGGCCCTCTTGCATGAAGAGATGTATTAGTAAGAGATAGATCTTGCCAACTCCAAAGGAACGAGTTACAACCCACCCGCTTTAACCCCTTTTGTCATTGATGGTGTTTAGAAGCGCATAATTGAGACAAAATGACCCTATAAGCAAGGCCCTCTTGCATGAAGACATGTGAAATGCAAAACATGTCATGCAAAGTTCCATACCTTCATACTTTTCAAGTCACTTTTGGCTTTCTCTCTCATGGAGGACCACCCATGCACTTTACTGATGTTGCAAAGAGTGGCTTTTGCAAAGACCTAGCCAATGGACCACCCATCCACTCTAGTGCAATTGCAAAAAATGACATAAAGTTTTTTATTCCCCCCAAAAATAAGTTCATAATGCAAAGCAATGCCGTGACTTCTTTTCTTTGTTTTTTGGGATATTGTGAAAGATGAATGCTTAGATTGTTCCGTTGAACATGCATAAGATTCCACTAGTACATTGACATTACTTACCATACCAAAAAAAATGGTTACACTCTTTTGCATGAATAGAGCACATGTATTACAGTTGCAAGTACCACTAACAAGGTGTTTGAGGACCCTTTGACTTGATCATAGTGGCTAGTCAAGGCAATTAGAGAATGTATGGACACTTGGTTATAATCTCGATTATGAGGTAGTTCGATATCTTATAAGAGCTATAAAGTTGAGAGTCCATCCCACAAGGTAAGGGTATTTGGTTTCCATATCCACTCTCATAAGTCCACTAGTATGGTGCATAAAGCTGGCCTTGCAAGGGTATTTCCATTAGCATAAAATATACTTTATATGCTTGCACTCATCTATCCTAAAAGGAACTCTCTTCCTACTATTTGGAGTGATGTGAGGGGAGGGTAGGGCTAAGGAGGCCTTAATATGCTCCCAATGCAAACTAGAAGGACTGGGTCATTGAATATATATATGTTCACACATGCAAAAGAGAGTATGTTGATTTCTCAAAGCCAATCCAAATTTGCATCAATTTATCATAACACTGCAAACAATGATTTACACATTCTCTTTTCTATTTTTGGAGATGTTACTCTTGTTGATATTAGCTAATTTCTCTATCGAAATTATTCAAGAGGGAGATGATGTTGTAAGGTAGGTTTAAAACGATGGTTGTTATCTGACTTGTCTCTTGCTATGAGATGCATCTCCTCTAAATAACACAATATTAGTGAGTTTGGGAATCTCCCAATTCCTATTTTTTGAATACTAAAAAGGTGGCACCCGGATAACATGTCCATAAGTTTCTCAAACCATATGATGTGACCTATCATTGAAAAGCACTTGAAAAATGGAATCGATTGAGCTATAGAGTGCTCGATTTGGAGTTATAGTATTCAAGTTATGACAAATCCAAAGCTTTGGCCACGTGTCCCAAACTTATGAGAAATTCCAATATTCCCCAATACTGTATTAAATTATCTTGAAACATCAGAACCTCTACACTATCTTATAATTGACAAGTTTGTTCCAAAACCTCTTTTCCTTTTTCTCAAACATAGATTTTAATTTTCTCTCTTTGCAAGGCCACGAGACATGCACACACGTTGCCTTTCATGCATGAAGGGTGCATTCAATGGTCAATGCTAACCAAGTCGGCTGCATTAAGGATTTCTTGGATGTTACTCTCCCTCTCTCTTTGTACATCAGTTATGCACATGTCAGGTTCTCCTTGTTCCCCCCTCCCACCCCTTCTATCATAGCCAAACCTTTTTCCTCTCAACATCTTACATTGACACATGGTCGTTTGCTAGGAGAAACCCCTCAACAAAAACCTATGGTCATAGAACTAAGGAGTGTTGGTGGGTCTAGTGACCTAGTGCTAGAGTTTGTTTGATTTGGGTTCCACTTTACAAGCCTAGCAATGTGATTAAAGACTCAAGGAGAAGTCAACATGCTTATCTTTAAAAAAACCCTCAGGTATAAACTTTAGATGATAGATGAGTTTTGATTGCAATATCTTTGAGCATAATTCTTAGTAAGGACTCCAAAAAGAATACAAAGGTCCGTGAGCCATCTTGTGGTGAAAAGGAATAAAGCTGCCTTAAGGATTAACACAAACCTCTCTCGAACAATATATCCTCTATCAATCTTTCTTCTCTTTTCTGTCCTTACCCAATGGCATGGTAAAGTTCTATTAGGTATGCCATCTCTATTTCTAGGTTCTCCTTCAAGGTGTCTATTTCTTCAACATTGACAATGAGAAGTCATAAACATGCATTAGTTTTCAAATTTATCATTTCGATGACCATACACTATAAAGAAACACAAAAGATAAACATATATGCATGGAAAAAGGACACCACAGTTTTATCGTAATGCCACAAGTACTAGTTTAAGGTACGTTTAGCATCATAAGAAGTTCTAACAAATCACCAACCAACACCTCATACATCCACATACTTATTATTGTACATCTTCACCAACAAAGTTCTAAGAAAAGAGGAGTTTATTTGTATCTCACCAATCAGATTCATCATCTTTGCCATTATTATGCATCATAGTAGCTATTCTTTTTACGTTATGAGGTCCTCTCATCTAGCCACCAACACTTAGAACATGCCGCATTTCCAAATCCTTCCCTTTTCCTTCAAAGCTGACCCCCTTTGAACATCAATTGTTAACTGCAAGAAGTACATAGCATGCAATGTGCAAGCAAGCATGAGAAAGAGCTAAATTTTTGAAAATAGTCCTTGGATTATAATCTAAAATATAGTATGCATGAAGCACATGCATATTTGATTTGCCCAAAGTTACAACAACTATATTGATTAATCATGTAAATCCACAAGCCATGCATGATTATGTGCAATTTATAATGATAGCATAGAATCATGTGGAAAAACCATAAAGGATCTAGTTTGTTCTCACCATAGGAAAAGCATGCAATGAGAGATGTCCAATTGAGGCCTTAAAGTGGATTGGATGGCCAAGAGGGATGGGAAAACCCTTACCCTAGAAATCATGTATAAAAAGGATAAGAATGAATAAAACAAGTTATTCATGTGTGTGCAAACTTTGTGCACTTGCCTTCCTACTTCTATTGTGAGAGAGTAAGGGTCAGAGTGAAAGATTGAGAGTAAGAGAGTGAGAGAGTGAGGGTGAGTGGCCAAAAGGTTGAATCTCTACTCATCTTCTCTTGAAGCACTCTCTCCTCGAGGGGGTCACTCATGAATATATGTATATATAACGTGAGTTCAAAATAAGGGGTTTTTAAAACACCATTTTTATACATTTTTTACATACATAAGGGTGTCATATAAAGGGGTTACTTATAGATTGAATAGAAAAGGGTTGTATTTTATTCAAGAAAAATTCACAGATTAGGATATTTATAAATAGGCCATGAACGCACGTTATATAGAGAATATATATATGGTGAGCCCCCCAAGACTCTCTCTTGCCATGCCAATGCTTCTCTTTTGCATGTGCAAGTTGTAGACGATTGAGAATTGAATGAGTACTCACTTGGATCCTAGAGTGTGCAAAGCACATCCTTCATGGGATTGAAGGAAGGCCATGCCACTCACTACAAATGAATGCTTGTATTTCTATGCAAGAGACTATGTGAGACAAAGTCGTTTGATTCTTGTGTGCCAATGCTCTTGAAGGAATAAAAGTGTGTCCAATGTTGTGCACATGGAGTACGTGTAGTGGGTGTGGGATTTGTGTGTGTGTGGGGTGGTGTGGTGCAAGTGGGGTGGGGTGTGAGGTTTCATGTGTGTATGTGTGTATTAATATGAATGGCGGGAGGTGTGTGTGTGTGTGTGTGTTATATAGTGCTTTTACTAAAGGGGGGATGGAAAGGGGAGATGTGTATGCTCATCCCTTGATGTGGTGGCTAAAATGGTGATGGAAAAAGGTTATTGTTAGCTTGGAAGGGAGGTAGAGGTGGCCTAGGGCAGTGCACCGTAAGTCAAGGTAGCATAAAAGTGAAGCAACTTTGTTGAGTGCCAAAACAGATAGACATGTGTGAGGTTTCATGTGTATAGTGCATGTATATGTGTGTTAATATGGGTGGTGGAGAGTATGTGTGTGTTATAGTGCTTTTAAAGGGGGGGATGTGTGTGTGCTCCTCCCTTGATGTGGTGGCTAAAATGGCAGTGGAAAAAGCTGCAAGGCGGGTGGCCTAGAAGTGAAGTGCCTTTGTTTAGCAGCAAAAGGGGTAGAGAGGAGATGACAATGTGAGGGGGTGATGGGGAGAGGTTGGAGGGCAGGTGGCCTCTAGCATGTGGTATGAAAGAGGTGGATGTGAGAAGGTGTCACTAGTGGTAGTGGAGGTGAAGATGGGGGGAGATGGTGGTAGGCTTGATGGACAAGGCATGGTGGCCTAGAAGAGGGAACATGAGGTGATCTGGAGGAGGAGAGCAGGAGGTGGTATAGGGACGACTGGGGTGGCAAAAATTGTGACAGGGCATGGTAAATAGGAAAGAGAGTGAGAAGAGAGGAGGTGATAGAGAGAGAAGTAGGGGACAAAGGCCACGACGAAGCGGGAGTAGGGGAGAAAGATGGGGGCGATGGTAAAGAAACGTTGCTTGCAAGGTGGCCTTAGGGAGATAGATGGCAGGAATGTTGTCTAGATGACAATTGCGAGAGGGAGCAATGGGCAGGAGGCCTAGGCAATTGCGCGCAACTATGGTGTGTGAGAGAGAAGCACAATGACACATGGGGAAGTGATGGTTGTGTTGAGATTGAGAGGAGAGAATGTGACTACCGAGCTATACCCTAGCATTGCATAGGATAGGGGAAACCCTAGAGTTTTTATTTAAGGGTTCACGTCGGAACAATGAAACCAACATGTTATGGTATATGAGCTTAAGTTTCAAGTCGAATGCGAAAACAAAGTCGAATTAAGATATAGGAAAGATACTCAAAAAAATTTCGGATTTAATCACGAGAGGTTTGGGAAAGACAAAGTCGAAATCTTGAATTGAGAGAGAAGAGAAGAAGGTGGAATGTCATGATTTGTGAGAAGATATTCAAGGAAGGCGATGAACATCAAGCTCGACTCAAAAGGTGCTTCGTGAAATTTGTTGACCGTCTTTAAAAGTAGGCAAGAAGCTTTAAGTTCCAACTCAAGCCAACCAACTCAAGCAATTCTTCATAGCAACTCGCGATGATGGAAACTTCGATGTAGGCGAGGGGCTTAAAGCTCATGCTCAAACCTTCTCTCCAAAATTTGATGACACTCTTCGAAGAAGGTGAGGGATTCAAGCTCAACCTCTAGCCTTACACACAAATGTTTTTGTTGGCCTAAAGCTCTCATAATGTCCCCATTGTATAGGTTTTCTTCTTCCATCTTCACATGTTGTGATTTTAACTCTATAAAAGCCTAAGGCATTTAAATCCTTAGCTTTTCCTCAAGGAAAAAATCTTTGACTAGAATAAATCAATGCCACATTCTGATGATCAGGCGAACTACTTTTTCCTTCTTCTCCTCTTCTATGGAAAGAATACATTTCTTGTAATACTTAGATGTCAAAATTGCACCAGCTTTTACAAAGCCCATCGTCAGCTTAATTTGGTCCAACAATTTCAATTCCACCCTTCCTCCATGCTACGATTCTAGGATGGCTATGTCAATTTCATAGAGCTCGTTGTTGGATCCTTTATTGGCACTAGTCCTTGCTTTCTAAGTTTTGTGAAAGCTGCCTCTCCAAAGCTTACTGATCAATGGTAGTAACTTGTGATTGCCCACCTTCATGACCTCAAGTGACTTTCGGCAAATCTTTTTTTCCTCCTCAGGAATGCTTGTCAAGTAGCCATACGTTCTTCCCATTCTCAAATAGTATTGCTGAAGCAAGTATGTCACACTTAATGTGCTTCACTTTCATGTTGCTGCCACCTCACTCTCTTCATGAACTCACCCTCCAACATGGGAATTACCACAATAGGCATTCCTAGCCCCTTTCTTTGCAGAGCTATTATGCCATAGTGGCCATATGTTAACACCCTACAGTTTCTTGATCTAAAGCCACTAGTGATATCTAGGTTTATTGCACCATCTTGTTGATGTTTGTGCAGCGACACTACATGCATCTTTTGGGGAGCTTGTTGTCTTTCTTCAAAAGATACGAAAGAGATTGCAACCAAGGTACAATAATATGTTTACGAGTCTGATCATCACTACCGGCCGTCACATCAAATGCCTCCTTGAGAACATCTGTTTAATTATGTGAGGCAAAACCTTTCTTTGCAAGACAACTGATATTTAGGTTTATTGCACAATCTTGTTGATGTTTTTGCAGCGACACTACGTGCATATTTTTTGATAGCTTGTTTTCTTTCTTCAAAAGATATGAAAGAGATTGCAACCATGGTACAATAATATGTTTACGACTCAGATAATCACTACCTATCATCACATCAAATGCCTCCTTGAGAGCATCTATTTTATATGGACTAGGTAGCCTAAGGATCAGTCTTGCTAATTCTTTAAGTATGTGAGGCAAAACCTTTCTTTGCAGGACAATTGATACAATACACTGATACTAGGGTTCCTGTAGGCAAATGGTACACCAACTCTGGAAACGAGGAGATCAAAGCTCAATTTTTTGGAGAAATTTTCCAATGTTCTCTCAGCATACCTGGCTACAACCTCCTCCTTCATAGAGTCTCTACCATGTTCCATAGAGTCGTTAGCTTCTTTTGAATCACCTTGGACTGATATAAATGCAATAAATAGTGCATGTGATGCTTGAACCAAAGTTTCAACTAGGTTTTGTAAATACAAAAACATTATTGGTGCTACTCTACTTGCAAAGCTCGACAGTAGGAGTAAGTTGAGGCAAAATGGCAATACAAGAAAGCTAAACAAAACATGTGAACTTTGCACTGTAACTTGGATCCAATTGTAATTTGGATAATCAGATCTTGGTGGGTTTAGGACTTTGTCAAGCAGTGGAGATAGAAACACTACATTGGGACATGCAAGTTCACTTTGTGAAACCCAATCCATGAAATGATCAATATCAAAAAAGTGCCAACAAAGCTGTAGGTCCCTCTTGTTGAGAAATAAGGCATAGTCTAAGCCTTATCATGTGGTTGTATGTAAAGTGTCCTTAAGTGTGGGATATCTATCTTTTGAGGATACCATTTTAGTGTGTGTGGACTGTTGGAGGAATGGTTGAAGAATAATGAAGAGGAGGACAGCATGTAGCTCCTAACCTGTGCTTGTTCCATCTTTGTCTTCCTCTATTTGAAGTTTTATTATGGTATCAGAGCCTGTACTTCCATTTCATCAATTGTATCAAGAGGGAAGTAGATCTCTTCCATCTCAAATGCACCTACTCCTACAGCTATAATGGAGGGGGCTGTAGAATGGTGCACATGGTAAATAACTACTTTGTCTAGCTCAGTACAAAAATTCTGTAAGGACCAGACGAATGCATGGAAAGCCTCCTTAGAGTCATCAACTGCTATCAAAATCTTTCTGGACCTCTCAGATGATTTGAATGATGTTTTTTGAAGTGCCTCAGATGGATAACGACATGACAATGTGCATTATGTAGCACATAATCACTCATAGTCTGCAACGACGCAGCTGCAGACTCTAGTGCCTCTCTCAATGTATCAATATGCCTAGGCCTTTGGACTACAGACTATTTGTGGGTTGTCGAAGGGGATTCGCCATCTAGTCCACCCCTGACGTGTAGAGAGGACCAACTGTGCAGGACTGCAGTGCTCTTGGATTGCCTGTGGCTCAAGAAACAGAGGCTTGTGGAGCTACAAGACGACGACAATGATGATAGGGAGCAATGCAGGGCAGGTCGTGGCAAGGCCACAAAGGAGGCTGGGTTGGTAACCATAGCTGTGTTCCTTGCTACCAGTCGATGAAGAAGAATCCTGCTATGGTGGAGAGACAGCCGTCCAGGCCAAGAATATCGGTGTAGGCGCTCACAAAGTGTCTAGCATAATCATAAGTGTGGAATCCTATGAGATCAGCTGAAAGCATAGCTTTAAGAAGCTTCGAACGTGATGGTAAAGTCCGATATATTTCTGAAGATGGAAATGGTGTATAAGGAAACCACCCTACTTTCATATTATTGTCATGTTCTTTCAGGCATTTTGGAAGAAACATCAGATGGTAAAACAGGTCTGCAGCAACATACATATATGCTCAATGTTGAGCTATAGCTGAAGCTGTAAGCTGGCTGGTTAGTTGTTCCAAGTGGCAAAAGCTGGTTATGTGTGCAAAATCATGGATGCTCATTAGAAAGGCATTCTGCAATCAGAAGTAAACTGGTGGTAGACCTTAACAACCGGGCTATGGAAGGGCCTTCAATGTTCTTGGGTGTTTGCAGCATTATACAGGGTTCTGTTTGCTCAAGGGAAAGTTGTGTTGCATTAGTGTCTTGCAGTGTTGAATTAGCTATTTGGAGGTTGATTTTTTGCTCAGAAAATTTTGGGAAATCTTTTGCAACTTCAGCTTGACAAGCACTTTTAGTTTGGCAAAAAAAAATGCATAAAAGTTACAGGAAAAGTGGTCAACTTTAGACCCATGTTTTGATGCATTTTGGGTCATATAGACATCATGTGGAATCCGATTTGGATTTTTCTTGCTGGGAACTGAATGTATGACATGTTGGCATCATGGATGGATGTATATGACAGTTTTCGGACACATGTATGACAATCATATTGCTGAATACCATTTCTGGATAGAATGTATTGTTGTTTTCTTCTGAATTTGCAGCAGTCATAATGTTTGACATGGCATAGATCACTCAGATCATGGGAGACAAATTGACCAAAGACAACTATCGTGTTTGGTCTTACAGGATGGAGAATTTTTTGATGGGTAGAGGTCTATGGGACCTCATAACAGGTGATGATGAATATCTAGAAGTTCCCGAACATCCAACTGAAGAGCAAAAGAAAGTGTGCAAGGATTGGACTAGGAAGAACATGAAGGTTTTACATTGGATCTCCATATGTATTTCAGAAACATTGATTCCTCGTATCAAAAAGGCAAGTACTTGTAAGGAGGCATGGGAAATCATAGAAAAAATGTATGGAACATGTACAAAGGCTCGTAAGATACAACTTAAGTAGAGATTACATGGTGCATGGAGAGGCAATCGCAGTATCAGTGACTATGTGGCAAAAATCAAGCAAATTTCAGAAGACCTTGCATCCATTAATGCACTTGTTGATGATGATGGTTTAGTGTCAGTGACACTAAATGGGCTTGGACCAGCTTTCAAATCTTTGGATACCTCTATTTCCGTTAGGGGAGGCTCTATGCCTGACTTTGAGAAGCTTATTGGATTGCTACTTATTACAGAAGAAATCAAGTTGGGATTGAATGCATCTAGCAATGGCAAAAATGCAGGTGGAGATAGTGTTTTCTATCACCAGAGAGGTCATGGCAGCTCATCTAGAGCTATAGGCTCTTCACTTGGTCGTAGTAATTATGGTTTTGCTCGTGGAGGAGGTAACTTTGGTCGTGGTGACTTCATGCATAGAGGCAGGGGGAGATCTTTCCCTAGAGGTAGAGGACGCAGTCTAGTCCTTCTTCACAAAGAGATGGCACTTGTCATTATTGTGGGCAGTTTGGTCACTTTGAGAGGGATTGTTATCAAAAACAGAATGACATGTCTAGGGGTCGTGGAAGGACCCAATATGGCCACTATACAGGCACTTATGGTGGTACAGGGTATGGACCTAGAGGTGGATCTCCTAGAGGTCACCTATTTGCTATGGAGCATGTGCTTGGGAGCATGACTCATCCTCTTCGTGAGAATGACTTGTTTTTGGATTTAGGAGCTACAAACCACATGACTCATCATGCTGAGTGGCTTGATAGCAAGGAGAAAATGCAGAATGATGAATATGTTGCCATTGGTGATGATACTTTACACAAAATTACTCATATTGGTAGTGTGCCACTTGTTACTAAAGATGGGATTGAGAACAAGCTTGGTGATGTACTTTATGTGCCCACAATAACTAAGAACCTAGCATCGGTTGGTCAAATGACAGATCAAGGATTGTAGAGTTCCATAATGGGAGAACTGGCAGGGTGATTTCTCATGGTAGAAAGAAAGGGAGAGTTCCATAATGGATGTTTCATTGAAGAGTTCCATAATGGGAGAACTGGCAGGGTGATTTCTCATGGTAGAAAGAAAGGGAGAGTTTACTTTGGATGAAGGGACTCCAGTGATTCAAAACTCTATGTATGTTGAGAGAGGACATGGGCAAGATAAGGATGTGGAATTATGGCATAGACGGATTGGTCATTTTAATTTGCAAAGATTGAAGCAAATGCAATCAAAATAGATAGTCCGTGCTCTACCGCATTCAGGATATGTGAATTTCGATCATGTATGTGAGGCTTGTCAATTTGGCATGCAGTCCAGATTTCCATTTCCAAAGAGGGGGAGAATAAGCAGCTATCCTTTTGAAATAATACACTCAGATATTTGGGACCCATGTCAGAATTTTTCCATGAGCGGAAAGTGTAGATTCTATATCACTTTCATTGATAATTTCTTATGAGTACATTTTCTGTGCTGTTTGAGGCTAATTACAAAAGGATATGCACAAACTTATGGTTTGGACTATGAAAAAACATTCAGTCCAGTAGTTAAAATGACGACAGTGAGATCGGTAATTGCTTTGGCTTCTATCTATGGTTGGAGGCTTTATCAAATGGATGTGAAAAATGCATTTTTGAATGGCAACTTAGAAGAGGAAGTATACATGGATCAACCAGAGGGCTATGTGGATCCAAAATACCCACATTATGTATGCAGGTTGAAGAAGGCTTTGTATGGGTTGAAGCAAGCACCAAGAGCATGGTGTGATAGAATCAACAAATTCTTATGCAGTATGGGATTTTAGCAGAGCAAAGCTGATTATTCACTTTATGTGAGGCATACAGAAGATGGAATGGTTGTTGTGGTCATCTATGTTGATGATCTCATTATTACAGGTACACTTGAGAAGGAGATTACTGAAATCAAGCATGGACTACATAAAGAGTTTGATATAAAGGACCTTGTTTTTTTGAAATACTTCTTGGGTATTGAGGTTATTGACACACCTCATGGTATATGGCTGATACAAAGGCAATATGCATTGGACATGATGGAAAAATATGGCATGATAGGATGCAAACCAGTTGATACACCATTAGATCAAAATGCTAAGTTGATGGATGATGGATCTTATGTTGAGGACGTTACTATGTTCAGAAAGATCGTTGGTAGTCTTATCTACTTGACCATTACAAGACCAGACTTGAGTTACGCTGTTGGATTGATAAGTCAAATTATGCAGAAACCATGCAAATCACATTTGGATGTAGTGAGAAGAGTTCTTAGATATGTGAAGAAGACAGCTGGATTTGGGCTGTTTTATGAAAAAGGAATCAAGCCTACATTGTTTGGATACTCATATGCAGATTGGGTAGGTAGCTCTATGGATAGAAGATCTACTAGTGGCTATGCATTCTCATTTGGATCAGCCATGGTAAGCTGGAGCAGTAAGAAGCAACCTACAATTGCTTTATCAAGCACTGAAGCAGAGTATAGAGGCATTGCATTGGTAGCATGTGAGCAGACATGGCTGAGATTGATCTTATATGACATGGGCATAGAGATTGATGGTGGAGTCATTATGTATTGTGACAATGTTAGTAGCATTATGTTGGCAAAGAACTAGTCTACCATGCAAGAACAAAACACATAGAAGTGCACTATCATTTCATTAGAGAAAAATTCATTGATGGAGAGATTGACTTGGTCCATGTGAAAACAAATGACCAAGTTGCTGATATCTTTACCAAAGCATTAGGTAAAGATAAGTTTGAATACTTCAGGAGTGCACTTGGAGTATTACCTTTGCAAGCTCATTCTGAGCTTGAGGGGGAGCGTTGAGAAATACGGCATAGTCTAAGCCTTATCATGTGGTTGTATGTAAAGTGTCCTTAAGTTTGGGGTATCTATCTTTTGAGGATACCATTTTAGTGTGTGTGGACTGTTGGAGGAATGGTTGAAGAATAATGAAGAGGAGGACAGCATGTAGCTCCTAACCTGTGCTTGTTCCATCTTTGTCTTCCTCTATTTGAAGTTTTATTACCTCTTAATATAAGCACAAAGGTAAACAAATCTTTTGGGGGCAAAGGCCCAACTTGATCTGTGAATAAGTCAACTTTCTCTTCAAAAACAGTTTTTAACTTATGCCCGAACTCTTTCAATGTTGGCTCCAAAAAATTCTCATGTGCCCTTATAGCTTTTGTAGGCTACTACATATGAAAATTGCATGGGGAAAGTCCAAAGCCAAGCTAATGTTTTCCTTGGATCCTTGAGTCTTCAAAATGGATACCTTGATATGAACTTATTTCTCCATGCAATGTGCCCTATCAAGAATATGCTTTAGAAGATAATTTTGTGCCCAATCATTCATGCACTTTGCAAATTAAAATCCATGCAATGCAATCAATCAAATGATGCTTCCACACAAAAAAATTATGAATGCATTGAAGAAATTGTGCCTATCCTAACTACATGTGCTCGTGCATCATGCAAATGCAAACAAAAAGAAACACATTATGGAAAATAAGTTCCTATTGATGCTAACTAATGTGTTCAAATTCTTGGCGAAAAAACTCCATGCGCAACATCATGACATCTGCCCCCTCCAAACTTGCACATCCTCCAGGTGGGCCAAAGCTACCCATCCTCATCACCACCAAGCTCAACAGTCAATGTGATCTCTTCATCCTCAGTAAAAACATCTCCAATATCCATATCTTCATGTTCATCATCTCTTAGCTCAAGTCTATCATAAATCTCATCTTCCAACTCTTCAACTGCATAGGGTGCATCATGTCTTCTCTTGAATAATTTGATTCTTTTCCTTGCAATGAAAATTTGCAAAGCCGTACCATCAAGCTCTACCAAGGAATATGTAGCATTGTCATGGACACTGCACGAGGTGACGACAGCCATGCACCACATGTGCCGCACCAAAAAAGGCCCAAACCATTGTCTTGAAACCTTGTGGATAGCATTATACTGATTGTCAAGACTATTGTCATAGACCTATATCCAATCTCCCTCCTCTATCTCTTTAGGTCCCAATCTGTGCCTACTATCAAATTGGTCTTTGTTGCGAATTCTGGCCTCTTTAAGCTTTTGAGATGCTATCTCAATATTAACTACACCTATATGGAGAAGTTGTGCCTTGCGATGGCCTTTGCGACTAAGAAATTCAAGCACTGCATCCTCTATGAGAAGGTAGTTTTCTATACAAAGGCAGAAGGGCTTAGATTTCTTATGAACAAGCTACAACCGCTTGATCGTCTAGCAAAGTGGTTAATCACTTTGCAGGAGTTCGATTATGAGATTAAGAGTAAGCCACCGAGGTTGCAGGGGATTGTGGAATGCCTTGTGGATTTCGAGGAGCCAAAAGAGACTTTGGCTAAAGAAAGTGATATTGAAGAAATGTTTAAAATTGATACAGCTTCTATCCCATCTTGGTATGCTACTATCACGCATTATCTATCAACGAGAGAGATTGGAGCTGGTTTACCAAAATCTGAAAAGAGGAAAATCAGACAATAGGCTTTGAAGTTTTCCTTGATTGTAGGAACATTATATTGGAAGGGTGTTGATGATATCTATAGCCGATGTGTGATGCCTGACGAGGTTCCTTTCATCTTGGAAGAGTGCAATGACTCTACGTGTGGAGGGCACTTCGCTGGACGATTGATGGCACAGAAAGCTTTAAGAGATGGATATTGGTGGCCGTCCATTTTTCAAGATTCCTTTGAGTATATTAAGAGATGTGATACATGTCAAAGACATGACAGCAGAGAGAATAGGAAACACCCACTTACGCCTATCATGGCTATCCTTCCATTTGAGAAGTGGGGCATTGACTTTGTGGGTCCTATCACCCCGTTGTCTACTACCCAAAAGAGATACATTATAGTAGCAACTGATTATTTTACAAAATGGTCAGAAGCTTGGGCGACGAGGCATGACAATGCAAAAGAGACTGCAAGTTTCCTTTTAGAGCAGATTATCTGCCGTTTTAGTCCACCAAAGGAACTAGTGTCGAACCGTGGAACCCACTTTTTGAATAAAGTGATCAAAAGCCTGACTGAAGCTTGGCAAATCAAGCATAGCAAAACGACCCCTTATAATCCACAAGCCAACAGGAAAGTCGAAAGTACTAATAAGCAGCTTGTTGGTATCTTGTCTAAAATAGTCTCTGAGAAGAAACGAGACTGGGACAGGAAGTTGTATGTGGCAGTATGGGCGTACAATACAACGTTCAAGCGAGCTACCGGCCATACTCCATTTAAATTATTTTATGGGGAAGAGTGTGTGTTACCCCTTGAAATCGAGTTGCCAACCATACGGTTTGCAATTAACCACTCTTTGGGAGATGAGGATGCACTCTTTGAACGTTTCACGAACATAGCCCACCTGGATGAGCTGAAATTGCAGAGCTTATTACACCAGGAGGTAGCTAAACGTCGGATGAAGCATTTGCACGACCTTAAAGCAAAGAAGTATAGCTTTAAAAAAGGGAAATTAGTTCTGTACTATGATGCGTGTAGTAGGGAGCTGTTTTTAGGGAAGCTGGAACCTAGATGGGATGGCCCCTACAAGATTGTTAAGATAGGGAAAAATAGGTCTACGGCTCTACTAGCTGATTTGCAGGGATTAGAATTTAAAAATAAGCTTAATCTTAATAAGATTAAAACTTATTATTTCTAAGTATGCTAATACAGAGAAATGCATTGCAGGTCCATGCTGGGGCTGATTTGAGACCTATAAAAGAGCTTAAAGATGGTTGATGGGGCAGTTAATTTCTTATTTGGAGCACCCATATCTGGAGCAGAGATACCATCAGAACTTATCTGGTGGAGTAAAGGATACAAAGTGATTGAGCGAGAAGACGGAACCTTTGTGTGGGAGATCAAAGTCTTCTGCCATCACTGCTTACGAGTATTGACAAGTATCCTTATTGAGTTTAACGAAGAAGGGGGGATGGAGCCGTTAGTTCACCCTCTAAACATATTAAATTTTGACTATCATAATGACAAATAGAGGAGTTCGTGATGGCAGGCTTTGTAAACCCATTGTGAACATACACGTTATATTTTGACGGAGCATCCAGGGGCCCTAATAAAAAAGGGAATGTTGGAGTAGTAATCTGAGATCCCCGACGTAGAGTTACGATGAAGTTAGCTACTTATCTTGGGGTAGGATTCAATAACAACATGGCAAAGCATAAAGCCTTGATAATGGGACTGCATATTGCAAAGCAAGGTGGTATTCGGCGGTTGGACGCAAGTTTTGAATCCTGGCATGGAAGGTGGACCTCTAAGGCCTGTTGACAAAAAAATCGATCCTAAGAAGGATGAGGAAGTGCCAAGAAAGAAGCACCAAGGCCGGTATCGAGACCAAAAGAAAGAATGGTTTGGTGAGAAAAGAGAGCTTTGGCTACCTATCATGATTTTGATTTAGCAATTTCTCTTTGCGAAGTCAAACCAGATGTAAACCTCTTGCAGTTGATTAAATTATCTCCAGGAGTACGCAAGGAATTCAAGAAGATCCTGCGTATTGGGTATATTGTAGAACCTTTGGGCATAGCATGAGTAGGGGAAGATTGGTTTGATCATGCTGAAAAGAATTGACCTAGGCTTCCAACATACGTGGATGGGATATTAGTGGAGCATGCTATTGTAGACACTGGGTCCTCCGTTAATATCATGAGTTCAGAGTTGATGGAGAGGTTGGGTCTAGGCATCCAAAAAGACAGCTCCACCCTTCTCAGAATGGTTGATGATAGTCTAAGGCAACCATAAGGTTGCCTTACTAAAGTCCATGTTACAGTTGCAAGTGTAGAATGCTTCTTGGATTTTAGGGTGATAAGATTTGCAGGACGTCCTAGCTATCGAGTCTTGCTAGGTGCTAATTGAGTAATAGTCGATGCTTATCCTGAGTCTTCTCAGAGTGAGAGAGCTTCTTTATCCTCTACTGAATTAGAAATAATAGATGATCCATCTGGTAGTGAGACATCATCCAGCGACGAGTCTAAAGAGGGGTCCACTATAGAGGATATTTATCAGATATCATGTTTCGAGTGTCACATCGATCGTACGTCATATAACATCTTTGGGTTGCAGTCCATCTTTTTCGAGAGTAAACCATTGAAGAGTTGCCAATTGAGCTTGCAAAGTTTGATGTGCTGTTCGTTCCTCTTGAAGTTGTATCATAAATAGATCCAGTTTTTGCTCCACCATTGGTTCTGGTAAATCACATTTGTCCATAAATTCTTTCATATTTTGATCGGTCATCCTGCAAAATTGCAAACAACCTCACACACTTGAAATCTTGTTAGCGGGATGAGCGTAGCTCAAAGTCAGGTTTACAAGGCTTGTTTCTTTTTTTAAATGGTTTTTTTGCGATCTTTCTCTTTTTTGCAGGTATGAAAATTGATAAAATCCTTCTTCAATGAATACTTTGCTTGTGTAGACTGTGTATAGCAATTTGTTTGCTGGAAATTATCTCTATCACATCACGGGTGTGAACAAGGGTTTGTAGGGAGTTATAAAACTGGTTCGTGTTTGATTTGTAGAAAAACTCCATGTGACACCCACTAGAGAGAAATTTTAAGATTGACTTTGAAGCTTTAAAAAGCTTAGAGTCTTAAGCTTTATTAAAAAGCTTAAGAATTTTAATGAAATGAATCAGGATGACAGGACGTCATTGACAGATTTAACACCGTCGAAAACATACTGCCACCGTAGATGCTGGATTTTAAGGGATTAAGATTTATTATAAAGCTTATCAAGCTTTATTATCTTCAATTCACTAATAAAAGTTTTTGCTTTCTAAGAAAAAATGTTTGGATAAAGGAACTTCCCAAGTGGTCCTCTGCTTCCTGAGAGAGGTCCTTTGCGATCCATCAATACAACGGGGGGTTCTTCCTTGCCATGAATATGGTGGTATTGACCAATTGTCGCGAGATTGACTACAGAGCCCATTCGTTCCAAGAGCTTCGCCTTTGCGTGAGATGGTAGGCCAATGGAAGCCCTTGATCTCAACTTCGCTCTGATACCACTAGTGCGCAATCCGATATTGTATGCATACGTAGCAAGCGTCGGAAGGTCCCCAAGAACAAAGAACTCTAGTTTAAGGTGAAAAATCAAGAGAATAGACTTGCACAATATGAGGCAGAAAGACCAATTAGGTTCAATCTCCCCCCATGCCTTGTGTGAGCGCTCCACAAGGCATGTATTTATAAATTTATTCATCTCAAAGCTCAAAATAGCACAATTTTACAAATAAGCATGCTTTAGCTTTTGTGTTTGCTTTTGTCCAAATAAAGAATAAAGTGGTTGGGCGGCCCAAGAGTCGGACTGTGCCCAAATACAATGTCCAATAATGAAATATTTAAATCGTGTGCCCATACGCATACAAAATAATAAATATTTATCAAGCATTTCAATAAATAATCGTGGCTAAATAAATATTTGCACAATGCCTTTAATAATAAGACATGTGCCCATTAGAAATGATAATTTCTTCTAGGTAATTTGAATACACACTATTGCCCAGTGCTTCCCAATGCCACTGCCGCTTGCTCTACACATCAACTAAAGCATTCACAATTGTTAGAAAATAATAAAATTGAACTGAGAAAAGTGAGTACCTAGCAGTCTTGAGCTACAAAATAAATAAATAGGTTTGAACTCCGTCCTAACCTTACTTTAATATGAGTGTACTCTAAACTCGTAAACATCCATTAATTTAAATATGTATTTTGTGGAATCACCCACTGTGGAGTCACCCACGTGCACATTAAATTAACATGATGCCCGAAAATGATAGGTGTCCCCATCAACTTCTCGCACAAGGAATCAACCTTGTGTACGAGCCCCGACAAATAAATATAGTAATTTTACGGAATCCACCACAAAACCTCACAGAATCCACCTTGTTCTCATAGAATTCACCGTGATCTCATGGAATCCAGTGTGGAATATTCCTCCTGGCATTAGGATGGTTGATGTCTTGTTGCTTTGGATACCAATAAAAACTAAACTCTTGCTGCCTAGGATTCAATTTCTATTTTTCCTTTGATTTTTTAAAAGCATGTGACTTTTTTCCGTGGATTTTGAGTTGTTGTATAGGTTGAAAATAGGGATTTAGATACTAAAAACCAAGCTACATGAGAAAGAGGTTTGATTCCTTCAACTTTAAATTTTACACTTCATTGGTATCAAGAGGGATACATGGACCACATTTCACAATTTTTTGGGCACTACACATATGCCTCTTCTACCCCTTCTTCTCAATTTACATATGTGTTTGTATTATAGTTTTTAATGAGTTTTATTCTATTTATCCTAGGTTCTTAACGAGTAGGTATAAAATTTAAATACTTTCTACTTAAAATAGGTGTGATTAATTCTATCAAGAGTATATCTTCTACTCAATTAACCTAACTTAATAACCAAGTTAACGAATTAATTTTAATTACCTTAATCACTTTTCGCTATGTCTACATGACTTGTAGCTACCTAGAAATATAATTGATATTCCTACTAACAATTTGTCGTGGATTTTCTAAATGATCTTTTTGAATTTAATATTGATTTATTTCATGCACTTTGCTTACATGTGGCTACCCTTGAGTTGTTTTCTTAATTTTACATTATTTCCTATCCTGGTTGAACTTTTTCAATTTTAGGTGTGAATCTATTAGATGCACTTTAATTACATGCAACTATTCTTATTTCCAAAATTTACCATCTAAACTAATATTTTCTAGTTCATTCCAATGTTCCTTTCTTATCAAAATTGAACTTTTTTATTTGCCAAACTATAAAATTTTTGTTTACAAATTAAAATATCTTTGATTATGTTTGTAGACCTTGTATTCAGTGAATGTTAATCTACAAAAGGATCCTTGGATTGTGTTGCAAGAGATTGCACATTTCCGTGCTCATGGCTCCATTTGCAGCCCCCATGCTTCATGCTCCAAAGCATCAACTGTTCGGGCCCATCGTGAATATGGGTCTCTTGCTCACTAGCCTTCCAAGTTTATTTGGTCTTGAAGAGTGTAATTAGAAACCTAAAATCGAGACAAAGATCTTGTAGAGATGAAAGGAGCCATTAGTGGATGTTATAGATGAGAGGGCATCCAAAGTTTTCAAGTTGGAAGTAGTACTCCCTTCGCGGTGGTTGTCAATGTGATGATGGACTCTTCTAGCTAGCTTTACTCCTTACGTGGCCTCTATCCCTTCTCTTCTTGCTGCCTCTTTTACTCCCCTCTTGCTTCTTGTATCATGTTTCTCTTATCCTCTTTCTTGTTCTTATCTCCTGTATTTTCTTCTCCTCCCCTTTTTTTCTCATTTATCTATTTTCTCCTCCTCCTATTCTCCTTTCCTTCTTCTATATTTTTCTTCTCTCTCTCTCTCTCTCTCTCTCTCTCTCTCTCTCTTCGAACTCAACGTATAGATGAAAAG
Source organism: Lygodium microphyllum (assembly GCF_053477565.2). Taxonomy (NCBI): domain Eukaryota; kingdom Viridiplantae; phylum Streptophyta; class Polypodiopsida; order Schizaeales; family Lygodiaceae; genus Lygodium; species Lygodium microphyllum. The sequence goes on from NC_141142.1 coordinate 133,670,600, forward strand.
AGAAATACCCAAGTTTGTGGTGTCTTTGCTCACTTCGAGGATGCCAATGGTACCATGGAAGGTTATTGTGGCTTGATCCAAGATATTCTGAAGCTTGACTTCAGACTATTCTTTATATATGTACTAGATGTGAAGTGGTTTAAAGAAGTGATAACAAATGGTGAGCATTGCACAATCAGACATCATCCAAGTGGTTTTGTAATCATTGACTCTACAAAATTTCACCAAAATAAGAATGACACATTAGTACTATCTCAACTTTGCGAGTAGGTATATATGCAAAGGCTAATTTTTTAATATATATACATGTGATACATATACACAATATATTAAGTATTTAAGTTTCTTGCTTTTGTTTTTCAAATACAAGTTGTGTATAATCCAATGGTAAACAATAACCGATGGTGGTATGTCATCCCTATATCTAATCGTTCAAAACCAATATATGGTAATATTACCGAGATGGAGATAGCAGATGACAATCCAACAATTAATGATGATGTGCATGATCACATCATAATGGATTATATGCATGATATAGTATAAGATGAACCTCGCGAGGATGATCAAGGAAACACAGAAGAAGACAATAATGTGATTGTCGATGATATTGATGAAGTTATTGAGCAATATATCAACACATCTGATAGTGGGATAGACTTATTTGTTTCATTACCTCTTGGTAACATAGACCTAGAAGTAGATAGTTTAGCAAGGGCTGATCTCATTGAAGATGAGATGGATCATTCACTGTAACATACTTAATTTGCTTAGTGATTCAATGTGTATTCTTAATTCTATGGTTTTTATCATGCGCACACGTGCATACTCAAGAATCAATAGTCAAGTTTAAAGCTAAATTGAATTTTCCATAATAAAAAAAAGTATTTTTTATCATCTTCAAGTAGAGAAATTACGAGATACATATTGCAATGCTTGCTACTAATTATAAGGTTTCTGTTGCTTGCCACTAATTACTTATATCAGGCTTGTCACAACTGGAGGAACTGCCATTCATTAGAGAGCAATGAAACACTAATTATTAACTCTATTTTTTTAATTCAATGATTCAATGTGTATTCTTAATTCTATGGTTTTTATCATGCGCACACGTGCATGCTCAAGAATCAATTTCAGGTGGTTAAATAATTATTAACTTTAGTTTTTTAATTATATTAATTCCAATTTTAGGTGGTTAAATAATTGCACATCTGTTGGTGAGTCTATATTGGTGTCTATTTGCGCGGATATATAGATGCAAAATTCATGTCTATTTACATGCACTTTTACACGTACATATAGACGCAATGATAGACGCGCCGGGCTTTGCGTGTCTAACATGCGCGTCTATGCCTCGTTTCTGTTATAGTGCCTAAATGCGAAGAACACCAAATTACAAGTAGCTATATGTGATTTCTAAATTTTACTTTTCTCACATTTATTTATTTTTCATAGCTTACAATCAAAACTCATAAACATGGAGGCAATGTTCAAGCAAGAAAGCTAACTTCATATTATCCAATTCAAACACAAACTAAAATAATGTCAAGCATAACTTTGAACTAAAACTAAATCAAAACAATTGTAAGCTTTCAAAAGCATTCAAATTCTAGAAAACTTGACAAGATAACCATTTAAATTCCAGTTTTCTTCTATATGAAACCCTAATCAATGATGCCTACTCTTAGATTATTCTCCCCAAACTCGAAAGTTTAGCATGATATCTTCTTGGGTAGAGCACAATTATGTAAGTTATCTAGCAAATATTGAATTACCATGCATGACATTAATCCAACATGCATATGATTGAGTATTGAGGGAATATCACCTAAGAATTCATGTAGCATTCTATATTTGTGTGCTTGAGATCTGGGTCCTCTCTAAGCTTATGGACAATTGACCCTTCTATCAATAGCATTTATAAACATGCTTTATAATAGTGAATACCATTTTTACATTTTTTTTAACACAAAGAAAGATACCATATAAAGGGGTTACTTATAAATTGAATAGAAAATGGTTGTGTTTTATTTAGGAAAATTTCATAGATATAGGTATTCATAAATAGGTCTTGAACACACATGATATAGAGGATATGGATACAATGAATCCCTCGAGGTAAACATGTACGATTTTTGGCCTTCATGTAGTAATGTAGTTTTTTCTAAATTTATTTTGTGTAGGGTTCTTTGAAAGGTCTTTGTGCATCTTTGCAAATGATTTTTTACAAATAGAGCATGTTAGTGTGAACAATGGTCTTTTTTCTATCATCTATTTTTCTTTTTGCAAATGACCTTGTTAATTTTTTATTTCTTAGGTCTTGTTGTATTATTTCTAGGTCTTTTGCAGATGGAGAACATTCTAATTGCGTACATTGTGGCCAATGCCATATTACTTAAAGTCTAAGCAATATCTTGAAAGAAAAGATAGAGAAACACAATAAGGAGCGAAAGAATGTTCTTATAGCATGTATCATGCATGCATCATCACAAGGAGATCCGAATCCTTCTCACAGCTTACACTTCTCGAGGTGCAAGTCGCACGTGTACCATTTAGGTATACATGATAGGGATGCGGACGCCTCCTATCAAGATTTAATTAGAACTTCTACTTTACAATCAAATCCAAGATTTGGTAGCTTAGAATTCTTTTATTTTTGTATGCAAGCTAAACTTTGGCTTCTAAAGGTCTATGCAAACTCATTTTGAGTTGTAATGCAAACAACAATTATTTTCATTTTAAAAACTATTTTCCTTTAACATTTTGCTATATCAAGTTATATTTTTGGATGTAATTTCTCACATGATTCCCATTCTATTCGTATAAACAATGTCCAACAAAGCACACAAGGGCCAAAGAAAAAAGAAAAGTTGTTGGTTGCACAATTATGGCTCCAAGAAGAGTTCTACATTCAATAGCTCCCTATGTTTTTCCCCATGACAAAGCACATTTACCTACTTGACAATGCAAGTGAAAATTGCAACAGAAGCGTGTATATATTGATGTTTAAAGGTCGTGCAAATTACAAAAGGTTGTTCGTTCAAAAACGTGATTAAAGTGGCACCTGTTCTTTTCTATATATACACATAAAGGGACGAAGTTTCTTGACATGAGAATATGCACAATGTTAGATTGCCAATAGCTTTTTGCTTTAGTTCAATGTTTGTGAGGCCATCTATAAGCCTAATCCCTTGTAGTATGACCGTGAATTTTAACACCCCCGCTTAAGTGTGTTTGCCTTTCGCATCTTTGCTTCCATTCTATTATGGTGTCCTCCCTCATGGAGCAAGTGTAAAGAGTCATGACATGTTTGAACTCAAGGACAATTCCACGATCTAGTCAAAGTATCGATCAATGGTGGGTAAGGGGAATTCGGCGCTCACATATGCCAATTATAGTGCAAGGAATAGAATAGTGCAATAATTCTCGAAGGAAGGTTTGAATGTGATTGGCTTCGTGAATAATTAATTAAGAGACGCATCCATGCGCGATACGAGCTCGAAAACGCCAGCAGCAACATTAAGGTATCTATGCAAATCCAACTTTTAGTTACTTATATTTATTTATTGATGGGATTCATGTGCGATGCATGGTGGATAAGCCGCACTCAAGAAGCTGCCAAGCACGTCATGGGGTGACATAGCTGCCAAGCACGTCGAGGGGGAAGCTGCGGGAAGGAAGGAAGTACTAACAAGAAGTACTACTCTTACTAACAGAACTAGTAAGAGTCGTAACAGCATGCAGCAGCAACCAGCTACGCCACCACGGACTTGATACCCGCCTGCTGGCGGCGCTGCGATTGAATGGGGGACGTGCTGTTGCTGCGTCGGAGAACGAAGGGGAGATGATCCTCGCTAGACAGCTTGAAGTAGATGGCCCCTTCCTCCGAGTAGGCGGCCAAGCCAGTGGACTTCAGGTAGACGAGGATGTCGTAGGCTTGGCAGACTGCACCCCCAATGCGAGGGCAGGGCAGAGCCACATCCCGGCGCTGAGAAAACTGGAATGTGGCCCCGAGCCCCGGATCTGTTTCCACGAGGAAATACTCGCCTTCTCCTTCTTGTCTCCAGGCCAGAGCCCTACCAGTGTCCGCATTCTCGATCAGCACATCGTCCTCCTGCGATACGAACTGCCGGAGTTCACGGGTAATGTGGGTGAATCTATACTTTGCACCTTCGTCGGACAAGCGCACATAGTAGGTGGAGTTGCTCTCATCCCACTCGGGAGCCAAATAGCTGCCGGCTCCCTCGGAGCCCACGGACATGAACTCGTACAGCTCCTCGCCGTAATAATACAAAGCGGGCGAGAAGCACATGCTCCAGTAGGGGTAGACCAAGGGGAGTTCCGGGCATGGAAACCGTTGGAGTGCTGCTTCAGGCGATCCCGCGGTGGTGGTTGCTAGCATGCAAAGCTGCAGCATCGCCACCATGAGCATGATCATCGCCTTCGTCTTGCAGTTGCTGCTTGAATATCACAACCAAAGAAAAAGGGATCAGGGGAAGAAAGCCAGAAAAAAGAAGAGACTAAGCGGATCAATGTTTAGCATATCTTATACGCCTCTCTCCCACACAAAAACGCACGCACTGTACGATACCTAGAAGAAGCCATGGCTCGTAAAATTACGAAGGCGTGCCGGAGCTATGGATTGGTGGATTCAGCGAGTTGCGAGGCTGATGCGCTGTCGTTTTAAAGGTAGACAGAGAGAGAGAGAGAGAGAGAGATAGAGAGAGAGAGGGGGGGGGATCATGTCGTCAAGAGATAGGCATCACATGCATGGACGGACTAGCAGCACGGCATGTACCGATGTGAGCCTTGCCGAGCATGTGGTTGAAATTGGTGACCTTTTCAATCACATGCTCAACACGGCTCACATCGGTACATGCCGTGCTGCGGCCGTGCTGCTTGTCCTGATGCGAGCCTTGCTGAGCATGTGATTGAAATTGCTGTAGTACAACGTTCATGGCGCCTCTCTCTGATCTCTCTCTCTCTCTCTTTCTTTCTCTCTCTCTGTCTATTGTGAGGCCTTTAATCCTTGGCAGCTCGTACAACTTCGAGCTCTGTCTATTGTGAGGGATTTAATCCTTGGCAGCTCGTACAACTTCGAGCTCAAACTACTGATCGTACAACTTAGACCTTCAATTTAGAGCTTGCAAGGCTCTTGGGGGAAATATTACAAAGTTTGGCATCATGGGGTCAAGATATAGGCATCACATACATGGATGGACCAGCAGCACGGCATGTACCGATGTGAGCCTTGCCGAGCATGTGGTTGAATGTGTTTGTGTTAGTAAGAGATAGATCTTGCCAACTCCAAAGGAACAAGTTACAACCCACCTGCTTTAACCCCTTTTGTCATTGATGGCGTTTAGAAGCGTGTAATTGAGCCAACACGACCCTATAAGCAAGGCGCTCTTGCATGAAGAGATGTGTTAGTAAGAGATAGATCTTGCCAACTCCAAAGGACCGAGTTACAACCCACCTGCTTTAACCCCTTTTGTCATTGATGGTGTTTAGAAGCGCATAATTGAGACAAAATGACCCTATAAGCAAGGCCCTCTTGCATGAAGACATGTGAAATGCAAAACATGTCATGCAAAGTTCCATACCTTCATACTTTTCAAGTCACTTTTGGCTTTCTCTCTCATGGAGGACCACCCATGCACTTTACTGATGTTGCAAAGAGTGGCTTTTGCAAAGACCTAGCCAATGGACCACCCATCCACTCTAGTGCAATTGCAAAAAATGACATTAAGTTTTTTATTACCCCCAAAAATAAGTTCATAATGCAAAGCAATGCCGTGACTTCTTTTCTTTGTTTTTTGGGATATTGTGAAAGATGAATGCTTAGATTGTTCCGTTGAACATGCATAAGATTCCACTAGTACATTGACATTACTTACCATACAAAAAAAAATGGTTACACTCTTTTGCATGAATAGAGCACATGTATTACAGTTGCAAGTACCACTAACAAGGTGTTTGAGGACCCTTTGACTTGATCATAGTGGCTAGTCAAGGCAATTAGAGAATGTATGGAGACTTGGTTATAATCTCGATTATGAGGTAGTTCGATATCTTATAAGAGCTATAAAGTTGAGAGTCCTTCCCACAAGGTAAGGGTATTTGGTTTCCATATCCACTCTCATACGTCCACTAGTATGGTGCATAAAGCTGGCCTTGCAAGGGTATTTCCATTAGCATAAAATATACTTTATATGCTTGCACTCATCTATCCTAAAAGGAACTCTCTTCCTACTATTTGGAGTGATGTGAGGGGAGGGTAGGGCTAAGGAGGCCTTGATATGCTCCCAATGCAAACTAGAAGGACTGGGTCATTGAATATATATATGTTCACACATGCAAAAGAGAATATGTTGATTTCTCAAAGCCAATCCAAATTTGCATCAATTTATCATAACACTACAAACAATGATTTACACATTCTCTTTTCTACTTTTGGAGATGTTACTCTTGTTGATATTAGCTAATTTCTCTATCGAAATTATTCAAGAGGAGATGATGTTGTAAGGTAGGTTAAAAACGATGGTTGTTATCTGACTTGTCTCCTACTATGAGATGCATCTCCTCTAAATAACACAATATTAGTGAGTTTGGGAATCTCCCAATTCCTATTTTCTGAATACTAAAAAGGTGGCACTCGGATAACATGTCCATAAGTTTCTCAAAACCATATGATGTGACCTATCATTGAAAAGCACTTGAAAAATGGAATCGATTGAGCTATAGAGTGCTCGATTTGGAGTTATAGTATTCAAGTTATGACAAATCCAAAGCTTTGGCCACGTGTCCCAAACTTATGAGAAATTCCAATATTCCCCAATATGGTATTAAATTATCTTGAAACATCAGAACCTCTACACTATCTTATAATTGACAAGTTTGTTCCAAAACCTCTTTTCCTTTTTCTCAAACATAGATTTTAATTTTCTCTCTTTGCAAGGCCACGAGACATGCACACACGTTGCCTTTCATGCATGAAGGGTGCATTCAATGGTCAATGCTAACCAAGTCGGCTGCATTAAGGATTTCTTGGATGTTACTCTCCCTCTCTCTTTGTACATCAGTTATGCACATGTCAGGTTCTCCTTGTTCCCCCCTCCCACCCCTTCTATCATAGCCATACCTTTTTCCTCCCAACCTCTTACATTGACACATGGTCGTTTGCTAGGAGAAACCCCTCAACAAAAACCTATGGTCATAGAACTAAGGAGTGTTGGTGGGTCTAGTGACCTAGTGCTAGAGTTTGTTTGATTTGGGTTCCACTTTACAAGCCTAGCAATGTGATTAAAGACTCAAGGAGAAGTCAACATGCTTATCTTTAAAAAAACCCTCAGGTATAAACTTTAGATGATAGATGAGTTTTGATTGCAATATCTTTGAGCATAATTCTTAGTAAGGACTCCAAAAAGAATACAAAGGTCCGTGAGCCATCTTGTGGTGAAAAGGAATAAAGCTGCCTTAAGGATTAACACAAACCTCTCTCGAACAATATATCCTCTATCAATCTTTCTTCTCTTTTCTGTCCTTACCCAATGGCATGGTAAAGTTCTATTAGGTATGCCATCTCCATTTCTAGGTTCTCCTTCAAGGTGTCTATTTCTTCAATATTGACAATGAGAAGTCATAAACATGCATTAGTTTTCAAATTTATCATTTCGATGACCATACACTATAAAGAAACACAAAAGAAAAACATATATGCATGGAAAAAGGACACCACAGTTTTATCGTAATGCCACAAGTACTAGTTAAAGGTACGTTTAGCATCATAAGAAGTTCTAACAAATCACCAACCAACACCTCATACATCCACATAATTATTATTGTACATCTTCACCAACAAAGTTCTAAGAAAAGAGGAGTTTATTTGTATCTCACCAATCAGATTCATCATCTTTGCCATTATTATGCATCATAGTAGCTATTCTTTTTACGTTATGAGGTCCTCTCATCTAGCCACCAACACTTAGAACATGCCGCATTTCCAAATCCTTCCCTTTTCCTTCAAAGCTGACCCCCTTTGAACATCAATTGTTAACTGCAAGAAGTACATAGCATGCAATGTGCAAGCAAGCATGAGAAAGAGCTAAATTTTTGAAAATAGTCCTCGGATTATAATCTAAAATATAGTATGCATGAAGCACATGCATATTTGATTTGCCCAAAGTTACAACAACTATATTGATTAATCATGTAAATCCACAAGCCATGCATGATTATGTGCAATTTATAATGATAGCATAGAATCATGTGGAAAAACCATAAAGGATCTAGTTTGTTCTCACCATAGGAAAAGCATGCAATGAGAGATGTCCAATTGAGGCCTTAAAGTGGATTGGATGGCCAAGAGGGATGGGAAAACCCTTACCCTAGAAATCATGTATAAAAAGGATAAGAATGAATAAAACAAGTTATTCATGTGTGTGCAAACTTTGTGCACTTGCCTCTCTACTTCTATTGTGAGAGAGTAAGGGTCAGAGTGAAAGATTGAGAGTAAGAGAGTGAGAGAGTGAAGGTGAGTGGCCAAAAGGTTGAAGCTCTACTCATCTTCTCTTGAAGCACTCTCTCCTCGAGGGGGTTACTCATGAATATATGTATATATAATGTGAGTTCAAAATAAGGGGTTTTTAAAACACCATTTTTATACATTTTTTACATACATAAGGGTGTCATATAAAGGGGTTACTTATAGATTGAATAGAAAAGGGTTGTATTTTATTCAAGAAAAATTCACAGATTAGGATATTTATAAATAGGCCATGAACGTACGTTATATAGAGAATATATATATGGTGAGCCCCCCAAGACTCTCTCTTGCCATGCCAATGCTTCTCTTTTGCATGTGCAAGTTGTAGACGATTGAGAATTGAATGAGTACTCACTTGGATCCTAGAGTGTGCAAAGCACATCCTTCATGGGATTGAAGGAAGGCCATGCCACTCACTACAAATGAATGCTTGTATTTCTATGCAAGAGACTATGTGAGACAAAGTCGTTTGATTCTTGTGTGCCAATGCTCTTGAAGGAATAAAAGTGTGTCCAATGTTGTGCACATGGAGTACGTGTAGTGGGTGTGGGATTTGTGTGTGTGTGGGGTGGTGTGGTGCAAGTGGGGTGGGGTGTGAGGTTTCATGTGTGTATGTGTGTATTAATGTGAATGGTGGGAGGTGTGTGTGTGTGTGTGTTATATAGTGCTTTTACTAAAGGGGGGATGGAAAGGGGAGATGTGTATGCTCATCCCTTGATGTGGTGGCTAAAATGGTGATGGAAAAAGGTTACTGTTAGCTTGGAAGGGAGGTAGAGGTGGCCTAGGGCAGTGGACCGTAAGTCAAGGTAGCATAAAAGTGAAGCAACTTTGTTGAGTGCCAAAACAGATAGACATGTGTGAGGTTTCATGTGTATAGTGCATGTATATGTGTGTTAATATGGGTGGTGGAGAGTATGTGTGTGTTATAGTGCTTTTAAAGGTGGGGATGTGTGTGTGCTCCTCCCTTGATGTGGTGGCTAAAATGGGAGTGGAAAAAGCTGCAAGGCGGGTGGCCTAGAAGTGAAGTGCCTTTGTTTAGCAACAAAAGGGGTAGAGAGGAGATGACAGTGTGAGGGGGTGATGGGGAGAGGTTGGAGGGCAGGTGGCCTCTAGCATGTGGTATGAAAGAGGTGGATGGGAGAAGGTGTCACTAGTGGTAGTGGAGGTGAAGATGGGTGGAGATGGTGGTAGGCTGGATGGACAAGGCATGGTGGCCTAGAAGAGGGAACATGAGGTGATCTGGAGGAGGAGAGCAGGAGGTGGTATAGGGATGGCTGGGGTGGCAAAAATTGTGACAGGGCATGGTAAATAGGAAAGAGAGTGAGAAGAGAGGAGGTGATAGAGAGAGAAGTAGGGGACAAAGGCCACGACGAAGCGGGAGTAGGGGAGAAAGATGGGGGCGATGGTAAAGAAACGTTGCTTGCAAGGCGGCCTTAGGGAGATAGATGGCAGGAATGTTGTCTAGATGACAATTGCGAGAGGGAGCAATGGGCAGGAGGCCTAGGCAATTGCGCGCAACTATGGTGTGTGAGAGAGAAGCACAATGACACATGGGGAAGTGATGGTTGTGTTGAGATTGAGAGGAGAGAATGTGACTGCCGAGCTATACCCTAGCATTGCATAGGATAGGGGAGACCCTAGAGTTTTTATTTAAGGGTTCATGTCGGAACAATGAAACCAACATGTTATGGTATATGAGCTTAAGTTTCAAGTCGAATGCGAAAACAAAGTCGAATTAAGATATAGGAAAGATACTCAAAAAAAATTCAGATTTAATCACGAGAGGTTTGGGAAAGACAAAGTCGAAATCTTGAATTGAGAGAGAAGAGAAGAAGGTGGAATGTCATGATTTGTGAAAAGATATTCAAGGAAGGCGATGAACATCAAGCTCGACTCAAAAGCCGCTTCGTGAAATTTGTTGACGGTCTTTAAAAGTAGGCAAGAAGCTTTAAGTTCCAACTCAAGCCAACCAACTCAAGCAATTCTTCATAGCCACTCGCGATGATGGAAACTTCGATGTAGGCGAGGGGCTTAAAGCTCGTGCTCAAACCTTCTCTCCAAAATTTGATGACACTCTTCGAAGAAGGTGAGGGATTCAAGCTCAATCTCTAGCCTTACACACAAATGTTTTTGTTGGCCTAAAGCTCTCATAATGTCCCCATTGTATAGGTTTTCTTCTTCCATCTTCACATGTTGTGATTTTAACTCTATAAAAGCCTAAGGCGTTTAAATCCTTAGCTTTTCCTCAAGGCAAAAATCTTTGACTAGAATAAATCAATGCCACGTTCTGATGATCAGGCGAACTACTTTGTCCTTCTTCTCCTCTTCTATGGAAAGAATACATTTCTTGTAATACTTAGATGTTCAAATCTTCCTTGGATGCATCATTTGCTAAGATTGATTTGCCACATGCTCTTGTTACCATACCTTCTGAACTTTCACATCCATTATCTACTTCAAATCTTCACATCATATTGTTAGCTCCCCATATTCATACTAAGGATACCTAGCTTTGAGATCTTCCTTGGACCACATGTCTACAAGAGAGTATAGCAAATCACTCATAGCAAATGCTTTGTCCATGATACATGTACAAATTGCAAATGCAAACAAGGTTGCACGGCTAGAACACATATAGTAAAGCACACAAGTTTCTATCAACCTTTTTGACCACGTAAGCAAATCAATATAGAAAGAAAAGCACATGGATTTGTTGTGTGGATGCATGTATAAATCTTTAGTAATAAATGTGTTAAGTGAACCACTTAGATCCATGCCTATTTAATCAATCATAATCACACATAACACAACTTGTATGCAATAATAAAAACTAAAAACAAGGGAGCTACAAACTACACCATGGATCTTAGTTGTCACTACAAGGAAATTGAGCAATAGCAATGGCAATTTGCAACACAAAATAGTAGCCTCACTATCCACATCACTATATGCATGGCAAATTTTGATTTGTAAAACTAAAAGCAATGCTAATGGCGACATTTAGTGTTACTTATAGTGATACGATGCTAATAACAATGCTTACTGACATAGATAGTGACACTTTAGTGATGCTAATTGTGATACAAATAGCGTTTTCGGTTTGAGAAAAAAAAGTGTCTTAAACTTGAGCATGGCATTTGTTGCAAACAAAATAGAGAGCGAGAGACATCACCCACTTTGAGAGGGTGAGGGAGAGGAAGAGGGATAGAGAGAGAAGGAGAACTCCTCACCATTTTCACTGCCACCACCATCGTATGCAAAGAAGAGGGAGAAGTGCATAAGGGAGAAAGAAGGAAAGCCGCGAAGAGGAGGCACAAAAGAATTCATCTTTGGGCCTTTCAGGTAGGTACATTGCCTCTTCTTGCTTTGACTTTGTGTTTTCTTCTTTTCTTTTTTTGTTTTTCTTTGTAACAAAATGCATTGAAAGAGAGGAAGGAAGGAAGGGGCGGAGGGAGGGAGGGAGAGAGGAAGGAAGGAAGGGGCATAGGGAGAGAGAAGAAGGAAGGGAGAGGAAGAGAGAAAGAGAGAGAGAAAGGGGGAAAATGTAACAAAGAGAAAAAGGAAGAGAGAAACAATATTTAAAGGAATGGAGAGAGGAGAATGAGTAAGAGAAACAATGAGGGAGAGAGGGGAAAGACAAACAAAGAGAGAGGAAACAAAAAAATTGAAAGAGAGAAAGAAAGAGAGGGGGAGAGAGAGAGGGGAAGAGAGAAGGGATGTAGAAAAGAAGGGTGAGGTAAAGAGAGGACATGGAGCTTGATGTTCACTACCACCTCTATTGCCACTATGCACTGACTGGCTACTTTTGTCTCTGTGTACTAGTCTCTCCTCTCTTCCTTGGACTTCTGCACCAAGGTGCACTTCTTCTTGAGTGGGGTAGGAGTAGAAGCCACTTGAGCTTAAGTGTAGGGTTTGGAATGTCACTGGCCGTATTTCAAACTTTGAGTGTGGGATGCCCTTCATGAGGTACTTGACCTTGGCATCTACATCAGCTAGGATTTGGCAGTGGGCTGCTCTGTAGGACTTCAACACATTCCAGGGTCTCAGCTTGATTTTGCTCAATAACCTTATAGTGCTCCATAAGAATTAGCCATTTGGGATACTGAGGGGTGGTGCCACTGGAAAAATCAAAGAAACCATGTTCTCATGGGGCTTGTGGGGAGGGTCTCATCATCACTAAGGGGAATGACCTCTTCTTTGAGGATGGTCTTCCATTTGCCAACTACATCGAACCTCTTAGTGTTACTAGGCCATGTGAAGAGCATTTATGGGCATGGTCCCTTTCTCTAAACTATCGTACACCATCGATGAGAAGGGGTTGGAGGCTGCCCAAACCACAAGCTACAACATTGGTGGCAACCAAGGTGGGAAAAGGGACCACTATCATTTCGTTAGGCTTTATAGGAATGCCCTAGGAAACAAGGGTGAGGCTGGAGATTGCAACCTTCTATTGGAGTAGTGTGACTGTCAAGATGGGAAAAGGGACCACTAGCATTTTGATAGGCTCTGTGGGCACACCCTAGGAACCAAGGGTGAGGGTGGAGATTGGAACCTTCTACTAGAATGTGACTGTCAAGGTGGTGGCAAAAGATGAGGCTGCATGTGTAAACGTAAATGGTACTATGGCATTAGGGTCAACAATAGTTGAGGTAGGAATTAGGGCAAATAGGGCTAGAGGTTGAGACTAGGCACATCGACATCCAAATCACCATCCAAGATCATCATTAAAATGCAATAGAGGTGGTAGCTAGGAGGAAGGATTCAAGAAGGTGGCCTAGAATCATGGGATTTCTTACTTCTAGGTATCTCATAAGTCTGATCCATTTAGAAGCTGGGATGCAAGGTTTGAAATGTATCCATGAATCATATCCAAATTGATAAAGTGGCCATTCTCTAGATGTGAGGTTGTAGTGAGTCATCCACATAGGAATGTAGACTCTACTATGTCTCACTAGTAGTGGTCTTGCAGGGAGTCTGCCAAATCTTACTAGGCTTCTCGAAAGGTCTAAAGATGCTACCGTTGCTTGTGAGACTTCTCTTGTTGCTACTGAATCTCGTCCCTAAGGGTCTTGTTGTCTTGTCGCACTTGTTGTACTTCACCTTGTAGGGACCTCATTTCTTCTTGCAATAGTTAGTGGTATTGGAGACCTTTTGCTACATATTTGAGGCAATGCAAGGCGGTCTCTAGGAAGAACTTAGCTAAAATGATGAGTTCATGGGTAGAGTTTAGGATGTTAGCCATGGTGGTTGGAGTGACTACCAAGATGCCAATCGTGATGCCATTATCAATAGACTTTTAGGATGGTAGCCATGGTGGTTGGAGTGACTGCCAAGATGCCAATCGTGATGCTATTATCAATAGACTTTTAGGATGCTAGCCATGGTGGTTGGAGTGACTGCCAAGATGACAATCGTGATGCCATTATCAATAGACTTTTAGGATGCTAGCCATGGTGGTTGGAGTGACTGCCAATATATAAATCATGATGGTAGTATTAATAGAATTTCTGGGTAGAGTTTAGGATGCTAACCAGGGTGGTTGGAGTGACTGCCAAGATACCAACAGTGATGCTAGTATCAGTAGACTTTTTAGCTGATAGTCTATGCTTTCTTCTCTCTAGGGCACTTCTAAGCTTTGGCACTCTGTTTGAGAAATGCAATGCAAGACTTTAATTCTAGATTGCTGTGGTTAGCATTGGCATGACCTACTTTTGATATGGTGTGGATAGAGTCCTTAGAAGTCCCTTGGGTCACATTCTTGCCTTCTATGTTTATTGTCCACATAAGTGTAGGCCTCCTCCTCCTATGCTACATTTGGTTGTCCATTTGTGACAACCTTTGAAGAAGTTTGTGGGATGAAGGGAAGGGGTATCCTACCTCAGTGGTGCAAAGAGAGTGAGCAAGGCTACAATGATGGAACGTGGGAGCATTAGGGTGAAATGTTGGCCACATATTACCCGCAAGGACTTGGCATCATTCTTGCATTGGGCTATGTGTCTACATTCAATGTGGAGGTGCTTCAAGAAGACCCTAGCCCATACAATGGTGAGGGTGTTGGGGAGAAAAGAGAGGGAGGCCACCTTGCATGATACATTGAAGGTTTAAGCTCGTAGGTAGTAAAGATCTCTAAGAAAAAACTTAAGTACCTTGTGCTTTTTTTTTTGTTATTTAGAGATGGAGCTAAGGCTGTACTCATTTTCGTAGACTAAGCTAAAGAGGGGGCACAGTGGGGACGTCAGGTGCACCATCCATAGGGAGGTGAAGCTTCTTTTGCATGTGCTGAGGGGTAAGCTTGTAGTCCTAGTAATTGAGGTGCACATGGGGGCATTTGTCTAACTAAAGTAAGATGGCCTTTGCAGTAGGATGTACTGGGATCAAATCTCGTGGGGAAGGGCAAGGAAAGCGTCAATGCATAGGCTATTCACCCATTGAAAGATAGGCTCCTTGGTCTCAAGGGTGAGATGAGGGACTCTATTTAGATGAAGGATGGAGGAGAGAGATGCCATGGATAAAATAAGTGAAGCTAAGGCAAGGAAATAACAAGTGTAAGAGGGTGCTAGGTCATATGAGAATAGAAAGCGCAATGAATGGAAAGACGAACATAATTTTTCTTATGAAGGGGGTGAATGCATGGTGGGTGGGGTGGTTTCAATATGGCCAATTTATGTTTGCCATGTTAGCAGATGGGAGCATAAGGAATAATGATTAGGATGCCATTCTCGATTCATTGTACCACCACTTGTAATGATGGTCATGGAATAGGGGCCACATCACCAAAAACAAAGGCATTCGGATCACTTTCAATTTGGATTCAAGTGATCATTAGGAATTTAGAACGAGGTAGATAACTCACAGAGGAATTTGTGAGAATAGATACAACATTTGCAGCAAGGCACTTAGGAGTAAGTGGAATGGGGCACATTAGTCCATCTGCATGATAATGCCGTAGGCAAAAGCCATTGACAATGGGATGTGGAAGAAGATTTACCTACAAGTTAATGAGGTACAAAGAATTAGTGGGTGTGGTATGGAGTATCCAAAATGGTCCGCTTTGCCACATTTTTAATTTTTCAGGAAGCTTGCCCATGTGAGTGTAGAAGACCAAGATAGCCTATCTCACTCCAAGAGCCACTTCTTGGAGAGGTGATATGCTTGGTGCTTCTAAAATTTGAAGACAAGGTAGAAACTTTGGATGCAATCCTCATAGAGCTTATCCAGGTTTTTTATTTAGAATGGGAGGTATTCATGAGGAAGTAGGCAATCTTCGACTGCAATCGAGAGGCTCGGGACTACAAAATTCTAGAGGTGTGAAAACCTCTATACCGAAGGAAAGTTTGAATGGAGTGAGGCTTGTAGCTATTTTGTTTGAAGTGTCGTAAGACCAAAGGGCTTTCAGAAGCTCGGTATCCCAATATTTTTTATGATGCTTGACCAGCTTGGTAAGTATTCTGCGTAGAGTTTTGTTGGTAGATTCAGTCAATCCATTAGCTTATGGATAGTACATGGATGATTTCTTATGAGTAACCAAGAAGGTAGAAGTCATATGCTTGATGACCTTATTGATAAAGTGTCTTCCCATATCACTAAATAATTCAATTGGACAACCATAGTGGGTGAACATATCCTTGAAGAGGCACTTCACTACAATTGGTGTAGAACTTTAGGGTAGTGCCCATTCTTCCACCCACTTGGTGCAATAGTATGTGGCTAAAAGGATATATCTATTTCATGTGTATGTTGTAACTAGCTTGATAGGACCAAGTCTCCATTTTTTAAAAGGATCCAAGGAAAAAATTGGATGCAAGGGATATCACGGTCCTTGTGGGACAGCAGTTGACTAAGCCATTGGCAAGGATCTCACCTCTAGAAAAATCGGCAAACATCACTGTGCATAATCGACCACCATAGTCTTGCTTGTTGGATCTTGGAAATGGTAACATCGGCCACAAGGTGACCTCCAATGATGCCCTTGTGAGCTTCTTCCATGACAGCATCCTTTTCCATGGATAGAACCACACATTGTAGCACTTTGGACAGTATTCTATCATAGAGTTGAATTCAACGGCCAACTCCTGAGAGCCAGCTGTTTGTGTCGGTCCATCAAAATGTGATATGAGACTTGTCGGGAGTTTAGGTTGTCTTCTTAAGTTTACCTTTTGGCTCATAGAAGACGACTTCAATTGCACTGAGTTTTTTATCAAGTACATTCCTTAGTGTTGCTACCACCTGCTCATAGTTGTTGTTAGGTTTATCTACACTATTGATGAGTAGTATTGTGATTGCTTCAACTCTTCTATATCTTTGTCTATTGAAGATAATTGCACTTTTAGACTTTTAAATTGTTTATTAAAGATGTCAAGGAGTATATTAAGCCTTAAAATTTACATTAATAGATTGATTTTATAGCTCTTTGCTTGAGATCTGAATAGCTTATCTAGCTTATTC
This sequence comes from Lygodium microphyllum, assembly GCF_053477565.2. Taxonomy (NCBI): domain Eukaryota; kingdom Viridiplantae; phylum Streptophyta; class Polypodiopsida; order Schizaeales; family Lygodiaceae; genus Lygodium; species Lygodium microphyllum. Next base: position 133,687,590 of record NC_141142.1, read on the forward strand.
CACACATGTTTGCATTTTTAATTCTTGGAATGTGATGTAGGACATCATCAAATAGACCGCAAGCTATTATTCCAAGCGATTTATTATTTTTTCTCTTCCATATTGGCTCCATAGTATTTTCAATATCTTCAAAACTCTCCCAAACATCTTTCCTCATTAGATCATACATGATCCTTATTTTCCAAGTGTGAAACCTGTTGCCGTTGAATTTTTCTACTACTTCTATTTCGAGCATTTTGAGAATGGAGAGGTCTTACTAATGACTCACATGATAGTGTCTAACTTTGATTTACAAATAGGGAATATAATATTTTTCGAGATTACAAGAGAGTTCGATTAATGAGGAAACTTGCACACATAGTTGGGGAGTTTACCTATAAGAAATCATCTATATAACATGCATTCAAAGAATATTAAGAGATACCCTTTCTTTACATGCTATAAGGGCTTAAAATGACCCCTTTTACATTAATAAACTTTCATATTTTTTTCAATTTTTAATTTAAAAACCCTTTTTGTAAATATAATCCTATAAATATTACTAAATATAATACCCTTTCTTTTCAACTCACGTGGTATCTTACATGTTCTATACAGTGGACCCTTTTGGCACACAAATAATTCTTTATGCTTTTATGATTCTTAGGTATGAGCTGCCTTTAAGAGAAATTGATTTTTGGAAAGAATGTGAGTGTGAATGCAACTTGCAATGTGAATGGGCTTTAATAAAAACTAGTCTAGAACATGATAGTGTGAATGGAGATCAATGAAGAATTGATTTGTGGAGAAGGTAATGTGAAAAAAGATTTATGTTTTAAGATTTAATACATTAGTAGCTGTTTTTTTTTTTTAAAAGCTTATCGTCTCAAAATGAATGTAGCCCAATGGTTGTTTTATGAATAGCGTTGACCCACCAAGAATAAGAATATATTGGCATAGATGCCGAATGGATCCACACATCCTCTCATAGTTGTAACCTAGATATTAGAGCTTTCAATCTCTCTCTCTCTTTCCTTCCTTTTCTCTTTTTTGTCTTTGATGAAGTAGAAGACACCCTTGAAGCCCTAGCTTGAGGAGATACCTTCAAGCCCTAGCTTGAGCAAGCCCCAGCTTGAGCAAGTCTCTTAAGACCTAGATTGAATGAAATAACCCTTAAACTTCTATGAGTAAGGCCCTCTACAAGATGCCCCCTTTTAGTTAATGGGCAATAGAGAAGGCCATCAAAGTAGACCATGTAAAGCTTCTATAATGGCTACCACTCCCCTTCTTCTTGTTAATAAATTCCTTCAAATTGAACCAAATAAACATGAGGAGTTATATCTTGATGATGATGACCTTCCTTAATGGGGTTTGTAGCTCCTCGCCTTCAATCTCCACTCCGAGAGCTTTTTGGATAGAAACACCACCAATAAATTGATTCTCAATCCTTGAGGTGTAGCTATGGAAGCTTCCCACAACATCGCTCTAATACCATATTAAGAAATATGGTAGATCACAAGAAGGATAGGAGGAGGAAAGTAGAAGAACAGAAATGAGACCATAATGAAATGGAGAAGAACTTGATTGATTCATAGTTGAGCAAGTACAACTCTTTATAGAACACAATATTAGTGAGTTTGGGAATCTCCCAATTCCCATTTTTTGAATACTAAAAAGGTGGCACCCGGTAACATGCCTATAAGTTTCTCAAAACCATATGATATGACCTATCATTGGAAAGCGCTTGAAAAATGGAATCTATTGAGCTATAGAGCGCTCGATTTGGAGTTAAAGTGTTCAAGTTATGACAAATCCAAAGATTTGACTACATGTCCCAAACTTATGGGAAATTCCCGTATTCCCCAATATGGTGTTATAGGCTTTCTACTTGGGTACACACCGCTCTCTTTGCTTATGGGATTTGGTTACATGTACCTCTAGCACTTGTGCCCTCTAGCACTACATACATTTTAACAAGAGGGTTGAGGGTGATTCCAATTAGTTGGCTGTGCTCCTTAGGCGGCATGATGCTAGGGCCCTATATTACCCATCTGATTGCGAGCATTATATTGGCAAACATTGGTGTTGTGAGTAGATGTTTGATAGATGCTGCACCAATATTGCTTATTTAGACCACATTCAGTAGCCAAGTGACCTGGATTACTACACTTGGTACACCAGAGGGTTTTGATGGCAATTTTCGAGGACCCTTTGAGGGTTTGCAAGCTTTTTCTTTTCTCATATTCTACTTCTTGAGATTCCTCCTCATCATTCCTACTTACTTCCTCTATGTCTAAATTCATATAAAGGCACTAGGTTCCATCCAACAGGGTTTGTGAGTGGGTTTGATTGACTTTTTATGTTTTTTGGTCTTGTCTTTGGCTAAATACATCTCTACGTGAAGTGCACATTAGAAGAAATAATCTACGTCATGACCGGAGAGGTCTTCGATGGCTAAGACCTTAATTCAACCCTTGCATATATAGGGAGGGCAATATTTTGCCATTCGGTTGGGCAAGCCATGACATTTTTCCTCTCAAGTCTTTAAATGGAGCTATATAACTCTACAGTGTGGCCGTATCTTGTGTAATGGCATCAAGCTAACTATACCTCTCTTCAAATTCTCGTATCAATTTTGAAGCAGCTAGACCTTTGTTTGGCGTGTAGATCCACTCTCGGAATGACCGCCGTGTAGCCATCCCAAAGTCCTCAAAAAAATACTCCTCTTTTAGGGCCTTAAAATCTTGCCAATGCAAATTTTGAAGGAAAAGATTAGTCACTTTTACCCTCAAGGCAAGTATGACAAGGCAAAGAAAATATTTACTCATAAGTCCTGAAAGGGTAAAAGGGGAAAGGTGAAGGGCTTATAGCACGAGGGGGGGGGGGGGGGGGGGGTTAGGTGGGAATTTCAAAAAAAAAGGAAACTTGGGTGGAAGTTGCAAAAAGAAGGGAACTTACGTGAAACTTGCGAGGGAATGGGTGCTTAAATCTTGGGTGGGGGGGGGGGGGGGGGTTTTATAAACCCACTTGGACAAGGCTTGTGGAAGCCCACAAGAAAGGATTAAGACGCTTGCAATATGAAAGGGCTTATAGGACCCTAAGGTATTTTATGGGGAAAAGACCACGGGGAGGATTTTTAAATCCCAGGGAGGGTGGAAAATAGGTTATAAAACCCTTTAAGAGGAAGGCTTATTAAAACCACGGAGGGGCTTAATGGTGTTTTTCTCAATACGGCTCTTCGACAGCGATGTGATGCCTCCTCCTCTCCCAGCAGCAGCGTTCAGTCTCTCCCTCCCCACTCTCGGCCAACAAAGCAATGTGTCGGCTCCCTTCTCCCAGACTTTCCCCCTCCTTTATATGGCAGCGATGACCGCCCTCTCCCAGCTCACGGCAATGCAGCGTCTTGGCTCCTCCTTCTCGACGGCAGTGTATATCCTCTTAGCCTTCTCTTCACGATCTCTCCACACGGCTCAACTCACAATTCAAAATGGCGGCCTTCCCTCCTTTTTTTTTTCACAAGCGGCAGCAGTGCAGGTTTTAAATAGGGAAGGGCAGGGGAATCCTCCACCTCCATCGTGTCAAAACGCATGGCCGTGAAGCTGAGCAAGCTCCAGCAAGGAGCTTGCTGGCTCTTCTATTCCCTTCCCCCCTTCCAGCTCGACCGTCACGGACAGGAGGATAAGAGAAAAAAAAATTCCCCTTTAACCTTAATAGGAGGTGAATTTGATATATTACACTTCAACCGTCCGTAGGTGGCACCCCTATGGGTGCTACTCCCCGAGAGATACCACCCCTGTGGATACACCAGATGTATAGGGGTCTCTTGGTTATGCCCAAGAGCGCTGTCATAGATTGGAGAGGATACATCTTAGACATACCCCAAAGGGGTATGGATACCTTGTAGCTGATAGAACAGGAGCTGTGATCATGAATGATGAGGGGAGGAGGGTGATGATGCGTATGAGACAGTTCTATCAACAAGTTTTTTGGCACAACGTCTTGGACCATTGGAAGAACATACCCAAGGGGATCAATGACTACATAGTAGCATCCTTGCATGAGGAGTTTCCAGTACTACCCACTACGACAGATAGGTTTTCCATAGGTTGGATGATGGAGTGCATGTGTGCGTACATATATCACATAAACAACTGGACACACACAAGGCACTTAAGAGTGTCACCTCAAAGCCCGAGTGGCTAGATGCAGATAACTAGCACAGAATCAAGGAGGATACTATCAATTCTCCAAGACATTGGAGAGAATAGCGTGAGGCAATGAGGGCATAACTGGAGATAGGGGTGGTCCACCATCTTGGGAGTGGTGACCACTGGACTTATTTGGAGGACTTTGTAAGTTTTTCTTTTGTTTTTCTTGCTTATTTTTTACAATATCGCTTCTACTTAAAATCGTGTTTCTAATAGTTGTATTTTATTTTCTTTGCAGCACTTCATTACAAACCACAATCCCACCGGTCTAGAGACTCGATATGTAGAGAGACACCGTCTCACTGCATCAATCAATAAACTGTATGCATGCGACGGCCCAATAAGTCACTCATCTTTCTTATCCATAATTACTATTTTTATTAAAATGCATTATGTATGGTGGATTGATGTGTAGTTTTTTTTTTTGCATAGTCCATTTGATGCTCCTTTGTGTTGAGATGAGCTTTCATATGGTGAGGATCTATAGCTCGCGCTTGGATTCGTGGAATGCACATCCTCTTTCTTTTTTGTCCTATGATTTATATAGGCATTTTCAATGCATTATGTTATTACCATCCTTTGTATCTTGCCATGATTCCATAAGCTTTCATTCAACGATATTGTATTTATTTTATGTATCAGTCTTCTGATTTCAAGTACATTTTGCCTTCATTTTGAGGACCATTGTACACTTTACATGTAATCCATTTGTAGAATGTAAATACAACACATAGTGCTACATGCTGTCCTGCCATAAAATTTTTCTCTCTCTAACCGTCGCTATTAGCGTCGTAAATTTACTGCATGCGTCGCTATTGTTGTCGTAATGTGCATCCCAAATAATGACACAAATAGCGACGGTTCTATGGAGACGCTAATACCGATGATGGAAAAAAAAGTTTTAATAAACATTTTCGTCATTTTGAATGCTGGTTTGAGGTCTGTATCTTGTACTGGGAGTTTTGGGTAATTTTAAGCCAACAACATAACTCAAGTCTAGCCTTGTGATAATCATATAAATGAGACTCCCTACTATCCTCCTGAACATAGTAGGGTCTTCTATCTCATCCCCAATATCAGCACTCAACTTCACATTTTGCTCTAATGGATCTAAAAGAGGTGTACATGCTATTATACCATACTTTGATAACATATCCAAGTCATAATGGCTTTGGAATCGCCATATATCATCATCACATTTGATCACCTCAGCCAAAACCTCCATATCAAACTTCTTCTTCAAATGGTTCTTGACTTTTGTGATCCCACTATCACTACCACCTATAATGATGAAGTCATCCACATAGATGACTATGATAATAAAAACTTGTATCTCCCTTTCTCACATAAAGTGAGTGATCAACATCAAAAATATAAAAACCAACATTGACAAGATACTCTCTGATCTTGTCATACCATGCTCTAGGTGCTTGCTTTAGCCCATAGAGTCCCTTCTTTAATCTAAACACATATTTAGAATGCTCTAAATCTTCATAATCTACTCGTTGCACTCTATATACATCTCTTCTTGCAAATCACCATGTAAAAAATCATTCTTGACATCCATTTGTTGCAAGGCTACTACCAACACAATCACGTCTAATAGTTGCTATCCTAGCAATTGCACTTAATGTCTCTTCATAATCTATGTGATATGTTTGAGCATAACATTTTGTAACTAGCCTAGCCTTATATATTCTAATAGAAACATCTGCATTATGCTTAATTTTGTAGACCCACTTAAAGTCGATAGCTTTCTTGCCCTTAGAAAATGAAACTAGATCCCAAGTTTTATTGACTTCTAATATACCATCTTCTCATCTATTTTCACATCCCAATAGGTATGACCAACATCATCCTTAAAGTAAGTGGGCTCAATATCCTCAACCACCTCTATCATATAAGTATAATAGTGAGCTACATAACTTTCAAAACCAAATCTTATAATAGTGTATTTGACCCTGCTAGACGTGCATACCACTAGATCACTTAGTGGGGCCTTTACATTATCATATACTCTACGTACTCCTAATGTACTAATTGAGAAAATACCAAGCTCATCATTCAAACGATCTAAATCACTAGAATCTCGTAAAAAGCAACACTCGTGCTCACTCTAAACTCACATGTGATAAGGTTATAACAACAATACCCTTTCTTCTGTAAAGATTATCCAATAAAAATCTATTTTTTAGCCTTTGAATCAAGCTTCTTTTATAGCTCATCTGGTGTATGAACATATGCAATGTAACAAAAAATTTTCAAGTGTGACACAATAGGATTCTTGTCTATAAAGCATTCTTATGGGGTTATCCCATGAATTGTAGCTATGGGAGTTTTATTCTTGACAAGGTCAACAGACTTGTCCTCAATGATCCCACGTATGAAGTGATACCTCACCTCAATGTGTTTCGTCTTCGCATGGAAGACCGGATTCTTGGCTAACTGAATAGCACTCATATAATCTGAATACTGTGTAGGGATAGCATCAATATCAAGGTCAGCAACCAAATGACCCAACCAAATGGCCTCCTTGCAAGCCTCACTGGTTGCAACATACTCGGCCTTTGTAGTAGAAAGGACCATGCATTTCTGCACCCTAGACATCTAAGAAACAGCACCTCCAGCATAGATGAAGACATAGCCGGAAGTGGACTTCCTACTATTTGCATGTCCTGCATAATCAGAGTCAGTGTACCCCATGACTCATGTATCCTGGTTGCCATAGCATATGCACATATCTGCAGTGCCCTTCACGTACCTCATGATACCCTTCACGGCATCCCAATGCTTCTTGCCAGGTGTAGCCATATTTTCCTCTTTGACAAGTAGAGGAGTCCTTGATGCCTGTCGCATCTAATATGCATACCAAGTATGTGAGAGGCATGTCCCAGATCTTTCATCTCAAAGCTCTTCTTGAGCCGAGCCTTAAGAGCATCTAGGTCATCATGAGCTTTCCTTGATATCAACATATCATCCACATAGAGTACCAAAATCAATAAAGAACCATCGTGGGCTTTCTTCGTGTAAAGACATGGATCCATAGCACTCCTGCTGTAGCCCTGTGACTACATAAACGCATCATACCACTCCCTAGGTGCTTGCTTCAAGCCATAAATACTTTTTTTCAATTTGCACACCAGGTGCTCCCTGCCAGGTTCTGCAAAGCCCTTATGCTGCTCCATATAAATCTCATCATGCAAGTCCTCATGTAAGAAAGCCGTCTTGACATCCATCTGGCATAAATCCAAGTCAAGCTGAGCAACCAAAGCCAAGACTAAGTGTAGGGTGGTCATCTTAACCATAGGAGAAAAGACCTCATCAAAGTCCACACCATGCTCCTGCTTAAAACCCTTTGCTACTAGTCTAGCCTTGTATGCGGGCTTGGGGTGTCCAGGGGTACAAACCAAAATTGCTATTTATTTAATTCATTTTGTGTGTCTATTAGCGCGTCTATTTGGCAGTTAGACGGGCTTATAGACACGCTTATAGACGCGCTTTTACAAGTACCCGTAGACGTGAATGGAAAACAAAAAATCTTCCTTTTTTAAACAAGATATTTAATTTCTTTTTTAAATTTGAATTATGTAGCGCGTGTACTCTGCACTGTAGATGCGCATATAAACGCACATTTTCTGCAATTTAGACATGCGGATAGACGCACAAAACAGAACTGGAAAAAAAAAACCAGAGAGCACCACATGCTCTCTGGTTTTGCAACCACATGCTCTCTGGGTTTTTTTTTCCCCCTCCCATACATGAGATTGTGCATTTGGGAAAAAGACAATGGATCTAAAAGCACGAGAATTGAAAATAAAAATCCATGTATTCATTATAGATCAAAAGCATTTACATGGGAAGTTTAAGTGCTTGCTACCTAAAGCATGGCCGCAAGCAGTAGGCTCAAAGATGGATCATACATATACAAGAAAACAAGGCCATAGAGGAGGTATGGTGCTCCTCTACGAAGCTGAAGAAGAAACATCTTCGCTAGTACCACCATGGCTGCTAGCATCGCTATCCCCCTCCTCGCTATGCTCCACATCCGGGTTCGCCTACACACACAAAAGATCAAGGTTGCTTATATAGACATGGTGGAGAAAAAGTTATTGAATTAGCTATACTTTTAATAGGAAAGTAAGGAAAACATACCTCCTGTGACTGTCGAATCCTCATAGCCCGGTTGTATTGGTCCTCAGTGATGAGACCCTCCTCATAGAAGTGAAGCCATGTGGCTGCACGGTTATGGCCTCGATGGTAACCTACCTCTCTAGGAGTAGGTATCCTACCAATGATAGTAGTCTGCAAAACAATTATGATATATACAAACAATTATGAGACACAATATATTAGAACAAAATATATAAATAATTGAAATATAAATTTTAAAAAACTAGAAATCAAAATATACTTACAAACTCTGCCTCCCACGACTCTCTGCCGCCCGATCCGTAATGCGACGATCCCATGGTTTCCATTTGGATCCGTCGCGCCTCTGCGTGCTGGCAACTCTTCACTTTCTCTAGTGCTTTCTTCTTGGCTTTCTTCCACTCTATGTGGTGGCACATAGGTGGTTGGCTATAGGCTCCACGCCCCTCCTCTTGCCTCTGCAGTGAGTCCCTGGCACGTGTCATGAGGTGGGATCTTTTGTTGTGAAGCATATCCCTCACTTTTGTGCGTCTCCAATCATCCGAGAATCACTGACCCTCAGGATTTGGGTACCTCCTATGGACTGCCCTCAACACCTCCTGCCACAAGCCGCTTTTTTTATTTTTGAAGGCAATGAAACAATCTTTATATGTCACATGCACGACGCTCCTCATGTATGCCATTACATCCCTTCCTTCATCATCATGGAAGATGCCACCAGCATCTGTAACTCTATAGTACTGGCATACAAGCTCCTCTACCTGACCTACTGGTGAGGATGATCGCTCACCACCTCCTAGGTAACCCCCATACAAGCCTCGTCCTCCCCCTCGACTCTCCCTCCTCCCTCTCTGTCGACTACCCTCTGCCTCGCTGGATGCACGTGCTTTAGCCGATGCGCGTACATGTGCTGCACGTGGAGTACCTACATATGGAGTACCTGCATGTGGAGTTTGGGAAGTAGTGCGAGGCAAAGACGTCAGAGGCGTTCCAAACATGACACTGAATACCTCGTCCGCTGTGGGAGAGTGGCCAAGGTGTCTGGTCATCTCTCCCATGAAGTCTTCCCTACTAGGAAAACCTCCAAAAAATGCATTGACCCCCAAACAAACGAGGCCAATATATCATTCATGCGATCCAAATCGGGGTCATTGCTAGATGAACCAGGATACGACATCTGCGAAAAAAACACAGGAAAAAGACAAATTTGTTTGCATACAAAAAATCATATATTACCTACATTTTCAAAGAACTTTGTTTAGACATTGAGCATAAAACTTAAGTGCTAATGCTTCTCATAAACAAGAAAATTGATAAACACAAACATAGGATTGGGCACATTCATCATTGCAAAAATATATTGTTTTTTATCAGAGCTGGGAGAGCTGGTGCGTGTTTAACCGCATCCAAATTGCAGGTTAGATGCGATCTCAGACGCGCTCTAAGAGGCGCTATCAGACGCATATTCCAGGTCAATCTGCGCGCACATGTATCATCGCGTGTAGATTGACCAGCACACGCGCCAGCACATGCGCTCTAAGACATGCCCTCAGATGCAATGAGAGGAAACATTTTTTTGCGTCTATACCTACGTCTACACTGAAATGTAGACGCGCTAGCAGACGCACTTAGTCGGCTCATTTTAGTCCGACAACCGCCATTGATGATTTACAAAATGCAATACATAATGGAATCAGAAATCCAGACAGAGCAAAGAGAGAAAGAGAGAAACAAAGAGAGAGAGAGAGAGAGAGAGAGAGAGAGAGAGAGAGAGACTCACCTTGGGTGTTTGGTGTGGCGGGTGGTGGCGCTTCTTCCTTCTTCTTCTTCCTCTCCTTGGTAAGTTACCCTCCCTTGATGCTTGCTTTCTTGCTTGCTGCTTCTTCTTGTTCTCCTCTCTCTTGTTCTCTCTTTCTTCCTCTCCTTGGCTTTCCTTTTTCCCTTCTTGTGTGTTTGAAATGAAAGAAGAGGTGAGTCATGAGGAGATGAGGCACGAAGAGACTAGGTGAGGCATGAAGAGACTGCATGTCAGCTAAACTCAAGCTTCAGAACCGAAAAAAACGCAAGAAAGGAAATGTGCAGTTTAAAAAGAAATGATTTAAGTATGGTTTGAATTTTGACGTGTGCGTCTATTTTGGCATGTATATGCGCATCTATTGTTCATGTAGACACGACTATAGATGCGAACATAGACGCGCAAATAGACGCTAATATAGACGCGTACGTAAACGTGATTATAGACACGCATTTAGGCTTTATCATAGTTTTTTGTTGTTAAGATAAGTTTTGATAGTGAATTCTTATCATAAGTTTTAATGTATTTATGATGATTTTTGTGTATTTAAAATTGAGATCTTAGAATAATTAATATGCTAGCTTTAAGTTTTTATGTAAACATATGAATGACAAATATTTTGATGTTGTCATGAATTAGGTTTAATCATGTCGTCGTCATCACCTAGTGCGGTGCATGCTGATGAGTCAATGAGCACATCCTCAAGTGAGGATGAAACATTGTGTCTTCATAATCAAGATGCATGGCTACGACGAAAAATTAAATGCATGTGTGATCGTTGTCGAGGATGTATTTTTTGAGCACATCGAATTGCAATGTCACACCTCAGCTTGTATGGAGAATGGGACCGAGAAAAATCATTGGTATTCATTGTTTTTTTTTTTACCACTAAGATTGTTAGTCTATGTTACGGGAATTATATATCAACGTACATGAAACTCCCTTTTGTGGTTGAGCAAGATGCGGTGCCACATCCTCAGATGCTCCCTCCCGAGCGTCGAGAGGTTGCAAAACGTCGACGCGAGGAGGCAAAGTCTTCAAGAAGAGTAGAGACTCATGACCATGATAGTAGCCCTCATGAAATGCCCCATCAAGTCGTAGATGATGAGATTTTGGACAACATGGTACACCATCTATTTTCGCAACCGGTTCAGGGAGAAAGTCACTCTACAAAGCTAGATGATCCACTATATGTAGCATCATCTACTCCGTTGTATGAAGTTTGTACGTACTCCGTTCTTCGTGCGTCCCTCGAGATACTTAACTTGCAAACAATTTATGGATGGAGTAATGTCACTTTGGATGTGTTATTGAAGTAGGTATCAATTCAGTTTGGCTTATGAATCATAATATTAATTGTTCTATTTTGAAATCAGACAGAAATATATGTTGGTGATTTTTTAACTCACTTTTAAAAATATATGTAGGTTATTATCACAAATGCTTCCAAAAGGAAACAAATTGACAACTAAGAGAGAGCAAGCAAGACATTACTTGATATCTTTGGGAGGCCTCGATTATGTCAAGATCCATGCATGTGTCAATGATTGTGTCTTATTTTGTGGGATTCATGAGTTCGCACGAGAGTGTCCTGTTTGTGGTGAATCAAGATACGAAGTGGAGATGAAGTCAATGGATGTGCCTCATAAGGTTTTGCAAAATTTTTATATTGTTCCACGTATAAAACTTATATTCAAGTGTAAGTCTATTAGAAAGCTCATGTCATGGCATGCTAGTCATCGTTCAAGTGATGGAAAATGGAGGATCCCTGCAGACACACCGGCATGGCAACATATAGATAATTTGTGACCCGTTTTCAAAGAAGATCCAAGAAATTTGAGATTTGGTTTAGGTATGGATGGAATCAATCCATTTGGCATCAAAAGTACATCATGTAGTGTATGGCCAGTGGTATTAGTGAACTATAATATTCCTCCATCCATGGCAATTAAAAAGGGACATGTAATGTTGTCCCTTCTGATTCCTGGAAAGCACAAGGTAAAAAACATGGACATTTACTTAGAGCCTTTGATGGAAGAGTTAGAAATGTTATGGGAAGGTATTGAGATGCAAGATACAAGTGCATCTGCATCCTCTAGAGATTTCACATTGAAGGCCATGTTGTTGTGGACCATGCATGACTTTCCAGGATACGGAGAGTGTTTAGGTACATGTATATAACTCTATATTTGAAATTCAAGACTTGAATCAATTGCATTTTATTAATTCACTTGTTTTTTAAGGTTTAACCACATCAGGATATCATGCATGTCCTTTTTGCGGTCCCTCTCTAGTTTCCTCTAGGCCGGCACGTTTAAAGAAGGTTATTTACGAAAATCATAATCGATTTCTTCCTATTGACCATCCCAAATATGTTCTCCCTACTAATGGAATGACTCCACAATCTCTAACCATTCGAGATTGGAAGGAGAGATGGATTAATGCCGACAGCCACCCTCCACTCGTCGGCATGAGTCAGTAAGAAGTGCATTTCTCTTGATTGACTTTAAAGTATTTAGCATGATGAATTGTTTACATAATCAATTGTTTGTACGTTAAATTCTCTATATTTTTTCGTCTTCCGTACTGGACTGAACTCAAGATCAATCACATGTTGGACCCCATGCACATATTCAAAAATGTTGTATCTACATTATGGGAACACTTGATAGGGGCTCGTGATTCAGTTAATGTAAGTGAGGATTTGCAGTCGCATGAGACGAGCTTGGCCACGCATTGGATCCAGAGGAAAGATTGAGCTATCCCATGCACCTTGGATGTTGTCAAAGAACGAGGAAAAAATAGTGAAGGAACAAATATATAGCTTTCGAACACCCACAGGATGTATGAGATGTCTCAAGGGAGCCTTCATAAAGAAAAAGAAAAGAGGTGTGGAGCAACTATCTGGTTTGAAGTCCCACGATTGGCACAAAATGATTCAAATAAGGGTATCTCTAACCATGAATATAGTAATTAGTGGAGTAACTATATGTAAACTTTGGGATATGATGACTTTTTCCTCAACTAATCATTTGATCTATGAATATTGTTTACATTCAGTTCATACTTCCTACTAGCATATCCCATTGTGTATCCAAAGATGTACGTGATATCATTTACAAGATGGGAGAGCTTGTGAGGTGTGTATACATTGTATTTTTTCATTAGATATCTTTGAATTTCTACACAAATATAAACAATTCTCAAATACATCCTGACAGATACGTGAGCTCGAAGGAAATTGATCCAAACACATTGCAAGATACTCGAGTATTATCTGTTGAGGTGGTTTATTTGGTGGAGGAAATTTTTCCTTGATCCATTTTGACTACTCAATTACATTTACTCGTACATTTGATTGATGAGATCGCACTTTATGGGGCAGTTCATGTAAGGTGGATGTTTTTTCTTGAGCGCTTCATGAAAACCTTGAAAGATTTTGTGAGGCAAAAAGCACGGCCTGAGGGAAGCATGGCTGAGGGTTGGTCAGTGCAATCATCCCTTGTTTATATCTCTGAATATCTTGTTGAAGTGGATCCCTCTCAACCACAACTATGGAAAGATTATGAAGACTTGAGGATGACCTCTATAGTACCTCAAGGAAAAGGAATGAGTAAAGTGCTAACAAAAAAAGAACTTCGTAAGTTAAATAGTTTTTGTGTGCTCAATAGTGATGTAATGAGCAAATGGGTGAGACTATATAATGAAGCAAGGGCAAGAAGAAAAAGCGAAAGACAAGAATTTTGCATTACATATGGATGTAATGTTTCATTTCTAGATTATCTAAATGCGCTCCCACATCATATTGATATAGATTGGTTACATGAGGAAATGGAGAGAATAGAAAAAGAGGAGGAAATTAATATATCTCAAGAAGAGTGGGAATACACACGAGGTTGCTTATCAAAGGTGAGACATACTATCAATTAATTTGTTTCTATAAGTTTTATTTTATATAAATAATTGACATGTTTGATCTTTTATCTTTTACTACTAGTGCACATTATTCAATGCACTTTGGTGTGAGGGTAAACATCTTCGAACTCAACGTATAGATGAAAAGAGAAATACCCAAGATTGTGGTGTCCTTGCTCACCTCGAGGATGCCAATGGTACCATGGAAGGTTATTGTGGCTTGATCCAAGATATTCTGAAGCTTGACTTCAGACGATTCTTTATATATGTACTAGATGTGAAGTGGTTTAAAGAAGTGATAACAAATGGTGAGCATTGCACAATCAGACATCATCCAAGTAGTTTTGTAATCATTGACTCTACAAAATTTCACCAAAATAAGAATGACACATTAGTACTATCTCAACTTTGCGAGCAGGTATATATGCAAAGGCTAATTTTTTAATATATATACATGTGATACATATACACAATATAATAAGTATTTAAGTTTCTTGCTTTTGTTTTTCAAATACAAGTTGTGTATAATCCAATGGTAAACAATAACCGATGGTGGTATGTCATCCCTATATCTAATCGTTCAAAACCAATATATGGTAATATTACCGAGATGGAGATAGCAGATGACAATCCAGCAATTAATGATGATGTGCATGATCACATCATAATGGATTATATGCATGATATAGTACAAGATGAACCTCGCGAGGATGTTCAAGGAAATGCAGAAGAAGACAATAATGTGATTGTCGATGATATTGATGAAGTTATTGAGCAATATATCAACACATCTGATAGTGGGATAGACTTATTTGTTTCATTACCTCTTGGTAACATAGACCTAGAAGTAGATAGTTTAGCAAGGGCTGATCTCATTGAAGATGAGATGGATCATTCACTGTAACATACTTAATTTGCTTAATGATTCAATGTGTATTCTTAATTCTATGGTTTTTATCATGCGCACACGTGCATACTCAAGAATCAATAGTCAAGTTTAAAGCTAAATTGAATTTTCCATAATATAAAAAAGTATTTTTTATCATCTTCAAGTAGAGAAATTACGAGATACATATTGCAATGCTTGCTACTAATTATAAGGTTTCTGTCGCTTGCCACTAATTACTTATATCAGGCTTGTCACAACTGGAGGAACTGCCATTCATTAGAGAGCAATGAAAAAGTAATTATTAACTCTATTTTTTTAATTCAATGACTCGATGTGTATTCTTAATTCTATGGTTTTTATCATGCGCACACGTGCATGCTCAAGAATCAATTTCAGGTGGTTAAATAATTATTAACTTTAGTTTTTTAATTATATTAATTCCAATTTTAGGTGGTTAAATAATTGCACGTCTGTTGGTGCATCTATATTGGCGTCTATTTGCGCGGATATATAGACGCAAAATTCATGTCTATTTACATGTACTTTTACACGTACATATAGACGCCCCGGGCTTTGCGTGTCTAACATGCACGTCTATGCCTCGTTTCTGTTATAGTGGCTAAATGCGAAGAACACCAAATTACAAGTAGCTATATGTGATTTCTAAATTTTACTTTTCTCACATTTATTTATTTTTCATAGCTTACAATCAAAACTCATAAACATGGAGGCAATGTTCAAGCAAAAAAGCTAACTTCATATTATCCAATTCAAATATAAACTAAAATAATGTCAATCATAACTTTGAACTAAAACTAAATCAAAACAATTGTAAGCTTTCAAAAGCATTCAAATTCTAGAAAACTTGACAAGATAACCATTTAAATTCCAGTTTTCTTCTATATGAAACCCTAATCAATGATGCCTACTCTTAGATTATTCTCCCCAAACTCGAAAGTTTAGCATTATATCTTCTTGGGTAGAGCACAATTATGTAAGTTATCTAGCAAATATGCAATTACCATGCATGACATTAATCCAACATGCATATGATTGAGTATTGAGGGAATATCGCCTAAGAATTCATGTAGCATCTCTATATTTGTGTGCTTGAGATCTGGGTCCTCTCTAAGCTTATGGACAATTGACCCTTCTATCAATAGCATTTATAAACATGCTTTATAATAGTGAATACCATTTTTACATTTTTTTTAACACAAAGAAAGATACCATATAAAGGGGTTACTTATAAATTGAATAGAAAATGGTTGTGTTTTATTTAGGAAAATTTCATAGATATAGGTATTCATAAATAGGTCTTGAACACACATGATATAGAGGATATGGATACAATGAATCCCTCGAGGTAAACATGTACGATTTTTGGCCTTCATGTAGTAATGTAGTTTTTTCTAAATTTATTTTGTGTGGGGTTCTTTGAAAGGTATTTGTGCATCTTTGCAAATGATTTTTTACAAATAGAGCATGTTAGTGTGAACAATGGTCTTTTTTCTATCATCTATTTTTTTTTTTGCAAATGACCTTGTTAATTTTTTATTTCTTAGGTCTTGTTGTATTATTTCTAGGTCTTTTGTAGATGGAGAACATTCTAATTGCGTACATTGTGGCCAATGCCATATTACTTAAAGTCTAAGCAATATCTTGAAAGAAAAGATAGAGAAACACAATAAGGAGCGAAAGAATGTTCTTATAGCATGTATCATGCATGCATCATCACAAGGAGATTCGAATCCTTCTCACAGCTTACACTTCTCGAGGTGCAAGTCGCACGTGTACCATTTAGGTATACATGATAGGGATGCGGACGCCTCCTATCAAGATTTAATTAGAACTTCTACTTTACAATCAAATCCAAGATTTGGTAGCTTAGAATTCTTTTATTTTTGTATGCAAGCTAAACTTTGGCTTCTAAAGGTCTATGCAAACTCATTTTGAGTTGTAATGCAAACAACAATTATTTTCATTTTAAAAACTATTTTCCTTTAACATTTTGCTATATCAAGTTATATTTTTGGATGTAATTTCTCACATGATTCCCATTCTATTCGTATAAACAATGTCCAACAAAGCACACAAGGGCCAAAGAAAAAAGAAAAGTTGTTGGTTGCACAATTATGGCTCCAAGAAGAGTTCTACATTCAATAGCTCCCTATGTTTTTCCCCATGACAAAGCACATTTACCTACTTGACAATGCAAGTGAAAATTGCAACAGAAGCGTGTATATATTGATGTTTAAAGGTCGTGCAAATTACAAAAGGTTGTTCGTTCAAAAACGTGATTAAAGTGGCACCTGTTCTTTTCTATATATACACATAAAGGGACGAAGTTTCTTGACATGAGAATATGCACAATGTTAGATTGCCAATAGCTTTTTGCTTTAGTTCAATGTTTGTGAGGCCATCTATAAGCCTAATCCCTTGTAGTATGACCGTGAATTTTAACACCCCCGCTTAAGTGTGTTTGCCTTTCGCATCTTTGCTTCCATTCTATTATGGTGTCCTCCCTCATGGAGCAAGTGTAAAGAGTCATGACATGTTTGAACTCAAGGACAATTCCACGATCTAGTCAAAGTATCGATCAATGGTGGGTAAGGGGAATTCGGCGCTCACATATGCCAATTATAGTGCAAGGAATAGAATAGTGCAATAATTCTCGAAGGAAGGTTTGAATGTGATTGGCTTCGTGAATAATTAATTAAGAGACGCATCCATGCGCGATGCGAGCTCGAAAACGCCAGCAGCAACATTAAGGTATCTATGCAAATCCAACTTTTAGTTACTTATATTTATTTATTGATGGGATTCATGTGCGATGCATGGTGGATAAGCCGCACTCAAGAAGCTGCCAAGCACGTCATGGGGTGACATAGCTGCCAAGCACGTCGAGGGGGAAGCTGCGGGAAGGAAGGAAGTACTAACAAGAAGTACTACTCTTACTAACAGAACTAGTAAGAGTCGTAACAGCATGCAGCAGCAACCAGCTACGCCACCACGGACTTGATACCCGCCTGCTGGCGGCGCTGCGATTGAATGGGGGACGTGCTGTTGCTGCGTCGGAGAACGAAGGGGAGATGATCCTCGCTAGACAGCTTGAAGTAGATGGCCCCTTCCTCCGAGTAGGCGGCCAAGCCAGTGGACTTCAGGTAGACGAGGATGTCGTAGGCTTGGCAGACTGCACCCGCAATGCGAGGGCAGGGCAGAGCCACATCCCGGCGCTGAGAAAACTGGAATGTGGCCCCGAGCCCCGGATCTGTTTCCACGAGGAAGTACTCGCCTTCTCCTTCTTGTCTCCAGGCCAGAGCCCTACCAGTGTCCGCATTCTCGATCAGCACATCGTCCTCCTGCGATACGAACTGCCGGAGTTCACGGGTAATGTGGGTGAACCTATACTTTGCACCTTCGTCGGACAAGCGCACATAGTAGGTGGAGTTGCTCTCATCCCACTCGGGAGCCAAATAGCTGCCGGCTCCCTCGGAGCCCACGGACATGAACTCGTACAGCTCCTCGCCGTAATAATACAAAGCGGGCGAGAAGCACATGCTCCAGTAGGGGTAGACCAAGGGGAGTTCCGGGCATGGAAACCGTTGGAGTGCTGCTTCAGGCGATCCCGCGGTGGTGGTTGCTAGCATGCAAAGCTGCAGCATCGCCACCATGAGCATGATCATCGCCTTCGTCTTGCAGTTGCTGCTTGAATATCACAACCAAAGAAAAAGGGATCAGGGGAAGAAAGCCAGAAAAAAGAAGAGACTAAGCGGATCAATGTTTAGCATATCTTATACGCCTCTCTCCCACACAAAAACGCACGCACTGTACGATACCTAGAGGAAGCCATGGCTCGTAAAATTACGAAGACGTGCCGGAGCTATGGATTGGTGGATTCAGCGAGTTGCGAGGCTGATGCGCTGTCGTTTTAAAGGTAGACACAGAGAGAGAGAGAGAGAGATAGAGAGAGAGAGGGGGGGGGGGGGGATCATGTCGTCAAGAGATAGGCATCACATGCATGGACGGACTAGCAGCACGGCATGTACCGATGTGAGCCTTGCCGAGCATGTGGTTGAAATTGGTGACCTTTTCAATCACATGCTCAACTCGGCTGACACCGATACATGCCGTGCTGCGGCCGTGCTGCTTGTCCTGATGCGAGCCTTGCTGAGCATGTGATTGAAATTGCTGTAGTACAACGTTCATGGCGCCTCTCTCTCTCTCTTTCTTTCTCTCTCTCTGTCTATTGTGAGGCCTTTAATCCTTGGCAGCTCGTACAACTTCGAGCTCTGTCTATTGTGAGGCCTTTAATCCTTGGCAGCTCGTACAACTTCGAGCTCAAACTACTGATCGTACAACTTAGACCTTCAATTTAGAGCTTGCAAGGCTCTTGGGGGAAATATTACAAAGTTTGGCATCATGGGGTCAAGATATAGGCATCACATACATGGATGGACCAGCAGCACGGCATGTACCGATGTGAGCCTTGCCGAGCATGTGGTTGAATGTGTTTGTGTTAGTAAGAGATAGATCTTGCCAACTCCAAAGGAAAAAGTTACAACCCACCTGCTTTAACCCCTTTTGTCATTGATGGCGTTTAGAAGCGTGTAATTGAGCCAACATGACGCTATAAACAAGGCCCTCTTGCATGAAGAGATGTGTTAGTAAGAGATAGATCTTGCCAACTCCAAAGGAACGAGTTACAACCCACCCGCTTTAACCCCTTTTGTCATTGATGGTGTTTAGAAGCGCATAATTGAGACAAAATGACCCTATAAGCAAGGCCCTCTTGCATGAAGACATGTGAAATGCAAAACATGTCATGCAAAGTTCCATACCTTCATACTTTTCAAGTCACTTTTGGCTTTCTCTCTCATGGAGGACCACCCATGCACTTTACTGATGTTGCAAAGAGTGGCTTTTGCAAAGACCTAGCCAATGGACCACCCATCCACTCTAGTGCAATTGCAAAAAATGACATAAAGTTTTTTATTCCCCCCAAAAATAAGTTCATAATGCAAAGCAATGCTGTGACTTCTTTTCTTTGTTTTTTGGGATATTGTGAAAGATGAATGCTTAGATTGTTCCGTTGAACATGCATAAGATTCCACTAGTACATTGACATTACTTACCATACAAAAAAAAAAGGTTACACTCTTTTGCATGAATAGAGCACATGTATTACAGTTGCAAGTACCACTAACAAGGTGTTTGAGGACCCTTTGACTTGATCATAGTGGCTAGTCAAGGGAATTAGAGAATGTATGGAGACTTGGTTATAATCTCGATTATGAGGTAGTTCGATATCTTATAAGAGCTATAAAGTTGAGAGTCCATCCCACAAGGTAAGGGTATTTGGTTTCCATATCCACTCTCATAAGTCCACTAGTATGGTGCATAAAGCTGGCCTTGCAAGGGTATTTCCATTAGCATAGAATATACTTTATATGCTTGCACTCATCTATCCTAAAAGGAACTCTCTTCCTACTATTTGGAGTGATGTGAGGGGAGGGTAGGGCTAAGGAGGCCTTGATATGCTCCCAATGCAAACTAGAAGGACTGGGTCATTGAATATATATATGTTCACACATGCAAAAGAGAATATGTTGATTTCTCAAAGCCAATCCAAATTTGCATCAATTTATCATAACACTGCAAACAATGATTTACACATTCTCTTTTCTACTTTTGGAGATGTTACTCTTGTTGATATTAGCTAATTTCTCTATCGAAATTATTCAAGAGGGAGATGATGTTGTAAGGTAGGCTTAAAACGATGGTTGTTATCTGACTTGTCTTCTACTATGAGATGCCTCTCCTCTAAATAACACAATATTAGTGAGTTTGGGAATCTCCCAATTCCTATTTTTTGAATACTAAAAAGGTGGCACCCGGATAACATGTCCATAAGTTTCTCAAAACCATATGATGTGACCTATCATTGAAAAGCACTTGAAAAATGGAATCGATTGAGCTATAGAGTGCTCGATTTGGAGTTATAGTATTCAAGTTATGACAAATCCAAAGCTTTGGCCACATGTCCCAAACTTATGAGAAATTCCAATATTCCCCAATACGGTATTAAATTATCTTGAA
Organism: Lygodium microphyllum; assembly: GCF_053477565.2. NCBI lineage: Eukaryota > Viridiplantae > Streptophyta > Polypodiopsida > Schizaeales > Lygodiaceae > Lygodium > Lygodium microphyllum. Next base: position 133,708,624 of record NC_141142.1, read on the forward strand.
ACATCATAACCTCTACACTATCTTATAATTGACAAGTTTGTTCCAAAACCTCTTTTCCTTTTTCTCAAACATAGATTTTAATTTTCTCTCTTTGCAAGGCCACGTGACATGCACACACGTTGCCTTTCATGCATGAAGGGTGCATTCAATGGTCAATGCTAACCAAGTCGGCTGCATTAAGGATTTCTTGGATGTTACTCTCCCTCTCTCTTTGTACATCAGTTATGCACATGTCAGGTTCTCCTTGTTCCCCCCTCCCACCCCTTCTATCATAGCCATACCTTTTTCCTCTCAACCTCTTACATTGACACATGGTCGTTTGCTAGGAGAAACCCCTCAACAAAAACCTATGGTCATAGAACTAAGGAGTGTTGGTGGGTCTAGTGACCTAGTGCTAGAGTTTGTTTGATTTGGGTTCCACTTTACAAGCCTAGCAATGTGATTAAAGACTCAAGGAGAAGTCAACATGCTTATCTTTAAAAAAACCCTCAGGTATAAACTTTAGATGATAGACGAGTTTTGATTGCAAAATCTTTGAGCATAATTCTTAGTAAGGACTCCAAAAAGAATACAAAGGTCCGTGAGCCATCTTGTGGTGAAAAGGAATAAAGCTGCCTTAAGGATTAACACAAACCTCTCTCGAACAATATATCCTCTATCAATCTTTCTTCTCTTTTCTGTCCTTACCCAATGGCATGGTAAAGTTCTATTAGGTATGCCATCTCTATTTCTAGGTTCTCCTTCAAGGTGTCTATTTCTTCAACATTGACAATGATAAGTCATAAACATGCATTAGTTTTCAAATTTATCATTTCGATGACCATACACTATAAAGAAACACAAAAGAAAAACATATATGCATGGAAAAAGGACACCACAGTTTTATCGTAATGCCACAAGTACTAGTTTAAGGTACGTTTAGCATAATAAGAAGTTCTAACAAATCACCAACTAACACGTCATACATCCACATAATTATTATTGTACATCTTCACCAACAAAGTTCTAAGAAAAGAGGAGTTTATTTGTATCTCACCAATCAGATTCATCATCTTTGCCATTATTATGCATCATAGTAGCTATTCTTTTTATGTTATGAGGTCCTCTCATCTAGCCACCAACACTTAGAACATGCCGCATTTCCAAATCCTTCCCTTTTCCTTCAAAGCTGACCCCCTTTGAACATCAATTGTTAACTGCAAGAAGTACATAGCATGCAATGTGCAAGCAAGCATGAGAAAGAACTAAATTTTTGAAAATAGTCCTCGGATTATAATCTAAAATATAGTATGCATGAAGCACATGCATATTTGATTTGCCAAAAGTTACAACAACTATATTGATTAATCATGTAAATCCACAAGCCATGCATGATTATGTGCAATTTATAATGATAGCATAGAATCATGTGGAAAAACCATAAAGGATCTAGTTTGTTCTCACCATAGGAAAAGCATGCAATGAGAGATGTCCAATTGAGGCCTTAAAGTGGATTGGATGGCCAAGACGGATGGGAAAACCCTTACCCTAGAAATCATGTATAAAAAGGATAAGAATGAATAAAACAAGTTATTCATGTGTGTGCAAACTTTGTGCACTTGCCTTCCTACTTCTATTGTGAGAGAGTAAGGGTCAGAGTGAAAGATTGAGAGTAAGAGAGTGAGAGAGTGAGGGTGAGTGGCCAAAAGGTTGAAGCTCTACTCATCTTCTCTTGAAGCACTCTCTCCTCGAGGGGGTCACTCATGAATATATGTATATATAACGTGAGTTCAAAATAAGGGGTTTTTAAAACACCATTTTTATACATTTTTTACATACATAAGGGTGTCATATAAAGGGGTTACTTATAGATTGAATAGAAAAGGGTTGTATTTTATTCAAGAAAAATTCACAGATTAGGATATTTATAAATAGGCCATGAACGCACGTTATATAGAGAATATATATATGGTGAGCCCCCCAAGACTCTCTCTTGCCATGCCAATGCTTCTCTTTTGCATGTGCAAGTTGTAGACGATTGAGAATTGAATGAGTACTCACTTGGATCCTAGAGTGTACAAAGCACATCCTTCATGGGATTGAAGGAAGGCCATGCCACTCACTACAAATGAATGCTTGTATTTCTATGCAAGAGACTAGGTGAGACAAAGTCGTTTGATTCTTGTGTGCCAATGCTCTTGAAGAAATAAAAGTGTGTCCAATGTTGTGCACATGGAGTACGTGTAGTGGGTGTGGGATTTGTGTGTGTGTGGGGTGGTGTGGTGCAAGTGGGGTGGGGTGTGAGGTTTCATGTGTGTATGTGTGTATTAATGTGAATGGTGGGAGGTGTGTGTGTGTGTGTGTGTTATATAGTGCTTTTACTAAAGGGGGGATGGAAAGGGGAGATGTGTATGCTCATCCCTTGATGTGGTGGCTAAAATGGTGATGGAAAAAGGTTACTGTTAGCTTGGAAGGGAGGTAGAGGTGGCCTAGGGCAGTGCACCGTAAGTCAAGGTAGCATAAAAGTGAAGCAACTTTGTTGAGTGCCAAAACAGATAGACATGTGTGAGGTTTCATGTGTATAGTGCATGTATATGTGTGTTAATATGGGTGGTGGAGAGTATGTGTGTGTTATAGTGCTTTTAAAGGGGGGGATGTGTGTGTGCTCCTCCCTTGATGTGGTGGCTAAAATGGCAGTGGAAAAAGCTGCAAGGCGGGTGGCCTAGAAGTGAAGTGCCTTTGTTTAGCAGCAAAAGGGGTAGAGAGGAGATGACAATGTGAGGGGGTGATGGGGAGAGGTTGGAGGGCAGGTGGCCTCTAGCATGTGGTATGAAAGAGGTGGATGTGAGAAGGTGTCACTAGTGGTAGTGGAGGTGAAGATGGGTGGAGATGGTGGTAGGCTCGATGGACAAGGCATGGTGGCCTAGAAGAGGGAACATGAGGTGATTTGGAGGAGGAGAGCAGGAGGTGGTATAGGGACGGCTGGGGTGGCAAAAATTGTGACAGGGCATGGTAAATAGGAAAGAGAGTGAGAAGAGAGGAGGTGATAGAGAGAGAAGTAGGGGACAAAGGCCACGACGAAGCGGGAGTAGGGGAGAAAGATGGGGGCGATGGTAAAGAAACGTTGCTTGCAAGGTGGCCTTAGGGAGATAGATGGCAGGAATGTTGTCTAGATGACAATTGCGAGAGGGAGCAATGGGCAGGAGGCCTAGGCAATTGCGCGCAACTATGGTGTGTGAGAGAGAAGCACAATGACACATGGGGAAGTGATGGTTGTGTTGAGATTGAGAGGAGAGAATGTGACTGCCGAGCTATACCCTAGCATTGCATAGGATAGGGGAGACCCTAGAGTTTTTATTTAAGGGTTCATGTCGGAACAATGAAACCAACATGTTATGGTATATGAGCTTAAGTTTCAAGTCGAATGCGAAAACAAAGTCGAATTAAGATATAGGAAAGATACTCAAAAAAAATTCAGATTTAATCACGAGAGGTTTGGGAAAGACAAAGTCGAAATCTTGAATTGAGAGAGAAGAGAAGAAGGTGGAATGTCATGATTTGTGAAAAGATATTCAAGGAAGGCGATGAACATCAAGCTCGACTCAAAAGCCGCTTCGTGAAATTTGTTGACGGTCTTTAAAAGTAGGCAAGAAGCTTTAAGTTCCAACTCAAGCCAACCAACTCAAGCAATTCTTCATAGCAACTCGCGATGATGGAAACTTCGATGTAGGCGAGGGGCTTAAAGCTCGTGCTCAAACCTTCTCTCCAAAATTTGATGACACTCTTCGAAGAAGGTGAGGGATTCAAGCTCAACCTCTAGCCTTACACACAAATGTTTTTGTTGGCCTAAAGCTCTCATAATGTCCCCATTGTATAGGTTTTCTTCTTCCATCTTCACATGTTGTGATTTTAACTCTATAAAAGCCTAAGGCGTTTAAATCCTTAGCTTTTCCTCAAGGCAAAAATCTTTGACTAGAATAAATCAATGCCACGTTCTGATGATCAGGCGAACTACTTTGTCCTTCTTCTCCTCTTCTATGGAAAGAATACATTTCTTGTAATACTTAGATGTCAAAATTGCACCAGCTTTTGCAAAGCCAATCGTCAGCTTAATTTGGTCCAACAATTTCAATTCCACCCTTCCTCCATGCTACAATTCTAGGATGGCTATGTCAATTTCATAGAGCTCGTTGTTGGCTCCTTTATTGGCACTAGTCCTTGCTTTCTAAGTTTTGTGAAAGCTGCCTCTCCAAAGCTTACTGATCAATGGTAGTAACTTGTGATTGCCCACCTTCATGACCTCAAGTGACTTTCGGCAACTCTTTTTTTCCTCCTCAAGAATGCTTGTCAAGTAGCCATACGTTCTTCCCATTCTCAAATAGTATTGCTGAAGCAAGTATGTCACAGTTAATGTGCTTCACTTTCATGTTGCTGCCACCTCACTCTCTTCATGAACTCACCCTCCAACATGGAAATTACCACAATAGGCATTCCTAGCCCCTTTCTTTGCAGAGCTATTATGCCATAGTGGCCATATGTTAACACCCTACAGTTTCTTGATCTAAAGCCACTAGTGATATCTAGGTTTATTGCACCATCTTGTTGATGTTTCTGCAGCGACACTACATGCATATTTTTTGGGAGCTTGTTGTCTTTCTTCAAAAATACGAAAGAGATTGCAACCAAGGTACAATAATATGTTTACGAGTCTGATCATCACTACCGGCCGTCACATCAAATGCCTCCTTGAGAACATCTGTTTAATTATGTGAGGCAAAACCTTTCTTTGCAAGACAACTGATATTTAGGTTTATTGCACCATCTTGTTGATGTTTTTGCAGCGACACTACATGCATATTTTTTGATAGCTTGTTTTCTTTCTTCAAAAGATATGAAAGAGATTGCAACCATGGTACAATAATATGTTTACGAGTCAGAAATCACTACCTATCATCACATCAAATGCCTCCTTGAGAGCATCTATTTTATATGGACTAGGCAGCCCAAGGATCAGTCTTGCTAATTCTTTAAGTATGTGAGGCAAAACCTTTCTTTGCAGGACAATTGATACAATACACTGATACTAGGGTTCCTGTAGGCAAATGGCACACCAACTCTAGAAACGAGGAGATCAAAGCTCAATTTTTTGGAGAAATTTTCCAATGTTCTCTCAGCATACCTGGCTACAAGCTCCTCCTTCATAGAGTCTCTACCATGTTCCATAGAGTCATTAGCTTCTTTTGAATCACCTTGGACTGATATAAATGCAGTAAATAGTGCATTTGATGCTTGAACCAAAGTTTCAACTAGGTTTTGTAAATACAAGAACATTATTGGTGCTACTCTACTTGCAAAGCTCGACAGTAGGAGTAAGTTCAGGCAAAATGGCAATACAAGAAAGCTAAACAAAACATGTGCACTTTGCACTGTAACTTGGATCCAATCATAATTTGGATAATCAGATCCTGGTGGGTTTAGGACTTTGTCAAGCACTAGAGATAGAAACACTACATTGGGACATGCAAGTTCACTTTGTGAAACCCAATCCATGAAATGATCAATATCAAAAAAGTGCCAACAAAGCTGTAGGTCCCTCTTGTTGAGAAATAAGGCATAGTCTAAGCCTTATCATGTGGTTGTATGTAAAGTGTCCTTAAGTTTGGGATATCTATCTTTTGAGGATACCATTTTAGTGTGTGTGGACTGTTGGAGGAATGGTTGAAGAATAATGAAGAGGAGGACAGCATGTAGCTCCTAACCTGTGCTTGTTCCATCTTTGTCTTCCTCTATTTGAAGTTTTATTATGGTATCAGAGCCTGTACTTCCATTTCATCAATTGTATCAAGAGGCAAGTAGATCTCTTCCATCTCAAATGCACCTACTCCTACAGCTATAATGGAGGGGGCTGTAGAATGGTGCACATGGTAAATAACTACTTTGTCTAGCTCAGTACAGAAATTCTGTAAGGACCAGACGAATGCATGGAAAGCTTCCTTAGAGTCATCAACTGCTATCACAATCTTTCTGGACCTCTCAGATGATTTGAATGATGTTTTTTGAAGTGCCTCAGATGGCCTAACAATAACGACAGGACAATGTGCATTATGTAGCACATAATCACTCATAGTCTGCAACAACGCAGCTGCAGACTCTAGTGCCTCTCTGAACGTATCAATATGCATAGGCCGTTGGACTACAGACTATTTGTGGGTTGTCGAAGGGGATTCGCCATCTAGTCCACCCCTGACGCGCAGAGAGGACCGACTGTGCACGACTGCGGTCCTCTTGGATTGCCTGTGGCTCAAGAAAGTGAGGCTTGTGGAACTACAAGACGACGAGGATGATGACAGGGAGCAATGCAGGGCAGGTCCTGGCAAGGCCACAAAGGAGGCTGGGTTGGTAACCATAGCCGTGTTTCTTGCTACCAGTCGATGAAGAAGAAGCCTGCTGTGGTGGAGAGACAGCCGTCCAGGCCAAGAATACCGGTGTAGGCGCTCACAAAGTGTCTAGCATAATCATAAGTGTGGAATCCTATGAGATCAGCTGAAAGCATAGCTTTAAGAAGCTCCAAACGTGATGGTAAAGTTCGATATATTTCTGAAGATGGAAATGGTGTATAAGGAAACCACCCTACTTTCATATTATTGTCATGTTCTTTCAGGCATTTTGGAAGAAACATCAGATGGTAAAACATGTCTGCAGCAACATACATATATGCTCAATGTTGAGCTATGGCTGAAGCTGTAAGCTGGCTGGTTAGTTGTTCCAAGTGGAAAAAGCTGGTTATGTGTGCAAAATCGTGGATGCTCATTAGAAAGGCATTCTGCAATCAGAAGTAAACTGGTGGTAGACCTTAACAACCAAGCTATGGAAGGGCCTTCAATGTTCTTGGGTGTTTGCAGCATTATACAGGGTTCTGTGTGCTCAAGGGAAAGTTGTGTTGCATTAATGTCTTGCAGTGTTGAATTAGCTATTTGGAGGTTGATTTTTTGCTCAGAAAATTTTGGGAAATCTTTTGCAACTTCAGCTTGACAAGCACTTTTAGTTTGGCACAAAAAAATTGCATAAAAGTTACAGGAAAAGTGGTCAACTTTAGACCCATGTTTTGATGCATTTCGGGTCATATAGACATCATGTGGAATCGGATTTGGATTTTTCTTGCTGGGAACTGAATGTATGACATGTTGGCATCATGGATGAATGTATATGATAGTTTTTGGACACATGTATGACAATCATATTGCTGAATACCATTTCTGGACAGATTGTATTGTTGTTTTCTTCTGAATTTGCAGCAGTCATAATGTTTGACATGGCATAGATCACTCAGATCATGGGAGACAAATTGACCAAAGACAACTATAGTGTTTGGTCTTACAGGATGGAGAATTTTTTGATGGGTAGAGGTCTATGGGACCTCATAACAGGTGATGCTGAATGTCTAGAAGTTCCCGAACATCCAACTGAAGAGCAAAAGAAAGTGTGCAAGGATTGGACTAGGAAGAACATGACGGTTTTACATTGGATCTCCATATGTATTTCAGAAACATTGATTCCTCGTATCAAAAAGGCAAGTACTTGTAAGGAGGCATGGGAAATCATAGAAAAAATGTATGGAACATGTACAGAGGCTCATAAGATACAACTTAAGTAGAGATTACATGGTGCATGGAGAGGCAATCGCAGTATCAGTGACTATGTGGCAAAAATCAAGCAAATTTCAGAAGACCTTGCATCCATTAATGCACCTGTTGATGATGATGATTTAGTGTCAGTGACACTAAATGGGCTTCGACCAGCTTCCAAATCTTTGGATATCTCTATTTCCGTTAGGGGAGGCTCTATGCCTGACTTTGAGAAGCTTATTGGATTGCTACTTATTACAGAAGAAATCAAGTTGGGATTGAATGCATCTAGCAATGGCAAAAATGCAGGTGGAGATAGTGTTTTCTATCACCAGAGAGGTCGTGGCAGCTCATCTAGAGCTATAGACTCTTCACTTGGTCGTAGTAATTATGGTTTTGCTCGTGGAAGAGGTAACTTTGGTCGTGGTGACTTCATGCATAGAGGCAGGGGGAGATCTTTCCCTAGAGGTAGAGGACGCAGTCTAGTCCTTCTTCACAAAGAGATGGCACTTGTCATTATTGTGGGCAGTTTGGTCACTTTCAGAGGGATTGTTATCAAAAACAGAATGCCATGTCTAGGGGCCGTGGAAGGACCCAATATGGCCACTATACAGGCACTTATGGTGGTACAGGGTATGGACCTAGAGGTGGATCGCCTAGAGGTCACCTATTTGCTATGGAGCATGTGCTTGGGAGCATGACTCATCCTCTTCGTGAGAATGACTGGGTTTTGGATTTAGGAGCTACAAACCACATGACTCATCATGCTGAGTGGCTTGATAGCAAGGAGCAAATGCAGAATGATGAATATGTTGCCATTGGTGATGATACTTTACACAAAATTAGTCATATTGGTAGTGTGCCACTTGTTACTAAAGATGGGATTGAGAACAAGCTTGGTGATGTACTTTATGTGCCCACAATAACTAAGAACCTAGCATCGATTGGTCAAATGATAGATCAAGGATTGTAGGTGAGATTCAATAAGTTTGGATGTTTCATTGAAGAGTTCCATAATGGGAGAACTGGCAGGGTGATTGCTCATGGTAGAAAGAAAGGGAGAGTTTGCTTTGGATGAAGGGACTCCAGTGATTCAAAACTCTATGTATGTTGAGAGAGGACATGGGCAAGATAAGGATGTGGAATTATGGCATAGACGGATTGGTCATTTTAATTTGCAAAGATTGAAGCAAATGCAATCAAAATAAATAGTCCGTGCTCTACCGCATTCAGGATATGTGAATTTTGATCATGTATGTGAGGCTTGTCAATTTGGCATGCAGTCCAAATTTCCATTTCCAAAGAGGGGGAGAATAAGCAGCTATCCTTTGGAAATAATACACTCAGATATTTGGGACCCATGTCAGAATGTTTCCATGAGCGGAAAGTGTAGATTCTATATCACTTTCATTGATAATTTCTTATGAGTACATTTTCTGTGCTGTTTGAGGCTAATTACAAAAGGATATGCACAAACTTATGGTTTGGACTATGAAAAAACATTCAGTCCAGTAGTTAAAATGACGACAGTGAGATTGGTAATTGCTTTGGCTTCTATCTATGGTTGGAGACTTTATCAAATGGATGTGAAAAATGCATTTTTGAATGGCAACTTAGAAGAGGAAGTGTACATGGATCAACCAGAGGGCTATGTGGATCCAAAATACCCACATTATGTATGCAGGTTGAAGAAGGCTTTGTATGGGTTGAAGCAAGCACCAAGAGCATGGTGTGATAGAATCAACAAATTCTTATGCAGTATGGGATTTTAGCAGAGCAAAGCTGATTATTCACTTTATGTGAGGCATATAGAAGATGGAATGTTTGTTGTGGTCATCTATGTTGATGATCTCATTATTACAGGTACACTTGAGAAGGAGATTATTGAAATCAAGCATGGATTACATAAAGAGTTTGATATAAAGGACCTTGGTTTGTTGAGATACTTCTTGGGTATTGAGGTTATTGACACACCTCATGGTATATGGTTGATACAAAGGCAATATGCATTGGAGATGTTGGAAAAATATGGCATGATAGGATGCAAACCGGTTGATACACCATTAGATCAAAATGCTAAGTTGATGGATGATGGATCTTATGTTGAGGATGTTACTATGTTCAGAAAGATCGTTGGTAGTCTTATCTACTTGACCATTACAAGACCAGACTTGAGTTACGCTGTTGGATTGATAAGTCAAATTATGCAGAAACCATGCAAATCACATTTGGATGTAGTGAGAAGAGTTCTTAGATATGTGAAGAAGACAGCTGGATTTGGGCTGTTTTATGAAAAAGGAATCAAGCCTACATTGTTTGGATACTCAGATGCAGACTGGGTAGGTAGCTCTATGGATAGAAGATCTACTAGTGGCTATGCATTCTCATTTGGATCAGCCATGGTAAGCTGGAGCAGTAAGAAGCAACCTACAATTGCTTTATCAAGCACTGAAGCAGAGTATAGAGGCATTCCATTGGTAGCATGTGAGCAGACATGGTTGAGATTGATCTTATATGACATGGGCATAGAGATTGATGGTGGAGTCATTATGTATTGTGACAATGTTAGTAGCATTATGTTGGCAAAGAACCCAGTCTACCATGCAAGAACAAAACACATAGAAATGCACTATCATTTCATTAGAGAAAAATTCATTGATGGAGAGATTGACTTGGTCCATGTGAAAACAAATGACCAAGTTGCTGATATCTTTACCAAAGCATTAGGTAAAGATAAGTTTGAATACTTCAGGAGTGCACTTGGAGTATTACCTTTGCAAGCTCATTCTGAGCTTGAGGGGGAGCGTTGAGAAATAAGGCATAGTCTAAGCCTTATCATGTGGTTGTATGTAAAGTGTCCTTAAGTTTGGGGTATCTATCTTTTGAGGATACCATTTTAGTGTGTGTGGACTGTTGGAGGAATGGTTGAAGAATAATGAAGAGGAGGACAGCATGTGGCTCCTAACCTGTTCTTGTTCCATCTTTGTCTTCCTCTATTTGAAGTTTTATTACCTCTTAATATAAGCACAAAGGTAAACAAATCTTCTGGGGGCAAAGGCCCAACTTGATCTGTGAATAAGTCAACTTTCTCATGTTGGCTCCAAAAAATTCTCATGTGCCCGTATAGCTTTTGTAGGCTACTACATATGAAAATTGCATGGGGAAAGTCCAAAGCCAAGCTAATGTTTTCCTTGGATCCTTGAGTCTTCAAAATGGATACCTTGATATGAACTTATTTCTCCATGCAATGTGCCCTATCAAGAATATGCTTTAGAAGATAATTTTGTGCCCAATCATTCATGCATTTTGCAAATTAAAATCCATGCAATGCAATCAATCAAATGATGCTTCCACAAAAAAAAATTATGAATGCATTGAAGAAATTGTGCCTATCCTAACTACATGTGCTCGTGCATCATGCAAATGCAAACAAAAAGAAACACATTATGGAAAATAAGTTCCTATTGATGCTAACTAATGTGTTCAAATTCTTGGCGGAAAACTCCATGCACAACATCATGACATCTGCCCCCTCCAAACTCAACGGTCAATGTGATCTCTTCATCCTCAGTATAAACATCTCCAATATCCATATCTTCATGTTCATCATCTCTTAGCTCAAGTCTATCATAAATCTCATCTTCCAACTCTTCAACTGCATAGGGTGCATCATCTCTTCTCTTGAATAATTTGATTCTTTTCCTTGCAATGAAAATCTGCAAAGCCGTACCATCAAGCTCTGCCAAGGAATATGTAGCATTGTCATGGACACTGCACGAGGTGACGACAGCCATGCACCACATGTGCCGCACCAAAAAAGGCCCAAACCATTGTCTTGAAACCTTGTGGATAGCATTATACTGATTGTCAAGACTATTGTCATAGACCTATATCCAATCTCCCTCCTCTATCTCTTTAGGTCCCAATCTGTGCCTACTATCAAATTGGTCTTTGTTGCGAATTCTGGCCTCTTTAAGCTTTTGAGATGCTATCTCAATATTAGCTACACCTATATGGAGAAGTTGTGCCTTGCGATGGCCTTTGCGACTAAGAAATTCAAGCACTACATCCTCTATGAGAAGGTAGTTTTCTATACAAAGGCAGAACGGCTTAGATTTCTTATGAACAAGCTACAACCGCCTGATCGTCTAGCAAAGTGGTTAATCACTTTGCAGGAGTTCGATTATGAGATTAAGAGTAAGCCACCGAGGTTGCAGGGGATTGTGGAATGCCTTGTGGATTTCGAGGAGCCAAAAGAGACTTTGGCTGAAGAAAGTGATATTGAAGAAATGTTTAAAATTGATACAGCTTCTATCCCATCTTGGTATGCTACTATCACGCATTATCTATCAACGAGAGAGATTGGAGCTGGTTTACCAAAATCTGAAAAGAGGAAAATCAGACAATAGGCTTTGAAGTTTTCCTTGATTGTAGGAACATTATATTGGAAGGGTGTTGATGATATCTATAGCCGATGTGTGATGCCTGACGAGGTTCCTTTCATCTTGGAAGAGTGCGATGACTCTACGTGTGGAGGGCACTTCGCTGGACAGTTGATGGCACAGAAAGCTTTAAGAGATGGATATTGGTGGCCGTCCATTTTTCAAGATTCCTTTGAGTATATTAAGAGATGTGATACATGTCAAAGACATGACAGCAGAGAGAATAGGAAACGCCCACTTACGCCTATCATGGCTATCCTTCCATTTGAGAAGTGGGGCATTGACTTTGTGGGTCCCATCACCCCGTCGTCTACTACCCAAAAGAGGTACACTATAGTAGCAACTGATTATTTTACAAAATGGTCAGAAGCTTGGGGGACGAGCCAGGACAATGCAAAAGAGACTGCAAGTTTCCTTTTAGAGCAGATTATCTGCCGTTTTAGTCCACCAAAGGAACTAGCGTCGAACCGTGGAACCCACTTTTTGAATAAAGTGATCAAAAGCCTGACTGAAGCTTAGCAAATCAAGCATAGCAAAACGACCCCTTATAATCCGCAACCCAACAGGAAAGTCGAAAGTACTAATAAGCAGCTTGTGGGTATCTTGTCTAAAATAGTCTTTGAGAAGAAACGAGACTGGGACAGGAAGTTGTATGTGGCAGTATGGGCGTACAATACAACGTTCAAGCGAGCTACTGGCCATACTCCATTTAAATTAGTTTATGGGGAAGAGTGTGTGTTACCTCTTGAAATCGAGTTGCCAACCATACGGTTTGCAATTAACCACTCTTTGGGAGATGAGGATGCACTCTTTGAACGTTTCACGAACGTAGCCCACCTGGATGAGCTGAAATTGCAGAGCTTATTACACCAGGAGGTAGCTAAATGTCGGATGAAGCATTTGCACGACCTTAAAGCAAAGAAGTATACCTTTAAAAAAGGGCAATTAGTTCTGTACTATGATGCGTGTAGTAGGGAGTTGTTTTTAGGGAAGCTGGAACCTAGATGGGATGGCCTCTACAAGATTGTTAAGATAGGAAAAAATAGGTCTACGGCTCTACTAGCTAATTTGCAGGGGTTAGAATTTAAAAATAAGCTTAATCTTAATAAGATTAAAACTTATTATTTCTAAGTATGCTAATACAGAGAAATGCATTGCAGGTCCATGCTGGGGCTGATTTGAGACCTATAAAAGAGCTTAAAGCTGGTTGATGGGGCAGTTAATTTCTTATTTGGAGCACCCATATCTGGAGCAAAGATACCATCAGAACTTATCTGGTGGAGTAAAGGATACAAAGTGATTGAGCGAGAAGACGGAACCTTTGTGTGGGAGATCAAAGTCTTCTGCCATCACTGCCTACGAGTGTTGACAAGTATCCCTGTTGAGTTTAATGAAGAAGGGGGGATGGAGCCGTTAGTTCACCCTCTAAACATATTAAATTTTGACTATCATAATTACAAATAGAGGAGTTCGTGATGGCAGGCTTTGTAAACCCATTGTGAACATACACATTATATTTTGACGGAGCATCCAGGGGCCCTAATAAAAAAGGGAATGTTGGAGTAGTAATCTGAGATCCCCGACGTAGAGTTACGATGAAGTTAGCTACTTATCTTGGGGTAGGATTCAATAACAACATGGCAGAGTATAAAGCCTTGATAATGGGACTGCATATTGCAAAGCAAGGTGGTATTCGGCGGTTGGTAGTAAAAGGGGATTCCCAATTGATCTTGAATCAGCTAGATGGGACATACACAGTGCAGAATCCCATCCTTTGTATGTATCATCGAATTGCCATGACCCTACTTGAGGAGTTTGAGAGAGTGTCTTTTCAACTGATTCCACGTTACTAGAATCAGTTTATGGATTCACTAGAAAATATTGATTATGATGACAAAGATAATGCAAAACCGGTTGAGGAAAACCCTAAGCAAGGGGATAAGGGGACGCAAGTCTTGAATCCTGGCATGGAAGGTGGACCTCTAAGGCCTGTTGACAAAAAAATCGATCCTAAGAAGGATGAGGAAGTGCCAAGAAAGAAGCACCAAGGCCGGTATCGAGACCAAAAGAAAGAATGGTTTGGTGAGAAAAGAGAGCTTTGGCTACCTATCATGATTTTGATTTAGCAATTTCTCTTTGCGAAGTCAAACCAGATGTAAACCTCTTGCAGTTGATTAAAGGATCTCCAGGAGTACGCAAGGAATTCAAGAAGATCCTGCGTATTGGGTATATTGTAGAACCTTTGGGCATAGCATGAGTAGGGGAAGATTGGTTTGATCATGCTGAAAAGAATTGACCTAGGCTTCCAACATACGTGGATGGGATATTAGTGGAGCATGCTATTGTAGACACTGGGTCCTCCGTTAATATCATGAGTTCAGAGTTGATGGAGAGGTTGGGTCTAGGCATCCAAAAAGATAGCTCCACCCTTCTCAGAATGGTTGATGATAGTCTAAGGCAACCATAAGGTTGCGTTACTAAAGTCCATGTTACAGTTGCAAGTGTAGAATGCTTCTTGGATTTTAGGGTGATAAGATTTGCAGGACGTCCTAGCTATCGAGTCTTGCTAGGTGCTAATTGAGTAATAGTCGATGCTTACCCTGAGTCTTCTCAGAGTGAGAGAGCTTCTTTATCCTCTACTGAATTAGAAACAATAGATGATCCATCTGGTAGTGAGACATCATCCAACAACGAGTCTAAAGAGGGGTCCACTATAAAGGATATTTATCAGATATCATGTTTCGAGTGTCGCATCCATCGTACGTCATATAACATCTTTGGGTTGCAGTCCATCTTTTTCGAGAGTAAACCATTGAAGAGTTGCCAATTGAGCTTGCAAAGTTTGATGTGCTGTTCGTTCCTCTTGAAGTTGTATCATAAATAGATCCAGTTTTTGCTCCACCATTGGTTCTGGTAAATCACATTTGTCCATAAATTCTTTCATATTTTGATCGGTCATCCTGCAAAATTGCAAACAACCTCACACACTTGAAATCTTGTTAGCGGGATGAGCGTAGCTCAAAGTCAGGTTTACAAGGCTTGTTTCTTTTTTTTAATGGTTTTTTTGCGATCTTTCTCTTTTTTGCAGGTATGAAAATTGATAAAATCCTTCTTCAATGAATACTTTGCTTGTGTAGACTGTGTATAGCAATTTGTTTGCTGGAAATTATCTCTATCACATCACGGGTGTGAACAAGGGTTTGTAGGGAGTTATAAAACTGGTTCGGGTTTGATTTGTAGAAGAACTCCATGTGACACCCACTAGAGAGAAATTTTAAGATTGACTTTGAAGCTTTAAAAAGCTTAGAGTCTTAAGCTTTATTAAAAAGCTTAAGAATTTTAATGAAATGAATCAGGATGACAGGACGTCATTGACAGATTTAACACCGTCGAAAACATACTGCCACCGTAGACGCTGGATTTTAAGGGATTAAGATTTATTATAAAGCTTATCAAGCTTTATTATCTTCAATTCACTAATAAAAGTTTTTGCTTTCTAAGAAAAAATGTTTGGATAAAGGAACTTCCCAAGTGGTCCTCTGCTTCCTGAGAGAGGTCCTTTGCGATCCATCAATACAACGGGGGGTTCTTCCTTGCCATGAATATGGTGGTATTGACCAATTGTCGCGAGATTGACTGCAGAGCTCATTCATTCCAAGAGCTTCGCCTTTGCGTGAGATGGTAGGCCAATGGAAGCCCTTGATCTTAACTTTGCTCTGATACCACTAGTGCGCAATCCGATATTGTATGCGTACATAGCAAGCGTCGGAAGGTCCCCAAGAACAAAGAACTCTACTTTAAGGTGAAAAATGAAGAGAATAGACTTGCACAACATGAGGCAGAAAGACCAATTAGGTTCAATCTCCCCCCATGCCTTGTGTGAGCACTCCACAAGGCATGTATTTATAAATTTATTCATCTCAAAGCTCAAAATAGCACAATTTTACAAATAAGCATGCTTTAGCTTTTGTGTTTGCTTTTGTCCAAATAAAGAATAAAGTGGTTGGGCGGCCCAAGAGTCGGACTGTGCCCAAATACAACGTCCAATAATGAAATATTTAAATCGTGTGCCCATACGCATACAAAATAATAAATATTTATCAACCATTTCAATAAATAATCGTGGCTAAATGAATATTTGCACCATGCCTTTAATAATAAGACATGTGCCCATTAGAAATGATAATTTCTTCTAGGTAATTTGAATACACACTATTGCCCAGTGCTTCCCAATGCCACTGCCGCTTGCTCTACACATCAACTAAAGCATTCACAATTGTTAGAAAATAATAAAATTGAACTGAGAAAAGTGAGTACTTAGCAGTCTTGAGCTACAAAATAAATAAATAGGTTGGAAATCCGTCCTAACCTTACTTTAATATGAGTGTACTCTAAACTCATAAACATCCATTAATTTAAATATGTATTTTGTGGAATCACCCACTGTGGAGTCACCCACATGCACATTAAATTAACATGATGCTCGAAAACGATAGGTGTCCCCATCAACTTCTCGCACAAGGAATCAACCTTGTGTACGAGCCCCGACAAATAAATATAGTAATTTTACGGAATCCACCACAAAACCTCACAGAATCCACCGTGTTCTCATAGAATTCACCGTGATCTCATGTAATCTAGTGTGGAATATTCCTCCTGGCATTAGGATGGTTGATGTCTTGTTGCTTTGGATACCAATAAAAACTAAACTCTTGCTGCCTAGGATTCAATTTCTATTTTTCCTTTGATTTTTTAAAAGCATGTGACTTTTTTCCGTGGATTTTGAGTTGTTGTATAGGTTGAAAATAGGGATTTAGATACTAAAAACCAAGCTACATGAGAAAGAGGTTTGATTCCTTCAACTTTAAATTTTACACTTCATTGGTATCAAGAGAGATACATGGACCACATTTCACAAATTTTTGGGCACTACACATATGCCTCTTCTACCCCTTCTTCTCAATTTACATATGTGTTTGTATTATAGTTTTTAATGAGTTTTATTCTATTTATCCTAGGTTCTTAACGAGTAGGTATAAAATTTAAATACTTTCTACTTAAAATAGGTGTGATTAATTCTATCAAGAGTATATCTTCTACTCAATTAACCTAACTTAATAACCAAGTTAACGAATTAATTTTAATTACCTTAATCACTTTTTGCTATGTCTACATGACTTGTAGCTACCTAGAAATATAATTGATATTCCTGCTAACAATTTGTCGTGGATTTTCTAAATGATCTTTTTGAATTTAATATTGATTTATTTCATGCACTTTGCTTACATGTGGCTACACTTGAGTTGTTTTCTTAATTTTACATTATTTCCTATCCTGGTTGAACTTTTTCAATTTTAGGTGTGAATCTATTCGATGCACTTTAATTACATGCAACTATTCTTATTTCCAAAATTTACCATCTAAACTAATATTTTCTAGTTCATTCCAATGTTCCTTTCTTATGAAAATTGAACTTTCTTATTTGCCAAACTATAATATTTTTGTTTACAAATTAAAATTTCTTTGATTATGTTTGTAGACCTTGTATTCAATGAATGTTAATCTACAAAAGGATCCTTGGATTGTGTTGCAAGAGATTGCACATTTCCGTGCTCATGGCTCCATTTGCAGCCCCCATGCTTCATGCTCCAAAGCATCAACTGTTCGGGCCCATCGTGAATATGGGTCTCTTGCTCACTAGCCTTCCAAGTTTATTTGGTCTTGAAGAGTTTAATTAGAAACCTAAAATCCAGACAAAGATCTTGTAGAGATGAAAGGAGCCATTAGTGGATGTTATAGATGAGAGGGCATACAAAGTTTTCAAGTTGGAAGTAGTACTCCCTTCGCGGTGGTTGTCAATGTGATGATGGACTCTTCTAGCTAGCTTTACTCCTTATGTGGCCTCTATCCCTTCTCTTCTTGCTGCCTCTTTTACTCCCCTCTTGCTTCTTGTATCATGTTTCTCTTATCCTCTTTCTTGTTCTTATCTCCTGTATTTTCTTCTCCTCCCCTTTTTTTCTCATTTATCTATTTTCTCCTCCTCCTATTCTCCTTTCCTTATTCTTCTCTCTCTCTCTCTCTCTCTCTCTCTCTCTCTTCGAACTCAACGTATAGATGAAAAGAGAAATACCCAAGATTGTGGTGTCCTTGCTCACTTTGAGGATGCCAATGGTACCATGGAAGGTTATTGTGGCTTGATCCAAGATATTCTGAAGCTTGACTTCAGACGATTCTTTATATATGTACTAGATGTGAAGTGGTTTAAAGAAGTGATAACAAATGGTGAGCATTGCACAATCAGACATCATCCAAGTGGTTTTGTAATCATTGACTCTACAAAATTTCACCAAAACAAGAATGACACATTAGTACTATCTCAACTTTGCGAGCATGTATATATGCAAAGGCTAATTTTTTAATATATATACATGTGATACATATACACAATATAATAAGTATTTAAGTTTCTTGCTTTTGTTTTTCAAATACAAGTTGTGTATAATCCAATGGTAAACAATAACCAATGGTGGTATGTCATCCCTATATCTAATCGTTCAAAACCAATATATGGTAATATTACCGACATGGAGATAGCAGATGACAATCCAACAATTAATGATGATGTGCATGATCACACCATAATGGATTATATGCATGATATAGTACAAGATGAACCTCGCGAGGATGTTCACGGAAACGCAGAAGAAGACAATAATGTGATTGTCGATGATATTGATGAAGTTATTGAGCAATATAGCAACACATCTGATAGTGGGATAGACTTATTTGTTTCATTACCTCTTGGTAACATAGACCTAGAAGTAGATAGTTTAGCAAGGGCTGATCTCATTGAAGATGAGATGGATCATTCACTGTAACATACTTAATTTGCTTAATGATTCAATGTGTATTCTTAATTCTATGGTTTTTATCATGCGCACACGTGCATACTCAAGAATCAAAAGTCAAGTTTAAAGCTAAATTGAATTTTCCATAATTAAAAAAAAGTATTTTTTATCATCTTCAAGTAGAGAAATTACGAGATACATATTGCAATGCTTGCTACTAATAATAAGGTTTCTGTCGCTTGCCACTAATTACTTATATCAGGCTTGTCACAACTAGAGGAACTGCCATTCATTAGAGAGTAATGAAAAAGTAATTATTAACTCTATTTTTATAATTCAATGATTCAATGTGTATTCTTAATTCTATGGTTTTTATCATTCGCACACGTGCATGCTCAAGAATCAATTTCAGGTGGTTAAATAATTATTAACTTTAGTTTTTAAATTATATTAATTCCAATTTTAGGTGGTTAAATAATTGCACGTCTGTTGGTGCGTCTATAGTGGCATCTATTTGCGCGGATATATAGATGCAAAATTCATGTCTATTTACATGCACTTTTACACGTACATATAGACGCACCGGGCTTTGCGTGTCTAACATGCGCGTCTATGCCTGGTTTCTGTTATAGTGCCTAAATGCGAAGAACACCAAATTACAAGTAGCTATATGTGATTTCTAAATTTTACTTTTCTCACATTTATTTATTTTTCATAGCTTACAATCAAAACTCATAAACATGGAGGCAATGTTCAAGCAAAAAAGCTAACTTCATATTATCCAATTCAAACACAAACTAAAATAATGTCAAGCATAACTTTGAACTAAAACTAAATCAAAACAATTGTAAGCTTTCAAAAGCATTCAAATTCTAGAAAACTTGACAAGATAACCATTTAAATTCCAGTTTTCTTCTATATGAAACCCTAATCAATGATGCCTACTCTTAGATTATTCTCCCCAAACTCGAAAGTTTAGCATGATATCTTCTTGGGTAGAGCACAATTATGTAAGTTATCTAGCAAATATGCAATTACCATGCATGACATTAATCCAACATGCATATGATTGAGTATTGAGGGAATATCGCCTAAGAATTCATGTAGCATCTCTATATTTGTGTGCTTGAGATCTGGGTCCTCTCTAAGCTTATGGACAATTGACCCTTCTATCAATAGCATTTATAAACATGCTTTATAATAGTGAATACCATTTTTACATTTTTTTTAACACAAAGAAAGATCCCATATAAAGGGGTTACTTATAAATTGAATAGAAAATGGTTGTGTTTTATTTAGGAAAATTTCATAGATATAGGTATTCATAAATAGGTCTTGAACACACATGATATAGAGGATATGGATACAATGAATCCCTCGAGGTAAACATGTACGATTTTTGGCCTTCATGTAGTAATGTAGTTTTTTCTAAATTTATTTTGTGTAGGGTTCTTTGAAAGGTCTTTGTGCATCTTTGCAAATGATTTTTTACAAATAGAGCATGTTAGTGAGTGTGAACAATGGTCTTTTTTCTATCATCTATTTTTTTTTTGCAAATGACCTTGTTAATTTTTTATTTCTTAGGTCTTGTTGTATTATTTCTAGGTCTTTTGCAGATGGAGAACATTCTAATTGCGTACATTGTGGCCAATGCCATATTACTTAAAGTCTAAGCAATATCTTGAAAGAAAAGATAGAGAAACACAATAAGGAGCGAAAGAATGTTCTTATAGCATGTATCATGCATGCATCATCACAAGGAGATCCGAATCCTTCTCATAGCTTACACTTCTCGAGGTGCAAGTCGCACGTGTACCATTTAGGTATACACGATAGGGATGCGGACGCCTCCTATCAAGATTTAATTAGAACTTCTACTTTACAATCAAATCCAAGATTTGGTAGCTTAGAATTCTTTTATTTTTGTATGCAAGCTAAACTTTGGCTTCTAAAGGTCTATGCAAACTCATTTTGAGTTGTAATGCAAACAACAATTATTTTCATTTTAAAAACTATTTTCCTTTAACATTTTGCTATATCAAGTTATATTTTTGGATGTAATTTCTCACATGATTCCCATTCTATTCGTATAAACAATGTCCAACAAAGCACACAAGGGCCAAAGAAAAAAGAAAAGTTGTTGGTTGCACAATTATGGCTCCAAGAAGAGTTCTACATTCAATAGCTCCCTATGTTTTTCCCCATGACAAAGCACATTTACCTACTTGACAATGCAAGTGAAAATTGCAACAGAAGCGTGTATATATTGATGTTTAAAGGTCGTGCAAATTACAAAAGGTTGTTTGTTTAAAAACGTGATTAAAGTGGCACTTGTTCTTTTCTATATATACACATAAAGGGACGAAGTTTCTTGACATGAGAATATGCACAATGTTAGATTGCCAATAGCTTTTTGCTTTAGTTCAATGTTTGTGAGGCCGTCTATAAGCCTAATCCCTTGTAGTATGACCGTGAATTTTGACACCCCCGCTTAAGTGTGTTTGCCTTTCGCATCTTTGCTTCCATTCTATTATGGTGTCCTCCCTCATGGAGCAAGTGTAAAGAGTCATGACATGATCTAGTCAAAGTATCGATCAATGGTGGGTAAGGGGAATTCGGCGCTCACATATGCCAATTATAGTGCAAGGAATAGAATAGTGCAATAATTCTCGAAGGAAGGTTTGAATGTGATTGGTTTCGTGAATAATTAATTAAGAGACGCATCCATGCGCGATGCGAGCTCGAAAACGCAAGCAGCAACATGAAGGTATCTATGCAAATCCAACTTTTAGTTACTTATATTTATTTATTGATGGGATTCATGTGCGATGCATGGTGGATAAGCCGCACTCAAGAAGCTGCCAAGCACGTCATGGGGTGACATAGCTGCCAAGCACGTCGAGGGGGAAGCTGCGGGAAGGAAGGAAGTACTAACAAGAAGTACTACTCTTACTAACAGAACTAGTAAGAGTCGTAACAGCATGCAGCAGCAACCAGCTACGCCACCACGGACTTGATACCCGCCTGCTGGCGGCGCTGCGATTGAATGGGGGACGTGCTGTTGCTGCGTCGGAGAACGAAGGGGAGATGATCCTCGCTAGACAGCTTGAAGTAGATGGCCCCTTCCTCCGAGTAGGCGGCCAAGCCAGTGGACTTCAGGTAGACGAGGATGTCGTAGGCTTGGCAGACTGCACCCGCAATGCGAGGGCAGGGCAGAGCCACATCCCGGCGCTGAGAAAACTGGAATGTGGCCCCGAGCCCCGGATCTGTTTCCACGAGGAAGTACTCGCCTTCTCCTTCTTGTCTCCAGGCCAGAGCCCTACCAGTGTCCGCATTCTCGATCAGCACATCGTCCTCCTGCGATACGAACTGCCGGAGTTCACGGGTAATGTGGGTGAACCTATACTTTGCACCTTCGTCGGACAAGCGCACATAGTAGGTGGAGTTGCTCTCATCCCACTCGGGAGCCAAATAGCTGCCGGCTCCCTCGGAGCCCACGGACATGAACTCGTACAGCTCCTCGCCGTAATAATACAAAGCGGGCGAGAAGCACATGCTCCAGTAGGGGTAGACCAAGGGGAGTTCCGGGCATGGAAACCGTTGGAGTGCTGCTTCAGGCGATCCCGCGGTGGTGGTTGCTAGCATGGAAAGCTGCAGCATCGCCACCATGAGCATGATCATCGCCTTCGTCTTGCAGTTGCTGCTTGAATATCACAACCAAAGAAAAAGGGATGAGGGGAAGAAAGCCTGAAAAAAGAAGAGACTAAGCGGATCAATGTTTAGCATATCTTATACGCCTCTCTCCCACACAAAAACGCACGCACTGTACGATACCTAGAAGAAGCCATGGCTCGTAAAATTACGAAGACGTGCCGGAGCTATGGATTGGTGGATTCAGCGAGTTGCGAGGCTGATGCGCTGTCGTTTTAAAGGTAGACACAGAGAGAGAGAGAGAGAGAGAGGGGGGGGGGGATCATGTCGTCAAGAGATAGGCATCACATGCATGGACGGACTAGCAGCACGGCATGTACCGATGTGAGCCTTGCCGAGCATGTGGTTGAAATTGGTGACCTTTTCAATCACATGCTCAACACGGCTCACATCGATACATGCCGTGCTGCGGCCGTGCTGCTTGTCCTGATGCGAGCCTTGCTGAGCATGTGATTGAAATTGCTGTAGTACAACGTTCATGGCGCCTCTCTCTCTCTCTTTCTTTCTCTCTCTCTGTCTATTGTGAGGCCTTTAATCCTTGGCAGCTCGTACAACTTCGAGCTCTGTCTATTGTGAGGCCTTTAATCCTTGGCAGCTCGTACAACTTCGAGCTCAAACTACTGGTCGTACAACGTAGACCTTCAATTTAGAGCTTGCAAGGCTCTTGGGGGAAATATTACAAAGTTTGGCATCATGGGGTCAAGATATAGGCATCACATACATGGATGGACCAGCAGCACGGCATGTACCGATGTGAGCCTTGCCGAGCATGTGGTTGAATGTGTTTGTGTTAGTAAGAGATAGATCTTGCCAACTCCAAAGGAACAAGTTACAACCCACCTGCTTTAACCCCTTTTGTCATTGATGGCGTTTAGAAGCGTGTAATTGAGCCAACACGACCCTATAAGCAAGGCCCTCTTGCATGAAGAGATGTGTTAGTAAGAGATAGATCTTGCCAACTCCAAAGGAACGAGTTACAACCCACCCGCTTTAACCCCTTTTGTCATTGATGGTGTTTAGAAGCGCATAATTGAGACAAAATGACCCTATAAGCAAGGCCCTCTTGCATGAAGACATGTGAAATGCAAAACATGTCATGCAAAGTTCCATACCTTCATACTTTTCAAGTCACTTTTGGCTTTCTCTCTCATGGAGGACCACCCATGCACTTTACTGATGTTGCAAAGAGTGGCTTTTGCAAAGACCTAGCCAATGGACCACCCATCCACTCTAGTGCAATTGCAAAAAATGACATTAAGTTTTTTATTCCCCCCAAAAATAAGTTCATAATGCAAAGCAATGCCGTGACTTCTTTTCTTTGTTTTTTGGGATATTGTGAAAGATGAATGCTTAGATTGTTCCGTTGAACATGCATAAGATTCCACTAGTACATTGACATTACTTACCATACAAAATAAAATGGTTACACTCTTTTGCATGAATAGAGCACATGTATTACAGTTGCAAGTACCACTAACAAGGTGTTTGAGGACCCTTTGACTTGATCATAGTGGCTAGTCAAGGCAATTAGAGAATGTATGGAGACTTGGTTATAATCTCGATTATGAGGTAGTTCGATATCTTATAAGAGCTATAAAGTTGAGAGTCCATCCCACAAGGTAAGGGTATTTGGTTTCCATATCCACTCTCATAAGTCCACTAGTATGGTGCATAAAGCTGGCCTTGCAAGGGTATTTCCATTAGCATAAAATATACTTTATATGCTTGCACTCATCTATCCTAAAAGGAACTCTCTTCCTACTATTTGGAGTGATGTGAGGGGAGGGTAGGGCTAAGGAGGCCTTGATATGCTCCCAATGCAAACTAGAAGGACTGGGTCATTGAATATATATATGTTCACACATGCAAAAGAGAGTATGTTGATTTCTCAAAGCCAATCCAAATTTGCATCAATTTATCATAACATTGCAAACAATGATTTACACATTCTCTTTTCTACTTTTGGAGATGTTACTCTTGTTGATATTAGCTAATTTCTCTATCGAAATTATTCAAGAGGGAGATGATGTTGTAAGGTAGGTTTAAAACGATGGTTGTTATCTGACTTGTCTCCTACTATGAGATGCATCTCCTCTAAATAACACAATATTAGTGAGTTTGGGAATCTCCCAATTCCTATTTTTTGAATACTAAAAAGGTGGCACCCGGATAACATGTCCATAAGTTTCTCAAAACCATATGATGTGACCTATCATTGAAAAGCACTTGAAAAATGGAATCGATTGAGCTATAGAGTGCTCGATTTGGAGTTATAGTATTCAAGTTATGACAAATCCAAAGCTTTGGCCACGTTGTCGAAGGGTTTGTGAAAAGCAAAGTCGCAACCACAGAGGACTTTGAATAATTTCAGGATAGAAGATCAATCAAGCAAGAACAGGCTATCCAAGATAATATGACCATTCTCTAAACTTCAATATATCTACCAATACATTCATACAGTTTGCTCTCCTCGTCCAAGTTGACTATGAACTTTTTCATCAATCCAATCTAGTTTATTTAAATAACTAGGCCTTACACATATAAGGGAAGAGACAGTCCTGGCATGGCAGTCTGCACAGTTCTAGACATTGTTACATCACAACTGCATTCCATCTCCCTCTTAAAGCACACGAATATGCATGCAAAAAGATTTAGCTCTTGCTTCATATAGTTGATCTTTTGCAGTTGAAACACCAGAGTGCCAACTCTCTCAACAAGCACAATGGAATATACTGAGTCTCATAAACACTTCATGCCAAAGTCAGTTCGAAAAGTCGTAGTTGGTTGATTATTATGATCAGGGTAGCCAGTCCAGCAACAATAGGACAAACACAAGAGAAGAGACTCTAAACAGCCAAATTGTTTTAGATAGTTGATTCTCTCTGTTGAAACAGTGGATCCACTCTCTCCACAAGTACTGTGGAATATAAAGTTCCAGAATGACCGTACCACAAATTGGGCTCAAATAATTGGAGTCACTGAGAATTATGGTGAGGGAAGCAGATGGGAATTCCACCTCGGATAGCCTCTGGAGGCTTGAAGATTGCCTTGCTGCTAACAAACAGCCCACAATGGTTAAGTTGAAGTTATTGAACTTGCACCTAATCTACTTCTGGAGGATCAAAAGTACCAAAGATAATCCATGGATCTAGCTATAAGCTCATTAGAACAGAGCCTGCATATTCTCCAGCTGCACAACCAATCCACTATCCAGCTGATGGTGAAATGAGTATAACTCCCAGGCCTGCTCCGACCGATGCCATTCCCAGAGATGCTCCACATTTGAGTGTGTTCCCAACAAGTCTCTGCCATAGGACCACTATCTCTTCTCTTACCACATCATCCTGACATTTACCACTTGCATTTATGACCAATTTTCTTCTTCTGTGATATATATTACGAAAACATCTGAAAATGTCCAAAACAAGTTGCACTAGCCAACTTGCAGCCACTGCCAGAGCATGACCTCTGAATGTGATTTTTGTAACACCCACAAAAAGCTCCAATCTAGAAAGATGTCTCCACGCTTTTCTTTCAGCGGACTGAGGAAAATCTTTAAGAAGCTTCCAGGACATCCAAAAAAACGCCTTGTAGTAACTATTGTGACCTGAAAAACGCATCCGAAGCAATTGCAGTGAAGCCTGCAAGGAGTCCCGCAGACCCAGAGAAAAACAACGAATTCTGCCGTCCCCAGTACCTACAATTTTCAGCCATAATCATCCCCTGTTCTCCAATCAGCCGCAGAGTACCCAAAATTGGTAAAAGTCCAAGGTCTTCATTCTTCTTCACGGCTATTGCAAGCCTGCACGCCGGATTCGCTGAAAGAGGACCACATTAGCAGTTCAACATGAAGCCAAGATGTCAGAAAAAAATCCGCAATTTTTCTTCCTGCCGCTGAACTATCCCCTCCTTTGTCTTCTCTGTCCTAGAGCTCCTCGATTGCTAGTCTTCATCGTCTTGCTTCTTCAGCAGCAGCTTCGTCCTCCGATTCTCGACTTTGTAGCAGCTTTAACGTGATCTTCATCACTTCCTTCTTCGACCTTCACAGCTTCGACATCAACTTCTGCAGCATCATCTTTGTTTTGTCATCCCACCGTCAACGTTGTCCAAGCTTGCCATTGTCACTACAACTTCTCGTCCTTCTGAAGAACTCGTCACTTCGTCAACTTCAATATGGCTTTGTTCACGTCTTTTACTGCATCACCGTCGTTCCTTCTTTCTTCTTTGTTTCCTCTCTTCGCCTTCAGGTCAGCATTCTCCCATCTCTTCGATTGCAGAGCGCCTTTTTTTTTCTCCCAGATTAGCATCCGTATTATCCTCCTTCTTTCCCTGTTTCAATCCTCCAATCTTTTCTCTTCCATACGACTCCGCCTCTCTCCGCGCTCAGAGCTTCCTCAGGCTTTTTCCCTCGTTGTTTTTTCTTTCCCTTCCACGATTGCCCATTTTTCCCTCATTTCCGATTCAAAAAGCTCCCTTTTTAAAAATAGCCATTTGCTTTTCTTCCTTTTTTAGACCCTTTGAATCCTGCAATAAGACTGTGCTTGGCAGCTAGATGATGTCGAACATTCACCACTGTCCTGTAAAGAGATATCGCAACCGCATCATTCAGAACGGATTCACCAAAAACAAGGGCATAAAGATTCACATCAGTCCCGAGTTCTTGAAAAATGGCAAGAACTGTTACTGGATCTGTGGCAGTGGTCCTACACTATCACATGCTTTCAAGCAAAGAACATAAGTTACAGCATCTGAAGACACACCCCCTTGTTGCATAAGCTTGAAACATGTGAGCACTTCCTCACCAAAACCATGTTCGGAGTAGCCCGTAATGAGGCAAGAGACTGCATCACGAATGGGTAAGTTGTTGAAAACATGATGCGCTTCCACAAGGGAGCCAAATTTCCCATACATATCCACAAGAGAGTTGCCCACCAAGGGGCTACAAGCGCCACATTTACCATAGATACTAATAAGTGTGCTATAAACAAAAGCTTCTGAAGTGAAGCCCTTCATGTGAGCATCAATACTCATACGCTGAGAATAAATGTAATCACAACAACTAAATATATACAAAGTACCAAATCCCATGCACAACTTTTGGGTGGTTTACACACCTCGAATGCGCAGCAATATGACAACGTGTCCCAAACTTATGAGAAATTCCAATATTCCCCAATACGGTATTAAATTATCTTGAAACATCATAACCTCTACACTATCTTATAATTGACAAGTTTGTTCCAAAACCTCTTTTCCTTTTTCTCAAACATAGATTTTAATTTTCTCTCTTTGCAAGGCCACGAGACATGCACACACGTTGCCTTTCATGCATAAAGGGTGCATTCAATGGTCAATGCTAACCAAGTCGGTTGCATTAAGGATTTCTTGGATGTTACTCTCCCTCTCTCTTTGTACATCAGTTATGCACATGTCAGGTTCTCCTTGTTCCCCCCTCCCACCCCTTCTATCATAGCCATACCTTTTTCCTCTCAACCTCTTACATTGACACATGGTCGTTTGCTAGGAGAAACCCCTCAACAAAAACCTATGGTCATAGAACTAAGGAGTGTTGGTGGGTCTAGTGACCTAGTGCTAGAGTTTGTTTGATTTGGGTTCCACTTTACAAGCCTAGCAATGTGATTAAAGACTCAAGGAGAAGTCAACATGCTTATCTTTAAAAAAACCCTCAGGTATAAACTTTAGATGATAGATGAGTTTTGATTGCAAAATCTTTGAGCATAATTCTTAGTAAGGACTCCAAAAAGAATACAAAGGTCCGTGAGCCATCTTGTGGTGAAAAGGAATAAAACTACCTTAAGGATTAACACAAACCTCTCTCGAACAATATATCCTCTATCAATCTTTCTTCTCTTTTCTGTCCTTACCCAATGGCATGGTAAAGTTCTATTCGGTATGCCATCTCTATTTCTAGGTTCTCCTTCAAGGTGTCTATTTCTTCAACATTGACAATGAGAAGTCATAAACATGCATTAGTTTTCAAATTTATCATTTCGATGACCATACACTATAAAGAAACACAAAAGAAAAACATATATGCATGGAAAAAGGACACCACAGTTTTATCGTAATGCCACAAGTACTAGTTTAAGGTACGTTTAGCATCATAAGAAGTTCTAACAAATCACCAACCAACACCTCATACATCCACATAATTATTATTGTACATCTTCACCAACAAAGTTCTAAGAAAAGAGGAGTTTATTTGTATCTCACCAATCAGATTCATCATCTTTGCCATTATTATGCATCATAGTAGCTATTCTTTTTACGTTATGAGGTCCTCTCATCTAGCCACCAACACTTAGAACATGCCGCATTTCCAAATCCTTCCCTTTTCCTTCAAAGCTGACCCCCTTTGAACATCAATTGTTAACTGCAAGAAGTACATAGCCTGCAATGTGCAAGCAAGCATGAGAAAGAGCTAAATTTTCAAAAATAGTCCTTGGATTATAATCTAAAATATAGTATGCATGAAGCACATGCATATTTGATTTGCCCAAAGTTACAACAACTATATTGATTAATCATGTAAATCCACAAGCCATGCATGATTATGTGCAATTTATAATGATAGCATAGAATCATGTGGAAAAACCATAAAGGATCTAGTTTGTTCTCACCATAGGAAAAGCATGCAATGAGAGATGTCCAATTGAGGCCTTAAAGTGGATTGGATGGCCAAGAGGGATGGGAAAACCCTTACCCTAGAGATCATGTATAAAAAGGATAAGAATGAATAAAACAAGTTATTCATGTGTGTGCAAACTTTGTGCACTTGCCTTCCTACTTCTATTGTGAGAGAGTAAGGGTCAGAGTGAAAGATTGAGAGTAAGAGAGTGAGAGAGTGAGGGTGAGTGGCCAAAAGGTTGAAGCTCTACTCATCTTCTCTTGAAGCACTCTCTCCTCGAGGGGGTCACTCATGAATATATGTATATATAACGTGAGTTCAAAATAAGGGGTTTTTAAAACACCATTTTTATACATTTTTTACATACATAAGGGTGTCATATAAAGGGGTTACTTATAGATTGAATAGAAAAGGGTTGTATTTTATTCAAGAAAAATTCACAGATTAGGATATTTATAAATAGGCCATGAACGCACGTTATATAGAGAATATATATATGGTGAGCCCCCCAAGACTCTCTCTTGCCATGCCAATGCTTCTCTTTTGCATGTGCAAGTTGTAGACGATTGAGAATTGAATGAGTACTCACTTGGATCCTAGAGTGTGCAAAGCACATCCTTCATGGGATTGAAGGAAGGCCATGCCACTCACTACAAATGAATGCTTGTATTTCTATGCAAGAGACTATGTGAGACAAAGTCGTTTGATTCTTGTGTGCCAATGCTCTTGAAGGAATAAAAGTGTGTCCAATGTTGTGCACATGGAGTACGTGTAGTGGGTGTGGGATTTGTGTGTGTGTGGGGTGGTGTGGTGCAAGTGGGGTGGGGTGTGAGGTTTCATGTGTGTATGTGTGTATTAATGTGAATGGTGGGAGGTGTGTGTGTGTGTGTGTGTTATATAGTGCTTTTACTAAAGGGGGGATGGAAAGGGGAGATGTGTATGCTCATCCCTTGATGTGGTGGCTAAAATGGTGATGGAAAAAGGTTACTGTTAGATTGGAAGGGAGGTAGAGGTGGCATAGGGCAGTGCACCGTAAGTCAAGGTAGCATAAAAGTGAAGCAACTTTGTTGAGTGCCGAAACAAATAGACATGTGTGAGGTTTCATGTGTATAGTGCATGTATATGTGTGTTAATATGGGTGGTGGAGAGTATGTGTGTGTTATAGTGCTTTTAAAGGGGGGGATGTGCGTGTGCTCCTCCCTTGATGTGGTGGCTAAAATGGCAGTGGAAAAAGCTGCAAGGCGGGTGGCCTAGAAGTGAAGTGCCTTTGTTTAGCAGCAAAAGGGGTAGAGAGGAGATGAGAGTGTGAGGGGGTGATGGGGAGAGGTTGGAGGGCAGGTGGCCTCTAGCATGTGGTATGAAAGAGGTGGATGGGAGAAGGTGTCATTAGTGGTAGTGGAGGTGAAGATGGGTGGAGATGGTGGTAGGCTGGATGGATAAGGCATGGTGGCCTAGAAGAGGGAACATGAGGTGATCTGGAGGAGGAGAGCAGGAGGTGGTATAGGGACGGTTGGGGTGGCAAAAATTGTGACAGGGCATGGTAAATAGGAAAGAGAGTGAGAAGAGAGGAGGTGATAGAGAGAGAAGTAGGGGACAAAGGCCACGACGAAGCGGGAGTAGGGGAGAAAGATGGGGGCGATGGTAAAGAAACGTTGCTTGCAAGGCGGCCTTAGGGAGATAGATGGCAGGAATGTTGTCTAGATGACAATTGCGAGAGGGAGCAATGGGCAGGAGGCCTAGGCAATTGCGCGCAACTATGGTGTGAGAGAGAGAAGCACAATGACACATGGGGAAGTGATGGTTGTGTTGAGATTGAGAGGAGAGAATGTGACTGCCGAGCTATACCCTAGCATTGCATAGGATAGGGGAAACCCTAGAGTTTTTATTTAAGGGTTCATGTCGGAACAATGAAACCAACATGTTATGGTATATGAGCTTAAGTTTCAAGTCGAATGCGAAAACAAAGTCGAATTAAGATATAGGAAAGATACTCAAAAAAATTTCGGATTTAATCACGAGAGGTTTGGGAAAGACAAAGTCGAAATCTTGAATTGAGAGAGAAGAGAAGAAGGTGGAATGTCATGATTTGTGAAAAGATATTCAAGGAAGGCGATGAACATCAAGCTCGACTCAAAAGCCGCTTCGTGAAATTTGTTGACGAACTTTAAAAGTAGACAAGAAGATTTAAGTTCCAACTCAAGCCAACCAACTCAAGCAATTCTTCATAGCAACTCGCGATGATGGAAACTTCGATGTAGGCGAGGGGCTTAAAGCTCGTGCTCAAACCTTCTCTCCAAAATTTGATGACACTCTTTGAAGAAGGTGAGGGATTCAAGCTCAACCTCTAGCCTTACACACAAATGTTTTTGTTGGCCTAAAGCTCTCATAATGTCCCCATTGTATAGGTTTTCTTCTTCCATCTTCACATGTTGTGATTTTAACTCTATAAAAGACTAAGGCATTTAAATCCTTAGCTTTTCCTCAAGGCAAAAATCTTTGACTAGAATAAATCAATGCCACGTTCTGATGATCAGGCGAACTACTTTTTCCTTCTTCTCCTCTTCTACGGAAAGAATACATTTCTTGTAATACTTAGATGTCAAAATTGCACCAGCTTTTGCAAAGCCAATCGTCAGCTTAATTTGGTCCAACAATTTCAATTCCACCCTTCCTCCATGCTACGATTCTAGGATGGCTATGTCAATTTCATAGAGCTCGTTGTTGGCTCCTTTATTGGCACTAGTCCTTGCTTTCTAAGTTTTGTGAAAGCTGCCTCTCCAAAGCTTACTGATCAATGGCAGTAACTTGTGATTGCCCACCTTCATGACCTCAAGTGACTTTTGGCAAATCTTTTTTTCCTCCTCAAGAATGCTTGTCAAGTAGCCATACGTTCTTCCCATTCTCAAATAGTATTGCTGAAGCAAGTATGTCACACTTAATGTGCTTCACTTTCATGTTGCTGCCACCTCACTCTCTTCATGAACTCACCCTCCAACATGGGAATTACCACAATAGGCATTCCTAGCCCCTTTCTTTGCAGAGCTATTATGCCATAGTGGCCATATGTTAACACCCTACAGTTTCTTGATCTAAAGCCACTAGTGATATCTAGGTTTATTGCACCATCTTGTTGATGTTTCTGCAGCGACACTACATGCATCTTTTTTGGGAGCTTGTTGTCTTTCTTCAAAAGATACGAAAGAGATTGCAACCAAGGTACAATAATATGTTTACGAGTCTGATCATCACTACCGGCCGTCACATCAAATGCCTCCTTGAGAACATCTGTTTAATTATGTGAGGCAAAACCTTTCTTTGCAAGACAACTGATATTTAGGTTTATTGCACAATCTTGTTGATGTTTTTGTAGCGACACTACGTGCATATTTTTTGATAGCTTGTTTTCTTTCTTCAAAAGATATGAAAGAGATTGCAACCATGGTACAATAATATGTTTACGACTCAGATAATCACTACCTATCATCACATCAAATGCCTCCTTGAGAGCATCTATTTTATATGGACTAGGCAGCCCAAGGATCAGTCTTGCTAATTCTTTAAGTATGTGAGGCAAAACCTTTCTTTGCAGGACAATTGATACAATACACTGATACTAGGGTTCCTGTAGGCAAATGGTACAGCAACTCTGGAAACGAGGAGATCAAAGCTCAATTTTTTGGAGAAATTTTCCAATGTTCTCTCAGCATACCTGGCTACAAGCTCCTCCTTCATAGAGTCTCTACCATGTTCCATAGAGTCGTTAGCTTCTTTTGAATCACCTTGGACTGATATAAATGCAATAAATAGTGCATGTGATGCTTGAACCAAAGTTTCAACTAGGTTTTGTAAATACAAAAACATTATTGGTGCTACTCTACTTGCAAAGCTCGACAGTAGGAGTAAGTTGAGGCAAAATGGCAATACAAGAAAGCTAAACAAAACATGTGCACTTTGCACTGTAACTTGGATCCAATCATAATTTGGATAATCAGATCCTGGTGGGTTTAGGACTTTGTCAAGCACTAGAGATAGAAACACTACATTGGGACATGCAAGTTCACTTTGTGAAACCCAATCCATGAAATGATCAATATCAAAAAAGTGCCAACAAAGCTGTAGGTCCCTCTTGTTGAGAAATAAGGCATAGTCTAAGCCTTATCATGTGGTTGTATGTAAAGTGTCCTTAAGTTTGGGATATCTATCTTTTGAGGATACCATTTTAGTGTGTGTGGACTGTTGGAGGAATGGTTGAAGAATAATGAAGAGGAGGACAGCATGTAGCTCCTAACCTATGCTTGTTCCATCTTTGTCTTCCTCTATTTGAAGTTTTATTATGGTATCAGAGCCTGTACTTCCATTTCATCAATTGTATCAAGAGGCAAGTAGATCTCTTCCATCTCAAATGCACCTACTCCTACAGCTATAATGGAGGGGGCTGTAGAATGGTGCACATGGTAAATAACTACTTTGTCTAGCTCAGTACAGAAATTCTATAAGGACGAGACGAATGCATGGAAAGCCTCCTTAGAGTCATCAACTGCTATCACAATCTTTCTGGACCTCTCAGATGATTTGAATGATGTTTTTTGAAGTGCCTCAGATGACCTAACAATAACGACAGGACAATGTGCATTATGTAGCACATAATCACTCATAGTCTGCAACGACGCAGCTGCAGACTCTAGTGCCTCTCTCAATGTATCAATATGCCTAGGCCTTTGGACTACAGACTATTTGTGGGTTGTCGAAGCGGATTCGCCATCTAGTCCACCCCTGACGCGCAGAGAGGACCGACTGTGCAGGACTGCGGTGCTCTTGGATTGCGTGTGGCTCAAGAAATGGAGGCTTGTGGAGCTACAAGGCGACGACGATGATGACAGGGAGCAATGTAGGGCAGGTCGTGGCAAGGCCACAAAGGAGGCTGGGTTGGTAACCATAGCTGTGTTTCTTGCTACCAGTCGATGAAGAAGAAGCCTGCTGTGGTGGAGAGACAGCCGTCCAGGCCAAGAATACCGGTGTAGGCGCTCACAAAGTGTCTAGCATAATCATAAGTGTGGAATCCTATGAGATCAGCTGAAAGCATAGCTTTAAGAAGCTCCGAACGTGATGGTAAAGTTCGATATATTTCTGAAGATGGAAATGGTGTATAAGGAAACCACCCTACTTTCATATTATTGTCATGTTCTTTCAGGAATTTTGGAAGAAACATCAGATGGTAAAACATGTCTGCAGCAACATACATATATGCTCAATGTTGAGCTATGGCTGAAGCTGTAAGCTGGCTGGTTAGTTGTTCCAAGTGGCAAAATCTGGTTATGTGTGCAAAATCATGGATGCTCATTAGAAAGGCATTCTGCAATCATAAGTAAACAGGTGGTAGACCTTAACAACTAGGCTATGGAAGGGCCTTCAATGTTCTTGGGTGTTTGCAGCATTATACAGGGTTCTGTGTGCTCAAGGGAAAGTTGTGTTGCATTAATGTCTTGTAGTGTTGAATTAGCTATTTGGAGGTTGATTTTTTGCTCAAAAAATTCTGGGAAATCTTTTGCAACTTCATCTTGACAAGCACTTTTAGTTTGGCACAAAAAAATTGCATAAAAGTTACAGGAAAAGTGGTCAACTTTAGACCCATGTTTTGATGCATTTCGGGTCATATAGACATCATGTGGAATCGGATTTGGATTTTTCTTGCTGGGAACTGAATGTATGACATGTTGGCATCATGGATGGATGTATATGACAATTTTTGGACACATGTATGACAATCATATTGCTGAATACCATTTCTGGAAAGATTGTATTGTTGTTATCTTCTGAATTTGCAGCAGTCATAATGTTTGACATGGCATAGATCACTCAGATCATGGGAGACAAATTGACCAAAGACAACTATAGTGTTTGGTCTTACAGGATGGAGAATTTTTTGATGGGTAGAGGTCTATGGGACCTCATAACAGGTGATGATGAATGTCTAGAAGTTCCCGAACATCCAACTAAAGAGCAAAAGAAAGTGTGCAAGGATTGGACTAGGAAGAACATGAAGGTTTTACATTGGATCTCCATATGTATTTCAGAAACATTGATTCCTCGTATCAAAAAGGCAAGTACTTGTAAGGAGGCATGGGAAATCATAGAAAAAATGTATGGAACATGTACAGAGGCTCGTAAGATACAACTTAAGTAGAGATTACATGGTGCATGGAGAGGCAATCGCAGTATCAGTGACTATGTGGCAAAAATCAAGCAAATTTCAGAAGACCTTGCATCCATTAATGCACCTGTTGATGATGATGATTTAGTGTCAGTGACACTAAATGGGCTTGGACCAGCTTTCAAATCTTTGGATACCTCTATTTCTGTTAGGGGAGGCTCTATGCCTAACTTTGAGAAGCTTATTGGATTGCTACTTATTACAGAAGAAATCAAGTTGGGATTGAATGCATCTAGCAATGGCAAAAATGCAGGTGGAGATAGTGTTTTCTATCACCAGAGAGGTCGTGGCAGCTCATCTAGAGCTATAGGCTCTTCACTTGGTCGTAGTAATTATGGTTTTGCTTGTGGAAGAGGTAACTTTGGTCGTGGTGACTTCATGCATAGAGGCAGGGGGAGATCTTTCCCTAGAGGTAGAGGACGTAGTCTAGTCCTTCTTCACAAAGAGATGGCACTTGTCATTATTGAGGGGAGTTTGGTCACTTTGAGAGGGATTGTTATCAACAACAGAATGCCATGTCTAGGGGTCGTGGAAGGACCCAATATGGCCACTATACAGGCACTTATGGTGGTACAGGGTATGGACCTAGAGGTGGATCGCCTAGAGGCCACCTATTTGCTATGGAGCATGTGCTTGGGAGCATGACTCATCCTCTTCGTGAGAATGACTGGTTTTTGGATTTAGGAGCTACAAACCACATGACTCATCATGCTGAGTGGCTTGATAGCAAGGAGCAAATGCAGAATGATGAATATGTTGCCATTGGTGATGATACTTTACACAAAATTAGTCATATTGGTAGTGTGCCACTTGTTACTAAAGATGGGATTGAGAACAAGCTTGGTGATGTACTTTATGTGCCCACAATAACTAAGAACCTAGCATTGATTGGTCAAATGACAGATCAAGGATTGTAGGTGAGATTCAATAAGTTTGGATGTTTCATTGAAGAGTTCCATAATGGGAGAACTGGCAGGGTGATTGCTCATGGTAGAAAGAAAGGGAGAGTTTGCTTTGGATGAAGGGACTCCAGTGATTCAAAACTCTATGTTTGTTGAGAGAGGACATGGGCAAGATAAGGATGTGGTATTATGGCATAGACGGATTGGTCATTTTAATTTGCAAAGATTGAAGCAAATGCAATCAAAATAGATAGTCCGTGCTCTACCGCATTCAGGATATGTGAATTTTGATCATGTATGTGAGGCTTGTCAATTTGGCATGCAGTTCAAATTTCCATTTCCAAAGAGGGGGAGAATAAGCAACTATCCTTTGGAAATAATACACTCAGATATTTGGGACCCATGTCAGAATGTTTCCATGAGAGGAAAGTGTAGATTCTATATCACTTTCATTGATAATTTCTTATGAGTACATTTTCTGTACTGTTTGAGGCTAATTACAAAAGGATATGCACAAACTTATGGTTTGGACTATGAAAAAACATTCAGTCCAGTAGTTAAAATGACGACAGTGAGATCGATAATTGCTTTGGCTTCTATCTATGGTTGGAGGCTTTATCAAATGGATGTGAAAAATGCATTTTTGAATGGCAACTTAGAAGAGGAAGTGTACATGGATCAACCAGAGGGCTA
The DNA here is from genome assembly GCF_053477565.2 of Lygodium microphyllum. NCBI lineage: Eukaryota > Viridiplantae > Streptophyta > Polypodiopsida > Schizaeales > Lygodiaceae > Lygodium > Lygodium microphyllum. The sequence continues at coordinate 133,745,684 of NC_141142.1, forward strand.
TGTGGATCCAAAATACCCACATTATGTACGCAGGTTGAAGAAGGCTTTGTATGGGTTGAAGCAAGCACCAAGAGCATGGTGTGATAGAATCAACAAATTCTTATGCAATATGGGATTTTAGCAGAGCAAAGCTAATTATTCACTTTATGTGAGGCATACAGAAGATGGAATGGTTGTTGTGGTCATCTATGTTGATGATCTCATTATTACAGGTACACTTGAGAAGGAGATTACTGAAATCAAGAATGTATTACATAAAGAGTTTGATATAAAGGACCTTGGTTTGTTGAGATACTTCTTGGGTATTGAGATTATTGACACACCTCATGGTATATGGCTGATACAAAGGCAATATGCATTGGAGATGTTGGAAAAATATGGCATGATAGGATGCAAACCGGTTGATACACCATTAGATCAAAATGCTAAGTTGATGGATGATGGATCTTATGTTGAGGATGTTACTATGTTCAGAAAGATCGTTGGTAGTCTTATCTACTTGACCATTACAAGACCAGACTTGAGTTACGCTGTTGGATTGATAAGTCCAATTATGCAGAAACCATGCAAATCACATTTGGATGTAGTGAGAAGAGTTCTTAGATATGTGAAGAAGACAGCTGGATTTGGGCTGTTTTATGAAAAAGGAATCAAGCCTACATTGTTTGGATACTCATATGCAGATTGGGTAGGTAGCTCTATGGTTAGAAGATCTACTAGTGGCTATGCATTCTCATTTGGATCAGCCATGGTAAGCTGGAGCAGTAAGAAGCAACCTACAATTGCTTTATCAAGCACTGAAGCAGAGTATAGAGGCATTGCATTGGTAGCATGTGAGCAGACATGGCTGAGATTGATCTTATATGACATGGGCATAGAGATTGATGGTGGAGTCATTATGTATTGTGACAATGTTAGTAGCATTATGTTGGCAAAGAACCCAGTCTACCATGCAAGAACAAAACACATAGAAGTACACTATCATTTCATTAGAGAAAAATTCATTGATGGAGAGATTGACTTGGTCCATGTGAAAACAAATGACCAAGTTGTTGATATCTTTACCAAAGCATTAGGTAAAGATAAGTTTGAATACTTCAGGAGTGCACTTGGAGTATTACCTTTGCAAGCTCATTCTGAGCTTGAGGGGGAGCGTTGAGAAATAAGGCATAGTCTAATTTAGGCCTTATCATGTGGTTGTATGTAAAGTGTCCTTAAGTTTGGGGTATCTATCTTTTGAGGATACCATTTTAGTGTGTGTGGACTGTTGGAGGAATGGTTGAAGAATAATGAAGAGGAGGATAGCATGTAGCTCCTAACCTGTGCTTGTTCCATCTTTGTCTTCCTCTATTTGAAGTTTTATTACCTCTTAATATAAGCACAAAGGTAAACAAATCTTTTGGGGGCAGAGGCCCAACTTGATCTGTGAATAAGTCAACTTTCTCTTCAAAAACAGTTTTTAATTTATGCCCGAACTCTTTCAATGTTGGCTCCAAAAAATTCTCATATGCCCTTATAGCTTTTGTAGGCTACTACATATGAAAATTGCATGGGGAAAGTCCAAAGCCAAGCTAATGTTTTCCTTGGATCCTTGAGTCTTCAAAATGGATACCTTGATATGAACTTATTTCTCCATGCAATGTGCCCTATCAAGAATATGCTTTAGAAGATAATTTTGTGCCCAATCATTCATGCACTTTGCAAATTAAAATCCATGCAATGCAATCAATCAAATGATGCTTCCACACAAAAAAATTATGAATGCATTGAAGAAATTGTGCCTATCCTAACTACATGTGCTCGTGCATCATGCAAATGCAAACAAAAAGAAACACATTATGGAAAATAAGTTCCTATTGATGCTAACTAATGTGTTCAAATTCTTGGCGAAAAACTCCATGCGCAACATCATGACATCTGCCCCCTCCAAACTTGCACATCCTCCAGATGGGCCAAAGCTACCCATCCTCATCACCACCAAGCTCAACGGTCAATGTGATCTCTTCATCCTCAGTAAAAACATCTCCAATATCCATATCTTCATGTTCATCATCTCTTAGCTCAAGTCTATCATAAATCTCATCTTCCAACTCTTCAACTGCATAGGGTGCATCATCTCTTCTCTTGAATAATTTGATTCTTTTCCTTGCAATGAAAATCTGCAAAGCCGTACCATCAAGCTCTGCCAAGGAATATGTAGCATTGTCATGGACATTGCACGAGGTGACGACAGCCATGCACCACATGTGCCGCACCAAAAAAGGCCCAAACCATTGTCTTGAAACCTTGCGGATAGCATTATACTGATTGTCAAGACTATTGTCATAGACCTATATCCAATCTCCCTCCTCTATCTCTTTAGGTCCCAATCTGTGCCTACTATCAAATTGGTCTTTGTTGCGAATTCTGGCCTCTTTAAGCTTTTGAGATGCTATCTCAATATTAACTACACCTATATGGAGAAGTTGTGCCTTGCCATGGCCTTTGCGACTAAGAAATTCAAGCACTACATCCTCTATGAGAAGGTAGTTTTCTATACAAAGGCAGAAGGGCTTAGATTTCTTATGAACAAGCTACAACCGCCTGATCGTCTAGCAAAGTGGTTAATCACTTTGCAGGAGTTCGATTATGAGATTAAGAGTAAGCCACCGAGGTTGCAGGGGATTGTGGAATGCCTTGTGGATTTCGAGGAGCCAAAAGAGACTTTGACTGAAGAAAGTGATATTGAAGAAATGTTTAAAATTGATACAGCTTCTATCCCATCTTGGTATGCTACTATCACGCATTATCTATCAACGAGAGAGATTGGAGCTGGTTTACCAAAATCTGAAAAGAGGAAAATCAGACAATAGGCTTTGAAGTTTTCCTTGATTGTAGGAAAATTATATTGGAAGGGTGTTGATGATATTTATAGCCGATGTGTGATGCCTGATGAGGCTCCTTTCATCTTGAAAGAGTGCGATGACTCTACGTGTGGAGGGCACTTCGCTGGACAGTTGATGGCACAGAAAGCTTTAAGAGATGGATATTGTTGGCCGTCCATTTTTCAAGATTCCTTTGAGTATTTTAAGAGATGTGATACATGTCAAAGACATGACAGCAGAGAGAATAGGAAACGCCCACTTACGCCTATCATGGCTATCCTTCCATTTGAGAAGTGGGGCATTGACTTTGTGGGTCCTATCACCCCGTCGTCTACTACCCAAAAGAGGTACATTATAGTAGCAACTGATTATTTTACAAAATGGTCAGAAGCTTGGGCGACGAGCCAGGACAATGCAAAAGAGACTGCAAGTTTCCTTTTAGAGCAGATTATCTGCCATTTTAGTCCACGAAAGGAACTAGCGTTGAACCGTGGAACCCACTTTTTGAATAAAGTGATCAAAAGCCTGACTGAAGCTTGGCAAATCAAGCATAGCAAAAAGACCCCTTATAATCCGCAAGCCAACAGGAAAGTCGAAAGTACTAATAAGCAGCTTGTGGGTATCTTCTCTAAAATAGTCTCTGAGAAGAAACGAGACTGGGACAGGAAGTTGTATGTGGCAGTATGGGCGTACAATACAACGTTCAAGCGAGCTACCGGCCATACTCCATTTAAATTAGTTTATGGGGAAGAGTGTGTGTTATCCCTTGAAATCGAGTTGCCAACCATACGGTTTGCAATTAACCACTCTTTGGGAGATGATGATGCACTCTTTGAACGTTTCACGAACATAGCCCACCTAGATGAGCTGAAATTGCAGAGCTTATTACACCAAGAGGTAGCTAAACGTCGGATGAAGTATTTGCACGACCTTAAAGCAAAGAAGTATACCGTTAAAAAAGGGCAATTAGTTCTGTACTATGATGCGTGTAGTAGGGGGCTATTTTTAGGGAAGCTGGAACCTAGATGGGATGACCCCTACAAGATTGTTAAGATAGGGAAAAATAGGTCTACGGCTCTACTAGCTAATTTGCAGGGATTAGAATTTAAAAATAAGCTTAATATTAATAAGATTAAAACTTATTATTTCTAAGTATGCTAATACAGAGAAATGCATTGCAAGTCCATGCTGGGGCTGATTTGAGACCTATAAAAGAGCTTAAAGCTGGTTGATGGGGCAGTCAATTTCTTATTTGGAGCACCCATATCTGGAGCAGAGATATCATCAGAACTTATCTGGTGGAGTAAAGGATACAAAGTGATTGAGCGAGAAGACGGAACCTTTGTGTGGGAGATCAAAGTCTTCTGCCATCACTGCTTACGAGTGTTGACAAGTATCCCTGTTGAGTTTAATGAAGAAGGGGGGATGGAGCCACTAGTTCACCCTCTAAACATATTAAATTTTGACTATCATAATTACAAATAGAGGAGTTCGTGATGGCAGGCTTTGTAAACCCATTGTGAACATACACATTATATTTTGACGGAGCATCCAGGGGCCCTAATAAAAAAGGGAATGTTGGAGTAGTAATCTGAGATCCCCGACGTAGAGTTACGATGAAGTTAGCTACTTATCTTGGGGTAGGATTCAATAATAACATGGCAGAGTATAAAGCCTTGATAATGGGACTGCATATTGCAAAGCAAGGTGGTATTCGGCGGTTGGTAGTAAAAGGGGATTCCCAATTGATCTTGAATCAGCTAGATGGAACATACACAGTGTAGAATCCCATCCTTTGTATGTATCATCGAATTGCCATGACCCTACTTGAGGAGTTTGAGAGAGTGTCTTTTCAACTGATTCCACGTTACTGGAATCAGTTTATGGATTCACTAGCAAATATTGATTATGATGACAAAGATAATGACAAATCGGTTGAGGAAAACCCTAAGCAAGGGGATAAGGGGACGCAAGTTTTGAATCCTGGCATGGAAGGTGGACCTCTAAGGCCTGTTGACAAAAAAGTCGATCCTAAGAAGGATGAGAAAGTGCCAAGAAAGAAGCACCAAGGCCGGTATCGAGACCAAAAGAAAGAATGGTTTGGTGAGAAAAGAGAGCTTTGGCTACCTATCAAGATTTTCATTTAGCAATTTCTCTTTGCGAAGTCAAACTAGATGTAAACCTCTTGCAGTTGATTAAATTATCTCCAGGAGTGCGCAAGGAATTCAAGAAGATCCTGCGTATTGGGTATATTGTAGAACGTTTGGGCATAGCACGAGTAGGGGAAGATTGGTTGGGTATCTTGTCTAATATCACGAGTTCAGAGTTGATGGAGAGGTTGGGTCTAGGCATCCAAAAAGACAGCTCCACCCTTCTCAGAATGGTTGATGATAGTCTAAGGCAACCATAAGGTTGCGTTACTAAAGTCCATGTTACAGTTGCAAGTGTAGAATGCTTCTTGGATTTTAGGGTGATAAGATTTGCAGGACGTCCTAGCTATCGAGTCTTGCTAGGTGCTAATTGAGTAATAGTCGATGCTTGCCCTGAGTCTTCTCAGAGTGAGAGAGCTTCTTTATTCTCTACTGAATTAGAAACAATAGATGATCCATCTGGTAGTGAGACATCATCCAACAACGAGTCTAAAGAGGGGTCCACTATAGAGGATATTTATCAGATATCATGTTTTGAGTGTCGCATCCATCGTACGTCATATAACATCTTTGGGTTGCAATCCATCTTTTTCGAGAGTAAACCATTGAAGAGTTGCCAATTGAGCTTGCAAAGTTTGATGTGCTGTTCGTTCCTCTTGAAGTTGTATCATAAATAGATCCAGTTTTTGCTCCACCATTGGTTCTGGTAAATCACCTTTGTCCATAAATTCTTTCATATTTTGATCGGTCATCCTGCAAAATTGCAAACAACCTCACACACTTGAAATCTTGTTAGCGGGATGAGCGTAGCTCAAAGTCAGGTTTACAAGGCTTGTTTCTTTTTTTTAATGGTTTTTTTGCGATCTTTCTCTTTTTTGCAGGTATGAAAATTGATAAAATCCTTCTTCAATGAATACTTTGCTTGTGTAGACTGTATATAGCAATTTGTTTGCTGGAAATTATCTCTATCACATCACGGGTGTGAACAAGGGTTTGTAGGGAGTTATAAAACTGGTTCGGGTTTGATTTGTAGAACAACTCCATGTGACACCCACTAGAGAGAAATTTTAAGATTGACTTTGAAGCTTTAAAAAGCTTAGAGTCTTAAGCTTTATTAAAAAGCTTAAGAATTTTAATGAAATGAATCAGGATGACAGGACGTCATTGACAGATTTAACATCGTCAAAAACATACTGCCACCGTAGACGCTGGATTTTAAGGGATTAAGATTTATTATAAAGCTTATCAAGATTTATTATCTTCAATTCACTAATAAAAGTTTTTGCTTTCTAAGAAAAAATGTTTGGATAAAGGAACTTCCCAAGTGGTCCTCTGCTTCCTGAGAGAGGTCCTTTGCGATCCATCAATACAACGGGGGGTTCTTCCTTGCCATGAATATGGTGGTATTGACCAATTGTCGCGAGATTGACTGCAGAGCCCATTCCTTCCAAGAGCTTCGCCTTTGCATGAGATGGTAGGCCAATGGAAGCCCTTGATCTCAACTTCGCTCTGATACCACTAGTGCGCAATCCGATATTATATGCGTACGTAGCAAGCGTCGGAAGGTCCCCAAGAACAAAGAACTCTACTTTAAGGTGAAAAATCAAGAGAATAGACTTGCACAATATGAGGCAGAAATATCAATTAGGTTTAATCTCCCCCCATGCCTTGTGTGAGCGCTCCACAAGGCATATATTTATAAATTTATTCATCTCAAAGCTCAAAATAGCATAATTTTACAAATAAGCATGCTTTAGCTTTTGTGTTTGCTTTTGTCCAAATAAAGAATAAAGTGGTTGGGCGGCCCAAGAGTCGGACTGTGCCCAAATACAATGTCCAATAATGAAATATTTAAATTGTGTGTCCATACGCATACAAAATAATAAATATTTATCAAGCATTTCAATAAATAATTGTGGCTAAATAAATATTTGCACCATGCCTTTAATAATAAGACATGTGCCCATTAGAAATGATAATTTCTTCTAGGTAATTTGAATACACACTATTGCCCAGTGCTTCCCAATGCCACTGTCGCTTGCTCTACACATCAACTAAAGCATTCACAATTGTTAGAAAATAATAAAATTGAACTGAGAAAAGTGAGTACCTAGCAGTCTTGAGCTACAAAATAAATAAATAGGTTGGAACTCCGTCCTAACCTTACTTTAATATGAGTGTACTCTAAACTCATAAACATCCATTAATTTAAATATGTATTTTGTGGAATCAGCCACTGTGGAGTCACCCACGTGCACATTAAATTAACATGATGCCCGAAAACGATAGGTGTCCCCATCAACTTCTCGCACAAGGAATCAACCTTGTGTACGAGCCCTGACAAATAAATATAGTAATTTTACGGAATCCACCATAAAACCTCACAGAATCCACCGTGTTCTCATAGAATTCACCGTGATCTCATGGAATCCAGTGTGGAATATTCCTCCTGGCATTAGGATGGTTGATGTCTTGTTGCTTTGGATACCAATAAAAACTAAACTCTTGCTACCTAGGATTCAATTTCTATTTTTCCTTTGATTTTTTAAAAGCATGTGACTTTTTTCCGTGGATTTTGAGTTGTTGTATAGGTTGAAAATAGGGATTTAGATACTAAAAATCAAGCTACATGAGAAAGAGGTTTGATTCCTTCAACTTTAAATTTTACACTTCATTGGTATCAAGAGGGATACATGGACCACATTTCACAATTTTTTGGGCACTACACATATGCCTCTTCTACCCCTTCTTCTCAATTTACATATGTGTTTGTATTATAGTTTTTAATGAGTTTTATTCTATTTATCCTAGGTTCTTAACGAGTAGGTATAAAATTTAAATACTTTCTACTTAAAATAGGTGTGATTAATTCTATCAAGAGTATATCTTCTACTCAATTAACCTAACTTAATAACCAAGTTAACGAATGAATTTTAATTACCTTAATCACTTTTCGCTATGTCTACATGACTTGTAGCTACCTAGAAATATAATTGATATTCCTGCTAACAATTTGTCATGGATTTTCTAAATGATATTTTTGAATTTAATATTGATTTATTTCATGCACTCTGCTTACATGTGGCTACCCTTGAGTTGTTTTCTTAATTTTACATTATTTCCTATCCTGGTTGAACTTTTTCAATTTTAGGTGTGAATCTATTCGATGCACTTTAATTACATGCAACTATTCTTATTTCCAAAATTTACCATCTAAACTAATATTTTCTAGTTCATTCCAATGTTCCTTTCTTATGAAAATTGAACTTTCTTATTGGCCAAACTATAAAATTTTTGTTTACAAATTAAAATATCTTTGATTATGTTTGTAGACCTTGTATTCAATGAATGTTAATCTACAAAAGGATCCTTGGATTGTGTTGCAAGAGATTGCGCATTTCCGTGCTCATGGCTCCATTTGGAGCCCCCATGCTTCATGCTCCAAAGCATCAACTGTTCGGGCCCATCGTGAATATGGGTCTCTTGCTCACTAGCCTTCCAAGTTTATTTGGTCTTGAAGAGTGTAATTAGAAACCTAAAATCGAGACAAAGATCTTGTAGAGATGAAAGGAGCCATTAGTGGATGTTATAAATGAGAGGGCATACAAAGTTTTCAAGTTGGAAGTAGTACTCCCTTCGCGGTGGTTGTCAATGTGATGATGGACTGTTCTAGCTAGCTTTACTCCTTACGTGGCCTCTATCCCTTCTCTTCTTGCTGCCTCTTTTACTCCCCTCTTGCTTCTTGTATCATGTTTCTCTTATCCTCTTTCTTGTTCTTATCTCCTGTATTTTCTTCTCCTCCCCTTTTTTTCTCATTTATCTATTTTCTCCTCCTCCTATTCTCCTTTCCTTCTTCTATATTTTTCTTCTCTCTCTCTCTTCGAACTCAACGTATAGATGAAAAGAGAAATACCCAAGATTGTGGTGTCCTTGCTCACTTCGAGGATGCCAATGGTACCATGGAAGGTTATTGTGGCTTGATCCAAGATATTCTGAAGCTTGACTTCAGACGATTCTTTATATATGTACTAGATGTGAAGTGGTTTAAAGAAGTGATAACAAATGGTGAGCATTGCACAATTAGGCATCATCCAAGTGGTTTTGTAATCATTGACTCTACAAAATTTCACCAAAACAAGAATGACACATTAGTACTATCACAACTTTGCGAGCAGGTATATATGCAAAGGCTAATTTTTTAATATATATACATGTGATACATATACACAATATAATAAGTATTTAAGTTTCTTGCTTTTGTTTTTCAAATACAAGTTGTGTATAATCCAATGGTAAACAATAACCGATGGTGGTATGTCATCCCTATATCTAATCGTTCAAAACCAATATATGGTAATATTACCGACATGGAGATAGCTGATGACAATCCAACAATTAATGATGATGTGCATGATCACATCATAATGGATTATATGCATGATATAGTACAAGATGACCCTCGCGAGGATGTTCAAGGAAACGCAGAAGAAGACAATAATGTGATTGTCGATGATATTGATGAAGTTATTGAGCAATATATCAACACATGTGATAGTGGGATAGACTTATTTGTTTCATTACCTCTTGGTAACATAGACCTAGAAGTAGATAGTTTAGCAAGGGCTGATCTCATTGAAGATGAGATAGATCATTCACTGTAACATACTTAATTTGCTTAATGATTCAATGTGTATTCTTAATTCTATGGTTTTTATCATGCGCACACGTGCATACTCAAGAATCAATAGTCAAGTTTAAAGCTAAATTGAATTTTCTATAATAAAAAAAGTATTTTTTATCATCTTCAAGTAGAGAAATTACGAGATACATATTGCAATGCTTGCTACTAATTATAAGGTTTCTGTCACTTGCCACTAATTACTTATATCAGGCTTGTCACAACTGGAGGAACTGCCATTCATTAGAGAGCAATGAAAAAGTAATTATTAACTCTATTTTTTTAATTCAATGATTCAATGTGTATTCTTAATTCTATGGTTTTTATCATGCGCACACGTGCATGCTCAAGAATCAATTTCAGGTGGTTAAATAATTATTAACTTTAGTTTTTTAATTATATTAATTCCAATTTTAGGTGGTTAAATAATTGCACGTCTGTTGGTGCGTCTATATTGGCGTCTATTTGCGCGGATATATAGACGCAAAATTCATGTCTATTTACATGCACTTTTACATGTACATATAGACGCAATGATAGACGCGCCGGGCTTTGCGTGTCTAACATGCGCGTCTATGCCTCGTTTCTGTTATAGTGCCTAAATGCGAAGAACACCAAATTACAAGTAGCTATATGTGATTTCTAAATTTTACTTTTCTCACATTTATTTATTTTTCATAGCTTACAATCAAAACTCATAAACATGGAGACAATGTTCAAGCAAAAAAGCTAACTTCATATTATCCAATTCAAACACAAACTAAAATAATGTCAAGCATAACTTTGAACTAAAACTAAATCAAAACAATTGTAAGCTTTCAAAAGCATTCAAATTCTAGAAAACTTGACAAGATAACCATTTAAATTCCAGTTTTCTTCTATATGAAACCCTAATCAATGATGCCTACTCTTAGATTATTCTCCCCAAACTCGAAAGTTTAGCATGATATCTTCTTGGGTAGAGCACAATTATGTAAGTTATCTAGCAAATATGCAATTACCATGCATGACATTAATCCAACATGCATATGATTGAGTATTGAGGGAATATCGCCTAAGAATTCATGTAGCATCTCTATATTTGTGTGCTTGAGATCTGGGTCCTCTCTAAGCTTATGGACAATTGACCCTTCTATCAATAGCATTTATAAACATGCTCTATAATAGTGAATACCATTTTTACATTTTTTTAACACAAAGAAAGATACCATATAAAGGGGTTACTTATAAATTGAATAGAAAATGGTTGTGTTTTATTTAGGAAAATTTCATAGATATAGGTATTCATAAATAGGTCTTGAACACACATGATATAGAGGATATGGATACAATGAATCCCTCGAGGTAAACATGTACGATTTTTGGCCTTCATGTAGTAATGTAGTTTTTTCTAAATTTATTTTGTGTAGGGTTCTTTGAAAGGTCTTTGTGCATCTTTGCAAATGATTTTTTACAAATAGAGCATGTTAGTGTGAACAATGGTCTTTTTTCTATCATCTATTTTTTTTTTTGCAAATGACCTTGTTAATTTTTTATTTCTTAGGTCTTGTTGTATTATTTCTAGGTCTTTTGCAGATGGAGAACATTCTAATTGCGTACATTGTGGCCAATGCCATATTACTTAAAGTCTAAGCAATATCTTGAAAGAAAAGATAGAGAAACACAATAAGGAGCGAAAGAATGTTCTTATAGCATGTATCATGCATGCATCATCACAAGGAGATCCGAATCCTTCTCACAGCTTACACTTCTCGAGGTGCAAGTCGCACGTGTACCATTTAGGTATACATGATAGGGATGCGGACGCCTCCTATCAAGATTTAATTAGAACTTCTACTTTACAATCAAATCCAAGATTTGGTAGCTTAGAATTCTTTTATTTTTGTATGCAAGCTAAACTTTGGCTTCTAAAGGTCTATGCAAACTCATTTTGAGTTGTAATGCAAACAACAATTATTTTCATTTTAAAAACTATTTTCCTTTAACATTTTGCTATATCAAGTTATATTTTTGGATGTAATTTCTCACATGATTCCCATTCTATTCGTATAAACAATGTCCAACAAAGCACACAAGGGCCAAAGAAAAAAGAAAAGTTGTTGGTTGCACAATTATGGCTCCAAGAAGAGTTCTACATTCAATAGCTCCCTATGTTTTTCCCCATGACAAAGCACATTTACCTACTTGACAATGCAAGTGAAAATTGCAACAGAAGCGTGTATATATTGATGTTTAAAGGTCGTGCAAATTACAAAAGGTTGTTTGTTCAAAAACGTGATTAAAGTGGCACCTGTTCTTTTCTATATATACACATAAAGGGACGAAGTTTCTTGACATGAGAATATGCACAATGTTAGATTGCCAATAGCTTTTTGCTTTAGTTCAATGTTTGTGAGGCCATCTATAAGCCTAATCCCTTGTAGTATGACCGTGAATTTTAACACCCCCGCTTAAGTGTGTTTGCCTTTCGCATCTTTGCTTCCATTCTATTATGGTGTCCTCCCTCATGGAGCAAGTGTAAAGAGTCATGACATGTTTGAACTCAAGGACAATTCCACGATCTAGTCAAAGTATCGATCAATGGTGGGTAAGGCGAATTCGGCGCTCACATATGCCAATTATAGTGCAAGGAATAGAATAGTGCAATAATTCTCGAAGGAAGGTTTGAATGTGATTGGCTTCGTGAATAATTAATTAAGAGACGCATCCATGCGCGATGCGAGCTCGAAAACGCCAGCAGCAACATTAAGGTATCTATGCAAATCCAACTTTTAGTTACTTATATTTATTTATTGATGGGATTCATGTGCGATGCATGGTGGATAAGCCGCACTCAAGAAGCTGCCAAGCACGTCATGGGGTGACATAGCTGCCAAGCACGTCGAGGGGGAAGCTGCGGGAAGGAAGGAAGTACTAACAAGAAGTACTACTCTTACTAACAGAACTAGTAAGAGTCGTAACAGCATGCAGCAGCAACCAGCTACGCCACCACGGACTTGATACCCGCCTGCTGGCGGCGCTGCGATTGAATGGGGGACGTGCTGTTGCTGCGTCGGAGAACGAAGGGGAGATGATCCTCGCTAGACAGCTTGAAGTAGATGGCCCCTTCCTCCGAGTAGGCGGCCAAGCCAGTGGACTTCAGGTAGACGAGGATGTCGTAGGCTTGGCAGACTGCACCCGCAATGCGAGGGCAGGGCAGAGCCACATCCCGGCGCTGAGAAAACTGGAATGTGGCCCCGAGCCCCGGATCTGTTTCCACGAGGAAGTACTCGCCTTCTCCTTCTTGTCTCCAGGCCAGAGCACTACCAGTGTCCGCATTCTCGATCAGCACATCGTCCTCCTGCGATACGAACTGCATGCCGGAGTTCACGGGTAATGTGGGTGAACCTATACTTTCCACCTTCGTCGGACAAGCGCACATAGTAGGTGGAGTTGCTCTCATCCCACTCGGGAGCCAAATAGCTGCCGGCTCCCTCGGAGCCCACGGACATGAACTCGTACAGCTCCTCGCCGTAATAATACAAAGCGGGCGAGAAGCACATGCTCCAGTAGGGGTAGACCAAGGGGAGTTCCGGGCATGGAAACTGTTGGAGTGCTGCTTCAGGCGATCCCGCGTTGGTGGTTGCTAGCATGCAAAGCTGCAGCATCGCCACCATGAGCATGATCATCGCCTTCGTCTTGCAGTTGCTGCTTGAATATCACAACCAAAGAAAAAGGGATCAGGGGAAGAAAGCCAGAAAAAGAAGAGACTAAGCGGATCAATGTTTAGCATATCTTATACGCCTCTCTCCCACACAAAAATGCACGCACTGTACGATACCTAGAAGAAGCCATGGCTCGTAAAATTACGAAGACGTGCCGGAGCTATGGATTGGTGGATTCAGCGAGTTGCGAGGCTGATGCGCTGTCGTTTTAAAGGTAGACACAGAGAGAGAGAGAGAGAGAGAGAGAGAGAGAGAGAGAGAGAGGGGGGGGGGGGATCATGTCGTCAAGAGATAGGCATCACATGCATGGACGGACTAGCAGCACGGCATGTACCGATGTGAGCCTTGCCGAGCATGTGGTTGAAATTGGTGACCTTTTCAATCACATGCTCAACACGGCTCACATCGATACATGCCGTGCTGCGGCCGTGCTGCTTGTGCTGATGCGAGCCTTGCTGAGCATGTGATTGAAATTGCTGTAGTATAACGTTCATGGCGCCTCTCTCTCTCTCTCTCTCTCTCTTTCTTTCTCTCTCTCTCTGTCTATTGTGAGGCCTTTAATCCTTGGCAGCTTGTACAACTTCGAGCTCTGTCTATTGTGAGGCCTTTAATCCTTGGCAGCTCGTACAACTTCGAGCTCAAACTACTGATCGTACAACTTAGACCTTCAATTTAGAGCTTGCAAGGCTCTTGGGGGAAATATTACAAAGTTTGGCATCATGGGGTCAAGATATAGGCATCACATACATGGATGGACCAGCAGCACGGCATGTACCGATGTGAGCCTTGCCGAGCATGTGGTTGAATGTGTTTGTGTTAGTAAGAGATAGATCTTGCCAACTCCAAAGGAACAAGTTACAACCCACCTGCTTTAACCCCTTTTGTCATTGATGGCGTTTAGAAGCGTGTAATTGAGCCAACACGACCCTATAAGCAAGGCCCTCTTGCATGAAGAGATGTATTAGTAAGAGATAGATCTTGCCAACTCCAAAGGAACGAGTTACAACCCACCCGCTTTAACCCCTTTTGTCATTGATGGTGTTTAGAAGCGCATAATTGAGACAAAATGACCCTATAAGCAAGGCCCTCTTGCATGAAGACATGTGAAATGCAAAACATGTCATGCAAAGTTCCATACCTTCATACTTTTCAAGTCACTTTTGGCTTTCTCTCTCATGGAGGACCACCCATGCACTTTACTGATGTTGCAAAGAGTGGCTTTTGCAAAGACCTAGCCAATGGACCACCCATCCACTCTAGTGCAATTGCAAAAAATGACATAAAGTTTTTTATTCCCCCCAAAAATAAGTTCATAATGCAAAGCAATGCCGTGACTTCTTTTCTTTGTTTTTTGGGATATTGTGAAAGATGAATGCTTAGATTGTTCCGTTGAACATGCATAAGATTCCACTAGTACATTGACATTACTTACCATACAAAAAAAAATGGTTACACTCTTTTGCATGAATAGAGCACATGTATTACAGTTGCAAGTACCACTAACAAGGTGTTTGAGGACCCTTTGACTTGATCATAGTGGCTAGTCAAGGCAATTAGAGAATGTATGGAGACTTGGTTATAATCTCGATTATGAGGTAGTTCGATATCTTATAAGAGCTATAAAGTTGAGAGTCCATCCCACAAGGTAAGGGTATTTGGTTTCCATATCCACTCTCATAAGTCCACTAGTATGGTGCATAAAGCTGGCCTTGCAAGGGTATTTCCATTAGCATAAAATATACTTTATATGCTTGCACTCATCTATCCTAAAAGGAACTCTCTTCCTACTATTTGGAGTGATGTGAGGGGAGGGTAGGGCTAAGGAGGCCTTAATATGCTCCCAATGCAAACTAGAAGGACTGGGTCATTGAATATATATATGTTCACACATGCAAAAGAGAGTATGTTGATTTCTCAAAGCCAATCCAAATTTGCATCAATTTATCATAACACTGCAAACAATGATTTACACATTCTCTTTTCTATTTTTGGAGATGTTACTCTTGTTGATATTAGCTAATTTCTCTATCGAAATTATTCAAGAGGGAGATGATGTTGTAAGGTAGGTTTAAAACGATGGTTGTTATCTGACTTGTCTCTTGCTATGAGATGCATCTCCTCTAAATAACACAATATTAGTGAGTTTGGGAATCTCCCAATTCCTATTTTTTGAATACTAAAAAGGTGGCACCCGGATAACATGTCCATAAGTTTCTCAAAACCATATGATGTGACCTATCATTGAAAAGCACTTGAACAATGGAATCGATTGAGCTATAGAGTGCTCGATTTGGAGTTATAGTATTCAAGTTATGACAAATCCAAAGCTTTGGCCACGTGTCCCAAACTTATGAGAAATTCCAATATTCCCCAATACTGTATTAAATTATCTTGAAACATCAGAACCTCTACACTATCTTATAATTGACAAGTTTGTTCCAAAACCTCTTTTCCTTTTTCTCAAACATAGATTTTAATTTTCTCTCTTTGCAAGGCCACGAGACATGCACACACGTTGCCTTTCATGCATGAAGGGTGCATTCAATGGTCAATGCTAACCAAGTCGGCTGCATTAAGGATTTCTTGGATGTTACTCTCCCTCTCTCTTTGTACATCAGTTATGCACATGTCAGGTTCTCCTTGTTCCCCCCTCCCACCCCTTCTATCATAGCCATACCTTTTTCCTCTCAACATCTTACATTGACACATGGTCGTTTGCTAGGAGAAACCCCTCAACAAAAACCTATGGTCATAGAACTAAGGAGTGTTGGTGGGTCTAGTGACCTAGTGCTAGAGTTTGTTTGATTTGGGTTCCACTTTACAAGCCTAGCAATGTGATTAAAGACTCAAGGAGAAGTCAACATGCTTATCTTTAAAAAAACCCTCAGGTATAAACTTTAGATGATAGATGAGTTTTGATTGCAATATCTTTGAGCATAATTCTTAGTAAGGACTCCAAAAAGAATACAAAGGTCCGTGAGCCATCTTGTGGTGAAAAGGAATAAAGCTGCCTTAAGGATTAACACAAACCTCTCTCGAACAATATATCCTCTATCAATCTTTCTTCTCTTTTCTGTCCTTACCCAATGGCATGGTAAAGTTCTATTAGGTATGCCATCTCTATTTCTAGGTTCTCCTTCAAGGTGTCTATTTCTTCAACATTGACAATGAGAAGTCATAAACATGCATTAGTTTTCAAATTTATCATTTCGATGACCATACACTATAAAGAAACACAAAAGATAAACATATATGCATGGAAAAAGGACACCACAGTTTTATCGTAATGCCACAAGTACTAGTTTAAGGTACGTTTAGCATCATAAGAAGTTCTAACAAATCACCAACCAACACCTCATACATCCACATAATTATTATTGTACATCTTCACCAACAAAGTTCTAAGAAAAGAGGAGTTTATTTGTATCTCACCAATCAGATTCATCATCTTTGCCATTATTATGCATCATAGTAGCTATTCTTTTTACGTTATGAGGTCCTCTCATCTAGCCACCAACACTTAGAACATGCCGCATTTCCAAATCCTTCCCTTTTCCTTCAAAGCTGACCCCCTTTGAACATCAATTGTTAACTGCAAGAAGTACATAGCATGCAATGTGCAAGCAAGCATGAGAAAGAGCTAAATTTTTGAAAATAGTCCTTGGATTATAATCTAAAATATAGTATGCATGAAGCACATGCATATTTGATTTGCCCAAAGTTACAACAACTATATTGATTAATCATGTAAATCCACAAGCCATGCATGATTATGTGCAATTTATAATGATAGCATAGAATCATGTGGAAAAACCATAAAGGATCTAGTTTGTTCTCACCATAGGAAAAGCATGCAATGAGAGATGTCCAATTGAGGCCTTAAAGTGGATTGGATGGCCAAGAGGGATGGGAAAACCCTTACCCTAGAAATCATGTATAAAAAGGATAAGAATGAATAAAACAAGTTATTCATGTGTGTGCAAACTTTGTGCACTTGCCTTCCTACTTCTATTGTGAGAGAGTAAGGGTCAGAGTGAAAGATTGAGAGTAAGAGAGTGAGAGAGTGAGGGTGAGTGGCCAAAAGGTTGAATCTCTACTCATCTTCTCTTGAAGCACTCTCTCCTCGAGGGGGTCACTCATGAATATATGTATATATAACGTGAGTTCAAAATAAGGGGTTTTTAAAACACCATTTTTATACATTTTTTACATACATAAGGGTGTCATATAAAGGGGTTACTTATAGATTGAATAGAAAAGGGTTGTATTTTATTCAAGAAAAATTCACAGATTAGGATATTTATAAATAGGCCATGAACGCACGTTATATAGAGAATATATATATGGTGAGCCCCCCAAGACTCTCTCTTGCCATGCCAATGCTTCTCTTTTGCATGTGCAAGTTGTAGACGATTGAGAATTGAATGAGTACTCACTTGGATCCTAGAGTGTGCAAAGCACATCCTTCATGGGATTGAAGGAAGGCCATGCCACTCACTACAAATGAATGCTTGTATTTCTATGCAAGAGACTATGTGAGACAAAGTCGTTTGATTCTTGTGTGCCAATGCTCTTGAAGGAATAAAAGTGTGTCCAATGTTGTGCACATGGAGTACGTGTAGTGGGTGTGGGATTTGTGTGTGTGTGGGGTGGTGTGGTGCAAGTGGGGTGGGGTGTGAGGTTTCATGTGTGTATGTGTGTATTAATATGAATGGCGGGAGGTGTGTGTGTGTGTGTGTGTTATATAGTGCTTTTACTAAAGGGGGGATGGAAAGGGGAGATGTGTATGCTCATCCCTTGATGTGGTGGCTAAACTGGTGATGGAAAAAGGTTATTGTTAGCTTGGAAGGGAGGTAGAGGTGGCCTAGGGCAGTGCACCGTAAGTCAAGGTAGCATAAAAGTGAAGCAACTTTGTTGAGTGCCAAAACAGATAGACATGTGTGAGGTTTCATGTGTATAGTGCATGTATATGTGTGTTAATATGGGTGGTGGAGAGTATGTGTGTGTTATAGTGCTTTTAAAGGGGGGGATGTGTGTGTGCTCCTCCCTTGATGTGGTGGCTAAAATGGCAGTGGAAAAAGCTGCAAGGCGGGTGGCCTAGATGTGAAGTGCCTTTGTTTAGCAGCAAAAGGGGTAGAGAGGAGATGACAATGTGAGGGGGTGATGGGGAGAGGTTGGAGGGCAGGTGGCCTCTAGCATGTGGTATGAAAGAGGTGGATGTGAGAAGGTGTCACTAGTGGTAGTGGAGGTGAAGATGGGGGGAGATGGTGGTAGGCTTGATGGACAAGGCATGGTGGCCTAGAAGAGGGAACATGAGGTGATCTGGAGGAGGAGAGCAGGAGGTGGTATAGGGACGGCTGGGGTGGCAAAAATTGTGACAGGGCATGGTAAATAGGAAAGAGAGTGAGAAGAGAGGAGGTGATAGAGAGAGAAGTAGGGGACAAAGGCCACGACGAAGCGGGAGTAGGGGAGAAAGATGGGGGCGATGGTAAAGAAACGTTGCTTGCAAGGTGGCCTTAGGGAGATAGATGGCAGGAATGTTGTCTAGATGACAATTGCGAGAGGGAGCAATGGGCAGGAGGCCTAGGCAATTGCGCGCAACTATGGTGTGTGAGAGAGAAGCACAATGACACATGGGGAAGTGATGGTTGTGTTGAGATTGAGAGGAGAGAATGTGACTACCGAGCTATACCCTAGCATTGCATAGGATAGGGGAAACCCTAGAGTTTTTATTTAAGGGTTCATGTCGGAACAATGAAACCAACATGTTATGGTATATGAGCTTAAGTTTCAAGTCGAATGCGAAAACAAAGTCGAATTAAGATATAGGAAAGATACTCAAAAAAATTTCGGATTTAATCACGAGAGGTTTGGGAAAGACAAAGTCGAAATCTTGAATTGAGAGAGAAGAGAAGAAGGTGGAATGTCATGATTTGTGAGAAGATATTCAAGGAAGGCGATGAACATCAAGCTCGACTCAAAAGCTGCTTCGTGAAATTTGTTGACGGTCTTTAAAAGTAGGCAAGAAGCTTTAAGTTCCAACTCAAGCCAACCAACTCAAGCAATTCTTCATAGCAACTCGCGATGATGGAAACTTCGATGTAGGCGAGGGGCTTAAAGCTCATGCTCAAACCTTCTCTCCAAAATTTGATGACACTCTTCGAAGAAGGTGAGGGATTCAAGCTCAACCTCTAGCCTTACACACAAATGTTTTTGTTGGCCTAAAGCTCTCATAATGTCCCCATTGTATAGGTTTTCTTCTTCCATCTTCACATGTTGTGATTTTAACTCTATAAAAGCCTAAGGCATTTAAATCCTTAGCTTTTCCTCAAGGAAAAAATCTTTGACTAGAATAAATCAATGCCACATTCTGATGATCAGGCGAACTACTTTTTCCTTCTTCTCCTCTTCTATGGAAAGAATACATTTCTTGTAATACTTAGATGTCAAAATTGCACCAGCTTTTACAAAGCCCATCGTTAGCTTAATTTGGTCCAACAATTTCAATTCCACCCTTCCTCCATGCTACGATTCTAGGATGGCTATGTCAATTTCATAGAGCTCGTTGTTGGATCCTTTATTGGCACTAGTCCTTGCTTTCTAAGTTTTGTGAAAGCTGCCTCTCCAAAGCTTACTGATCAATGGTAGTAACTTGTGATTGCCCACCTTCATGACCTCAAGTGACTTTCGGCAAATCTTTTTTTCCTCCTCAGGAATGCTTGTCAAGTAGCCATACGTTCTTCCCATTCTCAAATAGTATTGCTGAAGCAAGTATGTCACACTTAATGTGCTTCACTTTCATGTTGCTGCCACCTCACTCTCTTCATGAACTCACCCTCCAACATGGGAATTACCACAATAGGCATTCCTAGCCCCTTTCTTTGCAGAGCTATTATGCCATAGTGGCCATATGTTAACACCCTACAGTTTCTTGATCTAAAGCCACTAGTGATATCTAGGTTTATTGCACCATCTTGTTGATGTTTCTGCAGCGACACTACATGCATCTTTTGGGGAGCTTGTTGTCTTTCTTCAAAAGATACGAAAGAGATTGCAACCAAGGTACAATAATATGTTTACGAGTCTGATCATCACTACCGGCCGTCACATCAAATGCCTCCTTGAGAACATCTGTTTAATTATGTGAGGCAAAACCTTTCTTTGCAAGACAACTGATATTTAGGTTTATTGCACAATCTTGTTGATGTTTTTGCAGCGACACTACGTGCATATTTTTTGATAGCTTGTTTTCTTTCTTCAAAAGATATGAAAGAGATTGCAACCATGGTACAATAATATGTTTACGACTCAGATAATCACTACCTATCATCACATCAAATGCCTCCTTGAGAGCATCTATTTTATATGGACTAGGTAGCCTAAGGATCAGTCTTGCTAATTCTTTAAGTATGTGAGGCAAAACCTTTCTTTGCAGGACAATTGATACAATACACTGATACTAGGGTTCCTGTAGGCAAATGGTACACCAACTCTGGAAACGAGGAGATCAAAGCTCAATTTTTTGGAGAAATTTTCCAATGTTCTCTCAGCATACCTGGCTACAACCTCCTCCTTCATAGAGTCTCTACCATGTTCCATAGAGTCGTTAGCTTCTTTTGAATCACCTTGGACTGATATAAATGCAATAAATAGTGCATGTGATGCTTGAACCAAAGTTTCAACTAGGTTTTGTAAATACAAAAACATTATTGGTGCTACTCTACTTGCAAAGCTCGACAGTAGGAGTAAGTTGAGGCAAAATGGCAATACAAGAAAGCTAAACAAAACATGTGAACTTTGCACTGTAACTTGGATCCAATCGTAATTTGGATAATCAGATCCTGGTGGGTTTAGGACTTTGTCAAGCAGTGGAGATAGAAACACTACATTGGGACATGCAAGTTCACTTTGTGAAACCCAATCCATGAAATGATCAATATCAAAAAAGTGCCAACAAAGCTGTAGGTCCCTCTTGTTGAGAAATAAGGCATAGTCTAAGCCTTATCATGTGGTTGTATGTAAAGTGTCCTTAAGTGTGGGATATCTATCTTTTGAGGATACCATTTTAGTGTGTGTGGACTGTTGGAGGAATGGTTGAAGAATAATGAAGAGGAGGACAGCATGTAGCTCCTAACCTGTGCTTGTTCCATCTTTGTCTTCCTCTATTTGAAGTTTTATTATGGTATCAGAGCCTGTACTTCCATTTCATCAATTGTGTCAAGAGGTAAGTAGATCTCTTCCATCTCAAATGCACCTACTCCTACAGCTATAATGGAGGGGGCTGTAGAATGGTGCACATGGTAAATAACTACTTTGTCTAGCTCAGTACAAAAATTCTGTAAGGACCAGACGAATGCATGGAAATCCTCCTTAGAGTCATCAACTGCTATCAAAATCTTTCTGGACCTCTCAGATGATTTGAATGATGTTTTTTGAAGTGCCTCAGATGGATAACGACAGGACAATGTGCATTATGTAGCACATAATCACTCATAGTCTACAACGACGCAGCTGCAGACTCTAGTGCCTCTCTCAATGTATCAATATGCCTAGGCCTTTGGACTACAGACTATTTGTGGGTTGTCGAAGGGGATTCGCCATCTAGTCCACCCCTGACGCGTAGAGAGGACCAACTGTGCAGGACTACAGTGCTCTTGGATTGCCTGTGGCTCAAGAAACAGAGGCTTGTGGAGCTACAAGACGACGACAATGATGATAGGGAGCAATGCAGGGCAGGTCGTGGCAAGGCCACAAAGGAGGCTGGGTTGGTAACCATAGCTGTGTTCCTTGCTACCAGTCGATGAAGAAGAATCCTGCTATGGTGGAGAGACAGCCGTCCAGGCCAAGAATATCGGTGTAGGCGCTCACAAAGTGTCTAGCATAATCATAAGTGTGGAATCCTATGAGATCAGCTGAAAGCATAGCTTTAAGAAGCTCCGAACGTGATGGTAAAGTCCGATATATTTCTGAAGATGGAAATGGTATATAAGGAAACCACCCTACTTTCATATTATTGTCATGTTCTTTCAGGCATTTTGGAAGAAACATCAGATGGTAAAACAGGTCTGCAGCAACATACATATATGCTCAATGTTGAGCTATAGCTGAAGCTGTAAGCTGGCTGGTTAGTTGTTCCAAGTGGCAAAAGCTGGTTATGTGTGCAAAATCATGGATGCTCATTAGAAAGGCATTCTGCAATCAGAAGTAAACTGGTGGTAGACCTTAACAACCGGGCTATGGAAGGGCCTTCAATGTTCTTGGGTGTTTGCAGCATTATACAGGGTTCTGTTTGCTCAAGGGAAAGTTGTGTTGCATTAGTGTCTTGCAGTGTTGAATTAGCTATTTGGAGGTTGATTTTTTGCTCAGAAAATTTTGGGAAATCTTTTGCAACTTCAGCTTGACAAGCACTTTTAGTTTGGCAAAAAAAAATGCATAAAAGTTACAGGAAAAGTGGTCAACTTTAGACCCATGTTTTGATGCATTTTGGGTCATATAGACATCATGTGGAATCCGATTTGGATTTTTCTTGCTGGGAACTGAATGTATGACATGTTGGCATCATGGATGGATGTATATGACAGTTTTCGGACACATGTATGACAATCATATTGCTGAATACCATTTCTGGATAGAATGTATTGTTGTTTTCTTCTGAATTTGCAGCACTCATAATGTTTGACATGGCATAGATCACTCAGATCATGGGAGACAAATTGACCAAAGACAACTATCGTGTTTGGTCTTACAGGATGGAGAATTTTTTGATGGGTAGAGGTCTATGGGACCTCATAACAGGTGATGATGAATATCTAGAAGTTCCCGAACATCCAACTGAAGAGCAAAAGAAAGTGTGCAAGGATTGGACTAGGAAGAACATGAAGGTTTTACATTGGATCTCCATATGTATTTCAGAAACATTGATTCCTCGTATCAAAAAGGCAAGTACTTGTAAGGAGGCATGGGAAATCATAGAAAAAATGTATGGAACATGTACAAAGGCTCGTAAGATACAACTTAAGTAGAGATTACATGGTGCATGGAGAGGCAATCGCAGTATCAGTGACTATGTGGCAAAAATCAAGCAAATTTCAGAAGACCTTGCATCCATTAATGCACTTGTTGATGATGATGGTTTAGTGTCAGTGACACTAAATGGGCTTGGACCAGCTTTCAAATCTTTGGATACCTCTATTTCCGTTAGGGGAGGCTCTATGCCTGACTTTGAGAAGCTTATTGGATTGCTACTTATTATAGAAGAAATCAAGTTGGGATTGAATGCATCTAGCAATGGCAAAAATGCAGGTGGAGATAGTGTTTTCTATCACCAGAGAGGTCATGGCAGCTCATCTAGAGCTATAGGCTCTTCACTTGGTCGTAGTAATTATGGTTTTGCTCGTGGAAGAGGTAACTTTGGTCGTGGTGACTTCATGCATAGAGGCAGGGGGAGATCTTTCCCTAGAGGTAGAGGACGCAGTCTAGTCCTTCTTCACAAAGAGATGGCACTTGTCATTATTGTGGGCAGTTTGGTCACTTTGAGAGGGATTGTTATCAAAAATAGAATGACATGTCTAGGGGTCGTGGAAGGACCCAATATGGCCACTATACAGGCACTTATGGTGGTACAGGGTATGGACCTAGAGGTGGATCTCCTAGAGGTCACCTATTTGCTATGGAGCATGTGCTTGGGAGCATGACTCATCCTCTTCGTGAGAATGACTTGTTTTTGGATTTAGGAGCTACAAACCACATGACTCATCATGCTGAGTGGCTTGATAGCAAGGAGAAAATGCAAAATGATGAATATGTTGCCATTGGTGATGATACTTTACACAAAATTACTCATATTGGTAGTGTGCCACTTGTTACTAAAGATGGGATTGAGAACAAGCTTGGTGATGTACTTTATGTGCCCACAATAACTAAGAACCTAGCATCGGTTGGTCAAATGACAGATCAAGGATTGTAGAGTTCCATAATGGGAGAACTGGCAGGGTGATTTCTCATGGTAGAAAGAAAGGGAGAGTTCCATAATGGATGTTTCATTGAAGAGTTCCATAATGGGAGAACTGGCAGGGTGATTTCTCATGGTAGAAAGAAAGGGAGAGTTTACTTTGGATGAAGGGACTCCAGTGATTCAAAACTCTATGTATGTTGAGAGAGGACATGGGCAAGATAAGGATGTGGAATTATGGCATAGACGGATTGGTCATTTTAATTTGCAAAGATTGAAGCAAATGCAATCAAAATAGATAGTCCGTGCTCTACCGCATTCAGGATATGTGAATTTCGATCATGTATGTGAGGCTTGTCAATTTGGCATGCAGTCCAGATTTCCATTTCCAAAGAGGGGGAGAATAAGCAGCTATCCTTTTGAAATAATACATTCAGATATTTGGGACCCATGTCAGAATTTTTCCATGAGCGGAAAGTGTAGATTCTATATCACTTTCATTGATAATTTCTTATGAGTACATTTTCTGTGCTGTTTGAGGCTAATTACAAAAGGATATGCACAAACTTATGGTTTGGACTATGAAAAAACATTCAGTCCAGTAGTTAAAATGACGACAGTGAGATCGGTAATTGCTTTGGCTTCTATCTATGGTTGGAGGCTTTATCAAATGGATGTGAAAAATGCATTTTTGAATGGCAACTTAGAAGAGGAAGTATACATGGATCAACCAGAGGGCTATGTGGATCCAAAATACCCACATTATGTATGCAGGTTGAAGAAGGCTTTGTATGGGTTGAAGCAAGCACCAAGAGCATGGTGTGATAGAATCAACAAATTCTTATGCAGTATGGGATTTTAGCAGAGCAAAGCTGATTATTCACTTTATGTGAGGCATACAGAAGATGGAATGGTTGTTGTGGTCATCTATGTTGATGATCTCATTATTACAGGTACACTTGAGAAGGAGATTACTGAAATCAAGCATGGACTACATAAAGAGTTTGATATAAAGGACCTTGTTTTTTTGAAATACTTCTTGGGTATTGAGGTTATTGACACACCTCATGGTATATGGCTGATACAAAGGCAATATGCATTGGACATGATGGAAAAATATGGCATGATAGGATGCAAACCAGTTGATACACCATTAGATCAAAATGCTAAGTTGATGGATGATGGATCTTATGTTGAGGACGTTACTATGTTCAGAAAGATCGTTGGTAGTCTTATCTACTTGACCAAGGTACAATAATATGTTTACGAGTCTGATCATCACTACCGGCCGTCACATCAAATGCCTCCTTGAGAACATCTGTTTAATTATGTGAGGCAAAACCTTTCTTTGCAAGACAACTGATATTTAGGTTTATTGCACCATCTTGTTGATGTTTTTGCAGCGACACTACGTGCATATTTTTTGATAGCTTGTTTTCTTTCTTCAAAAGATATGAAAGAGATTGCAACCATGGTACAATAATATGTTTACGAGTCAGAAATCACTACCTATCATCACATCAAATGCCTCCTTGAGAGCATCTATTTTATATGGACTAGGCAGCCCAAGGATCAGTCTTGCTAATTCTTTAAGTATGTGAGGCAAAACCTTTCTTTGCAGGACAATTGATACAATACACTGATACTAGGGTTCCTGTAGGCAAATGGCACACCAACTCTAGAAACGAGGAGATCAAAGCTCAAATTTTTGGAGAAATTTTCCAATGTTCTCTCAGCATACCTGGCTACAAGCTCCTCCTTCATAGAGTCTCTACCATGTTCCATAGAGTCATTAGCTTCTTTTGAATCACCTTGGACTGATATAAATGCAGTAAATAGTGCATTTGATGCTTGAACCAAAGTTTCAACTAGGTTTTGTAAATACAAGAACATTATTGGTGCTACTCTACTTGCAAAGCTCGACAGTAGGAGTAAGTTCAGGCAAAATGGCAATACAAGAAAGCTAAACAAAACATGTGCACTTTGCACTGTAACTTGGATCCAATCATAATTTGGATAATCAGATCCTGGTGGGTTTAGGACTTTGTCAAGCACTAGAGATAGAAACACTACATTGGGACATGCAAGTTCACTTTGTGAAACCCAATCCATGAAATGATCAATATCAAAAAAGTGCCAACAAAGCTGTAGGTCCCTCTTGTTGAGAAATAAGGCATAGTCTAAGCCTTATCATGTGGTTGTATGTAAAGTGTCCTTAAGTTTGGGATATCTATCTTTTGAGGATACCATTTTAGTGTGTGTGGACTGTTGGAGGAATGGTTGAAGAATAATGAAGAGGAGGACAGCATGTAGCTCCTAACCTGTGCTTGTTCCATCTTTGTCTTCCTCTATTTGAAGTTTTATTATGGTATCAGAGCCTGTACTTCCATTTCATCAATTGTATCAAGAGGCAAGTAGATCTCTTCCATCTCAAATGCACCTACTCCTACAGCTATAATGGAGGGGGCTGTAGAATGGTGCACATGGTAAATAACTACTTTGTCTAGCTCAGTACAGAAATTCTGTAAGGACCAGACGAATGCATGGAAAGCTTCCTTAGAGTCATCAACTGCTATCACAATCTTTCTGGACCTCTCAGATGATTTGAATGATGTTTTTTGAAGTGCCTCAGATGGCCTAACAATAACGACAGGACAATGTGCATTATGTAGCACATAATCACTCATAGTCTGCAACAACGCAGCTGCAGACTCTAGTGCCTCTCTGAACGTATCAATATGCCTAGGCCGTTGGACTACAGACTATTTGTGGGTTGTCGAAGGGGATTCGCCATCTAGTCCACCCCTGACGCGCAGAGAGGACCGACTGTGCACGACTGCGGTCCTCTTGGATTGCCTGTGGCTCAAGAAAGTGAGGCTTGTGGAACTACAAGACGACGAGGATGATGACAGGGAGCAATGCAGGGCAGGTCCTGGCAAGGCCACAAAGGAGGCTGGGTTGGTAACCATAGCCGTGTTTCTTGCTACCAGTCGATGAAGAAGAAGCCTGCTGTGGTGGAGAGACAGCCGTCCAGGCCAAGAATACCGGTGTAGGTGCTCACAAAGTGTCTAGCATAATCATAAGTGTGGAATCCTATGAGATCAGCTGAAAGCATAGCTTTAAGAAGCTCCGAACGTGATGGTAAAGTTCGATATATTTCTGAAGATGGAAATGGTGTATAAGGAAACCACCCTACTTTCATATTATTGTCATGTTCTTTCAGGCATTTTGGAAGAAACATCAGATGGTAAAACATGTCTGCAGCAACATACATATATGCTCAATGTTGAGCTATGGCTGAAGCTGTAAGCTGGCTGGTTAGTTGTTCCAAGTGGCAAAAGCTGGTTATGTGTGCAAAATCGTGGATGCTCATTAGAAAGGCATTCTGCAATCAGAAGTAAACTGGTGGTAGACCTTAACAACCAAGCTATGGAAGGGCCTTCAATGTTCTTGGGTGTTTGCAGCATTATACAGGGTTCTGTGTGCTCAAGGGAAAGTTGTGTTGCATTAATGTCTTGCAGTGTTGAATTAGCTATTTGGAGGTTGATTTTTTGCTCAGAAAATTTTGGGAAATCTTTTGCAACTTCAGCTTGACAAGCACTTTTAGTTTGGCACAAAAAAATTGCATAAAAGTTACAGGAAAAGTGGTCAACTTTAGACCCATGTTTTGATGCATTTCGGGTCATATAGACATCATGTGGAATTGGATTTGGATTTTTCTTGCTGGGAACTGAATGTATGACATGTTGGCATCATGGATGAATGTATATGATAGTTTTTGGACACATGTATGACAATCATATTGCTGAATACCATTTCTGGACAGATTGTATTGTTGTTTTCTTCTGAATTTGCAGCACTCATAATGTTTGACATGGCATAGATCACTCAGATCATGGGAGACAAATTGACCAAAGACAACTATAGTGTTTGGTCTTACAGGATGGAGAATTTTTTGATGGGTAGAGGTCTATGGGACCTCATAACAGGTGATGCTGAATGTCTAGAAGTTCCCGAACATCCAACTGAAGAGCAAAAGAAAGTGTGCAAGGATTGGACTAGGAAGAACATGACGGTTTTACATTGGATCTCCATATGTATTTCAGAAACATTGATTCCTCGTATCAAAAAGGCAAGTACTTGTAAGGAGGCATGGGAAATCATAGAAAAAATGTATGGAACATGTACAGAGGCTCATAAGATACAACTTAAGTAGAGATTACATGGTGCATGGAGAGGCAATCGCAGTATCAGTGACTATGTGGCAAAAATCAAGCAAATTTCAGAAGACCTTGCATCCATTAATGCACCTGTTGATGATGATGATTTAGTGTCAGTGACACTAAATGGGCTTCGACCAGCTTCCAAATCTTTGGATATCTCTATTTCCGTTAGGGGAGGCTCTATGCCTGACTTTGAGAAGCTTATTGGATTGCTACTTATTACAGAAGAAATCAAGTTGGGATTGAATGCATCTAGCAATGGCAAAAATGCAGGTGGAGATAGTGTTTTCTATCACCAGAGAGGTCGTGGCAGCTCATCTAGAGCTATAGACTCTTCACTTGGTCGTAGTAATTATGGTTTTGCTCGTGGAAGAGGTAACTTTGGTCGTGGTGACTTCATGCATAGAGGCAGGGGGAGATCTTTCCCTAGAGGTAGAGGACGCAGTCTAGTCCTTCTTCACAAAGAGATGGCACTTGTCATTATTGTGGGCAGTTTGGTCACTTTCAGAGGGATTTTTATCAAAAACAGAATGCCATGTCTAGGGGCCGTGGAAGGACCCAATATGGCCACTATACAGGCACTTATGGTGGTACAGGGTATGGACCTAGAGGTGGATCGCCTAGAGGTCACCTATTTGCTATGGAGCATGTGCTTGGGAGCATGACTCATCCTCTTCGTGAGAATGACTGGGTTTTGGATTTAGGAGCTACAAACCACATGACTCATCATGCTGAGTGGCTTGATAGCAAGGAGCAAATGCAGAATGATGAATATGTTGCCATTGGTGATTATACTTTACACAAAATTAGTCATATTGGTAGTGTGCCACTTGTTACTAAAGATGGGATTGAGAACAAGCTTGGTGATGTACTTTATGTGCCCACAATAACTAAGAACCTAGCATCGATTGGTCAAATGATAGATCAAGGATTGTAGGTGAGATTCAATAAGTTTGGATGTTTCATTGAAGAGTTCCATAATGGGAGAACTGGCAGGGTGATTGCTCATGGTAGAAAGAAAGGGAGAGTTTGCTTTGGATGAAGGGACTCCAGTGATTCAAAACTCTATGTATGTTGAGAGAGGACATGGGCAAGATAAGGATGTGGAATTATGGCATAGACGGATTGGTCATTTTAATTTGCAAAGATTGAAGCAAATGCAATCAAAATAAATAGTCCGTGCTCTACCGCATTCAGGATATGTGAATTTTGATCATGTATGTGAGGCTTGTCAATTTGGCATGCAGTCCAAATTTCCATTTCCAAAGAGGGGGAGAATAAGCAGCTATCCTTTGGAAATAATACACTCAGATATTTGGGACCCATGTCAGAATGTTTCCATGAGCGGAAAGTGTAGATTCTATATCACTTTCATTGATAATTTCTTATGAGTACATTTTCTGTGCTGTTTGAGGCTAATTACAAAAGGATATGCACAAACTTATGGTTTGGACTATGAAAAAACATTCAGTCCAGTAGTTAAAATGACGACAGTGAGATTGGTAATTGCTTTGGCTTCTATCTATGGTTGGAGACTTTATCAAATGGATGTGAAAAATGCATTTTTGAATGGCAACTTAGAAGAGGAAGTGTACATGGATCAACCAGAGGGCTATGTGGATCCAAAATACCCACATTATGTATGCAGGTTGAAGAAGGCTTTGTATGGGTTGAAGCAAGCACCAAGAGCATGGTGTGATAGAATCAACAAATTCTTATGCAGTATGGGATTTTAGCAGAGCAAAGCTGATTATTCACTTTATGTGAGGCATATAGAAGATGGAATGTTTGTTGTGGTCATCTATGTTGATGATCTCATTATTACAGGTACACTTGAGAAGGAGATTATTGAAATCAAGCATGGATTACATAAAGAGTTTGATATAAAGGACCTTGGTTTGTTGAGATACTTCTTGGGTATTGAGGTTATTGACACACCTCATGGTATATGGCTGATACAAAGGCAATATGCATTGGAGATGTTGGAAAAATATGGCATGATAGGATGCAAACCGGTTGATACACCATTAGATCAAAATGCTAAGTTGATGGATGATGGATCTTATGTTGAGGATGTTACTATGTTCAGAAAGATCGTTGGTAGTCTTATCTACTTGACCATTACAAGACCAGACTTGAGTTACGCTGTTGGATTGATAAGTCAAATTATGCAGAAACCATGCAAATCACATTTGGATGTAGTGAGAAGAGTTCTTAGATATGTGAAGAAGACAGCTGGATTTGGGCTGTTTTATGAAAAAGGAATCAAGCCTACATTGTTTGGATACTCAGATGCAGACTGGGTAGGTAGCTCTATGGATAGAAGATCTACTAGTGGCTATGCATTCTCATTTGGATCAGCCATGGTAAGCTGGAGCAGTAAGAAGCAACCTACAATTGCTTTATCAAGCACTGAAGCAGAGTATAGAGGCATTCCATTGGTAGCATGTGAGCAGACATGGTTGAGATTGATCTTATATGACATGGGCATAGAGATTGATGGTGGAGTCATTATGTATTGTGACAATGTTAGTAGCATTATGTTGGCAAAGAACCCAGTCTACCATGCAAGAACAAAACACATAGAAATGCACTATCATTTCATTAGAGAAAAATTCATTGATGGAGAGATTGACTTGGTCCATGTGAAAACAAATGACCAAGTTGCTGATATCTTTATCAAAGCATTAGGTAAAGATAAGTTTGAATACTTCAGGAGTGCACTTGGAGTATTACCTTTGCAAGCTCATTCTGAGCTTGAGGGGGAGCGTTGAGAAATAAGGCATAGTCTAAGCCTTATCATGTGGTTGTATGTAAAGTGTCCTTAAGTTTGGGGTATCTATCTTTTGAGGATACCATTTTAGTGTGTGTGGACTGTTGGAGGAATGGTTGAAGAATAATGAAGAGGAGGACAGCATGTGGCTCCTAACCTGTTCTTGTTCCATCTTTGTCTTCCTCTATTTGAAGTTTTATTACCTCTTAATATAAGCACAAAGGTAAACAAATCTTCTGGGGGCAAAGGCCCAACTTGATCTGTGAATAAGTCAACTTTCTCATGTTGGCTCCAAAAAATTCTCATGTGCCCGTATAGCTTTTGTAGGCTACTACATATGAAAATTGCATGGGGAAAGTCCAAAGCCAAGCTAATGTTTTCCTTGGATCCTTGAGTCTTCAAAATGGATACCTTGATATGAACTTATTTCTCCATGCAATGTGCCCTATCAAGAATATGCTTTAGAAGATAATTTTGTGCCCAATCATTCATGCATTTTGCAAATTAAAATCCATGCAATGCAATCAATCAAATGATGCTTCCACAAAAAAAAATTATGAATGCATTGAAGAAATTGTGCCTATCCTAACTACATGTGCTCGTGCATCATGCAAATGCAAACAAAAAGAAACACATTATGGAAAATAAGTTCCTATTGATGCTAACTAATGTGTTCAAATTCTTGGCGAAAAACTCCATGCACAACATCATGACATCTGCCCCCTCCAAACTCAACGGTCAATGTGATCTCTTCATCCTCAGTATAAACATCTCCAATATCCATATCTTCATGTTCATCATCTCTTAGCTCAAGTCTATCATAAATCTCATCTTCCAACTCTTCAACTGCATAGGGTGCATCATCTCTTCTCTTGAATAATTTGATTCTTTTCCTTGCAATGAAAATCTGCAAAGCCGTACCATCAAGCTCTGCCAAGGAATATGTAGCATTGTCATGGACACTGCACGAGGTGACGACAGCCATGCACCACATGTGCCGCACCAA
The DNA here is from genome assembly GCF_053477565.2 of Lygodium microphyllum. Taxonomy (NCBI): domain Eukaryota; kingdom Viridiplantae; phylum Streptophyta; class Polypodiopsida; order Schizaeales; family Lygodiaceae; genus Lygodium; species Lygodium microphyllum. The sequence goes on from NC_141142.1 coordinate 133,778,033, forward strand.
AAAAGGCCCAAACCATTGTCTTGAAACCTTGTGGATAGCATTATACTGATTGTCAAGACTATTGTCATAGACCTATATCCAATCTCCCTCCTCTATCTCTTTAGGTCCCAATCTGTGCCTACTATCAAATTGGTCTTTGTTGCGAATTCTGGCCTCTTTAAGCTTTTGAGATGCTATCTCAATATTAGCTACACCTATATGGAGAAGTTGTGCCTTGCGATGGCCTTTGCGACTAAGAAATTCAAGCACTACATCCTCTATGAGAAGGTAGTTTTCTATACAAAGGCAGAACGGCTTAGATTTCTTATGAACAAGCTACAACCGCCTGATCGTCTAGCAAAGTGGTTAATCACTTTGCAGGAGTTCGATTATGAGATTAAGAGTAAGCCACCGAGGTTGCAGGGGATTGTGGAATGCCTTGTGGATTTCGAGGAGCCAAAAGAGACTTTGGCTGAAGAAAGTGATATTGAAGAAATGTTTAAAATTGATACAGCTTCTATCCCATCTTGGTATGCTACTATCACGCATTATCTATCAACGAGAGAGATTGGAGCTGGTTTACCAAAATCTGAAAAGAGGAAAATCAGACAATAGGCTTTGAAGTTTTCCTTGATTGTAGGAACATTATATTGGAAGGGTGTTGATGATATCTATAGCCGATGTGTGATGCCTGACGAGGTTCCTTTCATCTTGGAAGAGTGCGATGACTCTACGTGTGGAGGGCACTTCGCTGGACAGTTGATGGCACAGAAAGCTTTAAGAGATGGATATTGGTGGCCGTCCATTTTTCAAGATTCCTTTGAGTATATTAAGAGATGTGATACATGTCAAAGACATGACAGCAGAGAGAATAGGAAACGCCCACTTACGCCTATCATGGCTATCCTTCCATTTGAGAAGTGGGGCATTGACTTTGTGGGTCCCATCACCCCGTCGTCTACTACCCAAAAGAGGTACACTATAGTAGCAACTGATTATTTTACAAAATGGTCAGAAGCTTGGGGGACGAGCCAGGACAATGCAAAAGAGACTGCAAGTTTCCTTTTAGAGCAGATTATCTGCCGTTTTAGTCCACCAAAGGAACTAGCGTCGAACCGTGGAACCCACTTTTTGAATAAAGTGATCAAAAGCCTGACTGAAGCTTAGCAAATCAAGCATAGCAAAACGACCCCTTATAATCCGCAACCCAACAGGAAAGTCGAAAGTACTAATAAGCAGCTTGTGGGTATCTTGTCTAAAATAGTCTTTGAGAAGAAACGAGACTGGGACAGGAAGTTGTATGTGGCAGTATGGGCGTACAATACAACGTTCAAGCGAGCTACTGGCCATACTCCATTTAAATTAGTTTATGGGGAAGAGTGTGTGTTACCTCTTGAAATCGAGTTGCCAACCATACGGTTTGCAATTAACCACTCTTTGGGAGATGAGGATGCACTCTTTGAACGTTTCACGAACGTAGCCCACCTGGATGAGCTGAAATTGCAGAGCTTATTACACCAGGATGTAGCTAAATGTCGGATGAAGCATTTGCACGACCTTAAAGCAAAGAAGTATACCTTTAAAAAAGGGCAATTAGTTCTGTACTATGATGCGTGTAGTAGGGAGTTGTTTTTAGGGAAGCTGGAACCTAGATGGGATGGCCTCTACAAGATTGTTAAGATAGGAAAAAATAGGTCTACGGCTCTACTAGCTAATTTGCAGGGGTTAGAATTTAAAAATAAGCTTAATCTTAATAAGATTAAAACTTATTATTTCTAAGTATGCTAATACAGAGAAATGCATTGCAGGTCCATGCTGGGGCTGATTTGAGACCTATAAAAGAGCTTAAAGCTGGTTGATGGGGCAGTTAATTTCTTATTTGGAGCACCCATATCTGGAGCAAAGATACCATCAGAACTTATCTGGTGGAGTAAAGGATACAAAGTGATTGAGCGAGAAGACGGAACCTTTGTGTGGGAGATCAAAGTCTTCTGCCATCACTGCCTACGAGTGTTGACAAGTATCCCTGTTGAGTTTAATGAAGAAGGGGGGATGGAGCCGTTAGTTCACCCTCTAAACATATTAAATTTTGACTATCATAATTACAAATAGAGGAGTTCGTGATGGCAGGCTTTGTAAACCCATTGTGAACATACACATTATATTTTGACGGAGCATCCAGGGGCCCTAATAAAAAAGGGAATGTTGGAGTAGTAATCTGAGATCCCCGACGTAGAGTTACGATGAAGTTAGCTACTTATCTTGGGGTAGGATTCAATAACAACATGGCAGAGTATAAAGCCTTGATAATGGGACTGCATATTGCAAAGCAAGGTGGTATTCGGCGGTTGGTAGTAAAAGGGGATTCCCAATTGATCTTGAATCAGCTAGATGGGACATACACAGTGCAGAATCCCATCCTTTGTATGTATCATCGAATTGCCATGACCCTACTTGAGGAGTTTGAGAGAGTGTCTTTTCAACTGATTCCACGTTACTAGAATCAGTTTATGGATTCACTAGAAAATATTGATTATGATGACAAAGATAATGCAAAACCGGTTGAGGAAAACCCTAAGCAAGGGGATAAGGGGACGCAAGTCTTGAATCCTGGCATGGAAGGTGGACCTCTAAGGCCTGTTGACAAAAAAATCGATCCTAAGAAGGATGAGGAAGTGCCAAGAAAGAAGCACCAAGGCCGGTATCGAGACCAAAAGAAAGAATGGTTTGGTGAGAAAAGAGAGCTTTGGCTACCTATCATGATTTTGATTTAGCAATTTCTCTTTGCGAAGTCAAACCAGATGTAAACCTCTTGCAGTTGATTAAAGGATCTCCAGGAGTACGCAAGGAATTCAAGAAGATCCTGCGTATTGGGTATATTGTAGAACCTTTGGGCATAGCATGAGTAGGGGAAGATTGGTTTGATCATGCTGAAAAGAATTGACCTAGGCTTCCAACATACGTGGATGGGATATTAGTGGAGCATGCTATTGTAGACACTGGGTCCTCCGTTAATATCATGAGTTCAGAGTTGATGGAGAGGTTGGGTCTAGGCATCCAAAAAGATAGCTCCACCCTTCTCAGAATGGTTGATGATAGTCTAAGGCAACCATAAGGTTGCGTTACTAAAGTCCATGTTACAGTTGCAAGTGTAGAATGCTTCTTGGATTTTAGGGTGATAAGATTTGCAGGACGTCCTAGCTATCGAGTCTTGCTAGGTGCTAATTGAGTAATAGTCGATGCTTACCCTGAGTCTTCTCAGAGTGAGAGAGCTTCTTTATCCTCTACTGAATTAGAAACAATAGATGATCCATCTGGTAGTGAGACATCATCCAACAACGAGTCTAAAGAGGGGTCCACTATAAAGGATATTTATCAGATATCATGTTTCGAGTGTCGCATCCATCGTACGTCATATAACATCTTTGGGTTGCAGTCCATCTTTTTCGAGAGTAAACCATTGAAGAGTTGCCAATTGAGCTTGCAAAGTTTGATGTGCTGTTCGTTCCTCTTGAAGTTGTATCATAAATAGATCCAGTTTTTGCTCCACCATTGGTTCTGGTAAATCACATTTGTCCATAAATTCTTTCATATTTTGATCGGTCATCCTGCAAAATTGCAAACAACCTCACACACTTGAAATCTTGTTAGCGGGATGAGCGTAGCTCAAAGTCAGGTTTACAAGGCTTGTTTCTTTTTTTTAATGGTTTTTTTGCGATCTTTCTCTTTTTTGCAGGTATGAAAATTGATAAAATCCTTCTTCAATGAATACTTTGCTTGTGTAGACTGTGTATAGCAATTTGTTTGCTGGAAATTATCTCTATCACATCACGGGTGTGAACAAGGGTTTGTAGGGAGTTATAAAACTGGTTCGGGTTTGATTTGTAGAAGAACTCCATGTGACACCCACTAGAGAGAAATTTTAAGATTGACTTTGAAGCTTTAAAAAGCTTAGAGTCTTAAGCTTTATTAAAAAGCTTAAGAATTTTAATGAAATGAATCAGGATGACAGGACGTCATTGACAGATTTAACACCGTCGAAAACATACTGCCACCGTAGACGCTGGATTTTAAGGGATTAAGATTTATTATAAAGCTTATCAAGCTTTATTATCTTCAATTCACTAATAAAAGTTTTTGCTTTCTAAGAAAAAATGTTTGGATAAAGGAACTTCCCAAGTGGTCCTCTGCTTCCTGAGAGAGGTCCTTTGCGATCCATCAATACAACGGGGGGTTCTTCCTTGCCATGAATATGGTGGTATTGACCAATTGTCGCGAGATTGACTGCAGAGCTCATTCATTCCAAGAGCTTCGCCTTTGCGTGAGATGGTAGGCCAATGGAAGCCCTTGATCTTAACTTTGCTCTGATACCACTAGTGCGCAATCCGATATTGTATGCGTACATAGCAAGCGTCGGAAGGTCCCCAAGAACAAAGAACTCTACTTTAAGGTGAAAAATCAAGAGAATAGACTTGCACAACATGAGGCAGAAAGACCAATTAGGTTCAATCTCCCCCCATGCCTTGTGTGAGCACTCCACAAGGCATGTATTTATAAATTTATTCATCTCAAAGCTCAAAATAGCACACTTTTACAAATAAGCATGCTTTAGCTTTTGTGTTTGCTTTTGTCCAAATAAAGAATAAAGTGGTTGGGCGGCCCAAGAGTCGGACTGTGCCCAAATACAACGTCCAATAATGAAATATTTAAATCGTGTGCCCATACGCATACAAAATAATAAATATTTATCAACCATTTCAATAAATAATCGTGGCTAAATGAATATTTGCACCATGCCTTTAATAATAAGACATGTGCCCATTAGAAATGATAATTTCTTCTAGGTAATTTGAATACACACTATTGCCCAGTGCTTCCCAATGCCACTGCCGCTTGCTCTACACATCAACTAAAGCATTCACAATTGTTAGAAAATAATAAAATTGAACTGAGAAAAGTGAGTACTTAGCAGTCTTGAGCTACAAAATAAATAAATAGGTTGGAAATCCGTCCTAACCTTACTTTAATATGAGTGTACTCTAAACTCATAAACATCCATTAATTTAAATATGTATTTTGTGGAATCACCCACTGTGGAGTCACCCACATGCACATTAAATTAACATGATGCTCGAAAACGATAGGTGTCCCCATCAACTTCTCGCACAAGGAATCAACCTTGTGTACGAGCCCCGACAAATAAATATAGTAATTTTACGGAATCCACCACAAAACCTCACAGAATCCACCGTGTTCTCATAGAATTCACCGTGATCTCATGTAATCTAGTGTGGAATATTCCTCCTGGCATTAGGATGGTTGATGTCTTGTTGCTTTGGATACCAATAAAAACTAAACTCTTGCTGCCTAGGATTCAATTTCTATTTTTCCTTTGATTTTTTAAAAGCATGTGACTTTTTTCCGTGGATTTTGAGTTGTTGTATAGGTTGAAAATAGGGATTTAGATACTAAAAACCAAGCTACATGAGAAAGAGGTTTGATTCCTTCAACTTTAAATTTTACACTTCATTGGTATCAAGAGAGATACATGGACCACATTTCACAAATTTTTGGGCACTACACATATGCCTCTTCTACCCCTTCTTCTCAATTTACATATGTGTTTGTATTATAGTTTTTAATGAGTTTTATTCTATTTATCCTAGGTTCTTAACGAGTAGGTATAAAATTTAAATACTTTCTACTTAAAATAGGTGTGATTAATTCTATCAAGAGTATATCTTCTACTCAATTAACCTAACTTAATAACCAAGTTAACGAATTAATTTTAATTACCTTAATCACTTTTTGCTATGTCTACATGACTTGTAGCTACCTAGAAATATAATTGATATTCCTGCTAACAATTTGTCGTGGATTTTCTAAATGATCTTTTTGAATTTAATATTGATTTATTTCATGCACTTTGCTTACATGTGGCTACACTTGAGTTGTTTTCTTAATTTTACATTATTTCCTATCCTGGTTGAACTTTTTCAATTTTAGGTGTGAATCTATTCGATGCACTTTAATTACATGCAACTATTCTTATTTCCAAAATTTACCATCTAAACTAATATTTTCTAGTTCATTCCAATGTTCCTTTCTTATGAAAATTGAACTTTCTTATTTGCCAAACTATAATATTTTTGTTTACAAATTAAAATTTCTTTGATTATGTTTGTAGACCTTGTATTCAATGAATGTTAATCTACAAAAGGATCCTTGGATTGTGTTGCAAGAGATTGCACATTTCCGTGCTCATGGCTCCATTTGCAGCCCCCATGCTTCATGCTCCAAAGCATCAACTGTTCGGGCCCATCGTGAATATGGGTCTCTTGCTCACTAGCCTTCCAAGTTTATTTGGTCTTGAAGAGTTTAATTAGAAACCTAAAATCCAGACAAAGATCTTGTAGAGATGAAAGGAGCCATTAGTGGATGTTATAGATGAGAGGGCATACAAAGTTTTCAAGTTGGAAGTAGTACTCCCTTCGCGGTGGTTGTCAATGTGATGATGGACTCTTCTAGCTAGCTTTACTCCTTATGTGGCCTCTATCCCTTCTCTTCTTGCTGCCTCTTTTACTCCCCTCTTGCTTCTTGTATCATGTTTCTCTTATCCTCTTTCTTGTTCTTATCTCCTGTATTTTCTTCTCCTCCCCTTTTTTTCTCATTTATCTATTTTCTCCTCCTCCTATTCTCCTTTCCTTATTCTTCTCTCTCTCTCTCTCTCTCTCTCTCTCTCTTCGAACTCAACGTATAGATGAAAAGAGAAATACCCAAGATTGTGGTGTCCTTGCTCACTTTGAGGATGCCAATGGTACCATGGAAGGTTATTGTGGCTTGATCCAAGATATTCTGAAGCTTGACTTCAGACGATTCTTTATATATGTACTAGATGTGAAGTGGTTTAAAGAAGTGATAACAAATGGTGAGCATTGCACAATCAGACATCATCCAAGTGGTTTTGTAATCATTGACTCTACAAAATTTCACCAAAACAAGAATGACACATTAGTACTATCTCAACTTTGCGAGCATGTATATATGCAAAGGCTAATTTTTTAATATATATACATGTGATACATATACACAATATAATAAGTATTTAAGTTTCTTGCTTTTGTTTTTCAAATACAAGTTGTGTATAATCCAATGGTAAACAATAACCAATGGTGGTATGTCATCCCTATATCTAATCGTTCAAAACCAATATATGGTAATATTACCGACATGGAGATAGCAGATGACAATCCAACAATTAATGATGATGTGCATGATCACACCATAATGGATTATATGCATGATATAGTACAAGATGAACCTCGCGAGGATGTTCACGGAAACGCAGAAGAAGACAATAATGTGATTGTCGATGATATTGATGAAGTTATTGAGCAATATAGCAACACATCTGATAGTGGGATAGACTTATTTGTTTCATTACCTCTTGGTAACATAGACCTAGAAGTAGATAGTTTAGCAAGGGCTGATCTCATTGAAGATGAGATGGATCATTCACTGTAACATACTTAATTTGCTTAATGATTCAATGTGTATTCTTAATTCTATGGTTTTTATCATGCGCACACGTGCATACTCAAGAATCAAAAGTCAAGTTTAAAGCTAAATTGAATTTTCCATAATTAAAAAAAAGTATTTTTTATCATCTTCAAGTAGAGAAATTACGAGATACATATTGCAATGCTTGCTACTAATAATAAGGTTTCTGTCGCTTGCCACTAATTACTTATATCAGGCTTGTCACAACTAGAGGAACTGCCATTCATTAGAGAGTAATGAAAAAGTAATTATTAACTCTATTTTTATAATTCAATGATTCAATGTGTATTCTTAATTCTATGGTTTTTATCATTCGCACACGTGCATGCTCAAGAATCAATTTCAGGTGGTTAAATAATTATTAACTTTAGTTTTTTAATTATATTAATTCCAATTTTAGGTGGTTAAATAATTGCACGTCTGTTGGTGCGTCTATAGTGGCATCTATTTGCGCGGATATATAGATGCAAAATTCATGTCTATTTACATGCACTTTTACACGTACATATAGACGCACCGGGCTTTGCGTGTCTAACATGCGCGTCTATGCCTGGTTTCTGTTATAGTGCCTAAATGCGAAGAACACCAAATTACAAGTAGCTATATGTGATTTCTAAATTTTACTTTTCTCACATTTATTTATTTTTCATAGCTTACAATCAAAACTCATAAACATGGAGGCAATGTTCAAGCAAAAAAGCTAACTTCATATTATCCAATTCAAACACAAACTAAAATAATGTCAAGCATAACTTTGAACTAAAACTAAATCAAAACAATTGTAAGCTTTCAAAAGCATTCAAATTCTAGAAAACTTGACAAGATAACCATTTAAATTCCAGTTTTCTTCTATATGAAACCCTAATCAATGATGCCTACTCTTAGATTATTCTCCCCAAACTCGAAAGTTTAGCATGATATCTTCTTGGGTAGAGCACAATTATGTAAGTTATCTAGCAAATATGCAATTACCATGCATGACATTAATCCAACATGCATATGATTGAGTATTGAGGGAATATCGCCTAAGAATTCATGTAGCATCTCTATATTTGTGTGCTTGAGATCTGGGTCCTCTCTAAGCTTATGGACAATTGACCCTTCTATCAATAGCATTTATAAACATGCTTTATAATAGTGAATACCATTTTTACATTTTTTTTAACACAAAGAAAGATCCCATATAAAGGGGTTACTTATAAATTGAATAGAAAATGGTTGTGTTTTATTTAGGAAAATTTCATAGATATAGGTATTCATAAATAGGTCTTGAACACACATGATATAGAGGATATGGATACAATGAATCCCTCGAGGTAAACATGTACGATTTTTGGCCTTCATGTAGTAATGTAGTTTTTTCTAAATTTATTTTGTGTAGGGTTCTTTGAAAGGTCTTTGTGCATCTTTGCAAATGATTTTTTACAAATAGAGCATGTTAGTGAGTGTGAACAATGGTCTTTTTTCTATCATCTATTTTTTTTTTGCAAATGACCTTGTTAATTTTTTATTTCTTAGGTCTTGTTGTATTATTTCTAGGTCTTTTGCAGATGGAGAACATTCTAATTGCGTACATTGTGGCCAATGCCATATTACTTAAAGTCTAAGCAATATCTTGAAAGAAAAGATAGAGAAACACAATAAGGAGCGAAAGAATGTTCTTATAGCATGTATCATGCATGCATCATCACAAGGAGATCCGAATCCTTCTCATAGCTTACACTTCTCGAGGTGCAAGTCGCACGTGTACCATTTAGGTATACACGATAGGGATGCGGACGCCTCCTATCAAGATTTAATTAGAACTTCTACTTTACAATCAAATCCAAGATTTGGTAGCTTAGAATTCTTTTATTTTTGTATGCAAGCTAAACTTTGGCTTCTAAAGGTCTATGCAAACTCATTTTGAGTTGTAATGCAAACAACAATTATTTTCATTTTAAAAACTATTTTCCTTTAACATTTTGCTATATCAAGTTATATTTTTGGATGTAATTTCTCACATGATTCCCATTCTATTCGTATAAACAATGTCCAACAAAGCACACAAGGGCCAAAGAAAAAAGAAAAGTTGTTGGTTGCACAATTATGGCTCCAAGAAGAGTTCTACATTCAATAGCTCCCTATGTTTTTCCCCATGACAAAGCACATTTACCTACTTGACAATGCAAGTGAAAATTGCAACAGAAGCGTGTATATATTGATGTTTAAAGGTCGTGCAAATTACAAAAGGTTGTTTGTTTAAAAACGTGATTAAAGTGGCACTTGTTCTTTTCTATATATACACATAAAGGGACGAAGTTTCTTGACATGAGAATATGCACAATGTTAGATTGCCAATAGCTTTTTGCTTTAGTTCAATGTTTGTGAGGCCGTCTATAAGCCTAATCCCTTGTAGTATGACCGTGAATTTTGACACCCCCGCTTAAGTGTGTTTGCCTTTTGCATCTTTGCTTCCATTCTATTATGGTGTCCTCCCTCATGGAGCAAGTGTAAAGAGTCATGACATGATCTAGTCAAAGTATCGATCAATGGTGGGTAAGGGGAATTCGGCGCTCACATATGCCAATTATAGTGCAAGGAATAGAATAGTGCAATAATTCTCGAAGGAAGGTTTGAATGTGATTGGTTTCGTGAATAATTAATTAAGAGACGCATCCATGCGCGATGCGAGCTCGAAAACGCAAGCAGCAACATGAAGGTATCTATGCAAATCCAACTTTTAGTTACTTATATTTATTTATTGATGGGATTCATGTGCGATGCATGGTGGATAAGCCGCACTCAAGAAGCTGCCAAGCACGTCATGGGGTGACATAGCTGCCAAGCACGTCGAGGGGGAAGCTGCGGGAAGGAAGGAAGTACTAACAAGAAGTACTACTCTTACTAACAGAACTAGTAAGAGTCGTAACAGCATGCAGCAGCAACCAGCTACGCCACCACGGACTTGATACCCGCCTGCTGGCGGCGCTGCGATTGAATGGGGGACGTGCTGTTGCTGCGTCGGAGAACGAAGGGGAGATGATCCTCGCTAGACAGCTTGAAGTAGATGGCCCCTTCCTCCGAGTAGGCGGCCAAGCCAGTGGACTTCAGGTAGACGAGGATGTCGTAGGCTTGGCAGACTGCACCCGCAATGCGAGGGCAGGGCAGAGCCACATCCCGGCGCTGAGAAAACTGGAATGTGGCCCCGAGCCCCGGATCTGTTTCCACGAGGAAGTACTCGCCTTCTCCTTCTTGTCTCCAGGCCAGAGCCCTACCAGTGTCCGCATTCTCGATCAGCACATCGTCCTCCTGCGATACGAACTGCCGGAGTTCACGGGTAATGTGGGTGAACCTATACTTTGCACCTTCGTCGGACAAGCGCACATAGTAGGTGGAGTTGCTCTCATCCCACTCGGGAGCCAAATAGCTGCCGGCTCCCTCGGAGCCCACGGACATGAACTCGTACAGCTCCTCGCCGTAATAATACAAAGCGGGCGAGAAGCACATGCTCCAGTAGGGGTAGACCAAGGGGAGTTCCGGGCATGGAAACCGTTGGAGTGCTGCTTCAGGCGATCCCGCGGTGGTGGTTGCTAGCATGGAAAGCTGCAGCATCGCCACCATGAGCATGATCATCGCCTTCGTCTTGCAGTTGCTGCTTGAATATCACAACCAAAGAAAAAGGGATGAGGGGAAGAAAGCCTGAAAAAAGAAGAGACTAAGCGGATCAATGTTTAGCATATCTTATACGCCTCTCTCCCACACAAAAACGCACGCACTGTACGATACCTAGAAGAAGCCATGGCTCGTAAAATTACGAAGACGTGCCGGAGCTATGGATTGGTGGATTCAGCGAGTTGCGAGGCTGATGCGCTGTCGTTTTAAAGGTAGACACAGAGAGAGAGAGAGAGAGAGAGAGGGGGGGGGGATCATGTCGTCAAGAGATAGGCATCACATGCATGGACGGACTAGCAGCACGGCATGTACCGATGTGAGCCTTGCCGAGCATGTGGTTGAAATTGGTGACCTTTTCAATCACATGCTCAACACGGCTCACATCGATACATGCCGTGCTGCGGCCGTGCTGCTTGTCCTGATGCGAGCCTTGCTGAGCATGTGATTGAAATTGCTGTAGTACAACGTTCATGGCGCCTCTCTCTCTCTCTTTCTTTCTCTCTCTCTGTCTATTGTGAGGCCTTTAATCCTTGGCAGCTCGTACAACTTCGAGCTCTGTCTATTGTGAGGCCTTTAATCCTTGGCAGCTCGTACAACTTCGAGCTCTGTCTATTGTGAGGCCTTTAATCCTTGGCAGCTCGTACAACTTCGAGCTCAAACTACTGGTCGTACAACGTAGACCTTCAATTTAGAGCTTGCAAGGCTCTTGGGGGAAATATTACAAAGTTTGGCATCATGGGGTCAAGATATAGGCATCACATACATGGATGGACCAGCAGCACGGCATGTACCGATGTGAGCCTTGCCGAGCATGTGGTTGAATGTGTTTGTGTTAGTAAGAGATAGATCTTGCCAACTCCAAAGGAACAAGTTACAACCCACCTGCTTTAACCCCTTTTGTCATTGATGGCGTTTAGAAGCGTGTAATTGAGCCAACACGACCCTATAAGCAAGGCCCTCTTGCATGAAGAGATGTGTTAGTAAGAGATAGATCTTGCCAACTCCAAAGGAACGAGTTACAACCCACCCGCTTTAACCCCTTTTGTCATTGATGGTGTTTAGAAGCGCATAATTGAGACAAAATGACCCTATAAGCAAGGCCCTCTTGCATGAAGACATGTGAAATGCAAAACATGTCATGCAAAGTTCCATACCTTCATACTTTTCAAGTCACTTTTGGCTTTCTCTCTCATGGAGGACCACCCATGCACTTTACTGATGTTGCAAAGAGTGGCTTTTGCAAAGACCTAGCCAATGGACCACCCATCCACTCTAGTGCAATTGCAAAAAATGACATTAAGTTTTTTATTCCCCCCAAAAATAAGTTCATAATGCAAAGCAATGCCGTGACTTCTTTTCTTTGTTTTTTGGGATATTGTGAAAGATGAATGCTTAGATTGTTCCGTTGAACATGCATAAGATTCCACTAGTACATTGACATTACTTACCATACAAAATAAAATGGTTACACTCTTTTGCATGAATAGAGCACATGTATTACAGTTGCAAGTACCACTAACAAGGTGTTTGAGGACCCTTTGACTTGATCATAGTGGCTAGTCAAGGCAATTAGAGAATGTATGGAGACTTGGTTATAATCTCGATTATGAGGTAGTTCGATATCTTATAAGAGCTATAAAGTTGAGAGTCCATCCCACAAGGTAAGGGTATTTGGTTTCCATATCCACTCTCATAAGTCCACTAGTATGGTGCATAAAGCTGGCCTTGCAAGGGTATTTCCATTAGCATAAAATATACTTTATATGCTTGCACTCATCTATCCTAAAAGGAACTCTCTTCCTACTATTTGGAGTGATGTGAGGGGAGGGTAGGGCTAAGGAGGCCTTGATATGCTCCCAATGCAAACTAGAAGGACTGGGTCATTGAATATATATATGTTCACACATGCAAAAGAGAGTATGTTGATTTCTCAAAGCCAATCCAAATTTGCATCAATTTATCATAACATTGCAAACAATGATTTACACATTCTCTTTTCTACTTTTGGAGATGTTACTCTTGTTGATATTAGCTAATTTCTCTATCGAAATTATTCAAGAGGGAGATGATGTTGTAAGGTAGGTTTAAAACGATGGTTGTTATCTGACTTGTCTCCTACTATGAGATGCATCTCCTCTAAATAACACAATATTAGTGAGTTTGGGAATCTCCCAATTCCTATTTTTTGAATACTAAAAAGGTGGCACCCGGATAACATGTCCATAAGTTTCTCAAAACCATATGATGTGACCTATCATTGAAAAGCACTTGAAAAATGGAATCGATTGAGCTATAGAGTGCTCGATTTGGAGTTATAGTATTCAAGTTATGACAAATCCAAAGCTTTGGCCACGTTGTCGAAGGGTTTGTGAAAAGCAAAGTCGCAACCACAGAGGACTTTGAATAATTTCAGGATAGAAGATCAATCAAGCAAGAACAGGCTATCCAAGATAATATGACCATTCTCTAAACTTCAATATATCTACCAATACATTCATACAGTTTGCTCTCCTCGTCCAAGTTGACTATGAACTTTTTCATCAATCCAATCTAGTTTATTTAAATAACTAGGCCTTACACATATAAGGGAAGAGACAGTCCTGGCATGGCAGTCTGCACAGTTCTAGACATTGTTACATCACAACTGCATTCCATCTCCCTCTTAAAGCACACGAATATGCATGCAAAAAGACTTAGCTCTTGCTTCATATAGTTGATCTTTTGCAGTTGAAACACCAGAGTGCCAACTCTCTCAACAAGCACAATGGAATATACTGAGTCTCATAAACACTTCATGCCAAAGTCAGTTCGAAAAGTCGTAGTTGGTTGATTATTATGATCAGGGTAGCCAGTCCAGCAACAATAGGACAAACACAAGAGAAGAGACTCTAAACAGCCAAATTGTTTTAGATAGTTGATTCTCTCTGTTGAAATAGTGGATCCACTCTCTCCACAAGTACTGTGGAATATAAAGTTCCAGAATGACCGTACCACAAATTGGGCTCAAATAATTGGAGTCACTGAGAATTATGGTGAGGGAAGCAGATGGGAATTCCACCTCGGATAGCCTCTGGAGGCTTGAAGATTGCCTTGCTGCTAACAAACAGGCCACAATGGTTAAGTTGAAGTTATTGAACTTGCACCTAATCTACTTCTGGAGGATCAAAAGTACCAAAGATAATCCATGGATCTAGCTATAAGCTCATTAGAACAGAGCCTGCATATTCTCCAGCTGCACAACCAATCCACTGTCCAGCTGATGGTGAAATGAGTATAACTCCCAGGCCTGCTCCGACCGATGCCATTCCCAGAGATGCTCCACATTTGAGTGTGTTCCCAACAAGTCTCTGCCATAGGACCACTATCTCTTCTCTTACCACATCATCCTGACATTTACCACTTGCATTTATGACCAATTTTCTTCTTCTGTGATATATATTACGAAAACATCTGAAAATGTCCAAAACAAGTTGCACTAGCCAACTTGCAGCCACTGCCAGAGCATGACCTCTGAATGTGATTTTTGTAACACCCACAAAAAGCTCCAATCTAGAAAGATGTCTCCACGCTTTTCTTTCAGCGGACTGAGGAAAATCTTTAAGAAGCTTCCAGGACATCCAAAAAAACGCCTTGTAGTAACTATTGTGACCTGAAAAACGCATCCGAAGCAATTGCAGTGAAGCCTGCAAGGAGTCCCGCAGACCCAGAGAAAAACAACGAATTCTGCCGTCCCCAGTACCTACAATTTTCAGCCATAATCATCCCCTGTTCTCCAATCAGCCGCAGAGTACCCAAAATTGGTAAAAGTCCAAGGTCTTCATTCTTCTTCACGGCTATTGCAAGCCTGCACGCCGGATTCGCTGAAAGAGGACCACATTAGCAGTTCAACATGAAGCCAAGATGTCAGAAAAAAATCCGCAATTTTTCTTCCTGCCGCTGAACTATCCCCTCCTTTGTCTTCTCTGTCCTAGAGCTCCTCGATTGCTAGTCTTCATCGTCTTGCTTCTTCAGCAGCAGCTTCGTCCTCCGATTCTCGACTTTGTAGCAGCTTTAACGTGATCTTCATCACTTCCTTCTTCGACCTTCACAGCTTCGACATCAACTTCTGCAGCATCATCTTTGTTTTGTCATCCCACCGTCAACGTTGTCCAAGCTTGCCATTGTCACTACAACTTCTCGTCCTTCTGAAGAACTCGTCACTTCGTCAACTTCAATATGGCTTTGTTCACGTCTTTTACTGCATCACCGTCGTTCCTTCTTTCTTCTTTGTTTCCTCTCTTCGCCTTCAGGTCAGCATTCTCCCATCTCTTCGATTGCAAAGCGCCTTTTTTTTTCTCCCAGATTAGCATCCGTATTATCCTCCTTCTTTCCCTGTTTCAATCCTCCAATCTTTTCTCTTCCATACGACTCCGCCTCTCTCCGCGCTCAGAGCTTCCTCAGGCTTTTTCCCTCGTTGTTTTTTCTTTCCCTTCCACGATTGCCCATTTTTCCCTCATTTCCGATTCAAAAAGCTCCCTTTTTAAAAATAGCCATTTGCTTTTCTTCCTTTTTTAGACCCTTTGAATCCTGCAATAAGACTGTGCTTGGCAGCTAGATGATGTCGAACATTCACCACTGTCCTGTAAAGAGATATCGCAACCGCATCATTCAGAACGGATTCACCAAAAACAAGGGCATAAAGATTCACATCAGTCCCGAGTTCTTGAAAAATGGCAAGAACTGTTACTGGATCTGTGGCAGTGGTCCTACACTATCACATGCTTTCAAGCAAAGAACATAAGTTACAGCATCTGAAGACACACCCCCTTGTTGCATAAGCTTGAAACATGTGAGCACTTCCTCACCAAAACCATGTTCGGAGTAGCCCGTAATGAGGCAAGAGACTGCATCACGAATGGGTAAGTTGTTGAAAACATGATGCGCTTCCACAAGGGAGCCAAATTTCCCATACATATCCACAAGAGAGTTGCCCACCAAGGGGCTACAAGCGCCACATTTACCATAGATACTAATAAGTGTGCTATTAACAAAAGCTTCTGAAGTGAAGCCCTTCATGTGAGCATCAATACTCATACGCTGAGAATAAATGTAATCACAACAACTAAATATATACAAAGTACCAAATCCCATGCACAACTTTTGGGTGGTTTACACACCTCGAATGCGCAGCAATATGACAACGTGTCCCAAACTTATGAGAAATTCCAATATTCCCCAATACGGTATTAAATTATCTTGAAACATCATAACCTCTACACTATCTTATAATTGACAAGTTTGTTCCAAAACCTCTTTTCCTTTTTCTCAAACATAGATTTTAATTTTCTCTCTTTGCAAGGCCACGAGACATGCACACACGTTGCCTTTCATGCATAAAGGGTGCATTCAATGGTCAATGCTAACCAAGTCGGTTGCATTAAGGATTTCTTGGATGTTACTCTCCCTCTCTCTTTGTACATCAGTTATGCACATGTCAGGTTCTCCTTGTTCCCCCCTCCCACCCCTTCTATCATAGCCATACCTTTTTCCTCTCAACCTCTTACATTGACACATGGTCGTTTGCTAGGAGAAACCCCTCAACAAAAACCTATGGTCATAGAACTAAGGAGTGTTGGTGGGTCTAGTGACCTAGTGCTAGAGTTTGTTTGATTTGGGTTCCACTTTACAAGCCTAGCAATGTGATTAAAGACTCAAGGAGAAGTCAACATGCTTATCTTTAAAAAAACCCTCAGGTATAAACTTTAGATGATAGATGAGTTTTGATTGCAAAATCTTTGAGCATAATTCTTAGTAAGGACTCCAAAAAGAATACAAAGGTCCGTGAGCCATCTTGTGGTGAAAAGGAATAAAACTACCTTAAGGATTAACACAAACCTCTCTCGAACAATATATCCTCTATCAATCTTTCTTCTCTTTTCTGTCCTTACCCAATGGCATGGTAAAGTTCTATTCGGTATGCCATCTCTATTTCTAGGTTCTCCTTCAAGGTGTCTATTTCTTCAACATTGACAATGAGAAGTCATAAACATGCATTAGTTTTCAAATTTATCATTTCGATGACCATACACTATAAAGAAACACAAAAGAAAAACATATATGCATGGAAAAAGGACACCACAGTTTTATCGTAATGCCACAAGTACTAGTTTAAGGTACGTTTAGCATCATAAGAAGTTCTAACAAATCACCAACCAACACCTCATACATCCACATAATTATTATTGTACATCTTCACCAACAAAGTTCTAAGAAAAGAGGAGTTTATTTGTATCTCACCAATCAGATTCATCATCTTTGCCATTATTATGCATCATAGTAGCTATTCTTTTTACGTTATGAGGTCCTCTCATCTAGCCACCAACACTTAGAACATGCCGCATTTCCAAATCCTTCCCTTTTCCTTCAAAGCTGACCCCCTTTGAACATCAATTGTTAACTGCAAGAAGTACATAGCCTGCAATGTGCAAGCAAGCATGAGAAAGAGCTAAATTTTCAAAAATAGTCCTTGGATTATAATCTAAAATATAGTATGCATGAAGCACATGCATATTTGATTTGCCCAAAGTTACAACAACTATATTGATTAATCATGTAAATCCACAAGCCATGCATGATTATGTGCAATTTATAATGATAGCATAGAATCATGTGGAAAAACCATAAAGGATCTAGTTTGTTCTCACCATAGGAAAAGCATGCAATGAGAGATGTCCAATTGAGGCCTTAAAGTGGATTGGATGGCCAAGAGGGATGGGAAAACCCTTACCCTAGAGATCATGTATAAAAAGGATAAGAATGAATAAAACAAGTTATTCATGTGTGTGCAAACTTTGTGCACTTGCCTTCCTACTTCTATTGTGAGAGAGTAAGGGTCAGAGTGAAAGATTGAGAGTAAGAGAGTGAGAGAGTGAGGGTGAGTGGCCAAAAGGTTGAAGCTCTACTCATCTTCTCTTGAAGCACTCTCTCCTCGAGGGGGTCACTCATGAATATATGTATATATAACGTGAGTTCAAAATAAGGGGTTTTTAAAACACCATTTTTATACATTTTTTACATACATAAGGGTGTCATATAAAGGGGTTACTTATAGATTGAATAGAAAAGGGTTGTATTTTATTCAAGAAAAATTCACAGATTAGGATATTTATAAATAGGCCATGAACGCACGTTATATAGAGAATATATATATGGTGAGCCCCCCAAGACTCTCTCTTGCCATGCCAATGCTTCTCTTTTGCATGTGCAAGTTGTAGACGATTGAGAATTGAATGAGTACTCACTTGGATCCTAGAGTGTGCAAAGCACATCCTTCATGGGATTGAAGGAAGGCCATGCCACTCACTACAAATGAATGCTTGTATTTCTATGCAAGAGACTATGTGAGACAAAGTCGTTTGATTCTTGTGTGCCAATGCTCTTGAAGGAATAAAAGTGTGTCCAATGTTGTGCACATGGAGTACGTGTAGTGGGTGTGGGATTTGTGTGTGTGTGGGGTGGTGTGGTGCAAGTGGGGTGGGGTGTGAGGTTTCATGTGTGTATGTGTGTATTAATGTGAATGGTGGGAGGTGTGTGTGTGTGTGTGTGTTATATAGTGCTTTTACTAAAGGGGGGATGGAAAGGGGAGATGTGTATGCTCATCCCTTGATGTGGTGGCTAAAATGGTGATGGAAAAAGGTTACTGTTAGATTGGAAGGGAGGTAGAGGTGGCATAGGGCAGTGCACCGTAAGTCAAGGTAGCATAAAAGTGAAGCAACTTTGTTGAGTGCCGAAACAAATAGACATGTGTGAGGTTTCATGTGTATAGTGCATGTATATGTGTGTTAATATGGGTGGTGGAGAGTATGTGTGTGTTATAGTGCTTTTAAAGGGGGGGATGTGCGTGTGCTCCTCCCTTGATGTGGTGGCTAAAATGGCAGTGGAAAAAGCTGCAAGGCGGGTGGCCTAGAAGTGAAGTGCCTTTGTTTAGCAGCAAAAGGGGTAGAGAGGAGATGAGAGTGTGAGGGGGTGATGGGGAGAGGTTGGAGGGCAGGTGGCCTCTAGCATGTGGTATGAAAGAGGTGGATGGGAGAAGGTGTCATTAGTGGTAGTGGAGGTGAAGATGGGTGGAGATGGTGGTAGGCTGGATGGATAAGGCATGGTGGCCTAGAAGAGGGAACATGAGGTGATCTGGAGGAGGAGAGCAGGAGGTGGTATAGGGACGGTTGGGGTGGCTAAAATTGTGACAGGGCATGGTAAATAGGAAAGAGAGTGAGAAGAGAGGAGGTGATAGAGAGAGAAGTAGGGGACAAAGGCCACGACGAAGCGGGAGTAGGGGAGAAAGATGGGGGCGATGGTAAAGAAACGTTGCTTGCAAGGCGGCCTTAGGGAGATAGATGGCAGGAATGTTGTCTAGATGACAATTGCGAGAGGGAGCAATGGGCAGGAGGCCTAGGCAATTGCGCGCAACTATGGTGTGAGAGAGATAAGCACAATGACACATGGGGAAGTGATGGTTGTGTTGAGATTGAGAGGAGAGAATGTGACTGCCGAGCTATACCCTAGCATTGCATAGGATAGGGGAAACCCTAGAGTTTTTATTTAAGGGTTCATGTCGGAACAATGAAACCAACATGTTATGGTATATGAGCTTAAGTTTCAAGTCGAATGCGAAAACAAAGTCGAATTAAGATATAGGAAAGATACTCAAAAAAATTTCGGATTTAATCACGAGAGGTTTGGGAAAGACAAAGTCGAAATCTTGAATTGAGAGAGAAGAGAAGAAGGTGGAAAGTCATGATTTGTGAAAAGATATTCAAGGAAGGCGATGAACATCAAGCTCGACTCAAAAGCCGCTTCGTGAAATTTGTTGACGAACTTTAAAAGTAGACAAGAAGATTTAAGTTCCAACTCAAGCCAACCAACTCAAGCAATTCTTCATAGCAACTCGCGATGATGGAAACTTCGATGTAGGCGAGGGGCTTAAAGCTCGTGCTCAAACCTTCTCTCCAAAATTTGATGACACTCTTTGAAGAAGGTGAGGGATTCAAGCTCAACCTCTAGCCTTACACACAAATGTTTTTGTTGGCCTAAAGCTCTCATAATGTCCCCATTGTATAGGTTTTCTTCTTCCATCTTCACATGTTGTGATTTTAACTCTATAAAAGACTAAGGCATTTAAATCCTTAGCTTTTCCTCAAGGCAAAAATCTTTGACTAGAATAAATCAATGCCACGTTCTGATGATCAGGCGAACTACTTTTTCCTTCTTCTCCTCTTCTACGGAAAGAATACATTTCTTGTAATACTTAGATGTCAAAATTGCACCAGCTTTTGCAAAGCCAATCGTCAGCTTAATTTGGTCCAACAATTTCAATTCCACCCTTCCTCCATGCTACGATTCTAGGATGGCTATGTCAATTTCATAGAGCTCGTTGTTGGCTCCTTTATTGGCACTAGTCCTTGCTTTCTAAGTTTTGTGAAAGCTGCCTCTCCAAAGCTTACTGATCAATGGCAGTAACTTGTGATTGCCCACCTTCATGACCTCAAGTGACTTTTGGCAAATCTTTTTTTCCTCCTCAAGAATGCTTGTCAAGTAGCCATACGTTCTTCCCATTCTCAAATAGTATTGCTGAAGCAAGTATGTCACACTTAATGTGCTTCACTTTCATGTTGCTGCCACCTCACTCTCTTCATGAACTCACCCTCCAACATGGGAATTACCACAATAGGCATTCCTAGCCCCTTTCTTTGCAGAGCTATTATGCCATAGTGGCCATATGTTAACACCCTACAGTTTCTTGATCTAAAGCCACTAGTGATATCTAGGTTTATTGCACCATCTTGTTGATGTTTCTGCAGCGACACTACATGCATCTTTTTTGGGAGCTTGTTGTCTTTCTTCAAAAGATACGAAAGAGATTGCAACCAAGGTACAATAATATGTTTACGAGTTTGATCATCACTACCGGCCGTCACATCAAATGCCTCCTTGAGAACATCTGTTTAATTATGTGAGGCAAAACCTTTCTTTGCAAGACAACTGATATTTAGGTTTATTGCACAATCTTGTTGATGTTTTTGTAGCGACACTACGTGCATATTTTTTGATAGCTTGTTTTCTTTCTTCAAAAGATATGAAAGAGATTGCAACCATGGTACAATAATATGTTTACGACTCAGATAATCACTACCTATCATCACATCAAATGCCTCCTTGAGAGCATCTATTTTATATGGACTAGGCAGCCCAAGGATCAGTCTTGCTAATTCTTTAAGTATGTGAGGCAAAACCTTTCTTTGCAGGACAATTGATACAATACACTGATACTAGGGTTCCTGTAGGCAAATGGTACACCAACTCTGGAAACGAGGAGATCAAAGCTCAATTTTTTGGAGAAATTTTCCAATGTTCTCTCAGCATACCTGGCTACAAGCTCCTCCTTCATAGAGTCTCTACCATGTTCCATAGAGTCGTTAGCTTCTTTTGAATCACCTTGGACTGATATAAATGCAATAAATAGTGCATGTGATGCTTGAACCAAAGTTTCAACTAGGTTTTGTAAATACAAAAACATTATTGGTGCTACTCTACTTGCAAAGCTCGACAGTAGGAGTAAGTTGAGGCAAAATGGCAATACAAGAAAGCTAAACAAAACATGTGCACTTTGCACTGTAACTTGGATCCAATCATAATTTGGATAATCAGATCCTGGTGGGTTTAGGACTTTGTCAAGCACTAGAGATAGAAACACTACATTGGGACATGCAAGTTCACTTTGTGAAACCCAATCCATGAAATGATCAATATCAAAAAAGTGCCAACAAAGCTGTAGGTCCCTCTTGTTGAGAAATAAGGCATAGTCTAAGCCTTATCATGTGGTTGTATGTAAAGTGTCCTTAAGTTTGGGATATCTATCTTTTGAGGATACCATTTTAGTGTGTGTGGACTGTTGGAGGAATGGTTGAAGAATAATGAAGAGGAGGACAGCATGTAGCTCCTAACCTATGCTTGTTCCATCTTTGTCTTCCTCTATTTGAAGTTTTATTATGGTATCAGAGCCTGTACTTCCATTTCATCAATTGTATCAAGAGGCAAGTAGATCTCTTCCATCTCAAATGCACCTACTCCTACAGCTATAATGGAGGGGGCTGTAGAATGGTGCACATGGTAAATAACTACTTTGTCTAGCTCAGTACAGAAATTCTATAAGGACGAGACGAATGCATGGAAAGCCTCCTTAGAGTCATCAACTGCTATCACAATCTTTCTGGACCTCTCAGATGATTTGAATGATGTTTTTTGAAGTGCCTCAGATGACCTAACAATAACGACAGGACAATGTGCATTATGTAGCACATAATCACTCATAGTCTGCAACGACGCAGCTGCAGACTCTAGTGCCTCTCTCAATGTATCAATATGCCTAGGCCTTTGGACTACAGACTATTTGTGGGTTGTCGAAGCGGATTCGCCATCTAGTCCACCCCTGACGCGCAGAGAGGACCGACTGTGCAGGACTGCGGTGCTCTTGGATTGCGTGTGGCTCAAGAAATGGAGGCTTGTGGAGCTACAAGGCGACGACGATGATGACAGGGAGCAATGTAGGGCAGGTCGTGGCAAGGCCACAAAGGAGGCTGGGTTGGTAACCATAGCTGTGTTTCTTGCTACCAGTCGATGAAGAAGAAGCCTGCTGTGGTGGAGAGACAGCCGTCCAGGCCAAGAATACCGGTGTAGGCGCTCACAAAGTGTCTAGCATAATCATAAGTGTGGAATCCTATGAGATCAGCTGAAAGCATAGCTTTAAGAAGCTCCGAACGTGATGGTAAAGTTCGATATATTTCTGAAGATGGAAATGGTGTATAAGGAAACCACCCTACTTTCATATTATTGTCATGTTCTTTCAGGAATTTTGGAAGAAACATCAGATGGTAAAACATGTCTGCAGCAACATACATATATGCTCAATGTTGAGCTATGGCTGAAGCTGTAAGCTGGCTGGTTAGTTGTTCCAAGTGGCAAAATCTGGTTATGTGTGCAAAATCATGGATGCTCATTAGAAAGGCATTCTGCAATCATAAGTAAACAGGTGGTAGACCTTAACAACTAGGCTATGGAAGGGCCTTCAATGTTCTTGGGTGTTTGCAGCATTATACAGGGTTCTGTGTGCTCAAGGGAAAGTTGTGTTGCATTAATGTCTTGTAGTGTTGAATTAGCTATTTGGAGGTTGATTTTTTGCTCAAAAAATTCTGGGAAATCTTTTGCAACTTCATCTTGACAAGCACTTTTAGTTTGGCACAAAAAAATTGCATAAAAGTTACAGGAAAAGTGGTCAACTTTAGACCCATGTTTTGATGCATTTCGGGTCATATAGACATCATGTGGAATCGGATTTGGATTTTTCTTGCTGGGAACTGAATGTATGACATGTTGGCATCATGGATGGATGTATATGACAATTTTTGGACACATGTATGACAATCATATTGCTGAATACCATTTCTGGAAAGATTGTATTGTTGTTATCTTCTGAATTTGCAGCAGTCATAATGTTTGACATGGCATAGATCACTCAGATCATGGGAGACAAATTGACCAAAGACAACTATAGTGTTTGGTCTTACAGGATGGAGAATTTTTTGATGGGTAGAGGTCTATGGGACCTCATAACAGGTGATGATGAATGTCTAGAAGTTCCCGAACATCCAACTAAAGAGCAAAAGAAAGTGTGCAAGGATTGGACTAGGAAGAACATGAAGGTTTTACATTGGATCTCCATATGTATTTCAGAAACATTGATTCCTCGTATAAAAAAGGCAAGTACTTGTAAGGAGGCATGGGAAATCATAGAAAAAATGTATGGAACATGTACAGAGGCTCGTAAGATACAACTTAAGTAGAGATTACATGGTGCATGGAGAGGCAATCGCAGTATCAGTGACTATGTGGCAAAAATCAAGCAAATTTCAGAAGACCTTGCATCCATTAATGCACCTGTTGATGATGATGATTTAGTGTCAGTGACACTAAATGGGCTTGGACCAGCTTTCAAATCTTTGGATACCTCTATTTCTGTTAGGGGAGGCTCTATGCCTAACTTTGAGAAGCTTATTGGATTGCTACTTATTACAGAAGAAATCAAGTTGGGATTGAATGCATCTAGCAATGGCAAAAATGCAGGTGGAGATAGTGTTTTCTATCACCAGAGAGGTCGTGGCAGCTCATCTAGAGCTATAGGCTCTTCACTTGGTCGTAGTAATTATGGTTTTGCTTGTGGAAGAGGTAACTTTGGTCGTGGTGACTTCATGCATAGAGGCAGGGGGAGATCTTTCCCTAGAGGTAGAGGACGTAGTCTAGTCCTTCTTCACAAAGAGATGGCACTTGTCATTATTGAGGGGAGTTTGGTCACTTTGAGAGGGATTGTTATCAACAACAGAATGCCATGTCTAGGGGTCGTGGAAGGACCCAATATGGCCACTATACAGGCACTTATGGTGGTACAGGGTATGGACCTAGAGGTGGATCGCCTAGAGGCCACCTATTTGCTATGGAGCATGTGCTTGGGAGCATGACTCATCCTCTTCGTGAGAATGACTGGTTTTTGGATTTAGGAGCTACAAACCACATGACTCATCATGCTGAGTGGCTTGATAGCAAGGAGCAAATGCAGAATGATGAATATGTTGCCATTGGTGATGATACTTTACACAAAATTAGTCATATTGGTAGTGTGCCACTTGTTACTAAAGATGGGATTGAGAACAAGCTTGGTGATGTACTTTATGTGCCCACAATAACTAAGAACCTAGCATCGATTGGTCAAATGACAGATCAAGGATTGTAGGTGAGATTCAATAAGTTTGGATGTTTCATTGAAGAGTTCCATAATGGGAGAACTGGCAGGGTGATTGCTCATGGTAGAAAGAAAGGGAGAGTTTGCTTTGGATGAAGGGACTCCAGTGATTCAAAACTCTATGTTTGTTGAGAGAGGACATGGGCAAGATAAGGATGTGGTATTATGGCATAGACGGATTGGTCATTTTAATTTGCAAAGATTGAAGCAAATGCAATCAAAATAGATAGTCCGTGCTCTACCGCATTCAGGATATGTGAATTTTGATCATGTATGTGAGGCTTGTCAATTTGGCATGCAGTTCAAATTTCCATTTCCAAAGAGGGGGAGAATAAGCAACTATCCTTTGGAAATAATACACTCAGATATTTGGGACCCATGTCAGAATGTTTCCATGAGAGGAAAGTGTAGATTCTATATCACTTTCATTGATAATTTCTTATGAGTACATTTTCTGTACTGTTTGAGGCTAATTACAAAAGGATATGCACAAACTTATGGTTTGGACTATGAAAAAACATTCAGTCCAGTAGTTAAAATGACGACAGTGAGATCGATAATTGCTTTGGCTTCTATCTATGGTTGGAGGCTTTATCAAATGGATGTGAAAAATGCATTTTTGAATGGCAACTTAGAAGAGGAAGTGTACATGGATCAACCAGAGGGCTATGTGGATCCAAAATACCCACATTATGTACGCAGGTTGAAGAAGGCTTTGTATGGGTTGAAGCAAGCACCAAGAGCATGGTGTGATAGAATCAACAAATTCTTATGCAGTATGGGATTTTAGCAGAGCAAAGCTAATTATTCACTTTATGTGAGGCATACAGAAGATGGAATGGTTGTTGTGGTCATCTATGTTGATGATCTCATTATTACAGGTACACTTGAGAAGGAGATTACTGAAATCAAGCATGTATTACATAAAGAGTTTGATATAAAGGACCTTGGTTTGTTGAGATACTTCTTGGGTATTGAGATTATTGACACACCTCATGGTATATGGCTGATACAAAGGCAATATGCATTGGAGATGTTGGAAAAATATGGCATGATAGGATGCAAACCGGTTGATACACCATTAGATCAAAATGCTAAGTTGATGGATGATGGATCTTATGTTGAGGATGTTACTATGTTCAGAAAGATCGTTGGTAGTCTTATCTACTTGACCATTACAAGACCAGACTTGAGTTACGCTGTTGGATTGATAAGTCCAATTATGCAGAAACCATGCAAATCACATTTGGATGTAGTGAGAAGAGTTCTTAGATATGTGAAGAAGACAGCTGGATTTGGGCTGTTTTATGAAAAAGGAATCAAGCCTACATTGTTTGGATACTCATATGCAGATTGGGTAGGTAGCTCTATGGTTAGAAGATCTACTAGTGGCTATGCATTCTCATTTGGATCAGCCATGGTAAGCTGGAGCAGTAAGAAGCAACCTACAATTGCTTTATCAAGCACTGAAGCAGAGTATAGAGGCATTGCATTGGTAGCATGTGAGCAGACATGGCTGAGATTGATCTTATATGACATGGGCATAGAGATTGATGGTGGAGTCATTATGTATTGTGACAATGTTAGTAGCATTATGTTGGCAAAGAACCCAGTCTACCATGCAAGAACAAAACACATAGAAGTACACTATCATTTCATTAGAGAAAAATTCATTGATGGAGAGATTGACTTGGTCCATGTGAAAACAAATGACCAAGTTGTTGATATCTTTACCAAAGCATTAGGTAAAGATAAGTTTGAATACTTCAGGAGTGCACTTGGAGTATTACCTTTGCAAGCTCATTCTGAGCTTGAGGGGGAACGTTGAGAAATAAGGCATAGTCTAATTTAGGCCTTATCATGTGGTTGTATGTAAAGTGTCCTTAAGTTTGGGGTATCTATCTTTTGAGGATACCATTTTAGTGTGTGTGGACTGTTGGAGGAATGGTTGAAGAATAATGAAGAGGAGGATAGCATGTAGCTCCTAACCTGTGCTTGTTCCATCTTTGTCTTCCTCTATTTGAAGTTTTATTACCTCTTAATATAAGCACAAAGGTAAACAAATCTTTTGGGGGCAGAGGCCCAACTTGATCTGTGAATAAGTCAACTTTCTCTTCAAAAACAGTTTTTAATTTATGCCCGAACTCTTTCAATGTTGGCTCCAAAAAATTCTCATGTGCCCTTATAGCTTTTGTAGGCTACTACATATGAAAATTGCATGGGGAAAGTCCAAAGCCAAGCTAATGTTTTCCTTGGATCCTTGAGTCTTCAAAATGGATACCTTGATATGAACTTATTTCTCCATGCAATGTGCCCTATCAAGAATATGCTTTAGAAGATAATTTTGTGCCCAATCATTCATGCACTTTGCAAATTAAAATCCATGCAATGCAATCAATCAAATGATGCTTCCACACAAAAAAATTATGAATGCATTGAAGAAATTGTGCCTATCCTAACTACATGTGCTCGTGCATCATGCAAATGCAAACAAAAAGAAACACATTATGGAAAATAAGTTCCTATTGATGCTAACTAATGTGTTCAAATTCTTGGCGAAAAACTCCATGCGCAACATCATGACATCTGCCCCCTCCAAACTTGCACATCCTCCAGATGGGCCAAAGCTACCCATCCTCATCACCACCAAGCTCAACGGTCAATGTGATCTCTTCATCCTCAGTAAAAACATCTCCAATATCCATATCTTCATGTTCATCATCTCTTAGCTCAAGTCTATCATAAATCTCATCTTCCAACTCTTCAACTGCATAGGGTGCATCATCTCTTCTCTTGAATAATTTGATTCTTTTCCTTGCAATGAAAATCTGCAAAGCCGTACCATCAAGCTCTGCCAAGGAATATGTAGCATTGTCATGGACATTGCACGAGGTGACGACAGCCATGCACCACATGTGCCGCACCAAAAAAGGCCCAAACCATTGTCTTGAAACCTTGCGGATAGCATTATACTGATTGTCAAGACTATTGTCATAGACCTATATCCAATCTCCCTCCTCTATCTCTTTAGGTCCCAATCTGTGCCTACTATCAAATTGGTCTTTGTTGCGAATTCTGGCCTCTTTAAGCTTTTGAGATGCTATCTCAATATTAACTACACCTATATGGAGAAGTTGTGCCTTGCCATGGCCTTTGCGACTAAGAAATTCAAGCACTACATCCTCTATGAGAAGGTAGTTTTCTATACAAAGGCAGAAGGGCTTAGATTTCTTATGAACAAGCTACAACCGCCTGATCGTCTAGCAAAGTGGTTAATCACTTTGCAGGAGTTCGATTATGAGATTAAGAGTAAGCCACCGAGGTTGCAGGGGATTGTGGAATGCCTTGTGGATTTCGAGGAGCCAAAAGAGACTTTGACTGAAGAAAGTGATATTGAAGAAATGTTTAAAATTGATACAGCTTCTATCCCATCTTGGTATGCTACTATTACGCATTATCTATCAACGAGAGAGATTGGAGCTGGTTTACCAAAATCTGAAAAGAGGAAAATCAGACAATAGGCTTTGAAGTTTTCCTTGATTGTAGGAAAATTATATTGGAAGGGTGTTGATGATATTTATAGCCGATGTGTGATGCCTGATGAGGCTCCTTTCATCTTGAAAGAGTGCGATGACTCTACGTGTGGAGGGCACTTCGCTGGACAGTTGATGGCACAGAAAGCTTTAAGAGATGGATATTGTTGGCCGTCCATTTTTCAAGATTCCTTTGAGTATTTTAAGAGATGTGATACATGTCAAAGACATGACAGCAGAGAGAATAGGAAACGCCCACTTACGCCTATCATGGCTATCCTTCCATTTGAGAAGTGGGGCATTGACTTTGTGGGTCCTATCACCCCGTCGTCTACTACCCAAAAGAGGTACATTATAGTAGCAACTGATTATTTTACAAAATGGTCAGAAGCTTGGGCGACGAGCCAGGACAATGCAAAAGAGACTGCAAGTTTCCTTTTAGAGCAGATTATCTGCCATTTTAGTCCACGAAAGGAACTAGCGTTGAACCGTGGAACCCACTTTTTGAATAAAGTGATCAAAAGCCTGACTGAAGCTTGGCAAATCAAGCATAGCAAAAAGACCCCTTATAATCCGCAAGCCAACAGGAAAGTCGAAAGTACTAATAAGCAGCTTGTGGGTATCTTCTCTAAAATAGTCTCTGAGAAGAAACGAGACTGGGACAGGAAGTTGTATGTGGCAGTATGGGCGTACAATACAACGTTCAAGCGAGCTACCGGCCATACTCCATTTAAATTAGTTTATGGGGAAGAGTGTGTGTTATCCCTTGAAATCGAGTTGCCAACCATACGGTTTGCAATTAACCACTCTTTGGGAGATGATGATGCACTCTTTGAACGTTTCACGAACATAGCCCACCTAGATGAGCTGAAATTGCAGAGCTTATTACACCAAGAGGTAGCTAAACGTCGGATGAAGTATTTGCACGACCTTAAAGCAAAGAAGTATACCGTTAAAAAAGGGCAATTAGTTCTGTACTATGATGCGTGTAGTAGGGGGCTATTTTTAGGGAAGCTGGAACCTAGATGGGATGACCCCTACAAGATTGTTAAGATAGGGAAAAATAGGTCTACGGCTCTACTAGCTAATTTGCAGGGATTAGAATTTAAAAATAAGCTTAATATTAATAAGATTAAAACTTATTATTTCTAAGTATGCTAATACAGAGAAATGCATTGCAAGTCCATGCTGGGGCTGATTTGAGACCTATAAAAGAGCTTAAAGCTGGTTGATGGGGCAGTCAATTTCTTATTTGGAGCACCCATATCTGGAGCAGAGATATCATCAGAACTTATCTGGTGGAGTAAAGGATACAAAGTGATTGAGCGAGAAGACGGAACCTTTGTGTGGGAGATCAAAGTCTTCTGCCATCACTGCTTACGAGTGTTGACAAGTATCCCTGTTGAGTTTAATGAAGAAGGGGGGATGGAGCCACTAGTTCACCCTCTAAACATATTAAATTTTGACTATCATAATTACAAATAGAGGAGTTCGTGATGGCAGGCTTTGTAAACCCATTGTGAACATACACATTATATTTTGACGGAGCATCCAGGGGCCCTAATAAAAAAGGGAATGTTGGAGTAGTAATCTGAGATCCCCGACGTAGAGTTACGATGAAGTTAGCTACTTATCTTGGGGTAGGATTCAATAATAACATGGCAGAGTATAAAGCCTTGATAATGGGACTGCATATTGCAAAGCAAGGTGGTATTCGGCGGTTGGTAGTAAAAGGGGATTCCCAATTGATCTTGAATCAGCTAGATGGAACATACACAGTGTAGAATCCCATCCTTTGTATGTATCATCGAATTGCCATGACCCTACTTGAGGAGTTTGAGAGAGTGTCTTTTCAACTGATTCCACGTTACTGGAATCAGTTTATGGATTCACTAGCAAATATTGATTATGATGACAAAGATAATGACAAATCGGTTGAGGAAAACCCTAAGCAAGGGGATAAGGGGACGCAAGTTTTGAATCCTGGCATGGAAGGTGGACCTCTAAGGCCTGTTGACAAAAAAGTCGATCCTAAGAAGGATGAGAAAGTGCCAAGAAAGAAGCACCAAGGCCGGTATCGAGACCAAAAGAAAGAATGGTTTGGTGAGAAAAGAGAGCTTTGGCTACCTATCAAGATTTTCATTTAGCAATTTCTCTTTGCGAAGTCAAACTAGATGTAAACCTCTTGCAGTTGATTAAATTATCTCCAGGAGTGCGCAAGGAATTCAAGAAGATCCTGCGTATTGGGTATATTGTAGAACGTTTGGGCATAGCACGAGTAGGGGAAGATTGGTTGGGTATCTTGTCTAATATCACGAGTTCAGAGTTGATGGAGAGGTTGGGTCTAGGCATCCAAAAAGACAGCTCCACCCTTCTCAGAATGGTTGATGATAGTCTAAGGCAACCATAAGGTTGCGTTACTAAAGTCCATGTTACAGTTGCAAGTGTAGAATGCTTCTTGGATTTTAGGGTGATAAGATTTGCAGGACGTCCTAGCTATCGAGTCTTGCTAGGTGCTAATTGAGTAATAGTCGATGCTTGCCCTGAGTCTTCTCAGAGTGAGAGAGCTTCTTTATTCTCTACTGAATTAGAAACAATAGATGATCCATCTGGTAGTGAGACATCATCCAACAACGAGTCTAAAGAGGGGTCCACTATAGAGGATATTTATCAGATATCATGTTTTGAGTGTCGCATCCATCGTACGTCATATAACATCTTTGGGTTGCAGTCCATCTTTTTCGAGAGTAAACCATTGAAGAGTTGCCAATTGAGCTTGCAAAGTTTGATGTGCTGTTCGTTCCTCTTGAAGTTGTATCATAAATAGATCCAGTTTTTGCTCCACCATTGGTTCTGGTAAATCACCTTTGTCCATAAATTCTTTCATATTTTGATCGGTCATCCTGCAAAATTGCAAACAACCTCACACACTTGAAATCTTGTTAGCGGGATGAGCGTAGCTCAAAGTCAGGTTTACAAGGCTTGTTTCTTTTTTTTAATGGTTTTTTTGCGATCTTTCTCTTTTTTGCAGGTATGAAAATTGATAAAATCCTTCTTCAATGAATACTTTGCTTGTGTAGACTGTATATAGCAATTTGTTTGCTGGAAATTATCTCTATCACATCACGGGTGTGAACAAGGGTTTGTAGGGAGTTATAAAACTGGTTCGGGTTTGATTTGTAGAAGAACTCCATGTGACACCCACTAGAGAGAAATTTTAAGATTGACTTTGAAGCTTTAAAAAGCTTAGAGTCTTAAGCTTTATTAAAAAGCTTAAGAATTTTAATGAAATGAATCAGGATGACAGGACGTCATTGACAGATTTAACATCGTCAAAAACATACTGCCACCGTAGACGCTGGATTTTAAGGGATTAAGATTTATTATAAAGCTTATCAAGATTTATTATCTTCAATTCACTAATAAAAGTTTTTGCTTTCTAAGAAAAAATGTTTGGATAAAGGAACTTCCCAAGTGGTCCTCTGCTTCCTGAGAGAGGTCCTTTGCGATCCATCAATACAACGGGGGGTTCTTCCTTGCCATGAATATGGTGGTATTGACCAATTGTCGCGAGATTGACTACAGAGCCCATTCGTTCCAAGAGCTTCGCCTTTGCGTGAGATGGTAGGCCAATGGAAGCCCTTGATCTCAACTTCGCTCTGATACCACTAGTGCGCAATCCGATATTGTATGCATACGTAGCAAGCGTCGGAAGGTCCCCAAGAACAAAGAACTCTACTTTAAGGTGAAAAATCAAGAGAATAGACTTGCACAATATGAGGCAGAAATATCAATTAGGTTTAATCTCCCCCCATGCCTTGTGTGAGCGCTCCACAAGGCATATATTTATAAATTTATTCATCTCAAAGCTCAAAATAGCATAATTTTACAAATAAGCATGCTTTAGCTTTTGTGTTTGCTTTTGTCCAAATAAAGAATAAAGTGGTTGGGCGGCCCAAGAGTCGGACTGTGCCCAAATACAATGTCCAATAATGAAATATTTAAATTGTGTGTCCATACGCATACAAAATAATAAATATTTATCAAGCATTTCAATAAATAATTGTGGCTAAATAAATATTTGCACCATGCCTTTAATAATAAGACATGTGCCCATTAGAAATGATAATTTCTTCTAGGTAATTTGAATACACACTATTGCCCAGTGCTTCCCAATGCCACTGTCGCTTGCTCTACACATCAACTAAAGCATTCACAATTGTTAGAAAATAATAAAATTGAACTGAGAAAAGTGAGTACCTAGCAGTCTTGAGCTACAAAATAAATAAATAGGTTGGAACTCCGTCCTAACCTTACTTTAATATGAGTGTACTCTAAACTCATAAACATCCATTAATTTAAATATGTATTTTGTGGAATCAGCCACTGTGGAGTCACCCACGTGCACATTAAATTAACATGATGCCCAAAAACGATAGGTGTCCCCATCAACTTCTCGCACAAGGAATCAACCTTGTGTACGAGCCCTGACAAATAAATATAGTAATTTTACGGAATCCACCATAAAACCTCACAGAATCCACCGTGTTCTCATAGAATTCACCGTGATCTCATGGAATCCAGTGTGGAATATTCCTCCTGGCATTAGGATGGTTGATGTCTTGTTGCTTTGGATACCAATAAAAACTAAACTCTTGCTACCTAGGATTCAATTTCTATTTTTCCTTTGATTTTTTAAAAGCATGTGACTTTTTTCCGTGGATTTTGAGTTGTTGTATAGGTTGAAAATAGGGATTTAGATACTAAAAATCAAGCTACATGAGAAAGAGGTTTGATTCCTTCAACTTTAAATTTTACACTTCATTGGTATCAAGAGGGATACATGGACCACATTTCACAATTTTTTGGGCACTACACAGATGCCTCTTCTACCCCTTCTTCTCAATTTACATATGTGTTTGTATTATAGTTTTTAATGAGTTTTATTCTATTTATCCTAGGTTCTTAACGAGTAGGTATAAAATTTAAATACTTTCTACTTAAAATAGGTGTGATTAATTCTATCAAGAGTATATCTTCTACTCAATTAACCTAACTTAATAACCAAGTTAACGAATGAATTTTAATTACCTTAATCACTTTTCGCTATGTCTACATGACTTGTAGCTACCTAGAAATATAATTGATATTCCTGCTAACAATTTGTCATGGATTTTCTAAATGATATTTTTGAATTTAATATTGATTTATTTCATGCACTCTGCTTACATGTGGCTACCCTTGAGTTGTTTTCTTAATTTTACATTATTTCCTATCCTGGTTGAACTTTTTCAATTTTAGGTGTGAATCTATTCGATGCACTTTAATTACATGCAACTATTCTTATTTCCAAAATTTACCATCTAAACTAATATTTTCTAGTTCATTCCAATGTTCCTTTCTTATGAAAATTGAACTTTCTTATTGGCCAAACTATAAAATTTTTGTTTACAAATTAAAATATCTTTGATTATGTTTGTAGACCTTGTATTCAATGAATGTTAATCTACAAAAGGATCCTTGGATTGTGTTGCAAGAGATTGCGCATTTCCGTGCTCATGGCTCCATTTGCAGCCCCCATGCTTCATGCTCCAAAGCATCAACTGTTCGGGCCCATCGTGAATATGGGTCTCTTGCTCACTAGCCTTCCAAGTTTATTTGGTCTTGAAGAGTGTAATTAGAAACCTAAAATCGAGACAAAGATCTTGTAGAGATGAAAGGAGCCATTAGTGGATGTTATAAATGAGAGGGCATACAAAGTTTTCAAGTTGGAAGTAGTACTCCCTTCGCGGTGGTTGTCAATGTGATGATGGACTGTTCTAGCTAGCTTTACTCCTTACGTGGCCTCTATCCCTTCTCTTCTTGCTGCCTCTTTTACTCCCCTCTTGCTTCTTGTATCATGTTTCTCTTATCCTCTTTCTTGTTCTTATCTCCTGTATTTTCTTCTCCTCCCCTTTTTTTCTCATTTATCTATTTTCTCCTCCTCCTATTCTCCTTTCCTTCTTCTATATTTTTCTTCTCTCTCTCTCTTCGAACTCAACGTATAGATGAAAAGAGAAATACCCAAGATTGTGGTGTCCTTGCTCACTTCGAGGATGCCAATGGTACCATGGAAGGTTATTGTGGCTTGATCCAAGATATTCTGAAGCTTGACTTCAGACGATTCTTTATATATGTACTAGATGTGAAGTGGTTTAAAGAAGTGATAACAAATGGTGAGCATTGCACAATTAGGCATCATCCAAGTGGTTTTGTAATCATTGACTCTACAAAATTTCACCAAAACAAGAATGACACATTAGTACTATCACAACTTTGCGAGCAGGTATATATGCAAAGGCTAATTTTTTAATATATATACATGTGATACATATACACAATATAATAAGTATTTAAGTTTCTTGCTTTTGTTTTTCAAATACAAGTTGTGTATAATCCAATGGTAAACAATAACCGATGGTGGTATGTCATCCCTATATCTAATCGTTCAAAACCAATATATGGTAATATTACCGAGATGGAGATAGCTGATGACAATCCAACAATTAATGATGATGTGCATGATCACATCATAATGGATTATATGCATGATATAGTACAAGATGACCCTCGCGAGGATGTTCAAGGAAACGCAGAAGAAGACAATAATGTGATTGTCGATGATATTGATGAAGTTATTGAGCAATATATCAACACATGTGATAGTGGGATAGACTTATTTGTTTCATTACCTCTTGGTAACATAGACCTAGAAGTAGATAGTTTAGCAAGGGCTGATCTCATTGAAGATGAGATAGATCATTCACTGTAACATACTTAATTTGCTTAATGATTCAATGTGTATTCTTAATTCTATGGTTTTTATCATGCGCACACGTGCATACTCAAGAATCAATAGTCAAGTTTAAAGCTAAATTGAATTTTCTATAATAAAAAAAGTATTTTTTATCATCTTCAAGTAGAGAAATTACGAGATACATATTGCAATGCTTGCTACTAATTATAAGGTTTCTGTCACTTGCCACTAATTACTTATATCAGGCTTGTCACAACTGGAGGAACTGCCATTCATTAGAGAGCAATGAAAAAGTAATTATTAACTCTATTTTTTTAATTCAATGATTCAATGTGTATTCTTAATTCTATGGTTTTTATCATGCGCACACGTGCATGCTCAAGAATCAATTTCAGGTGGTTAAATAATTATTAACTTTAGTTTTTTAATTATATTAATTCCAATTTTAGGTGGTTAAATAATTGCACGTCTGTTGGTGCGTCTATATTGGCGTCTATTTGCGCGGATATATAGACGCAAAATTCATGTCTATTTACATGCACTTTTACATGTACATATAGACGCAATGATAGACGCGCCGGGCTTTGCGTGTCTAACATGCGCGTCTATGCCTCGTTTCTGTTATAGTGCCTAAATGCGAAGAACACCAAATTACAAGTAGCTATATGTGATTTCTAAATTTTACTTTTCTCACATTTATTTATTTTTCATAGCTTACAATCAAAACTCATAAACATGGAGACAATGTTCAAGCAAAAAAGCTAACTTCATATTATCCAATTCAAACACAAACTAAAATAATGTCAAGCATAACTTTGAACTAAAACTAAATCAAAACAATTGTAAGCTTTCAAAAGCATTCAAATTCTAGAAAACTTGACAAGATAACCATTTAAATTCCAGTTTTCTTCTATATGAAACCCTAATCAATGATGCCTACTCTTAGATTATTCTCCCCAAACTCGAAAGTTTAGCATGATATCTTCTTGGGTAGAGCACAATTATGTAAGTTATCTAGCAAATATGCAATTACCATGCATGACATTAATCCAACATGCATATGATTGAGTATTGAGGGAATATCGCCTAAGAATTCATGTAGCATCTCTATATTTGTGTGCTTGAGATCTGGGTCCTCTCTAAGCTTATGGACAATTGACCCTTCTATCAATAGCATTTATAAACATGCTCTATAATAGTGAATACCATTTTTACATTTTTTTAACACAAAGAAAGATACCATATAAAGGGGTTACTTATAAATTGAATAGAAAATGGTTGTGTTTTATTTAGGAAAATTTCATAGATATAGGTATTCATAAATAGGTCTTGAACACACATGATATAGAGGATATGGATACAATGAATCCCTCGAGGTAAACATGTACGATTTTTGGCCTTCATGTAGTAATGTAGTTTTTTCTAAATTTATTTTGTGTAGGGTTCTTTGAAAGGTCTTTGTGCATCTTTGCAAATGATTTTTTACAAATAGAGCATGTTAGTGTGAACAATGGTCTTTTTTCTATCATCTATTTTTTTTTTTGCAAATGACCTTGTTAATTTTTTATTTCTTAGGTCTTGTTGTATTATTTCTAGGTCTTTTGCAGATGGAGAACATTCTAATTGCGTACATTGTGGCCAATGCCATATTACTTAAAGTCTAAGCAATATCTTGAAAGAAAAGATAGAGAAACACAATAAGGAGCGAAAGAATGTTCTTATAGCATGTATCATGCATGCATCATCACAAGGAGATCCGAATCCTTCTCACAGCTTACACTTCTCGAGGTGCAAGTCGCACGTGTACCATTTAGGTATACATGATAGGGATGCGGACGCCTCCTATCAAGATTTAATTAGAACTTCTACTTTACAATCAAATCCAAGATTTGGTAGCTTAGAATTCTTTTATTTTTGTATGCAAGCTAAACTTTGGCTTCTAAAGGTCTATGCAAACTCATTTTGAGTTGTAATGCAAACAACAATTATTTTCATTTTAAAAACTATTTTCCTTTAACATTTTGCTATATCAAGTTATATTTTTGGATGTAATTTCTCACATGATTCCCATTCTATTCGTATAAACAATGTCCAACAAAGCACACAAGGGCCAAAGAAAAAAGAAAAGTTGTTGGTTGCACAATTATGGCTCCAAGAAGAGTTCTACATTCAATAGCTCCCTATGTTTTTCCCCATGACAAAGCACATTTACCTACTTGACAATGCAAGTGAAAATTGCAACAGAAGCGTGTATATATTGATGTTTAAAGGTCGTGCAAATTACAAAAGGTTGTTTGTTCAAAAACGTGATTAAAGTGGCACCTGTTCTTTTCTATATATACACATAAAGGGACGAAGTTTCTTGACATGAGAATATGCACAATGTTAGATTGCCAATAGCTTTTTGCTTTAGTTCAATGTTTGTGAGGCCATCTATAAGCCTAATCCCTTGTAGTATGACCGTGAATTTTAACACCCCCGCTTAAATGTGTTTGCCTTTCGCATCTTTGCTTCCATTCTATTATGGTGTCCTCCCTCATGGAGCAAGTGTAAAGAGTCATGACATGTTTGAACTCAAGGACAATTCCACGATCTAGTCAAAGTATCGATCAATGGTGGGTAAGGCGAATTCGGCGCTCACATATGCCAATTATAGTGCAAGGAATAGAATAGTGCAATAATTCTCGAAGGAAGGTTTGAATGTGATTGGCTTCGTGAATAATTAATTAAGAGACGCATCCATGCGCGATGCGAGCTCGAAAACGCCAGCAGCAACATTAAGGTATCTATGCAAATCCAACTTTTAGTTACTTATATTTATTTATTGATGGGATTCATGTGCGATGCATGGTGGATAAGCCGCACTCAAGAAGCTGCCAAGCACGTCATGGGGTGACATAGCTGCCAAGCACGTCGAGGGGGAACCTGCGGGAAGGAAGGAAGTACTAACAAGAAGTACTACTCTTACTAACAGAACTAGTAAGAGTCGTAACAGCATGCAGCAGCAACCAGCTACGCCACCACGGACTTGATACCCGCCTGCTGGCGGCGCTGCGATTGAATGGGGGACGTGCTGTTGCTGCGTCGGAGAACGAAGGGGAGATGATCCTCGCTAGACAGCTTGAAGTAGATGGCCCCTTCCTCCGAGTAGGCGGCCAAGCCAGTGGACTTCAGGTAGACGAGGATGTCGTAGGCTTGGCAGACTGCACCCGCAATGCGAGGGCAGGGCAGAGCCACATCCCGGCGCTGAGAAAACTGGAATGTGGCCCCGAGCCCCGGATCTGTTTCCACGAGGAAGTACTCGCCTTCTCCTTCTTGTCTCCAGGCCAGAGCACTACCAGTGTCCGCATTCTCGATCAGCACATCGTCCTCCTGCGATACGAACTGCATGCCGGAGTTCACGGGTAATGTGGGTGAACCTATACTTTCCACCTTCGTCGGACAAGCGCACATAGTAGGTGGAGTTGCTCTCATCCCACTCGGGAGCCAAATAGCTGCCGGCTCCCTCGGAGCCCACGGACATGAACTCGTACAGCTCCTCGCCGTAATAATACAAAGCGGGCGAGAAGCACATGCTCCAGTAGGGGTAGACCAAGGGGAGTTCCGGGCATGGAAACTGTTGGAGTGCTGCTTCAGGCGATCCCGCGTTGGTGGTTGCTAGCATGCAAAGCTGCAGCATCGCCACCATGAGCATGATCATCGCCTTCGTCTTGCAGTTGCTGCTTGAATATCACAACCAAAGAAAAAGGGATCAGGGGAAGAAAGCCAGAAAAAGAAGAGACTAAGCGGATCAATGTTTAGCATATCTTATACGCCTCTCTCCCACACAAAAATGCACGCACTGTACGATACCTAGAAGAAGCCATGGCTCGTAAAATTACGAAGACGTGCCGGAGCTATGGATTGGTGGATTCAGCGAGTTGCGAGGCTGATGCGCTGTCGTTTTAAAGGTAGACACAGAGAGAGAGAGAGAGAGAGAGAGAGAGAGAGAGAGAGAGAGGGGGGGGGGGATCATGTCGTCAAGAGATAGGCATCACATGCATGGACGGACTAGCAGCACGGCATGTACCGATGTGAGCCTTGCCGAGCATGTGGTTGAAATTGGTGACCTTTTCAATCACATGCTCAACACGGCTCACATCGATACATGCCGTGCTGCGGCCGTGCTGCTTGTGCTGATGCGAGCCTTGCTGAGCATGTGATTGAAATTGCTGTAGTATAACGTTCATGGCGCCTCTCTCTCTCTCTCTCTCTCTCTTTCTTTCTCTCTCTCTCTGTCTATTGTGAGGCCTTTAATCCTTGGCAGCTTGTACAACTTCGAGCTCTGTCTATTGTGAGGCCTTTAATCCTTGGCAGCTCGTACAACTTCGAGCTCAAACTACTGATCGTACAACTTAGACCTTCAATTTAGAGCTTGCAAGGCTCTTGGGGGAAATATTACAAAGTTTGGCATCATGGGGTCAAGATATAGGCATCACATACATGGATGGACCAGCAGCACGGCATGTACCGATGTGAGCCTTGCCGAGCATGTGGTTGAATGTGTTTGTGTTAGTAAGAGATAGATCTTGCCAACTCCAAAGGAACAAGTTACAACCCACCTGCTTTAACCCCTTTTGTCATTGATGGCGTTTAGAAGCGTGTAATTGAGCCAACACGACCCTATAAGCAAGGCCCTCTTGCATGAAGAGATGTATTAGTAAGAGATAGATCTTGCCAACTCCAAAGGAATGAGTTACAACCCACCCGCTTTAACCCCTTTTGTCATTGATGGTGTTTAGAAGCGCATAATTGAGACAAAATGACCCTATAAGCAAGGCCCTCTTGCATGAAGACATGTGAAATGCAAAACATGTCATGCAAAGTTCCATACCTTCATACTTTTCAAGTCACTTTTGGCTTTCTCTCTCATGGAGGACCACCCATGCACTTTACTGATGTTGCAAAGAGTGGCTTTTGCAAAGACCTAGCCAATGGACCACCCATCCACTCTAGTGCAATTGCAAAAAATGACATAAAGTTTTTTATTCCCCCCAAAAATAAGTTCATAATGCAAAGCAATGCCGTGACTTCTTTTCTTTGTTTTTTGGGATATTGTGAAAGATGAATGCTTAGATTGTTCCGTTGAACATGCATAAGATTCCACTAGTACATTGACATTACTTACCATACAAAAAAAAATGGTTACACTCTTTTGCATGAATAGAGCACATGTATTACAGTTGCAAGTACCACTAACAAGGTGTTTGAGGACCCTTTGACTTGATCATAGTGGCTAGTCAAGGCAATTAGAGAATGTATGGAGACTTGGTTATAATCTCGATTATGAGGTAGTTCGATATCTTATAAGAGCTATAAAGTTGAGAGTCCATCCCACAAGGTAAGGGTATTTGGTTTCCATATCCACTCTCATAAGTCCACTAGTATGGTGCATAAAGCTGGCCTTGCAAGGGTATTTCCATTAGCATAAAATATACTTTATATGCTTGCACTCATCTATCCTAAAAGGAACTCTCTTCCTACTATTTGGAGTGATGTGAGGGGAGGGTAGGGCTAAGGAGGCCTTAATATGCTCCCAATGCAAACTAGAAGGACTGGGTCATTGAATATATATATGTTCACACATGCAAAAGAGAGTATGTTGATTTCTCAAAGCCAATCCAAATTTGCATCAATTTATCATAACACTGCAAACAATGATTTACACATTCTCTTTTCTATTTTTGGAGATGTTACTCTTGTTGATATTAGCTAATTTCTCTATCGAAATTATTCAAGAGGGAGATGATGTTGTAAGGTAGGTTTAAAACGATGGTTGTTATCTGACTTGTCTCTTGCTATGAGATGCATCTCCTCTAAATAACACAATATTAGTGAGTTTGGGAATCTCCCAATTCCTATTTTTTGAATACTAAAAAGGTGGCACCCGGATAACATGTCCATAAGTTTCTCAAAACCATATGATGTGACCTATCATTGAAAAGCACTTGAACAATGGAATCGATTGAGCTATAGAGTGCTCGATTTGGAGTTATAGTATTCAAGTTATGACAAATCCAAAGCTTTGGCCACGTGTCCCAAACTTATGAGAAATTCCAATATTCCCCAATACTGTATTAAATTATCTTGAAACATCAGAACCTCTACACTATCTTATAATTGACAAGTTTGTTCCAAAACCTCTTTTCCTTTTTCTCAAACATAGATTTTAATTTTCTCTCTTTGCAAGGCCACGAGACATGCACACACGTTGCCTTTCATGCATGAAGGGTGCATTCAATGGTCAATGCTAACCAAGTCGGCTGCATTAAGGATTTCTTGGATGTTACTCTCCCT
This sequence comes from Lygodium microphyllum, assembly GCF_053477565.2. Taxonomy (NCBI): domain Eukaryota; kingdom Viridiplantae; phylum Streptophyta; class Polypodiopsida; order Schizaeales; family Lygodiaceae; genus Lygodium; species Lygodium microphyllum. The sequence continues at coordinate 133,819,719 of NC_141142.1, forward strand.
CTCTCTTTGTACATCAGTTATGCACATGTCAGGTTCTCCTTGTTCCCCCCTCCCACCCCTTCTATCATAGCCATACCTTTTTCCTCTCAACATCTTACATTGACACATGGTCGTTTGCTAGGAGAAACCCCTCAACAAAAACCTATGGTCATAGAACTAAGGAGTGTTGGTGGGTCTAGTGACCTAGTGCTAGAGTTTGTTTGATTTGGGTTCCACTTTACAAGCCTAGCAATGTGATTAAAGACTCAAGGAGAAGTCAACATGCTTATCTTTAAAAAAACCCTCAGGTATAAACTTTAGATGATAGATGAGTTTTGATTGCAATATCTTTGAGCATAATTCTTAGTAAGGACTCCAAAAAGAATACAAAGGTCCGTGAGCCATCTTGTGGTGAAAAGGAATAAAGCTGCCTTAAGGATTAACACAAACCTCTCTCGAACAATATATCCTCTATCAATCTTTCTTCTCTTTTCTGTCCTTACCCAATGGCATGGTAAAGTTCTATTAGGTATGCCATCTCTATTTCTAGGTTCTCCTTCAAGGTGTCTATTTCTTCAACATTGACAATGAGAAGTCATAAACATGCATTAGTTTTCAAATTTATCATTTCGATGACCATACACTATAAAGAAACACAAAAGATAAACATATATGCATGGAAAAAGGACACCACAGTTTTATCGTAATGCCACAAGTACTACTTTAAGGTACGTTTAGCATCATAAGAAGTTCTAACAAATCACCAACCAACACCTCATACATCCACATAATTATTATTGTACATCTTCACCAACAAAGTTCTAAGAAAAGAGGAGTTTATTTGTATCTCACCAATCAGATTCATCATCTTTGCCATTATTATGCATCATAGTAGCTATTCTTTTTACGTTATGAGGTCCTCTCATCTAGCCACCAACACTTAGAACATGCCGCATTTCCAAATCCTTCCCTTTTCCTTCAAAGCTGACCCCCTTTGAACATCAATTGTTAACTGCAAGAAGTACATAGCATGCAATGTGCAAGCAAGCATGAGAAAGAGCTAAATTTTTGAAAATAGTCCTTGGATTATAATCTAAAATATAGTATGCATGAAGCACATGCATATTTGATTTGCCCAAAGTTACAACAACTATATTGATTAATCATGTAAATCCACAAGCCATGCATGATTATGTGCAATTTATAATGATAGCATAGAATCATGTGGAAAAACCATAAAGGATCTAGTTTGTTCTCACCATAGGAAAAGCATGCAATGAGAGATGTCCAATTGAGGCCTTAAAGTGGATTGGATGGCCAAGAGGGATGGGAAAACCCTTACCCTAGAAATCATGTATAAAAAGGATAAGAATGAATAAAACAAGTTATTCATGTGTGTGCAAACTTTGTGCACTTGCCTTCCTACTTCTATTGTGAGAGAGTAAGGGTCAGAGTGAAAGATTGAGAGTAAGAGAGTGAGAGAGTGAGGGTGAGTGGCCAAAAGGTTGAATCTCTACTCATCTTCTCTTGAAGCACTCTCTCCTCGAGGGGGTCACTCATGAATATATGTATATATAACGTGAGTTCAAAATAAGGGGTTTTTAAAACACCATTTTTATACATTTTTTACATACATAAGGGTGTCATATAAAGGGGTTACTTATAGATTGAATAGAAAAGGGTTGTATTTTATTCAAGAAAAATTCACAGATTAGGATATTTATAAATAGGCCATGAACGCACGTTATATAGAGAATATATATATGGTGAGCCCCCCAAGACTCTCTCTTGCCATGCCAATGCTTCTCTTTTGCATGTGCAAGTTGTAGACGATTGAGAATTGAATGAGTACTCACTTGGATCCTAGAGTGTGCAAAGCACATCCTTCATGGGATTGAAGGAAGGCCATGCCACTCACTACAAATGAATGCTTGTATTTCTATGCAAGAGACTATGTGAGACAAAGTCGTTTGATTCTTGTGTGCCAATGCTCTTGAAGGAATAAAAGTGTGTCCAATGTTGTGCACATGGAGTACGTGTAGTGGGTGTGGGATTTGTGTGTGTGTGGGGTGGTGTGGTGCAAGTGGGGTGGGGTGTGAGGTTTCATGTGTGTATGTGTGTATTAATATGAATGGCGGGAGGTGTGTGTGTGTGTGTGTGTTATATAGTGCTTTTACTAAAGGGGGGATGGAAAGGGGAGATGTGTATGCTCATCCCTTGATGTGGTGGCTAAACTGGTGATGGAAAAAGGTTATTGTTAGCTTGGAAGGGAGGTAGAGGTGGCCTAGGGCAGTGCACCGTAAGTCAAGGTAGCATAAAAGTGAAGCAACTTTGTTGAGTGCCAAAACAGATAGACATGTGTGAGGTTTCATGTGTATAGTGCATGTATATGTGTGTTAATATGGGTGGTGGAGAGTATGTGTGTGTTATAGTGCTTTTAAAGGGGGGGATGTGTGTGTGCTCCTCCCTTGATGTGGTGGCTAAAATGGCAGTGGAAAAAGCTGCAAGGCGGGTGGCCTAGATGTGAAGTGCCTTTGTTTAGCAGCAAAAGGGGTAGAGAGGAGATGACAATGTGAGGGGGTGATGGGGAGAGGTTGGAGGGCAGGTGGCCTCTAGCATGTGGTATGAAAGAGGTGGATGTGAGAAGGTGTCACTAGTGGTAGTGGAGGTGAAGATGGGGGGAGATGGTGGTAGGCTTGATGGACAAGGCATGGTGGCCTAGAAGAGGGAACATGAGGTGATCTGGAGGAGGAGAGCAGGAGGTGGTATAGGGACGGCTGGGGTGGCAAAAATTGTGACAGGGCATGGTAAATAGGAAAGAGAGTGAGAAGAGAGGAGGTGATAGAGAGAGAAGTAGGGGACAAAGGCCACGACGAAGCGGGAGTAGGGGAGAAAGATGGGGGCGATGGTAAAGAAACGTTGCTTGCAAGGTGGCCTTAGGGAGATAGATGGCAGGAATGTTGTCTAGATGACAATTGCGAGAGGGAGCAATGGGCAGGAGGCCTAGGCAATTGCGCGCAACTATGGTGTGTGAGAGAGAAGCACAATGACACATGGGGAAGTGATGGTTGTGTTGAGATTGAGAGGAGAGAATGTGACTACCGAGCTATACCCTAGCATTGCATAGGATAGGGGAAACCCTAGAGTTTTTATTTAAGGGTTCATGTCGGAACAATGAAACCAACATGTTATGGTATATGAGCTTAAGTTTCAAGTCGAATGCGAAAACAAAGTCGAATTAAGATATAGGAAAGATACTCAAAAAAATTTCGGATTTAATCACGAGAGGTTTGGGAAAGACAAAGTCGAAATCTTGAATTGAGAGAGAAGAGAAGAAGGTGGAATGTCATGATTTGTGAGAAGATATTCAAGGAAGGCGATGAACATCAAGCTCGACTCAAAAGCTGCTTCGTGAAATTTGTTGACGGTCTTTAAAAGTAGGCAAGAAGCTTTAAGTTCCAACTCAAGCCAACCAACTCAAGCAATTCTTCATAGCAACTCGCGATGATGGAAACTTCGATGTAGGCGAGGGGCTTAAAGCTCGTGCTCAAACCTTCTCTCCAAAATTTGATGACACTCTTCGAAGAAGGTGAGGGATTCAAGCTCAACCTCTAGCCTTACACACAAATGTTTTTGTTGGCCTAAAGCTCTCATAATGTCCCCATTGTATAGGTTTTCTTCTTCCATCTTCACATGTTGTGATTTTAACTCTATAAAAGCCTAAGGCATTTAAATCCTTAGCTTTTCCTCAAGGAAAAAATCTTTGACTAGAATAAATCAATGCCACATTCTGATGATCAGGCGAACTACTTTTTCCTTCTTCTCCTCTTCTATGGAAAGAATACATTTCTTGTAATACTTAGATGTCAAAATTGCACCAGCTTTTACAAAGCCCATCGTCAGCTTAATTTGGTCCAACAATTTCAATTCCACCCTTCCTCCATGCTACGATTCTAGGATGGCTATGTCAATTTCATAGAGCTCGTTGTTGGATCCTTTATTGGCACTAGTCCTTGCTTTCTAAGTTTTGTGAAAGCTGCCTCTCCAAAGCTTACTGATCAATGGTAGTAACTTGTGATTGCCCACCTTCATGACCTCAAGTGACTTTCGGCAAATCTTTTTTTCCTCCTCAGGAATGCTTGTCAAGTAGCCATACGTTCTTCCCATTCTCAAATAGTATTGCTGAAGCAAGTATGTCACACTTAATGTGCTTCACTTTCATGTTGCTGCCACCTCACTCTCTTCATGAACTCACCCTCCAACATGGGAATTACCACAATAGGCATTCCTAGCCCCTTTCTTTGCAGAGCTATTATGCCATAGTGGCCATATGTTAACACCCTACAGTTTCTTGATCTAAAGCCACTAGTGATATCTAGGTTTATTGCACCATCTTGTTGATGTTTCTGCAGCGACACTACATGCATCTTTTGGGGAGCTTGTTGTCTTTCTTCAAAAGATACGAAAGAGATTGCAACCAAGGTACAATAATATGTTTACGAGTCTGATCATCACTACCGGCCGTCACATCAAATGCCTCCTTGAGAACATCTGTTTAATTATGTGAGGCAAAACCTTTCTTTGCAAGACAACTGATATTTAGGTTTATTGCACAATCTTGTTGATGTTTTTGCAGCGACACTACGTGCATATTTTTTGATAGCTTGTTTTCTTTCTTCAAAAGATATGAAAGAGATTGCAACCATGGTACAATAATATGTTTACGACTCAGATAATCACTACCTATCATCACATCAAATGCCTCCTTGAGAGCATCTATTTTATATGGACTAGGTAGCCTAAGGATCAGTCTTGCTAATTCTTTAAGTATGTGAGGCAAAACCTTTCTTTGCAGGACAATTGATACAATACACTGATACTAGGGTTCCTGTAGGCAAATGGTACACCAACTCTGGAAACGAGGAGATCAAAGCTCAATTTTTTGGAGAAATTTTCCAATGTTCTCTCAGCATACCTGGCTACAACCTCCTCCTTCATAGAGTCTCTACCATGTTCCATAGAGTCGTTAGCTTCTTTTGAATCACCTTGGACTGATATAAATGCAATAAATAGTGCATGTGATGCTTGAACCAAAGTTTCAACTAGGTTTTGTAAATACAAAAACATTATTGGTGCTACTCTACTTGCAAAGCTCGACAGTAGGAGTAAGTTGAGGCAAAATGGCAATACAAGAAAGCTAAACAAAACATGTGAACTTTGCACTGTAACTTGGATCCAATCGTAATTTGGATAATCAGATCCTGGTGGGTTTAGGACTTTGTCAAGCAGTGGAGATAGAAACACTACATTGGGACATGCAAGTTCACTTTGTGAAACCCAATCCATGAAATGATCAATATCAAAAAAGTGCCAACAAAGCTGTAGGTCCCTCTTGTTGAGAAATAAGGCATAGTCTAAGCCTTATCATGTGGTTGTATGTAAAGTGTCCTTAAGTTTGGGATATCTATCTTTTGAGGATACCATTTTAGTGTGTGTGGACTGTTGGAGGAATGGTTGAAGAATAATGAAGAGGAGGACAGCATGTAGCTCCTAACCTGTGCTTGTTCCATCTTTGTCTTCCTCTATTTGAAGTTTTATTATGGTATCAGAGCCTGTACTTCCATTTCATCAATTGTGTCAAGAGGTAAGTAGATCTCTTCCATCTCAAATGCACCTACTCCTACAGCTATAATGGAGGGGGCTGTAGAATGGTGCACATGGTAAATAACTACTTTGTCTAGCTCAGTACAAAAATTCTGTAAGGACCAGACGAATGCATGGAAAGCCTCCTTAGAGTCATCAACTGCTATCAAAATCTTTCTGGACCTCTCAGATGATTTGAATGATGTTTTTTGAAGTGCCTCAGATGGATAACGACAGGACAATGTGCATTATGTAGCACATAATCACTCATAGTCTGCAACGACGCAGCTGCAGACTCTAGTGCCTCTCTCAATGTATCAATATGCCTAGGCCTTTGGACTACAGACTATTTGTGGGTTGTCGAAGGGGATTCGCCATCTAGTCCACCCCTGACGCGTAGAGAGGACCAACTGTGCAGGACTACAGTGCTCTTGGATTGCCTGTGGCTCAAGAAACAGAGGCTTGTGGAGCTACAAGACGACGACAATGATGATAGGGAGCAATGCAGGGCAGGTCGTGGCAAGGCCACAAAGGAGGCTGGGTTGGTAACCATAGCTGTGTTCCTTGCTACCAGTCGATGAAGAAGAATCCTGCTATGGTGGAGAGACAGCCGTCCAGGCCAAGAATATCGGTGTAGGCGCTCACAAAGTGTCTAGCATAATCATAAGTGTGGAATCCTATGAGATCAGCTGAAAGCATAGCTTTAAGAAGCTCCGAACGTGATGGTAAAGTCCGATATATTTCTGAAGATGGAAATGGTATATAAGGAAACCACCCTACTTTCATATTATTGTCATGTTCTTTCAGGCATTTTGGAAGAAACATCAGATGGTAAAACAGGTCTGCAGCAACATACATATATGCTCAATGTTGAGCTATAGCTGAAGCTGTAAGCTGGCTGGTTAGTTGTTCCAAGTGGCAAAAGCTGGTTATGTGTGCAAAATCATGGATGCTCATTAGAAAGGCATTCTGCAATCAGAAGTAAACTGGTGGTAGACCTTAACAACCGGGCTATGGAAGGGCCTTCAATGTTCTTGGGTGTTTGCAGCATTATACAGGGTTCTGTTTGCTCAAGGGAAAGTTGTGTTGCATTAGTGTCTTGCAGTGTTGAATTAGCTATTTGGAGGTTGATTTTTTGCTCAGAAAATTTTGGGAAATCTTTTGCAACTTCAGCTTGACAAGCACTTTTAGTTTGGCAAAAAAAAATGCATAAAAGTTACAGGAAAAGTGGTCAACTTTAGACCCATGTTTTGATGCATTTTGGGTCATATAGACATCATGTGGAATCCGATTTGGATTTTTCTTGCTGGGAACTGAATGTATGACATGTTGGCATCATGGATGGATGTATATGACAGTTTTCGGACACATGTATGACAATCATATTGCTGAATACCATTTCTGGATAGAATGTATTGTTGTTTTCTTCTGAATTTGCAGCACTCATAATGTTTGACATGGCATAGATCACTCAGATCATGGGAGACAAATTGACCAAAGACAACTATCGTGTTTGGTCTTACAGGATGGAGAATTTTTTGATGGGTAGAGGTCTATGGGACCTCATAACAGGTGATGATGAATATCTAGAAGTTCCCGAACATCCAACTGAAGAGCAAAAGAAAGTGTGCAAGGATTGGACTAGGAAGAACATGAAGGTTTTACATTGGATCTCCATATGTATTTCAGAAACATTGATTCCTCGTATCAAAAAGGCAAGTACTTGTAAGGAGGCATGGGAAATCATAGAAAAAATGTATGGAACATGTACAAAGGCTCGTAAGATACAACTTAAGTAGAGATTACATGGTGCATGGAGAGGCAATCGCAGTATCAGTGACTATGTGGCAAAAATCAAGCAAATTTCAGAAGACCTTGCATCCATTAATGCACTTGTTGATGATGATGGTTTAGTGTCAGTGACACTAAATGGGCTTGGACCAGCTTTCAAATCTTTGGATACCTCTATTTCCGTTAGGGGAGGCTCTATGCCTGACTTTGAGAAGCTTATTGGATTGCTACTTATTACAGAAGAAATCAAGTTGGGATTGAATGCATCTAGCAATGGCAAAAATGCAGGTGGAGATAGTGTTTTCTATCACCAGAGAGGTCATGGCAGCTCATCTAGAGCTATAGGCTCTTCACTTGGTCGTAGTAATTATGGTTTTGCTCGTGGAAGAGGTAACTTTGGTCGTGGTGACTTCATGCATAGAGGCAGGGGGAGATCTTTCCCTAGAGGTAGAGGACGCAGTCTAGTCCTTCTTCACAAAGAGATGGCACTTGTCATTATTGTGGGCAGTTTGGTCACTTTGAGAGGGATTGTTATCAAAAATAGAATGACATGTCTAGGGGTCGTGGAAGGACCCAATATGGCCACTATACAGGCACTTATGGTGGTACAGGGTATGGACCTAGAGGTGGATCTCCTAGAGGTCACCTATTTGCTATGGAGCATGTGCTTGGGAGCATGACTCATCCTCTTCGTGAGAATGACTTGTTTTTGGATTTAGGAGCTACAAACCACATGACTCATCATGCTGAGTGGCTTGATAGCAAGGAGAAAATGCAAAATGATGAATATGTTGCCATTGGTGATGATACTTTACACAAAATTACTCATATTGGTAGTGTGCCACTTGTTACTAAAGATGGGATTGAGAACAAGCTTGGTGATGTACTTTATGTGCCCACAATAACTAAGAACCTAGCATCGGTTGGTCAAATGACAGATCAAGGATTGTAGAGTTCCATAATGGGAGAACTGGCAGGGTGATTTCTCATGGTAGAAAGAAAGGGAGAGTTCCATAATGGATGTTTCATTGAAGAGTTCCATAATGGGAGAACTGGCAGGGTGATTTCTCATGGTAGAAAGAAAGGGAGAGTTTACTTTGGATGAAGGGACTCCAGTGATTCAAAACTCTATGTATGTTGAGAGAGGACATGGGCAAGATAAGGATGTGGAATTATGGCATAGACGGATTGGTCATTTTAATTTGCAAAGATTGAAGCAAATGCAATCAAAATAGATAGTCCGTGCTCTACCGCATTCAGGATATGTGAATTTCGATCATGTATGTGAGGCTTGTCAATTTGGCATGCAGTCCAGATTTCCATTTCCAAAGAGGGGGAGAATAAGCAGCTATCCTTTTGAAATAATACACTCAGATATTTGGGACCCATGTCAGAATTTTTCCATGAGCGGAAAGTGTAGATTCTATATCACTTTCATTGATAATTTCTTATGAGTACATTTTCTGTGCTGTTTGAGGCTAATTACAAAAGGATATGCACAAACTTATGGTTTGGACTATGAAAAAACATTCAGTCCAGTAGTTAAAATGACGACAGTGAGATCGGTAATTGCTTTGGCTTCTATCTATGGTTGGAGGCTTTATCAAATGGATGTGAAAAATGCATTTTTGAATGGCAACTTAGAAGAGGAAGTATACATGGATCAACCAGAGGGCTATGTGGATCCAAAATACCCACATTATGTATGCAGGTTGAAGAAGGCTTTGTATGGGTTGAAGCAAGCACCAAGAGCATGGTGTGATAGAATCAACAAATTCTTATGCAGTATGGGATTTTAGCAGAGCAAAGCTGATTATTCACTTTATGTGAGGCATACAGAAGATGGAATGGTTGTTGTGGTCATCTATGTTGATGATCTCATTATTACAGGTACACTTGAGAAGGAGATTACTGAAATCAAGCATGGACTACATAAAGAGTTTGATATAAAGGACCTTGTTTTTTTGAAATACTTCTTGGGTATTGAGGTTATTGACACACCTCATGGTATATGGCTGATACAAAGGCAATATGCATTGGACATGATGGAAAAATATGGCATGATAGGATGCAAACCAGTTGATACACCATTAGATCAAAATGCTAAGTTGATGGATGATGGATCTTATGTTGAGGACGTTACTATGTTCAGAAAGATCGTTGGTAGTCTTATCTACTTGACCATTACAAGACCAGACTTGAGTTACGCTGTTGGATTGATAAGTCAAATTATGCAGAAACCATGCAAATCACATTTGGATGTAGTGAGAAGAGTTCTTAGATATGTGAAGAAGACAGCTGGATTTGGGCTGTTTTATGAAAAAGGAATCAAGCCTACATTGTTTGGATACTCATATGCAGATTGGGTAGGTAGCTCTATGGATAGAAGATCTACTAGTGGCTATGCATTCTCATTTGGATCAGCCATGGTAAGCTGGAGCAGTAAGAAGCAACCTACAATTGCTTTATCAAGCACTGAAGCAGAGTATAGAGGCATTGCATTGGTAGCATGTGAGCAGACATGGCTGAGATTGATCTTATATGACATGGGCATAGAGATTGATGGTGGAGTCATTATGTATTGTGACAATGTTAGTAGCATTATGTTGGCAAAGAACTAGTCTACCATGCAAGAACAAAACACATAGAAGTGCACTATCATTTCATTAGAGAAAAATTCATTGATGGAGAGATTGACTTGGTCCATGTGAAAACAAATGACCAAGTTGCTGATATCTTTACCAAAGCATTAGGTAAAGATAAGTTTGAATACTTCAGGAGTGCACTTGGAGTATTACCTTTGCAAGCTCATTCTGAGCTTGAGGGGGAGCGTTGAGAAATACGGCATAGTCTAAGCCTTATCATGTGGTTGTATGTAAAGTGTCCTTAAGTTTGGGGTATCTATCTTTTGAGGATACCATTTTAGTGTGTGTGGACTGTTGGAGGAATGGTTGAAGAATAATGAAGAGGAGGACAGCATGTAGCTCCTAACCTGTGCTTGTTCCATCTTTGTCTTCCTCTATTTGAAGTTTTATTACCTCTTAATATAAGCACAAAGGTAAACAAATCTTTTGGGGGCAAAGGCCCAACTTGATCTGTGAATAAGTCAACTTTCTCTTCAAAAACAGTTTTTAACTTATGCCCGAACTCTTTCAATGTTGGCTCCAAAAAATTCTCATGTGCCCTTATAGCTTTTGTAGGCTACTACATATGAAAATTGCATGGGGAAAGTCCAAAGCCAAGCTAATGTTTTCCTTGGATCCTTGAGTCTTCAAAATGGATACCTTGATATGAACTTATTTCTCCATGCAATGTGCCCTATCAAGAATATGCTTTAGAAGATAATTTTGTGCCCAATCATTCATGCACTTTGCAAATTAAAATCCATGCAATGCAATCAATCAAATGATGCTTCCACACAAAAAAATTATGAATGCATTGAAGAAATTGTGCCTATCCTAACTACATGTGCTCGTGCATCATGCAAATGCAAACAAAAAGAAACACATTATGGAAAATAAGTTCCTATTGATGCTAATTAATGTGTTCAAATTCTTGGCGAAAAAACTCCATGCGCAACATCATGACATCTGCCCCCTCCAAACTTGCACATCCTCCAGGTGGGCCAAAGCTACCCATCCTCATCACCACCAAGCTCAACAGTCAATGTGATCTCTTCATCCTCAGTAAAAACATCTCCAATATCCATATCTTCATGTTCATCATCTCTTAGCTCAAGTCTATCATAAATCTCATCTTCCAACTCTTCAACTGCATAGGGTGCATCATGTCTTCTCTTGAATAATTTGATTCTTTTCCTTGCAATGAAAATTTGCAAAGCCGTACCATCAAGCTCTACCAAGGAATATGTAGCATTGTCATGGACACTGCACGAGGTGACGACAGCCATGCACCACATGTGCCGCACCAAAAAAGGCCCAAACCATTGTCTTGAAACCTTGTGGATAGCATTATACTGATTGTCAAGACTATTGTCATAGACCTATATCCAATCTCCCTCCTCTATCTCTTTAGGTCCCAATCTGTGCCTACTATCAAATTGGTCTTTGTTGCGAATTCTGGCCTCTTTAAGCTTTTGAGATGCTATCTCAATATTAACTACACCTATATGGAGAAGTTGTGCCTTGCGATGGCCTTTGCGACTAAGAAATTCAAGCACTGCATCCTCTATGAGAAGGTAGTTTTCTATACAAAGGCAGAAGGGCTTAGATTTCTTATGAACAAGCTACAACCGCTTGATCGTCTAGCAAAGTGGTTAATCACTTTGCAGGAGTTCGATTATGAGATTAAGAGTAAGCCACCGAGGTTGCAGGGGATTGTGGAATGCCTTGTGGATTTCGAGGAGCCAAAAGAGACTTTGGCTAAAGAAAGTGATATTGAAGAAATGTTTAAAATTGATACAGCTTCTATCCCATCTTGGTATGCTACTATCACGCATTATCTATCAACGAGAGAGATTGGAGCTGGTTTACCAAAATCTGAAAAGAGGAAAATCAGACAATAGGCTTTGAAGTTTTCCTTGATTGTAGGAACATTATATTGGAAGGGTGTTGATGATATCTATAGCCGATGTGTGATGCCTGACGAGGTTCCTTTCATCTTGGAAGAGTGCAATGACTCTACGTGTGGAGGGCACTTCGCTGGACGATTGATGGCACAGAAAGCTTTAAGAGATGGATATTGGTGGCCGTCCATTTTTCAAGATTCCTTTGAGTATATTAAGAGATGTGATACATGTCAAAGACATGACAGCAGAGAGAATAGGAAACACCCACTTACGCCTATCATGGCTATCCTTCCATTTGAGAAGTGGGGCATTGACTTTGTGGGTCCTATCACCCCGTTGTCTACTACCCAAAAGAGATACATTATAGTAGCAACTGATTATTTTACAAAATGGTCAGAAGCTTGGGCGACGAGGCATGACAATGCAAAAGAGACTGCAAATTTCCTTTTAGAGCAGATTATCTGCCGTTTTAGTCCACCAAAGGAACTAGTGTCGAACCGTGGAACCCACTTTTTGAATAAAGTGATCAAAAGCCTGACTGAAGCTTGGCAAATCAAGCATAGCAAAACGACCCCTTATAATCCACAAGCCAACAGGAAAGTCGAAAGTACTAATAAGCAGCTTGTGGGTATCTTGTCTAAAATAGTCTCTGAGAAGAAACGAGACTGGGACAGGAAGTTGTATGTGGCAGTATGGGCGTACAATACAACGTTCAAGCGAGCTACCGGCCATACTCCATTTAAATTAGTTTATGGGGAAGAGTGTGTGTTACCCCTTGAAATCGAGTTGCCAACCATACGGTTTGCAATTAACCACTCTTTGGGAGATGAGGATGCACTCTTTGAACGTTTCACGAACATAGCCCACCTGGATGAGCTGAAATTGCAGAGCTTATTACACCAGGAGGTAGCTAAACGTCGGATGAAGCATTTGCACGACCTTAAAGCAAAGAAGTATAGCTTTAAAAAAGGGAAATTAGTTCTGTACTATGATGCGTGTAGTAGGGAGCTGTTTTTAGGGAAGCTGGAACCTAGATGGGATGGCCCCTACAAGATTGTTAAGATAGGGAAAAATAGGTCTACGGCTCTACTAGCTGATTTGCAGGGATTAGAATTTAAAAATAAGCTTAATCTTAATAAGATTAAAACTTATTATTTCTAAGTATGCTAATACAGAGAAATGCATTGCAGGTCCATGCTGGGGCTGATTTGAGACCTATAAAAGAGCTTAAAGATGGTTGATGGGGCAGTTAATTTCTTATTTGGAGCACCCATATCTGGAGCAGAGATACCATCAGAACTTATCTGGTGGAGTAAAGGATACAAAGTGATTGAGCAAGAAGACGGAACCTTTGTGTGGGAGATCAAAGTCTTCTGCCATCACTGCTTACGAGTATTGACAAGTATCCTTGTTGAGTTTAACGAAGAAGGGGGGATGGAGCCGTTAGTTCACCCTCTAAATATATTAAATTTTGACTATCATAATGACAAATAGAGGAGTTCGTGATGGCAGGCTTTGTAAACCCATTGTGAACATACACGTTATATTTTGACGGAGCATCCAGGGGCCCTAATAAAAAAGGGAATGTTGGAGTAGTAATCTGAGATCCCCGACGTAGAGTTACGATGAAGTTAGCTACTTATCTTGGGGTAGGATTCAATAACAACATGGCAAAGCATAAAGCCTTGATAATGGGACTGCATATTGCAAAGCAAGGTGGTATTCGGCGGTTGGACGCAAGTTTTGAATCCTAGCATGGAAGGTGGACCTCTAAGGCCTGTTGACAAAAAAGTCGATGTTAAGAAGGATGAGGAAGTGCCAAGAAAGAAGCACCAAGGCCGATATCGAGACCAGAAGAAAGAATGGTTTGGTGAGAAAAGAGAGCTTTGGCTACCTATCATGATTTTGATTTAGCAATTTCTCTTTGCGAAGTCAAACCAGATGTAAACCTCTTGCAGTTGATTAAATTATCTCCAGGAGTACACAAGGAATTCAAGAAGATCCTGCGTATTGGGTATATTGTAGAACCTTTGGGCATAGCATGAGTAGGGGAAGATTGGTTTGATCATGCTGAAAAGAATTGACCTAGGCTTCCAACATACGTGAATGGGATATTAGTGGAGCATGCTATTGTAGACACTGGGTCCTCCGTTAATATCATGAGTTCAGAGTTGATGGAGAGGTTGGGTTTAGGCATCCAAAAAGACAGCTCCACCCTTCTCAGAATGGTTGATGATAGTCTAAGGCAACCATAAGGTTGCCTTACTAAAGTCCATGTTACAGTTGCAAGTGTAGAATGCTTCTTGGATTTTAGGGTGATAAGATTTGCAGGACGTCCTAGCTATCGAGTCTTGCTAGGTGCTAATTGAGTAATAGTCGATGCTTATCCTGAGTCTTCTCAGAGTGAGAGAGCTTCTTTATCCTCTACTGAATTAGAAACAATAGATGATCCATCTGGTAGTGAGACATCATCCAGCGACGAGTCTAAAGAGGGGTCCACTATAGAGGATATTTATCAGATATCATGTTTCGAGTGTCGCATCGATCGTACGTCATATAACATCTTTGGGTTGCAGTCCATCTTTTTCGAGAGTAAACCATTGAAGAGTTGCCAATTGAGCTTGCAAAGTTTGATGTGCTGTTCGTTCCTCTTGAAGTTGTATCATAAATAGATCCAGTTTTTGCTCCACCATTGGTTCTGGTAAATCACCTTTGTCCATAAATTCTTTCATATTTTGATCGGTCATCCTGCAAAACTGCAAACAACCTCACACACTTGAAATCTTGTTAGCGAGATGAGCGTAGCTCAAAGTCAGGTTTACAAGGCTTGTTTCTTTTTTTAAATGGTTTTTTTGCGATCTTTCTCTTTTTTGCAGGTATGAAAATTGATAAAATCCTTCTTCAATGAATACTTTGCTTGTGTAGACTGTGTATAGCAATTTGTTTGCTGGAAATTATCTCTATCACATCACGGGTGTGAACAAGGGTTTGTAGGTAGTTATAAAACTGGTTCGTGTTTGATTTGTAGAAAAACTCCATGTGACACCCACTAGAGAGAAATTTTAAGATTGACTTTGAAGCTTTAAAAAGCTTAGAGTCTTAAGCTTTATTAAAAAGCTTAAGAATTTTAATGAAATGAATCAGGATGACAGGACGTCATTGACAGATTTAACACCGTCGAAAACATACTGCCACCGTAGATGCTGGATTTTAAGGGATTAAGATTTATTATAAAGCTTATCAAGCTTTATTATCTTCAATTCACTAATAAAAGTTTTTGCTTTCTAAGAAAAAATGTTTGGATAAAGGAACTTCCCAAGTGGTCCTCTGCTTCCTGAGAGAGGTCCTTTGCGATCCATCAATACAACGGGGGGTTCTTCCTTGCCATGAATATGGTGGTATTGACCAATTGTCGCGAGATTGACTACAGAGCCCATTCGTTCCAAGAGCTTCGCCTTTGCGTGAGATGGTAGGCCAATGGAAGCCCTTGATCTCAACTTCGCTCTGATACCACTAGTGCGCAATCCGATATTGTATGCATACGTAGCAAGCGTCGGAAGGTCCCCAAGAACAAAGAACTCTAGTTTAAGGTGAAAAATCAAGAGAATAGACTTGCACAATATGAGGCAGAAAGACCAATTAGGTTCAATCTCCCCCCATGCCTTGTGTGAGCGCTCCACAAGGCATGTATTTATAAATTTATTCATCTCAAAGCTCAAAATAGCACAATTTTACAAATAAGCATGCTTTAGCTTTTGTGTTTGCTTTTGTCCAAATAAAGAATAAAGTGGTTGGGCGGCCCAAGAGTTGGACTGTGCCCAAATACAATGTCCAATAATGAAATATTTAAATCGTGTGCCCATACGCATACAAAATAATAAATATTTATCAAGTATTTCAATAAATAATCGTGGCTAAATAAATATTTGCACAATGCCTTTAATAATAAGACATGTGCCCATTAGAAATGATAATTTCTTCTAGGTAATTTGAATACACACTATTGCCCAGTGCTTCCCAATGCCACTGCCGCTTGCTCTACACATCAACTAAAGCATTCACAATTGTTAGAAAATAATAAAATTGAACTGAGAAAAGTGAGTACCTAGCAGTCTTGAGCTACAAAATAAATAAATAGGTTGGAACTCCGTCCTAACCTTACTTTAATATGAGTGTACTCTAAACTCGTAAACATCCATTAATTTAAATATGTATTTTGTGGAATCACCCACTGTGGAGTCACCCACGTGCACATTAAATTAACATGATGCCCGAAAATGATAGGTGTCCCCATCAACTTCTCGCACAAGGAATCAACCTTGTGTACGAGCCCCGACAAATAAATATAGTAATTTTACGGAATCCACCACAAAACCTCACAGAATCCACCTTGTTCTCATAGAATTCACCGTGATCTCATGGAATCCAGTGTGGAATATTCCTCCTGGCATTAGGATGGTTGATGTCTTGTTGCTTTGGATACCAATAAAAACTAAACTCTTGCTGCCTAGGATTCAATTTCTATTTTTCCTTTGATTTTTTAAAAGCATGTGACTTTTTTCCGTGGATTTTGAGTTGTTGTATAGGTTGAAAATAGGGATTTAGATACTAAAAACCAAGCTACATGAGAAAGAGGTTTGATTCCTTCAACTTTAAATTTTACACTTCATTGGTATCAAGAGGGATACATGGACCACATTTCACAATTTTTTGGGCACTACACATATGCCTCTTCTACCCCTTCTTCTCAATTTACATATGTGTTTGTATTATAGTTTTTAATGAGTTTTATTCTATTTATCCTAGGTTCTTAACGAGTAGGTATAAAATTTAAATACTTTCTACTTAAAATAGGTGTGATTAATTCTATCAAGAGTATATCTTCTACTCAATTAACCTAACTTAATAACCAAGTTAACGAATTAATTTTAATTACCTTAATCACTTTTCGCTATGTCTACATGACTTGTAGCTACCTATAAATATAATTGATATTCCTACTAACAATTTGTCGTGGATTTTCTAAATTATCTTTTTGAATTTAATATTGATTTATTTCATGCACTTTGCTTACATGTGGCTACCCTTGAGTTGTTTTCTTAATTTTACATTATTTCCTATCCTGGTTGAACTTTTTCAATTTTAGGTGTGAATCTATTAGATGCACTTTAATTACATGCAACTATTCTTATTTCCAAAATTTACCATCTAAACTAATATTTTCTAGTTCATTCCAATGTTCCTTTCTTATCAAAATTGAACTTTCTTATTTGCCAAACTATAAAATTTTTGTTTACAAATTAAAATATCTTTGATTATGTTTGTAGACCTTGTATTCAGTGAATCTTAATCTACAAAAGGATCCTTGGATTGTGTTGCAAGAGATTGCACATTTCCGTGCTCATGGCTCCATTTGCAGCCCCCATGCTTCATGCTCCAAAGCATCAACTGTTCGGGCCCATCGTGAATATGGGTCTCTTGCTCACTAGCCTTCCAAGTTTATTTGGTCTTGAAGAGTGTAATTAGAAACCTAAAATCGAGACAAAGATCTTGTAGAGATGAAAGGAGCCATTAGTGGATGTTATAGATGAGAGGGCATCCAAAGTTTTCAAGTTGGAAGTAGTACTCCCTTCGCGGTGGTTGTCAATGTGATGATGGACTCTTCTAGCTAGCTTTACTCCTTACGTGGCCTCTATCCCTTCTCTTCTTGCTGCCTCTTTTACTCCCCTCTTGCTTCTTGTATCATGTTTCTCTTATCCTCTTTCTTGTTCTTATCTCCTGTATTTTCTTCTCCTCCCCTTTTTTTCTCATTTATCTATTTTCTCCTCCTCCTATTCTCCTTTCCTTCTTCTATATTTTTCTTCTCTCTCTCTCTCTCTCTCTCTCTCTCTCTTCGAACTCAACGTATAGATGAAAAGAGAAATACCCAAGATTGTGGTGTCTTTGCTCACTTCGAGGATGCCAATGGTACCATGGAAGGTTATTGTGGCTTGATCCAAGATATTCTGAAGCTTGACTTCAGACTATTCTTTATATATGTACTAGATGTGAAGTGGTTTAAAGAAGTGATAACAAATGGTGAGCATTGCACAATCAGACATCATCCAAGTGGTTTTGTAATCATTGACTCTACAAAATTTCACCAAAATAAGAATGACACATTAGTACTATCTCAACTTTGCGAGCAGGTATATATGCAAAGGCTAATTTTTTAATATATATACATGTGATACATATACACAATATATTAAGTATTTAAGTTTCTTGCTTTTGTTTTTCAAATACAAGTTGTGTATAATCCAATGGTAAACAATAACCGATGGTGGTATGTCATCCCTATATCTAATCGTTCAAAACCAATATATGGTAATATTACCGAGATGGAGATAGCAGATGACAATCCAACAATTAATGATGATGTGCATGATCACATCATAATGGATTATATGCATGATATAGTATAAGATGAACCTCGCGAGGATGATCAAGGAAACACAGAAGAAGACAATAATGTGATTGTCGATGATATTGATGAAGTTATTGAGCAATATATCAACACATCTGATAGTGGGATAGACTTATTTGTTTCATTACCTCTTGGTAACATAGACCTAGAAGTAGATAGTTTAGCAAGGGCTGATCTCATTGAAGATGAGATGGATCATTCACTGTAACATACTTAATTTGCTTAATGATTCAATGTGTATTCTTAATTCTATGGTTTTTATCATGCGCACACGTGCATACTCAAGAATCAATAGTCAAGTTTAAAGCTAAATTGAATTTTCCATAATAAAAAAAAGTATTTTTTATCATCTTCAAGTAGAGAAATTACGAGATACATATTGCAATGCTTGCTACTAATTATAAGGTTTCTGTTGCTTGCCACTAATTACTTATATCAGGCTTGTCACAACTGGAGGAACTGCCATTCATTAGAGAGCAATGAAAAAGTAATTATTAACTCTATTTTTTTAATTCAATGATTCAATGTGTATTCTTAATTCTATGGTTTTTATCATGCGCACACGTGCATGCTCAAGAATCAATTTCAGGTGGTTAAATAATTATTAACTTTAGTTTTTTAATTATATTAATTCCAATTTTAGGTGGTTAAATAATTGCACATCTGTTGGTGCGTCTATATTGGCGTCTATTTGCGCGGATATATAGATGCAAAATTCATGTCTATTTACATGCACTTTTACACGTACATATAGACGCAATGATAGACGCGCCGGGCTTTGCGTGTCTAACATGCGCGTCTATGCCTCGTTTCTGTTATAGTGCCTAAATGCGAAGAACACCAAATTACAAGTAGCTATATGTGATTTCTAAATTTTACTTTTCTCACATTTATTTATTTTTCATAGCTTACAATCAAAACTCATAAACATGGAGGCAATGTTCAAGCAAGAAAGCTAACTTCATATTATCCAATTCAAACACAAACTAAAATAATGTCAAGCATAACTTTGAACTAAAACTAAATCAAAACAATTGTAAGCTTTCAAAAGCATTCAAATTCTAGAAAACTTGACAAGATAACCATTTAAATTCCAGTTTTCTTCTATATGAAACCCTAATCAATGATGCCTACTCTTAGATTATTCTCCCCAAACTCGAAAGTTTAGCATGATATCTTCTTGGGTAGAGCACAATTATGTAAGTTATCTAGCAAATATTGAATTACCATGCATGACATTAATCCAACATGCATATGATTGAGTATTGAGGGAATATCACCTAAGAATTCATGTAGCATTCTATATTTGTGTGCTTGAGATCTGGGTCCTCTCTAAGCTTATGGACAATTGACCCTTCTATCAATAGCATTTATAAACATGCTTTATAATAGTGAATACCATTTTTACATTTTTTTTAACACAAAGAAAGATACCATATAAAGGGGTTACTTATAAATTGAATAGAAAATGGTTGTGTTTTATTTAGGAAAATTTCATAGATATAGGTATTCATAAATAGGTCTTGAACACACATGATATAGAGGATATGGATACAATGAATCCCTCGAGGTAAACATGTACGATTTTTGGCCTTCATGTAGTAATGTAGTTTTTTCTAAATTTATTTTGTGTAGGGTTCTTTGAAAGGTCTTTGTGCATCTTTGCAAATGATTTTTTACAAATAGAGCATGTTAGTGTGAACAATGGTCTTTTTTCTATCATCTATTTTTTTTTTTGCAAATGACCTTGTTAATTTTTTATTTCTTAGGTCTTGTTGTATTATTTCTAGGTCTTTTGCAGATGGAGAACATTCTAATTGCGTACATTGTGGCCAATGCCATATTACTTAAAGTCTAAGCAATATCTTGAAAGAAAAGATAGAGAAACACAATAAGGAGCGAAAGAATGTTCTTATAGCATGTATCATGCATGCATCATCACAAGGAGATCCGAATCCTTCTCACAGCTTACACTTCTCGAGGTGCAAGTCGCACGTGTACCATTTAGGTATACATGATAGGGATGCGGACGCCTCCTATCAAGATTTAATTAGAACTTCTACTTTACAATCAAATCCAAGATTTGGTAGCTTAGAATTCTTTTATTTTTGTATGCAAGCTAAACTTTGGCTTCTAAAGGTCTATGCAAACTCATTTTGAGTTGTAATGCAAACAACAATTATTTTCATTTTAAAAACTATTTTCCTTTAACATTTTGCTATATCAAGTTATATTTTTGGATGTAATTTCTCACATGATTCCCATTCTATTCGTATAAACAATGTCCAACAAAGCACACAAGGGCCAAAGAAAAAAGAAAAGTTGTTGGTTGCACAATTATGGCTCCAAGAAGAGTTCTACATTCAATAGCTCCCTATGTTTTTCCCCATGACAAAGCACATTTACCTACTTGACAATGCAAGTGAAAATTGCAACAGAAGCGTGTATATATTGATGTTTAAAGGTCGTGCAAATTACAAAAGGTTGTTTGTTCAAAAACGTGATTAAAGTGGCACCTGTTCTTTTCTATATATACACATAAAGGGACGAAGTTTCTTGACATGAGAATATGCACAATGTTAGATTGCCAATAGCTTTTTGCTTTAGTTCAAAGTTTGTGAGGCCATCTATAAGCCTAATCCCTTGTAGTATGACCGTGAATTTTAACACCCCCGCTTAAGTGTGTTTGCCTTTCGCATCTTTGCTTCCATTCTATTATGGTGTCCTCCCTCATGGAGCAAGTGTAAAGAGTCATGACATGTTTGAACTCAAGGACAATTCCACGATCTAGTCAAAGTATCGATCAATGGTGGGTAAGGGGAATTCGGCGCTCACATATGCCAATTATAGTGCAAGGAATAGAATAGTGCAATAATATTCTCGAAGGAAGGTTTGAATGTGATTGGCTTCGTGAATAATTAATTAAGAGACGCATCCATGCGCGATACGAGCTCGAAAACGCCAGCAGCAACATTAAGGTATCTATGCAAATCCAACTTTTAGTTACTTATATTTATTTATTGATGGGATTCATGTGCGATGCATGGTGGATAAGCCGCACTCAAGAAGCTGCCAAGCACGTCATGGGGTGACATAGCTGCCAAGCACGTCGAGGGGGAACCTGCGGGAAGGAAGGAAGTACTAACAAGAAGTACTACTCTTACTAACAGAACTAGTAAGAGTCGTAACAGCATGCAGCAGCAACCAGCTACGCCACCACGGACTTGATACCCGCCTGCTGGCGGCGCTGCGATTGAATGGGGGACGTGCTGTTGCTGCGTCGGAGAACGAAGGGGAGATGATCCTCGCTAGACAGCTTGAAGTAGATGGCCCCTTCCTCCGAGTAGGCGGCCAAGCCAGTGGACTTCAGGTAGACGAGGATGTCGTAGGCTTGGCAGACTGCACCCGCAATGCGAGGGCAGGGCAGAGCCACATCCCGGCGCTGAGAAAACTGGAATGTGGCCCCGAGCCCCGGATCTGTTTCCACGAGGAAATACTCGCCTTCTCCTTCTTGTCTCCAGGCCAGAGCCCTACCAGTGTCCGCATTCTCGATCAGCACATCGTCCTCCTGCGATACGAACTGCCGGAGTTCACGGGTAATGTGGGTGAACCTATACTTTGCACCTTCGTCGGACAAGCGCACATAGTAGGTGGAGTTGCTCTCATCCCACTCGGGAGCCAAATAGCTGCCGGCTCCCTCGGAGCCCACGGACATGAACTCGTACAGCTCCTCGCCGTAATAATACAAAGCGGGCGAGAAGCACATGCTCCAGTAGGGGTAGACCAAGGGGAGTTCCGGGCATGGAAACCGTTGGAGTGCTGCTTCAGGCGATCCCGCGGTGGTGGTTGCTAGCATGCAAAGCTGCAGCATCGCCACCATGAGCATGATCATCGCCTTCGTCTTGCAGTTGCTGCTTGAATATCACAACCAAAGAAAAAGGGATCAGGGGAAGAAAGCCAGAAAAAAGAAGAGACTAAGCGGATCAATGTTTAGCATATCTTATACGCCTCTCTCCCACACAAAAACGCACGCACTGTACGATACCTAGAAGAAGCCATGGCTCGTAAAATTACGAAGGCGTGCCGGAGCTATGGATTGGTGGATTCAGCGAGTTGCGAGGCTGATGCGCTGTCGTTTTAAAGGTAGACACAGAGAGAGAGAGAGAGAGAGAGATAGAGAGAGAGAGGGGGGGGGATCATGTCGTCAAGAGATAGGCATCACATGCATGGACGGACTAGCAGCACGGCATGTACCGATGTGAGCCTTGCCGAGCATGTGGTTGAAATTGGTGACCTTTTCAATCACATGCTCAACACGGCTCACATCGGTACATGCCGTGCTGCGGCCGTGCTGCTTGTCCTGATGCGAGCCTTGCTGAGCATGTGATTGAAATTGCTGTAGTACAACGTTCATGGCGCCTCTCTCTGATCTCTCTCTCTCTCTCTTTCTTTCTCTCTCTCTGTCTATTGTGAGGCCTTTAATCCTTGGCAGCTCGTACAACTTCGAGCTCTGTCTATTGTGAGGGATTTAATCCTTGGCAGCTCGTACAACTTCGAGCTCAAACTACTGATCGTACAACTTAGACCTTCAATTTAGAGCTTGCAAGGCTCTTGGGGGAAATATTACAAAGTTTGGCATCATGGGGTCAAGATATAGGCATCACATACATGGATGGACCAGCAGCACGGCATGTACCGATGTGAGCCTTGCCGAGCATGTGGTTGAATGTGTTTGTGTTAGTAAGAGATAGATCTTGCCAACTCCAAAGGAACAAGTTACAACCCACCTGCTTTAACCCCTTTTGTCATTGATGGCGTTTAGAAGCGTGTAATTGAGCCAACACGACCCTATAAGCAAGGCGCTCTTGCATGAAGAGATGTGTTAGTAAGAGATAGATCTTGCCAACTCCAAAGGACCGAGTTACAACCCACCTGCTTTAACCCCTTTTGTCATTGATGGTGTTTAGAAGCGCATAATTGAGACAAAATGACCCTATAAGCAAGGCCCTCTTGCATGAAGACATGTGAAATGCAAAACATGTCATGCAAAGTTCCATACCTTCATACTTTTCAAGTCACTTTTGGCTTTCTCTCTCATGGAGGACCACCCATGCACTTTACTGATGTTGCAAAGAGTGGCTTTTGCAAAGACCTAGCCAATGGACCACCCATCCACTCTAGTGCAATTGCAAAAAATGACATTAAGTTTTTTATTACCCCCAAAAATAAGTTCATAATGCAAAGCAATGCCGTGACTTCTTTTCTTTGTTTTTTGGGATATTGTGAAAGATGAATGCTTAGATTGTTCCGTTGAACATGCATAAGATTCCACTAGTACATTGACATTACTTACCATACAAAAAAAAATGGTTACACTCTTTTGCATGAATAGAGCACATGTATTACAGTTGCAAGTACCACTAACAAGGTGTTTGAGGACCCTTTGACTTGATCATAGTGGCTAGTCAAGGCAATTAGAGAATGTATGGAGACTTGGTTATAATCTCAATTATGAGGTAGTTCGATATCTTATAAGAGCTATAAAGTTGAGAGTCCTTCCCACAAGGTAAGGGTATTTGGTTTCCATATCCACTCTCATACGTCCACTAGTATGGTGCATAAAGCTGGCCTTGCAAGGGTATTTCCATTAGCATAAAATATACTTTATATGCTTGCACTCATCTATCCTAAAAGGAACTCTCTTCCTACTATTTGGAGTGATGTGAGGGGAGGGTAGGGCTAAGGAGGCCTTGATATGCTCCCAATGCAAACTAGAAGGACTGGGTCATTGAATATATATATGTTCACACATGCAAAAGAGAATATGTTGATTTCTCAAAGCCAATCCAAATTTGCATCAATTTATCATAACACTACAAACAATGATTTACACATTCTCTTTTCTACTTTTGGAGATGTTACTCTTGTTGATATTAGCTAATTTCTCTATCGAAATTATTCAAGAGGAGATGATGTTGTAAGGTAGGTTAAAAACGATGGTTGTTATCTGACTTGTCTCCTACTATGAGATGCATCTCCTCTAAATAACACAATATTAGTGAGTTTGGGAATCTCCCAATTCCTATTTTCTGAATACTAAAAAGGTGGCACTCGGATAACATGTCCATAAGTTTCTCAAAACCATATGATGTGACCTATCATTGAAAAGCACTTGAAAAATGGAATCGATTGAGCTATAGAGTGCTCGATTTGGAGTTATAGTATTCAAGTTATGACAAATCCAAAGCTTTGGCCACGTGTCCCAAACTTATGAGAAATTCCAATATTCCCCAATATGGTATTAAATTATCTTGAAACATCAGAACCTCTACACTATCTTATAATTGACAAGTTTGTTCCAAAACCTCTTTTCCTTTTTCTCAAACATAGATTTTAATTTTCTCTCTTTGCAAGGCCACGAGACATGCACACACGTTGCCTTTCATGCATGAAGGGTGCATTCAATGGTCAATGCTAACCAAGTCGGCTGCATTAAGGATTTCTTGGATGTTACTCTCCCTCTCTCTTTGTACATCAGTTATGCACATGTCAGGTTCTCCTTGTTCCCCCCTCCCACCCCTTCTATCATAGCCATACCTTTTTCCTCCCAACCTCTTACATTGACACATGGTCGTTTGCTAGGAGAAACCCCTCAACAAAAACCTATGGTCATAGAACTAAGGAGTGTTGGTGGGTCTAGTGACCTAGTGCTAGAGTTTGTTTGATTTGGGTTCCACTTTACAAGCCTAGCAATGTGATTAAAGACTCAAGGAGAAGTCAACATGCTTATGTTTAAAAAAACCCTCAGGTATAAACTTTAGATGATAGATGAGTTTTGATTGCAATATCTTTGAGCATAATTCTTAGTAAGGACTCCAAAAAGAATACAAAGGTCCGTGAGCCATCTTGTGGTGAAAAGGAATAAAGCTGCCTTAAGGATTAACACAAACCTCTCTCGAACAATATATCCTCTATCAATCTTTCTTCTCTTTTCTGTCCTTACCCAATGGCATGGTAAAGTTCTATTAGGTATGCCATCTCCATTTCTAGGTTCTCCTTCAAGGTGTCTATTTCTTCAATATTGACAATGAGAAGTCATAAACATGCATTAGTTTTCAAATTTATCATTTCGATGACCATACACTATAAAGAAACACAAAAGAAAAACATATATGCATGGAAAAAGGACACCACAGTTTTATCGTAATGCCACAAGTACTAGTTAAAGGTACGTTTAGCATCATAAGAAGTTCTAACAAATCACCAACCAACACCTCATACATCCACATAATTATTATTGTACATCTTCACCAACAAAGTTCTAAGAAAAGAGGAGTTTATTTGTATCTCACCAATCAGATTCATCATCTTTGCCATTATTATGCATCATAGTAGCTATTCTTTTTACGTTATGAGGTCCTCTCATCTAGCCACCAACACTTAGAACATGCCGCATTTCCAAATCCTTCCCTTTTCCTTCAAAGCTGACCCCCTTTGAACATCAATTGTTAACTGCAAGAAGTACATAGCATGCAATGTGCAAGCAAGCATGAGAAAGAGCTAAATTTTTGAAAATAGTCCTCGGATTATAATCTAAAATATAGTATGCATGAAGCACATGCATATTTGATTTGCCCAAAGTTACAACAACTATATTGATTAATCATGTAAATCCACAAGCCATGCATGATTATGTGCAATTTATAATGATAGCATAGAATCATGTGGAAAAACCATAAAGGATCTAGTTTGTTCTCACCATAGGAAAAGCATGCAATGAGAGATGTCCAATTGAGGCCTTAAAGTGGATTGGATGGCCAAGAGGGATGGGAAAACCCTTACCCTAGAAATCATGTATAAAAAGGATAAGAATGAATAAAACAAGTTATTCATGTGTGTGCAAACTTTGTGCACTTGCCTCTCTACTTCTATTGTGAGAGAGTAAGGGTCAGAGTGAAAGATTGAGAGTAAGAGAGTGAGAGAGTGAAGGTGAGTGGCCAAAAGGTTGAAGCTCTACTCATCTTCTCTTGAAGCACTCTCTCCTCGAGGGGGTTACTCATGAATATATGTATATATAATGTGAGTTCAAAATAAGGGGTTTTTAAAACACCATTTTTATACATTTTTTACATACATAAGGGTGTCATATAAAGGGGTTACTTATAGATTGAATAGAAAAGGGTTGTATTTTATTCAAGAAAAATTCACAGATTAGGATATTTATAAATAGGCCATGAACGCACGTTATATAGAGAATATATATATGGTGAGCCCCCCAAGACTCTCTCTTGCCATGCCAATGCTTCTCTTTTGCATGTGCAAGTTGTAGACGATTGAGAATTGAATGAGTACTCACTTGGATCCTAGAGTGTGCAAAGCACATCCTTCATGGGATTGAAGGAAGGCCATGCCACTCACTACAAATGAATGCTTGTATTTCTATGCAAGAGACTATGTGAGACAAAGTCGTTTGATTCTTGTGTGCCAATGCTCTTGAAGGAATAAAAGTGTGTCCAATGTTGTGCACATGGAGTACGTGTAGTGGGTGTGGGATTTGTGTGTGTGTGGGGTGGTGTGGTGCAAGTGGGGTGGGGTGTGAGGTTTCATGTGTGTATGTGTGTATTAATGTGAATGGTGGGAGGTGTGTGTGTGTGTGTGTTATATAGTGCTTTTACTAAAGGGGGGATGGAAAGGGGAGATGTGTATGCTCATCCCTTGATGTGGTGGCTAAAATGGTGATGGAAAAAGGTTACTGTTAGCTTGGAAGGGAGGTAGAGGTGGCCTAGGGCAGTGCACCGTAAGTCAAGGTAGCATAAAAGTGAAGCAACTTTGTTGAGTGCCAAAACAGATAGACATGTGTGAGGTTTCATGTGTATAGTGCATGTATATGTGTGTTAATATGGGTGGTGGAGAGTATGTGTGTGTTATAGTGCTTTTAAAGGTGGGGATGTGTGTGTGCTCCTCCCTTGATGTGGTGGCTAAAATGGGAGTGGAAAAAGCTGCAAGGCGGGTGGCCTAGAAGTGAAGTGCCTTTGTTTAGCAGCAAAAGGGGTAGAGAGGAGATGACAGTATGAGGGGGTGATGGGGAGAGGTTGGAGGGCAGGTGGCCTCTAGCATGTGGTATGAAAGAGGTGGATGGGAGAAGGTGTCACTAGTGGTAGTGGAGGTGAAGATGGGTGGAGATGGTGGTAGGCTGGATGGACAAGGCATGGTGGCCTAGAAGAGGGAACATGAGGTGATCTGGAGGAGGAGAGCAGGAGGTGGTATAGGGATGGCTGGGGTGGCAAAAATTGTGACAGGGCATGGTAAATAGGAAAGAGAGTGAGAAGAGAGGAGGTGATAGAGAGAGAAGTAGGGGACAAAGGCCACGATGAAGCGGGAGTAGGGGAGAAAGATGGGGGCGATGGTAAAGAAACGTTGCTTGCAAGGCGGCCTTAGGGAGATAGATGGTAGGAATGTTGTCTAGATGACAATTGCGAGAGGGAGCAATGGGCAGGAGGCCTAGGCAATTGCGCGCAACTATGGTGTGTGAGAGAGAAGCACAATGACACATGGGGAAGTGATGGTTGTGTTGCGATTGAGAGGAGAGAATGTGACTGCCGAGCTATACCCTAGCATTGCATAGGATAGGGGAAACCCTAGAGCTTTTATTTAAGGGTTCATGTCGGAACAATGAAACCAACATGTTATGGTATATGAGCTTAAGTTTCAAGTCGAATGGGAAAACAAAGTCGAATTAAGATATAGGAAAGATACTCAAAAAAATTTCGGATTTAATCACGAGAGGTTTGGGAAAGACAAAGTCGAAATCTTGAATTGAGAGAGAAGAGAAGAAGGTGGAATGTCATGATTTGTGAAAAGATATTCAAGGAAGGCGATGAACATCAAGCTCGACTCAAAAGCTGCTTTGTGAAATTTGTTGATGGTCTTTAAAAGTAGGCAAGAAGCTTTAAGTTCCAACTCAAGCCAACCAACTCAAGCAATTCTTCATAGCAACTCGCGATGATGGAAACTTCGATGTAGGCGAAGGGCTTAAAGCTCGTGCTCAAACCTTCTCTCCAAAATTTGATGACACTCTTCGAAGAAGGTGAGGGATTCAAGCTCAACCTCTAGCCTTACACACAAATGTTTTTGTTGGCCTAAAGCTCTCATAATGTCCCCATTGTATAGGTTTTCTTCTTCCATCTTCACATGTTGTGATTTTAACTCTATAAAAGCCTAAGGCGTTTAAATCCTTAGCTTTTCCTCAAGGCAAAAATCTTTGACTAGAATAAATCAATGCCACGTTCTGATGATCAGGCGAACTACTTTTTCCTTCTTCTCCTCTTCTATGGAAAGAATACATTTCTTGTAATACTTAGATGTCAAAATTGCACCAGCTTTTGCAAAGCCAATCGTCAGCTTAATTTGGTCCAACAATTTCAATTCCACCCTTCCTCCATGCTACGATTCTAGGATGGCTATGTCAATTTCATAGAGCTCGTTGTTGGCTCCTTTATTGGCACTAGTCCTTGCTTTCTAAGTTTTGTGAAAGCTGCCTCTCCAAAGCTTACCGATCAATGGCAGTAACTTGTGATTGCCCACCTTCATGACCTCAAGTGACTTTCGGCAAATCTTTTTTTCCTCCTCAAGAATGCTTGTCAAGTAGCCATACGTTCTTCCCATTCTCAAATAGTATTGCTGAAGCAAGTATGTCACACTTAATGTGCTTCACTTTCATGTTGCTGCCACCTCACTCTCTTCATGAACTCACCCTCCAACATGGGAATTACCACAATAGGCATTCCTAGCCCCTTTCTTCACAGAGCTATTATGCCATAGTGGCCATATGTTAACACCCTACAGTTTCTTGATCTAAAGCCACTAGTGATATCTAGGTTTATTGCACCATCTTGTTGATGTTTCTGCAGCGACACTACATGCATCTTTTTTGGGAACTTGTTGTCTTTCTTCAAAAGATACGAAAGAGATTGCAACCAAGGTACAATAATATATTTACGAGTCTGATCATCACTACCAGCCGTCACATCAAATGCCTCCTTGAGAACATCTGTTTAATTATGTGAGGCAAAACCTTTCTTTGCAAGACAACTGATATTTAGGTATATTGCACAATCTTGTTGATGTTTTTGCAGCGACACTACGTGCATATTTTTTGATAGCTTGTTTTCTTTCTTCAAAAGATATGAAAGAGATTGCAACCATGGTACAATAATATGTTTACGACTCAGATAATCACTACCTATCATCACATCAAATGCCTCCTTGAGAGCATCTATTTTATATGGACTAGGCAGCCCAAGGATCAGTCTTGCTAATTCTTTTAGTATGTGAGGCAAAACCTTTCTTTGTAAGACAATTGATACAATACACTGATACTAGGGTTCCTTTAGGCAAATGGTACACCAACTCTGGAAACGAGGAGATCAAAGCTCAATTTCTTGGAGAAATTTTCCAATGTTCTCTCAGCATACCTGGCTACAAGCTCCTCCTTCATAGAGTCTCTACCATGTTCCATAGAGTCGTTAGCTTCTTTTGAATCACCTTGGACTGATATAAATGCAATAAATAGTGCATGTGATGCTTGAACCAAAGTTTCAACTAGGTTTTGTAAATACAAAAACATTATTGGTGCTACTCTACTTGCAAAGCTCGACAGTAGGAGTAAGTTGAGGCAAAATGGCAATACAAGAAAGCTAAACAAAACATGTGCACTTTGCACTGTAACTTGGATCCAATCATAATTTGGATAATCAGATCCTGGTGGGTTTAGGACTTTGTCAAGCACTGGAGATAGAAACACTACATTGGGACATGCAAGTTCACTTTGTCAAACCTAATCCATGAAATGATCAATATCAAAAAAGTGCCAACAAAGCTGTAGGTCCCTCTTGTTGAGAAATAAGGCATAGTCTAAGCCTTATCACGTGGTTGTATGTAAAGTGTCCTTAAGTTTGGGATATCTATCTTTTGAGGATACCATTTTAGTGTGTGTGGACTGTTGGAGGAATGGTTGAAGAATAATGAAGAGGAGGACAACATGTAGCTCCTGACCTGTGCTTGTTCCATCTTTGTCTTCCTCTATTTGAAGTTTTATTATGGTATCAGAGCCTGTACTTCCATTTCATCAATTGTATCAAGAGGCAAGTAGATCTCTTCCATCTCAAATGCACCTACTCCTACAGCTATAATGGAGGGGGCTGTAGAATGGTGCACATGGTAAATAACTACTTTGTCTAGCTCAGTACAAAAATTCTGTAAGGACCAGAGGAATGCATGGAAAGCCTCCTTAGAGTCATCAACTGCCATCACAATCTTTATGGACCTCTCAGATGATTTGAATGATGTTTTTTGAAGTGCCTCAGATGGCCTAACAATAACGACAGGACAATGTGCATTATGTAGCACATAATCACTCATAGTCTGCAACGGCGCAGCTGCAGACTCTAGTGCCTCTCTCAATGTATCAATATGCCTAGGCCTTTGGACTACAGACTATTTGTGGGTTGTCGAAGGGGAGTCACCATCTAGTCCACCCCTGACGCGCAGAGAGGACCGACTGTGCAGGACTGCGGTGCTCTTGGATTGCCTGTGGCTCAAGAAACAGAGGCTTGTGGAGCTACAAGACGACAACGATGATGATAGGGAGCAATGCAGGGCAGGTCGTAGCAAGGCCACAAAGGAGGCTAGGTTGGTAACCATAGCTGTGTTCCTTGCTACCAATCGATGAAGAAGAATCCTGCTATGGTGGAGAGATAGCCGTCCAGGCCAAGAATACCGGTGTAGGCGCTCACAAAGTGTCTAGCATAATCATAAGTGTGGAATCCTATGAGATCAACTGAAAGCATAGCTTTAAGAAGCTCCGAACGTGATGGTAAAGTCCGATATATTTCTGAAGATGGAAATGGTGTATAAGGAAACCACCCTACTTTCATATTATTGTCATGTTCTTTCAGGCATTTTGGAAGAAACGTCAGATGGTAAAACAGGTCTGCAGCAACATACATATATGCTCAATGTTGAGCTATGGCTGAAGCTGCAAGCTGGCTGGTTAGTTGTTCCAAGTGGCAAAAGCTGGTTATGTGTGCAAAATCATGGATGCTCATTAGAAAGGCATTCTGCAATCAGAAGTAAACTGGTGGTAGACCTTAACAACCGGGCTATGGAAGGGCCTTCAATGTTCTTGGGTGTTTCCAGCATTATACAGGGTTCTGTTTGCTCAAGGGAAAGTTGTGTTGCATTAGTGTCTTGCAGTGTTGAATTAGCTATTTGGAGGTTGATTTTTTGCTCAGAAAATTTTGGGAAATCTTTTGCAACTTCAGCTTGACAAGCACTTTTAGTTTGGCAAAAAAAAATTGCATAAAAGTTACAGGAAAAGTGGTCAACTTTAGACCCATGTTTTGATGCATTTTGGGTCATATAGACATCATGTGGAATCCGATTTGGATTTTTCTTGCTGGGAACTGAATGTATGACATGTTGGCATCATGGATGGATGTATATGACAGTTTTCGGACACATGTATGACAATCATATTGCTGAATACCATTTCTGGATAGAATGTATTGTTGTTTTCTTCTGAATTTGCAGCACTCATAATGTTTGACATGGCATAGATCACTCAGATCATGGGAGACAAATTGACCAAAGACAACTATCGTGTTTGGTCTTACAGGATGGAGAATTTTTTGATGGGTAGAGGTCTATGGGACCTCATAACAGGTGATGATGAATGTCTAGAAGTTCCCGAACATCCAACTGAAGAGCAAAAGAAAGTGTGCAAGGATTGGACTAGGAAGAACATGAAGGTTTTACATTGGATCTCCATATGTATTTCAGAAACATTGATTCCTCATATAAAAAAGGCAAGTACTTGTAAGGAGGCATGGGAAATCATAGAAAAAATGTATGGAACATGTACAGAGGCTCGTAAGATACAACTTAGGTAGAGATTACATGGTGCATGGAGAGGCAATCGCAGTATCAGTGACTATGTGGCAAAGATCAAGCAAATTTCAGAAGACCTTGCATCCATTCATGCACCTGTTGATGATGATGGTTTAGTGTCAGTGACACTAAATGGGCTTGGACCAGCTTTCAAATCTTTGGATACCTCTATTTCCATTAGGGGAGGCTCTATGCCTGACTTTGAGAAGCTTATTGGATTGCTACTTATTACAGAAGAAATCAAGTTGGGATTGAATGCATCTAGCAATGGCAAAAATGCAGGTGGAGATAGTGTTTTCTATCACCAGAGAGGTCGTGGCAGCTCATCTAGAGCTATAGGCTCTTCACTTGGTCGTAGTAATTATGGTTTTGCTCGTGGAAGAGGTAACTTTGGTCGTGGTGACTTCATGCATAGAGGCAGGGGGAGATCTTTCCCTAGAGGTAGAGGATGCAGTCTAGTCCTTCTTCACAAAGAGATGGCACTTGTCATTATTGTGGGCAGTTTTGTCACTTTGAGAGGGATTGTTATCAAAAACAGAATGACATGTCTAGGGGTCGTGGAAGGACCCAATATGGCCACTATACAGGCACTTATGGTGGTACAGGGTATGGACCTAGAGGTGGATTGCCTAGAGGCCACCTATTTGCTATGGAGCATGTGCTTGGGAGCATGACTCATCCTCTTCGTGAGAATGACTGGTTTTTGGATTTAGGAGCTACAAACCACATGACTCATCATGCTGAGTGTCTTGATAGCAAGGAGAAAATGCAGAATGATGAATATGTTGCCATTGGTGATGATACTTTACAAAAAATTACTCATATTGGTAGTGTGCCACTTGTTACTAAAGATGGGATTGAGAACAAGCTTGGTGATGTACTTTATGTGCCCACAATAACTAAGAACCTAGCATCGGTTGGTCAAATGATAGATCAAGGATTGTAGGTGAGATTCAATAAGTTTGGATGTTTCATTGAAGAGTTCCATAATGGGAGAACTGGCAGGGTGATTGCTCATGGTAGAAAGAAAGGGAGAGTTTGCTTTGGATAAAGGGACTCCAGTGATTCAAAACTCTATGTATGTTGAGAGAGGACATGGGCAAGATAAGGATGTGGAATTACGGCATAGACAGATTGGTCATTTTAATTTGCAAAGATTGAAGCAAATGCAATCAAAATAGATAGTCCGTGCTCTACCGCATTCAGGATATGTGAATTTTGATCATGTATGTGAGGCTTGTCAATTTGGCATGCAGTCCAGATTTCCATTTCCAAAGAGGGGGAGAATAAGCAGCTATCCTTTGGAAATAATACACTCAGATATTTGGGACCCATGTCAGAATGTTTCCATGAGCGGAAAGCGTAGATTCTATATCACATTCATTGATAATTTCTTATGAGTACATTTTCTGTGCTGTTTGAGGCTAATTACAAAAGGATATGCACAAACTTATGGTTTGGACTATGAAAAAACATGCAGTCCAGTAGTTACAATGACGACAGTGAGATCGGTAATTGCTTTGGCTTCTATCTATGGTTGGAGGCTTTATCAAATGCATGTGAAAAATGCATTTTTGAATGGCAACTTAGAAGAGGAAGTGTACATGGATCAACCAGAGGGCTATGTGGATCCAAAATACCCACATTATGTATGCAGGTTGAAGAAGGCTTTGTATGGGTTGAAGCAAGCACCAAGAGCATGGTGTGATAGAATCAACAAATTCTTATGCAGTATGGGATTTTAGCAGAGCAAAGCTGATTATTCACTTTATGTGAGGCATACAGAAGATGGAATGGTTGTTGTGGTCATCTATGTTGATGATCTCATTATTACAGGTACACTTGAGAAGGAGATTACTGAAATCAAGCATGGATTACATAAAGAGTTTGATATAAAGGACCTTGGTTTGTTGAGATACTTCTTGGGTATTGAGGTTATTGACACACCTCATGGTATATGGCTGATACAAAGGCAATATGCATTGGAGATGTTGGTAAAATATGGCATGATAGGATGCAAACCGGTTGATACACCATTAGATCAAAATGCTAAGTTGATGGATGATGGATCTTATGTTGAGGATGTTACTATGTTCAGAAAGATCGTTGGTAGTCTTATCTACTTGACCATTACAAGACCACACTTGAGTTACGCTGTTGGATTGATAAGTCAAATTATGCAGAAACCATGCAAATCACATTTGGATGTAGTGAGAAGAGTTCTTAGATATGTGAAGAAGACAGCTGGATTTGGGCTGTTTTATGAAAAAGGAATCAAGCCTACATTGTTTGGATACTCAGATGCAGACTGGGTAGGTAGCTCTATGGATAGAAGATCTACTAGTGGCTATGCATTCTCATTTGGATCAGCCATGGTAAGCTGGAGCAATAAGAAGCAACCTACAATTGCTTTATCAAGCACTGAAGCAGAGTATAGAGGCATTGCATTGGTAGCATGTGAGCAGACATGGCTGAGATTGATCTTATATGACATGGGCATAGAGATTGATGGTGGAGTCATTATGTATTGTGACAATGTTAGTAGCATTATGTTGGCAAAGAACCCAGTCTACCATGCAAGAACAAAACACATAGAAGTGCACTATCATTTCATTAGAGAAAAATTCATTGATGGAGAGATTGACTTGGTCCATGTGAAAACAAATGACCAAGTTGCTGATATCTTTACCAAAGCATTAGGTAAAGATAAGTTTGAATACTTCAGGAGTGCACTTGGAGTATTACCTTTGCAAGCTCATTCTGAGCTTGAGGGGGAGCGTTGAGAAATAAGGCATAGTCTAAGCCTTATCATGTGGTTGTATGTAAAGTGTCCTTAAGTTTGGGGTATCTATCTTTTGAGGATACCATTTTAGTGTGTGTGGACTGTTGGAGGAATGGTTGAAGAATAATGAAGAGGAGGACAGCATGTAGCTCCTAACCTGTGCTTGTTCCATCTTTGTCTTCCTCTATTTGAAGTTTTATTACCTCTTAATATAAGCACAAAGGTAAACAAATCTTCTGGGGGCAAAGGCCCAACTTGATCTGTGAATAAGTCAACTTTCTCTTCAAAAATAGTTTTTAACTTATGCCCGAACTCTTTCAATGTTGGCTCCAAAAAATTCTCATGTGCCCTTATAGCTTTTGTAGGCTACTACATATGAAAATTGCATGGGGAAAGTCCAAAGCGAAGCTAATGTTTTCCTTGGATCCTTGAGTCTTCAAAATGGATACCTTGATATGAACTTATTTCTCCATGCAATGTGCCCTATCAAGAATATGCTTTAGAAGATAATTTTGTGCCCAATCATTCATGCACTTTGCAAATTAAAATCCATGCAATGCAATCAATCAAATGATGCTTCCACACAAAAAAATTATGAATGCATTGAAGAAATTGTGCCTATCCTAACTACATGTGCTCGTGCATCATGCAAATGCAAACAAAAAGAAACACATTATGGAAAATAAGTTCCTATTGATGCTAACTAATGTGTTCAAATTCTTGGCGAAAAACTCCATGCGCAGCATCATGACATCTGCCCCCTCCAAACTTGCACATCCTCCAGGTGGGCCAAAGCTACCCATCCTCATCACCACCAAGCTCAACGGTCAATGTGATCTCTTCATCCTCAGTAGAAACATCTCCAATATCCATATCTTCATGTTCATCATCTCTTAGCTCAAGTCTATCATAAATCTCATCTTCCAACTCTTCAACTGCATAGGGTGCATCATCTCTTCTCTTGAATAATTTGATTATTTTCCTTGCAATGAAAATCTGCAAAGCCGTACCATCAAGCTCTACCAAGGAATATGTAGCATTGTCATGGACACTGCATGAGGTGACGACAGCCATGCACCACATGTGCCGCACCAAAAAAGGCCCAAACCATTGTCTTGAAACCTTGTGGATAGCATTATAGTGATTGTCAAGACTATTGTCATAGACCTATATCCAATCTCCCTCCTCTATCTCTTTAGGTCCCAATCTGTGCCTACTATCAAATTGGTCTTTGTTGCGAATTCTGGCCTCTTTAAGCTTTTGAGATGCTATCTCAATATTAACTACACCTATATGGAGAAGTTGTGCCTTGCGA
Source organism: Lygodium microphyllum (assembly GCF_053477565.2). Lineage (NCBI taxonomy): Eukaryota > Viridiplantae > Streptophyta > Polypodiopsida > Schizaeales > Lygodiaceae > Lygodium > Lygodium microphyllum. Next base: position 133,856,170 of record NC_141142.1, read on the forward strand.
TGGCCTTTGCGACTAAGAAATTCAAGCACTACATCCTCTATGAGAAGGTAGTTTTCTATACAAAGGCAGAAGGGCTTAGATTTCTTATGAACAAGCTACAACCGCTTGATCGTCTAGCAAAGTGGTTAATCACTTTGCAGGAGTTCGATTATGAGATTAAGAGTAAGCCACCGAGGTTGCAGGGGATTGTGGAATGCCTTGTGGATTTCGAGGAGCCAAAAGAGACTTTGGCTAAAGAAAGTGATATTGAAGAAATGTTTAAAATTGATACAGCTTCTATCCCATCTTGGTATGCTACTATCACGCATTATCTATCAACGAGAGAGATTGGAGCTGGTTTACCAAAATCTGAAAAGAGGAAAATCAGACAATAGGCTTTGAAGTTTTCCTTGATTGTAGGAACATTATATTGGAAGGGTGTTGATGATATCTATAGCCGATGTGTGATGCCTGACGAGGTTCCTTTCATCTTGGAAGAGTGCGATGACTCTACGTGTGGAGGGCACTTCGCTGGACGATTGATGGCACAGAAAGCTTTAAGAGATGGATATTGGTGGCCGTCCATTTTTCAAGATTCCTTTGAGTATATTAAGAGATGTGATACATGTCAAAGACATGATAGCAGAGAGAATAGGAAACGCCCACTTACGCCTATCATGGCTATCCTTCCATTTGAGAAGTGTGGCATTGACTTTGTGGGTCCTATCACCCCGTCGTCTACTACCCAAAAGAGGTACATTATAGTAGCAACTGATTATTTTACAAAATGGTCAGAAGCTTGGGCGACGAGGCATGACAATGCAAAAGAGACTGCAAGTTTCCTTTTAGAGCAGATTATTTGCCGTTTTAGTCCACCAAAGGAACTAGCGTCGAACCGTGGAACCCACTTTTTGAATAAAGTGATCAAAAGCCTGACTGAAGCTTGGCAAATCAAGCATAGCAAAACAACCCCTTATAATCCACAAGCCAACAGGAAAGTCGAAAGTACTAATAAGCAGCTTGTGGGTATCTTGTCTAAAATAGTCTCTGAGAAGAAACGAGACTGGGACAGGAAGTTGTATGTGGCAGTATGGGCGTACAATACAACGTTCAAGCGAGCTACCGGCCATACTCCATTTAAATTAGTTTATGGGGAAGAGTGTGTGTTACCCCTTGAAATCGAGTTGCCAACCATACGGTTTGCAATTAACCACTCTTTGGGAGATGAGGATGAACTCTTTGAACGTTTCACGAACATAGCCCACCTGGATGAGCTGAAATTACAGAGCTTATTACACCAGGAGGTAGCTAAACGTCGGATGAAGCATTTGCATGACCTTAAAGCAAAGAAGTATAGCTTTAAAAGAGGGAAATTAGTTATGTACTATGATGCATGTAGTAGGGAGCTATTTTTAGGGAAGCTGGAACCTAGATGGGATGGCCCCTACAAGATTGTTAAGATAGGGAAAAATAGGTCTACGGCTCTACTAGCTGATTTGCAGGGATTAGAATTTAAAAATAAGCTTAATCTTAATAAGATTAAAACTTATTATTTCTAAGTATGCTAATACAGAGAAATGCATTGCAGGTCCATGCTGGGGCTGATTTGAGACCTATAAAAGAGCTTAAAGATGGTTGATGGGGCAGTTAATTTCTTATTTGGAGCACCCATATCTGGAGCAGAGATACCATCAGAACTTATCTGGTGGAGTAAAGGATACAAAGTGATTGAGCGAGAAGACAGAACCTTTGTGTGGGAGATCAAAGTCTTCTGCCATCACTGGTTACGAGTGTTGACAAGTATCCCTGTTGAGTTTAATGAAGAAGGGGGGATGGAGCCGTTAGTTCACCCTCTAAACATATTAAATTTTGACTATCATAATTACAAATAGAGGAGTTCGTGATGGCAGGCTTTGTAAACCCATTGTGAACATACACATTATATTTTGACGGAGCATCCAGGGGCCCTAATAAGAAAGGGAATGTTGGAGTAGTAATCTGAGATCCCCGACGTAGAGTTACGATGAAGTTAGCTACTTATCTTGGGGTAGGATTCAATAACAACATGGCAGAGTATAAAGCCTTGATAATGGGACTGCATATTGCAAAGCAAGGTGGTATTCGGCAGTTGGTAGTAAAAGGGGATTTCCAATTGATCTTGAATCAGCTAGATGGGACATACACAGTGTAGAATCCCATCCTTTGTATGTATCATCGAATTGCCATGACCCTACTTGAGGAGTTTGAGAGAGTGTCTTTTCAACTGATTCCACGTTACTGGAATCAGTTTATGGATTCACTAGCAAATATTGATTATGATGACAAAGATAATGCAAAACCAGTTGAGGAAAACCCTAAGCAAGGGGATAAGGGGACGCAAGTTTTGAATCCTGGCATGGAAGGTGGACCTCTAAGGCCTGTTGACAAAAAAGTCGATCCTAAGAAGGATGAGGAAGTGCCAAGAAAGAAGCACCAAGGCCGGTATCGAGACCAAAAGAAAGAATGGTTTGGTGAGAAAAGAGAGCTTTGGCTACCTATCATGATTTTGATTTAGCAATTTCTCTTTGTGAAGTGAAACCAGATGTAAACCTCTTGCAGTTGATTAAATTATCTCCAGGAGTACGCAAGGAATTCAAGAAGATCCTGCGTATTGGGTATATTGTAGAACCTTTGGGCATAGCATGAGTAGGGGAAGATTGGTTTGATCATGCTGAAAAGAATTGACCTAGGCTTCCAACATACGTGGATGGGATATTAGTGGAGCATGCTATTGTAGACACTGGGTCCTCCGTTAATATCATGAGTTCAGAGTTGATGGAGAGGTTGGGTCTAGGCATCCAAAAAGACAGCTCCACCCTTCTCAGAATGGTTGATGATAGTCTAAGGCAACCATAAGGTTGCGTTACTAAAGTCCATGTTACAGTTGCAAGTGTAGAATGCTTCTTGGATTTTAGGGTGATAAGATTTGCAGGACGTCCTAGCTATCGAGTCTTGCTAGGTGCTAATTGAGTAATAGTCGATGCTTACCCTGAGTCTTCTCAGAGTGAGAGAGCTTCTTTATCCTCTACTGAATTAGAAACAATAGATGATCCATCTGGTAGTGAGACATCATCCAGCGACGAGTCTAAAGAGGGGTCCACTATAGAGGATATTTATCAGATATCATGTTTCGAGTGTCGCATCGATCGTACGTCATATAACATCTTTGGGTTGCAGTCCATCTTTTTCGAGAGTAAACCATTGAAGAGTTGCCAATTGAGCTTGCAAAGTTTGATGTGCTGTTCGTTCCTCTTGAAGTTGTATCATAAATAGATCCAGTTTTTGCTCCACCATTGGTTCTGGTAAATCACCTTTGTCCATAAATTCTTTCATATTTTGATCGGTCATCCTGCAAAACTGCAAACAACCTCACACACTTGAAATCTTGTTAGCGAGATGAGCGTAGCTCAAAGTCAGGTTTACAAGGCTTGTTTCTTTTTTTAAATGGTTTTTTTGCGATCTTTCTCTTTTTTGCAGGTATGAAAATTGATAAAATCCTTCTTCAATGAATACTTTGCTTGTGTAGACTGTGTATAGCAATTTGTTTGCTGGAAATTATCTCTATCACATCACGGGTGTGAACAAGGGTTTGTAGGGAGTTATAAAACTGGTTCGGGTTTGATTTGTAGAAGAACTCCATGTGACACCCACTAGAGAGAAATTTTAAGATTGACTTTGAAGCTTTAAAAAGCTTAGAGTCTTAAGCTTTATTAAAAAGCTTAAGAATTTTAATGAAATGAATCAAGATGACAGGACGTCATTGACAGATTTAACACCGTTGAAAACATACTGCCACCGTAGATGCTGGATTTTAAGGGATTAAGATTTATTATAAAGCTTATCAAGCTTTATTATCTTCAATTCACTAATAAAAGTTTTTGCTTTCTAAGAAAAAATGTTTGGATAAAGGAACTTCCCAAGTGGTCCTCTGCTTCCTGAGAGAGGTCCTTTGCGATCCATCAATACAACGGGGGGTTCTTCCTTGCCATGAATATGGTGGTATTGACCAATTGTCGCGAGATTGACTACAGAGCCCATTCGTTCCAAGAGCTTCGCCTTTGCGTGAGATGGTAGGCCAATGGAAGCCCTTGATCTCAACTTCGCTCTGATACCACTAGTGCGCAATCCGATATTGTATGCATACGTAGCAAGCGTCGGAAGGTCCCCAACAACAAAGAACTCTAGTTTAAGGTGAAAAATCAAGAGAATAGACTTGCACAACATGAGGCAGAAAGACCAATTAGGTTCAATCTCCCCCCATGCCTTGTGTGAGCGCTCCACAAGGCATGTATTTATAAATTTATTCATCTCAAAGCTCAAAATAGCACAATTTTACAAATAAGCATGCTTTAGCTTTTGTGTTTGCTTTTGTCCAAATAAAGAATAAAGTGGTTGGGCGGCCCAAGAGTCGGACTGTGCCCAAATACAATGTCCAATAATGAAATATTTAAATCGTGTGCCCATACGCATACAAAATAATAAATATTTATCAAGTATTTCAATAAATAATCGTGGCTAAATAAATATTTGCACCATGCCTTTAATAATAAGACATGTGCCCATTAGAAATGATAATTTCTTCTAGGTAATTTGAATACACACTATTGCCCAGTGCTTCCCAATGCCACTGCCGCTTGCTCTACACATCAACTAAAGCATTCACAATTGTTAGAAAATAATAAAATTGAACTGAGAAAAGTGAGTACCTAACAGTCTTAAGCTACAAAATAAATAAATAGGTTGGAACTCCGTCCTAACCTTACTTTAATATGAGTGTACTCTAAACTCATAAACATCCATTAATTTAAATATGTATTTTGTGGAATCACCCACTGTGGAGTCACCCACGTGCACATTAAATTAACATGATGCCCGAAAACGATAGGTGTCCCCATCAACTTCTCGCACAAGGAATCAACCTTGTGTACGAGCCCCGACAAATAAATATAGTAATTTTACGGAATCCACCACAAAACCTCATAGAATCCACCGTGTTCTCATAGAATTCACCGTGATCTCATGGAATCCAGTGTGGAATATTCCTCCTGGCATTAGGATAGTTGATGTCTTGTTGCTTTGGATACCAATAAAAACTAAACTCTTGCTGCCTAGGATTCAATTTCTATTTTTCCTTTGATTTTTTAAAAGCATGTGACTTTTTTCCGTGGATTTTGAGTTGTTGTATAGGTTGAAAATAGGGATTTAGATACTAAAAACCAAGCTACATGAGAAAGAGATTTGATTCCTTCAACTTTAAATTTTACACTTCATTGGTATCAAGAGGGATACATGGACCACATTTCACAATTTTTTGGGCACTACACATATGCCTCTTCTACCCCTTCTTCTCAATTTACATATGTGTTTGTATTATAGTTTTTAATGAGTTTTATTCTATTTATCCTAGGTTCTTAACGAGTAGGTATAAAATTTAAATACTTTCTACTTAAAATAGGTGTGATTAATTCTATCAAGAGTATATCTTCTACTCAATTAACCTAACTTAATAACCAAGTTAACGAATTAATTTTAATTACCTTAATCACTTTTCGCTATGTCTACATGACTTGTAGCTACCTAGAAATATAATTGATATTCCTTCTAACAATTTGTCGTGGATTTTCTAAATGATCTTTTTGAATTTAATATTGATTTATTTCATGAACTTTGCTTACATGTGGCTACCCTTGAGTTGTTTTCTTAATTTTACATTATTTCCTATCCTGGTTGAACTTTTTCAATTTTAGGTGTGAATCTATTCGATGCACTTTAATTACATGCAACTATTCTTATTTCCAAAATTTACCATCTAAACTAATATTTTCTAGTTCATTCCAATGTTCCTTTCTTATCAAAATTGAACTTTCTTATTTGCCAAACTATAAAATTTTTGTTTACAAATTAAAATATCTTTGATTAGGTTTCTAGACCTTGTATTCAATGAATGTTAATCTACAAAAGGATCCTTGGATTGTGTTGCAAGAGATTGCACATTTCCGTGCTCATGGCTCCATTTGCAGTCCCCATGCTTCATACTCCAAAGCATCAACTGTTCGGGCCCATCGTGAATATGGGTCTCTTGCTCACTAGCCTTCCAAGTTTATTTGGTCTTGAAGAGTGTAATTAGAAACCTAAAATCGAGACAAAGATCTTGTAGAGATGAAAGGAGCCATTAGTGGATGTTATAGATGAGAGGGCATACAAAGTTTTCAAGTTGGAAGTAGTACTCCCTTCGCGGTGGTTGTCAATGTGATGATGGACTCTTCTAGCTAGCTTTACTCCTTACGTGGCCTCTATCCCTTCTCTTCTTGCTGCCTCTTTTACTCCCCTCTTGCTTCTTGTATCATGTTTCTCTTATCCTCTTTCTTGTTCTTATCTCCTGTATTTTCTTCTCCTCCCCTTTTTTTCTCATTTATCTATTTTCTCCTCCTCCTATTCTCCTTTCCTTCTTCTATATTTTTCTTCTCTCTCTCTCTCTCTCTCTCTCTCTCTCTTTGAACTCAACGTATAGATGAAAAGAGAAATACCCAAGATTGTGGTGTCCTTGCTCACTTCGAGGATGCCAATGGTACCATGGAAGGTTATTCTGGCTTGATCCAAGATATTCTGAAGCTTGACTTCAGACGATTCTTTATATATGTACTAGATGTGAAGTGGTTTAAAGAAGTGATAACAAATGGTGAGCATTGCACAATCAAACATCATCCAAGTGGTTTTGTAATCATTGACTCTACAAAATTTCACCAAAACAAGAATGACACATTAGTACTATCTCAACTTTGCGAGCAGGTATATATGCAAAGGCTAATTTTTTAATATATATACATGTGATACATATACATAATATAATAAGTATTTAAGTTTCTTGCTTTTGTTTTTCAAATACAAGTTGTGTATAATCCAATGGTAAACAATAACCGATGGTGGTATGTCATCCCTATATCTAATCGTTCAAAACCAATATATGGTAATATTATCGAGATGGAGATAGCAGATGACAATCCAACAATTAATGATGATGTGCATGATCACATCATAATGGATTATATGCATGATATAGTACAAGATGAACCTCGTGAGGATGTTCAAGGAAACGCAGAAGAAGACAATAATGTGATTGTCGATGATATTGATGAAGTTATTGAGCAATATATCAACACATCTGATAGTGGGATAGACTTATTTGTTTCATTACCTCTTGGTAACATAGACCTAGAAGTAGATAGTTTAGCAAGGGCTGATCTCATTGAAGATGAGATGGATCATTCACTGTAACATACTTAATTTGCTTAATGATTCAATGTGTATTATTAATTCTATGGTTTTTATCATGCGCACACGTGCATACTCAAGAATCAATAGTCAAGTTTAAAGCTAAATTGAATTTTCCATAATAAAAAAAAGTATTTTTTATCATCTTCAAGTAGAGAAATTACGAGATACATATTGCAATGCTTGCTACTAATTATAAGGTTTCTGTTGCTTGCCACTAATTACTTATATCAGGCTTGTCACAACTGGAGGAACTGCCATTCATTAGAGAGCAATGAAAAAGTAATTATTAACTCTATTTTTTTAATTCAATGATTCAATGTGTATTCTTAATTCTATGGTTTTTATCATGCGCACAAGTGCATGCTCAAGAATCAATTTCAGGTGGTTAAATAATTATTAACTTTAGTTTTTTAATTATATTAATTCCAATTTTAGGTGGTTAAATAATTGCACGTCTGTTGGTGTGTCTATATTGGCGTCTATTTGCGCGGATATATAGACGCAAAATTCATGTCTATTTACATGCACTTTTACACGTACATATAGACGCAATGATAGACACGCCGGGCTTTGCGTGTCTAACATGCGCATCTATGCCTCGTTTCTGTTATAGTGCCTAAATGCGAAGAACACCAAATTACAAGTAGCTATATGTGATTTCTAAATTTTACTTTTCTCACATTTATTTATTTTTCATAGCTTACAATCAAAACTCATAAACATGGAGGCAATGTTCAAGCAAAAAAGCTAACTTCATATTATCCAATTCAAACACAAACTAAAATAATGTCAAGCATAACTTTGAACTAAAACTAAATCAAAACAATTGTAAGCTTTCAAAAGCATTCAAATTCTAGAAAACTTGACAAGATAACCATTTAAATTCCAGTTTTCTTCTATATGAAACCCTAATCAATGATGCCTACTCTTAGATTATTCTCCCCAAACTCGAAAGTTTAGCATGATATCTTCTTGGGTAGAGCACAATTATGTAAGTTATCTAGCAAATATGCAATTACCATGCATGACATTAATCCAACATGCATATGATTGAGTATTGAGGGAATATCGCCTAAGAATTCATGTAGCATTCTATATTTGTGTGCTTGAGATCTGGGTCCTCTCTAAGCTTATGGACAATTGACCCTTCTATCAATAGCATTTATAAACATGCTTTATAATAGTGAATACCATTTTTACATTTTTTTTAACACAAAGAAAGATACCATATAAAGGGGTTACTTATAAATTGAATAGAAAATGGTTGTGTTTTATTTAGGAAAATTTCATAGATATAGGTATTCATAAATAGGTCTTGAACACACATGATATAGAGGATATGGATACAATGAATCCCTCGAGGTAAACATGTACGATTTTTGGCCTTCATGTAGTAATGTAGTTTTTTCTAAATTTATTTTGTGTAGGGTTCTTTGAAAGGTCTTTGTGCATCTTTGCAAATGATTTTTTACAAATAGAGCATGTTAGTGTGAACAATGGTCTTTTTTCTATCATCTATTTTTTTTTTTGCAAATGACCTTGTTAATTTTTTATTTCTTAGGTCTTGTTGTATTATTTCTAGGTCTTTTGCAGATGGAGAACATTCTAATTGCGTACATTGTGGCCAATGCCATATTACTTAAAGTCTAAGCAATATCTTGAAAGAAAAGATAGAGAAACACAATAAGGAGCGAAAGAATGTTCTTATAGCATGTATCATGCATGCATCATCACAAGGAGATCCGAATCCTTCTCACAGCTTACACTTCTCGAGGTGCAAGTCGCACGTGTACCATTTAGGTATACATGATAGGGATGCGGACGCCTCCTATCAAGATTTAATTAGAACTTCTACTTTACAATCAAATCCAAGATTTGGTAGCTTAGAATTCTTTTATTTTTGTATGCAAGCTAAACTTTGGCTTCTAAAGGTCTATGCAAACTCATTTTGAGTTGTAATGCAAACAACAATTATTTTCATTTTAAAAACTATTTTCCTTTAACATTTTGCTATATCAAGTTATATTTTTGGATGTAATTTCTCACATGATTCCCATTCTATTCGTATAAACAATGTCCAACAAAGCACACAAGGGCCAAAGAAAAAAGAAAAGTTGTTGGTTGCACAATTATGGCTCCAAGAAGAGTTCTACATTCAATAGCTCCCTATGTTTTTCCCCATGACAAAGCACATTTACCTACTTGACAATGCAAGTGAAAATTGCAACAGAAGCGTGTATATATTGATGTTTAAAGGTCGTGCAAATTACAAAAGGTTGTTTGTTTAAAAACGTGATTAAAGTGGCACTTGTTCTTTTCTATATATACACATAAAGGGACGAAGTTTCTTGACATGAGAATATGCACAATGTTAGATTGCCAATAGCTTTTTGCTTTAGTTCAATGTTTGTGAGGCCATCTATAAGCCTAATCCCTTGTAGTATGACCATGAATTTTAACACCCCCGCTTAAGTGTGTTTGCCTTTCGCATCTTTGCTTCCATTCTATTATGGTGTCCTCCCTCATGGAGCAAGTGTAAAGAGTCATGACATGTTTGAACTCAAGGACAATTCCACGATCTAGTCAAAGTATCGATCAATGGTGGGTAAGGGGAATTCGGCACTCACATATGCCAATTATAGTGCAAGGAATAGAATAGTGCAATAATTCTCGAAGGAAGGTTTGAATGTGATTGGCTTCGTGAATAATTAATTAAGAGACGCATCCATGCACGATGCGAGCTCGAAAACGCCAGCAGCAACATTAAGGTATCTATGCAAATCCAACTTTTGGTTACTTATATTTATTTATTGATGGGATTCATGTGCGATGCATGGTGGATAAGCCGCACTCAAGAAGCTGCCAAGCACGTCATGGGGTGACATAGCTGCCAAGCACGTCGAGGGGGAAGCTACGGGCACAAGGAACTTTAGACACTGAACTAGATGGTAAATAGACTTGTATCTAGTAAATGCTGAAATTTTTCTAGTTGGTAACTAGGGTTTTTAAAATTGGAACTAGGTTTTTCATTTTACTAGATAAATGTGAAGTTATACTTAGTAAAATAAGTCTCTATATGGTAAAGTGAGATGAATTTGTATATAGTGCCTAATATAGCCATGTTTACTCGAAATTTTTATGAAGCTATGAATAGTATAATGTTTATGCACATTAAACCAAATTTGTTTTGTATATAATATCCAACGTAGTCATGCTAAGTAATACACACCACAATCAAACCATGTAGACAATCTCAAATAAGACAATGTGGATACACTTATAATGTATATGTTTGTATGTATCCAAAATATTTCATTGTCACATTAAAACAAAGAAGAGTCTCATTCAATTCAACTCAATGACATGGCTCTAAATCTTGAAATTACCCTAAAATTCCCTTCCAAGTATGGAATATACCTAGCATCAATACATCACAAACAGTTATCAAAAGTTATTTGAGCCCCTTACAAACTAGAAGCACACCCATCCATTAGCAAAATAGAAACTCTTGAAATTGTAATAGCTTTTTCCTTAAATGAATGGCATCAAACCTCATGAGCATGTGGAAACCTGAAAAGGGGAGTTCTTAGTAGATGATCATGACACATAGTCTATTAACTAGGGGAGCTATATTAAGTGCACTAACACCAACATTTCCTACTGACATGTGACTTATACAATCCCTCTTTCATGCATGTAGCATGTTTAGGGGGGTGCGTGAGGAGTAAGAGATGATGGAACATAGACACAAACATAAAGCAATAGAAGAAATATAATAGGATGGAGATGGATTATGCTAATGTTGTCATTGCTAGCAGGAACATGGAAGAGCTAGAGAATAAGGTGTGGGATGACTAGAAATCTTTCAGTGAGAAGAAGAGATTCACCATGGAATTTGGAAAGCAAGTGATGTGTGCATGAGTAGTATTCTTGTTGCCGTGCATTCGGTAAAGCTATGCTAAGTATTCTCTATGTGACATGTACATGTATTTTAAGGGAAGGTCCCCCTTGAGGATGAGTTTGCTAGATGGTTTTGGTTCACCTTTGGGCCAAACTAGTGCCGACATTGTTGTGCTTGTCAATAGGTTTCTTTTTGGTCTTGCTTTCATCTAAAGAAAAAATAAATTGGGTTTTGGGTTCAGTTTTTTGGCTGAAAGGGAACCTTGTTTACTTGGTCTCACGCAATGCCGATTTTATTCCTGAGGAGGTATTGCAAATTGAATGCCCAATATGGGCTAGTTTTCATGGACTTCCTCCCTTGCTAGATGGAGAAGTTAATGTGCTAGTAGAAGCTTTAGGTAGAGGGCTCTATGTTCTTACAAACAACATCAACTAGTGGAGCAAGTGGCCTTTCATAATTTGGGATAAGAAGAAGAAGATCCTTGAGATGCTCTAGCTTTATGATTCTAATGGGATTGAGTCGCTGATCAATGTAGAATTCTCTCTCTTCTTGGTTACATGCTTCATATGCAAAGAACGTGGGTGCTTTGCAAAGGAATGTCCAAAAAGGCATGGAGCTAAGAAGTACCCAAGGAGAAAATATTGAAGATAAGGAAGAACCTCATGCAACATAGTCACAAAAGAAGAAAAAAGTAAAAACCTCATAGATTGAGAAGGCTAAATCTATGAAAGCAAACAACCCTCAAAAGGAGGAACCCAATTAACAATCAATCCTAGAGATGCCAAAGTTAAAGCAAGATGGAAATAAAGAAATTCAACCACCAAAGTCTTTGGCATTTAATGGAGGTGAGAAGGAAAGCCTTTCCCTTTAACTGCTTACTTGCAAATGTTTCGTTGACAAGAATATTTTTCTATTCAGGATTATGGAGGCTCAAACAAAGATACAATGTTGATTAGTTGGCTCTCTATGATCTCTTGGAATGTGAGGTGCCTAGGAAGTCCATCTAAGAAGGATCAATTTAGTTGGAGAAAGAGATGGAAGCCAATCTCTATTTAGGTTCAGAACCTCCTCTCTAGAAAGGGAAGGATTCAAACCATAATTGAAGGATTCTTGGAAACAAACCAACAATCCAATGGCTAACCCAATCTAGAACTAGATGAGATCCATAGCTATCATCATTGGCATTGCCAAGATGTATGACAAAGATCAAGATAGACTTCAAAGAGGGTTGTATGTTAGTAAAATGTAGGGAGTATATTATTATGGCTCTTACTAAGTGTTTTGATGATGGGATGTTTTATCAAATTCTCAAAGAAGTGGAGCATTCAATTGAGGATCTGCAAAAACATAAAGTTGAAGTTGCAAAAATTTAGTTGAAGGGCAATGGTATCTTATGGGTGAGGCTCCAAGTAATTAATTTTATAAATTGATGGAGCAAAAGAAGCAGCAAAAGCTCATCACTACCATAGATGATGGAAGAGGAATCATGGTATTTTTGTAGAGATATTTCAATGTCTTTAGGATGTATTTGTAAATGGTCTATGCTTAACTCCATCTGAGGTAGAGAGGTTGATGGGAAAGGGTGTCCCATCGCCCCACTACTCTTTGCCATAATCACCAACCTGTTGCTTAGGAATTTGGATTTGAAAGTGCAACATGGAGTAACCAACACACTTCCTATACCAAAAAGAAAACACTTGGTCTCCCAAATATTTGGCAGCAATAACTCCAACATTGTGCAAGTAGAGAAGCAATTAGTAGATGTATTGATGAAAATGTATGAAATTTTTTCAGAACTCTCAAGGGTGGTGACTAGTGTGAGAAAAAACAAGTTTATTTGCCTAGGATTGAAAGAGTTAGCAAAGTGGCTAAGGGAGCCAATCTTCAAAGTAGTGGAATTGGAGCAAGGGTTTAGGTACTTTAAGAATTGGAGCAAGAGTTCCTACACTTGCACGAAAAGCACATGTGTTTTTTTTTTGGCATGTTCAAAGAGAATAGAGTCCTCACATGCATGGACAATTCATTAAAGCATGGCTTGTGAAAGTGAAGATGAAGAAACTTAACTTAGATGTCTTCTACTAGGCAAATGTTCTCTTGTTTGAGCCAAAGAATAAGTATTCAAAGTCTCAAAGTACTGAAAATACTTGTGTATGCATAGCAAGTGGTCCTAGAAGTTGCAAAATGGGTCGAGACCTAGGATAAGATGGCAGATATGCCTTTGGACTTTCATCACAAATTAACAATTCCATTCCTTTTTCCAAAAACCATGAAGTGTCCTCAGCATGGGATGAGTGAGCTTTTCAAAGAATGCTTTGAAGAATTATTCACCCAAGGTTTGAGACTAAATAGTGGTATCTACACCGTCATTCTCACTACTTTCTCATGCGCGGAAATTGGAGGCTGCTATATATGTAGCCATAATTGCAACCATCAAGAAGGACTAAAGGAGAGGAGGAATAGAGGCTTTTGGTTGCATCAGTCCACTGATCCACTAGATGACTAATGATGAGCAAAAAAGTCCTCCAATGGATGTCTTGCAAACTCCTCTCTCTCTCTCTCTCTCTCTCTCCAACACATAGTATTTAGTTATGGATACATTCTATTTGTCATATCTATATATTAATAGTTTGCTTGTTCAATCAAAGACAAGCTATTCCTAATTGACCATCCACACACATTCACATTTTCATCCAATCATATCTAGAAAAAACTAGTTACCATATATTGGTCATGAATTGGTATTCATATTTCCAAAAACCTAGATAATTGGTGAGTGTTCACAAGCATATTCTAATATATGCTAGTGCAACAATATCAGGGACTATGTTAATTTAATTGTGTTTCTTTATAAAATGCCAAGGTGAGAGAGTAAGGGAGGCCCGAACCTTAATTAATTTTTAACATAGGTCGATATGGTACTTCAATTCAACATTTTTCTTTAATGTAAATTGAGGTGAAACATATAAAATGCTTGTGCCTTGATATGCTAGAGGCAATGCTTATGTGTTATATGGTGAATTTAGACAAATAGATGGTTGAGTAGAATTGAAAATAGAGAGAAGATACCATATCAACTCCTGCAACTTATGGTTGATCACATAAGGATTCTGAGCTAGCTATTTATTGCTTTTCATTCTATTATTGTTACTTGAGATTACAAGACTAGTTTCCAAAATGATGGTCTACCTTAGGGATGCAAAAGATGAAATTTACTTTTTTATATATTTTTGGAATTTGGACTTTTTCACTTGAATAAAACTTGGTCCTTTGGATTTGGGTTTGAGGGATGCCCTATCAAGCAACCACCCTACCATAGCATGTGCTACAAAGTCCAATTACAACCCTTATAGAAAGAGTACGATTTTTTTTCAAGCCATATGGGGAATATCAGCTGCCCAAAGAGGATAAAAATTCCGTACCACGCTTTGTTAGATTTATACCAATCATTTAAGGAATATAGGTCAAATACCTTCCCATGCGCTATTATGTCTAGTTCTAAGAGGAAAAACTAAAGGAAAGCTCATAAATAGACTTGCATATGTGTAAATGTCTTGTCATCCACCTCAGATTTAGGTGGCTCCTCACCCACATTGTATGTAAGGGGCATAAGCCCTTATTGTGTATTTACTTGAGTTTGGTGTGAGAGATAGGGAGGGGAAGGAGGAGGTGGAGCGGAGGCAAAAATAAAAGACATGGTCTCTTCATCTTGGTTTTGCACATTTCACAACCAAGTTTGCTTATTCCGAAGTTTCAAGGAGCGGCCACTCTCCAGCACATGTGTCAAGGATTTCTTCAAGCCTTTTGTCATTAATAGCTGCTTAAACCATGTCTACCAAACCAATAGCCTGCTTGCCTATGAGAATTCAAAGGATCACAATCTATCTCTATCAACAATAATATAGTGAGGAAAGTTATTTGGGATCCATTAAGGACATGAAAAAACAAAACCTATCTAATATAAACATAAAAACTTAATAGTCTATTGGAAGTTATAAAAAATAATAAGTAAAATTTAGGTTTAAATCAATATTCTTAGGATTCACATTGCAAGGTAAGAGTTCAACCAATGTAAACTTATTGGATTATTATTAATATAAGGTTTATTATTTTAAAAAACTATGGATTACTATGTTTGAAGTCTAAAGAACAGGACCCGAGTAGTATTTACATCTAACAAAATATTATACTAGACTAAGCTAAAATGAATTCAATGCAAATTTTTAGAAACATGTATATTTCTACTAAAAATAAAAAACTCCAAAATATAATCCATTATTGGCCTTATTAAATATCAGGCGCCTAAAATTATTGTCATGGGGTGCATGTACACATCCTATTCAATTTCTATTTTGGATTAAAAGGGCTAAAACTTTGTTTGTCTTGAAGAAATTTGATGTAAGGGATTACCATCACATATGATGTCCTTGTGAAGTAGAACCAAAATTCATGTGTCCAACTAAGCTCATTGTTTCCCAAGGAAAGATTGGATAATGTTGTGTGGGGACTCTTTGATTGACTACTAGAGGACCTCTTAGGGTTTTAGAGGAGGCATTGTGCCCAATCTTGTGTCAAGTACTCTCTCTTGCTTTTTTCATGATTCATGCTTTCTCAGGTACTCTCCTAAACTTTGTATATTCAAGTTTTAAACTATGGCAAAAGATTTCAATAGCCTCAACGATCATCCTTAGCATAATGCCCTCCCAATTCTGTAGATGTAACATGCATTTGGAAAATATTTAAATTTAATGTTCAAAGCCACTTCAAGCCCATGAGGGTGAAACACCTCCATACATTTTGATGGCTCTTGATGCCTCTCCCAAAGAATTCAAGTTTGTCTTTATGGTCTAAGAGTACCATAGGAGGAGGCCATAGTAGGCACATAGAAAATATGCCCTAGTACTTCTGTAAGAGCATGCACTACACCATCCAACTAGACATGCATATCAAGGAAAGAAATCCAACCCACACACTTATGTTGGACAACCAACTTAGATGAGAAGGCAGGACACTATAATAGAGTAACAGCTACATAATCTAACTCCATAGTTGTCTTCTCACTTACTAACTTCTTCTTTCTATTTTGGTCATTCTCACCAAAAACCACCCCAAATTCTCGTTTTCCAATAAGCTCTCTTGCATGCACAAGAAGAGTGGCCATGTGTTAGGATGTCCTTAATGTTGCAATAATGGCTTTAGTGGCCTTAATCGTTATCCCTTTCCATGGCTACCACACACCCTTGAGCGAATTTGGTTAACTTATCTATGGGTTTGGTTTTGAACCATGGTTAGCATCATGCCATTTTTCCTTTTGTCAAGTAGGGCAATGCTACTGCTGCTGCCACCATTTTTGTCCTGCCGTGCGGATTCCGATCAGAACTGTCTCACTGCAACAATCGACGACCTCTTCAACCTATGGTACGTTGAGCATGCCTCCTGCAATCGACGACCTCTTCCACCTACGGTGAGCATGCCTATTACTACACCATTTTTGTCCTACTGCGCAGATTCCGATCAGAACTGTCTCAGTGCAGTCGATGACCTCTTCCACCTACGGTGAGCATGCCTCCTCCATCTTTCCTTGCAATCAGTTTTGCAACAGTGAGAAGAAAGCCTTGTTTGTTTCTTTTCTGAATTGCTATGGCACAACGAGCTGCTCCTTTGCGGTCACAGCTATTTCGAGACAAACTCCTCATGCGCCCTGAATCCTTTGAAAAGGTAGCATCGATTGCCATTATTGATATTCTAATTAGGCATATATACACATTTGAAGCCATGTACACAGAGAATCTAGACAATTAAGGAATTCTTGGCACATAAGAATGTATGTATTTAGCGAGAGAATGAAGCTAAACGAACGAGAAGCACTTGAAATGTATTGGTGTTTGTGCAGACAAACTTCCATATTTCAATGGTGATGTTATATTTATCAATCCTGACTTGTCGTATACTGAGGTTGTCAAATCCCAAACTTGTGTATTCTGATAACTCAACTAGAAGACCCAAAGAAGTGGCACAAGCTTGTGTTTTCTTCCCTAAAATGATTTTACTAAGTTTTTTATATCAATGACGTGTTCTTGATTTTCAGCTTCAATTGAAAAAGGCTATTGGGCTCACAACTGGCAATGCAAATGGGCTTACAACCTTGCAAAGGGCGATGTTACAATGACTCCAAAAGCATCGGTATGTGTTGCTTATTCACCTAATGCAGGCTGACTTGTTACTTCTGGAGAGGTATATATCATCTACAAAATGATAGCGATTTTGGTCCCCCACCAATAGTTAGTTGAAAAGTCCTTATGTAGAGAATTATAGGGCTAGAGGTTTCCTAGCACTAAGCTGGGTGGTTTTTTGTTGTTTTAGTCTGGGCATCAACCAGTTGCTTTGTATTTGGGATGTAATTGATGGGTCTTGCCTAGCTGAGCTGAAATTACACTAATATGGCATTTCATGTGTGCAGTTCTCTCCTAACATATGATGTTCAACAAGAATACAGTGCCTTCTACATCATGGACTTGCATTGAAAAAATGGGTTAATCTTAAGGTATCCTCTGATGCAAGCAAGGATTTCTTTGTGGTTTCCTATCTGCTATAGACATCAACAATAGTTTCAGTTGCTCGTTGCAGGTTTGGCAAGACCATGGTTTAGCCATTTCAAGTTTGGATGTTGCTTGTGCATGCAATGATGGTATTTTGTGGATTTTCATGCTTGAGTCTCTTGCACTTGCTGCAACTTTTCCTTGACCAACACCATTTGAATTCCATGACTTGACAGATACAAACACATGCTCCTACCTTGCCGCACATAATGTAAATGGGATCTCATATCTTGATGCTGTTGCTTGACGATTTACAACATCGCACAAGCTTAGTAAGTTTTATTTTGAGATAACATTAGTGAGTCCGTACACTGAGAATAAGCTTAGAGCTGCTAGGCATAAAGTGCTTCAGTTTTGATAATACATTGGTAAGGTTTCTCGTCAATCACTATTCTTACACAAGATGTTTTGGTTTTTCCAGCTGTTGTATATGTCGATCATAGTTTCTTTGTTTGGGATACTCACAACTTTTCAAGGCCAGGTACTTTGTTTTAGTATTGTTCAATCCTATGCTTCTTAGAAGTTGTTAAGTTCTCTGTTGAGAGGGAGATTAATGGTATCTGTAGCCTCTTTAACAATGTCTCTTTTGTGACCTTGGGAGGGTTTGTATTGCTATTAAAGAACTTGTAAGTAATAACTTAAAAATGCTTGGGATTGCATAGGATATATTTGAATGCATGAAAGGTTGGAAGTTATTTTCATGGAAGGTTACCACAAGTCTTATATTGAAACATGATTGGCTAGTATGTTAAGTCATTTGTCTTGTATGGTTTTAGGACAAAGCACCTGCATCAACTAAAACACTATCCCCGCTTGAAGTTGAGTCCATGCCTGGTGGCTCACTGCTTGCAAAGGAATGGGAATGCTTGAAATTAAAAGAACACCAGGTAACATTACATGATGGTTTTATGGTATAGCTTTAGAATGCTCATTGTGTAAGCCTTTGTTGCTCACTTAATACCAACAAAAAGTCTAGTCAAGGGTTTCATATCAACTAGGATATGACTACTGAGGAGCAAAGTGTGGACCTTGGAAGCATTGCAATAGATACTCTCTCCTTGGTGGGACCACTGCCGGTTCTATAAATAGCACAAGACTGAAAAAGGATACTGCTACTAAAATTGAAAAAAGCAATCAAGGTATGGGTGCTACTATTATCAAGTATGGCAGTGTGTTGTTCCTTGGAATCATAATGCCAAATGTGATGAAAGCTTCTCAACTAGCTAACTTACCTATATCCATCATAGTGGCTCTGTTGACAGTTGTTAGTTTTTTTTAGCAAGGCCCTTGATTCAGAAAATCATTTGGCCCATGCTACTTGCCATGTGAGCTATGTTTGCATGCTTGGAAAAGGTCTGGAGTTGTAGCTCTAGCAATTAGATTACTAGTAGCTACCTGTGAAGAGAGCTTGTTGTAACAGTTAGGATTTTTGAGAGCTGCTAGAAGAAGGGACTATTGTTGCAAAAACAAGGGAAGTCAATTGTATAGTCTTAGGAGCTTCTACAAGAGACATGCTAGTTGGATTGCTGATTAAAATGAAGACCTCAATAGGGGGTAAAAGTACATTTTGTGGCAACTCTACTAGTAGGAAGCACCATTGACCGAGGCCAAATGTTTGAGATATGTGCAAGGTAAACCATTTGCATGCCAAGGAAGAGAAGGATGTAGAGGAAAATGTTGGGTCAACATGGAGGAAATGGAGGCTACTTCATATTGCTTCTACCATTACCAAGGTATATTGAGCTTGTATTGTCATAGGCACATGTTCTTGAGAGCAGTCTTTTGTATTTTGATTACATTTCATTCTATGGTGTCTCTTGCCTTAAGTCTATATGGAGCCTTATGTATCTGACCAAGTGTCATTCACATACTAAAAGTGGGGTCTGTATACCATCACAAAATGGGAGCGATGATGTCTAGCAATGGCACTATGCATTAGTAGATCCTTGAAATGGAAGGGACGATACAAGCTCTTTGACTTTATTGATTTGTTGAATTATATTCTCATGAAACTCGATTATATTTGCTTTCGTTTTGAAAAAGCTTATGGCTGGCAGATTCGCACCATTACAATATGAATAATGCTTCAAGAGTGTTTGCTCATGGAAGAGAATTGAACTAGATTCATAGGGTTTTTTTCTAGAAGAGGATGAAGAACATCATGAAGCGCTTGAAGATGCTCATTCCAAGTCTTGGCGTGAATCAATATGCCATCAAGCCAAATGAGTAAGAGATTTTTGTATTAAATGATGAAAAATTGTGTTGCCCGTGGAAAGTGTTTGAAGGATTGAAAAATCTAAATAGCATCACAAAAAAATTATACAACCTTTAAGGTGTGTAGATGTCTTGTGAGCATTAGTGGGATTTAAAAGTATTTGTTGATTGCTAGAAGCCAAGCCAATGGATGCCAAAACTATTGATTGTCCAAGTTGCTCCAATTGGGTCTATTGGTTGTGTCAGGATCTCATGAAATATTAAAATGCTAACCACCACTATATTGCAATCAGTAGAACATGCTCTAGCTTTATCAATAGAATGGGAGCTAAATAGGGTAGTTGGAATGCCTTCATTTCAAAATTAAGAGAGGCTAAGAGTGTAGAAACCAATCACAGTGAAGCGTGATTGAGAAAGCTAATTTGGTAAAAGGTATACTGAATGTTAAATGTCTGAAGAGTGATACACCTATTCATAATCCCAAAAAGAATAGAAATAAGTGTTGTTGCTTGTGTTGGAAATTGTAATTGCTAAGCAAGGATTGCCCTAACGAGTGAGAAGGACCTATTGTTAAGGAGGTTTCTAAATTGTGATTCTAGATTGTTAATTGTATAATAGTTGCTAATCTATTTGCCATTTGAGAGGAATCTTGAGAGTACAAGTGATGTGCTTTTACCAACCACTTGTTTATAGGTTTCTCAGCAATTCTCCAAGTGTGGCTTCTTTTGCTTTAGAAATTGCAACATTCTAAACAACCCTAATGTGACTTGAATTTTGTGGATTATTTTTTGACTTGATCAGAATTATTTCAATAAAAACATTTTGGGCAACCTTGTCTACCCTTGACTGGTAGTACTTGCCTATCTGTGAGTTGGATTTTTTTTCCCATATATGAGTAAAAATGATCATTTTTATTCTACTAATTAACTTGTATTATAGTTTTGTTCAAATTGTTAATTCTATATAAGAATATTTTGTTGTATAAATGGTTCCAACTAGTTTTCTTATACATGAAAATTTTACTATATCTATGATTCCAACTAGTTTTCTCATCTAGGAATAATTTACTACATCATCAACTAGAATTTTAAAAATTTTCTGTATAGAAATGTTTTACTATATCACTAACTTGTAAAGTGTTCCACTTTTACTAGTTGAGACTTTTTCTAGATACTTTGAGAAGTATCTAGAAAATTTCTCTTTTTTTACTATATGGGATAGTGTTCAAAGTTCCTTGTGCCGGGAAGGAAGGAAGTACTAACAAGAAGTACTACTCTTACTAACAGAACTAGTAAGAGTCGTAACAGCATGCAGCAGCAACCAGCTACGCCACCACGGACTTGATACCCGCCTGCTGGCGGCGCTGCGATTGAATGGGGGACGTGCTGTTGCTGCGTCGGAGAACGAAGGGGAGATGATCCTCGCTAGACAGCTTGAAGTAGATGGCCCCTTCCTCCGAGTAGGCGGCCAAGCCAGTGGACTTCAGGTAGACGAGGATGTCGTAGGCTTGGCAGACTGCACCCGCAATGCGAGGGCAGGGCAGAGCCACATCCCGGCGCTGAGAAAACTGGAATGTGGCCCCGAGCCCCGGATCTGTTTCCACGAGGAAATACTCGCCTTCTCCTTCTTGTCTCCAGGCCAGAGCCCTACCAGTGTCCGCATTCTCGATCAGCACATCGTCCTCCTGCGATACGAACTGCCGGAGTTCACGGGTAATGTGGGTGAACCTATACTTTGCACCTTCGTCGGACAAGCGCACATAGTAGGTGGAGTTGCTCTCATCCCACTCGGGAGCCAAATAGCTGCCGGCTCCCTCGGAGCCCACGGACATGAACTCGTACAGCTCCTCGCCGTAATAATACAAAGCGGGCGAGAAGCACATGCTCCAGTAGGGGTAGACCAAGGGGAGTTCCGGGCATGGAAACCGTTGGAGTGCTGCTTCAGGCGATCCCGCGGTGGTGGTTGCTAGCATGCAAAGCTGCAGCATCGCCACCATGAGCATGATCATCGCCTTCGTCTTGCAGTTGCTGCTTGAATATCACAACCAAAGAAAAAGGGATCAGGGGAAGAAAGCCAGAAAAAAGAAGAGACTAAGCGGATCAATGTTTAGCATATCTTATACGCCTCTCTCCCACACAAAAACGCACGCACTGTACGATACCTAGAAGAAGCCATGGCTCGTAAAATTACGAAGACGTGCCGGAGCTATGGATTGGTGGATTCAGCGAGTTGCGAGGCTGATGCGCTGTCGTTTTAAAGGTAGACACAGAGAGAGAGAGATAGAGAGAGAGAGGGGGGGGGATCATGTCGTCAAGAGATAGGCATCACATGCATGGACGGACTAGCAGCACGGCATGTACCGATGTGAGCCTTGCCGAGCATATGGTTGAAATTGGTGACCTTTTCAATCACATGCTCAACACGGCTCACATCGGTACATGCCGTGCTGCGGCCGTGCTGCTTGTCCTGATGCGAGCCTTGCTGAGCATGTGATTGAAATTGCTGTAGTACAACGTTCATGGCGCCTCTCTCTCTCTCTCTCTCTCTCTCTTTCTTTCTCTCTCTGTCTATTGTGAGGCCTTTAATCCTTGGCAGCTCGTACAACTTCGAGCTCTGTCTATTGTGAGGCATTTAATCCTTGGCAGCTCGTACAACTTCGAGCTCTGTCTATTGTGAGGCATTTAATCCTTGGCAGCTCGTACAACTTCGAGCTCAAACTACTGATCGTACAACTTAGACCTTCAATTTAGAGCTTGCAAGGCTCTTGGGGGAAATATTACAAAGTTTGGCATCATGGGGTCAAGATATAGGCATCACATACATGGATGGACCAGCAGCACGGCATGTACCGATGTGAGCCTTGCCGAGCATGTGGTTGAATGTGTTTGTGTTAGTAAGAGATAGATCTTGCCAACTCCAAAGGAACAAGTTACAACCCACCTGCTTTAACCCCTTTTGTCATTGATGGCGTTTAGAAGCGTGTAATTGAGCCAACACGACCCTATAAGCAAGGCCCTCTTGCATGAAGAGATGTGTTAGTAAGAGATAGATCTTGCCAACTCCAAACGACCGAGTTACAACCCACCCGCTTTAACCCCTTTTGTCATTGATGGTGTTTAGAAGCGCATAATTGAGACAAAATGACCCTATAAGCAAGGCCCTCTTGCATGAAGACATGTGAAATGCAAAACATGTCATGCAAAGTTCCATACCTTCATACTTTTCAAGTCACTTTTGGCTTTCTCTCTCATGGAGGACCACCCATGCACTTTACTGATGTTGCAAAGAGTGGCTTTTGCAAAGACCTAGCCAATGGACCACCCATCCACTCTAGTGCAATTGCAAAAAATGACATTAAGTTTTTTATTCCCCCCAAAAATAAGTTCATAATGCAAAGCAATGCCGTGACTTCTTTTCTTTGTTTTTTGGGATATTGTGAAAGATGAATGCTTAGATTGTTCCGTTGAACATGCATAAGATTCCACTAGTACATTGACATTACTTACCATACAAAAAAAAATGGTTACACTCTTTTGCATGAATAGAGCACATGTATTACAGTTGCAAGTACCACTAACAAGGTGTTTGAGGACCCTTTGACTTGATCATAGTGGCTACTCAAGGCAATTAGAGAATGTATGGAGACTTGGTTATAATCTCGATTATGAGGTAGTTCGATATCTTATAAGAGCTATAAAGTTGAGAGTCCATCCCACAAGGTAAGGGTATTTGGTTTCCATATCCACTCTCATAAGTCCACTAGTATGGTGCATAAAGCTGGCCTTGCAAGGGTATTTCCATTAGCATAAAATATACTTTATACGCTTGCACTCATCTATCCTAAAAGGAACTCTCTTCCTACACTATTTGGAGTGATGTGAGGGGAGGGTAGGGCTAAGGAGGCCTTGATATGCTCCCAATGCAAACTAGAAGGACTGGGTCATTGAATATATATATGTTCACACATGCAAAAGAGAATATGTTGATTTCTCAAAGCCAATCCAAATTTGCATCAATTTATCATAACACTGCAAACAATGATTTACACATTCTCTTTTCTACTTTTGGAGATGTTACTCTTGTTGATATTAGCTAATTTCTCTATCGAAATTATTCAAGAGGGAGATGATGTTGTAAGGTAGGTTTAAAACGATGGTTGTTATCTGACTTGTCTCCTACTATGAGATGCATCTCCTCTAAATAACACAATATTAGTGAGTTTGGGAATCTCCCAATTCCTATTTTTTGAATACTAAAAAGGTGGCACCCGGATAACATGTCCATAAGTTTCTCAAAACCATATGATGTGACCTATCATTGAAAAGCACTTGAAAAATGGAATCGATTGAGCTATAGAGTGCTCGATTTGGAGTTATAGTATTCAAGTTATGACAAATCCAAAGCTTTGGCCACGTGTCCCAAACTTATGAGAAATTCCAATATTCCCCAATACGGTATTAAATTATCTTGAAACATCAGAACCTCTACACTATCTTATAATTGACAAGTTTGTTCCAAAACCTCTTTTCCTTTTTCTCAAACATAGATTTTAATTTTCTCTCTTTGCAAGGCCACGAGACATGCACACATGTTGCCTTTCATGCATGAAGGGTGCATTCAATGGTCAATGCTAACCAAGTCGGCTGCATTAAGGATTTCTTGGATGTTACTCTCCCTCTCTCTTTGTACATCAGTTATGCACATGTCAGGTTCTCCTTGTTCCCCCCTCCCACCCCTTCTATCATAGCCATACCTTTTTCCTCTCAACCTCTTACATTGACACATGGTCGTTTGCTAGGAGAAACCCCTCAACAAAAACCTATGGTCATAGAACTAAGGAGTGTTGGTGGGTCTAGTGACCTAGTGCTAGAGTTTGTTTGATTTGGGTTCCACTTTACAAGCCTAGCAATGTGATTAAAGACTCAAGGAGAAGTCAACATGCTTATCTTTAAAAAAACCCTCAGGTATAAACTTTAGATGATAGATGAGTTTTGATTGCAATATCTTTGAGCATAATTCTTAGTAAGGACTCCAAAAAGAATACAAAGGTCCGTGAGCCATCTTGTGGTGAAAAGGAATAAAGCTGCCTTAAGGATTAACACAAACCTCTCTCGAACAATATATCCTCTATCAATCTTTCTTCTCTTTTCTGTCCTTACCCAATGGCATGGTAAAGTTCTATTAGGTATGCCATCTCTATTTCTAGGTTCTCCTTCAAGGTGTCTATTTCTTCAACATTGACAATGAGAAGTCATAAACATGTATTAGTTTTCAAATTTATCATTTCGATGACCATACACTATAAAGAAACACAAAAGATAAACATATATGCATGGAAAAAGGACACCACAGTTTTATCGTAATGCCACAAGTACTAGTTTAAGGTACGTTTAGCATCATAAGAAGTTCTAACAAATCACCAATCAACACCTCATACATCCACATAATTATTATTGTACATCTTCACCAACAAAGTTCTAAGAAAAGAGGAGTTTATTTGTATCTCACCAATCAGATTCATCATCTTTGCCATTATTATGCATCATAGTAGCTATTCTTTTTACGCTATGAGGTCCTCTCATCTAGCCACCAACACTTAGAACATGCCGCATTTCCAAATCCTTCCCTTTTCCTTCAAAGCTGACCCCCTTTGAACATCAATTGTTAACTGCGAGAAGTACATAGCATGCAATGTGCAAGCAAGCATGAGAAAGAGCTAAATTTTTGAAAATAGTCCTCGGATTATAATCTAAAATATAGTATGCATGAAGCACATGCATATTTGATTTGCCCAAAGTTACAACAACTATATTGATTAATCATGTAAATCCACAAGCCATGCATGATTATGTGCAATTTATAATGATAGCATAGAATCATGTGGAAAAACCATAAAGGATCTAGTTTGTTCTCACCATAGGAAAAGCATGCAATGAGAGATGTCCAAATGAGGCCTTAAAGTGGATTGGATGGCCAAGAGGGATGGGAAAACCCTTACCCTAGAAATCATGTATAAAAAGGATAAGAATGAATAAAACAAGTTATTCATGTGTGTGCAAACTTTGTGCACTTGCCTTCCTACTTCTATTGTGAGAGAGTAAGGGTCAGAGTGAAAGATTGAGAGTAAGAGAGTGAGAGAGTGAAGGTGAGTGGCCAAAAGGTTGAAGCTCTACTCATCTTCTCTTGAAGCACTCTCTCCTCGAGGGGGTCACTCATGAATATATGTATATATAATGTGAGTTCAAAATAAGGGGTTTTTAAAACACCATTTTTATACATTTTTTACATAGATAAGGGTGTCATATAAAGGGGTTACTTATAGATTGAATAGAAAAGGGTTGTATTTTATTCAAGAAAAATTCACAGATTAGGATATTTATAAATAGGCCATGAACGCACGTTATATAGAGAATATATATATGGTGAGCCCTCCAAGACTCTCTCTTGCCATGCCAATGCTTCTCTTTTGCATGTGCAAGTTGTAGACGATTGAGAATTGAATGAGTACTCACTTGGATCCTAGAGTGTGCAAAGCACATCCTTCATGGGATTGAAGGAAGGCCATGCCACTCACTACAAATGAATGCTTGTATTTCTATGCAAGAGACTATGTGAGACAAAGTCGTTTGATTCTTGTGTGCCAATGCTCTTGAAGGAATAAAAGTGAGTCCAATGTTGTGCACATGGAGTACGTGTAGTGGGTGTGGGATTTGTGTGTGTGTGGGGTGGTGTGGTGCAAGTGGGGTGGGGTGTGAGGTTTCATGTGTGTATGTGTGTATTAATGTGAATGGTGGGAGGTGTGTGTGTGTGTGTGTGTTATATAGTGCTTTTACTAAAGGGGGGATGGAAAGGGGAGATGTGTATGCTCATCCCTTGATGTGGTGGCTAAAATGGTGATGGAAAAAGGTTACTGTTAGCTTGGAAGGGAGGTAGAGGTGGCCTAGGGCAGTGCACCGTAAGTCAAGGTAGCATAAAAGTGAAGCAACTTTGTTGAGTGCCAAAACAGATAGACATGTGTGAGGTTTCATGTGTATAGTGCATGTATATGTGTGTTAATATGGGTGGTGGAGAGTATGTGTGTGTTATAGTGCTTTTAAAGGGGGGGATGTGTGTGTGCTCCTCCCTTGATGTGGTGGCTAAAATGGGAGTGGAAAAAGCTGCAAGGCGGGTGGCCTAGAAGTGAAGTGCCATTGTTTAGCAGCAAAAGGGGTAGAGAGGAGATGACAGTGTGAGGGGGTGATGGGGAGAGGTTGGAGGGCAGGTGGCCTCTAGGATGTGGTATGAAAGAGGTGGATGGGAGAAGGTGTCACTAGTGGTAGTGGAGGTGAAGATGGGTGGAGATGGTGGTAGGCTGGATGGACAAGGCATGGTGGCCTAGAAGAGGGAACATGAGGTGATCTGGAGGAGGAGAGCAGGAGGTGGTATAGGGATGGCTGGGGTGGCAAAAATTGTGATAGGGCATGGTAAATAGGAAAGAGAGTGAGAAGAGAGGAGGTGATAGAGAGAGAAGTAGGGGACAAAGGCCACGACGAAGCGGGAGTAGGGGAGAAAGATGGGGGCTTTGGTAAAGAAACGTTGCTTGCAAGGCAGCCTTAGGGAGATAGATGGCAGGAATGTTGTCTAGATGACAATTGCGAGAGGGAGCAATGGGCAGGAGGCCTAGGCAATTGCGCGCAACTATGGTGTGTGAGAGAGAAGCACAATGACACATGGGGAAGTGATGGTTGTGTTGAGATTGAGAGGAGAGAATGTGACTGCCGAGCTATACCCTAGCATTGCATAGGATAGGGGAAACCCTAGAGTTTTTATTTAAGGGTTCATGTCAGAACAATGAAACCAACATGTTATGGTATATGAGCTTAAGTTTCAAGTCGAATGCGAAAACAAAGTCGAATTAAGATATAGGAAAGATACTCAAAAAAATTTCGGATTTAATCACGAGAGGTTTGGGAAAGACAAAGTCGAAATCTTGAATTGAGAGAGAAGAGAAGAAGGTGGAATGTCATGATTTGTGAAAAGATATTCAAGGAAGGTGATGAACATCAAGCTCGACTCAAAAGCCACTTTGTGAAATTTGTTGACGGTCTTTAAAAGTAGGCAAGAAGCTTTAAGTTCCAACTCAAGTCAACCAACTCAAGCAATTCTTCATAGCAACTCGCGATGATGGAAACTTCGATGTAGGCGAGGGGCTTAAAGCTCGTGCTCAAACCTTCTCTCCAAAATTTGATGACACTCTTCGAAGAAGGTGAGGGATTCAAGCTCAACCTCTAGCCTTACACACAAATGTTTTTGTTGGCCTAAAGCTCTCATAATGTCCCCATTGTATAGGTTTTCTTCTTCCATCTTCACATGTTGTGATTTTAACTCTATAAAAGCCTAAGGCGTTTAAATCCTTAGCTTTTCCTCAAGGCAAAAATCTTTGACTAGAATAAATCAATGCCACGTTCTGATGATCAGGCGAACTACTTTTTCCTTCTTCTCCTCTTCTATGGAAAGAATACATTTCTTGTAATACTTAGATGTCAAAATTGCACCAGCTTTTGCAAAGCCAATTGTCAACTTAATTTGGTCCAACAATTTCAATTCCACCCTTCCTCCATGCTACGATTCTAGGATGGCTATGTCAATTTCATAGAGCTCGTTGTTGGCTCCTTTATTGGCACTAGTCCTTGCTTTCTAAGTTTTGTGAAAGCTGCCTCTCCAAAGCTTACTGATCAATGGTAGTAACTTGTGATTGCCCACCTTCATGACCTCAAGTGACTTTCGGCAACTCTTTTTTTCCTCCTCAAGAATGCTTGTCAAGTAGCCATACATTCTTCCCATTCTCAAATAGTATTGCTGAAGTAAGTATGTCACAGTTAATGTGCTTCACTTTCATGTTGCTGCGACCTCACTCTCTTCATGAACTCACCCTCCAACATGGGAATTACCACAATAGGCATTCCTAGCCCTTTCTTTGCAGAGCTATTATGCCACTAGTGATATCTAGGTTTATTGCACCATCTTGTTGATGTTTCTGCAGCGACACTACATGCATCTTTTTTGGGAGCTTGTTGTCTTTCTTCAAAAGATACGAAAGAGATTGCAACCAAGGTACAATAATATGTTTACGAGTCTGATCATCACTACCGGCCGTCACATCAAATGCCTCCTTGAGAACATCTATTTAATTATGTGAGGCAAAACCTTTCTTTGCAAGACAACTGATATTTAGGTTTATTGCACCATCTTGTTGATGTTTTTGCAGCGACACTACGTGCATATTTTTTGATAGCTTGTTTTCTTTCTTCAAAAGATATGAAAGAGATTGCAACCATGGTACAATAATATGTTTACGACTCAGATAATCACTACCTATCATCACATCAAATGCCTCCTTGAGAGCATCTATTTTATATGGACTAGGTAGCCCAAGGATCAGTCTTGCTAATTCTTTAAGTATGTGAGGCAAAACCTTTCTTTGCAGGACAATTGATACAATACACTGATACTAGGGTTCCTGTAGGCAAATGGCACACCAACTCTAGAAACGAGGAGATCAAAGCTCAAATTTTTGGAGAAATTTTCCAATGTTCTCTCAGCATACCTGGCTAGAAGCTCCTCCTTCATAGAGTCTCTACCATGTTCCATAGAGTCGTTAGCTTCTTTTGAATCACCTTGGACTGATATAAATGCAGTAAATAGTGCATGTGATGCTTGAACCAAAGTTTCAACTAGGTTTTGTAAATATAAAAACATTATTGGTGCTACTCTACTTGCAAAGCTTGATAGTAGGAGTAAGTTGAGGCAAAATGGCAATACAAGAAAGCTAAACAAAACATGTGCACTTTGCACTGTAACTTGGATCCAATCATAATTTGGATAATCAGATCCTGGTGGGTTTAGGACTTTGTCAAGCACTGGAGATAGAAACACTACATTGGGACATGCAAGTTCACTTTGTGAAACCCAATCCATGAAATGATCAATATCAAAAAAGTGCCAACAAAGCTGTAGGTCCCTCTTGTTGAGAAATAAGGCATAGTCTAAGCCTTATCATGTGGTTGTATGTAAAGTGTCCTTAAGTTTGGGATATCTATCTTTTGAGGATACCATTTTAGTGTGTGTGGACTGTTGGAGGAATGGTTGAAGAATAATGAAGAGGAGGACAGCATGTAGCTCCTAACCTGTGCTTGTTCCATCTTTGTCTTCCTCTATTTGAAGTTTTATTATGGTATCAGAGCCTGTACTTCCATTTCATCAATTGTATCAAGAGGCAAGTAGATCTCTTCCATCTCAAATGCACCTACTCCTACAGCTATAATGGAGGGGGCTGTAGAATGGTGCACATGGTAAATAACTACTTTGTCTAGCTTAGTACAGAAATTCTATAAGGACCAGATGAATGCATGGAAAGCCTCCTTAGAGTCATCAACTACTATCACAATCTTTCTGGACCTCTCAGATGATTTGAATGATGTTTTTTGAAGTGCCTCAGATGGCCTAACAATAACGACAGTACAATGTGCATTATGTAGCACATAATCACTCATAGGCTGCAACGACACAGCTGCAGACTCTAGTGCCTCTCTCAATGTATCAATATGCCTAGGCCTTTGGACTACAGACTATTTGTGGGTTGTCGAAGGGGATTCACCATCTAGTCCACCCTTGACGCGCAAAGAGGACCGACTGTGCAGGACTGCGGTGCTCTTGGATTGCCTGTGGCTCAAGAAACGGAGGCTTGTGGAGCTACAAGACGACGACGATGATGACAGGGAGCAATGCAGGGCAGGTCGTGGCGAGGCCACAAAGGAGGCTGGGTTGGTAACCATAGCTGTGTTTCTTGCTACCAGTCGATGAAGAAGAAGCCTGCTGTGGTGGAGAGACAGCTGTCCAGGCCAAGAATACCGGTGTAGGCGCTCACAAAGTGTCTAGCATAATCATAAGTGTGGAATCCTATCAGATCAGCTGAAAGCATAGCTTTAAGAAGCTCCGAACGTGATGGTAAAGTCTGATATATTTCTGAAGATGGAAATGGTGTATAAGGAAACCACCCTACTTTCATATTATTGTCATGTTCTTTCAGGCATTTTGGAGGAAACATCAGATGGTAAAACAGGTCTGTAGCAACATACATATATGCTCAATGTTGAGCTATGGCTGAGGCTGCTGGCTGGTTAGTTGTTCCAAGTGGCAAAAGCTAGTTATGTGTGCAAAATCATGGATGCTCATTAGAAAGGCATTCTGCAATCAGAAGTAAACTGGTGGTAGACCTTAACAACCGGGCTATGGAAGGGCCTTTAATGTTCTTGGGTGTTTGCAGCATTATACAGGGTTCTGTTTGCTCAAGGGAAAGTTGTGTTGCATTAATGTCTTGCAGTGTTGAATTAGCTATTTGGAGGTTGATTTTTTGCTCAGAAAATTTTGGGAAATCTTTTGCAACTTCAGCTTGACAAGCACTTTTAGTTTGGCACAGAAAAATTGCATAAAAGTTACAGGAAAAGTGGTCAACTTTAGACCCATGTTTTGATGCATTTTGGGTCATATAGACATCATGTGGAATCCGATTTGGATTTTTCTTGCTGGGAACTGAATGTATGACATGTTGGCATCATGGATGGATGTATATGACAGTTTTTGGACACATGTATGACAATCATATTGCTGAATACCATTTCTGGACAGATTGTATTGTTGTTTTCTTCTGAATTTGCAGCAGTCATAATGTTTGACATGGCATAGATCACTCAGATCATGGGAGACAAATTGACCAAAGACAACTATAGTGTTTGGTCTTACAGGATGAAGAATTTTTTGATGGGTAGAGGTCTATGGGACCTCATAACAGGTGATGATGAATGTCTAGAAGTTCCCGAACATCCAACTGAAGAGCAAAAGAAAGTGTGCAAGGATTGGACTAGGAAGAACATGAAGGTTTTACATTGGATCTCCATATGTATTTCAGAAACATTGATTCCTCGTATCAAAAAGGCAAGTACTTGTAAGGAGGCATGGGAAATCATAAAAAAAATGTATGGAACATGTACAGAGGCTCGTAAGATACAACTTAAGTAGAGATTACATGGTGCATGGAGAGGCAATCGCAGTATCAGTGACTATGTGGCAAAAATCAAGCAAATTTCAGAAGACCTTGCATCCATTAATGCACCTGTTGATGATGATGATTTAGTGTCAGTGACACTAAATGGGCTTGGACCAGCTTTCAAATCTTTGGATACCTCTATTTCCGTTAGGGGAGGCTCTATGCCTGACTTTGAGAAGCTTATTGGATTGCTACTTATTACAGAAGAAATCAAGTTGGGATTGAATGCATCTAGCAATGGCAAAAATGCAGGTGGAGATAGTGTTTTCTATCACCAAAGAGGTCGTGGCAGCTCATCTAGAGCTATAGGCTCTTCACTTGGTCACAGTAATTATGGTTTTTCTCGTGGAAGAGGTAACTTTGGTGGTGGTGACTTCATGCATAGAGGCAGGGGGAGATCTTTCCCTAGAGGTAGAGGACGTAGTCTAGTCCTTCTTCACAAAGAGATGGCACTTGTCATTATTGTGGGCAGTTTGGTCACTTTGAGAGGGATTGTTATCAAAAACAGAATGCCATGTCTAGGGGTCGTGGAAGGACCCAATATGGCCACTATACAGGCACTTATGGTGGTACAGGGTATGGACCTAGAGGTGGATCGCCTAGAGGTCACCTATTTGCTATGGAGCATGTGCTTGGGAGCATGACTCATCCTCTTCGTGAGAATGACTGGTTTTTGGATTTAGGAGCTACAAACCACATGACTCATCATGCTGAGTGGCTTGATAGCAAGGAGAAAATGCAGAATGATGAATATGTTGCCATTGGTGATGATACTTTACACAAAATTACTCATATTGGTAGTGTGCCACTTGTTACTAAAAATGGGATTGAGAACAAGCTTGGTGATGTACTTTATGTGCCCACAATAACTAAGAACCTAGCATCGGTTGGTCAAATGACAGATCAAGGATTGTAGGTGAGATTCAATAAGTTTGGATGTTTCATTGAAGAGTTCCATAATGGGAGAACTAGCAGGGTGATTGCTCATGGTAGAAAGAAAGGGAGAGTTTGGTTTGGATGAAGGGACTCCAGTGATTCAAAACTCTATGTATGTTGAGAGAGGACATGGGCAAGATAAGGATGTGGAATTATGGCATAGACAGATTGGTCATTTTAATTTGCAAAGATTGAAGCAAATGCAATCAAAATAGATAGTCCGTGCTCTACCGCATTCAGGATATGTGAATTTTGATAATGTATGTGAGGCTTGTCAATTTGGCATGCAGTCCAGATTTCCATTTCCAAAGAGGGGGAGAATAAGCAGCTATCCTTTGGAAATAATACACTCAGATATTTGGGACCCATGTCAGAATGTTTCCATGAGCGGAAAGTGTAGATTCTATATCACTTTCATTGATAATTTATTATGAGTACATTTTCTGTGCTGTTTGAGGCTAATTACAAAAGGATATGCACAAACTTATGGTTTGGACTATGAAAAAACATTCAGTCCAGTAGTTAAAATGACGACAGTGAGATCGGTAATTGCTTTGGCTTCTATCTATGGTTGGAGGCTTTATCAAATGGATGTGAAAAATGCATTTTTGAATGGCAACTTAGAAGAGGAAGTGTACATGGATCAACCAGAGGGCTATGTGGATCCAAAATACCCACATTATGTATGCAGGTTGAAGAAGGCTTTGTATGGGTTGAAGCAAGCACCAAGAGCATGGTGTGATAGAATCAACAAATTCTTATGCAGTATGGGATTTTAGCAGAGCAAAGCTGATTATTCACTTTATGTGAGGCATACAGAAGATGGAATGGTTGTTGTGGTCATCTATGTTGATGTTCTCATTATTACAGGTACACTTGAGAAGGAGATTACTGAAATCAAGCATGGATTACATAAAGAGTTTGATATAAAGGACCTTGGTTTGTTGAGATACTTCTTGGGTATTGAGGTTATTGACACACCTCATGGTATATGGCTGATACAAAGGCAATATGCATTGGAGATGTTGGAAAAATATGGCATGATAGGATGCAAACCGGTTGATACACCATTAGATCAAAATGCTAAGTTGATGGATGATGGATCTTATGTTGAGGATGTTACTATGTTCAGAAAGATCGTTGGTAGTCTTATCTACTTGACCATTACAAGACCAGACTTGAGTTACGCTGTTGGATTGATAAGTCAAATTATGCAGAAACCATGCAAATCACATTTGGATGTAGTGAGAAGAGTTCTTAGATATGTGAAGAAGACAGCTGGATTTGGGCTGTTTTATGAAAAAGGAATCAAGCCTACATTGTTTGGATACTCAGATGCAGACTGGGAAGGTAGCTCTATGGATAGAAGATCTACTAGTGGCTATGCATTCTCATTTGGATCAGCCATGGTAAGCTGGAGCAATAAGAAGCAACCTACAATTGCTTTATCAAGCACTGAAGCAGAGTATAGAGGCATTGCATTGGTAGCATGTGAGCAGACATGGCTGAGATTGATCTTATATGACATGGGCATAGAGATTGATGGTGGAGTCATTATGTATTGTGACAATGTTAGTAGCATTATGTTGGCAAAGAACCCAGTCTACCATGCAAGAACAAAACACATAGAAGTGCACTATCATTTCATTAGAGAAAAATTAATTGATGGAGAGATTGACTTGGTCCATGTGAAAACAAATGACCAAGTTGCTGATATCTTTACCAAAGCATTAGGTAAAGATAAGTTTGAATACTTCAGGAGTGCACTTGGAGTATTACCTTTGCAAGCTCATTCTGAGCTTGAGGGGGAGCGTTGAGAAATAAGGCATAGTCTAAGCCTTATCATGTGGTTGTATGTAAAGTGTCCTTAAGTTTGGGGTATCTATCTTTTGAGGATACCATTTTAGTGTGTGTGGACTGTTGGAGGAATGGTTGAAGAATAATGAAGAGGAGGACAGCATGTAGCTCCTAACCTGTGCTTGTTCCATCTTTGTCTTCCTCTATTTGAAGTTTTATTACCTCTTAATATAAGCACAAAGGTAAACAAATCTTCTGGGGGCAAAGGCCCAACTTGATCTATGAATAAGTCAACTTTCTCTTCAAAAATAGTTTTTAACTTATGCCCGAACTCTTTCAATGTTGGCTCCAAAAAATTCTCATGTGCCCTTATAGCTTTTGTAGGCTACTACATATGAAAATTGCATGGGGAAAGTCCAAAGCCAAGCTAATGTTTTCCTTGGATCCTTGAGTCTTCAAAATGGATACCTTGATATGAACGTATTTCTCCATGCAATGTGCCCTATCAAGAATATGCTTTAGAATATAATTTTGTGCCCAATCATTCATGCACTTTGCAAATTAAAATCCATGCAATGCAATCAATCAAATGATGCTTCCACACAAAAAAATTATGAATGCATTGAAGAAATTGTGCCTATCCTAACTACATGTGCTCGTGCATCATGCAAATGCAAACAAAAAGAAACACATTATGGAAAATAAGTTCCTATTGATGCTAACTAATGTGTTCAAATTCTTGGCGAAAAACTCCATGCGCAACATCATGACATCTGCCCCCTCCAAACTTGCACATCCTCCAGATGGGCCAAAGCTACCCATCCTCATCACCACCAAGCTCAACAGTCAATGTGATCTCTTCATCCTCAGTAAAAACATCTCCAATATCCATATCTTCATGTTCATCATCTCTTAGCTCAAGTCTATCATAAATCTCATCTTCCAACTCTTCAACTACATAGGGTGCATCATCTCTTCTCTTGAATCTGCAAAGCGGTACCATCAAGCTCTGCCAAGGAATATGTAGCATTGTCATGAACACTGCACGAGGTGACGACAACCATGCACCACATGTGCCGCACCAAAAAAGGCCCAAACCATTGTCTTGAAACCTTGTGGATAGCATTATACTGATTGTCAAGACTATTGTCATAGACCTATATCCAATCTCCCTCCTCTATCTCTTTAGGTCCCAATCTGTGCCTACTATCAAATTGGTCTTTGTTGCGAATTCTGGCCTCTTTAAGCTTTTGAGATGCTATCTCAATATCTTCAGCTTTTCTCTCCAATTGACAAATATGAAGAACTAAAAGATCCTCTCTTGTCATCTCTTCTTGTTGCTGCCACAGTAAAGCACTCCAAGTATGCAAGTCTTTGTAGGTATGACTTGCTTCTCTCCATTCATCAACTTAGCTGGCATATAACCTATAGTCACACTATGAGTAGTGCAATCAGTCCATAAGGCATAATGCAACAACCTAGGCCACTCCTTGATCCGCATCCACCACATGCTTTGGCCAAGGCTTTGACAATTGAGGGGATGGCCTCTTTTTCTCTTCATGCTGCCTTTTGGATTATATGCCAAAGTCAAAGCGAGTTTAATGCCAAGGCGAGAGAAAAAGTCCCCAGCCTCATCAACATCCAACTCACCTCTATCTGTAGTAATTTTCCCAATGCATTTGCAAACGACATTCTCCAACAGAAACTTAAAAACCACTGAAGTAGACTTCATTCATAATGCTCTTCCTTCCACTTGATTTGTGAGATCTTTTGATGCCAAAACAATGTAGCACATCTACAATAAACCAATAGGCATAGTAATCAAATCAAGAACCCACTTGTAGTGAATGCATAGCCGGTAGGTAGGATGAAGCTCATCTTTATGCCTCACTGAAGACAAAAATTGGCAATCAGTGCATGTATCAACAAACTGTGAGATATCTATGTACATGCCTCTCCACCAATAGCGCTCTTTAATCTTCTCATAGGTTGCCCAAACAGCTCAATGTCGAGCCCAAAGACTTTCATGAAATTCTTTCATGAACCGCACCTGTGAAGCTCTATCACAGATAACCCTCAATGGCTGTCCTTCTCGCTTTGCTTGATTCTTCCAAAGTATCCCACTTCGCAAGAAGAAACCATAAGCTTTTCTCCTAATCTTCTTGAAGTCTACATCAGTCCACCCATCCTATCTAGACATGGTACTTAAATAACGACCAATCTCTAAATACTCTCATGTATACAAAGACTCAAATAAGATTTCCAAAGCAGGCACCTGAAAAATATGATCCGCATGCATGGTTGAAAGATCAACCCCCACTACAATAGAAAGGCCCTATAGATGCACACTGTACATGCGAAATAGTGGGTGTGTTTATCAACGCGTCTATTGGCACTAGTATATAGATGCAAAAAAGGTGTCTATATACCCACGTTTTTAAACGCGCTTATAGATGCAAAAATAAATGCACAGATTTTTCATTTCTCATAAAGTCCCTAAATATGATCAAACATCTTAATAGCTAGTATTTTTTAAAATACATTACCAACTTTACTTATTTGTGGTCTAATATAGCTTACCCAATTGTACTTCTTTGTGTATCTTTGTGTATTATTCTCTGGATGTGCACATTCAATTTTAATACTATAACACAACAAACGTTATATGTATCACAAAAGTAAATGGATCTTAATTGATATTTTAGTTGTTTATGAGTATTACGAATATACATCCAATCATTCAAAGCTAATTATATTCTACAATGAATGATCAATCACATCTTCAATGAGATCGGCCCTTGCTAGACTATCTACCTCTAGGTCTACATTACCAATAGGCAATGAAACAAATAAGTTTTTCCCACTATCATATGTATTTCTATGCTCAATTTTTTCATCATCATTTGCAATCATATTGTTATCCTCGTCTGCGCTTCCTTGAACATCCTTGCGGGTATCATCTTGCACTGCATCATGTATATCATCGATCATAGCATCATCATGTACATCATCAATGATTGTTGGATTGTAATCAACTATCTCTATGTTGGTAGCATTGCCATACATTGGTTTTGAACAATTAGATATGGGGATGACATGCCACCATCGGTTATTGTTTACCATTGGGTGATACACAACCTGCATTTAAAAAACAAAAAGTAAGCAACTTAGATATTTATTGTATTTTGAGAATGTATTAGGAAGTAATATATATGAAAATAAATAGTTCTAATATACCTGCTTGCATTGTTGAGGTAGTACAAATGTGTCATTCTTGCCTTGGTGAAATTTTTTAGAGTCAATCACTACAAAACCACTTGGATGACATCTAGGTGTGCAATGCTCACCCGTTGTTACTACTTGTTTAAACCACTTCACATCTAGTACATATATAAAAAATCACCTAAAGTCAAGCTTCAAAATATATTGGATCAAGCCATAATAACCTTCCATGGTGCCATTGGTATCTTGGAAGTTTGCAAGGATACCACAATCGTGGGTATTTCTCTTATCATCTATATGTTGAGTTCGAAAATGTTTACCTTCACACCAAATAGCATTGAACAATGTGCACTAATAGTACATTGTTGAGATCATATTAATGATTTAGTTAAAGATGAAACATGTGAAATTATTATATTATATATAACTAAAGATAATTTAATTGCAAGTATGTCTCACCTTTGATAAGCAACCTCGTGCATATTCCCACTCCTCTTGCGATATATCCATCACCTCCTCTTTTTTCATATTCTCCATTTCTTCATGTAACCAATCTATATCAATATGACGTGGAAGCGCACTTAAATGTTTTGGTAATGGGACATTACGTTCACGTCTAGCACGAAATGCTTGGCTTTCACTTACTCTTCTTGCCCTTTCTTCTTTATATAGTGTCACCCATTTGCTCATTACTTCACTGTTAAGCACACAAAATACATTTAACTTACGAAGTTCCTCTTTCCTTAGCACTTTGCTCCTTCCTTTTCCTTGAGGTATTATAGAGTTCATCCTCAAATCTTCATCATCTTTCCATAGTCGTGGTAAAGAGGGGTCCACTTTAGTAAGATATTTAGAGATTTGTACAAGGGATGATTACACTAATCAACCCTCAACCATGCTTCCCTCGGGCCATGCATTTTGCCTTACAAAATCTTTTAGGGTTTTCATAAAGCGCTCTAGAAAAAACATCCACCTTACATGAACTACCCCAAAAATTGCGATCTCATCAATCAGATGTATGAGTAAGTGTACTTGAGTAGTCAAAATGGAAGGAGGAAAAGTTTCCTCCACCAAACAAACCACCTGAATGGACAATACTCGAGCCTCTTGCAACGTATTTGGATCGATTTCCTTAAAACTCACAAATCTACCAACATGCAATTGAGAACGATAATTAGTTTTGTCCATAAATTCAAGCAAGTTTACTATGTGATGTACATAATATGTAAACTAAAAAATAAGTATAATGTATACATACCTCACGAGCTCACCCATGTTGTAAATGATATCATGCACATCTTTCGAAACAAATGGGATATGCTAGTAGGAAAGATGAGTTGTATGTAAATATCCATACATTGTTAATTAGTCTACATAGTTACTCCACTAATTAATATATTTATGGCTATGAAAATCCTTACTTGAATTATGTTGTGTCAATCGTGAGACTTCAAATCGGATAGTTGCTCCACATCTCTTTTCTTTTTCTTTATGAAGTCTCCCTTGAGGCATCTCATATATATTGTGGGAGTTCGAAAGCTACATATCTGCTGCTTCACCATATTTTCTTCGGTCTTCCACAACATCCAAGGTGCACAAGGTAACTTGATCTTTCCTTTGGGTTCGATGCATGGCCAAGCTCATCTCATATGTCCAATGCTACATAAATCCTCCCTTACATTGACAGAATCATGAGCCCTGAGTAAGTGATCCCATAATGTAGATGTAACATTCTTGAATATATACATGGGGCTCAATAGGTGATTGATCTTGAGTTCAATCCAATATGGGAGACGAAAAAATATAGAGAATCTAAGGCACAAACAATATATTATTTCTCTATCTCATAATGGAGTATACTTTAAAGACAAACAAAAGAAGTAAACTAGTTACCAACTCATGTCGAGTGGAGGGTGATCATTGGCGTGTGTCCAAGTGTTCTTCCAATCTTGAATGGTCAGAGATTGTGGAGTTCTTCCATTAGTGGGGGGTGCATATTTGGGGTGGTCAATAGGAAGACAATGATGATGATTATCATAGATAACCTTCTTCAAGCGTGTCAGTCTAGAAGAAACCAGAGAGGGACTGCAAATTGGACATGCATGATATCCTAATGTAGTTAAACCTGTAAAAACAATTTATAATGACACATATTTAATTAAGGGTAAGAATGAATAAACTAGAGTAGGCAACTACTTGAACACTCTCCATAGCCTGAAAAGTCATGTATGGTCCACAACAACATGCCCTTTAAAGTGAAATCTATAGAGGACAATGATGCACTCACTCTTGCACCTCAATACCTCTCCATAACATTTCTAGCTCCTCAATCAAAGGCTCTAAGTAGACATCCATGTTTTTTACTTTGTGTTTTCATGGAATCAAAAGGGACAACATTACATATCATTTTTTTATTGCCATGGATAGAGGGATATTATAGTTCACCAATACCACTGGACATACACTATATGAGGTGCTTTTGATGCCAAATGGATTTATTCCATTTAATCCTAGACCAAATCTCTCTCCATAACATTTCTAGCTCCTCAATCAA
Source organism: Lygodium microphyllum (assembly GCF_053477565.2). NCBI lineage: Eukaryota > Viridiplantae > Streptophyta > Polypodiopsida > Schizaeales > Lygodiaceae > Lygodium > Lygodium microphyllum. Next base: position 133,896,768 of record NC_141142.1, read on the forward strand.
AGGCTCTAAGTAGACATCCATGTTTTTTACTTTGTGTTTTCATGGAATCAAAAGGGACAACATTACATATCATTTTTTTATTGCCATGGATAGAGGGATATTATAGTTCACCAATACCACTGGACATACACTATATGAGGTGCTTTTGATGCCAAATGGATTTATTCCATTTAATCCTAGACCAAATCTCAAATTTCTGGGCTCTTCTCTGAAAGTAGGCTACAAATTGTCTACGTGTTGCCAAGCTAGTATATGTGAAGGAATTCTCCACTTTCCATAACTTGAATGGTGACTAGCATCCCATGACATGAGTCTCGCAATAGATTCACACTTAAACATAAGTTGAATACGTGGTATAATATAAAAATATCACAAAACCTTATGAGGCACATCCATTGATTTCATCTCGTGGTTGTATCTTGGTTCACCACAAATAGGACACTTGTTATGGAGATGCATGATTCCCACGAAACAAGATGTAATCATTGCCACATGCATGGATCTTAACATAATCGAGACCTCTAAGAGATATCAAAAAACGCCTTGCTTTCTCCCTTCTAGTTGGTAACTTATTTCCATTTGGAAGCTTTTGTGACAACATGCATATATTGTGCAAATAGAGTTAACAAATCGTGAATATTATCTAGAATCATTTATAAATTAATATCAAATGATACGTACTTCAATAATGCATTCATGATCAGAGATTTGTACAAGGGATGATTGCACTAACCAACCCTTAGCCATGCTTCTCTCGAGCCGTGCATTTTGCCTTACAAAATCTTTTAGGGTTTTCATAAAGCGCTCTAGAAAAACATGCATCTTGCATAGAAAAAATATCAATCTTGCATGAATTACCCCACAAATTGCGATCTCATCAATCAGATGTACGAGTAAGTCTACTTTAGTAGTCAAAATGGAGCGAGGAAAAGTTTTGTCCACCAAACAAACCACCTCAATGGACAATACTTGAGCCTCTTGCAACGTAATGTGGGAGCTTTCGCTCAACCGCCAAGACCCTCGGACCGCTTATTGTTTCAAGCGTTCCAAGCCGAGCACTAATGTCTACCTCTCACATAGCTGACGCGCCATCCATATCAACAGGTGTAGTGAGCTTACCTCCATGCCGTTCGAGTTACCTCCTCTCCCGCGCACTCCGGTAGCTCCATGATCCAAGTGCAAGCTTTAAGCAAGCTCCATCCTTAAGCTCCACGCTCCAAGCTCCATTGCCGTGAGCAAGACAAGACAAGACAAGAAAAGAGAAGAAGAGAGGAGAGGATGGAGAGCTTCTCCTCCTCCGTCCCTCACCCTCACACACTCACTCCCTCACTCTCACACACTCTCTCTCAAGCACAAGCTCAAGCAAGCAAGAAGAAGAAGAAGAAGAAGAAGAGGAGAGCTACTTTTGGCCACACACAAGAATGAGCTTCTCGTTCACTTTTCAACTTTATATACAAAACCCTAAATCCCTTTTGGGCGGTTATCCCCTTTTCCCCTTTTTTACATGGCTGGCCATAGCCTAGGCCCTTTTTCCCATTGTCCTTCTATCTTCCTAGCTTCCTTTCCACCGCCCGTCTACATTTACAAATTGCACGAGTGAGAGCCCGGCGCTCTTTTACAAGATTTCAGGGTGCGCCTTTTTATTTTAAAATGCACCTTTTCCCTTTTGCATTTGCCTTGGACTTTTAATGTTACCCTTGCACTTCTGGCCTTCTTGTCCTTTTGGCCATCCCTCTACTTTTAAGGTTACCCTTCTCGTCCTATGCAGGAGCATGTCGTAGTGCTCATTAAGATGTTCTTGCTCTTCCCAGGATAGAGGAAATGACAAGTAATCTCCAAGTTGCTCCTTGGGGATTGTGCCCACGTCTGCAAGGACGTAGACTCGTGTGAACACCTTGAGCTTAGCATCCAACTCAGCTAAGCATTCTGCGATACTTCTATGTTCAACGAGGGCTTGCTCGGTTGCCATCTTATGGAAGGTTCTAGGAGTTTGTCTAGGCTTTAGCATAGCTGGGGGTTCAGGCCTATATGAGCAAGATTGGTCATTGCTAGGATTGCTCATGCTCTTGGGGTTTCCATGTTTCTCTTGAGGCTTCGTTATTGCGTCAAAGTTCTCGTTGGATGTGACTGGTGCGAATTCGTCACCCCATCGTGACAGTGTTGTATCCACTCTTGATTTGTCAATGCGAGTTTTATTGTCAGTGGATAGAGTGTTGCAAGCAGCCATTGATGGTAACGATTGCTTTGATTTGTCGGAGCACACGGATGTGACTGAGGTTTCACTGCTATTAGGAGAGACATCAATGGGTTCATTGGTGGATGGACTCGATGCTTTATTCCCCAGCTCTCCATCACTCTTGGTCTCAATGCTCTTGGGGTCCACAACCACCTGCAACTGTTGTTGTTTTCGTTGTTTCCTCCTCTTTTTCTTGGTCAACACAGGTGCATCTAACATCTCAAGACCCTGGGCTATATCGACCATTGATATGCTTGGTCGGGCCTCAGCATTTCCCTTCTCTAGAGGGTCCTCATGGGACCTAGTCGTGGCTTGCAGAATAGCCTTGCCAGGTTGCGTGGGTACAACTGTCTCCATTTTGGGAGAGTCTAGCTCTTCAGTCATTTCCCATGTGTTTAACTCTTCCAGTTCACGCTTTAGGCTCTTTGGAAGTGCTGGAGTTATTAATGAGGTTGGTTGCGACACCTTCTTCACAGGTAAACTACTAAGGACATGTTCCGCCAGGGGCATTGTCACGGCCAAGGCTTGTGACTACTGTGTTCCCTAATTGGAAGTAGTAGCAGCTAGTTTAGTGGGCTGGCTACTCTTGGTGGATTGCAGTGTCAAGTCCCTAGGGCAATCAAAAGTGGTCGCATCTCTTGTTGCCCTTTGAGCATTCATCTGTATAGATCGATCATGAGTTGATATGGTCACATTGGGTTGCACAGGCATATCCTTGGACTGAGGGCTGTGGCTAGTATCATGTCCCCTCTCTTGGATATTTGGAAGCCTCGATGGAGATAGATAGTGGGAGTGAGCAGGCGCCATTGATGACCGCTGTTGTGTTTCCTGTGTCCGTTTGGAAAAAGAGGATATTGGAGATCTAGGACTCTTGGGTGGACTTGGCACTGGCTGAATGATTTGCTCATGGTTGTTAGATGATTTTGCTATTTGCTCTGTTGAGCGTTTACCCTTGCCATGAGCAATGTTGTGCCTATGATGCCTGCTATTCTCTTGGGGAATCAAAGGCTCCTTGGGCACTAGTGACTTTTGCATATCCTCAACGATTACACCTGATGTCTGCTTGTCAAGCACACTAGGTTGAGGATCCACCCTCCAATTGGTCCCATTGGATTTCTTGATTTCGACCATGAGGGGCTCGGTCACTCCACTATTTTTTACTTGAGCCTTGGTTTTTTGTTTAGATCTCCTCCTACGCTTCTTTGCTCTTGATACGATCTAGCCTTCAGTCATCGACAAAGGAGGTTTAACAAGGGGTTTTGGTACCCAAATCCATTGGTTACGTGCATAATACCCTTGAGCACGTAGCAACGATTTGGATATCCATCGTGGCGTTGCATTGACTTTCCATCGATGCCTGCGTCGATAAGGCTTGGGCTTCTTTTAGGGTCTTCTACGATATTTGTAAGTCCAAAGCCCGTCCTTGGCATTGTCTCTTGACCTTCTTTTTTCAGGCCTAGCCTCACTCACTGGTTCTCATTGTTCGACATGTGCTTGTATCAGTTTTTCCAACAAGTCCTTGCTCTTGTTAGTAGGCTTGACTATTACGTCAGCACCTTCCTTGCCTTTCCCTTGAGGTTTGATGAGGTCACCCTTGCTAAAGGTTGGGACTATCCTCACACCGGTAGTGTTAGGTGTATCCTCTGTGCTACATAGTCGGCCTCACACTTGGTCGCCCTTTTGAAGGGTCTTTCTAGGAGGGTTTCTTTCCCCCAGCTAGCACTATTTGGAGGAACATGAAATAGGATAGGCAAGCTTTCCGTTTCAACCGTCATAAGGATTTTGCACTTCCCTATGAGTGCTTGTGGGTGTCCCCCATCAGGGCTAAGAGTTGCCCTAGTCAGTGTGAGCTTTGGTTGGCCTAGTAGGGTCCCTGGTTCATAGGTCAAGATGTTAAAATCTGCTCCTTCATCAATTAGAGCATCGATAGTATGCTTTCTTTTCATGGTGAGTTTGACCCTAAGATAAGTAGATGGTACTATGTCTTCATCTTCTGGGTCCTGGCTTGTAAATTTAAGCCTTCTAACAGATGCCCTTGAGTCCCCACTTGCATGACTAGACCTGGATTCTCCACCAATGTCTTGGTTTGTCTGTGCAGTGCTATTCAAGGAGCATCTATCGTCAGGATTGTCATGTCTAGTCATTCTCGCTATTGTAGCTTGGTGTTGTTGCTTTCCGTTTTGACTAGATGTAGTCCGAATGTAACACGTTGAAGGATGGATTTTAGGCCCCGAAACATGCCTAAAAATAGGAGAAAAATATGGAAATGCGGGGGAAAATGCTCAACCACGAAGGCGGCAGCTCGAGCGAGCACGATTTTAAGCGTCAAGTACTTGACGGGCGCCCGTACGACACTCCGAGAATTTTCATAATTTTTCCGTACGCCCATGCCAGTCAGTGAAGCTGCAGGCCTGTCCGGGATGTTGAGACGAGCTCACAGAAATTTTCAGAAAGCTGTTCGGAGTTCGCACGCGAGAGTTGGCCCGAAACCGGCTGGGGTGCCCAAGAGGGGGCCCAAAATTGAAATTTCAAAAGGTGCAAGGGAGGGGGGGTGACCTTTGGCACCCCCCCCTTCAAAAAATCGTGGATATGGAGAGGGGGCGGCGGCTGAAAACAGCCGCCGAAAAAAACGCGACCCCCCCCCCCCCCCAATCGATTGCAGGGCTTGCAAAGAAGCCATAGTGTTGAACCTCCAGGCCTGGTCAAAGCATCATGCAGAGTGAATCGCCGGTCTCCGCTCCCGCAATGGTGGACTGGTTGGAGAGAGAGAAAATCAGTCTTTCTCTCTCCTCTCTCTCTCTCCTCTTAGCCCCCGTTCGTGCTTGAAGGAATAGGATGGAGATGGACGGCCGGATGGATGCCGATTCTTGACTGGATGAAAGAGCAATGCAAAACCATTGTAGATTGCTGATTCCAAGCAGAATTCATGGCTGGAAATCAATCGTGGGACGTGCCAAATTTAATGAAAAAACCCGCAAGACACGGTAATAATTGTTTTTACAAAGAAAATGGTCTTTTGATGCAAATTTGGTTGATAAAAATGTGTTCATATGGATTGAGTTTTGAGTATGTCGTGCTTTGAGTTGGTTTCTAGCTGTTCATCATTTAAAAATCAGGAAAACATGTGTGGGTTAGCAGAAAATAGGGAACCGAGACACGAAAAACCATAAAAATGAAGGAAAACAAGGGTTTTGGGCATATAAATGGGGAAAACCGTCGATACACATCAACTAATCTTTCAATTTTGTTGCAAATGAACTAAGGGCCACAGCCCACAAACTGGTTTTCATTTTCAGCAATTTAAAAAATACAAGAAAATGAAGAAAATGGCGGGAAAATGATAAAAAAACCATGAAAAATAGGGGAAAAATACATTTGGGGCTACGAAAAATATAGAAAAATAGGATTTATGTTTGTTGATGTATAGCAAGGCTGGGGCATGAAGTTATGCTTCAGTTCAGCCTTGTTTATATGTTTTAGTGCGTGTTTCCTTCCTTTCTCCACATAAAATGACAAGGAAACCCTAAAAGAAATGAATGCAATGATGCACTATCAACGGGGAAGGGTAGAGTTGTGGAAAAAATGGTTAAATGCCGCTGAGCATGAGGGATAATTTGCTGATTTTATATGCATAGCATTTAGGACGGATGATAATTAAAATTAAGAGCTTAGTAGCACGAGGATCACCTCGGTGCTAAGCCCATGCAACGAAGCATGAACGGTAGTTGGAAACCATTAAAAGAATGTTTTTGCACTTGTGCACGATACTGTTTTGCTAAATGATTGAGCACTAGGCATCCACCAAATGCATGGAGCATGAAAAAGAATTTAAAAGTATCAGTGGTCAGCTCCTGGACATGCATTGCAATTGGTTTATGAGGACATGACCTACGTTGAGAGGCAGTGAGATACCCATGCTGTAGGCTAGTCATGGGATCCTAAAGGGGAAAGAGAAGTAAGGACAATGGTACATTCCTGGACACGCTTATTTGGTACCTTGAGCGACGTTTGTGCGAAATGTCTAAATGTTGAGCGGTGCATCGAGGGGCCAATCCCCAAGGTGTAGGAGAGTCGCAGAGGGTTGACGGCATTCAGTCATAGGAGGAACCCCATGTGTATGTGATTCGAGCCTTTTGGCTATGTGAAAGGGACTCCCTCTGAGGAGCAATATTGGGTTAGGATCAGTTGGACTACAACGTATTACAAACGCAATGATTAGGAAGGCAGAGATTTTGATAGACGCTCCTGGCCGCGAGGCCGAGGGGTTGTCTTGCGCATAGTGACGAGGTCCGGCTAGTGCATGAGCCAGTGCCGGCCCGTTTTTAGGTCCATCAATGGTGCGTCTGTCGGGAGCTGCTTAAAAGTGGCGGTTCTCGAATCCTGGTTGTTTAAGGACCAACTAGTAGTGTATGCCAAAGGATACTGAGATTGATCCGTTATTTATTGATAAGCATCGTCTAGCAGAAATCCAAAAGCAAGAAAGAGACGAGAGAGCTAGGCGACGTGCTGAAATTTTCAGGAGATATTCCCCCAAGCGTAGCGTTGCTAAACCCTTACAAGGGAGTGGATCTAGTGGTCTCAGGACCACAAGCAGTAAGCTAGGAGAAGGTGGAAGCTCTAGTGCTCCCCTTCCTTTGATAAGCCAGCCCACGTCAAGTACGGGAGGTGTAACCCCACCGGTCTTTATTCCTAGTGCAAATCCAATCCGCGTCATGGCGCAGCCTATTGCAATTCCAGCAGGAACGACGGATTTGCCGGCTCTAGGTTACCCGCTACCCATTTTTAATGGGTTAGTTGAGGAAGATGCGGAACTCCACATTAGGGAGTTTCAAAAGCTGATGTTTAACTGTCGCATCCAAGAAGAAGGACATTTAATGATGTTCTTCAACATGACTCTCAAAGGAAGAGCCACTATATGGTATCATGGTTTAGAAGCCGGAACCATATTGAACATTGATGCATTTTATGGAGCTTTTCGAAGGGAGTTTGCCCCTGAAAGGGGTGGGCAATACTGGTTGCGTGTACTCAACGTGACCCGCCAAGATCCACACGAGGATATTCGTGCTTATGCGAAGAAGATAAAAGAGGTCTTCCGTAAGTTGGACACCTCTATTCCTATCCCTGCAGCTGCCCAATTGCAATATTTCCTACATGGTTTGGACTTTAATATCCAATTGCAGTTGAGTAGTGTCCCCTTGGGGGATATAGATACTGCCATTACACGAGCACAAGAGGTGGAATCCCGACTACAAGCAGCTTATGCTTCTCGAGGCAATTCGAATATGGGTTTAGTATTGGGAAACAATATGGCCATAGCCAATGGCAGTAGTGGCCAAGGGATAGCGATGGCTAACCCTAATGGGAGAGGGAACATGATGCAGAATGTGCCTTTATTACCAGCTCCCCCTAGCATGTCGATGCCTACGGGCAGTCAAATGGCTCCAAATAGTGGAGGCCAGGCGGTCAATTCTAATACCATGCCTCTAGCTCAACAGCCTGTGCCTAATCGTATTGTTAGGCCGATGGAGCGACATGGTAATGACCAAGGCTATGAGTTGAGTTCTTCCAATGTTCTTGGCAAGGTTAAGGACATGATGAAGCATTATACCGACATGATTACGGAGCAATATCGACAAATAGCCGTTGACGTCAACTTCCTTAAAAAACAACAAAATTTAATAGGAAGTAGATACCCGGAGGAGGGTGCACCGTCGAGGTTTAGTTGCAAATGGTGTGGTGGGCAGCACTATCCAAGGAATTGCCCAAATGTTAAGTGCGACATTTGCGGAAAATCTGGCCATTTAGCAGCTACTTGCTGGAGTAAGATCAGTTCTTTACAGCGAGGAAGTCGACAACCGGGGCCTGTTAATCATCGTGCCCAAGGAAATGACTCCCAGCCAGAAAACGGGCCTAAACAAATACTTCAACGACCAAAGACTACAGTGGAGGAGCTACCAAGTGGTAGTGGGGTTAGTTTGATTGAGGCTGTACGCGTTAATGATGCTGAAACCTCTAATCTACGAGCTGTCCTTACAAGAGGTAAAAAGGGTGGAGAAGCCGACATGGATAAGCCTGTCGACGGAAACCCTAAACAAGGCGACAAACGAACGCAAGTTTTGGATCCTGCCCTAGAAGGGGGACCTTTGAAGCCCGTAGAGAGTAAAGCCGATAAGGAAGCACCAAAGAAGAAGGTGAAAGTTAAGAAAGAGGCAATAAAGCCAGTTCAGTGACCTAAAGAGCGGATGATTTGGCGTGAAAAGCGAGCTCTATCGAACTATCATGAATTCGATTTGGCGGGCTCTCTTTGCGAAGTCAAGCCGGATGTGAACCTTTTGCAGCTTATTAAGCTTTCCCCAGGAGTACGCAAGGAATTTAGAAAGATCCTACGTACCGGGTACATCGTAGAACCTTTGGGTATTGCGCGAGTTGGTGATGACTGGTTTGAGCATGCTGAGAAGCATTGCCCAAGGGTTGCAGCCTATGTCGATGGGATATTAGTAGATTATGCCATTGTCGACACGGGATCATCTGTTAACATTATGAGTTCTGAACTGATGGAAAGGTTAGGTCTTGCGATTGAGAAAGATACCTCCACAATTCTCAGAATGGCAGATGATAGTTTGAGATAGCCGGAAGGCTGCATTACTAAGGTCCATGTCACTGTTGCAAATGTAGAATGCCTGTTGGACTTTAGGGTGATTCGTTTTGCAGGGCGGCCAAGTTACCAAGTATTACTCGGACGACCTTGGATCTTGCAAGCGGATTGCCAAGTTGATATACCTGCCGGTCGATTAATATTTGGCAGAGGTGCCCAGCGTGTGGTGGTTGATGCTTATCCTGAGTCCCCGCAGAGTGAGAGAGCTCCTCTATCTTCTACAGAATTGGAGGCATTAGAAGATTTATCTGCTAGTGAGACATCATCGAGTGATGAGTCCAAAGAGGGATCCACCACGGAGGACATCTATCAAGTCACTTTGAACGAGCCGATAGAGGGCCAAGAGCGTATAAGAGATGCAGATGTTATCGAGCTAGACCTTGGTACGCTTGATGATTCGCGGCCAATCAAACTAGGGTCTATGCTCAGTACAGCAGAAAGGGAGGACTATGTGGCCTTGATCCAAGAATTCCGTGATATCTTTGCCTGGAGTTATGATGAGTTGAGAGGCATTCCCCCTAGCCTTGCTGTTCATACAATTCCGTTGAAAGAGGGCAGTCGTCCTGTACGGCAGAAAGTAAGGCGTATGCCTTTCGAGTTGAGAGACGGGCTATTTGAAGAGTTACAGAAGCTTCGAAAAGCGGGTTTGATTTTTCCTGTGCAACACACGGAATGGTGTTCGCCAGTTGTGATTAGAAAGAAGAAGAATAATCAGATCCGTTTATGTGTAGACTTTAGGGAGCTGAATAAGCAGACAGTTAAGGACTACTACCCATTGCCATTTATTGACCAGATTTTGGATCAATTAGCGGGTAGGGAGATATATTCATTTATGGATTGCTTTGCAGGATACAACCAAATGGCAATTGCAGAAGAGGACAAGTTGAAAACAACTTTCATTACTGTATTTGGTACTTTTGCGTACCATGTGATGGCCTTTGGTTTATGCAATGCGCCTGGTTCGTGGCAACGAACAGCCGATAAGACATTCGGTGACATATCCCCTGAAGAGTTGAGGGTGTTTATTGATGACTTAGGGGCCGCCACCGTGAGAGAAAGGCAGTTGTTCATTTTGAGAAAATGCTTTGAGCGCTGTAGACAATTTTGCATCGCCCTAAACCCACGGAAGTGCGCTTTTGGAATACCTTATGGGCTATTGCTGGGCCATGTGGTCAGTTCGGTAGGAATTGCGACAGACCCCGAAAAGGTCAAAGTTATAATTGCCATGGGTCCACCACGCACTCCGAAAGAAGTTCATAGCTTTCTGTCTTCGGTTGGTTACTACCGTAGATTCATTAATGCCTTAGCAGAAAGAACGTTACCGCTTACAAATTTATTGTCCTTTAGCTGTTCGTTTGTATGGGGTGACCCTTGCAAGGTAGCATTCGAGGATGTGAAACAAGAGCTAGCAAGAGCGCCCGTTTTAAAAGCACCTAAAAGAGGTGAGGTGTTCTATATATTCTCAGCAGCCACCATGTATAGTATCAGCTGCTGTTTAGCCCAATTTTGGGAAGAGAAGTGGTACCACCCGATTGCTTTTGCTAGTCGGAAGCTGGGGGTATCCGAAATCAATTACACCTACATGGAGAAGCTGTGTCTAGCGATGGTCTTTGGGACCAAGAAGTTCAGGCATTACATTCTCTATGAGAAAGTCGTGCTTTATACGAAGGCGGAGGGACTTCAACTATTGATGAATAAGTTACAGCCGCCTGATCGTTTAGCGAAGTGGTTGATCACTTTGCAGGAATTTGATTATGAAATCAAGAGTAAGCCACCAAGGTTGCAAGGCATCGTGGAATGTCTAGTGGACTTTGGGGGAGCCGAAAGAATCTGTGGCTGAAGGTAGTGACATGGAGATGATATTTAAAATAGATACGGCATCTATTCCCTCCTGGTATGCTGCAATACGCATTATTTATCAATGGGAGAGGCGGGATCCGAATTATCTAAGGCTGAGAAAAGGAAAATTAAGCAGCAAGTGTTAAAGTTTGCCTTGATCGCAGGTACATTATATCGGCAAGGGGTTGATGACATCTATCGCCGGTGTGTGATGCCTGACGAGGTGCCATTCATTTTGAAAGAGTGCCATGATTCTGCTTGCGGTGGCCATTTTGCTGGACGGCTTACAGCACAAAAGGCTTTAAGGGCAGGTTATTGGTGGCCTGCCATCTTCCAGGATGCGTTTGCGTATGTTAAGCAATGCGATATTTGCCAACGACATGATAGTCGAGAGAATAGGAAACGACCACTCACCCCTATTATGGCGATACTTCCATTTGAGAAGTGGGGAATAGACTTTGTGGGTCCTATTACTCCGTCATCGACTACGCAAAAGCGATACATCATTGTAGCAACTGACTACTTCACAAAGTGGTCAGAAGCACGTGCAACAAGGAAAGATGATGCTAAAGAAACTGCTAGTTTCCTTTTAGAGCAGATAATATGCCGGTTTGGTCCACCGAAAGAATTAGTGTCGGACCGCGGAACTCATTTCCTGAATAAGGTGATCAAAGGTTTGACAGAGTTGTGGAACATCAAGCATAACAAGACAACCCCATATAATCCGCAAGCCAATGGGCAAGTCGAGAGTACCAACAAGCAGCTTGTGGGCATCCTGTCCAAAACTGTGTCGGAAAAGAAACGGGATTGGGATAAAAAGTTATACGTGGCAGTGTGGGCCTATAATACGACTTTCAAACGAGCCACTGGCCATACCCCGTTCAAGTTAGTATATGGGGAGGAGTGTGTCTTGCCTTTAGAGATTGAGCTGCCGACTATTCGATTCGCCATCAATCATTCTTTGAGCGATGAAGACGCTCTTTTTGAGCGCTTGACGACACTGGCACATTTAGATGAGCTTAAGTTGCAGAGCTTATTGCACCAAGAAGTGGCGAAGCGCCGAATGAAGAAGCTACACGACCTCAAAGCCAAGAAATACACCTTCAAGAAAGGACAGCTTGTTCTGTATTATGACGCACGACGTGAATTATTCCCAGGCAAGCTAGAACCCAAATGGGATGGGCCCTATAAGATCGTTAGAATAGGAAAGAATAAATCCACAGTTTTGTTAGCTGACCTTGAGGGGATAGAATTTAAAAATAAGGTTAATCTTAATAAGATTAAACCTTATTACTTCTGATTGCACTAATGCTATGACTGCCTTGCAGGTCTAGGCAAGATTGATCAAACATCTGCAAGGAGATCGTGATAGAGGTTGATGGGTCGTCTGATCCCTTATTTAGAACACCCATATTTGGAACAGAGATATCATCAGGGAAAGCTCATTTGGTGGAGCAAAGGATACAAGGTGATTGAGCAAGAAGGCGGGACATTCATTTGGGAAATCAAGGTCTTCTGCCATCACTGCCTACAACTTTTGATGAGCATCCCTGTTGAATTCAATGATGATGGAGGGATGGAGCCTACAGTCCACCCGTTGAATATGCTGAATTTCGATTACCATAATTACGAGTAGAGTTCAGGATGGCAGAATATGTAAACCCTTTATGGACGTACACCTTGTACTTTGATGGGGCGTCCAGGGGTGCAAGCAAAAAAGGAAGTGTAGGAGTTGTCATCCGCGACCCCCGACGACGCATTGTCATGAAGTTAGCTGCTTATCTCGGGGCGAATTTTACCAATAATATGGCAGAATACAAAGCCCTGATTATGGGTTTGAATATTGCAAAGAAGGGTGGTATCCGCCAGTTGTTGATAAAAGGGGACTCTCAGTTGGTTTTAAATCAACTCAATGGGACGTACATGGTGCGGAACCCGATCCTTTGTATGTACCATCATACTGCCATAGCCCTGCTAGACGAATTCGATAGAGTGTCTTTTCAGCTGATTCCACGGAATTGGAATCAGTTTGCCGATTCATTGGCTAATCTTGCGTATGAAGAGGACCTCTTCTTTAATTGTGGCCCTTGTCCCGATATATCTATTGATGGTGAGACAGGACCTGGTCGTTTGTGGGGTATGCTTTCTGAACATGCCCTCTTTGGCAGACGATGGTTGATTTGGGTGATGCAGAGGGTAAGCGAGACTCATCTACCTTTATTATCGGGGACCCATAGACTGATTCGACGCCATGTGATGCGAACACCTCTTGCGATATACGCAGGAGGGATAGGTCATAATTTAATGCACCTAGTTTAGGGCTATGCGCCTTTGTTCCCCTGGGAATAGTATGCTTTGATGTCTATCATGGTTGTTTCCAGGAGGATGTTATGCATAGTATTGTTTTATTTCATTAGGCCAAGAGGGCCGATACAGTTTAGTAGCAAAGTCATGTCTGAATTCATTAGGCCAAGAGGGCCATTTCCCTGTCTAGTGCGGGTGCATTTAATTGGGTTTTTGTTTAGTGTTGTGCTGGACAGGTTTCGCGGGTTGTGGAATTTTGTGGAGCCTGGAGGAGCCTTTGCTGCGATGGAAGCTTCTTGTGGCCACTCCAGGTGATATTTCTCCTTTCCGAGTACCTTTCTTTCCTGTTATATGTGTATTTGTACTTGTTGAGGGGATACTTTTTGTTGGGGACCGGCGACCAAGGCATGAAGTCCCAGGTTTAGGCTACGTATGTTTGAGGGAGGTCGGAGTAGTCATTGCCTCCTGTAAAGACATTGTTAGACATTGAAAGACCTGTTTTAGAAGGAAGTCCTAGTGGCTCTGTTCTACTAGCCTGCTAGGCAGCCGTTGTAGGAGTTCTTGTTAGTAGTGAGGCAGTTAGAGAAGCCTGCTAGAAGATAATAATAATGATGTCAAGAAATCCTGAATATCCTAAAAGATGAATATAAATGCGAAGGTGTGTAAAAAGGGGTTCTAACCCCTATCAATGAAAAGAAAAGAAATGAAAATATATAAGCAGTTGATCATTGCCTTGCGAAGGCCTGGTAGGTTCCTGGGGACGAGTCAGACCCGGGGCCGATACCTTGTCTTCCTAGGGGTGGCTTCTTGCTGGAAAAATAATATCAAAACAAGGAAGGTTGGAGCGAAAATAAAAGTGAGCGTTAGAAAAGGATTAAGTGTCGCCTTGCAAGGGCTTGGTAGGTTCTTGGGTGCCGAGACAGGTCCTGAGACCGATGCCCTGTTCTCCTTGGGTCACTACGCTCAGCTCCCTCCTTTTTACATGCCCAAGTATGTTCATCCAATAAAAACCCCAAAAGAAGACATGTACTGGATGAAAATATTCCTTTGCTCAGGCTATAGGAGTCCTCGCCTTGTAGGAGCTCCTAGTTGTGTTGTCTTTAGTTGGTCAGTAGTTCAGACTACTACTTAGGGCAACCTCTTTGACAGTTCTTTTTAGTTTGGCTGTGTTGGAGCAGCCGGTTAGTGACTTCCTTCGGATCTTCTATTAGATGATGCTAGGTCTATTCCTTGTGGATGTCATGCCTTGGTTCTGTCCAGGGGTAGGGGGAGCATTGTGCTGAGTTTTAATATATATTTGTTTTGTATCAATTTGATGCTTCTTTGGTTGTTTATGTGCAGATATGTTCGTGGGTTCGACGGACTGAGTCGTCCTATCCCGTGGTCGCCAATGAAGGATGGATTTTAGGCCCTGGAACATGCCTAAAAATAGGAGAAAAATATGGAAATGCGGGGGAAAATGCTCAACCACGAAGGCGGCAGCTCGAGCGAGCACGATTCTAAGCGTCAAGTACTTGACGGGCGCCCGTACGACACTCCGAGAATTTTCATAATTTTTCCGTACGCCCATGCCAGTCAGTGAAGCTGCAGGCCTGTCCGGGATGTTGAGACGAGCTCACAGAAATTTTCAGAACGCAGTTCGGAGTTCGCACGCGAGAGTTGGCCCGAAACCGGCCGGGGTGCCCAAGAGGGGGCCCAAAATTGAAATTTCAAAAGGTGCAAGGGAGGGGGGGTGACCTTTGGCACCCCCCCCTTCAAAAAATCGTGGATATGGAGGGGGGGCGGCGGCTGAAAACAGCCGCCGAAAAAAACGCGACCCCCCCCCCCCCAATCGATTGCAGGGCTTGCAAAGAAGCCATAGTGTTGAACCTCCAGGCCTGGTCAAAGCATCATGCAGAGTGAATCGCCGGTCTCCGCTCCCGCAATGGTGGACTGGTTGGAGAGAGAGAAAATCAGTCTTTCTCTCTCCTCTCTCTCTCTCCTCTTAGCCCCCGTTCGTGCTTGAAGGAATAGGATGGAGATGGACGGCCGGATGGATGCCGATTCTTGACTGGATGAAAGAGCAATGCAAAACCATTGTAGATTGCTGATTCCAAGCAGAATTCATGGCTGGAAATCAATCGTGGGACGTGCCAAATTTAATGAAAAAACCCGCAAGACACGGTAATAATTGTTTTTACAAAGAAAATGGTCTTTTGATGCAAATTTGGTTGATAAAAATGTGTTCATATGGATTGAGTTTTGAGTATGTCGTGCTTTGAGTTGGTTTCTAGCTATTCATCATTTAAAAATCAGGAAAACATGTGTGGGTTAGCAGAAAATAGGGAACCGAGACACGAAAAACCATAAAAATGAAGGAAAACAAGGGTTTTGGGCATATAAATGGGGAAAACCGTCGATACACATCAACTAATCTTTCAATTTTGTTGCAAATGAACTAAGGGCCACAGCCCACAAACTGGTTTTCATTTTCAGCAATTTAAAAAATACAAGAAAATGAAGAAAATGGCGGAAAAATGATAAAAAAACCATGAAAAATAGGGGAAAAATACATTTGGGGCTACGAAAAATATAGAAAAATAGGATTTATGTTTGTTGATGTATAGCAAGGCTGGGGCATGAAGTTATGCTTCAGTTCAGCCTTGTTTATATGTTTTAGTGCGTGTTTCCTTCCTTTCTCCACATAAAATGACAAGGAAACCCTAAAAGAAATGAATGCAATGATGCACTATCAACGGGGAAGGGTAGAGTTGTGAAAAAAATGGTTAAATGCCGCTGAGCATGAGGGATAATTTGCTGATTTTATATGCATAGCATTTAGGACGGATGATAATTAAAATTAAGAGCTTAGTAGCACGAGGATCACCTCGGTGCTAAGCCCATGCAACGAAGCATGAACGGTAGTTGGAAACCATTAAAAGAATGTTTTTGCACTTGTGCACGATACTGTTTTGCTAAATGATTGAGCACTAGGCATCCACCAAATGCATGGAGCATGAAAAAGAATTTAAAAGTATCAGTGGTTAGCTCCTGGACATGCATTGCAATTGGTTTATGAGGACATGACCTACGTTGAGAGGCAGTGAGATACCCATGCTGTAGGCTAGTCATGGGATCCTAAAGGGGAAAGAGAAGTAAGGACAATGGTACATTCCTGGACACGCTTATTTGGTACCTTGAGCGACGTTTGTGCAAAATGTCTAAATGTTGAGCGGCGCATCGAGGGGCCAATCCCCAAGGTGTAGGAGAGTCACAGAGGGTTGACGGCATTCAGCCGTAGGAGGAACCCCATGTGTATGTGATTCGAGCCTTTTGGCTATGTGAAAGGGACTCCCTCTGAGGAGCAATATTGGGTTAGGATCAGTTGGACTACAACGTATTACAAACGCAATGATTAGGAAGGCAGAGATTTTGATAGACGCTCCTGGCCGCGAGGCCGAGGGGTTGTCTTGCGCATAGTGACGAGGTCCGGCTAGTGCATGAGCCAGTGCCGGCCCGTTTTTAGGTCCATCACACGTACATGTTTTTGCAGTGTGGCCGTTTGCCCTTGTTGGCTAGATGGGCGTTTTGAGGTTCTAGGGTCTCTGTTTGTCTCTATTCGGGCACGGGCTTTTGGTCGCTCTTTTGCAAGGGAGAATCCATGCTCATGTAGAGCCATTACTACACTAGGGTCCAATTTGGAGGACCTGTCAGAGTGTGCGTTTTCCCTCCAACCTACTTGGGGGAGGTGCGGAGGGGACATAGCCCCCTCTGCGGGGGTCCGGGGGGGGGGCAGTCTCCCCCGGCCCGTAGGGCCATTACGATAAAAGCCATGCACAATTTGGAGGACCACTTATAGCCAAATTTTGAACTACATGCTCTAAATTTTAGCCCAGTGATGGATCTGTGATGTGCCTTTAGCTCTACGTAGCCTTTGGGGTCGATCTCGGGGTTTAGATGTGTCAAAATTTGTGTTCTAGATACATGTCCGATTTTCAAGAATCTGATTATCAGAATCGGATGTCCGATTCTCAGATGTCTGATTCTCAAGAGTTCGATTATTAGAATCGGACGTCTGATTCTGGGTGGTCCGATCGGCCCAGTGGTCCAATTTTGGTCACGTCCGATTCTGAGAATCGGATCGGACAGGGTGGTCCGATTCTGGACTGGTCAAATTTTCAAAATTGGACGTGTTGGTCCGAGTGGTCCGAGCATCCGAGCGGTCCGATTTTCAAAATCGAATGGGTTGGTACGAGTGGTCCGATCGGAAGGGTTGGTCCGAGTGGTCTGAGTCCCAAATTCCGACGGGTTGGTCCGATTAGACGGTTTTCCGAACGTCAAATTCTCAAAATCAGATGTCCGATTCTAAGACTCAGACACTGAATGGGGTGTCCAATTCCGCCGACCCGAATGCACTTTCGAGTATGAAATCGTCCAAAATCTTAAGGTATTGCTTATTGTAAGCTACAAGATTCCACATGAATGATGCTGGAGTGATGGGGAAGAGATCTATATACCTGGGATAGCCAATAAACTCCAAAATGCAAATCAGCAAACGAATCAAACCCTCATGCCTTGTTATGACAGCAGAAATCCTGATACTTGTTTTTCTTCTTTTTCTTTGTTTTTTCCTACCCTAATGCACCCAAATCACAAAGTAAATACCTACACTGCTGCATTCCACAACATAAATCTCAAGAAAGAAAAAAACCTATTTGCCAAGGAGATTGAATACCATCTTCAACCCCCTCGCTTCCTACCTATCTCAAGCACCGATTCGGGGAAAGCCCTTACTTCGATGCTCGATTCGAAGCGCGCAAGCGCTCAAGGCTTCAATCCATTGGTCCAGGCAATGGAACCAAAATGTGGGAGCTTTTGCTCAACCGCCAAGACCCTTGGACCCCTTATTGTTTCAAGCGTTCCAAGCCGAGCACTAATGGCTACCTCTCACATAGCCGATGCACCATCCATATCTACAGGTATAGTGAGCTTACCTCCATGCCGTTCGAGTTACCTCCTCTCCCGCGCACTCCGGTAGCTCCACGATCCAAGTGCAAGCTTCAAGAAAGCTCCATCCTCAAGCTCCATGCTCCAAGCTCCATTGCCGTGAGCAAGACAAGACAAGACAAGACAAGAGAAGAAGAGAGGAGAGGATGGAGAGCTTCTCCTCGGTCCCTCACCCTCACACACTCACTCCCTCACTCTCACACTCTCTCTCTTAAGCACAAGCTCAAGCAAGCAAGAAAAAGAAGAAGAAGACGAAGAGGAGAGCTACTTTTGGGACACACAAGAATGAGCTTCTCATTCACTTTTCAACTTTATATACAAAACCCTAAATCCCTTTTGGGCGGTCATCCCCTTTTCCCCTTTTTTACATGGCTGGCCATAGCCTAGGCCCTTTTTCCCATTGTCCTTCTATCTTCCTAGCTTCCTTTCCACCGCCCGTCTACATTTACAAATTGCACGGGTGAGAGCGCGGCGCCCTTTTACAAGATTTCAAGGTGCGCCTTTTTATTTTAAAATGCACATTTCCCCTTTCACATTTGCCTTGGACTTTTAAGGTTGCCCTTGCACTTTTGGCATTTTCTCCTATTCTTTCTTCAATCGGGCTACCTTCTTTCTGCCTTTGCCCCCTTTTGCATTTGCCTTGGACTTTTAAGGTTGCCCTTGCGCTTTTGGCCTTTTCTCCTATTCTTTCTTCAATCGGGCTACCTTTTTTCTGCCTTTGCCCTGCGTCTTTTTTATTTCCTTTTGCTTTGCTTTCTTTGTGTTGGGGTTAACACGTACTTGGATTGATTTCCTTAAAACTCACAAATCTACCAACATGCAATTGAGAACGATGATTAGTTTTGTCCATAAATTCAAGCGGGTTTACTATGTGATGTACGTAATATGTAAACTAAAAAATAAGTATAAAGTATACATACCTCGCGAGCTCACCCATCTTGTAAATGATATCACCCATCATCTTGTAAATAATATATTATTTCTTGTTCTCATAATGGAGTCTACTTTAAAGACAAACAAAAGAAGTAAACTAGTTACTGACTCATGCCCAGTGGAGGATGATCATTGGTATGTATCCAAGTGTCTTGGCTTTGTAGATGTGTGTGGTGTATTGTTATATGCAAATTGTAATAAATGCAAATGTGTATCCCATGTCTGAGGTTTAGAAATAGTATAAGCACGTAAAAGATCTAGAATAGTGCTATTAGTGGCTTCTATTTGTCCATTAGTTTTAGGATGAAATGCAGATGAGAAATCAATCTTTGTGCCTAAGTTAGCAAACAGAGTAATCCAAAAGTTTTTACAAAATCTAGAATCACGATAAAAAATTATAACTTTTGGTAATCCATGGTTAGTGAAAACAGTTTTCAAAAACAATTGTGCTGCCTGTGATGCTGTTAAAGTTTTCTTACATGGAATGAAATATGCTTGTTTACTAAACCTATCTACTACTGTCCAAATCATATCATGATTAGATTTAGTATTAGGTAAACCAATAATAAAATCCATAGAAATTTGTTCCCATGGTTTAGATGGAATAGACAAAGGCATAAGTAATCCATACTGTTTACCATGATGTCTCTTAACTCTTTGACAAATCAAACATTCAAAAACAAAGTTAGATACATCAGTGTCCATATGCGGCCAATAAAAATCTTCAGTTAATGTACGTAAAGTAGATATGATAGCTCTATGACCTTGATATGGAGGACAATGAATCTCATTCAAAACAAAAGATCTGAATGGAATTGTAACACATAATCTCTTTTCATAAAACATAAATCCATCATTATAAGATAGTGAATCAATAGGAATTAAGTTATTTTGAACTAATTTATTCCAATCAGCATGAAAACTAATGTCCTGATGATAAGTATCTTTCATAGCAATCAAAGAATCAAAAGATATAACAGAAATATTATGAATGGCATGTCTTCTACTTAATGCATCAGCCACTACATTTTCTTTACCGGGTTGATATTGAATGATAGGATGAAAACTCTGAATAAAGGATGCCCATTTGATATGTCGGTCAGATATTTGGGGTTGGCTAAGTAAATGTCTAATACTTTGCTCATTGGTCTTAATCATAAATTTTGAACCCATTAAATAGTGTTTCCACTGTCTTAAGGCTTATACAACAGCTAATAGTTCTTTGTCATATGTGGAATATTTCAATTCAGAGGGTTTTAGCTTACAACTAGAATAGGCTATAGGATGATTATCTTGCATAAGTACGGCTCCTATTCCTGATCCACTAGCATCAATCACTACTAAAAAGAATGGTCTATTAAAATCAGGCAACTGTAAGACAGGGGCATGGGTTAATGCATGTTTCAATAAGTCAAAGGATTTCTGTTGATATTCGGACCAATGATAAACAATACCTTTCTTCAAAAGTTTAGTCAGTGGTAAAGCAAGTAATGAAAAATTACGTACAAACTTCCTATAGAAACTAGCAAGACCTAGGAATGATCGTAACTCATGCACATTTTTAGGTACAGTGCAGTTCAATATTGCATCTATTTTCTTAGGGTCAACTTTAATTCCATCAGATGATACAATATGACCTAAATACTCAATTTCTGTTTTAAAGAATTCACTCTTTTTCGGATTTGCATACAGTTGATTATCTTTTAGTAACTGGAAAGCCAATGACAAATGCTCATAATGTTCTTTCTCATTTTGACTAAATACCAAAATATCATCAAAGAAGACAATTACACAATACTGATATTTCAAAAATATACGGTTCATCATTCTACTAAATGTAGCAGGTGCATTAGTCAATCCGAAAGGCATCACTAAAAATTCATAATGACTAAACTGTGTCCTAAATGTAGTCTTGAATATGTTTGACTTATCTAGTCTCACTTGTTGATAACCAGATTTAAGGTCTATTTTACTAAATATGGTAGAACCTTGCAGTTTATCCATAAGGTCATCGACTCTAAGAATTGGATACCTATTCTTTATAGTGATCTTATTTAAAGCTCGATAGTCAATGCACATACGATAGGTATTATTCTTTTTCTTGACTAACAGAACAGGTGCACCAAATGGAGAACTACTAGGTCTAATCAATCCTCTATTTAGTAATTCCTCAACTTGACTTTGAATTTCTTTTTGCTCTATCTGGTTATGCCTATACGGTGCTTTACAAGGTGGTTGGGTGCCAGGAATCAAATCTATTTTATGGTCTTCTAGACGTGAAGGAGGTAAACCAGGTGGTAGATCTTCGGCAAAACAGTTTTTAAACTGTGCAAGAAATTCTTTATGCGTAGAGTGCATATGATTTTCTTTTACTTGCAGTTCATTTACCCAAATGAGATAAGATTTACTCCTCTTGCGTAATGCACGTTTAGCTTGAGTATGCGAAAGCAGTGAAAAAACATTAGATGCATGCATACCATACAATGTAATATGTTTTCCTTGCAATTTAATATTAATTGAATGTGTGGAATAATCTATATCTGGGTTATGCTGATGACGCCAAGGCATACCTAAAATAATGTCATTAGACTGTAATGGAACAACTAGAACATTTCTTCTTTCAGTGTATTGACCAATTTGAATTTCTAAGTCATGCACTTCATGTGTACCATTACACATAGTGCCTAAGAATGTTGCTTTAATGCGATAATGCGTAGGTATAGTCTGTAACTTCAATTCTTTTACTAACTTTGCTGAAATAAAATCATGAGTACTACCGTCATCATGCAAAATAATCTTTTCCTTTCCATGCACTAAACATTTCATAGTCAATAAAGAATGTGGAGTTGGCATACCTGGTAAAGTATCCGAAGTAGTAGTAGTGTCGTCCTCATCTTCTATGAAATTAGGCATATCTTCATGTTCTTCATCTTCCATTGCTCCAAGGTAGTTGATATGGGCAGGTGGCTTCTTCGAATGGCAATTTGTTGCTAGATGTCTAGGCTGGTGGCATTTATAGCATACTATAGGTTTGCCTTTGATTACATTGTTTGCAATGGCAGGAAGTCTAGGGACATTAGGATTTGGCTGTGGAATAGGCTTAGGATTTTGATTGACATTGGATGGTAAAGCAGGTGGTTTTGCCCAATTTTTACGGAAAGATGATGAAGTGAAATGACCTTGATTAAATCTTCTAAATTTTGAGTTGAATTGCTTAGATCCATAGTTACCATTGGCTTGAAATTGCTGTGGACGTCTGTCTCTACCTCGCAGCTTGTCTTCAGTGTCGTGAGCTAATGAAATTGCGTCTTCAAGAGTTGCAGGCTTGAACATGTTAACTTCAGCGTAGTAATGCCCAAGGAGTCCAGACATATACTTGCGCTTGTGTGTCGCTTCAGGTACGTCTTCAAGCATGCGTAACTAGAGTAATGCATTTCAAAAATGCTCTGTGTACTGAGGAATAGGCTCACGATCCCGTTCCTGAAGAAGGTCCCATTGCTTTATGACTTTCTCATGAAATTGTGGAGGAAGAAAATTCTGCATAAACTTCTTCTTGAAATTCTCCCAGGTAGCGGGACAATCTATACTCTTGCGTACCACAGTCCACCAAAGAGATGCTCTATCCACTAAATGATTAGTAACACACTTGATTTTATCTTTTTCTGCATAGGTTTCCTCATGAAAGTAAGCATCAAATCGACTAATGAATGCAAGAACAGTTTTTCCCTCTCGAGTACCATTAAAAGTACGGAATTCGAATTTTTTGTTACTTATCTTTGATTCCTTGCGGACGGATTGAGCTTTGTTGAGATGACAAGCTCAACACATGCGGACATTGATGATGGACCACCTGGTTAGATGGGTCCACACATCTACACTTAGCACGTTGGTGGTCATTATGACTCTCACATGGCCACTGACTCATTACTTATTATATTCAGGTTGTTACACCTATTTACAGCTGGCATAGTTATAGCGCCAGTCGACTAGTGTAGTCGGTTATGCATTGTTTGACTTAGTAGGCCACTTTCCTTTTATGTTGTATCTTATCTATACTTTGTGTACATTGTAAAGAGTGTGGAAGAAGAAGAAAAAATTAGCAAGAAAACGTTTTGGCCTCCATCTCTCTTCTTGTCTCTTGAGTGAGCTTCTCCTTGTGCATTCTGTGTGTGTTCGGTGCAGCATCTTGAGCAACCCCCTCCACCACACGATTCTTGACATGGTATCAGAGCCGCATCACTGAGAGAGGCTGATTTCGAAGGTTGAAGCAAAGGGGAAGAAGCAAGGTTCGAGCAAGCAAGCCACGGGTAAGAAGCTCTCCCATCCTTCCACTCTTTCTCTTGGATAGTGCCTTTGGAGGCACCGAAAGCAGGGCAAAGAAAAAATCTCAGATTGCAGTGAGATTTGGTGTGCGCAAAGAGCACTGTATATTCTGCAGTTATTTTGGGCATTTGAGCCGTTTCAGGGCCCATTTTAGAGCCGCAAGGTTGCGGACAGCAGTTTCGGGGTACACTGTGACTTCGACTGTATTGACCGAACGTGGGTGCGCAGGTTACAGATTTCAGGTCTGTAAGTTCAAAGGTGTTTATCAGTGAGTAAACACAAGGTTTATCTGCAAACTGGTTGCAGATTGCATGTATTGTTGAACAGACAGTGAAAAAGGCTGTCTGATGTACTACTGTGCACTATAGGTCAAGGGTTGCAGAAGATTTGCTTGCTATTTGGTATTATTTTTGTGATAATGGTAGAGAATACTGGAAGCCCCATCATTGAGAAGCTCGACAAGAACAACTACCCATCATGGAAGTTTCGTGTCACGAACTTCCTTATTGGAAAAGGACTCTACGAGTTCGTTTCAGGTGAAGAAAAGGAGCCGGAGGTGAGTGATCCTCCAACTGCAGAAGAGACAAAGGCACGAAAGGAATGGAATGCAAAAGACAAGAAGGTCATGTATTAGTTGTCTGCAGTAATTGACAATAATATGCTGGGACACATTAGAAATGCAGAGAATTCATATGCAGCTTGGACCATACTTGAAAGTATGTTTTTTGTAAATACAAAGGCACGAAAGATTCAACTCAAGAAAGAGTTGAATACATTGAAGAAAGGGAAGATGTCTATCAATGAGTATGCATTGAAGGTAAGGAGCATTGCAGATGCATTGGCAGCGATTGATGCAATGCCCGATGATGATGATTTGGTGTCGTCTACCTTGGGTGGACTTAACAATGAAAAGGCTTGGAAGTCTTTTGTAACTTCCGTATATGTCAGAAAGCCATTTCCAGATTTTGATGAGTTGGTCTCTCTAATGATCACTAAAGAAATCAACATGCAGAGTGAGACATCTGAAAGAAGTGGTGAACAGGTCCAGGCTTTCTACTCCAGTTCAGGAAGGGGATGTGGCAGGTTCTCTTCAAGAGGCCGTGGTACAGGACGTGGTAGTGACAACCAGCAAAACAGATTGAATCAGCAATTTGGCGATATGCAGGTTTCAGGAGGTCGTGGTAACTTTAGAGGCAGGGGGAGCTTTAGAGGAAGAGGTGGATGGCAGAACAGAGGTTCTAACAACTCTGGTATTGTGTGCCACTACTGTGGCAAAACAGGTCATATTGCAGCCCAATGTTATGCCAAGAAAGATGATATTCGGAGTGGTAAGTTGCAGCAAGGAAACTATGCATCGTCTTCACGACAGAATGATGACAAAAATGAACGTTTGTTTGTTATGCAGCATATGCTGAATGTTGTTATAGGAAAGAGAACACATGAAGATGTTTGGTATGTTGATTCAGGTGCATCCAATCATATGAACAGCCATGCAGAATGGTTTGGAGAGATGCAGGATTTGCAGAATGCAGGTTATGTGCAGATGGATGATGACTCATGCCACCCAATTTCACACATTGGAAAAGTTCCCTTGTCCTTGCATGATGGTAAGACAAAGAGTCTTTCAGATGTATTGCATGTGCCATCTATTACAAAGAACTTGGTGTCAGTCGGTCAAATGGTAGAGCAAGGGCTGCAAGTCAGATTTAATGCAAAGGGCTGCTTTGTAGAAGACTTCAATGACAAGTGCAGGTTGGTAGCAAAGGGAAGTAGAGTTGGACGTATGTTCACTCTAGATGCTGGAATTCCTACTATGAATGCTGCTATGTATGCCAAAGGAAAAGGTGTTGTTGCAGACATTGAAATTTGGCACAAACGCATTGGACATGCAAATGTACAAAGGTTGAAATTAATGCAGTCCAAAGGGTTGGTTAGAGGTTTGCCTACATTTAAAGTTGCAGAATTTCAGAAGGTATGTGAAGCATGTCAGTTTGGTAAGCAGGCAAGACAACCCTTTTCACATGACAGAGATGTAAGCAGAAATGTCCTTGATGTTGTGCATACAGACATTTGGGGGCCTACACAAAATGTATCTCTTGGAGGTAGTTCATACTTCGTCACATTCATTGATGATTGTTCTAGAAAGTTGTGGGTATATTTTATGAAGGAAAAGAGTGAAGCTTTTGAGCACTTTAGAACTTTCAAGGCTGCAGTTGAAAGAGAAACAAGCTTGAAAGCAAAGTGCTTGAGGTCAGATGGAGGGGGAGAGTACCTCTCCAATGAGTTCAATGATTTTCTAAGGTCTCATGGGATAAAGAGACAGTTCACATGCAGGTATACCCCACAGCAAAATGGGGTTGCAGAAAGGAAAAACAGGCATATTACAGAAGTTGCACGCGCCTTGATGGTTGAAAAGAATATGCCTAAGCATTTTTTGTCTGAGGCTGTTCATACTGATGTTTATATTATGAACAGAACTCCCACAGCTGCAGTTCATGGTATGACCCCCGAAGAATGTTTTATAGGTAAGAAGCCTGATGTTTCACACTTGAAAGTATTTGGCTGCATTGCGTATGTTCATGTGCCAGATGAGTTGCGGAAGAAACTGGATCCAAAGGCTGAAAAGTGTGTCTTTATTGGATACTCTTTAGAGCAGAAAGGGTATCGCTGTTACAACCCTGTCACATGTAAGTTCAGAGTGAGCAGGGATGTCATCTTTGATGAAATGAGCAGTTGGTATGCATCTAGTGGTGATGCATTGGATGTTGATGATGATCATGACACTCATGTGCAGGCTGAAAGGCAAGAATCACGGACTCTTAGTGGACCAGAGACATCATCTGGTAGTCCTTGGTCTGGGAGACTAAGGAGTACCTCTACATCTTCAGGTGCATCTAGTAGCACTACAGGTAAAGACAAAGGAAAGAGTAAAGTGTCAGAAGGCATTGATGCAGTTCTTGATGGAGACTCCAGTGGCTCAGAGAGCTTAGATGATGAGCTTGGCATTCCTTCAGTGAGAACTCTAGGTGTGCAGAGAGCACGGGCTGATGCAAAGACTCCATTGAGTGATCTAGTGGTACGCAGGTCTAGCAAGGTGAGATACCCTGTTAAAAGATTTGGTTTTGAAGGTTATGCAGCTCACCATTATGCTTATATGGTGAAACTAGTTTAGGATGTTGAGCCTACATGTTTTGAGGAGGCTGTTGGTCATGCTCATTGGGATGCAGCAATGGATGAGGAGATGGCTGCATTAGAGGCTAATAAGACTTGGGATCTAGTATCATTGCCGAAGGGAAAGAAAGCTATTGGATGTAAGTGGGTTTATAAGATTAAGCACAATGCATATGGTTTTATTAGCAGGTACAAAGCTAGGCTGGTTGCAAAAGGCTATGCCTAGACATATGGCATAGATTATGATGAAACCTTCAGTCCAGTTGCTAGGATGGCAACTGTCAGATGTGTGATTGCTTTGGCAGCAGCCAAAGGTTGGAGGTTGTAGCAAATGGATGTAAAGAATGCCTTCTTGCATGGTGATTTGCAGGAAGAAGTGTATATGGATAAGCCAGCAGGTTATGAAGATTTAGAGCATCCCACGTATGTGTGCAGGTTGAAGAAGGCACTCTATGGGCTCAAGCAAGCACCTAGAGCATGGTCTGACAAGATTAGAGAGTATCTTGTCAATATTGGTTTTTATGTTTCTGATGCTGATCACTCACTTTATGTGAGAAAAGGAGATGTAGGTTTGGTCATCATAGTCATCTATGTGGATGACTTGATTATTACAGGTGATAGTGATAGTGGGATTGCTGAAGTCAAGGGTTGTTTGAAGATGAAGTTTGAGATGAAGGATCTAGGTGAGCTAAGGTACTTCCTTGGCATTGAGGTGGTCAGATGTGATGATGGTATATGGTTGTCCCAGAGACAGTATGGCTTGGATATATTGTCCAAGTATGGTATGACAACATGCAAACCACTTTCAGTCCCGTTGGAGCAGAATGTAAAGCTGAGTGCTGATGTTGGGGATGAGATAGAAGACCCTACTATGTTCAGGAGGATAGTGGGGATTTTGATTTACATGACTATTACAAGGCCAGACTTGAGCTACGCTATTGGTCTTGTGAGTCAATTTATGCAAGTACCTAGAAAACCACACTTGGATGCAGTGAGACGCATATTGAGATATGTCAAGTCCACATTACATTATGGACTTTTCTATGAGGCAGGTACAAACATACATGTGTTTGGATACACAGATGCAGATTGGGCTGGTAGTATGTCGGATAGAAGATCTACCAGTGGATACATGTTCTCTCTTGGTAGTGCAGTAGTTGCTTGGAGCAGCAAAAAGCAATCTACAGTTGCTTTGTTGAGTACAGAGGCTGAGTATAGAGGTGCTGTTGTTGCAGCATGTGAGGTAGTATGGCTGCAAAAGCTATTGGCTGATTTGGATGTACAGGTGGAAGGTCCAGTTGTCATTTATTGTGACAACATGAGCAGTATACAGTTGGCTAGGAACCCTGTGTTCCATGCCAGGACAAAACATATTGAGGTACACTACCACTTTGTGAGAGAGAAGGTACTAGCAGGTGAGATTGACTTGGTGTATGTCAGCACACAGGATCAGATAGCTGACATCTTCACGAAGGCATTGGGTACAGAGAAGCTTCAAAAGTTTCGAAGCTTACTTGGAGTTGCCGAGATGCAGTTGAGCTTGAGGGGGAGTGTTGAGATGACAATCTCAACACATGCGGACATTGATGATGGACCGCCTCGTTAGATGGGTCCACACGTCTACACTTAGCACGTTGGTGGTCATTATGACTCTCACATGGCCACTGACTCATTACTTATTATATTCAGATTGTTACACCTATTTACAGCTGGCATAGTTATAGCGCCAGTCGACTAGTGTAGTCGGTTATGCATTGTTTGACTTAGTAGGCCACTTTCCTTTTATGTTGTATCTTATCTATACTTTGTGTACATTGTAAAGAGTGTGGAAGAAGAAGAGGAAATTAGCAAGAAAACGTTTTGGCCTCCATCTCTCTTCTTGTCTCTTGAGTGAGCTTCTCCTTGTGCATTCTGTGTGTGTTTGGTGCAGCATCTTGAGCAACCCCCTCCACCACGCGATTCTTGACAAGCTTCGAGAGCTGCGTCAATGGTACGTCAGATAAGATCTTCAGATTGAGGTTCCTCTTTGTCGATAGTCGATCTTTGTAAATTAGCCAATTGAACTTGCAATGCTTGCCTAGCCCGTCGTTTTTCATCCAATTGAATCATAATTAAGTCCAGCTTTTGCTCCATCGTAGGTTCAGGTAGGTCGCCTTCAACCATTAAATCATCCATATGTGATTCCGTCACCCTGCAAAACTCAAAAGACCTCTCACTCTCAAAATCAAGTTAGCGGGATGAGCGTAGCTCAAGTTCGGGAGTACAAGGCTTTTGTTTTTTTGGGTGTGGCTTTCACAATCTTTGAAAAATCTGCATTTTATCCTTCTTTGTATGCTGAAAATGCTTCAGCAAACCTACGGGATCCATTGGGCCTCTTCAATGGGATGATTTTTAAACTTAACGAAATATCTAGAATATCTACGGCCAGTTCTAGTGGTCATAAAGTTAGTATCTAGAATAGTTTCACGCTCAAGGATTTCAGTTTCTTCTCCTAGCAAAGGAGGGCTTTCATAGACAGGGTGTATAGGTAGTTGTCTTTTAAAAGGTCATAATAAATTGATATGGAAGGTGTTGTGGATTTTCCAGTGTTGTGGTAATTCTAGTTTAAATGCATTGTCATTGATTTTGTGAATGATCTTGAATGGTCCATAAAATCTAGGGGCTAATTTTACAACAGGGTGTTTGTCAACACTTTGTAATCTTCGCTTTTCAATTCGTAACCAAACATAATCATCAATGTTAAAACTCATAGCTTTTCTTTTCTTATTAGCTTGTTTTGTGTATGATTGCTGGGCTTTAGCAATCATATCTTTAACTTCATCAAAAATAGTAGCATGCATGTTAGCAATATCATTAGCAGTTTGAACTTTGTTTGACAATGATATAACAAGTGTAGGTAATCGATATCCATAAATAATTTCAAATTGTGCTTTTTGTGTAGCTGTATGTGGTGTGTTATTATATGCAGACTGAAGTAAATGTAAATACGTATCCCATGTTTGCGGTTTTGAAATTGTGTATGCATGCAAAAGATCTAAAATGGTATTGTTAGTAGCTTCTGTTTGACCATTTGTTTCAGGATGAAATGCAGATGAAAAATCAGTCTTTGTTCCTAAATTAGCAAACAAAGTAATCCAAAAATTATTGCAGAATCTAAAATCACGATCAGAAATAATAACTTTTTGCAAACCATGGCTAGTGAAAACAGTTTTCAAGAAGAGTTGAGCAGCTTGAGATGCAGTTAAGGTTTTCTTGCATGGAATAAAATGTGCTTGTTTGCTAAAACTATCTACAATAGTCCAAATCATATCATGATTAGCTTTAGTATTAGGTAAACCAATGATAAAATCCATTGAAATCTGTTTCCATGGTCGTGCTAGAATTGATAAAGGCATTAATAAACCATATTGTTTACCATGGTGTCTTTTAACTCTTTGACAAATTAGGCATTCAGATACAAAATTAGATACATCAATGTCCATGTGTGGCCAATAGAAATCTTCAATCAGTGTACGCAGAGTAGATATAATTCCTCTATGACCTTGGTAAGGGGGACAATGAATTTCATGCAAAACAAATGATCGAAATGGAATCACACATAATCTTTTTTCATAAAACATAAATCCATTAGTGTAAGACAATGAATCAATAGGAATCCAATTATTTTCATAGGGAGAAGGGAGAAGGGAGTCAAATGATATCACAAAAATATTGTGAATAGTCAGTCTTCTACTTAAAGCATCGGCAATAACATTCTCTTTTTTGGGTTGATATTGTATAAGTGGATGAAAACTTTGAATAAAAGCAGCCCATTTAATGTGTCGGTCAGATATTTGTGGTTGACTAAGGAGATGTCTAATGCTTTGTTGGTCAGTTTTGATCATGAATTTAGATCCCATCAAATAATCTTTCCATTGACGTAAAGTTTATACTACAACTAGTAATTCCTTGTCCTAGGTAGAATACTTAAGTTCAGGGGGTTTGAGTTTGCAGCTAGAGTAGGCTATGGGATGAGAATATTGCATAAGGACTTCTCCTATTCCAGATCCAATAGCATCAATAACTACTAAGAAAAATGGTCTATTGAAGTCAGGTAATTGTAATACAGGAGCATGAGATAAAGCATATTTCAGTAAATCAAAGGACTTTTGTTTATTGTTAGACCAATTATACACGATGCCTTTCTTTAATAGTTTTGCCAAAGGTAATGCAAGCAATGAGAAATTCCTCACAATTTTTTTGTAAAAGCTAGCAAGACCTAAGAAAGAACGTAATTCATGCACATTTTTGGGTATCGACCAATTTAAAATTGCTTCTATCTTTTTAGGGTCAACTTTAATACCTTCAGATGAAATAATATATCCTAAATATTCAATTTCTGTTAGGAGAATTTGACTCTTTTCTAGATTGACATATAATTGATTCTCTTTTAATAATTTAAAAACCAAAGACAAATGTTCATAATGCTCATTCTCATTTTTACTGAAAACCAATATGTCATCAAAGAAAGCAATGACAGAATGCTGATGCTTCAAAAATATGCGATTCATCATACGACTGAATGTGGCTGGTGCATTAGTTAAACCAAAAGGCATAACCAGGAATTCATAGTGTCCAAATTGTGTTCTAAATGCAACTTTGAATATATCAGATGTGTCCAATCTTGCTTGATGATATCCAGATTTGAGATCTATCTTGCTGAATATGGCAGATCCTTGTAGCTTGTCCATAAGATCATCTACCCTAGGAATCGGATATCTATTCTTAACAGTAATTTTATTTAGGGCATGATAATCAATGCACATGCGATAGGTATTGTTTTTCTTCTTCACTAATAAGACAGGTGCACCAGAGCCCACGGGAGAGCTTCTACCCAGAGTACGAGAGTGGACAACACCCCGATAATGAATGCCCAGGCTCCGAATATTATTCTCGCATGGAAAGGATGCATAAAGCATGTTTTAATTCATGTAGGGAAACTTGAATGCATCGTAAAATTTATATACTCGTTCGATTTACAAAGTTTAGTTGCATGACGACCACTTGCATTTGCTTGCATCTTCATGGTCAAGGGTAGTTGCATAAGTTGAAAGATGGATTTGTGCAAAGGCGTCCTTGTCGCATCACACAAAGGATAGGTCATATAATACATAATGTACTTATGTAATAATTTCCCAGTTGTGTCTCGTGTATA
This sequence comes from Lygodium microphyllum, assembly GCF_053477565.2. Lineage (NCBI taxonomy): Eukaryota > Viridiplantae > Streptophyta > Polypodiopsida > Schizaeales > Lygodiaceae > Lygodium > Lygodium microphyllum. Next base: position 133,928,409 of record NC_141142.1, read on the forward strand.
AGATAATCGTAAGACGGCCATTAAATGATGTCCGAATAGTTGCAATGCATGGAAAGGATTTATGTACTTTGCAAATTGCATGCGATGATAGTTACATTCTAGGTTGGGTTAAGTACTAAAGGAAGAATTAAATCAATGATGGACTCATGGCATTCGCTCATGCATGGAGTTCTTTTATCAAAGTTTGAATTTGGGAAAGGATGCATCTTCATATTAAAGCTTGAATTCAATGCATTAAATGTAGGGTTTATAAGAATGGTTCTGAATGTAAATCAACGTCGCATAAGGCAAGGAAACGAAAATATCACTATAGATCCTATAGTTGCAAAAAGGTCTATGGTCTTGAATTTGCATATTCACATGGAATGATGCATCTCACCTATCTTGGAGTTACTTACATCCTTTAGGGGAAAGTACTTGCAAATTTAGAAGAAAGTATTTGTAATATTTCCGTTTGAAATATTACTAGACCAACCTCCCGCACATCGTAAATTTGTGAAAAGGTTATCTCCATTTTCGGTAGTTGATTTATGATCGTACGCGAGAAAAGGAGTACTCCGCATTGGTAAATCGGGACCGAAGAATCATGACCTCTCCACTGGCAAAACGGGACCGAGGTTTAAATAACCCGTATAACCATAGGTAAACATCCTCTTGGGAGGAGGTCAAGAGGATAATGTAATATTTATTGCAAATTTTTTTATTACCTTCCCCCAGCCAAAGCGTGGCTGAGGGAAGGGGATGGACTAAAATAGGGAACTTGAGAGGTGGAGGGGAGAAGAGCCATGCAGGCCACCACGTGGGAGGGTGTCCTCTCCCCCCTTTTCTTATATAAACCCCCTCTAACGGGGGAGTTGGGGGGCTGAAAGGAGAGTCGAGAGACCGATAGAGGGGAGGAGCTGACAAAAGGCGGCCGTAGAGAGGAACCAGAGGAGGTCGTGTTGCGAGGAGAGAGGAAGGGAGCTGTTGTTGATGCCGTGAGAGAAGCAGGCCACCGTGTCATGGTAGGCCGCGCTGTATACACTGCCAGGCCGCTGGCTATCACTGCCCAGACCAGCCGCCAGCACTGCCATTTTGGCCGCCAGAAGCCGTCAGGCCACCGCCATCTCCCTAACAAGTCCATATTTCTCCCCCCTCCCCCCAATCAATGTCAACTTCCACCTCATTATTACCCCCTCCCTCTTCCACGTGGGTTTTGGTCATAGCCAGAAGCTTCTTTTAAGAAGCTTCTAAGGGGGCTTTCATAAGCCCCATTCACACAAGCCATCTATAAGTCCCTTCCCACTAGCCACCTCGGGTTTTCAAGGGAACCCATTTTTGTGGAAGAATTATTGCGCACGAGGGGGAAAAGTCCCAGCTTCCTTAAGCCCTATTTTCGCGTGGCCACCACGGGATTTTAAAAGAAGAAGAAGAAGCTTAGAAAGCCTCCATTCCCATAGCTCTCTCGTAAAAGGACCATCTCCACAATCCAAGCTCCAACCCCACAAGGCCTCCAATAAGCCCAAATCCCGCAAGCCGGTATTCTCAAGGATCCGTACTTCGGAAGGGATCTCCTGCATACGAGGGAGAAAGGTAAAGATCTTGAGGCTGCGTACCAAGGTGAGTAAATTCACCAAATCGTGTAAAGACAAAGGCAACCTGGAAGTCCAAAAATTATGCCCACAATGGCCAAGAGGTTGCAAGTCGGCGAGCCTGCGAAAGGATCTTCTCCTAGTATTTACGTGGATATTTCCCGGAGCCCACAAGTCCAGGTTTTATCTATTTGGATTCCACAGAAAAGTATTGAATTAGTCACGATAGCTTCATGGATTAGGAAGAACCCATGCATGTTCAAATTCACCTAGTCAAGTTAAATGCAATTGGAAAATGAATTGGCTATTTGAACATTTACTAGAATTAGCTCAAGATACGAAAATTGGTCATTGGTACGTTCAATGGAATGAATGAAAAGAACATAAGGTGTCTATGCATTTTTAGGACCTTATCAGTAAGTTTCCTTTTGTGCATTCAAAAGTGACGAGTCTAGGACAACTGTTGCCTCATTACAAGGTTGAAATTATTGAGGTACACATTTTTACTAGGCATGGAAAGATTAATGGCATGTCACATTTTTAGATAAATCTTCTTGGTAAGGATTCATTAAGGAAGTCGTTATCACCCGTAGGAAATAGCAAAGCATGGAAATAATTCTAGGGGCTGCATTAAATAGGTTAACTCTAGCTTCAATTGGCATGAATCTCATTTAACTACGTGTAGTTAGGAAAGGATTGCATGTTGCACATTCATCATACGTAAGAACTTCATTCATCAAGAGATGTAGTTAGGGAAAGGTTGCATGGTTCATTAAGCATGAAATCTTAAAAAGCTTAGAAAAAGAATTGTGAGCATGATTCGTGAATGCAAGTCCTAGTTGGATCAATGGAAGTTATGCCGAAATTTAACATGCCTTTTGGCCTTAACAAGAAAAGTTAGGGATTGTGAATCTAGTTGTACGTAGAAGCAATGAATCGTGTGCTTACGTAAATTGTGACAAAAATGCAACTAGTTTTCCCCTTTTAGATCAAGTAAACATCTCTAGGAATGGTTCGTCCTTATCGCAAGACAAGTAAACTCGAATACCTAAATCACTTAAATAGCAAAGTATTCGCATAGGATGGTTCAATCGATACAATAAATCCTCCAAGTGCTAACTAGGGTTTAGCACGTTAAGGACTTGATCTAGTTTCACACTTGTTGCCAAGTCGAAACCCTCATACCCAAAGGTCCTACCCACATTCACGGAATGTAGGGACAATTGACAGGCTTGCAAGAAACGATCTAAGGTTTCTACCCTAAGGGTCACTCGTTCAAATGATGAAACTCGGATTGAGTTGGAATTCCTAGGACCGTGGTCGGCCTAGTGTAATTAGGAATGGGTTGGGTAAGAAGACACCCTAAACCCTGCTTCTCGTCTGGAGATAAGCCGTTCAATGGGTGAAATGATCTCATGAAATAGATGCGACACTTGTGCAATAAGTTGCAACGTCGCATAGACTTGTGGTTAGTTGACAAGAGAGTTTTGCCATTTCTTGAAATGAGGTTGGCAAGTTCTTGCGCAAGTTTAACTTGCAAGAGGATGAGTAGTCATCCTGTTATATCACATTTCTTGGGAAAAACTGCCAATTAAAGGGAAGTTAGGTATTTGCTTGGAAGCAAATGATCAATCAATAAATTAAAGTGACATGGTCGCCAGGATTTACTGTTAATAAAACCTAAGGTATTGGCTAAGTTGGGTTAACAGGGTATGGCCCTAACCCAAGGACAATAGGGTGAACAAACTAACCCTTGGGGATCTTGCCAAGTTGCAATTGATCCCGGATCGAATGCTGGATGCATTCGGAGAGAAGGATTCACTCCTTAACAGTTTGCCAAATAAACGACCACTGGAATTGATTGTGCTTGTAACAGTTTAGAAAGCATTGTTTGCATTGTTTGCTCAAAGAACTAAAGGATGAAATGATAGCTAATGCTTCAGGTTGAAGGCCTGAAGGGAGAGGCAACTTCAGTTACCCCCGACTGCCTGCCTGACCCTAACCAAGGGGGTTGTTTACCGCGCTGGGAATGTGGACCGAACCCGCCGCGAGAGGTCTTTCCGTTGAGCTCTACTTGGAGCAGGAGGATGCTTGGGTGGCAGGGGGGGCTCTGGCCGTAAATCCCTCTCCTTCCGGGTCCTGCACAAGAGGCTAACGTGACTCGGGATTGGATCTCGAGGCCCGCATACTAGTCTACGGGCAGAAGCTTGGAATAGTGATCCCTGGCGGATTACTAGATAGCCTTCAGGCGGATTATGGACAAGCCTACGGGCGGAACTCCTTGTATTTCAAAGATAAAATGATGAAATAATAATAAAGAATTTGTCTGATATTGTTTTTCTATGTCACGTGATAAGATTACGTGAAGGAACCAGTGCTTAACAGGAGTAATTAAAGAAGCTGGTTGTTATATGTCAAATTAATGTGTTAGATAATTACATAACTAAAACAAACTAAGGAAAGTGCGGAGGATGGGCCATGGGTCCGTCCTACGGTTGGGTGGTCCCGGTTAGCTGGGAACTTTTCTCAAAAATCTCGAAGAGCAGCGGGAGGTTCATCGAAAGCAATGACCTAGAATTATGTTTTACCCAATTTACGTTGTTTTAGGGGAATGGAATGGGACTATGCCTTATGGCAGAGAGGTTGAGTTTTGCATCCCTCTCGTTCCCATTCTCCTTGAACCAAGTGCAGCGTGAATCCGCATCTGACCTGGCGTTTCTGCGTAAAGTAGTTCGCTCGGGTCTGACGCTAGTTGCTGCTAGGTAATGACCAAACAGGAAAACCCAAATTCAGGCCGATCCTAAGTGGGAACGGCCAGGATACTTCCGCTAAGTGGCAGACGCGGGAAGACCTAGATCGCAAGTCCCGTAACATTCCATGGGAGTGCGGGGTGGAGCTTTCTAGACATCCTTTCCGATGGACTGCTAGGACATGTCCGGGATGATTCTAGTGGACACGTTACAGTTGGTATCAGAGCCGACCAACAAAGGACTTTTTTTAGAGAAATTTTAATAAGAAGAAGTAAAGCAAATGTTATTGTCCCAAACATTTCCTTACTTTCAATGCTGTCTTGCAAAATTATGAAGCATGGAACATGTTTTTAGTGTTTCGAGTCATGTTTATGACCGCGATGCATTCCACGGATTATCGACAAAGGGTTGAGATGATGAACATCCTAGACCGCATTTACAATCCATCGCCTGTATACATGGAACGGAGATGGATGGGTGTTTCAGGGATCTATTACATAGCTGCCCATCGACCTGCGTACCTTCAAATTAACTTGAAGAGAATCAAGTGGATGGAGGATTTGAAGATCGTGAAGCTGTTCATCTTTGTTGAGGCTCACGCAAACGCGACCCTACAGGTTGGAGGTCGAAGGGTTAACCAGAATAAGTATGTGTACGGGGAAGTGATTCAAAGAATCCCTGCCGACCAAATCAAGGTTTTGGGGCGTCATGAGAAGAATGGATATCGAAGGAAGAGATACCCTAATCTTCCAATGAACTATCGATTCGTGAAAATCGATGACCCCAATCCTACTACTACTCAGTTCTTGTAGCTGAATGCAACAATATCTTATTCTCTTCGAATTAATGTATCAACTTGTTCCATCGCCCCAAGAAATAATTGTACCCCGAAAGGGCTATGCTGATATGAATGGAATAAAACTTTTTCTTTTAATCAACGACTTTCTTGACTATGAATGTTGATAAAGAAGTAAAGTGATTTGGTCACTTGGCTAAAGGAATATGCGGAAGTAGTTCCTGAAGAGTTAACAAAACTCTCGCTTCAAAGAGAAGTAGATCATGAGATCAAGCTAGTAATAGGAGCTGCGCCAATTGCGAAGAGACCCTATAGAATGTCTATATCGGAAGCAATTGAGTTGAAGGAACAACTCAAGCAACTACTAGATTAGGGCTACATCCGTCCTAGCAGTTCACCATGGGAAGCACCAATACTGATCCAGAAAAAGAAAGATGGAACACTTTGGCTATGTATTGATTACAGAGGGTTGAATCAATCAATAGTCAAGAAGAAATATCATATTCCCAGAATAGATGAGCTTCTTGATAGTCTTCACGATGCCAAGATCTTCTCCAAGATTATCTTAGGTCTGGTTACTATCAGATAAGAATCAAGGAAGAAGATATCCCAAAGACGACCTTCAACAATAGATATTGACACTTTGAGTTCTAGTTATGTCATTAGGGCTTACGAATATGCCTGCCACATTCAATAGGTTAATGCAGGATATTTTTAGATCATATCTTGATAAGTTCGTGCTCGTCTTCTTTGATGACACTCTGGTCTGTTCCAAACAGGAAGGAGATCATGAACCCCAACTTCGGATTTTCCTTGAGACAAGGAGATCACACAAGCTGTATGCTAAGATGACGAAATGTGCATTCCTCAAACGTCAGATTGGTTATTTGGGATTCATCATATCAGCAGAAGGAATCTCAGTGGAACCGGCCTAATTCAGAAATGTTCTAGGATGGCCAAATACCAACAACTGTCAAAGAAATATGCAGCTTTCTTGGATCGACAAGATGGTATAGGGTCTTCATTAAAAAAAACTATGCTTTAATTGCAGCACCTTTGACAGAATTATTGAAGAAGCAAACGTCCATTGCATGGTCAACTACCGAACAAACTAGCTTGATAGGTTGAAGCAAAGTTTGGTATTAGCAGCGATCCTAAAACTTCTAGACCACAGTAAGGAGTAGAGGTAGTAACTGATACTAGCATGCTTATGTAGAAAAGTCATCCTATAGCCTAATCTTCAAGAAACTGAAGAGCCATGAAAAGAATTATGCTACCCATGATCTTGAACTTTTAGTTATCAAGCTTTGGAGACACTACCTGCTGGGTAACAAGTTTACACTAGTGACTGATCATAAAAAGTCTCAAGTGGAACTTTACCTAGAACAAGCTCAACGAGGCAATGTTAGTGGATTGAAGTGCTGGAGGAGTGTGACCTTAAGATCAAGTACCGAACTGGAAAGGAGTATGTAGTTGCTGATGCACTCAGTCGCAAGGCATTCCTTAATTCTCTAATCTTGCAAAATCCATCAATAGCTAGATCTCTAGCCACAAAGGTGTCAATGCCGAACAACCCCATACTTGAGCTAGCTAGAGAGGAAGGATGCCATGATCTAGCCTATCAAAGGATGCTAAGGGAAGTCTCTATCGAGGACCAGGAACAAAAGCTAGAGGCTAAGTATCATGAATTCTCTGTCAATAGTGGACTTGTCTACTATAGGACGAGAGTATGTATACCAGCAAGCCAGTTACTTAAATAGAAGATATTGTGTGAAGCTCATGATTTCACTTTCTCGGGACATCAAAGCTGCGAAGGATAGACAGAAGGCATACATGGATTTGAAGTGTCAAGATAGAATATTTGAGGAAGGAGACATGGTCTTCATTCACGTATGCCCAAAGAAGAGTTCTCTATCCTTAGGAGATTGCAGGAAACTAAGTCCAAGGTATTGTGGACCATACAAGATCCTCAAGTGCTTAAGACCTAATGCTTATAGACTGCAACTCCCTGAAAACCTAAAGGTTCATAATGTATTCCATATCAGTCTATTGAAGAATGAAGTATGTACCTAACCCTAACCATGTACTTGATGACCAACAAATTGTAATATTTAGTCAAGGAGTCCTTGAGCTACGGCCTGATGGGATCTTAGATGCTAGGGGAAAAACGACTAAGATCTAGAACCTTGAAAGAATGCCTCGTCCAGTGGAAATATTATCCCGAGGAGGATACCACTTGGGTGGATGAAAAGCACTCTCAACCATAAATATCCCCAGTTCATCTCGAGATGAGGAAATCTCGATTCCTCCAAGGGGGAGAGAATGTAATATTTCCGTTTGAAATATTACTAGACCAACCTCCCGCACATCGTAAATTTGTGAAAAGGTTATCTCCATTTCCGGTAGTTGATTTATGATCGTACGCGAGAAAAGGAGTACTCCGCATTGGTAAATCGAAACCGAAGAATCATGACCTCTCCACTGGCAAAACGGGACTGAGGTTTAAATAACCCGCATAACCATAGGTAAACATCCTCTTGGGAGGAGGTCAAGAGGATAATGTAATATTTATTGCAAATTTTTTTATTACCTTCCCCCAGCCAAAGCGTGGCTGAGGGAAGGGGATGGACTGAAATAGGGAACTTGAGAGGTGGAGGGGAGAAGAGCCATGCAGGCCACCACGTGGGAGGGTGTCCTCTCCCCCCTTTTCTTATATAAACCCCCTCTCACGGGGGAGTTGGGGGGCTGAAAGGAGAGTCGGGAGACCGATAGAGGGGAGGAGCTGACAAAAGGCGGCCGTAGAGAGGAACCAGAGGAGGTCGTGTTGCGAGGAGAGAGGAAGGGAGCTGTTGTTGATGCCGTGAGAGAAGCAGGCCACCGTGTCATGGTAGGCTGCGCTATATACACTGCCAGGCTGCTGGCTATCACCGCCCAGACCAGCCGCCAGCACTGCCATTTTGGCCGCCAGAAGCCGTCAGGCCACCGCCATCTCCCTCACAAGTCCATCTTTCTCCCCCCTCCCCCCAATCAATGTCAACTTCCACCTCATTATTACCCCCTCCCTCTTCCACGTGGGTTCTGGTCATAGCCAGAAGCTTCTTTTAAGAAGCTTCTAAGGGGGCTTTCATAAGCCCCATTCACACAAGCCATCTATAAGTCCCTTCCCACTAGCCACCGCGGGTTTTCAAGGGAACCCATTTTTGTGGAAGAATTCTTGCGCACGAGGGGGAAAAGTCCCAGCTTCCTTAAGCCCTATTTTCGCGTGGCCACCACGAGATTTTAAAAGAAGAAGAAGAAGCTTAGAAAGCCTCCATTCCCATAGCTCTCTCGTAAAAGGACCATCTCCACAATCCAAGCTCCAACCCCACAAGGCCTCCAATAAGCCCAAATCCCGCAAGCCGGTATTCTCAAGGATCCGTACTTCGGAAGGGATCTCCTGCATATGAGGGAGAAAGGTAAAGATATTGAGGCTGCGTACCAAGGTGAGTAAATTCACCAAATCGTGTAAAGACAAAGGCAACCTGGAAGTCCAAAAATTATGCCCACAATGGCCAAGAGGTTGCAAGTCGGCGGGCCTGCGGAAGGATCTTCTCCTAGTATTTACGTGGATATTTTCCGGAGCCCACAAGTCCAGGTTTTATCTATTTGGATTCCACAGAAAAGTATTGAATTAGTCAGGATAACTTCATGGATTAGGAAGCACCCATGCATGTTCAAATTCACCTAGTCAAGTTAAATGCAATTGGAAAATGAATTGGCTATTTGAACATTTACTAGAATTAGCTCAAGATACGAAAATTGGTCATTGGTACGTTCAATGGAATGAATGAAAAGAACATAAGGTGTCTATGCATTTTTAGGACCTTATCAGTAAGTTTCCTTTTGTGCATTCAAAAGTGACGAGTCTAGGACAACTGTTGCCTCATTACAAGGTTGAAATTATTGAGGTACACATTTTTACTAGGCATGGAAAGATTAATGGCATGTCACATTTTTAGATAAATCTTCTTGGTAAGGATTCATTAAGGAAGTCGTTATCACCCGTAGGAAATAGCAAAGCATGGAAATAATTCTAGGGGCTGCATTAAATAGGTTAACTCTAGCTTCAATTGGCATGAATCTCATTTAACTACGTGTAGTTAGGAAAGGATTGCATGTTGCACATTCATCATACGTAAGAACTTCATTCATCAAGAGATGTAGTTAGGGAAAGGTTGCATGGTTCATTAAGCATGAAATCTTAAAAAGCTTAGAAAAAGAATTGTGAGCATGATTCGTGAATGCAAGTCCTAGTTGGATCAATGGAAGTTATGCCAAAATTTAACATGCCTTTTGGCCTTAACAAGAAAAGTTAGGGATTGTGAATCTAGTCATACGTAGAAGCAATGAATCGTGTGCTTACGTAAATTGTGACAAAAATGCAACTAGTTTTCCCCTTTTAGATCAAGTAAACATCTCTAGGAATGGTTCGTCCTTATCGCAAGACAAGTAAACTCGAATACCTAAATCACTTAAACAGCAAAGTATTCGCATAGGATGGTTCAATCGATACAATAAATCCTCCAAGTGCTAACTAGGGTTTAGCACGTTAAGGACTTGACCTAGTTTCACACTTGTTGCCAAGTCGAAACCCTCATACCCAAAGGTCCTACCCACATTCACGGAATGTAGGGACAATTGACAGGCTTGCAAGAAACGATCTAAGGTTTCTACCCTAAGGGTCACTCGTTCAAATGATGAAACTCGGATTGAGTTGGAATTCCTAGGACCGTGGTCGGCCTAGTGTAATTAGGAATGGGTTGGGTAAGAAGACACCCTAAACCCTGCTTCTCGTTTGGAGATAAGCCGTTCAATGGGTGAAATGATCTCATGAAATAGATGCGACACTTGTGCAATAAGTTGCAACGTCGCATAGACTTGTGGTTAGTTCACAAGAGAGTTTTGCCATTTCTTGAAATGAGGTTGGCAAGTTCTTGCGCAAGTTTAACTTGCAAGAGGATGAGTAGTCATCCTGTTATATCACATTTCTTGGGAAAAACTGCCAAGTAAAGGGAAGTTAGGTATTTGCTTGGAAGCAAATGATCAATCAATAAATTAAAGTGACATGGTCGCCAGGATTTACTGTTAATAAAACCTAAGGTATTGGCTAAGTTGGGTTAACAGGATATGGCCCTAACCCAAGGACAATAGGGTGAACAAACTAACCCTTGGGGATCTTGCCAAGTTGCAATTGATCCCGGATCGAATGCTGGATGCATTCGGAGAGAAGGATTCACTCCTTAATAGTTTGCCAAATAAACGACCACTGGAATTGATTGTGCTTGTAACAGTTTAGAAAGCACTGCTTGCATTGTTTGCTCAAAGAACTAAAGGATGAAATGATAGCTAATGCTTCAGGTTGAAGGCCTGAAGGGAGAGGCAACTTCAGTTACCCCCGACTACCTGCCTGACCCTAACCAAGGGGGTTGTTTACCGCGCCGGGAACGTGGACCGAACCCGCCGCGAGAGGTCTTTCCGTTGAGCTCTACTTGGAGCAGGAGGGCGCTTGGGTGCCAGGGGGGGCTCTGGCCGTAAATCCCTCACCTTCCGGGTCCTGCACAAGAGGCTAACGTGACTCGGGATTGGATCTCGAGGCCCGCATACAAGTCTACGGGCGGAAGCTTGGAATAGTGATCCCTGGCGGATTACTGGATAGCCTTCAGGCAGATTATGGACAAGCCTACGGGCGGAACTCCTTGTATTTCAAAGATAAAATGATGAAATGATAATAAAGAATGTCTGATATTGTTTTTCTATGTCACGTGATAAGATTACGTGAAGGAACCAGTGCTTAACAGGAGTAATTAAAGAAGCTGGTTGTTATATGTCAAATTAATGTGTTAGATAATTACATAACTAAAACAAACTGAGGAAAGTGCGGAGGATGGGCCATGGGTCCGTCCTACGGTTGGGTGGTCCCGGTTAGCTGGGAACTTTTCTCAAAAATCTCGAAGAGTAGCGGGAGGTTCATCGAAAGCAATGACCTAGAATTATGTTTTACCCAATTTACGCTGTTTTAGGGGAATGGAATGGGACTATGCCTTATGGCAGAGAGGTTGAGTTTTGCATCCCTTTCGTTCCCGTTCTCCTTGAACCAAGTGCAGCGTGAATCCGCTTTTGACCTGGCGTTTCTGCGTAAAGTAGTTCGCTCGGGTCTAACGCTAGTTGCTGCTAGCTAATGACCAAACAGGAAAACCCAAATTCAGGCCGATCCTAAGTGGGAACGGCCAGGATACTTCCGCTACGTGGCAGACGCGGGAAGACCTAGATCGCAAGTCCCGTAACATTCCATGGGAGTGCCGGGTGGAGCTTTCTAGACATCCTTTCCGATGGACTGCTAGGACGTGTCCGGGATGATTCTAGTGGACACGTTACAGTATTTGCATCTTTAAAAGGGAAGATCATCCTAGATCATGGGTTGGTTAGATCAACTAAGTAATTCGCGTATAATTGAGTAGCTTACATGAGAATCATAAAGGTATGATTCGTTAGCATATGACAATCACCTCAATGTGCTAGGTAGGGTTAAGCTATGATAAAATTCTGCCTAATATCGCACTTGGGATACCGATTTAATACTTCCAATCTTAAAGGTCCTACCTACATCCACAAAATGTTAGGGTTATTTAGTCGCCGTGCAAGAATGATCTAGGGTTCCCACCCTTAGGATCGGTTGACCAAATACTAGACCCCCGCAAGGAATTTAGGAATCCTAGGGCAAAAATAACTATCAACATAGTAGGGTCAAGGTTTTTGGATTGGGTCAATAGGACTTCCAAACCCTACATCTTGATCAAAGGTATTCTTGACCAAGGAATACTGTGTGATGAGAAAATAATCCCACAAGTTAGGTGTTGACACCTAACTCATGCAACAAGCTGCAACGTCGTATGGTCTTGTGTCTAAATCACAAAATAGTATTGCCACTCCTTAGACCAAGTTTGGCGAGTTCTAAGTACAAGTCTAATTTTCTAGAGGATGAATAGTCATCATGCTACATCACTCTTCCTTGGACTTATCTGCCAATCTAGGGGAGTTACGAATTTTCCAAGAAAGCAGTCGACCAACCAAGTTAGGGCGACGAGGTTGCCTAGGATTTATTGACCTTAATATAAGAAAACCTAAGGTATTGACAATTTGGGTCAACAGGGTATAAACCCTAACCCAAGAGGGTAAACAAGCAACTCAGCTTACGAAACCCTTGGGATCTTGCCAAGTCGCGATTGATCCAAAATAACTATCAACCTAGTAGGGTCAAGGTTTTTGGATTGGGTCAATAGGACTTCCAAACCCTACATCTTGATCAAAGGTATTCTTGACCAAGGAATAATGTGTGATGAGAAAATAATCCCACAAGTTAGGTGTTGACACCTAACTCATGCAACAAGCTGCAACGTCGTATGGTCTTGTGTCTAAATCACAAAATAGTATTGCCACTCCTTAGACCAAGTTTGGCAAGTTCTAAGTACAAGTCATTTTCTAGAGGATGAATAGTCATCATGCTACATCACTCTTCCTTGGACTTATCTGCCAATCTAGGGGAGTTACGAATTTTCCAAGAAAGCAGTCGACCAACCAAGTTAGGGCGACGAGGTTGCCTAGGATTTATTGACCTTAATATAAGAAAACCTAAGGTATTGACAATTTGGGTCAACAGGGTATAAACCCTAACCCAAGAGGGTAAACAAGCAACTCAGCTTACGAAACCCTTGGGATCTTGCCAAGTCGCGATTGATCCAAGATCAAATGCTAGAAGCATTCGGGGAGAAGGAATCACACCTTAGTAGTTGGCTGTATAAACGACCACTGGAATGCTCGTGATTGTACAATTAGATGCACTGTTTGCACTTCTTTGCTCAAGGAACCAATTCAGGAAAAGCAACTAATGCTTCAGGTTAAAATCCTGGAGGGAGAGGCAGTACCAATTACCTCTGACTATTTGCTTGACCCTATCCAAGGGGTTTGTTAGCCGTGCTAGGTACGTGGACTAAACCCGCCGTGATAGGTCTCTCCGTGGGTGCTACTTGGAGCAGGAGGATGCGTGGGTGCCAGGGGAGGCTCTGGCCATAAATACCTTGCCTCCATATCCTGCACAAGAGGCTGACGTGACTCGAGATGGGATCTCGAGGCCCGCATACTAGTCAACGGGCAGAACTTGGAATAGTGATCCCTGTGGATTGCTAGGATAGCCTTCGGGTAGATTTATTTGATGTATTCCAAGGACTGATAAATAAAGATCAAATATTGAAAAAGAAACTTTCTTGACATTGTTTTTCTGTGTCAGTGCTTAAGTTATGTGAAGGAACCAATGATTAATTTGGTTAATTAAGGAAGCTATTTTTTCTTGTCAAACTAAATGTGGTAGGTAATTAGATAACTAAAGCAACCTGAGGAAAGTACGATGGATGTAACTCTGGGTCCGTCCTATGGAAGGGTGGTCCCGGTTGGTCGGGAACTTTTCTCAAAGGATTTGACAGCGAGGTAACAATGACCTAGAATCTATAGAGCTAGAGTTGCCTTATGGGCAACGAGGTTGAGCTTCGCATCCCTCTTGTTTTCCATTCTCCTTGAACCAAATGCAGTATAGATCCGCTTCGACCCTGATGTTTGTACGCAAAGTAGTTTGTCTAGGGCTCAATGCTAGCTACCTCCTAGGAACTTGACTATTAGAAAAACCTAGATTCAGGTTAGTCCTAAGTGGGAACGGTTGAAATGCTTCCACTTCGTGGCAGACTTGGGAAGACCTAGATCGCAAACCCCGTGACATTCCTTGGGAGTGCCGGGTGGCGCTTTCTAGACTCTCTTCCCGATGGGCTGCTAAGATGTATCCATCAAGTGGACAGGGGGACACGTTACACTTTTATTTGGAATAAACGGTCAGGGCGACAGGAGCCACTAGTGAACTTAAATTTTTATGATTTTAATCCATTTCTTATACAAATTCTACATACTTTGTGGTCCATTGGTCAATCCAAATGGAACCATGGTCATCTCATCCAGCACCCTGAGATCTTCGGTCTCTAAGGTCTCTGTAGGGATATCAACAAGATCATCCATTATCAGAGGAAATTCTTCATCAGCACTCTCATAACCTGCTTCATTTTCTTCTTCTTCATTTTCATCCTCTTCCTTTGGAGACTCTGTCTCTGTTTCTGTAGAGGATTTGTGGGAGAAGAACATATCTTCTACCTTTGCGTCTGCTTGTGCTTGTGCTTCTCTTTCTACTCTGTCTCTGTTCTGCATCTGCTCTGTCTCTGCTCTGTATTTGTTCTGTCTCTATTCTGTCTCTGCGACTATCATGTAACAGGGAGAACAATACATCCATGCTTCTATTTCACTGTCAGAGGTGATTTTAAAAGTTAATTCTAGTTGAGACAGGAGGTATTCTCCCATGGACAAGGACTTTGCTTTCCTTGGTAGTTGGCTTACAATGCCCAATATTAGGGACTATGCCTTTGTTTTCTTGGGAAAGATTTGTTTAATAGCCTCTTCGTCTCCAGATGTACCATCTGTTACCTCATTGGAGGAGTCAGTTATGACTTTGATGGATGTGGATCGATTGCCTTTTTGTGATCCATACAACTTTAACATGTCAAGATTGTGGGAGAGAAGGAAGGAGTCTCACTTGTAGCTTTCTTGCTTGCACAATGGGGGAATACACACAAGGGTGGAGGCTGAAAACTGTTTTCCTCTTCTTAGTTGTGTAAGCCAAAATGAACTCTCTTACAAAGAAATAGAAGAACCCTGTATATATGGGTCTCAAACCAAACTCAACTAACTAAGGTGGCATACTAACTGAGCCACAAACTAGAGTAGATAAGGATAGCTATCGTGTAGCTATTATTCAGGGGCGGTGTACCAACCGCGTCTGCAACTAACACGTCGGTGACATAAATGCACAACGGTCACCCTGGCGTATCACGAGTGGAGCTCGATATGTCAACACTCCCCCTTGAGCTCAATCCCAATTCCTGCACACCAAGCAGGTCTCTGAACTTGCGCAGCTTCTCTGCGCCCAATGCCTTCGTGAATATGTCAGCAACGTGATCCTCTGTGCTGACATAAACTAGATCAATAAGACCTAGTAAAACCCTCTCTCGCACATAGTGATAATGCACCTCAATGTGCTTCGTTCTAGCATGATAGACTGGTTTATTTGCCAAGTGTATACTACTCATGTTGTCACAATAAATGACAACTGGCCCATTTGTAGACTGATGCATATCATAAAGTAGCTTATGCAACCAGGCTACCTCACATGCAGCCATTGCTGCACCCCTGTACTCAGCCTCTGTGCTCGACAAGGCAACTGTAGGCTGTTTCTTGCTGCTCCAAGTGACTGCAGCACTCCCAAAAGAGAACACATATCCACTGGTAGATCGTCTATCAGAAATACTACCAGCCCAATCAGCATCAATGTATCCATGCAACTGTATCTGAACCCCAGTCTCATAAAATAGTCCATACTGCAATGTGGACTTCACATACCTGAGTATGCGTCTAGCCGCATCCAAATGTGGTTTCCTTGGAGCCTGCATAAACTGACTTACCAATCCAACAGCATAGCTCAAATCTGGCCTGGTAATAGTCATATAAATCAAGCTTCCTACTATGCGTCTGTACATAGTAGGGTCTTCCAGAAGCTCACCTGCATCTGCGCTCAGCTTCACATTCTGCTCCAAAGGAACTGAAATAGGCTTACAGCCTGTCATCCCATATTTGGACAGCATGTCCAATCCATACTGCCTCTGCAAGAGCTGTATCCCACTTGGTGATCTAATCACCTCAATGCCCAAGAAATAACGCAGCTCTCCCAAATCCTTCATCTCAAACTTCTGCTTCAATAGCATTTTCACATGAAGGATATCTTCATCACTGTCACCTGTCATAATCAAATCATCAACATAAATGACAAGTAGCATAATACCTTTCTCTGTTTTTCTCACATAAAGTGAGAAATCTGCCTTGGAAATCTGAAAGTCAATAGTGACAAGATACTGTCCTATCTTGTCAGACCATGCTCTAGGTGCTTGCTTCAAGCCATACAAGGCTTTCTTCAACCTGCAAACAAACTCAGGATGAACAGCATGCACATAACCTGGTGGCTGCTCCATATAGACCTCTTCTTGCAAATCACCATGCAAGAAGGCATTCTTTACATCCATCTGATGTAAAGACCATCCCTTTGATGCATCCATAGCGATGACTGCTCTTACGGTTGCCATCCTTGCAACCGGACTGAATGTTTCTTCATAGTCAATGCCATATGTTTGTGCATACCCCTTGACTACTAATCTTGCCTTGTATCTGTTCACAGAACCATCAGCATTGTGCTTCACCTTATAAACCCACTTACAGCCAATTGCATTCTTACCTTTAGGCAAAGGTACCAATTCCCATGTAGCGTTTGCTTCCAAGGCATCCATTTCTTCATCCATGGCTTTCTCCCATTTTTCTTTTCCCATGGCTTGCTCAAAAGAAGTGGGTTCTGGTTCCTGTATCACCTTGACCATATATGCATAGTGAATGGCTGTAAATCCATCATATTTCAGCCTATCCACAGGATACCTAACTCTGGTAGACCTGCGCAAAGTGGGTTCACTCCCAGGTGCTCTCAAAACATCCCTGGTCTTCCTTACTCCAGGTGTAACAATAGAAGGAATACCCAACTCATCATCAATGCTCTGTTCTGAGCCACTGGATTCACCATCCACATAAGAGTGACCTGCATTCACATCAAACATGGGCTGATCAACCTTCTCTTTTCCTTTTCGTGATACCTGCATACCACTATCTGCATTACTTTGAGAAGATTCTCCTGATCTCAATCTGCCTGTCCATGGCAAAGAATGTGAACCACTGCTAGAGGACGCTCCAGGTCCACTAATATTTTGTGACTGCTGTTGTGAATTCTATGCAGCATTACCATTTTGTGCATCTACATCATCAATCACATTTACTGGTTTATACCAGCTACTCATCTCATCAAAAACAACATCTCTGCTCACTGTAAACTTACGAGTAGAAGGGTTATAGCATCTATACCCTTTTTGCTGCAGAGAGTAACCAATAAAGATGCACTTCTTAGCTTTTGGATCCAACTTGGATCTCAACTCATCTGGCACATGTACATAGGCAATGCAACCAAAAATTTTCAAATGAGAAATATCTGGTTTCCTACCAGTATACCTCTCCTCTGGAGTCATTCCATGTATTGCTGCAGTGGGAGTCCTGTTCATTATGTAGACTGCTATAGCAACTGCTTCAGCCCAATAAAAATCTGGCAAGTCTTTTTCATTGAGCATGGCACGAGATACCTCTCCAATATGCCTGTTTTTCCTTTCTGCAATTCCATTTTGTTGTGGGGTATAACTGCATGAATATTGCTGCTTTATGCCATGCTCCTACAGGAACCTTGCAAACTCATTTGAGAGGTACTCTCCCCCTCCATCTGACCTTAGGCATTTTATTTGCAGACCTGTTTCTTTTTCAACCATAGCTTTAAGAGTTTTAAAATGCCCAAACACTTCACTTTTCTTTTTCATAAAATACACCCAAACTTTTCTGCTATAGTCATCAATAAAACTGACAAAATAATGACAGCCTCCAAGAGATGCAGCTTTAGTAGTCCACACATCAGAGTGGATTAATTCCAATGGCTTCTTACTCTCTTGAACATGTCTAGGAAATGGTTTCCTTGCCTGTTTTCCAAACTGACAGGCTTCACATACCTTATGCATTTCTGCAACCTTGAACTTAGGCAATCCTGCAACAATATTTTGGGCCTGCATTGATTTAAGTCGCTGTACATTAACATGACCAATGCGTTTATGCCAGATATCAATATCTGCAACTACACCGGTCCCATGTGCAAACATTGCTGCACTCAATTCAGGCATGTCTGCATCCAATGTAAACATTCTGCCCTTCTTCTTTCCTTTTGCTATCAAGCGACCTTTATTTTTCATATCCTCAACAAAGCATCCATGAGGATTAAATCTGACCTGCAAGCCCTGCTCAACCATTTGACCAATAGAAACCAGATTCTTGGTGATATTCGGGACATGAAATACATCGGACAGGTATTTCTTTTTCCCATCCTGCATAGACAAAGGAATTTTTCCAATCTGCACAATCGGATGTGCAGTATCATCACCAGTCTCCACAAATCCTGGTTTTTCCATTTTCCTTGCATCCTCCATCCATTCTGCATGACCTGTCATGTGGTTTGATGCACCTGAGTCGACATACCACACATCGTTGCTTTCTTCTGCATTTGTCACAGAATTGTTCATGTGCTGCACCATGAACAAATGCTCATTTCTGTCATCACCCTGTCTGCTAGAAGATGCATAATTCCCTTGTTGTAGTTTTCCATTCATGATGTCATTCTGCTTTTTATAGCAGTCTTTAGCCATATGACCCATTTTACCACAGTAGTAGCATTCAACATTACTGTTTGCATTTTGACCTCTTTGCCATCCACCACGACCTCTTTGGCTCCCCCTGCCTCTATAGTTACCACGTCCTCCTCCATAGGACTGGTTTTCTTGAGTTTGCTGCATATTCTAATTTCTACCACGGCCTCCAAAACGGCCTCCTCTACCTCTGCCTCTACCTCTTCCAGCATTTGAGTAGAAGACAGCTTCTTTTGAAGTTCCTCCTGAAGAAGATGCACCACCATTTCTCTGTTCCTCAGAAATTAGAAGAGCAATCAACTCCTCAAAATCAAGAAATCTTTCACGGACGAAAATGGATGTCCGAAACTGCGCATAATCCTTTCCTAGACCATTCAAGGTCACAGAAACTAAATCATCATCTTCCACTGGCGACCCAATGGAAGCAAGTGCATCTGCAATCTTCTTCACCTTCATGTGGTAGTCATTGATGCTCATATTTTCTCTTTGCACATTGTGCAACTCTTGCTTGAGCTGCATTTTCATGGCTTGCGTATTTGTGCTATACATCTTTGACAGAGTATCCCATGCCTCCTTTGGCGTACTTGCATCCTGAATATGCACAATCATAGAGTCGGAAATGCTGATAGACAGCCAATACATAACTTTCCTGGCTCTCTCATGCCATGCTTTAAATGCCTGCATTTGCTGTTGATTGGGAACATCAGGAAGAACTGGTTCTTCTTCATTTCCTGCAACAAATTCCCAATATCCTTTTCCCATAAGGAAATTTGTCATTCTAAACTTCCATGCTTGGAAGTTGTTCTTGTCAAGCTTTTCAGTGACAATCTGTGAAAGAGAATCAGATGCCATTACAGAAGACTGCAAAAAATTCTGTCACTGCAAAAACCACAGCTTCACCCTCACAAGGGAAAATCTGCAAAACTGGCGAAAGTGGTATTTGACCACACAGTCACTTCCTAGTGACGATTTTGCATCAACAGGCAACAAGGATGATTCTGTAACTCCCAATGTCTTTGCGCACAAGCATACAATGCAATTTTTACAGTAACTATTCACCGACCTGTATAACAGTGGCTGCACAGCATAAAACTGGGCCTTTTCCTGAGTGCGTGCAGAAAACTTTTGCCTCCAAAACAGGCCCCGAAATGGCCTCAAATCAAAAAAACAGGGTCGCCAGGAGCTAAAGCTTTCTCCCGCAGCATATACTGCCCTCTTGCTTCACCGCAAAGGGCGTCTCAACCTGAGACAATGCACTCCTGCAATTTCCGGCTGTGCTACCTGCAGAGATCTGCTCCCAAAACAGAAAATGAAAGCAACACTGCTCCTCTTACCAGAACACCGCGAGCTTGGCTTGCTTTCTTGAGCTCCTTACCACGAACAAGGCTCTGATACCATGTTAAGATTGTGGGAGAGAAGGAAGGAGTCTCACTTGTAGCTTTCTTGCTTGCACAATGGGGGAATACACACAAGGGTGGAGGCTGAAAACTGTTTTCCTCTTCTTAGTTGTGTAAGCCAAAATGAACTCTCTTACAAAGAAATAGAAGAACCCTGTATATATGGGTCTCAAACCAAACTCAACTAACTAAGGTGGTATACTAACTGAGCCACAAACTAGAGTAGATAAGGATAGCTATCGTGTAGCTATTATTCAGGGGCGGTGTACCAACCGCGTCTGCAACTAACACGTCGGTGACATAAATGCACAACGGTCACCATGGTGTATCACAAGTGGAGCTCGATATGTCAACATAACAGCACTTTGTTGGGTCCTCTACCTAGGGTCAGGGTTCCTTTGAACCAGTCTTTCCTGGCTCTTGCTTCAAAAAGCCAAGGTCTTCCCAACAGCAGAGGGTATGAGGTCCCATAAGCATTTGGTTTGACCACCAGATATGTCAGCCAATAGTCTCTTCCTGAAAAGGTTGTTTTTACATATGGGAGAATGCCCAACGATTTAATTCTGCTTTGGTCTGCCAATCTGATAAGCCACTATGTAGGTTGAATTCCATGCAACCCTAAGTCCTTCATTGTCACATCCGTCATTATGTTTACTGATGAGCCTCCATCAATCAATGCATCTGAAATAAAGCATCCTTCAATCCATACACTAATCTTTGGTGCTCCATGATCTAGGAAGGCGTTAGCCACTTCTACTTCGTTTACGGGCTCCAAGGCCTTATTGATCTTGGTCGCTGTTGAAGAAGCGATCCTTAGTCCATGTCTTCTTGTCAAGATGATTTTGAATTTCTTTCGGCAGCTCGGAGACACCATCAGCAACTTTTGGAACATTAAGTTAGGTTTAAAAGTGTCTAGGTCTTTTACCAAGTCATAATCTTTGATAGGATCCACAAGCTCCTCCAACTGGCTAGGGAATGGGGCTACACCCATTTTCATCTTTCCTTTTTCTTCTAATAATCGCAGCATCGGTACTTCCTTTGTTTCTAGAGGTGCTTCTGTAGTGATTGTCCTATATGTGGACGACCTTCTTATTACATGTGACTATGAAGATATGATCAACCAAAATCGAAAGGCTTTGAGTTCTAAGTTTGAAATGACAGACTTGGGCTTGCTGCACTATTGTTTGGAGATTGAAGTTTGGCAAGAGCCAGGAAAGATCTTCATCTCTCAGAAGAAGTATGCATGGGAGATCTTGAAGGCATTTGGCATGACCGAGTGCAAGGAGATAGCTACACCTATGGAGGTGAATGCAAAGTTATCCGTCGAGAATACATAAGCACTAGCAAACATTGGGAGGTATAGGAGGTTGGTCGATAGTCTGATCTACTTGTGTAACACCAGACCACATATTAGTTTTGCTATTGGTGTTTTGAGCAGGTTCTCAAACAAACCTCATGAGAGTCATTGGAAGGCTGGGATGCGGGTGCTTAGATACTTGAAGGAAACTCTTTACTATGGTATCACATACAATTTCGGAACTTCTCTTGTGGGAAACTGTGACTCAGATTGGGCAAGAGACAGTGATTCCAGGAATTTAGTTTATGGTTATTGTTTCTCTTTGGATTCAGGAATTTTCTCTTGGATTAGTAAGAAGCAACCAACAGTGGCATTGTCGAAGCAGAGTACAAGGCAGCTTGTTTTTCTGCATGTGAAGTAGTATGGTTGAGAAGGATTCTATAGCATATGGGAGTGCAGGATGAAGAACCAATTGTGCTGAGATGTGACAATCAGAGTTGCATCGCCATTTCCAAAAATCCAGTGTTTCATGCACGCACCAAACATATAGAGATCGAGTATCACTATGTGCGTGATTTAATGGAGGATGGGATAGTGGAACTGGTCTACTGTCCAACAGAGGAGAATGGAGCAGATATCTTCACCAAAGCACTTACGAAGGATTTGCTTCAAGTTCATCTTCAAAGACTCGGCATTGGGCCAAGGAGATAGTTCACCTATGGGTGGACATTGAGGGGGGTGTTAGATATTATCAATGCCCCACCCTCATTAGGTGCCACCAATGATCCATGATGCTCAAAGTTGTAAGGCCTATTGTGTACTCTCTATCTCTTTCTCAAATTCTATTCGCTATGCCGTGTAATATTTTTTACGCAAAAATTATGACATGTTTAGGATTTGTCATATCTATATTTTATATGCGACAACTAATTTGAGTGTTTCAATGTACCGTACAAAATATATAGTACAGTGTGGTCGCAAAGACGACATTTTTGCATGGAGCGTATTGACAAAATGCGCTCCACAATAGACTATGGTATCATGGTAAGGTTTGAGCAAGAGTGCTGACGATGAGCAACGGATCCAAACACGATTATAGATGAGATGGAGTATTTTGGGAACTTGCAAAGTATTGTTACTGTGGATTACTATAGCTTCTCCATGATACTATTTGATGTGTAGTGGTTCAAAGTAGTACTTGAAGGAGCTGGAGCAACAGTTTGATGAGGTCTATCTAGATCTCTCAAAATAACTTTTGAAAAAAAATACACAAATTTGCATGACACCTTTGTGTTGTTGGCCCATTGTGAACAGGTGCATGAACTCATTTGTTTGTGACATGGTACATGTCACAATAGTTTAATCTATCTTGTACGTGTTTGTGAATAGGTAATCTTCTATCCAAACCCCTGACAACCTCGATGGTGGTATGTTATACCTTCAGCTCCCTGAAGTGCGAGAGTATAGCATATATTAGGACAATATGCAAATAGAGGGGTTGATATTGCAAGGGGAGTGGAGGCCACCGAAAGCTTGGAGCATGTAGAGGAGGCAGCATTGGATAACAATGATGGAAATACAAGAGTCTAAGAATTCTTTGAGAATAAGGTGGACTCATCCTTTTGTAGTAACATGTCTATCGACCTTCTAGTGTATGCGGAGTTGTGTTAGGAGATTAACATGGGACCATAGGATACTTCATACTTGGAGCATCCACTTACTCAATTCATTGAGTGACTAATGGCTTATAAGGGTACATAAGATATGCATTTTAAGTGAGATCATTTTTTAAGGATTTATATTATCGTGCTTTGTATAATTTAAATTGATTATGCTAATATCATTTTTTGTCTATGCAGGTGATCTTTTTGGATACTTAGATCATCAGGATGAGTCGAGGGATGAGCGATGAGGAGTTTTACGATATCTTCACGCGCATGTCTCTAGATTAGATGGTGAGATTCAGAGACATGGCAGACCAGGAGCTTTCTCGGACATCGTCAGGCCGCTCTATTAGATCTACTTTGGTGCAATCAGATGCTTCAGCTTTGAGCAGATGAGGTCAACGCTCTAGACTTGGGCCAGAGGGAGGGAGTACTTCAGGGTTAGGGGGATGCTGTAGAGATATGGAGGTAGTGAGCCCGCGATCGCTATGCAATACAGGTGCTACTCCTTGCTCTCATGGCGGTTCCAGAGAGCGTGGCTTAGGTGGTTACTATAGAGGCACAGATGTGGTGTCTCCGTCTCATTGTTCGGCTAGAGTTGCGTCACCTTCACGATTTGTCACACATGTGGGGACGTCTACTCCAATTACTCCGCTTTTGCTCAGCCGTCAGGTGGCACGTCTATGGGTACTACACCGATAGATACTACCCCAGTCGGTACACCATATGTACCAGTGTATCCTAGATATGCCCAGGAGCATGGTCAGGTGGGAGAGGACCCATCCTAGGCATACCCGAGAGGGATATGCCTATCTTGTCGACAGGAGCCATCATCATGAATGATGAGGGGAGGAGGGTGATGGCTCACATGAGAGAGTTGTGCCAACAAGTTTTTCAGCACGTCTTAGATCATTGGAAAAACGTACCGCAGGGGAGCAAGGACTACATAGTAGCATCCTTGCATGAAGAGTTTCCGGTTCCAGCCACAGCAGATAGATTTCCTATGGGCTGGATGATGGAGTGCATGCATGCATATATGTTACACAGACAATCGGATGCACGCAAGGCACTCAAGAGTGGGGCTGCAAAGCCCGAGTGGCTAGACGCAGACGACTGGTGTCGACTGAGGGAGGAGGCTACAGATTCTCTAGGACGTTTGAGTCAGCAGTGCGAAGCAGCAAGGGTACGAGTAGAGGCCGGAAAGTGTTAGAATATCAAGCTCTTTCATATGTGTTTGACCGCCGACATGAGCTGGACACAACTAGTCTAGCTATATTAGTCAGCTATATTAAATAAGTCGGTACTCTAGTCCTTATGGTTGGTGTGAATGGTCCTTCTGGACTTGTAAATACTTGACCTATGTCTTTTCAGTATGAGTAGAATGAGAGAGAAAGCATGTTGCTTCACTCTATGTGCTGCTCTCTATCTGCATCCATGAAAGCTAACATGGTATCAGAGACTCATCCATGAGGCTGTGGGAGAATGGGCATGACCACTTGCAGTGCAGAGAAAATGAAGTTAGAAATGAAGAAGGAGCTGGACACTTGCAAATGAAGCCATAGTCAAAGGGAAGATATGTATCAATGTTTGTTTGCATATGACTGACATGAGGTCATCAAGGCTTGAAGAAAGGGTTGAAGAGCTTGACTTGAATCATGTTATGGATTAGATTATGACTAGCATTGGAAGCAACGAATAGTGGAAACATATCTGAAAATCAGCGCCTGTAAAATAGCGTGAACAGTCTAAAAATCTGCGCCTGTTTTTTATGGTCAAAGTGATGAAGCATTCACCTATATGCTTGGCATCAATGGTGGCATTTCACTTGGTGGTTGAAGTATAGTGAGCACTAATTAGTGCCTGGCATCTCCCATACCAGAAGCAGCAGTAAAAACATGAGTATATTCAGCGTGCAGGCCACATGACTCCTAGGAAAATGTGCCTGAAATATGGAAAAATTGGTAGCACCATATCTCCTCCAGATAATACACAAAGGGCATGTTGGTTGAAGGCTATTGAGACTATGTAATAAGTTCAGTGCTATGGGCAGCATTAGTAGCCCCATGTTCAGCCTGCATATAGACATGGACTATATGTAAGGTTGAGCTAGATCTGGAATATACTAGCAGACAGTTCTTGTCATTAAATAGTAGTGTTGGCATACACAAACTTCATGGGATGAATAACATTCAGCATGGCTGGAATGAAATGCCCTTGAAGAGCTAAACTCTCAGATTTGTAGAGAGTTAACTGGTTGAAAATAATTTTTTAATCTTATGACAGTTTGCATTTCGAAGTTGAGAGCTTATAGATGCTTACTTGGTCACAGTAAATGCTAGGTGGGTCCTCGTAAATGCAAAGTACTTGTGAAGTACCGAGAGCATTGAATGCTCAAATCTGGACTGATTTGAAGCTGAATAAAAAAATTTGTCATTGACTGGTTGCAATTTGTATGCAGTCTGCTTGATCACGGTCACTAATGTGTGTACAAGCAATGTTGCTCTATGGTTATGTTTCAACTCCCAAATGTTATTATACATGTCTTGAGTAATTAGAGACTATTTGGAGCAGGAAACACCCTTGTTTTGCAAGTAAAGTTTATGCTGGAAACTCCAAACTGAAATCTATCTACTGTAGTTGAAGCACATATATGTACTTACAGTGTCATCTGAAGAAAACTATATGCAATGTCATTTAACCCGGATGAATGACAAATGCTTAGACAGATTTGGCACTACTCTGAACTGAAATTTACTACAGTTGCAGAAAATTACTGACATTAATTCTTGCAATTAGTGAACTGCTGTTATCACTGCTATTTGGAATGGGACATGCATGATGACAGAGAATTTCATGGTGAAATTTGCAGACTGAAGTCTATCAATGAATGTTAAGGAAAATGTATATGCAGTGAATGTAGTTAATGACACCCCACATGTATTGTGAGTGTTCATAGATGTATGAACTGATGTATGGACAGCTTGACATGCTAATAAGCTTAAAATTTACTGCTGTCCCAAAGTTTTTTTTTTTAACTCTCGTGTCTCTTGGACTGAACTGTCATAAATCCGATACGTTATGGGCATGATATATGAGTGGATATATGAACATATAGATTGCAGATCTGATCGCTGTTAGTAGTTTGAACAGAGGTTCATAGTTCGTTGACTGCATGTTCAACAAGAACTTGGGTCAGTAAATAGAAGTTGGTTTGCAGGTAGTCAGGCAAGGTCTGCAACATGGCAAATGCTGATAGAACTGATAATGTAACCCAGATTGTGGGAGAAAAGATTGATAGCAACAATTATGCAATATGGAAGTTCCGCATGGAGAACTTCCTGATAGGTGAGGGATACTGGGACTTAGTGGCAGGTGTTGAGGCTGAACCTGAAGTTCTAGAAAGGAATCCTACAGCTAATCAAAGACGAGTGCATCGAGCTTGGACGAAAAGAGCTCGCAGGGTTTTACATTGGCTGTCATTATGCATCTCGGATGCTATGGTGATGTAGATCATGAACTGTATAAGTCCCCAACAGATGCATGGAACATATTAGTCAAATATTATGGCACAACCACAAGTGCCAGGAAGATACAATTGAAGTAGAAATTCAATAACATGGAGAGAAATAGCAGATCCACACAGGATTATGTTACAGAGGTTAAGACCATAGCAGATCAGCTGGCATCTGTTGGTTCACAGGTTGAAGATGAAGATATGGTTGTAGTGACTTTGAATGGCTTGGTTCCTGAATACAAGTCTTTTGACACTTCTGTGTCTGTGCGGGGTGAAATGCTTGACTTTAATGAGCTGGTTGCATTATTGATTCATGAAGATGTGAAGCTTGGCTTAGCTATAGGGTCAAGCAATTCAAAGAATAAGGGTGCAGTTTTCTATTCCAATCAATGCAGCCGTGGAAACCGTGGTAGAGGCTATGGATCTGGCAAAGGAGGCCAGCAAAATGCATCCTATGGCAATAACAACCAGCAAGTATCAAATGTAAGAGGTGGTGGAAACTTTAGAGGTAGGGGGAGATCTAGCCCTAGAGGTAGAGGCTCCTGGCAACATCAGCGTTCGTCTAACAATCTGAACAAGGATAAGGATTGTCATTACTGTGGAAAGTATGGGCATATTGCAAAGGACTGCTGGAAGAAGCAGGGAAACGAGAAGGGCAAACAGCATGGACACTATGCTACGTCTAGTCAGGCAGATGACTCTGGTGATAGACTGTTTGCCATGCAATATGTCAAAGATAAGGCTGCTGAAAAATCATATGATGATGCAGTGTGGTACATTGACTCAGGGGCGTCGAATCACATGACCCATCATGGTGACTGGTTCACTGATATGGTGGCTGAAAAGCATGGCTATCTATGCAGAGGTGATGACACACATCATAGCATTGAGCATAAAGGCAAAGTGCCTCTTGTGGTTCTTGATGGCATGAAGAAAAATTTGCATGATGTCTTGCATGTTCCTTCAATTACGAAGAACTTATTGTCTGTCGCGGAGCAGAACTTGCAGGTTAGATTCAATAAACATGGCTGCTTTATTGAAGAGTTTGGCAATGGATGCAAGTTGATAGCTCGTGGTCACAGGAATGGCCGAATGTTTACTCTTGATGCTTCTTTGCCAGAGCTGAATTCAGCTATGTTTGCCCATGGTTCTGGCACTGTTAGGGATTTGGAAATATGGCACAAGAGAGTGGGGCATGTCAATTTGCAAAGGCTGCAAATTATGCAGAAAAAATAGCTGGTTATAGGTTTCCCAAGTTCCAATATTCAGATATTGGTCATGTATGCGATGCTTGCCAGTTTGGTAAGCAATCTAGATTGCCATTTGTTAGGCATGTAAGGCAGAGTACACGCCCATTGCAGCTATTGCACTCTGATGTTTGGGGCCCAGCTCATAATACATGTATGGGAGGTTCCAAATATTATGTATCTTTCATTGACGACTACAATCGCTATACCTGGCTTTACATATTGAAAACAAAAGATGAGATCTTTGCTGTTTTTCAGCAATTTAAAACATAGGTTGAGAAGGAGTTTCAATGCTACATCTCTTGCTTGAGATTTGACAGTGGTGGGGAGTATGTATCAAATGAATTTGATGATTTCTTGGCTGAAAATGGCATTCATCGGCAGCTAACCTATAGCTACACTCCGCAGCAGAACCGAGTAGCTGAAAGAAAGAATAGGGTTCTGATGGAAGCTGCTAGGGCCATGATGAATGAAAAGCATATGCCGCTTTACTATTGGGTAGAGGCTGTTATGACAGCCGTATACATTCTGAATAGGACTCCCACTACAGGTATTCATGAGATCACACTGTTTGAGAAGCTGTATGGCTATAAGCCAGATGTAAGTCACATGAAAGTATTTGGCTGTCTTTCTTATGTGCATATTCCAAATGAGAAAAGGAAGAAGCTGGATCCCAAAGAGCATAAGTGTGTTTTCATTGGATATTCGCGGGAGAAGAAGGCATACAAATGCTATGATCCCTCTACCAGGGAGACTTTGCTAAACAGGGATGTTATCTTTGATGAGATGGACTCTTGGTATGTATCACCAGTTGCACTGCCATCATATATGCCTTCCACTCATGTCTCTACAGTTGATTTATAGCAGAGCACTGCTATGATAGGACCTCATAGTCAGATAGTATCCCTATGGACAGGGAGATTGAGGAGCTTGCTGTCCCACTGACACCAGTATGTCAGTGAGGGGGAGACATGATGTCTTGGACAACAAAGGAAAAGAGAAAGTTATTGAGGATGCATCTGGTATGATGACTCCTGGCAGAATGACTTTTGGCTATGAGTCTGTTGATACTTTGGACAGTGAACTTGGTATTCCGACTGTCTATATGCCTGGCACAAGGCAGAGTAGGTATATTTTGCCTCATGAGAGAGGGGAATCGAGTAGTGTACCACAACTTAGATGCTCACAGAGGGTCAGATACCCTGTTGATAGGTTGACATACAGTGGCTACTCCGCAAAGCATTATACTTACATGAAAAAAGTGATGAAGGTCAAAGAACCAGGTACATATGCTGAAGCAGTGAAAGATGAGAATTGGTGTGTAGTCATGGATGAAGAAATGAATGCCTTGGCTGAAAATAAGACATGGGATTTAGTGCCACTGCCTGAAGGGAAAAAGACCATTGGCTGCAAATGGGTCTACAAAATCAAATGCAAGTCAGATGGTAGTGTGGAGAGATACAAAGCCAGGCTAGTCGCAAAGGGGTATGCCCAAGAATATGGACTTGATTATGAGGAAACATTCAGCCCTGTTGCCAAGATGGCAACCATTCACACTGTGATTACCTTGGCTACTGCTAAAGGCTGGAAATTGTAGCAGATGGACGTTAAGAATGCATTTCTTAACGGTGACCTAGTAGAGGATGTTTATATGGTTCAGCCGGAAGGGTATGTTCACCCTGATTTTCAGCATTATGTATGCAGGTTGAAAAAGGCATTATACGGGCTGAAGCAGGCTCCGAGAGCCTGGCATGCTAGGATCAGTAACTACTTGCAGAGATTGGGTTTTGATGTTGGTAGGGCTGATCACAGCCTATTTACAAAGAAGACAGACAGTGGCTTGGTAGTGCTGTTCATATACGTTGATGATTTGATAGTCACTGGTGATGATGACTTGGGCATACAACATGTAATGAACATGGTGAAATCTAAATTTGACATGAAAGACCGAAGAGAACTGAAGTATTTCTTGGGCATTGAGGTAGTTCCAACTGAAAATGGTTTATGGATGATGCAGAAGCACTATGCCATGGAGATGCTGAAGAAGTATGGCATGGCTGAATGCAAACTGTTGGATACACCTCTTGATCAGAATGTCAAGCTAGACATGAATACTGGGGGTGAAGTAGAGAATGTGACTATGTACAGGCAGATGGTTGGCAGCTTGATTTACTTGACCATCACTAGGCCTGACTTGAGCTATGTTGTAGGGCTCATAAGCCAGTTTATGCAGAAGTCTAGAAAGCCGCACTTCGATGCAGTTAGACGCATTATGAGATATGTTAAGTCCACGGTAGAGTATGGGTTGTTCTATGTCAGAGATAAGCCCTTGACATTGACTGGATACACGAATGAAGATTGGGCAGGTTGCTCATATGACCGTAGATCTACGAGTGGATATGCATTTGGATTTGGTAGCGGCATGATTAGCTGGAGCAGCAAGAAGCAGCCTACGGTTGTTTTGTCAAATACTGAGGCAGAGTACAGGGGTGCTGCATTGGCACGTGCGAGATTTCATGGCTGCTCGAGCTTATGGCTGATTTGGACATACAGATAGATGCTCTAGTGAAGTTACTATGTGATAATCTGAGTAGTGTACTCCTGGCTATGAATTCAGTCTATCATGCCAGGACGAAACACATAGAGGTACACTACCATTTCATCAGAGAGATGGAAATTCTGTGGTTTTAGGCAGATGATTGGAGTACAAATGTTGTCTTGAGCTTGAGGGGGAGTGTTAGAATATCAAGCTCTTTCATATGTGTTTGACCAACATGAGTTGGACACAACTAGTCTAGCTATATTAGTCAGGTAAATTAAATAAGTCGGTACTCTAGTTCTTATGGTTGGTGTGAATGGTCCTTCTAGACTTGTAAATACTTGACCTGTGTATTTTCAGTATGAGTAGAATGAGAGAGGAAGCATGTTGCTTCGCTCTATGTGTTGCTCTCTATCTGCATCCATGAAAGCTAACAGAAAGGTCCATCTTCTTGGGAGTGGCGGCCATAGGACATATCTCGAGGACTTTGTAAGTTTTTATTTTGTTTTTCTTGCTTATTTTTTTGTAATATCCTTTGTATTGACAATCATGTTTCTAAGAGTTAGTATTTTGTTTTCTTTGCAATACTCCATTACAAATCATGATCCAACCGGCCTTGAGACTCGATATGCAGAGAGGCATGGTCTCACTGTATTGATCGACCGATTGTATAGACATGACGGGCCTGTAAGTCACTCATCTTTCTTATTCGTAGTTACCATGTTTAATTAGAATGCATTATTGTATGGTGTAATGATGTGCAGTTGTTTCTTTTTATGCAGAGTCTGTTCGATGCTCCTTTGCGATGGGATGAGCTTTTAGATGGCGAGGATATATAGCTCATCCTTGGATCCCTAAAGCTCACACACCCTTCTTTATGATCACCTAATCTGTGTAGAAATTTTCTATGTAGTAGTGATTTCTTGCCATGATTGTACCAATTGCCTTCATTATACAATCATGTATTTATTTCATGTATCAGTGTCATGATTTAAGTACATTATATTTTTATTTACACGAGCATTGTACACAGTGCAGAAACTATTTTGTATGGCCCAAATAAAGCACATAGTGCTAGAATGCCACAAATTTGTTTTTCCATGTTACCATCGCTACTAGCATCGCAAAATTACCTGCATAGGTTGTTATTGGTGTCATTATTAGTGTCATAGAGCATCGCTATCAGTGTCATTATTTGCATCGGTATCAGTGTCACAAATGCGATGCTGATACTGGCACAATAACGACGCTGATAACGATGTTAATACCGACTGTTCTATAGCATCGCCAATAACGACGCTTTTTGCGATGACAGGGAAAAATTTCTTTATTTACATTTTCGTTGCTTTTAACATCGATATAAGGCCTATATCTTGTAGTGCTTTAAGACATGAGCGACAGACAGTTCACTTGCTGTAGCCATCCATTCCTTACCACCACTCCCCTCCAGGTTTGCTTGAACCTTAAGAATTTCATGCAGAGTTGGAGATTTTTGAGCCATTCCATTGAATCTCTTTCACCACCCCCTTTAAGGACAAGGACTGACAATTTCCTACTACTAAACCCAATCCAAAAAAGAAAGAAAGAAAGAAAGAAAGAAAGAATAACGCATCCTCACATAGGTCGTGGCACATGGCTCATAGTGCCTACACCTAGGGGTCCTTAAGTTAGGCGCGTCCGGTGACCTTGGTTGGCCGCTAACCACCTAGCTCTTTTTTGCCCCCAATTCATGCTTAGGGCACCCCAAGGGTAGGACACACCTAGGGAGGTAACACACCTGTCACTATACGCTACACTCACCGCACCTCCCTACTGCACGAATGGGATCCTCAAGTGTAGGACATTACCCAGGCCTACCTGTGGTTAGACCTAGTTCCCCGTTCCACTAGCATGAGCACAATACACCACACAGTAAGGCAAACACTCCCCGTAGCTAGAGCACCGCACTTTCTCCTTTTAAATTATGCAAGATGTGACAAACCATGCTTCGGAGGCCCATCATCCACTTGACATCTCATTGGCTCTCTATCAACCATCATTGCCCACGATTCCAAAGCAGCCCAGTCCACATATGGCCCTACTATCGCCTGGCCAACAACTTGTCAACCCCCTATCCTTCCCCAACAAACATCTGGATGTGCCATGAGACTCGCACCTGCCTCGGAGGGGGGTAATGTTAACCTCAAATCAAAATGGCGAAAAAATGAAGGGAAAACTAGAAAAAGAATAGAAAAAGAGCAAAGGCATAGAGGCGACCTCTAAAGCTAAACTAAGGCAAAAAGAGCAATTTTAAAGGAAAGGTGCCTCAAAAACTCTAAAAACTCTTGTAAAATAGCGCCGAGCTTCTTTCTATGCCACTTGTAAAAGAATAGATGAGTATAGGCTTAGGGCATGAAGCAAGAAGAGGGAATGAAGCAAGAAAAGGGACCTTATCATGAAGCATGCCACAAGGAATAGGTGGCGTGTACGTGTGCTTTGTGTCTAGGAAGTGGTAAATGTGTATGAGCATGCATAGATACTTGTATCTATGGGTGGTATACGTGCACTTGGCGTGATGCTTTTACTCCCTCCTGCCTCCCCTTGACTCCCCTTGTGTGAATAGTGCAATGCTAAGGATCACTCAAAAGCCAAGCATTTGTATGCACTCCACATGTGATGCATGGATGTGTGTGAAAGCATGCCCTAGTAGGTGCTAATAATGTGTAGGCATGTGTGTTTAGCATGCATATGCATGTGTGTGCAATGAATGTGTAATTTGTGTGTGTACATTGAGTGTGTGTAAAAGTGTGTGCATATTAAGATGTGTGTGTGCACGTGTGTACATAAGCATGTGCATATGCATGGTATTAATTGGGAATGTAGGTGCGTATGTGTGGGCATTAAATGTATGTGTATATTTAATGTGGTGTGCACGTGGAGTACATCTGTAGTGCGTGTGGGATTTGTGTGTGTGTGGGGTGTGGTGCATGTGGGGTGGGAGTGTGAGGTTTCATGTGTGTAGTACATGTGTTTGTGTGTGTGTGTGTGTGTGTGTGTGTGTGTGTGTGTGTGTGTGTGTGTGTGTGTGTGTGTGTGTGCGTGCGTGCGTGTGTGCGTGTGTGTGTGTGTGTGTGTTACAGTGCTTTTAATGGGGGGTGGGAGGGGGAGGTGTCTGTGCTCATCCCTTGATGTACTGGCTAAAATGGCAATGGAAAAAGCTTACCGTTAGCTTGGAAGGGAGGCAGAGATGGCCTAGGGCACTGTGCCATAAGTCAAGGTAGTGCAAGAGTAAAGGGAAATTTCTGAGCACCCAAAGAGAAAGACATGTGTGAAGTTTCATATGTACAGTGCATGTATGTGTGTGTTAATATGGGTGGTGAAGAGTATGTGTGTGTGTTACAATGCTTTTAAAGGGGGGGATGTGTGTATGCTCCTCCCTTGATGTGGTGGATAAAATAGCAATAGTAAAAGCTGGTAGGCAGCTTGGAAGGGAGGTGGAGACGTCCCAGGGTAGTGTGCCACAAGGTAGGGTGGCATGGAAGTGAAGCACCTTTGTTGAGGAGAAAAAGAGGTGGAGAGGAGGCAGTGGTGTGAGGGGTGATGGGGAGAGGTTGGAGGGCAGTGGTATACACTTGAGCTAGTGGGTGGGCAGGTGGCCTCTAATGTGTGGTATGAAATAGGGTGGATGGGAGAAGGTGGCACTGGTAGTGGTGGAGGTATCAGAACCTTGTTCGTAGTAAGGAGCTCAAGAAAGAAAACCAAGTTCACGGTGTTCTCGTAAGAGGACCAGTGTTGCTCTCATTTTTCTGTTTTGGGAGCAAGTCTTTGCAGGTAGCACAGTTGGAAAGTGCAAGAGTGCATTGTCTCAGATTGAGACACCCTTTGTGGTGTAGCAAGAGGGCAGTATATGCTGCGGGACAGGGCTTTAGCCCTAGGTTGCCCTGTTTTTTTTAGTTGAGGCCATTTCAGGGCCTGTTTTGGAGGCAAAAGTTTTTCGCAGGCACTTAAGAAAAAGCCCTATTTTTTGCTATGCAACCACTCTTCTACAGGTCAGTGAAAAGTTACTATAGAAATTGCATCGTATGCTTGTGCGCAGAGACATTGGGAGTTATAGAATCATCCTTGTTGCCTATTGATGAAAAATCGTCACTAGGAAGTGACTGTGTGGTCAAATACCACTTTTGTCAGTTTTGCAGATTTGTCCTTGTGAGGCTAAAGCTGTGTTATTTGTAATGACAGAATTCTTTGCAGTGTTTTGTAATGGTGTCTGATTCTCTTTCACAGATTGTCACTAAAAAGCTTGACAAGAACAACTTCCAAGCATGGAAGTTTAGAATGACGAATTTCCTTATGGGAAAAAGATATTGGGAATTTGTTGCAGGAAATGAAGAAGAACCAGTTCTTCCTGATGTTCCCAATCAGCAGCAAATGCAGGCATTTAAAGGATGGCATAAGAGAGCCAAAAAGTTATGTACTGGCTATCTATCAGTATTTCAAACTCTATGATTGTGCATATTCAGGATGCAAGTACGCCAAAGGAGGCATGGGATACTTTGTCAAAAATGTATAGCACAAATACGCAAGCCAGGAAAATGCAACTCAAGCAAGAGTCGCACAATGTGCAAAGAGAAAGTATGAGCATCAATGACTACCACATGAAGGTGAAGAAGATTGCAGATGCACTTGCTTCCATTGGGTTGCCAGTGGAAGATGATGATTTAGTTTCTGTGACCTTGCATGGTCTAGGAAAGGATTATGCACAGTTTCGAACATCCATTTCCGTCCGTGAAAGATTTCCTGATTTTGAGGAGTTGATTGCTCTTCTAATTTGTGAGGAGTAGAGAAATGGTGGTGCATCTTCTTCAGTAGGAACTTCAAAAGAAACTGTCTTCTACTCAAATGCTAGAAGAGGTAGAGGCAGAGGTAGAGGAGGCCGATCTGGAGGCCGTGGTAGAAATCAGAATATGCAGTAAACTCAAGAAAACTAGTCCTATGGAGGAGGACGTGGTAACTCTAGAGACAGGGGGAGCCAAAGAGGTCGTGGTGGATGGCGAAGAGGCCAAAATGCAAACAGCAATGTTGAATGCTACTACTGTGGTAAAATGGGTCATATGGCTAAAGACTGCTATAAAAAGTAGAATGACATCATGAATGGAAAATTGCAATAAGGGAATTATGCATCTTCTAGTAGACAGGGTGAAGACAGAAATGAGCATTTATTTATGGTGCAACACATGAACAATTCTGTGACAAGTGCAGAAGAAAGCAAGGAAGTGGGGTATGTTGACTCAGATGCATCAAACCACATGACAGGTCATGCAGAATGGATGCAGGATGCAAGGAAAATGGAAAAACTAGGATTTGTGGAGATTGGTGATGATACTGCGCATCCTATTGTGCAGATTGGAAAAATTCCTTTGTCTATGCAGGATGGGAAAAAGAAATACCTGTCAGATGTATTTCATGTCCCGAATATCACCAAGAATCTAGTTTCTGTTGGTCAAATGGTTGAGCAGGGCTTGCAGGTCAGATTTAATCCTCATGGATGCTTTATTGAGGATATGAAAAATAAAGGTCGCTTGATAGCAAAAGGAAAGAAAAAGGGCAGAATGTTTACGTTGGATGCAAACATGCCTGAATTGAGTACAGCAATGTTTGCACATGGGACCGGTGTAGTTGCAGATATTGATATCTGGCATAAACGTATTTGTCATGTTAATGTACGACTTAAATCAATGCATGCCCAAAATACTGTTGCAGGATTGCCAAAATTCAAGGTTACAGAAATGCATAAGGTATGTAAAGCCTATCAATTTGGAAAACAGGCAAGGAAACCATTTCCTAGACATATTCAAGAGAGTAAGAAGCCATTGGAATTAATCCACTTTGATGTGTGGACTACTAAAGCTGCATCTATTGGAGGCTATCATTATTTTGTCACTTTTATTGATGACTATAGCAGAACAGTTTGGGTTTATTTTATGAAAAAGAAAAGTGAAGTGTTTGGGCATTTCAAAACTCTTAAAGCTATGGTTGAAAAAGAAACATGCCTGCAAATAAAATGCCTAAGGTCAGATGGAGGGGGAGAGTACCTCTCAAATGAGTTTGCAAGGTTCATATAGGAGCATGGCATAAAGCAGCAATATTCATGCAGTCATATCCCACAACAAAATGGAATTGCAAAAAGGAAAAACAGGCATATTGGAGAGGTATCTCGTGCCATGCTCAACGAAAAAGACTTGCCAGATTTTTACTGGGCTGAAGTAGTTGCTACAACAGTCTACATAATGAACAGGACTCCCACTACAGCAATTCATGGGATGACTCCAGAGAAGAGGTATACTGGTAGGAAACTAGATATTTCTCATTTGAAAATTTTTGGTTGCGTTGCCTATGTTCATGTGCCAGATGAGTTGAGATCCAAGTTGGATCCAAAAGCTGAGAAGTGCATCTTTATTGGTTACTCTCTGCAGCAGCGGAAAGGGTATAGATGCTATAACCCTTCTACTCATAAGTTTTCAGTGAGTAGAGATATTGTTTTTGATGAGATGAGTAGCTAGTATAAACCAGTAAATGTGATTGATGATGTAGATGCACAAAATGGTAATGCTGCACAGATCTCACAAAAGCAGTCACAAAATATTAGTGGACATGGAGTGTCCTCTAACAGTGGTTCACATTCTTTGCCATGGACAAGCAGAATTTTGGATCAGGAGAATCTCCTCAAAACAATGCAGATAGTGGTATGCAGGTTTCACGAAAAGGAAAAGAGAAGGTAGATTAGCCCATGTTTTATGTGAATGCAGGTCACTCTTATGTGGATGGTGAATCCAGTGGCTCAGAACAGAGCATTGATCATGATTTGGGTATTCCTTCTATTGTTACACCTGGAGTAAGAAAGACCAGGGATGTTTTGAGAGCACCTAGAAGTGAGCCTACTTTGCGCAGGTCTACTAGAGCTAGGTATCATGTGGATAGGCTGAAATATGATGGATTTACATCCATTCACTATGCCTATATAGTCAAAGTGATACAGGAACCAGAACCCACTTCTTTTGAGCAAGCCATGGGAAAAGAAAAATGGGAGAAATCCATGGATAAAGAAATGGATGCTTTGGAAGCAAATGCTAAATGGGAATTGGTACCTTTGCCTAAAGATAAGAATGCAATTGGTTGTAAGTGGGTTTATAAGGTGAAGCACAATGCAGATGGTTCTGTGAACAAATGCAAGGCAAGATTAGTAGTCAAGGGGTATGCACAAACATATGGCATTGATTATGAAGAAACATTCAGCCCGTTTGCAAGGATGGAAACCGTAAGAGCAGTCATTGCTAAGGTTGCATCAAAGGGATGGTCTTTACATCAGATGGATGTAAAGAATGCCTTCTTGCATGGTGATTTGCACGAAGAGGTCTATATGGAGCAGCCACCAGGCTATGTGCATGCTGTTCATCCTGAGTTTATTTGTAGGTTGAAGAAAGCCTTGTATGGCTTGAAGCAAGCACCTAGAGCATGGTCTGACAAGATAGGACAGTATCTTGTCACTATTGGCTTTCAGATTTCCAAGGCAGATTTCTCACTTCATGTGAGAAAAATAGAGAAAGGTATTATGTTGCTTGTCATTTATGTTGATGATTGGATTATCACGGGTGATAGTGATGAAGATATGTTTCATGTGAAAATGCTATTGAAGCAGAAGTTTGAGATGAAGGATTTGGGAGAGCTGTGTTATTTCTTGGGCATTGAGGTGATTAGATCACCAAGTGGGATTTGGCTCTTGCAAAGGCAGTATGGATTAGACATACTATCCAAATATGGGATGACAGGCTGTAAGCCTATTTCAGTTCCTTTGGAGCAGAATGTGAAGTTGAGCACAGATATAGGTGAGCTTCTCGAAGACCCTACTATGTACAGACGCATTGTAGGAAGTTTGATTTATATGACTATTACCAGGCCAGATTTGAACTATGCTATTGGATTGGTAAGTCAGTTTATGCAGGCTCCAAGGAAACCGCATTTGGATGCGGCTAGACGCATACTCAGGTATGTGAAGTCCACATTGCAGTATGGACTATTTTATGAGACTGGGGTTCAGATACATTGATGCTGATTGGGCTGATAGTATTTCTGTTAGACGATCTACCAGTGGATATGTGTTCTCTTTTGGGAGTGCTGCAGTCACTTGGAGTAGCAAGAAACAGCCTACAGTTGCCTTGTCAAGCATATAGGCTAAGTATAGGGGCGCAGCAATGGCTACATGTGAGGTAGCTTGGATGCATAAGTTACTTTATGATATGCATGAGCCTACAGATGGGCCAGTTGTCATTTATTGTGACAACATGAGTAGTATACACTTGGCAAATAACCCAGTCTATCATGCTAGAACAAAGCACATTGAGATACATTATCACTATGTGCGGGAGAGGGTTTTACTAGGTCTTATTTATCTAGTTTATGTCAGCACAGAGGATCAGGTAGCTGACATATTTATGAAGGCATTAGGTGCAGAGAAGCTGCGCAAGTTCAGAGACCTACTTGGTGTGTAGGAATTGGGATTGAGCTGGAGGGGGAGTGTTGAGATATCGAGCTCCACTCGTGATATGCCAGGGTGACCGTTGTGCATTTATGTCATCGACTTGTTAGCTGCGGATGCGGTTGGTACACCGCCCATGAATTATAGCTAGATGAAAGCTATCCTTATCTACTCTAGTTCGTGGCTCAGTTAGTATGCCACCTTAGTTAGTTGAGTTTGGTTTTGAGACCCATATATAGGGTTCTTCTATTTCTATGTACTAGAGTTCTTTTTTGGCTTACACAGCTAAGAAGAGGAAAACTATTTTCAGCCTCCACCTTTGTGTATATTCCCCCATTGTGTAAGTGAGAAAGCTACAAGAGAGACTCCTTCCTTCTCTCCCACAATCTTGACACTCCGTAGGACAAGGGAAACCCTAGAGTGTTTTTTAAAGTGTTTATGTTTCAACAATGAAACCAAAATATTGTTGTATACGAGCTCAATATAGTGGGATGTTGGACACACTCTTATTGCTTCAAGAGCTTTGATGCACAAGAATCAAATGGCTCTTTCTCACATAGTCTCTTGCACAGAAATGCAAGCCTTCCTTCAATCCCATAAAGGACGGGCTTTGCACACTCTAGGATCCAAGTGAGAGCTCCTTCAACTCTCGATCCTCTACAACCTCCACATGCAAAAGAGAAGCTTGGGCATGGCAAGAGAGAATGCTTCAAGAGAAGATGAGTAGAGCTTCAACCTATTGGCCACTCACCCTCACTTTATCACTCTCACCCTTACTCACTCTCTCACAATGAAAGTAGGACGTCAAGTGCACAAAGTTGCACACACATGAATGGCATGTTTTATTTTCTTATCCTTTTTATACATGACTTCTAGGGTTAGGGTTTTCCCATCTCTCTTGGACATCAAGTCCACTTTAGGGCCTCGAGGACCAGTCGTCCCTCATTGCATTCTTTTTCTATGGTGAGAAGGAACTAGAACCTTTATGGTTTTTCCACATGAGTCTATGCTATCATTATAAATAGCACGCGATCATGCGTGGCTTCTGTATTTTAATTATTAATCAATACAATTGTTGTAACCTTTTGAAAAATCAAATATGCACGTGCTATGCATACTATATTCTAGCTAATAATGCAAGGACTATTTTCAAAAATTTCTCTCCTTCTCATGCTTGCTTGCACATTGCGTGCTACGTATTTCTTGCGGTTAATGTTAACTCTCAGACAAGGTGAAAAATCTAGAAAATCTAAAGCAGAAGATAGGGCCAAGGCAAAGTGAAACAAAGCTTGAGGATAGAGCTTGCACTTGGATTGTGGAGCTACCCGAGTGCTCAGGAGAAGAGGTAACTCGATTAGGCCTGGAGGTAGGTTCACTACACCCGTAGAGATGGATAGCACTATGTGAGAGGTAGCCATTTTTGCTTGGCTTGGAATTCTTGAAAAAATAAGTGGTCCATGGGTCTTGACGGTTGATCGCCACTACATTTTGATTCCCTTATTGGGACCAACAGATCCAATCCTTGAGCACTTGCGCACTTCGAATTGAGTATTGAAGTAGAGTGTTTCTCGAACCGGTGCTTGAGGTAGATAGGTAGAAAGAAAGGGAGTTTGAAGAGATAATGGATCTCCTTAGCGAGTAGATTTTTGTTTTTTTGGATTTGGAAAAGTAGGTTGGAGTAGTATAGGTATTTCCTTTATGATTTTTTCTTGCATTTATGTAGGATAGGAGCAAAACATTGGAGCGCGTAGTAGGGTTTTATGTTGTTGTATAATAGGGTGAAACAGGGAGAAGAATGGAAAAAAATGAAAATTTGGGCTAAATATTGGTAAGGGGAGCAAGACAAAGGTGGATGCAAGCCTAGGCAAGGTAATAAGAGTCCAGGAATGGCAGGAAAGACCTCAGTGTGCATTTCAGGGATTTAGGGAGCTAGAGAGAGAGGGAGAGATTCATTAGGTTGACCTCCTTTGATCTTGTCTTCGAGGAGTCTTTTGCCCACTACAGGTATTCCCACACCTTCTCCTGCATTAGTAGCTAGGATTTGGACGTGCTCGACCAGTAGGAAAGCCTCGATCATTCGACATGACAAATTCTGTGCAAGATTGATGAAAAACATGTCGTGTTCGGCCTGCCATCCGAGTGACAACAATTAGTGATCCCTAACAAAGTCTAGGACTGAACCACAAAGGCACACTATCTTAGTTAAGTAGGGAAGCATGTGCTCCAAACGAATTATGTCCATGGGGTCTCCCTCAAATGGGGGTGGGCATATACAGGTGTTGGGTGGGTTCATCTGCATCTTCTCCATACTATCATCCACAAATAGTGTTGTTGTTGGGCTGAAGTGTGGCCAATCAATGTTGTCAAAACACTTCATGAAAATGGGCTTTGTGTAACTCCTTCTGGCAGAAGTTGTTGTGGGAGTTGCTCTACACTTTCCTTGTAAAAAGGTTGATGCTTTCTTTAACAACTTCCCACATTCACTTCTAACCAATTGGAGCAT
Source organism: Lygodium microphyllum (assembly GCF_053477565.2). NCBI lineage: Eukaryota > Viridiplantae > Streptophyta > Polypodiopsida > Schizaeales > Lygodiaceae > Lygodium > Lygodium microphyllum. Next base: position 133,969,656 of record NC_141142.1, read on the forward strand.
CTCACTTAAGTTGTCTTCCTTTGTGGAGCTCCAGATGGCAATGTTAAACAATGTAGATACTTCACTCAAAAACCTGGCGAGCCATGGCCACAAAATCACCCAATACTTGCCCACTTCTAGGGTCTTCACTGGTAACAATCCCTTTTTCTTTGGCCGCCTATGTAGAAGCACTCCATTCATATCAAACACAATTAATTTTCAGGTTGTGGGAGGTAGCTGTATATGCACATGTGGAAGATATTGGTATGACAAAAAAGAACACCAAATTGCAATTAGATATTGTACAAGTTAACGTAAAAATATTCATTTTCTCTTAGATATCTTCCATCTTTGGCGAAGCGATACATACATGCAATTAGTCTACCGATGCAAAGTCACCACATCCTCCATTGCAATCTAAAATGGTGTCCCCTTCTTTTGTGTACATTTGCAAGAACCATGTTGCATGCCACCTATAGTATTTGATAGTCATATAATGTATTGGGAATTTTACAAAACATATCAACAATAGTTTAATAACATTGGATCTCATATTGACCTCTCATTGGGGATCCTGATATATCTCTCACCCACTCATTTGTAGTAATGTCATCTTTTGTGAACTCTGGAGGGATTATTCCATTGTAAGTGATATCTGAACCCATGTACACTAGAATATACAGCACATGTACCTGCATTTAAAGATTCAAATACTAATTTTAGTAATTATACTTACTAAATGGAGCCAACAAGTGTGATATATAAACATTATCTAGCATGATCATATCATGACTTTAAAACTCTCACCTCTCTACCTCTAATGACACATATAGGTGTCTCACAATGAATAATATGTGCCATGCGTAAGGCCCAACACTTCTGCCCTGACTTCATCCATCGGTGTCCATCCTCCACAACTTGCTGGATAAGCTCTACCATGGAGTGTATTGTGGCAAGAAACAGTAACATCTCTACATCCTTGAAAACACGATCAACTAGATACATGGCATCGACTGACTCTGCCTCGATATGGGAGTTTCATGATGAAAATCTATCCCCCAGTCCATGCACGTCACTATCTTCAAGGAGACAAACCACCATGATATCACATGTTGTGTTTGTGGTTTCTTCGTCAACCTCAACCATCTTGTTTTGGCTAATCTCCTCCAATGCCTCTATCAATCTAGAGAATGCCTCACTTGGCTGATCATTTCGAAATGCATGTTTGATCTCGAATGGGTCAAAGAGAATAGTATGCCACTCCACCTTTGCCATCATATCGGCATGGGAGATAGCAACTTGCAAGGGGTCTTCCATAGGGCTTTCAATGTTGTGGACCTCTGCACATTGACTCCTCGATTAGTAACATATTCTTATTATTGAATGTTAACGATAAATAATATTCTTATTACATGTTTGTTTACTTGCATGTGTGGTTGGAACATCTTGCACCATTGTAGCTTCATGGGATACGATATCTTGTAAGTGGAATTCCACATGACTTTCAATATGGCCCTCTCTATGATAAATTCATAATTAGCAACATATTTTTCATTCAAAATATTATTGTAGATAGTACTATTGACACACATTAGTTCACCAGTGTTTGTGGCTAGCACATTCTCCAGCATTATAGGTTGAAAATCAAAAATTGTATTCCCCTCTACAAAAATATAGACCATTTTTATTGGCATTGAATTGTGGGAAAAAAAAAACTACAAGTCACATTTGTTTACCGATAGCTGCCATGTCCCCTAGCACGACTAGTCCATGTTCTTGCATTTGTTCCTTCCCTACACAAGGACACACATCACGATTAACATTATATAATGATAGAATATTTAAAGCTCTGCTGACATCATCCAATCGTGACATGTGTGAAATTCACAAGGATCGTTTCTTTACCTCTTTGCGCATGGGTCACGTCCAATGTGACCTCAAATCCAAGACACTCAATTCTTCTACCCTTTGCATGTTAAAAAATATTGTTGATGTTAATTTGGTGATGAACAAGAATTACGTGCCTTCACATAATGATTTTTTTACAAAAGAAAGCTTACCATCTGGGTACTCTATAATACGTGTGTCAATTCCATGTGATACCTCATTGCTTCTCGTCATTGTCATGCATCTCTCTATAGTGGTGTGTAAGGTAACACTCTCCACCGCAAGATCTCGAAGAACTTATTGTATCCTTCTATACATGCCAATGTCACAGACCTCCTCAGTGATGCCTTCCATTGCGATCTACTCTTCAATGGTATCAACAAAGGGGCCTTCATGCTTTGGTGGTTACGATTCATATTCAAGAAAATATTTTAACTGGAGGAACACAAGAGATGTATTGGCTATAGTACTTCAAAACATCAAACCTTTTAGGTGTTGAGAAACCATATTAATTGGTGATGAGGGTTGGCCTCTCTTTAATGCTATTGGATGTGCACTTGCTCTTGTTGTTTAATACCAATTCATCAAAATTATGATGCACATAATTTAGATGAACAAGAATAACTTACATTCAGGTGTTGAGAGTGGAAAGAGATTGAAATTTTGACAGATTTTTGTTGTTCTTGAGGCCTGAATGGTTGATTTTGATGGATTTTGAGTGATGATTGGTTGTATTGGAAGTATTTAAAAGTGTTTTTGGATAATATTGATTATTTTTTGGAAGCTCATGATGATTTTTAGTAGAAATATGAAGCTCTATGATGTTATGATAGGTTCTGTTGAGGTTCCCATTGGTTCTAATACCTTCTATTTAGCTTCTGTTTTGTTCTGATTTTCTTTTGTATGAAGCATGGATTGATGATTGATAAAGTTTGAAATATTTTGAAAGCTTATTTATTAGTTTTTGATAGTTTGGAATGGTTTTAGTATGAGTTATGAAGTTCTATTGTTCTTTGTTGACCTTTTGTAACCTTCTGATTAACTCCTGTAGAGCCTTTGTCTTTGTTCTGTTCTATTCTCTAGATCTTCTGTAAGTGTTCTATAGAATGTATGTGTAACTTTGGAAAAGTTTTCAACTTTTGAAAGGATGAATATAAGCTCAAAAGAGCTAAAACAAATGGAAGAAGTAGCTACTGAAGACTAAAGAAAAGACTGAAATGAAGTGACAGTAGTGAGCTATGAAGAGACATTGTAGTGGCTCTAGTGCCCTTTCATACCTCCCATGCCTCTTGGGAGGTGCATCCATGACCTAAGGAGGATTATTACGAGTGATTATTGAGTATTGTAGTGAGGAGATGATGTACTATTGATTGATAGAGAGCGAAAGAGTCAATGATAGAAAATTCTATCAAAACAATGTATCTATCTATGAGAGATTGATAGAGAGAACTATGAAAATAATGAAGATGAATCATATGTGATTATTTCCATTCAAAATTGGTATATATATTTTTTAACTTGTTCTATTGATGGATTCTATGAAGATGTTGAAGATTATGGATGATTCTATCAAATCTGTGGGAGATATCTACTATGATGCTACGTGAAGATTTGTTATTTTCCTTGTTGTGGTTCTCTAAAGAATGAAACAAAAGCTTGTTGATGTTACAATATAGAATTTCTTGCAGTAGAAACCCCTTTTCCTTGGTGTATTTCTTAGGGCTCCATGTTTTTGTGTGCAGTCGGGGAATTCTGCCATCAACAAGCATCAGAAGAGGCTAAAATTGAAGGAAATGGCATTGCCAAGAAGAGAAGAATTCATTGGATGTTTGCAAAGTTCCTTCTTTCACTGAAGAGTTGGAGATTATTATTGCCAAAGCCACTTTCTACAAGAATTTCATCCCACAATGGTGGAAACATATTACCATCATGATGCAAGCTCTGTGTGGTGGACTATTTCCTCTTCCTATTGAAGCAACAGAGACATGCATCTTGGTGGTATACAAACGGAGAGCACTTGCACCTTCTCTCCTACACAATATGTGTAGGAATATCCTCTTGGAGCTTGATTTCAGCAGAGCTTCTGCAGCACTTTCTCCTTCTCTTCACCTTTTTGATGCATGCAAAGTGATGCTTCCTTCAGCTCTTTGATTTTAGCAGAGCTTCCGCAGCACTTGCTCCTTCTCTTCACCTCTTTGATGCATGCAAAGTGATGCTTCCTTCACCTCTCCCACACCCAAGGAGAGCCACCACTTTTATAGGCTTTAAGAGCTTCTCTTCTTGGAGAGAGACTTGAGTGCCAAGGTTGAAAAGGTTGATCTTCATGCAAGACATGGTTGTTCCATGACCTACTCTACAACACAAATTTTGGAATATCTCTTTTTGAGTTGTTCGGATGAAAAAACAGTCAACACAAAAGCTGTAGATCTCGTTGTGTTTCATAACCCACATGAGCCATTTTTAGAGATCATCTTTCTATCACGAGATATTTCAAAATGGATCTCCCATGTCTATTTTAAGAAAAAAAAATTAAACTATACTCTTAACTTGTGGTCCATGCAACCACCTTGAGCCATAGATAAGGAGAGTTGATTAGATTGCCTTTGGCCTCAACCTTAAGATTGAATTCCACACAAAAGCTTGTATCATTCTAGACCTTAGAAAGGGAATATCACTTATCTCCTTACCTCCAAAGGATCATGCCTCTCATATTTCTTAATGAAAGAAAAGACCTTAAACCTTGACTTGTAAGGGAGAGGATGACCCCAAATGAATGCAGTGCTCATTACACATAATAAATATTCCCAGGCATCCCGGGATGCACACATGAATCCTTATTAGAACTCAATCCATATTTATTTATGTGTAACTCCTTGGTTCTTGTGTACACTCTTACACTTAGCAGACACTTCCTTTCCCCTTCATAACTTGTACTGCCTATACCAAATATCCCCATCACAGTGCTCTGATCACCCCATTAAGTGATGCAATAGGAATAGTGGTCTCTAAATGGTCTCATGGCCATACTAGATCATCATCAACTCTTAAAGAAAATTAAGTCATTAATTTATTGACATAAATTTACTAAATAGAGAATGTGTAGTAAGCAATCAATTTACTAACATCCCTCTAGCTTCTAAACACTTGACCTCAAGTGTAGAGGGGATACATAGTCCTTAAGAAGATCTGGAAAGTCTTGTAGTTCTCTCTCAATCATAAACTGAGCGTCAAATGGGGGATAATTCTTAAACTTAACCAAATACTTCCGTAATACCTTACACGACCTTAGAGTATTGTCCTGATGGTGTAAAATTCTTTCAAGCACAAGGAACTCTTCTGTTTCTTCTATGTCAGGTAAATCTTCCTTTATTGGTTCCATTGGAGGTTCTCCAATATAGTAACATAGCAAACTTATATGGAAAGCATTATGAATGTTCCAATGACTCAATAGATCCAAACAAAAAGTCACATCGTTTATCTTATCTGTGATGATGATGCTTATTAGCTTCGTTTTTATGCTTCTCTTGGATCCTTTGGATAGTATCTTTTACTTGAGTGAAAGTTGTGTCAATGTCTCTAACACACTCATATGCTACAAAGATCTTATCCTTCATAAAAATAATGGATGGTAAATGAGGCTTACCATAGATGATCTCAAAGGGTGCCTTACCAGTACTAGAGTGCATCATGTTATTGTATGCAAACTCTACTGAATGCAAATACTTTTCCCACTCTCTTTGATTATCAGAGACATAGGATTTCAAAAGCTTCAGAATAGTAGAATTAGCATTTTCACTCTACCTATCTATTTGAGGATGATAAGAGTATGAAAACTTTAACTAAGTCTCGAGGTTCTCGAAAAGAGCTTGCCAAAAGAGGCTGGTCATGCAGGGATCTCAATCACTTATAATGGACTTAGGCATGCCATGTTGCTTGAAAATATGAGCAATGAATAGTTTAGCCCTATGATCGACTTTGATTGTCTTTCACATATGTATAAACTGAGCTTGCTTAGTGAATCTATCAATGATAGTCTAGATTTCATTGTTTCCTACTTGTGTGCAATGAAGCTCCATGATAAAGTCCATGGCTATACTTTTCTAAGGCTCATTGGGAATAGGTAATGGCTTTAGTAGACTAGGTGGTTTATGCCTGTCGTACTTTATGTTTTGGCATATCTTGCACTCATAGAAATATATTTCAATGTCAGCTCTAAGAGTGGGTAAAAAGAAATATCTTTCCAATGCTTGAGTAGTGGGTAGAATACCCCTATGTCCAGCATATGGAGATGCATGTGCTTCATCCATTACCTTGTGTCGCAATGGTAATGCTATCACAAATTTCTTGATGATGATACAAATAACCATTTGGAATCAAGTAAGGTGTAATCGATTGACTTGAGTTAAGGTGATCCCATATGGTTGAGAAGTTGGAATCAGTTGCATACATTTTGGGTAAATCCATGAACTCGTTATGGTAAACATTTTTTATTGCATTCACTCGAGGTTGCCGTGATAGAGCATCTATTACCATATTCTAAGTTCTAGATGTGTGAAGGATTTGAAAATGAAACATAGATAAGAAATTTGCCCAATGCATCTGTTTCTCTGAGAGCTTCTTTTGAGTGAGAAAGTATCTTAGACTTTGGTTATCTATTTTAATAACAAAATCTGCACCAAATAAATAATGTTTTCATACTTGAAGATCATGTACCACCGCCATAATCTCTTTCTCATACACTAGAGCATGTAGCTCATGATCCTTGAGGTGTCGGATCTCAAAATGCTACTGCATAATGCTCTTGGTTAAGCGTAGCTCCAATGCAATCCCCACAAGCATCGCAGTGAACTTCAAAAGGTGTTTGAAGATCCAAAACTATGAGAACTCATTCTTGAGTCACAAGAAACTTAATTCTTTCAAAGGCTTGATCCCTAGTGAAAAGGCATTCACTTCTTAGTAAGGTCATGAGGAGATGCAACATACACAAAACCTCGTATGAACCTCCTATAGTATGAATATAGGCCCAAGAAACTTCTAACTTCATGTATAGAAGTAGGCTTAGGCCATTCAACAATGGCTTGAATCTTCTCACGATCCATTCTCACCATATTGTGAGAAACAATATGGCCCAAGTAATGAATTTTCGAAATGAAAAATTCACTCTTCTTAGTATTGACCTATAGTCTATGTTTGCAAAGCTCTTGAAAATCAATAGATAGATGTTTTCTATGCTCTTCTTCAAACCATGAAAATATTAGAATGTCATCAAAGAAGACACCTATGAACTTTGAGAGATGTCTAAAAATTCTCTCCATCATTCAGTTGAATGTGGTGGGTGCATTAGTCAAACCAAATGGATTGACTAAGAACTCACATAGTCCAAACGTTGTACAAAAAGATGTCTCATGAACATATTCAAGTGCTATCTGTGTTTGGTGATTGCCGCTCTTGAGATCAATGTGGCTAAAGATACTAGCCTCTTACAACTTATCCAAGATATCATCTATCCTCGGGATAGGAAAACGATTCTTGATTGTGATCTTATTCAAAGATCTCTAGTCTATGCGTATATGGAAAGAACCGTCTTTCTTTTGAACAAGTAAGACTGGAGAATACTATGGAGAAGAGCTAGGTTGAACTAACCCTTTTTCCAATAGTTCATTTACTTGTTTTAGGATCTCCTCTTGTTTACTTGCATTTACTCGGTAAGGCAGTTGGTTAGAACTGCCTGGGATAAGATCAATTGTGTGATCTTTCGGGCACTTAGGAGAGATAACTCTCTTGAGAGTGAATTACCAAAACAATCTTGTCACAAAATCATGTCTGACTTGATCAATTAAAGAGAGGGGTTCTTTTAAAGTCTGAGACTTAGAAGCATTAGTTGGTATTGTGTGTTCATTAGAGGCATCAAGTGCCCTTGAATCATTAGCTTCTTTTAACACTCTCACAAAAATCATGTATGCAAAAATAGCTTTCTTCATTTCTTTATAAATGCTAACATGACTAACCATTGGCACATGCCAATCTCCAGCTTTCGCAATGCATACTACGTTTTGACCCTTGAATTGAAATGCAAGGGTCTTCTTAACAAAATCGAGAAGAGGTCTAATCTTGTAATGCCAAGGCATACCTAAGATAACATCACAGTTACCAATGGGTGCAAGTAGAAAATATTCTTGGTCATCGTAATCCTGAATTCTAAGATTCAACTTCCCTTGCATAGGAGTAGAATTGGTTGTAAGTCCTTCAAATGTTGAATGTGATCCAGTTGATGTTCCCAATCGATCCAGTGTAATTTGTAGTCTTTCAGTAGTATCTGATGACACAAAATTATCTATGGACCCTGGATCAAAGAGTATCAAAACTCATTGATTGTTGAGTGTCCCCCAACCCTTTAAGAGTTGTCTCTTCTTCTCATTTGAATGAGTGTTAGCTTGCACATCTAGAATAGAATTTGAGGATAGTGGAGGAGGATCTTTAACTATATTTTCTTCCTTCTTTTGTGAGGAAAATCAGGCTTCATATGCTCTAACTCACCACAAAGAAAGTACCTTCCTTCCTCTTTGTACTTTTGTATCTTAGAGAGTGAGAGATACTTGCACTTCTTCTTGTTACCCTCTGGGTTTGAATATTGGCCATGGGTAGAGATAGTTCTTCTTCAATTAATCTTGTATCTTGGTTAGTCATAGAGCTACTCTTGTATATCTCTATAAGAACTCATCTCCAACTTTTGAGATGTGCCAAGTGTATGAAAACTTTTAGCTATGATGGCAGAATCCATCATGCGAGATAAGGTTTCATGTGGATACACCTTCATGGTTCGATGTAAATGAGGAAGTAGACCAACTTCAAACTTCCTCTTCTTCTCTTCATCACTAATCTCCATGAAAGGAGTAACCGTGAGAAGAGTAGACCAAAACGTGTCCACATAACTAGTAACCTTCACATGCTCTTTCCGGCCTAGCCAATTCCACTCCTTCTTGACATCATTCTCAAAATCAGGAGGCAATAACTGAGCATAAAAATTCTTCTTGAACATTTCCCAGGTCGTAGCTTTCCTTCCCTCCAAAATGAGAGTCAACCACCAATTGCTAGCGGTGTCTTTCAAGTGCATGTCTACATGCCTAAACTTGGACTTTTCTGAGAAATTACCATCAAAAAAAGAAACTTCAAATTTCCTGACAAAGGCTAACACCTTAGCAAGATCTCTCTTACACCGGAGTAAGAGTCAAACTTTATGTCCTTATCCCCATACTTGAAAGTCTTACTCTTCTTAAGCTTGCTCCTCTTATGGTCCCTCTCTGTTTGTTTGGAGATTGCACAAGACTTAGAACCAAGAGAGTAGGAACTAGAAGATGATGAGGAGGAGGAACTTGAGCAATCAGGGGAGTAGCTAGTTGCTGAGGGATATGACTTCCTCCTTATATGCCTCAGTTGAGGTGAGGTATTTCTACTCTTCTTGATCCAAAATTCATTCTTCCTTCTAGGAAGCTTCTCAGCAATTGGATGCTTTGCACCTTCACCATCAATTGGTGCAATGGTGTTTCCTCTAGTATCACCATATTTTGGAGGATTTGATCCTTCATAAGTAGCTTCTTCCCTTGCCCTTAAGTTGTCAATCAATTAGAACTTCAAGAATCTCCAACAAGCTATGATACTCTGTCAATTGAGCCTGCAATTGCTCACTTGTAAGCACTTCATCAATTGCCATCTTTACCTTCTTCTTGCAAGGATCGCCTTTACTTTGAGAAAAGCAAAGAGACCTGCTCTAATACCACTGTCATAAGATCCAAGTTACACGCTCAAAATTCCTATATACTTAAAAGATATATGGTGAATATTATGTTGGTGTAGAGAGAGAACTGATGAGAGAAAAGAAAGATGTAGAGAGAAAGAGAGAGAAAGAGAGAGAAAAAGAGAGATTGACAACACGCTAGGGATTGGAAGATGGGCCAGTCCCCCCCCTTGTGGAGTTATATTATTGACAAGGAGCAAGCTCCTCTGTTACATGTAAACTAGTTCTTAACTTGTAGATCTTGGGAATAAGATCACAATTTATTGCACGGTATACAACCAACTAACACTTGCACAACTTTCAAGTTGGCAACTTTTCATTCTTCTTGATTCTCTCCTTCTCTCCTACACAATATGTGTAGGGCTCTCTTCTTGCTACTTGATTTCAACAGAGCTTCTGCAACACTTCGAGGGTTGGCAAGCTTGAACTTATATAGATCCTTGCATGGTATACAATCGACGAGCACTTGAACCTTCTCTTCTCTCTTGGAACCCGATTTTAGTAGAGCTTCCACAGCACTTGCACCTTCTTTCCTACACAATATGTGTAGGAATATCCTCTTGGAGCTTGATTTCAGTAGAGCTTCTACAACACTCTCCTTCCCTTCTCCTCTTGGATGCATGGAAAGTGATGCTTCCTTCACCTCTCCCACGCCCAAGGAAAGCCTCCACTTTTATAGGATCCAAGAGCTTCACTTATTGCAGAGAGACTTGAGTGCCAAAATTGGAAAGGTTGATCTTCATGCAAGACGTGGCTATTCCATGACCTACTCTGCAGAACCAATTTTTAAGATCTCTCTATCCATTGTTTGGATTAAAAAACCTCCAACACAAAAGTCGTAGATCTCTTCGTTTTCGATAACCTACGTAGGCCATTTTTAGAGATTGTCTTTCTATCGCAAGATATTTAAAAAATGAATTCACCATGTCTATTTTAGGAAAAATAGCTTTTTGAAATGTACTCTTAACTTGTAGTCCATCCAACCACCTTGAGCCATAGATAAGGATATTTAATTAGATTGCCTTGGGCCTCAACCTTAAGATTGAATTCCACACAAAAGCTTGTGTCATTTTAGACCTTAGAAAGGGAAAATCACTTCTCTCCTCACTTCCAGATGATCACGTCTCTCGTCTTTCTTAGTGAGAGAATTACTTCTCTTGTATTTCTTAATGAAAGAAAAGACCTTAAACCTTGACTTGTAAGGGAGAGGATGACCCCAAATTAATGCATTGCTCATTATACACAAGTAAGCGTTCCATGGCGTCCCCAGATGCATACATAAATACATATACACAATGCTAATGCACTTCCTCTTCTTAGAACTCAATCCATCTTCATTTATGTTCAACTCCTTGGTTCTTGTGTACACTCTTACACTTGGCAGACACTTCCTTCCCCCTTTCATAACTTGTACTGCTTGTACTAGATATCCGCGTCACAGTGCTCTGATCACCCCATTAAGTAATGCAGTAGGGATACTGGTCTCTAAATGGTCTCATGGCCATGCTAGATCATCATCAACACGTAAAGAAAAGTGAGTCATTAATTTATTGACATAAATTTACTAAATAGATAATGTGTACTAAGCTATCAATTTAGTAACACAAGGAGTGAAGGATACTTATTTCCATGATAGGGGAGAGTTGTATGTTACATTGTTTTGTACAATTATACATTACTACATCTGTGGCTTTCGCTCAAGTATTGATTGTAGAAGGTGTCTTGAAGAATATCAATGACTGTGTGTAATATTTTCAATGTTCTTGACCACCTCAAAGAGTGGAGCAAAGTATCAACCAGTTAGGGTCTATTTAAGCTAATTGTATTCCTAGAAGGTAGCCTACTAAAAGTAATAAAATGAAATCATGCTGTAATATTATAAGAGCAAGTTGAATGTCATAAAGATGCCACTTTTGCAAGGAAGAAGAAGAGTACAACATGGGATTTCGTCTCTAACCATTGGACATGCTAGTCACATAATTTTTAGATAAGTTGAGCATGAAACTCCTAGGTTAGTCTCCTCGAATGCTTCAATTGTAGGAACTAGAAGCCATCTTTTATGATCTTGTTAAGCTGGTGCAAGTTGGGGTCAATGTAAATGCTTTGGCACATTGCCATGTACATTTTGTTTGCTTTTCTAGTCTCCCTATTGTTCTCACTATTTGTTGTCAGGAGTTGGAGCATTAAATGAAAAGCCTTTTGACAAGCAATGGATCTTCTTAGCTCTTGTGCTACACCATTATTGATTGGAGTCTTATTTCCAAACCTAGGGATCTCACTTCATCAGGCATGCTCTTTCCCTTCAAGGTACCATCTTTTGGCACCATTGCAAATATGTTATCAATCTTTCATTTTCACACACATAGGATTACTAGCAAAAGTGAAACAAATCTTGGGGGATTGCTCTATGACTTTGCAAGAAACTTTCTTGTGTTTCATGGAATAAAGGTATGCATTCCTTGTCTCTAAGAAGACTTTTTAATTGTGCTTCCAAGTGAATCCTTGTGTTTTTCCAATTCAAGCATTTTAATTGTGTATATAATAGAAGGAGACACCTTGAGGGCAGCATTCTTTGTAATAAAGACAATTGAAATCAACTAGGCATGAGGATAGGGATTAATTTTGAGTAGGTCATGGCCACTAACCTATATACAGCACCAGACATGTTCTTTTGCAAGGAAGGAGAGTGCTATAGGTCTTGAGAAGACTCCATATATTCTGGCACCTGTTGATAGCTATGATACTTAGTGGGTAGCCCCGTTACAAAGACTAGTTTTAATTTCCTACTTGAATACAAGAGAAGCAATTATACCGTGATATCATCATCATCATCATTAGCTTCTCTACATGTTGCAATCATGAGGGACACAAGTGAAAATGTGATACATGAAACTATTTGTTATGCTTGAGCACTCCAACATGTCATAGCTAAGCTAGGATAGGCTAGGCCTTGTTAATCAATCTTAATCATGGTTTTATAATATCCTTATCACATTCTCATGTTTATGCATATTTGTGTATTGTAGCTGAGGGACATGCATGCTATAACCATCGATAGCTATGTGGAAGTTCCTAACAACGATTAGCAAGCCCTCCTTCAAGAAATTTGCAAGCAACTTGTTACTTGTGTTGGCATCGACACAAGTGATAGAAGAACTCCAATTCTACGTTGGGGTAATGTACAATTTCAGGCCTCTATTTACCATTTCATTAGCCATTAGAGATCAACTTGAGTAAGAATATAGTATCACCATATTATGGCATCATATATATTATTTAAATAGTCTATTACCTATATACAAGCTTTTTTGGTACATAAGAGAAAAAGCCTATATAGAAAGCATTATCTACTTATCAACTTTTTTTTTCACATCAGAAAAAAATCCTGTATAGTGAAAAAATAGTACCTAATATATTAAATGTGTATTATGTCCTATTTGAAATTAACTAAATAATCTCTATATAAATTTTTAGTTGAAATTTTGCTATATAATTTCCTACTTAGAAATTCATATAGATAGAAATATCAAAACTAAGGAAAATACAATATAAAATTTTAGAATCACATAAGAAATTTTCTATATAGTAAAATTACCATAAGTAGGGAGATTTCCCTATGTAGGGAAACATAGAAAAATTTCCCACATAATAAAAATTTCTTACAAAGGAAATAAAAAAAAGGGAATTCCCTATCAAATCTCTAGTTAAAAATACACATGATTCCTATGTGATTCCCTAGTTTCTCTAACTAGGAAATGTTTCATTTTCCCTAAAATTATTTATTTTCCCTATGTGATTCCCTAATTTCTCTAATTAAAAAATGTTTCATTTTTCCTATAATTATTTTTTTTCCCTACTTATGTGTATATTTAACTAGGGAATTGATAAGGAAATTCCTTTTTTTTCCTATGTAGGAAATGATTAAAAGTTCCTTATGCTACCACTTTCCAAAGAAAGGTCATCATTTCAAGTCCCTTGCTACTAGTTACAAGATCTTTATATACATTGTGCAGGTGTATTTACCACCAACATGCCATCCACCACCATTTGAAAGTGGTCCCTTACCACTGGAAGCCTTCCAGGGTGGTGGCAAGCAATGCACCACCACCTAAGTGGGTTACCATATTCCAAGTGGTTCTCTTCCACTTTAGGATGGTGCATATCACTTACAAGAGGTCTACTACCAAGTAATAGTAAGACAGGAGGTCTACTACCATTTGTTTGTGGCCACTACTTTTGCTTTTTGTGCTACCATGGAATCATAGATAAGCAACAAGCACAATGGATAACTTACAAGTTAAAAGTGATGAATCAAAATTTTCAAGCAATGATCACCACATTCAAGTGGTGGCAAACCACTCTCTAGTGGTTGCTCTTTACTTACAAGTGGCTACCATCTCTCATAAGTGGTAAGTCTCAAAATTTAGTGATCATTCACTTCTTTAGAGGTGTTGATGTCTCACCACTTTGAAGTGGTAGTAATCACTCAAAAATCCTTAATTTTTTAACTAATGAGTTGGTTTCCATTAATTGAATCTTCGCAATCATATTATTCTCCTGATTTGTCACATCCTTCCATTGTTTGATGAGCACTTTCATATGATCAAATCACTACTTTAGAACAAAAATATGCTCTCTTTATTGGCATTGATAATATTTGAACACCATTGTGAAGTGGTCACTATGTATTTTAAGTTGTTGATAAACACTAAAACTTGGTTTTTGGTATTGAAATGTGCTAGCTTTTAAGTACCCCACCAGTCTCAAGTGCTCACAAACAACTCTTTTAGAACATCAACCATTTTCCAACCTTTTGGAAGTGTTGTCCACCTCCATGTTGTCTACATCATTTTTAAAGTACTACGATAGTACTTTTAACGTTATCACATCACTCTTGTAGTGCCAAACCACTTGATAGTGGTATTGCTACACTTTTTAGTGGTGCTTCTATACTTTTTGTGTCGTGTAGTTTAAAAGTTAAATATTTCTATTGAATGTAGTTCTTAGTGGTGCTGAATTTTTTAAGTTGGTGAGATTGAGAATTAACTATTGCTGATTTTATTACTAACACTACTGTACTTGTATATTCCAAGTTGAACTCTATATTAGATTCAAGGAAGAGTATATAAATATCAAGATTTCTCAATGTTCTTTTGTGTCTTTGAAATCGTTATTTGGCTTACAAAAAAGCGATTGCTATAGATGTTGTTGTATTGTGCAGGTATAGATGATTTTTCTTAAAGAAGTTGTAACTCACATGCAGTCTCAAAGTTTTAGTGTTCATGGTTCTTAGTGCACATGCAACTATTCTGATTCAGTTGTTACAAAGTTGTTGGCAATGGATGCGGAGTCCAAGAACATAAGTAATGGTATCACTTTACTTTGGGAGTTTCTATCCCATGTCCTATTCGTTCAGACCATAGTTTCCATCATCACAAATGCTTAATGGGAACATTAATGCATGTGGAATAAGTAAAGTTATGTTTTTTCCAAGAGAAGATCTTGAGTAGAGTAAGCAAGTACCTCTTAAATTCTTTCAAAATATAGCGAGTATTGGTGGATATAAAAACAAAGGTAGGAAGACACTATCCAAAAGAAAATGTAGCCTTTAGAGCTTTAGCAAGTGTATTGAGACCACTTGAAGAGGTATATCATTCACAATTTCAAGATCAAGTGGCACCATAATGGTTCAATGACTTTATTTCTTTGTTTCTAGATGAGATCATGGTCTCTGTGATAGACTTTGCAAAAAAAAAAAATCCTTCAAGGAGCAAAAGGAGATCTAATCAATGCATTGGTACACTAGGTAGGTCATTATTTTGGTATTGATTACTTATTTTCACATTTGCATCAAGTGCAATAAAGAAGATCATGCACTTTTTTTTTTGAGATGATAAACAATATGTCACCTTATTTCTACAACATGATTTTCTCTTACATGCTCAATGGCTAATTGATTGAGGGCTTAGCTTTAAAAAACATTGCATTAGTAGACATGTATGCAAAGTGTGGGTTGCTTACAAAGCACAAGGTGTGTTTGACGAGCTGTCAAGGCAAGATGTCATAACATGGAATGTCCTAATGGTAGGGTATGCCCTACTTGGAAAAGTTGAACATGTTTCCCAGATGTTTGAAAAAATGAATCAAAAAGGTTTGAGGCAAGATATGATTACATTTACCATTCTGCTCAATGCATGTGGTCATACAGGTCTGTTGAATAAAGGGCAGATGTACTTAGAGAGTATGAGGTTAAATTATGGTGTTTCTGCAAGTTTAGAGCTCTACACTTGCATGATGGATCTCTTTGCCCATGCAAGACATCTAAGCAAGGCCAAAGTTGAGCTCTCTACTTCTACTTCCATGCAAACAAACATATAGTTTTCCTTTCTTACGGCTGAAGCATCTGGTCTGAAGCATTTTGTGGTAGCACTAAATCAAAAGCTTTGGAAGCCTTGAATTTCTTCTAACCCATAGTCCCTATCTCTCAAAGCGTCACTCCTCCTTCACCAACTTTCTCTTCCTTCTTCTTTATGTGCACCAAATTTATTACTTTTTCAAGCCTTTGGATAAGGTCCCTTCACACCTCTGTTCATGTGTTTATTGCACAATTCTCAAACATGCAAGCACGAATGCATATACATTCAAGCACATGCACCTGTAGGCACAAATATACAACCTTGCCTCCAAAGTTAGTATAGCCCCCAAAATTTTCACATCGCCTGACTGTTGATTTAACTTATTTTGCTGGTTATCACCAACAAAACCCATACCACAATCTCTCAAACACGATTTGCCATGCCCCCTTACCAAACTTGAGTAAAAATCTTAGACCTATTCACCAATTCTTTCAAATGCTTGACCCTACATGTTGATCTCTTCAATGATCATGAGAGAGACTAATTCATCAAAATCTTGAAATGGCTTTCCTACATACATAGAATTAATATAATATTTCTAACCCTTCTCATTATTAAGGCAACCCAAAGTAGATGCAACCAAATCATCATCAACAAGCATTGCATCAATAGCTACTAAGGCATCTACAATGCTTCTGACCTTCAGAACATACTCATTTATAGACATCTTCTGTTCTGCAAAGTATTCAATTCTCACTTGAGTTGAATCTTTTATTTTTTGTATTTATTGAGAACATATTTTCAAAGGTTTTCCAAGCTACATGTGAACTTTCTATAGTTCTGATATACCCCAGATAGTATTATCAAAATGACGACATATAGCCAATACATTACATTTTTGTCTTTTACATGCAATTTTTTCCACACCTTGAATTCTTCTATAGTGGTAGGATCACTTAGCTCTAGTTCCTTTTCTTCAATTGAAATAAACTTGAAGAGAGCTTTTCCAATAAGGAAGTTGACCGCACAAAACCTCCATGTCAATGGGTTATTATTCTTGTCTAGCTTCTCAATAATATGATTTGATCTATTGTTCTCAATTAATTATGATACAAATGAGTATCAAACAACAAGAAAAAATTTTGCAACCCTTCACAAGATGTGCACAATAATAAATTGGATAGCCTTTGTCATTGATTACTCAACAATAAATACAATCTGCAATCTATTTTGGAGGTAAACCTTGTGTTTCTTCTTAACAAACACCTCACAACTTACATATTTGAAATTTGTAACCTATATACTAGAGAACGGTCAACACATGTAAATTTACAATATGCCTTGAAATTGCTAATTACAATCTTACAGAGGTAAAATGAGGCCCGAAATGACCTCAAATGGCCAAAAATGCAACAATAGGATATGTTTTTCTCCACCTTGTTTTCGGTGCCTCCACATGCACTATCAAAGAGAGAGAGAGAGAGAGAGAGAGAGAGAGAGAGAGAGAGAGAGAATTTCTTACCGATTTCTTGCTTGCTTGAATCCTTACTCCTTCTCCTTCATGTCAATCTTCAAAACTAGCCTCTCTCAGTAGTACCCCTTTGATACCATATCATGAATTGTGTGGTCCCGAGACTTGGTTTAAGCTACTATACTAAATACATAGAATATATTTCTCACTCAAGAACACAAGAAGAAATATGTGTTAGAATATCAAGCTCCCGTTTACTCTAGTCTATCTTTATGTATGTAACCGACATTAGCTGGATACAGCTGTACACGTATATGATATTCAATAAGTCGATGTAGTCAGTGACTTAACCATGATTAGTCTTGGTTACTCATACCCTTGGGTAAGCTACTCATGAATATATGTGTGCATCACGTGGGTTCGAAATAAGGTATTTTTAAAATACAAATTTTATAAATTTTTTACATACAAAAGGGTGTAATATGAAGGGGTTATTTACATATTGAATAGAAAAGGGTTATATTTTATTCAAGAAAGTTTCACAGATAAGGATATTTATAAATAGGCCTTGAACGCATGTGATGTAGAAAATATACATATAGTAACTTCCCCGAGGTCATACATATGTGTGTAAGTCTCTTTAACACCATATTGGGAAATATGGGAATTTCCCATAAGTTTGGGACACGTGGTCAAATCTTTGGATTCGTCATAACTTGAACATTATAACTCCAATCGAGTGCTATATAGCTCAATAGATTTCATTTTTCAAGCGCTTTCCAATGAGAGGTCATATCATATGGTTTTGAGAAACTTATGGGAATGTTATCCGGGTGCCACCTTTTTAGTATTCAAAAAATGGGAATTGGAAGATTCCCAAACTCACTAATATTATGTTCTTTTATTTAGTATGCTAGAAGTATAATGGAAGAAGAAAAACAATGAGCTGAGGCTCATCTTTTGCTCCACTCTATTTGTCTCTTTCTCTCTTCCAATATGGTATCAGAGCTTGAATGCCTAAAGCTTGAAGGCCTGGCAGTGGCCATTTGACATCAAGACATCAGATCTGAAAAAAACGTCATCAAAGGAGACAGTACATGCAGCCTATTTTTTGCAGAAGCTATATCTTGCTACAAAAATGGTTTTAGGAAAAACAGCACACTATTTCTAACCATTTTGATGTGTTCTAGAACTTTGTAGAAGAAATTTTTATCAAATTCCTCACAAATTTTGAGATATTCAGCACAGACCTGTGCAGACTAGCTGTTTACTGCAGTAAACGCTAGGCGATTCTAGGGCACTGGTGGCTTTCATCCTAACAATGTATATACCCTTATTATCATGCATTTGAGCATGATATTGGAGTGTTAAATGCTCAATTTTGGAGCTTATTTGCAAGCTGGAAACAATGAACTGGTTGCTACCCTACAGGGTTGAAGTATCTGTGATGCTTATTTGCTATTGATAAATGCTTGGATCATACCACTTGAGTGGTAGATACTTTTTGGGATATTGTGAGTGTTGAAACTCATCCTAGCAGTTCACCATGGGGAGCTCCAACACTATTCCAGAAAAAGAGAGATGGAACTCTTTGACTATGTATTGATTACTGAGGGTTGAATCAATCAACTGTAAAGAACAAGTACCCTATTCCTAGAATAGATGAGCTTCTTGATCGTCTTCAGGGTGCGAAGATCATCTCCAAGATTGATCTCAGGTCTGGTTACTATCAGATAAAGATCAAGGAAGAAGATATCCCAAAGAAGGCCTTCAACACAATATATGGACACTTTGAGTTCCTAATTATGTCATTCGAGCTCACGAATGCGCCTGCCACCTTCAACAGGTTAATGTAGGATATCTTTAGGCCATATCTTGATGACTTCATACTCGCCTTGTTCGATGACACCTTAGTCTATTCTAAATAGGGAGAAGATCATGAACCCTAGCTTTGGATTGTCCTTGAGACAATGAGGGCACACAAGCTCTATGCTAAGATGAAGAAGTGTGCATTCTTCAAACGTCAGGTTGAATATTTGGGATTCATCGTATCAGCGAAAGAAATCTCAGTGGATTCGGCCAAAGTCAGAGATATTCTAGAATGGCCGATACCAACAACTATCAAAGAAATACACATTTTTCTTGGATTGACAGGATAGTATAGGGTCTTCATCAAAAACTATGCTTTGATTGTAGCACCTCTGATAGATCTACTGAAGAACCAAACATCCATTGCATGGTCAACTGTCGAACAAACCAGCTTTGATAGATTAAAGCAAAGTTTGGTATATTGAAGCTTTCAGACCTCAGTAAGGAGTTCGAAGTGGTAACGGATGCTAGCACGCTTACCTTAGAATGTGTGCTCATGCAAGAAGGTCATCCTCTGTAGGATACTCTTCAAGGAAACTGAAGAGCCATGAGAAGAATTATGCTACCCATGATCTAGAACTATTAGCTGTCATCCATGCTCTAAAGCTTTGGAGACACTACCTATTGGGTAACAAGTTTACTCTAGTGACGGATCATTAAAGCCTCAAGTGGATCTTTACCCAGAATGAGCTCAACATGAGGCAACATTGGTGGATTGAAGTGCTGGAGGAGTATGATTTTGAAATCAAATACCAACCTGGAAAGGGAAACGTAGTTGCTGATACACTCAGTCGCAAGGCATTCCTTAATTCTCTAATCTTGCAAAATCCATCAACAGCTAGATCTCTAGCCACAAAGGTATCCATGCCAAACAACCCAATACTTGAGCTAGCTAGAGAAGAAGCATGCCATGATCCAGCCTATCAAAAGATGATAAGGGAGATCCCTATCAAGGACCAGGACCAGAAGCTACAGGCTAAGTATCATGAGTTCTCTATCAATAGTGGACTTATCTACTATAGAACGAGATTATGTATACCGGCAAGCCAGCCACTTAAGCAGAAGATACTGTGGGAAGCTCATGATTCCCCTTTCTCAGGACATCCTGGCTATGCCAAGACCTTCAATGTAGTTAGGGAGAGCTACTATTGGGAGAGGCTGAAAGATGACGTTCTCAAATATGTCACTGGGTGTTTGTCTTGTTAATGTATCAAGGCCGAACATGTCAAAATTGTTGAACAGTGCACCAGGGAGACGAGGAACGGAGGAAGAGAGAGGTGAAGAGAGACACGAGACACCAAAAGTGGAACCCTAGAAGTGTGTAAACTGAGCACACATGATAGGAATATATAGAGGGGACATGGGGCGCTATATATAGACAGACTATATATATAGATAGATTATATATAGCTAACACCCCCGCTCAAATAAAGGTCCCTTACTATGGATGAAAAAACCCTTGGAGGCTCAAGGAAAAACCCACAGCTCTATATAGGCCTACCGTTATATTAATATTCAAAATATAAAATTACAAAGCTGAACTTACAAGAGCCTATTCATAGGCATCAAAGGAGCTACATCACTCAAGAGCTACATCACTCTTGAATTACAACAGCCTATTCAGAGGCATCAAAAGAGCTTTATCACTCCTAAATATACATGTAAAATAAGGATAAGCGACATCACTGCAAAAGATAAAATCTGCAAGAAAAGTTCCTTCAACTGAACTTTGGATGTAAGCAGTATATCTGTGACATCAAAACTTAAAGAAAAATATTACAGTGACATTAGAACAACACAAGGTCTATAGAGACGGTTCGTGACACCGCTTTATAGACCACATAACACATGTGGGGCCCCATGAACAAAATATAAATTAAATAATTTTTCATAAGCTGGAATATAGACGCTCATCAGCTGGAAAGAATATAAACGAAATGTATCATCAGCTAGAATATAGACACTCATCAATGGAATAACGAACGAGGACGATCATCATGAAGCATGGAGGCCTGAGGAGGTCCACCCTCCTTTCAAATTTCTCCCACTTCACTTGTTGGGGTCCAATCACAGCAGGAAAACGATTGCAGCCACTGCTAATCTGAGTAGCCTGGCAGAAAACAGGTGGCCCAAGCCCCCCTCTCCAATTGAATTGCCCCCAATTTGCTTGTTGCGGTCTGAGCACAGTAGAAAAATAATTGCAGCTAGTAGCTTGTCACCAGTAGGGAAGAACAAGGGCCCCCCTCCGATAGAATCAATCCCCCTTTGCTTGTCATGGTCGGAGCGATACAGGAAAAAGATTGCAGCTGCTGCCTCAGTGGCAACATCACCTGGTTTCAACCTTGATTACTCAAGGATCCCCCTCCGGATCCGACGCCTCCTTGGACTGAGTGAAGTCTCTTAGAAGAAAAAGATGAGGATGAAGAGGAAGTGCTATGGCCCCATGTAGTTTGACAACCTCACAGCCAAGGTCCCAGATCACTCAGAATTTCCCTTTGCCTTCCGTGCATCCTCTTGGTTTTCTTGCATTGTTCCTTCTTCTTTTCCCACACCTCAAAGTGGGTTTAAGATAATCCAGGTTGCAACTGAACTTGGGTGCAGTGAACTGTAGTTCAACCATGCCTGATAACTAAAATCCATAAAGGCAGCAACCATGCCTGATAGCTGACATCCAGAAAGACAGCTAAACAATCACTTTATAGTGGAAGCCAAAGCTAAATCTACAGGTCATCATCAGATACCACTGTTGTTTTCTAACATAATGACTACGTCCGGTCTTCTATTTGACAGGGAGCCGAGGATTCGAAGTGGAGATTGTGTGACCAGGAAGGACACGAAGACCTAAAAGCTTCTCGTCCTGCTCCTGCATTAGCGCTTCATATAAACAGAGTAATGGATGCCACCAAGACTCATGTTATGCAGCACCAATTTTTCTGGTGTAATCTTCCACTGCGGGGCAACTTTATTTTTGAATTTAGGATAAAAATCAATTAATTAAAGATAAGCAGCGTCTGTAGGAGCCTGAGAGGGAAAGCTATAGCAGCGAACCAGGAGACATGAAGCGAGAGAGAGCACACTGGGCTGCAACTAATGCAGCACAAACTGGCAAGAGATGCTATACTGCGAGCACCTTATTCCCCACCCTCTCGTCTACTGTTCAGCTCGGGTTTCCATCTCTTCATCCTCTATTCCACTTTTGAGCGCGAAGATGCTTGGGTTTCATCTCTTCATCCTCTATTCCACTTTTGAGCGTGAAGACAACACTAGTAGCAAGCTCCAAGATGTCATCAGCAAGCAAGACCTTGGCGGCTTGCTCAGAAACTTTCGTCTCTTCCTTCGTTCCTTGTCTCCCTCGTGCACTGTTCAACAAAAATGCCAGGGAAGTTGCAACCACTTGACATTCCCCAAATGAAATGGGAATTCATCAGTATGGACTTTGTTGTTAGCCTATCCCAAGTTTAGGGTGGATACAACTCCATCATGGTTGTGGTTGACATGCTTACTAAGGTTGCATACCTTATTCCTGTTAAGAAAAACTATAAAGCCTCAGACATTGCAAGGTTGTTTATCAAGGAGATATTCAAGCTACATGGGTTACCCAGAAGAATCATCAGCGATCATGATTCTCTCTTCACATCACACTTCTGGAGAGCTATCTTTGAAGCCATTGGGACTCAACTCTATTTTAGTACAACCTACCATCCCCAAATTGATGGCCAAATGGAGTGAGTCAATCAAGTCATCGAGGATATGCTAAGGGCACACTGCTGCCGTGAACCAAAAAGGTGGATTCAATACTTGCCCTTGGTTGAGTTTTCCTACAATTCTTCTTACCAACAAAGCATTCAGATGACCCCTTTTCAAGCATTATATGGCCATGAATGTAGAAGTCCCCTAAACTTCTCAGATCCAACCTTGAGGGTTGAAGATTCAGGGTAGATGCTGAAGAGATGGATGACCAAATGAAGTCAATAAGACATGACATCCAAGCCGCTAAGGATAGACAAAAGGCATACGCAGATTTGAAGTGTCAAGATAGAACCTTCGAGGAAGGAGACATGGTCCTCATTCGTGTATGTCCAAAGAAGAGTTTCCTATTCTTAGGAGATTGCAAGAAGCTAAGTCCAAGGTATTGTGGATCATACAAGATCCTCAAGTGCCTAGGACCTAATGCTTATAGACTGCAACTCCCTGAGAACCTAAAGGTTCATAATGTATTCCATATCAGCCTATTGAAGAAGTATGTACCTAATCCTAGCCATGTACTTGATGACCAACAAGTTGTAATGCCTAGCCAAGGGGTCCTTGAGCTACAGCTTGACAAGATCTTAGATGTTAGGGAGAGACAACTGAGATCTAGAACCTTGAGAGAATACCTCGTCTAGTGGAAAGATTATCCCGAGGAGAATGCCACTTGGATGGATGAGAGCACTCTCAACCAACAATACCCAAGTTCATCTCGAGATGATGACATCTCGATTCCTCCAAGGGGAAGAGAATGTGATATTCCCATTTGAAAAATATTGCTAGTATAACTTTCCACACCCCGCGTGAAACTCATGCAAAGGTTAATTCCGGCATTGGAGTTACCGGCAGTGCAATCTATAAACTGTACACGAGGAATCATGACCTTCACATTGGCAAATCAGGACCGAGGTTCAAAACCCGCATAACCGCAGGTGAACTTCCTCTTGGGAGGAGGTCAAGAGGATAATGTTGAGATAAAATTATTGATTTTTTTTTAAATTTACCTTCCCCAATTGATGCATGGCTAAGGGAAGGGGATGGGCTATTAAGGGCAACATGCGGAGGTGGGGGAAGGATGCCATGCAAGGGGGCCACGTGGGGGGGAGGTCCCCTCTCCCCCCTTGTCCTATAAATACACCCTCTAAGGTGTTGAAGAGGAGGAAAGGCTGCGACAAGCTGCAAAGGACGCCATTGAAGAAGGCTCGAAAAGGCACTGTAGACCCGCGTGAGAGAGGGAAAGGGTGCTAAGATCTGGGGGGTTGCTGCTTGCTGCAGAAGCACCGCTGCCTGAGGCTCGTTAGCCACCGCTAGCTCCGCCAGCTTCTTTGGCTTGCCATAGGCCACATGTGGCTTAACAGCCACCGCCATCTCAAGAAAATCTCCCCCACACTCCACATCAGCACCACCCCTTCCCTCTTCCACGTGGGTATCATCTTCCCCCCCTCCACGTTACTATTATCCTTCCCTCTTCCACATGGCCCTGCACACACCCCCTAGAAGCTTCTTAGAAGCTTCTAAGGGAGCTTCTCTTAGCCCCCTTCCCATTGGATCTCCACAAGTCCATTTTACCCCCGGGATTTAAAGCCCTTCCCACTCGATTTCCTCCATAAGCCCATCCATAGTTTTTTTCCCCCGGTTCTTATAAAGAAGAAGAGGGGTTTCTCTAAGCCCCTTCCCACTTGATTTCCCCCATAATACCATTGAAGAGGATTTCCTTAAAACCCCTGGGATTTTGAAGAAATTAAGTATAAAGCCCTTTCCACCAATCACCCACAAGCCCCTAGGCTTGGGATTTAAAGTTTCCTTTTCCGCAAGGGCCTTCACAAGAACCCTAAGGCCTTCCAAAGCCTGATTCCGCAAGTCGGTACTTCGGTCAAGGAATTCGTACCTCAAAGGGAATTGCGCGTACGAGGGAGACGGGCCAAGATCATAAGACTGCGAGCCAAGGCAAGAAGTTCAAAATCCACGAAGGCAAACCAGAGGTCGAATTCACGATGGACCCTAAAAAGTCACAAGGTGCAACCGTAGGAGGATCATCTCCTAATATTCATGTGGATATTTCACCGAACCCACAAGTCCAGGTTTTCTTACTATTTTTTATTTACGTCGAAGTATTACAATTGTGCATGGTTAATTCATGGAATTAGGATGCACTTATGCTTGTCAAATCCACCTAGTTTGATGCGAATGAATTACATTGGCTATTTTTAAAATAAGTAACTCACGATTGGAGATTGGTCATTTGTATTTTTCAATGGAATGAACGAAAAAGAACATAAGATGTCTATGCATTCTTAGCAAGTTGCTTTTGTGCATTGCAAAGTAACAAATCTAGATCAACTAATGACTATCATTACAAAGTCGAAATTATTGTAGTACAACTTTGATTATGCATGGAAAGATTAAGTCGCATGTCGCAATTTTTAGACAAATCTTCTTTGTAATGATTCATTAAAAAAAGTAGTTATTAACCATAGGAAATTGCAAGGCATTGAAAGATTCTAGGGCCTGCATGAAGTAGGTTAACTCTAACTTCAATTGGCATAAATCTCATTTAACTGCGTAGTAGTTAGGAAAGGTTGCGTAATGCTCATTCAGGGTACGAATATTTCATTCAGAAACATAGTTAGGGAAAGGCTGCATGGTTCATTTTAACATAAAACATTAAAAGCTTAGTATGAATTGTGAATGCATGTCCTAGTAGGATCAATGGAAGTTATGCAAATTTTAACATGTTCTTGGTTTTAACAAGAAAAGTTAGGGATTGCGAATCTAGAGGAAATGAATCACATGCTTACTTGAATTATGACGTAATGCAACTAGTTTTTCCCCTCTTTGATCAAGACAATATCATTAGGAATAGTTCGTCCTTGTCGTAAGACAAGTAAATTGGATTACCCAAAACACCTAAACCGCAAAGGATTCGCTTAGGATGGTTAAATCGATACAATATATTCCAAGTGCTAACTAGGGTTTAGCACATTCAGGACTTGACCTAGTCGCACTTATTGCCAAGCTGAAACTCTCATACCCTAAAGTCCTACCCACATTCACGGAATGTAAGGACAATAGGACATACTTGCAAGAAATGATCTAGGGTCTCTACCCTTGGGATCACTCGTTAAAAAGATGAATCTCGGATTGAGTTGGAACCCTAGGACCGAACCTGTTATATCACCTTTCTTGGGAAAAGTTGCCAAGATAAGGGAATTAGATATTTGCTTGGAAGCAAAGAACCAATCAATAATTTGGAGCAACATAGTCGCCATGATTTACTGTTAATAGAACCTAAGGTATTGGTTAAGTTGGGTTAATAGGGTATGGCCCTAACCCAAGGACATTAGGGTTAACAAACAAACCCTTGGGGATCTTGCCAAGTCACAATTGATCTCGGATCGAATGCTGGATGCATTCGGAGAGAAGGATTCACTCCTTAGTAGTTGGCCAATTAACGACCACTAGAAATGATTGTGCTTGTAACAGTTTTGAGAGAACTGTTTGCTTTGTTTGCTCAAGGAACTAAAGGATGAAAATATATCTAATGCTTCAAAATGAAGGCCTAAAGGGAGAGGCAGCCTCAGTTACCCCCGACTGTCTGTCTGACCCTAACCAAGGGGGTTGTTAGCCGCATTGGGAAGGTGGACGGAACCTGCCGCGAGAGGTTTCTCGGTTGAGTGCTACTTGAAGCAAGAGGATGCTTTGGTGCCAGAGGGGGTTGTGGCCATAAATCCCTCCCCTTTCGGGCCCTGCACAAGAGGACAACATGACTCGGGATTGGATCTCGAGGCCCGCATACTAGTCTACGGGCAAAATCTTGGACTAGTATTCCCTGTGGTTTGCTGGATAACCTTCAGGCGGATTATGGATAAGCCTATGGGCTGAAATTTATGTTTTTCAAAGATAAATATGATCACCTGCTGTTGAAAAGGAATTTGGTTGAGATTGCTTTTCTATGTCAAGTGCTATGATTACATGAAGGAACCGGTGCCTAACGGGCTAATTAAGGAAGTTTCTTGATGCATGTCCAACTAAATGTGGTAGGTAATTAAACAACTAAAACAACCTTAGAAAAGTGTGGTGGATGTGACCATGGGTCTATCCTACGGATGGGTGGTCCCGCCTGGCCGAGAACTTTTCTCAATCATAAAGGACAACAATGAGATCTTCTTAAAGAAAATGAATAGCAAGGGTGCTGACCTAGAGTCTAGGTTATAATAATCTTGGTTTATGCTGTTTTAGGGGAACGGAATGGGACTATGCCTTATGGCAAGGGGATCGAGCCTTGCATTCCTCTTGTTTCCCATTTTCCTTGAACCAAGTGCAGCGTGAATCCACTTCTTCCCTGGTGTTTCTACGTAAAGTAGTTCGCTCGGGGTTTGACACTAGTTGTCGTTTAGGAAATGACCATTAGTGGAAACCTTGATTCAGGTCGGTCCTAAGTGGGAATGGCCAGAATACTTCTTCTACGTGGCAGACGTGGAAAGTGCTAGATCGCAAACCTCGTGACATTCCATGGGAGTGCCAGGCGGAGCTTTCTAGACCTCCTTTCCGATGGACTGCTAAGACATGTCTTCAAGGGAACAGGTGGACACATTACAGATACTGCATCTCCCTCCATGCTTTCAACTTGAAGCATTAGTTATTTTTTCGGCATTAGTTCCTTGATCAGAGAAGTACAAACAATGCTCCTAAGTGTACAAACACAAGCACTCCAATGGTCGTTTATATGGCCAACTGCTAAGATGTGAGTCCTTCTCTCCGAATACATCCAGCATTCGATCTGGGATCAATCGCGACTTGACAAGATCCCAAGGGTTTCATAAGCTAAGTTGCTTGTTTACCCTTTATCCTTGGGTTAGGGTTTATACCCTGTTGACCCAAATTGTCAATACCTTAGGTTTCCTTATATTAAGGTCGTTAAATCTTGGGCAACCCCGTTGTCCGTGCTTGATTTGGTCAATTGCTTGTTAGGAAATTTATAATTACCCTAACTTGGAAATTCAGCCCCAAGGAAGGGTGATGTAGCAGGAAGACTACTTATCCTCTAGAGAATTAGACTTGTACTTAGAACTCCGCCAACCTTGTTCTAAGGAGTGGCAATACTATCTTGTGATTTAGACACAAACCATGCGACGTTGCAACTTGTTGCACGAGATAAGTATCACACCTAACACGGTATTTCTTGGTCAAGAATACCTTTGTTTAAAATGTAGGGTTTATGAGTCCTCTTGACCCGATCCAAACCCTAACCCTACTAGGCCGAAAACACTTTCACTCTAGGGTTCCTAATTTCCTTGCATAAGTCTAGCATTTGGTCATTCGATCACTAGGGTGAGAACCCTAGATCATTCTTGCATGGCCGATCTAACAATCCTAACATTTTCGAGAATGTGGGTAGGATCCTTTGGATCGGAAATATTAGGTCGGCAACCCGAGTGCAATACTAGGCAGAATTTTATCATAGCTTAACCCTACCTAGCACATTGAGGCGATCGTCATACACTAACCAATCATACCTTTATGATTCTCATGTAAGCTACTCAACTATACGTGAATTACTTAGTTGATTTAACTAACCCACGATTAGAGATGATCATCCCTTTTAAAGATGCAAACACTACCTTCTAAATTAGCAAGTACTTTTTCCTAAAAGATGCAAGGAGCTGCAAGATGTATGCGATGTATCATTCCATGCAAATTTGCGATTTCAAGACTATAACCTTTTCCTTCTATGCAACTATAAGATTTACAATGATCTTTTCTTTTCCTTGCCCTAAACTATAATGATGCAATGAAATCAAACCTTTAATATTTTGAATGAAGATGCATTCAAACTTTGATAAAGAACTCCACGCTTGAGCGAATGCCATGAGTCCATCATTGACTTAATCCTTCTTTTAGCACTTAACGAAGATGCATTCAAACTTTGATAAAGAACTCCATGCTTGAGTGAATGCCATGAGTCCATCATTGACTTAATCCTTCTTTTAGCACTTATCTCAGCCTAAAATGTAACCATCTTCGCATGCAATTTGCAAAATTCATAATTTCCTTTCCATGCATTGCGACTATTTGGACATCATTTAATGGGCATCTATGATTACCTTAATCGCGAGATACAACCAAGAATTTAATAACATAAATGCGCTAAAAGTTATATGTCCTATCCCTTGCAAGATGCAACAAGGATGCCTTTGCACAATTCTGTCTCTTTACTTATGCATCATGCGTTCAGGATTGCATCTTGACCACGGAAGTGCAAGCAATTGCAAATGTACAACATGCAACTTAATTTTTGTAAATCCGGTGAGCAAATAAAATTTTGAAATGTATTTAAACTCGCCTACAAGAATTAAACATGCTTATGCATGCTTTTCATACAAGAATTTTATCGAAACCTGGGCATTAAGATTCGGGGTGTTGTCCACTCGCGTACTCGGGGTGGAAGCTCCCGCGTGTGTGCCTCGCAACTTTTTCTTAGGAGCCATCGATGACGTAGATCTCGACTCAACAACTCTCCTTGCTCTTTATCAGATTTCTGAACTCCCTACTGCCCATGAACTTACTTCCCTTCGCAGGAATTGGGCCTTGCAACCTCGGTTTTAAAAAACCCGAGACAAGGGGTGAACTAGGGCTAAGGAAAGCTTTAATAGAAGCTTCCAAGCTTCTAGACAGAGAGATGATGACGTGGAGATGGGGAGATGATTGGGAGGATGATGACGATGCTGAAGAAGAAGATGATGATGATGGTAATGATGATGAAGATGATGGTGATGATGGCGATCAAGGCAGCAGCGACCTGGCGGTGTGGCGGCAGCTGTTGGCTGCGCGATGGCAGCTGGGCGATGGCAGCATAGCATGATTTCTTCCTCCCCCCGTCAAGCTTGGGGGGGGGGGGGTCATATATAGGTAGAAGGGGGGAGGGTATCCACACACGTGGCAGGGTGCATGCCCTCCTCCCCCATGCCCCTCCACTACTTAGCTCATACTCCCTCTCCCCGCCATGCAACGGCTAAAGGGGAGAGGGTTAATAATAAAAAAATTTACAAAAATTTATCCATTATCCCTTTTTTTTCCCCTTGAAGGGGTGTTCTCGCGTGGGCTACGAGTTTTAAGCCACTATCTCTTATGCACAACGTGGGCTGGAGTTCGTTGAGGCACGCAGAGGGAGCACTTAGCCACCAACATTTATTGTTGCAAGAGATTACTTTGGGTTTCTTTTTGCATGGGGTGTGCGGGGTCTAAGGTCGATTAATATTCTATTGCAAAAATATTACAAGAATATACAAGTACAGTAGTGTTAGCAATAGTTAATTCTCAATCTCACCAACTAAAAAAATTGAGCACCACTAAGAACTACACTCAATAGAAATATTTAACTTGTAAACTACACAACACAAAAAGTATAGAAGCACCACTAAAAAGTGTAGCAATACCACAAATGGTTTAGCACTACAAGAGTGATGTGAAAACATTAAAAGTACTATCATAGTACTTTAAAAGTGATGTAGACAACATGGAGGTGGACAACACTTCCAAAAGGTTGGAAAATGGTTGATGTTCTAAAAGAGTTGTTTGTGAGCACTTGAGACTGGTGGGGTACTTAAAAGCTAGTACATTTCAATACCAAAAACCAAGTTTTAGTGTTTACCAACAACTTAAATTACATAGTGACCTTCACAATGGTGTTCAAATATTGTCAATGCCAATAAAGAGAGCATATTTTTGTTCTAAAGTAGTGATTTGATCATATGAAAGTGCTCACCAATCAATGGAAGGATGTGACAAATCAGGAGAACAATATGATTGTGAAGATATAATTAATGGAAACCAACTCATTAGTTAAAAAATTGAGGACTTTTGAGTGATTGCTACCACTTCAAAGTGGTGAGAAATTAACACCTTTAAAGAAGTGAATGATCACTAAATTTTGAGACTTACTACTTATGAGAGATGGCACCCACTTGTAAGTAAAGAGCAACCACTAGATAGTGGTTTTCCACCACTTGAATGTGGTGATCATTTCTTGAAAATGTTGATTCATCACTTTTAACTCGTAAGTTACCCATTGTGCTTGTTGCTTATCTATGATTCCATCGTAGCACAAAAAGTAAAAGTAGTGGCCACACACAAATGGTAGTAGACCTCCTGTCTTACTATTACTGGGTAGTAGACCTCTTGTAAGTGATATGCACCATCCTAAAAAGGTAGAGAACCACTTGGAATATGGTAACCCACTTAGGTGGTGGTGCATTGTTTGCCACCACCCTAGAAGGCTTCCAGTTGCAAGTGGTAAGGGACCACTTTCAAATGGTGGTGGATGGCATGTTGGTGGTAAATACACCTGCACAATGCACATAAAGATCTTGTAACTGGTGGCAAGGGGCTTGAAATGATGACTTTCTTTGGAAAGTGGTAGCATAAGGAACTTTTAATCGTTTCCTACATAGGAAGAAAAAGGAAATTCCTTATCAATTCCCTGGTTAAATATACACATAAGTAGGGAAAATAAGTAATTTTTATAGGAAAAATAAAACATTTTCTAATTAGAGAAACTAGGGAATCACATAGGGAAAATGAAACATTTCCTAGTTAGAGAAACTAGGGAATCACATAGGAATCATGTGTATTTTTAACTACGAAATTGATAGGGAATTCCCTTTTTTTACTTTCCTTTGTAAGAAATTTTTCTTATGTGGGAAATTTTCCTATGTTTCCTACATAGGGAAACTTCCCTACTTATGGTAATTTTCCTATATAGAAAATTTCTTATGTGATTCTAAATTTTTATATTGTATTTTCCTTAGTTTTGATATTTCTACCTATATGAATTTCTCAGTAGGAAATTATATAGCAAAATTTCAACTAGAAAATTATAGAGATATTATTTAGTTAATTTCAAATAGGACCTAATACACATTTAATAGATTAGATACTATTTTTCTCACTATATAGGATTTTTTTCCTATGTGAAAAAAAAGTTGATAAGTAGATAATGCTTTTCTATATAGGCTTTTTCTCTTATGTACCAAAAAATCTTGTATATAGGTAATACATTATTTAAATAATATATATGATGCCATAATATGGTGATACTATATTCTTACTCAAGTTGATCTCTAATGGCTAATGAAATGGTAAATAGAGGCTTGAAATTGTACATTACCCCAACGTAGAATTGGAGTTCTTCTATCACTTGTGTCGATGCCAACACAAGTAACAAGTTGCTTGGCAATTGCTTGAAGGAGGGCGTGCTAATCGTTGTTAGGAACTTCCACATAGCTATCGATGGTTATAGCATGCATGTCCCTCTACAATACACAAATATGCATAAACACGAGAATGTGATAAGGATATTATAAAACCATGATTAAGATTGATTAACAAGGCCTAGCCTATCCTAGCTTAGCAATGACATGTTGGAGTGCTCAAGCATAACCAATAGTTTCATGTATCACATTTTCACTTGTGTCCCCATGATTGCAACATGCAGAGAAGCTAACGATGATGATGATGATATCACGGTATAATTGTTTCTCTTGAATTCAAGTAGGAAATTAGAACGAGTCTTTGTAACGGGGCTACCCACTAAGTATCATAGCTATCAACAGGTGCCAGAATATATGGAGTCTTCTCAAGACCTATAGCACTCTCCTTCCTTGCAAAAGAACATGTCTCGTACTGTATATAGGTCAGTGGCCATGACCTACTCAAAATTAATCCCTATCCTCATGCCTAGTTGATTTCAATTGCCTTTGTTACAAAGAATGCTGCCCTCATGGTGTCTCCTTCTATTATATACACAACTAAAATGCTTGAATTGGAAAAACACAAGGATTCACTTGGAAGCACAATTAAAAATTCTTCTTAGAGACAAGGAATGCATATCTTTATTCCATGAAACACAAGAAAGTTTCTTGCAAAGTCATAGAGCAATCCCCCAAGATTTGTTTCACTTTTGCTATTAATACTATGTGTGTGAAAATGAAAGATTGATAACATATTTGCAATGGTGCCAAAAGATGATACCTTGAAGGGAAAGAACATGCCTGATGAAGTGAGATCCCTAGGTTTGGAAATAAGACTCCAATAAATTATTGTGTAGCACAAGATCTAATAAGATCCATTGCTTGTCAAAAGGCTTTTCATTTAATGCTCCAACTCTTGACAACAAATAGTGAGAACAATAGGGAGACTAGAAAAGCAAACAAAATGTACATGGCAATGTGCAAAATCATTTACATTGACCCCAACTTGCACCAGCTTCAAAAGATCATAAAAGATGGCTTCTACTTCCTACAATCGAAGAATTCGAGGAGACAAACCTAGGAGTTTCATGCTCAACTTATCCAAAAATTTTGTGATCAGCATGTCCAATGGTTAGAGATGAAATCCCACGTTGTAGTCTTCTTCTTCCTTGCAAAAGTGGCATCTTTATGACATTCAACTTGCTCTTATAATATTATAGCATGATTTCATTTTATTGCTTTTAGTAGGCTACCTTCCAGGAGTACAATTAGCTTAAATAGACCCTAACTGGTTGATACTTTGCTCCACTTTTTGAGATGGTAAAGAAAATTGAAAATATTACACACAGTCATTGATATTCTTCAAGACACCTTCTACAATCAATACTTGAGCGAAAGTCACAGATGTAGTAATGTATAATTGTACAAAACAATGTAACATACAACTCTCCCCTATCATGGAAATAAGTATCCTTCACTCTCTGTGTTACTAAATTGATTGCTTAGTACACATTCTCTATTTAGTAAATTTATGTCAATAAATTAATTATTCACTTTTCTTTACATGTTGATGATAATCTAGCATGGCCACGAGACCATTTAGAGATCATTATTCCTAGTGCATCACTTAATGGGGTGATCAGAGCACTGTGACGCGGATATCTAGAACAAGCAGTACAAGTTATGAAAGGGGGAATGAAGTGTCTGCCAAGTGTAAGAGTGTACACAAGAACCAAGGAGTTGAACATAAATGAAGATGGATTGAGTTCTAAGAAGAGGAAGTGCATTATCACTGTGTATATGTATTTATGTATGCATTCGGGGACACCATGGAATGCTTACTTATGTATAATGAGCAATGCATTAATTTGGGGTCATCCTCTCCCTTACAAGTCAAGGTTTAAGGTCTTTTCTTTCATTAAGAAAGACAAGAGAAGTAATTCTCTCACTAAGAAAGATGAGAGACGTGATCATCTGGAAGTGTGGAGAGAAGTGATTTTCCCTTTCTAAGGTCTAAAATGACACAAGCTTTTGCGTGGAATTCAATCTTAAGGTTAAGGCCCAAGCCAATCTAATTAACTCTCCTTATCTATGGCTCAAGGTTGTTGGATGGACCACAAGTTAAGAGTGCAGTTCAAAAAGCTATTTTTCCTAAAATAGACATGGTGAATCCATTTTTCAAATATCTTGCGATAGAAAGAAAATCTGTAAAAAGGGCTTGCTTAGGTTATCAAAAACAGAGAGATCTACGACTTTTGTGTTGGATGTTTTTTAATCCAAACAATGGATAGAGAGATATTCCGAAATTGGTGCTGCAGAGTAGGTCATGGAATAGCCACGTCTTGCATGAAGATCAACCTTCCAATCTTGGCACTCAAGTCTCTCTGCAACAAGTGAAGCTCTTGGAGCCTATAAAAGTGGAGGCTTTCCTTGGGTGTGGGAGAGGTTAAGGAAGCATCACTTTCCATGCATCCAAGAGGAGAAGAGAAGGAGAAAGTGTTATAGAAGCTCTATTGAAATCAAGCTCCAAGAAGAGATTCCTACACATATTGTATAGGAAAGAAGGTACAAGTGCTATGAAAGCTCTACTGAAATCAAGTTCCAAGGGAGAAGAGAAGGTTCAAGTGCTCGTTGGTTGTATACCGTGCAAGGATCTATATAAGTTCAAGCTTGCCAACCCTCGAAGTGTTGCGGAATCTCTATTGAAATCAAGTAGCAAGAAGAGAGCCCTACACATATTGTGTAGGAGAGAAGAAGAGAATCAAGAAGAATGAAAAGTTGCCAACTTCCAAGTTGTGCAAGTGTTAGTCAGTTGTATATTGTGCAAGGAACGGTGATCTTATTTCCAAGATCTACAAGTTAAGAACTAGTTTACGTATAACGGAGGAGCTTGCTCCTTGTCGATAATATAACTCCACAAGGGGGGGGACTAGCCCATCTTCTAGTCCCTAGTGTGTTGTCAATCTCTCTATTTCTCTCTCTTTCTTTCTCTTTCTCTCTACATCTTTCTTTTCTCTCATCTATTCTCTCTCTACAAAAGAATAATATTCACCATATATCTGTTAAGTATATAATAATTTCGAGCGTGTATCTTGGATCTTATGACAATGGTTTTTAGAGCAGGTCTCTTTGCTTTTCTCAAAGTAAAGGTAATCCTTGTAAGAAGAAGGTAAAGATGGCAATTGATGAAGTGCTTACAAGTGAGCAATTACAGGCTCAATTGACAGAGTATCATAGCTTGTTGGAGATTCTTGAAGTTCTAATTGATTGACAACTTAAGGGAAAGGGAAGAAGCTACTTATGAAGGACCAAATCCTCCAAAATATGGTGATACTAAAGGAAGCACCATTGCACCAATTGATGGAGAAGGTGCAAAGCATCCAATTGCTGAGAAGCTTCCTAGAAGGAAGAATGACTTTTGGATCAAGAAGAGTAAAAAAACCTCACCTCAACTAAGGCATATAAGGAGGAAGTCATCTCCCTCAGCAACCACCTACTCCCCTGATTACTCAAGTTCCTCCTCCTCCTCCTCATCTTCTAGTTCCTACTCTCTTTGGTCTAAGTCTTGTGTAGTCTCCAAATGGACAAAGAGGGACCATAATAGAAGCAAGCTTAAGAAGAGTAAGACTTTCAAGTTTGGGGATAAGGATATAAAGTTTGACTCTTACTCTGATAAGAGAGATCTTGCTAAGGTGTTAGCCTTTGTCAGGAAATTTGAAGTTTCTTTTTTTTATGGTAATTTCTCAGAAAAGTCCAAGTTTAGGCATGTAGACATGCACTTGAAAGACACCGCTAGCAATTGGTGGTTGACTCTCATTTTGGAGGGAAGGAAAGCTACGACCTGGGAAATGTTCAAGAAGAATTTTTATGCTCAGTTATTGCCTCCTGATTTTGAGAATGATGTCAAGAAGGAGTGGAATTGGCTAGGCCGGAAAGAGCATGTGAAGGTTACTAGTTATGTGGACAAGTTTTGGTCTACTCTTCTCAAGTTTACTCCTTTCATGGAGATCAATGATGAAGAGAATAAGAGGAAGTTTGAAGCTTGCCTACACCCTCATTTACATAGAACCATGAAGGTGTATCCAAATGAAACGTTATCTTGCATGATGGATTTTGCCATCATAGCTAAAAGTTTTCATACACTTGGCACATCTCAAAAGTTGGAGATGAGTTCTTATAGAGCTAAATAAGAGCAGCTCTATGATTAACCAGGAGATAGGATTAATCGAAGAAGAACTATCTTTACCCATGACCAATATTCAAACCCAGAGGGTAACAAGAAGAAGTGTAAGTATCTCTCACCCTCTGAGATACAAAAGTACAAAGAGGAAGGAAGGTGCTTTCTTTGTGTTGAGTTAGAGCATATGAAGCCTGATTTTCCTCACAAAAAGAAGGAAGAAAATATAGTTAAAGATCCTCCCCCACCATCCTCAAAATTTATTCTAGATGTGCAAGCTAACACTCATTCAAATGAGAAGAAGAGACAACTCTTAAAGGGTTGGGGGACACTCAACAATCAATGAGTTTTGATACTCTTTGATCCAGGGTCCACATATAATTTTATGTCATCAGATACTGCTGAAAGGCTACAAATTATAGTGGATCCTCTGGGAACATCAATTGGATCACATTCAGCATTTGAAGGACTTACAACCAATTGTACTCCTATCAAGGGGAAGTTGAATCTTAGAATTCGGGATTACAGTGAGAAGAATCTTTTCTACTTGCACCCATTGGCAACTGTGATGTTATCTTAGGTATGCCTTGGCATTACAAGATTAGACATCTTCCCTATTTTGTTAAGAAGACCCTTGCATTTCAATTCAAGGGTCAGAACGTAGTATGCATTGCTAAAGCTGGAGATTGGCCTGTGCCAATGGTCAGTCATGTTAGCATTTATAAAGAAATGAAGAAAGATATTTTTGCATACGTGATTTTTGTGAGAGAATCAAAAGAAGCTAATGATTCAAGGGCACTTGATGCCTCTAATGAACACACAATACCAACTATTGCTTCTAAGTCTCAAACTTTAAAAGAACCCCTCTCTTTAATTGATCAAGTTAGACATGATTTTTTTAAACAATATCAAGATTGTTTTGGTAATTCACTCCCAAGAGATTTATCTCTCCTAAGTGCCCAAAATCTCACACAATTGATCTCATCCCAGGTAGTTCACCACCTAAACCAACTGCCTTACTGAGTAAATGCAAGTGAACAAGAGGAGATCCTAAAACAAGTAAACGAACTATTGGAAAAAGGGTTAGTTCAACCTAATAGTATTCTCCTGTCTTACCTGTTCAAAAGAAAGAAAGTTCTTTCTGTATATGCATAGACTACAGATCTTTGAATAAGATCACAATCAAGAATCGTTTTCCTATCCCAAGGATAGATGATATCTTGGATAAGTTGTAAGCGGCTAGTATCTTTAGTCCCATTGATCTCAAGAGCGGCAATCACTAGACATAGATAGCATTTGAAGATGTTTACGAGACATCTTTTCGTACAACGTTTAGACTATATGAGTTCTTAGTCAATACATTTG
This sequence comes from Lygodium microphyllum, assembly GCF_053477565.2. Classification (NCBI taxonomy): domain Eukaryota; kingdom Viridiplantae; phylum Streptophyta; class Polypodiopsida; order Schizaeales; family Lygodiaceae; genus Lygodium; species Lygodium microphyllum. The sequence goes on from NC_141142.1 coordinate 134,007,550, forward strand.
GTTTGACTAATACCCACCACATTCAAACGAATGATGGAGAGAATTTTGAGACATCTCTCAAAGTTCATAGGTGTCTTCTTTTATGACATTCTAATATTTTCCTGGTTTGAAGAAGAGCATAGACAACATCTATCTATTGTCTTTCAAGAGCTTTGCAAGCATAGACTATAGGTCAATACTAAGAAGAGTGAAATTTTCCTTTCAAAAATTCATTACTTGGGCTATATTGTTTCTCACAATCTGGTGAAAATGGATCCTGAGAAGATTTGAGCCATTGTTGAATGGCCTACACCTACTTCTGTACATGAAGTTAGAAGTTTCTTGGGCCTATATTCATACTATAGGAGGTTCATACGAGGTTTTGTGTATGCTGCATCTCCTCTACATGACCTTACTAAGAAGTGAACACCTTTTCACTGGGGATCAAGCCTTTGAAAGAATTAAGTTTCTTGTGACTCAAGAACGAGTTCTCATAGTTTCAGATCTTCAAAAACCTTTTGAATTTCATTGCCATCCTTGTGGGGATTGCATTGGAGCTGTGCTTAACCAAGAGCATTATGCAATAGCATTTGAGAGCTGACACCTCAAGGATCATGAGCTACATGCTCTAGTATATGAGAAAGAGATTATGGCGGTGGTACATGCTCTTCAAGTATGGAAACACTATTTATTTGTTGTAGATTTTGTTATTAAAATAGATTACTAAAGTCTAAGATACTTCCTCACTCAGAAGAAACTCTCAGAGAAACAGATGCATTGGGCAAATTTCTTATATATGGTTCATTTTCAAATCCTTCACACATCTAGAACTAAGAATGTGGTAACATATGCTCTATCACGGCGACCTCGAGTGAATGCAATCACAAATGTTTACCATAACGAGTTCATGGATTTACCCAAAATGTATGTAACTAATTGCAACTTCTCAACCATATGGGATCACCTTAACTCAAGTCAATCGATTACACCTTACTTGATTCGAGATGGTTATTTGTATCATCATCAAGAAATTTGTGTAGTATTACCATTGCGACACAAGGTAATGGATGAAGCACATGCATCTCCATATGTTGGACATAGGGGTATTCTACCCATTACTCAAGCATTGGAAAGATATTTCTTTTGGCCCACTCTTAGAGTTTACATTGAAATATATATTCGTGAGTGCAAGATATGCCAAAACGTAAAGTATGACAGGCATAAACCACCTAGTCTACTAAAGCCATTACCTATTCCCAATGAGCCTTGGGAAAGTATAGCCATGGACTTTATCATTGAGCTTCATCACACACAAGCAGGCAATGATGCAATTTAGACTATCGTTGATAGATTCAGTAAGAAAGCTCAGTTTATACCTATGCAAAAGACAATCAAAGTCAAACATATGGCTAAACTATTCATTGCTCATATTTTCAAGCATCATGGCATGCCTAAGTCCATTATAAGTGATCGAGATCCTTGCATGACCAGGCTCTTTTGGCAAGATCTCTTTGAGAACCTTGAGACTCGGTTAAAGTTTTCATACTCTTATCATCCTCAAACAGATCGGTAGAGTGAAAGTGCTAATTCTACTATTTTGGAGCTTTTTAAATCCTATGTCTCTGATAATCCAAGAGAATGGGAAAAGTATTTGCCTTTAGTAAGTTTTGCATACAATAACAGGATGCACTCTAGTATTGGTAAGGCACCCTTTCAGATCATCTATGGTAAGCCTCATTTACCACCCATTCTTTTTATAAAAGATAAGATCTTTGCAGCATATGAGTGTGTTAGAGACATTGACACAACTTTCACTCAAGTAAAAGCTACTATCCACAGGACACAAGAGAAACATAAACGTGAAGCTGATAAGCATCGTCATCATAGATCAAATAAATGATGTGACTTTTTTTTTGGATATACTGAGTCATTAGAACATTCATAATGCTTTGCATATAAGTTTTCTATGTCCCTATATTGGAGAACCTCTAATGGAACCAATAAAGGAAGATTTACTTGACAGAAGAAACATAAGAGTTCCTTGTGCCTGAAAGAATTTTACACCATCAGGACAATACTCTAAGGTCATGTAAGGTATTACGGAAGTATCTGGTTAAGTTTAAGAATCATCCCCCATTGGACACTCAGTTTATGATTGAGAGAGAACTACAAGACTTTCGAGATCTTCTTAAGGACTATGTATCCCCTCTACACTTGAGGTCAAGTGTTTAGAAGCCAGAGGGATGTTACTAAATTGATTGCTTACAACGCATTCTCTATTTAGTAAATTTATGTCAATAAATTAATGACTCACTTTTCTTCAAGAATTGATGATGATCTAGCATGGCCATGAGACCATTTAGAGACCACTATTCTTAGTGCATCACTGAATGGGGTGATCAGAGCACTGTGATGGGGATATCTGGTACATGCAGTACAAGTTATGAAGGGGGAAGGAAGTGTTTGCCAAGTGTAAGAGTGTAACATGTCCACCTGTTATCTTCAGGATACGTCTTAGCAATCCATTAGAAAGGATGTCTAGAAACCTCCACCCGGCACTCCCATGGAATGTTACAGAGTTGGCGATCTAGGACTTTCTGCATCTGCAAACAAGATTCATGCTACTAAGCTTTAGGATTTTATGTTTAAACATGCAGCCTTTTTCTACTTTCTTTTCTGAATAAATTTGTCGTATGCTGAACTTACACACCCTTTCCTTGATTTAAGTTTTTAGGCCACTTGCCTAGAGTTAAGTCTTCTTCATGCAGCCTTAGCAATTTCCTATAGTTGCTAGTAACTTTCTTTAAGAATCATTTCAAAAAAGATGTTCAATAATGCGATATGCGATTTATTCCTTCCTTGCTTAATCGAAGTGTATTATCATAATTCTGTTTTGTAAAAATGGGCATTAATTAATCTAATTTCATTACTTTGCAATGCATAAAAACGACTTGCTAGACATGCATAGAAATCTTATGCTCACTTTGTTTTGTTCTTTTTATTGAAAAATACTAATGACCGAATCCCTCAATTGTCAGTTATTAGCCAAAGTATTTTGAATCGAAAAAACATGCATCCTTATTCCTCAAATGATCCATGCATTATGACATTAATCAAATTGAAGAAGAACCTAGACTTGTGGTGAAATGTCCACATGGATGTTAGGAGACAATCCTCCTGCGGTTGCTCCTTGTGTTTTCTTAGGAGCCATCGCGAATGCGGCCTTTTCGCCTTGGACACAGATTTATGATGTTGGCCGATCTTCTTTGAATGTGAACTCCCTTTGTGACCGCTTGCACCATCTTTCGGAGTCGGCTTTAAAAGGCTTTATAGGATTCCTCCTTAAACTTCTAGGAAGAAAAAGATTTGCATTGTGAAGGCAAAGGGAAATTTTAAAAGATCCCGAGTTATCAATAATCCACTTGAGAGGGCAATAGGGGAGGCCCACAGGAAGGGGTTTAGCACCCGGCCTTTTGGGAGATTGTGGGAAAATCCAAGGGGGGGGAAAAAAGAAGCTTAATGAGCCGTTTTAAAGGCCTCGGATAGGACTCCATGGGAATGGGGGTAGTAACTGAACTTTAGTGGATTGAAAAAGGGGGCAAGAGGGTATAAAAGACATTAAAAGAGGATATTTCTTTGGAGGGGGGGAGAAACCCACAGGAGTGGGGTTTAAATCCCATGGAGGGGATAGTTTGGGACGCAGTTGGTGGACACAAGGGGGGAAAAGGGAAGTATGAGAACCACAATAGGGGCTTTGGATTCTGGGGGGGAGGGGGGTTTATCAAGCTCGCATGAACAAGGGCTAGGAGGAAGCCCACAAGGAAGAAATGGGGGGGTATAATATGAAAGGGAGATTAGGAAGCCCCCTTGGAAGCTTGAAGAAGCTTCCAGAGAGCTTTTTCCCACGCCGAGAGCCCATGTGGTGGGAGAGGAATTGACTAAGGGCTTGCACGTGGCAGCTGGCCGTTCGATGGTGGCAGGGCGATCCCTAGTGGTGGCGGTGCTGTTGCGGCAACTGCAAATCTCTTCCACGAGCTCCTTGTCGCTCTCAAGGAACCTTTCCACCAGTTGTGGCAGCTGCGACTCTCTCCTCCCCTTCAACAACGGCGGTGGAGCTCCAGAATCCTCACGACCTCTCTCTCGATGGCAGTGTTAGCAACCTCACGGCCCCTTCCCTCCTACTCTCCTCCCGTAGCCTATATAGCTGAGGGGAGGGGATTCTCCCTCCCCCACGCGGCATCATGCATGCCTTCGCCCCCTTCATGGCATCCAGCCGGGATGCTTAATCATCCCGCCTTCCCTCCCTCTCCCCCAGCACGACAGTCGGCTGGGGGAAGGAGGGAATCATTTAAAAAATTTTCCCATAATTCTAATAATAATCTCTTCCCAAGAGGGGATTTTTATGAGGAACGCGGGAGGACTCGGAAATATTACATTCTCTCCCCCTTGGAGGAATCGAGATATCCTCATCTCGAGATAAACTGGGGATATCGATGGTTGAGAGTGCTTTCATCTATCCACGTGGCATCCTCCTCGGGATAATCTTTCCACTGGACACGGCATTCTCTCAAGGTTTTGGATCTCAGTTGTCTCTCCCTAACATCTAAGATCATGTCAGGCCTTAGTTCAAGGACTCCTTGAGTAGGCATTACAACTTATTGGTCCTCAAGTACATGGTTAGGATTAGGTACATACTTCTTCAATAGGCTGATATGGAATACATTATGAACCTTTAGGTTCTCAGGGAGTTGCAGTTTATAAGCATTATGTCCTAGGCACTTAAGAATCTTGTATGGTCAAGAATACCTTGGACTTAGCTTTTTGCAATTCCCTAAGGATAGAGAACTCTTCTTTGGATGTACGGAAATGAAGACCATATCTTCTTCCTCGAAGATTCTATCTTGATGCTTCAAATCTGTGTATGCCTTTTGTCTATCCTTGGTGGCTTGGATGTCCTATCTTATTGACTTTCCTTGGTCATCCATCTCTTCCAACATCTGCCTTGAAGCTTCAACCCTCAAGGTTGGATATGAGAAGTTTAGGGGACTTCTACAGTCATGACCATATAATGCTTGAAAAGGGGTTATCTGAGCGCCTAAGCATATCCTCAATGACTTGATTGACTCGCTCTGTTTGGCCATCCGTTTGGGGATGGTAGGCAGTGCTAAAAGAGAGTTGAGTCCCAATGGCTTCAAAGATAGCTCTCCGGAAGTGTGATGTGAAAAGAGAGTCACGATCACTAACGATTCTTCTAGGTAACCCATGTAGCTTGAATATCTCCTTGATAAACAACCTTGCAATGTCTGAGGCTTTATAGTTTGTCTTTACTAGAATAAGGTGTGCAAACTTAGTAAGCATGTCAACCACAACCATGATGGAGTTGTGTCCCCCCTAAACTTGGGGTAGGCCAACAACAAAATCCATATTGATGAATTTCCATTTCATTTGGGGAAGGTCAAGTGGTTGCAACTTGCCTGGCATCTTGACATGTTCCGCTTTGATATGTTGATAAGACAAACACTCAGTGACATATTTGAGAACTTCACCTTTAAGCCACTCCCAATGGTAGCTCTTCCTAACTGCATTGATAGTCTTGGCATAGCCAGGATGTCCTAAGAAAGGGGAATCATGAGCTTCCCACAATATCTTCTGCTTAAGTGATTGGCTTGCCAGTATACATACTCTCATTGTATAGTAGATGATTCCACTTTATAGAGAATTCATGATGCTTAGCCTAGAGTTTTTGGTCCTGATCCCTGATAGAGATCTCCCTTAGCATCTTTTGATAGGTTGGATCATGGTATGCTTCCTCTTGAGCTAACTCAAGTATTGGGTTGTTTGGCATGGACACCTTTGTGGCTAGAGATCTACTGCTGTTGATGGATTTTGCAAGATTAGAGAATTAATGAATGCCTTGCGACTGAGTGCATCGGCAACTACATTCTCTTTTCCTGGTTGGTACTTGATTTCAAAGTCGTACTCCTCAACACATCAATCCACCGATGTTGCCTCATGTTGAGCTCATTCTGAGTAAAGATCCACTTGAGACTCTCATGATCAGCCACTAGAGTAAACTTGTTACCCAACAGGTATTGTCTCCAAAGCTTTAGAGCATGCATGACAGCTAACAATTCCAGATCATGGGTAGCATAATTATTCTCATGACTCTTTAGTTTCCTTGAAGAGTATGCTATAGGATGACCTTCCTACATGAGCACACATCCTAAGGCAAGCATGCTAGTATCTGTTACTATCTCGAACTCCTTATTGAGGTCTCAAAGTTTTAGGATAGGTGCTTATACCAAGCTTTGCTTCAATCTATCAAAGCTGGTTTGTTCGGGAGTTGACCATGCAATGGATGTTTGCTTCTTCAGTAAGTCCGTCAGAGGTGCTGCAATCAAAGCATAGTTTTTTATGAAGACCCTATACCATCCTGTCAATCCAAGAAAATTGTGTATTTCTTTGACAGTTGTTGGTATTGGCCATTCTAGCACATCCCTAACCTTGGCTGGGTCCATTGAGATTCCTTCCACTGATACGATGAATCCCAGATATTCAATCTGACGTTTGAAGAATGCACACTTCTTCATCTTAGCATACAGCTTATGTGCCCTCATTGTCTCAAGGAAAATCCAAAGTTGGGACTCATGATCTTCCTCCTATTTGGAATAGACTAAAGTGTCTTCGAAGAAGATGAGTATGAAGTCATCAAGATATGGCCTAAAGATATCCTACATTAACCTGTTGAAGGTGGCAGAAGCATTCGTAAACCCGAATGACATAACTAGGAACTCAAAGTGCCTATATCTTGTGTTGAAGGCCGTCTTTAGGATATCTTCTTCCTTGATCCTTATCTGATAGTAACCAGATCTAAGGTCAATCTTGAAAAATATCTTCGCACCCTGAAGACAATCAAGAAGCTCATCTATTCTAGGAATAGGGTACTTGTTCTTGACAGTTGATTGATTCAACCCTCGGTAATCAATACATAGTCGAAGCGTTCCATCTTTCTTTTTCTGGAACAGTACTGGAGCTCCCCATAGTGAACTGCTAGGATGGATGTAGCCCTGATCTAGCAGTTGCTTGAGTTGTTTCTTCAGCTCAATTGCTTCTGGGATGGATATTCTATAAGGTCTCTTTGCAATTGGCACAGCTCGTGGTACTAGCTTGATCTCATGATCCACTTCTCTTTGAGGCGGGAGTTCTATCAACTCTTTACGAAATACATCCACGTATTTGTTTAGCCATGAAGGTCCTTCATTAGACTCCTGCTTCTGATCTAACTTGTTGAGCCTAATCAAGTAGATAGGTAGTCTTTTTCTGACTCCCTTTATGATCCGAGATGCTTTGGCCAATTGAATTTTTGGCACTTCAGCCTCACCTTGAGTTGAGACTAAATCCCCTTCAGAGTTCCAAAAGGAAATTTTGGCCCTTTCCACACTGAATGTGGGTGTCATTAGGTTTAAGCCAATCCATTCCGAGTAGACACTCATGGATGCCTAAGTTCATGACACTAAATTTGACCGAAGTCGTCTTCCCCCCCAGAAAGAATTCCACCTTAGCAGTTTACCTGGTACAAGTAACCTCACGACCATTTGCCAATTCCACAAGCAAGATAGGTGCTTCTATTGTGGCTATTCCTAATCTTTTTGCACAAATTGGTGAGATACAGGAATGTGTACTACTACAATCAATCAAGGTCTTGAAACCTTTACCTTCATAGTCCGATGCTGTCTGAATCACCAAGAACTAGCTATTCGGCCCTTTCTTGTGAAGAGAGGCATGGATTGTCGCCCTTTCAAACTCTGCTTCCATGGTCGGATCTTCTTCTTCTTAGCACATTTGCCTATTGGCAACACATGCGTCTCTTCCTCTGCCTCAGGTTGCGGCTCCCTCGCCACGGCCAGTTCCTTGGAAAGGTACTTGGCGATGTCCTCCTCCAAGCTTGGGACATTGCCTCTTGAAATGACCAGGCTCGTTGCGGTGGAAACAACAGAGGTTCCGGCCATTGCTTTGAGTAGGGACAAAGTTGTTGACATTATCAGTCCTTGCTTTCTTTCTGTGTCCCTGATTTTGACCTTGAACTCTCTTTATTTGAGGCCTAAATGTTCCTTTGTTCAGGTCATTATAAGACCAATTTTTGTTACCTCTTCGTCTAGCCTGCACCTCCTGAATTATAGGCGCAACTCGAATGAGAGCGTCCTCAAGATCTGATGGATGCATAGATTCGAGACGGGTATTTACTGGTGGATTTAAACCAGTACAAAATTTTGACACCTGTTGTGTCATGTCCATCTATAGCACATACTTAAGAAGTGAGACAAATTTAGAGTGGTATGCGTCAAGAGTGAGTCCCAGTTGTTTTAGTTCGTAGAACTCATTCACTTTCTGCGTGCGATACGCACGTGGTAAGTATCTTCCCTGCACGGCTTTCTTCAACTTCTCCTAGGTAATGGATCTTTCCGCGATCCCTTAATCTCTGCACCATTGCTTCCACCAAAGCCTGGCTTCGCCGGTAAACTCCAGCTTGGCGAGCATAGCCTGATTGGCGGGTACAGTACCGACTGCTTCAAAGTAATCCTCCATGGATTCAATCCAAATTTCAGCATCTGCTTCGACGGACCTGTCTCTCTCATCAAATTCAGGTGGCTTAATCTTCTTGAGAAGAAACTTCTTCTCCTAGATTTCAACAGTACTTGATATAGGAGACAAACTGGGAATTTGTACCTAGGGTTGTGCCTGGATAAAGGTTTCTTAACGTTATTACTCGTTAATCATTACAATTTATATTTCATCTCCATTTCAGCTATCAACCAAGCAATCTAACCACTTAACTTCTTATCAATTCTCATGCACAAACAGACATTGATAAAAAGAAGTCTTATTGTATTTATATGGGCGTAGCCCTTTTGGAATACAACATTTCTTGCGATGATAAGCCAACTGTTTACATTTAGTTTGGGGAGAATAATGTTGTATTACATTTATCTACAAGAAGTGGATAATAGTATTGTTTCGGGTCATGGATCTTTAAGAATCAGTAAGTCATTGGAAGATCAGGGTATCCTTTCCTTTGGAACCCATTCTTCTCATGGCGCCCCAATACCTTGATCCTGTCGGCGGGGATTACACGAGTCACTTCCTTATATACATATGAGTTCAGCTCAATCCTCCGACCTCGAATATGTAAAGTTGATTTTACGTGAGCTTCCACAAAAATGAACAGCTTCACAACTTTCACGTCTTGCAACCACTTGATCCTCTTTAGGTTGGTTTGAAGGTATGCAAACCGATGGGTAGCTATATAGTAGATTCCTGAGGCACCCATCCATCTGTACAAAGGCGATGGATTATAAATACACTCTAGAATGTTCATCATCCCAACCCTCTGTTGATAATTCGGGGAATGCATCGCAGTCATAAACATGACATGGAACACAAAGAACCTGTTCCATGCTTCCTAATTCTGCAAGACAGCATCAAAAGTAAGGAAATGTTCGGATTGCAAGATTTGCTTTACTTATTTTTATTAAGATTTCTTAAAAACAAATCCTTCGTTGGTTGGCTCTGATACCAACTGTAACGTGTCCACCTGTTATCTTCAGGACACGTCTTAGCAGTCCATTGGAAAGGATGTCTAGAAAGCTCTGCCCGGCACTCCCATGGAATGTTACGGGGTTTGTGATCTAGGACTTTCCGCGTCTGCCACATAGCGGAAGTATTTCGGCCATTCCCACTTAGGACCGACCTGAGTTAGGGTTTTCCCTATTGGTCATTTCCTAATGGCAACTAGCGTCAAACCCGAGCGAACTACTTTACGGAGAAATGCCAGGTCTGAAGCGGATTCATGGTGCACTTGGTTCAAGGAGAATGGGAAACGAGAGGGATACGAAGATCAACCTCTCTACCATTAGACATAGTCCCATTTCGTTCCCCTAAAAACAGCGTAAATCGAGATCATTATAACTTAGACTCTAGATGAGTGCCCTTGCTGTTTGTGTCCTTGAAAATGATATTCTTGCTGTCCATCGTGATTGAGAAAAGTTTCTGGCCAACCGGGACCACCCATCCGTAGGACGGACTTATGGCCACATCCTCCGTACTTTCCTCAGGTTGTTTTAGTTACTTAATTACCTAACATATTTAGTTAGACATGTATCAATCGGCTTCCTGAATTAGCCCATTTAGGCACTGGTTCCTTCACGTAATCATAACACTTGATATAGAAAAACACTATCAAACAAGTTCCTTTTCAACAGGTTATCATATTTATCTTTGAAATACATAAGTCTAGCCTGTAGGCTTATCCATAATCCGCCCGAAGGCTATCCAACAATCCACAGGGATTACTAATCCAAGATTCTACCCATAGACTCGTATGCAGGCCTCCAGATCCAATGGTAGCGCGGTGGCTAGGGCAGTAGCGCTCTGTTCAATAGACGTGTTGTCCAAGAGTCGCTTTGCTACCAGTTCGCTCAATGTCAAGTCAGCCTCTGATGTCCATTCCCTCTCTACATTTGGTCCAGATTTGGCCACTCCAGCTAGGTCTAGCACTCGTCTAGCCTCGTACATATCTACGTCTTGTTGTAGCCTTCTAGCCCTTTGCTCATGGTTGTAGGCAATTCTGCCTTCTAGCACTCTCTTGAATGCTCTTCTCTCTTCTTCCAGGTTTGCTACCACTTCCTCTACAGGTTTTCCCTGGATCACGGTCCGAGTGAGTAGATCGTAGTTGTGGACCAGTTCCTGGACTAAGGTTGGAAATTCTCCTAAGTCTAATTGGTCCTCTCCTCGTTCGCCTCTTGATCCCGACATTATTCTGATTCCAGCTCCACGAGGTTGTCAATAAATCCAAGCAACTCCGAGAGCGTCCAATCCTCTATATTGTTGCTTTCTATGTCTTCGTGTCTTCTCCAGGTCCTACTAGTAGGGCACTCAGGCTCCTGTCTAAGTCTTGGGGTCTTCTTCCACTAGTGGGTTCCTCAATGTTATTAGATATCGTGATGTGTTCCTTGTTGTTTGAAAGCAGCTGCAATCCTTATTCACACGTTATGCTTAGTGCTTTCATGGTGCTTGGTGCGAAAACATGCTTTTCTCTTTTCTTGCAGTGCAAACTTAGTGGAACACAAGAGTGAAGTGCTAATGTAGAAAGCGTTTAATGAGAACTCCACTCTATTTCTCTCCATATTCTTAGCCTGATTTAAGTTCTAAGCTTAGTTCCTGGCTATTCTATGGTCTTTCTGAAGGTCTGTGCTGTGTTTTCTATTCTGCTCTATGAAGTTCTAATGGTCAAATTGGGTCTTTGGGGTGTTCAGGGTTGTGTCCTGGGGGTCAGGTCTGTGGCAGGGTCAACTAAAGATCCTTATTTTTCCTTCTGGCATTATGGTCTGATTCCCAGACTCGGACTGTCCGATTCTGAGAATGGGACACCCGATTCTGAGAATTGGACAGGGCTGGTCCGACTCTAGTAGTCGAATGGTCTGATTCTTGCAGTCGGACAAAGTGGTCCGACTCCCTCACTCGGACAGGGCTAGTCCGATTCTTGCAGTCGGACAGAGTGGTCCGAGTGCCACGTGGCATGTCCAATTGGACTGTCCAATCCGGTAGTGGGGTCCGATTCTAAAATTCCTTGGTCCAATCTGAATGTTGGATGGTCCGACTAGCATGCAGTCTAACTCCCTTAGTCGCACAGTCCGATTCTTGCAGTCGGACAGGGCTGGTCCGATTCTTGAAATCGGATGGTCCAACTCCAGGACTCGGGTGGTCCAATTCTAGGACTCGGACCACTGAGATCTGGTTCAACTGCATCTGGCGGCAGGCGCGATTTTGACGTGTTTCAATTTCACTTGACGCCTGCTACACACAATCATAAGAGACTTTCCAAATATGATTATGTAACGTGTCCCTGGTATCATCCAGGACATGTCTTAGCAGTCCATCGGAAAGGATGTCTAGAAAACTCCACCCGGCACTCCCAAGGAATGTTACGGGTTTTGCGATCTAGGTCTTCCCGCGTCTGCCACGTAGCGGAAGTATCCTAGCCGTTTTCCACTTAGGATCGACCCGAATTAGGGTTTTCCTATTTGGTCATTAGCTAACAGCAACTAGCGTCATACCCGAGCGAATTACTTTACGCAGAAACGCCAGGTCCGAAGCGGATTCATGCTCCACTTGGTTCAAGAAGAATGGAAAACGAGAGGGATGCAAAGCTCAACCTCTCTGCCATAAGCCATAGTCCCATTCCATTCCCCTAAAACAGCGTAAATCGGGTAAGACGTAACTTTAGGTCATCGTTCTCGTTATTCGTTTTGATGATGATGATGATCATTCCGTTGTTCTTCGAGATTTTTGAGAAAAGTTCCCGGCTAATCGGGACCACCCAACCGTACGACGGACCCATGGCCCATCCTCCGCACTTTCCTCGGTTTGTTTTAGTTATGTAATTATCTAACACATTAATTTGACATATAACAATCAGCTTCTTTAATTAACCTTGTTAAGCACTGGTTCCTTCACGTAATCTTATCATGTGACATAGAAAAACAACATCAAGCAAGTTCTTTTAACATTTCATCATTTTATCTTTGAAATACAAGGAGTTCCGCCCGTAGTCTTGTCCATAATCTGCCCGAAGGCTAACCAGTAATCTCCAAGGATCACTATTCCGAGCTTCCGCCCGTCAACTAGTATGCGGGCCTCGAGATCCAATCCCGAGTCACGTTAGCCTCTTGTATAGGACCCGGAAGGCGAGGGATTTACGGCCAGAGCCCCCCCTAGCACCCAAGCGTCCTCCTGCTCTAAGTAGAGCTCAACGGAAATACCTCTCACGGCGGGTTCGGTCCACGTTCCCGGCGCGGTCAACAACCCCCTTGGTTAGGGTCAGGCAGGCAGTCGGGGGTAACTGAAGCTGCCTCTCCCTTCAGGCCTTCAACCTGAAGCATTAGATATCATTTCATCCTTTAGTTCTTTGAGCAAACAATGCAAACAGTGCTTTCTAAACTCTTACAAGCACAATCAATTCCAGAGGTCGTTTATTTGGCCAACTGTTAAGGAGTGAATCCTTTTCTCCGAATGCATCCAGCATTCGATCTGGGATCAATTGCGACTTGGCAAGATCCCCAAGGGTCTGTTTGTTCACCCTTTTATCCTTAGGTTAGGGCCATACCCTGTTAACCCAACTTAACCAATACCTTAGGTTTTATTAACAGTAAATCCTGGCGACCATGTCACTCCAATTTATTAATTGATCATTTGCTTCGAAGCGAATATCCAACTTCCCTTATCTTGGCAGATTTTCCCAAGAAAGGTGATATAACAGGATAACTACTCATCCTCTTGCAAGTTAAACTTGTGCAAGAACTTGCCAACCTCATTCCAAGAATTGGCAAAACTCTCTTGTGAACAAACCACAAGTCTATGCGACGTTGCAACTTATTGCACAAGTATCGCATCTATTCCATGGGATCATTTCACCCATTGAACGACGTTTTCTGGTCACGGAATTATCTCCAGACGAGAAACAGGGTTTAGGGTGTCTTCTTATCCAACCCATTCCTAAATACACTAGGCCAACAATGTTTGGCCCTAGGGATTCCAACTCAATCCGAGTTTCATCATTTGAACGAGTGATCCTTAGGGTAGAAACCTTAGATCGTTTTATGTATGAGCGTCCAATTGTCCCTACATTCTGTGAATGTGGGTAGGACCTTTGGTTCAAGGTTTCGTCTTTGTAACAAGTGTGTGAAACTACGTCAAGTCCTTAACGTGCTAAACCCTAGTTAGCACTTGGGTTATTTATCGTATCGGTTGAGCCATCGTATGTGAATCCCTTGCGGGTTAGGCGATTTAGATAATTCGATCTCCTTGTCTTGCGACAAGGACGAACCATCCCTAGAGATGTTAACTTGATCTTAAAGGAGAAAGCTATTTGTAACATCTCACAATTCACGTAAACACGCAATTCATTGCTTCTACGTACCCCTAAATTCGCAATAACCCTAACTTTTCTTGTTAAGATCAAAACGCATGTTAAATTTTGGTATAACTTTCATTGATCCTACTAGGACTTGCATTCAAGAATCATGCCCACAATTCTTTTAAGATTTCATGCTTCAATAAACCATGCAGCCTTCCCCTAAATACAACTCTTGATGAATGAAATTTTTCATATGACAAATGTGCAACATGCACTCCTTTCCTGACTACAACGTAGTGAAATTCATGCCAAAGAAAAAACTAGAGTTGACCTATTCCAATTTACAATCACATGCCACACGCAAATTCCTAGAGTCATTTCCGCGCTCTTCTATTTCCTACGGGGTTAAGGCCTTTCCCTAATGAATCATTCAATGAAGATTTGTCTAAAAATGCGACGTGCAATTAATCTTTCCATGCCTAGTCAAAGGAGCACTTTAATAATTTCAACCTTAATGATAGGCAATAGGTGTTCTAGGCCGTCACTTTGACATGCATGACAAGGCAACATACTATTAAGGACGTTAAATGGATAGATAATTCTTTAAATGGAAAATACCAATGATCTAATTTCATGTCATGAACTAATTCTAATCATTGTTCGAATAGTCAATTTAATTCCAGTTGCATTTAACTTGACTAGGTGATTTTGAGCATGCATAGGTGCTTCCTAATCCATGAAGTTATCGTGATTAATGCAATGCTTTTGCATGGAATCAAAATTAGAAAAAACCTGGACTTGTGGGTTTGGGGAGATATCCACGTGAATATTAGGAGAAGAACCTCCCACAGGTGCACCTTGTGACTTTTTAGGGCCCATCGTAGGCGTAATTACGGACTTCCGATTTGGCTTTATCCTTACCCGATCGGTGAATTTACTTGCCTTGGTACGTAGCCTCAAGATCTTGCCCTTTCTCCCTCGTACGCAAGAGATCCCTTCCGAAGTGTGGATCCTTGAGAATACCGGCTTGCAGAAATTTCACCTTATGGGAGGCCTTGCGGGGTTGGAGCTTGGTTTGTGGAAATGGGGCTCTTACAAAGTTCTTGGAAATGGGGATTTTATGAATGGAGTTTCAAAAAATTGAGGCCTTACGAGGATGTTCGTTGAAAGGGCTCTTGCGAATGGGCCTTGCAAGAATGGAGGCTTTAGAGTTCTTCTTCTTCTTCCCTAAAATCCTAGGGCCGGTCTTGTGGGTGATTGGTGGGAAGGGCTTGTAGACTTCCCCTTCTTCTCTTCAAAGTTCGGGCTAGGGGGGGGGGGGGGGGGCTTGTAGGAGTTACAATGGGAAGGATGGATTTAGATTCCAGAGGGTAGAGTGAACTTAAAGAAGATTCAATGGGGAAGGGGTTAAAACCCGGCTAATATGGCTTTATGTGAGTCCACGAGAAGGGCTTTAAAAGAAAGCCGAGGGATAAAGTGGAATTACGAAGATTCAAAGAAAAATGACTTAAAACCGTGTAGTGTGGAGATCCATGGAAGGGTAAAATAGTTTTGTGGAATGCAAGGGGAGCAAGGCTTAAATCCCCGGGTTTGAAAAAAAAAAACCATTTGAGAAGGTAATAGAAAAGGGGGCTTAGAGAGCCCCCCTTAGAAGCTTCTTAGAAGAAGCTTCTAAGAAGCTTCTGACTTTTAGTCAAGATTGACGTGGAAAAGAAAATCTTATGATGGCCTCCTCAGGAAATGGCAGCGGCCTGACGCGGCAGAACTAGCGAACTGGACGGGACGGCGATGACTAGCGGCTTGCAGCGAGTACGGTGGCGGCCTCCTTCTCTCACGGCGTCCAGAGCATCAGCACTATCTTCCCTTCCTCTCAATCATGACCTCAGCATGGTAGCTTTCTGCCTCTTCTCTCTCTCTCATGGTGCATCACGGCACATTCGCCCCATCTCCCTCCACCTCCCCCCTAATTATATACGTGAGGGGAGGGGATCCTCCCTCCCCCACGCGCCATCCTGCATGGCCATACCCCCCCCTCAGGCATCCAGCAAGGATGCTCAGTCATCCTTGCTATTCCCCTTCCCTCTAGCACGACAGTCGTTGGGGGGAAAAAAGGGGGAAAAGAAAAAAATCCCTTATTTTCAATCTATTATTCTCATGACCTCCTATTAAGAGGAGGTTCATGTAAGGAACGCGTGCTTAGAAATCGAGAATGTCACATT
Organism: Lygodium microphyllum; assembly: GCF_053477565.2. Lineage (NCBI taxonomy): Eukaryota > Viridiplantae > Streptophyta > Polypodiopsida > Schizaeales > Lygodiaceae > Lygodium > Lygodium microphyllum. Next base: position 134,023,660 of record NC_141142.1, read on the forward strand.
CTCCCCCCCTTGGAGGAATCGAGATGTCCTCATCTCGAGATAAACTGGGATATTGGTGGTTGAGGGTGCCCTCATCTATCCAAGTGGCGTCCTCCTCGAGATAATCTTTCCACTAGTCGAGGCATTCTCTCAAGGTTCTGGATCTCAGTTATCTCTCCCTAACATCTAGGGTCCTATCAGGCCTTAGTTCAAGGACTCCTTGACTAGGCATTACAACTTGTTGGTCTTTGAGTACATGGTTAGGATTAGGTGCATACTTCTTCAATAGGCTGATATGGAATATGTTATGAACCTTTAGGTTCTCTGGGAGCTATAGTCTATAAGCATTAGGTCCTAGGCCCTTGAGGATCTTGTATGGTCAACAGTATCTTGGACTTAGCTTCTTGCAATCTTCTAAGGATAGAGAACTCTTCTGTGGTCATACGCGAATGAAGACCATGTCTCCTTCCTCGAAGATTCTATCTTGTTGCTTCAAGTCCACGTATGCCTTTTGTCCATCCTTGGCGGCTTGGATGTCCTGTATTCTTGACTTTATTTGGTCATCCATTTCTTCCAACATCTGCCTTGAAGCTTCAACTGTCAAGGTTGGATCTAAGAAGTTTAGGGGACTTCGACAGTCATGACCATTCAATGCTTGAAAAGGGGTCATCTGAATGCTTTGTTGGTAAGAAGCATTGTAGGCAAATTCAACCAAAGGCAAGTATTGAATCCACCACTAGGGCTCTCGACAGCAGTATGCCCTAAGCATATCCTCGATGACTTGATTTACTCGCTTTGTTTGGCCATCCGTTTGGGGATGGTAGGCGGTGCTAAAGCAGAGTTGAGTCCCAATAGCTTCAAAGATAGCTCTCCAGAAGTGTGATGTGAAGAGAGAATCTCGATCACTAATGATTCTTCTAGGTAACCCATGTAGCTTGAATATCTCCTTGATAAACAATCTCGCAATGTCGGAGGCTTTATAATTTGTCTTTACTGGAATAAGGTGTGCAACCTTAGCCAGCATGTCAACCACAACCATGATGGAGTGGTATTCTCCCTAAACTTGGGGTAGGCCAACAACAAAGTCCATATTGATGAATTTCCATTTCATTTGGGGAATGCCAAGTGGTTGCAACTTCCCTGGCATTTTGACATGTTTGTCTTTGATACGTTGGAAAGACAAACACTTAGTGACATATTTGAGAACGTCACCTTTAAGCCTCTCCCAATGGTAGCTCTTCCTAACTGCATTAAGAGTCTTAGCATAGCCAGGATGTCCTGCGAAAAGGGCAATCATGAGCGTCATACAATATCTTCTGCTTAAGTGACTGGCTTGCCGGTATACATGCTCTCATTCTATAGTAGACAAGTCCACTATTGACAGAGAATTCATGATACTCAGCCTATAGCTTTTATTCATGGTCCTTGATAGAGATTTCCCTTAGCATCTTTTGATAGGCTAGATCGTGGTATCCTTCCTCTCTAGCTAGTTCAAGTCTGGGGTTGTTCGGCATGGACACCTTTGTGGCTAGAGATCTAGCTATTGATGGATTTTGCAAGATTAGAGAATTAAGGAATGCCTTACTGAGTGCATTAGCAACTACATACTCCTTTCCAGTTCGGTACTTGATCTTAAGGTCACACTCCTCCAGCACTTCAATCCACTGACATTGCCTCATGTTGAGCTTGTTCTAGGTAAAGTTCCACTTGAGACTTTTTATGATCAGTCACTAGTGTAAACTTGTTACCCAGCAGGTAGTGTCTCCAAAGCTTGACAACTAAAAGTTCAAGATCATGGGTAGCATAATTCTTCTCATGGCTCTTCCGTTTCTTGAAGATTATGCTATAGGATGACTTTCCTACATAAGCACACATCCTAAGGCAAGCATGCTAGTATCAGTTACTACCTCGAACTCCTTATTGTGGTCTAGAAGTTTTAGGATCGGTGCTCATACCAAACTTTGCTTCAATCTTATCAAAGCTAGTTTGTTCGGTAGTTGACCAAGCAATGTTTGCTTCTTCAGTAAGTCTGTCAAAGGTGCTGCAATCAAAGCATAGTTTTTGATGAAGACCCTATACCATCTTGTCGATCCAAGAAAGCTGCATATTTCTTTGACAGTTGTTGGTATTTGGCCATCCTAGAACATTTCTGACTTAGGCCGGCTCCACTGAGATTCCTTCTGCTGATATGATGAATCCCAGATAACCAATCTGATGTTTGAGGAATGCACATTTCATCATCTTAGCATACAGCTTGTGTGACCTCCTTGTCTCAAGGAAAATCCGAAGTTGGGGTTCATGATCTCCTTCCTGTTTGGAATAGACTAGAGTGTCATCAAAGAAGACGAGCACTAAGTTATCAAGATATGGTCTAAAAATATCCTGCATTAATCTATTGAAGGTGGCCGGCGCATTCGTAAGTCCTAATGACATAACTAGGACTCAAAGTGTCCATATCTAGTGTTGAAGGTCGTCTTTGGGATATCTTCTTCCTTGATTCTTATCTGATAGTAACCAGACTTAAGATAATCTTGAAGAACATCTTGGCACCCTGAAGACTATCAAGAAGCTCATCTATTCTAGGAATATGATATTTGTTCTTGACTGTTGATTGATTCAACCCTCGGTAATCAATACATAGTCGAAGTGTCCCATCTTTCTTTTTCTGGAGCTTCCCATGGTGAACTGCTAGGACGGATGTAGCCTAGATCTAGCAGTTGCCTGAGTTGTTCCTTTAGCTCAATTGCTTCCGATATAGACATTCTATAGGGTCTCTTCGCAATTGGCGCAGCTCCTATTACTAGCTTGATCTCATGATCTACTTCTCTTTGAAGCGGGAGTTTTTTTAACTCATTAGAAACTACGTCCGCGTATTCCTTTAGCCAAGTGACCAAATCACTTTACTTCTTTATCAATATTCACAGTCAAGACAATCGTTGATTTAAAAAAAAACTTTATTCCATTCATATCAGCATAGCCCTTTCGAGGTACAATTATTTCTTGGGGTGATGGAACAAGTTGATACATTAATTTGAGGAGAATAAGATGTTGTTGCATTCAGTTACAGAAACTGAGTAGTAGTACGGATTGGGGTCATCGATTTTCAGGAATCGATAGTTCATTGGAAGATTAGGGTATCTTTTACTTTGATATCCATTCTTCTCATGACGCCCCAAAACCTTGATTCGGTCAGCAGGGATTCTTTGAATCATTCCCCGTACACATACTTATTCTGGTTAACCCTTCGACCCCGACCTGTAGGGTCGCGTTTGCGTGAACTTGAATAAAGACGAACAGCTTCACGATCTTCAAATCCTCCATCCACTTGATTCCCTTCAAGTTAATTGGAAGGTACGCAGGTCGATAGGCAATTATGTAATAGATCCCTGAAACACCCATCCATCTCCGTTCCACATACACAGGCGATGGATTGTAAATGCGGTCTAGGATGTTCATCATCTCAACCCTTTGTCGATAGTCCGTGGAATGCATCGCGGTCATAAACATGACTCGGAATACTAAGAACTTGTTCCATGCTTCATAATTCTGCAAGACAGCATTGAAAGTAAGGAAATGTTTGGACAGCAACATTGCTTTACTTCATCTTATTATCATTTCATAAAAACAATTCCGTTGTTGGTCGGCTCTGATACCAACTGTAACGTGTCCCTGGTATCATCCAGGACACGTCTTAGCAGTCCATCGGAAAGGATGTCTAGAAAACTCCGCCCGGCACTCCCAAGGAATGTTACGGGTTTTGCGATCTAGGTCGTCCCGCATCTACCATGTAGCGGAAGTATCCTGGCCGTTTCCCACTTAGAATCGACCCGAATTAGGGTTTTCCTGTTTGGTCATTAGCTAACAACAACTAGCGTCAGACCCGAGCAAATTACTTTATGCAGAAACGCCAGGTCCGAAGCGGATTCACGCTGCACTTGGTTCAAGGAGAATGGGAAACGAGAGGGATGCAAAGCTCAACCTCTCTACCATAAGGCATAGTCCCATTCCGTTCCCCTAAAACAACGTAAATCGAGTAAGACGTAACTTTAGGTCATCGTTCTCGTTATTCGTTTTGATGATGATGATGATCATTCTGCTGTTCTTTGAGATTTTTGAGAAAAGTTCCCGGCTAACCGGGACCACCCAACCGTAGGACGGACCCATGGCCCATCCTCCGCACTTTCCTCGGTTTGTTTTAGTTATGTAATTATCTAGCACATTAATTTGACATATAACAATCAGCTTCTTTAATTAACCTTGTTAAGCACTGGTTCTTTCACGTAATCTTATCACGTGACATAGAAAAAAAACATCAAGCAAGTTCTTTTAACATTTCATCATTTTATCTTTGAAATACAAGGAGTTCCGCCCGTAGGCTTGTCCATAATCTGCCCAAGGCTAACCAGTAATCTCCAAGGATCACTATGGTCAACTAGTATGCGGGCCTCGAGATCCAATCCCGAGTCACGTTAGCCTCTTGTGTAGGACTCGGAAGGCGAGGGATTTATGGCCAGCGCCCACCCTGGCACCCAAGCATCCTCCTGCTCCAAGTAGAGCTCAACGGAAATACCTCTCGCGGCGGGTTCGGTCCACGTTCCTGGTGCAGTTAACAACCCCCTTGGTTAGGGTCAGGCAGGCAGTCGGGGGTAACTGAAGCTGCCTCTCCCTTCAGGCCTTCAACCTGAAGCATTAGATATCATTTCATCCTTTAGTTCTTTGAGCAAACAATGCAAACAGTGCTTTCTAAACTCTTACAAGCACAATCAATTCCAGAGGTCGTTTATTTGGCCAACTGTTAAGGAGTGAATCCTTTTCTCCGAATGCATCCAGCATTTGATCTGGGATCAATTGCGACTTGGCAAGATCCCCAAGGGTCTGTTTGTTCACCCTTTTATCCTTAGGTTAGGGCCATACCCTGTTAACCCAACTTAACCAATACCTTAGGTTTTATTAACAGTAAATCCTGGCGACCATGTCACTCCAATTTATTAATTGATCATTTGCTTCCAAGCGAATATCCAACTTTCCTTATCTTGGCAGATTTTCCCAAGAAAGGTGATATAACAGGATAACTACTCATCCTCTTGCAAGTTAAACTTGCGCAAGAACTTGCCAACCTCATTCCAGGAATTGGCAAAACTCTCTTGTGAACAAACCACAAGTCTATGCGACGGTGCAACTTATTGCACAAGTATCACATCTATTCCATGGGATCATTTCACCCATTGAACGGCGTTTTCTGGTCACGGAATTATCTCCAGATGAGAAGTAGGGTTTAGGGTGTCTTCTTACCCAACCCATTCCTAAATACACTAAGCCGACAATGTTTGGCCCTAGGGATTCCAACTCAATCCGAGTTTCATCATTTGAACGAGTGATCCTTAGGGTAGAAACCTTAGATCGTTTTATGCATGAGCGTCCAATTATCCCTACATTTCGTGAATGTGGGTAGGACCTTTGGTTCAAGGTTTCGTCTTGGTAACAAGTGCGTGAAACTAGGTCAAGTCCTTAACGTGCTAAACCCTAGTTAGCACTTGGGTTATATATCATATCGGTTGAGCCCTCTTATGCGAATCCCTTGCGGGTTAGGCGATTTAGATAATTCGATCTACTTGTCTTGCGACAAGGACGAACCATCCCTAGAGATGTTAACTTGATCTTAAAGGAGAAAGCTATTTGTAACATCTCACAATTCACGTAAACACGCAATTCATTGCTTCTACGTACCCCTAAATTCGCAATAACCCTAACTTTTCTTGTTAAGATCAAAACGCATGTTAAATTTTGGTATAACTTCCATTGATCCTACTAGGACTTGCATTCAAGAATCATGCCCACAATTCTTTTAAGATTTCATGCTTCAATAAACCACGCAGCCTTCCCCTAAATACAACTCTTGATGAATGAAATTTTTCATATGACAAATGTGCAACATGCACTCCTTTCCTGACTACAACGTAGTGAAATTCATGCCAAAGAAAAAACTAGAGTTGACCTATTCCAATTTACAATCACATGCCACACGCAAATTCCTAGAGTCATTTCCGCGCTCTTCTATTTCCTACGGGGTTAAGGCCTTTCCCTAATGAATCATTCAATGAAGATTTGTCTAAAAATGCGACGTGCAATTAATCTTTCCATGCCTAGTCAAAGGAGCACTTTAATAATTTCAACCTTAATGATAGGCAATAGGTGTTCTAGGCCGTCACTTTGACATGCACGACAAGGCAACATACTATTAAGGACGTTAAATGGATAGACAATTCTTTAAATGGAAAATACCAATGATCTAATTTCATGTCATGAACGAATTCTAATCATTGTTCGAATAGTCGATTTAATTGCAGTTGCATTTAACTTGACTAGGTGATTTTGAGCATGCATAGGTGCTTCCTAATCCATGAAGTTATCGTGATTAATGCAATGCTTTTGCATGGAATGAAAATTAGTAAAAACCTCGACTTGTGGGCTTGGGGAGATATCCACGTGAATATTAGGAGAAGAACCTCCCGCAGGCGCACCTTGTGACTTTTTAGGGCCCATCGTAGGCGTAATTACGGACTCCCGATTTGCCTTTATCCTTACCCAATTGGTGAATTTACTCGCCTTGGTATGTAGCCTCAAGATCTTGCCCTTTCTCCCTCGTACGCAGGAGATCCCTTCCGAAGTGTGGATCCTTGAGAATACCGGCTTGCAAAAATTTGGCCTTATGGGAGGCCTTGCGGGGTTGGAGCTTGGTTTGTGGAAATGGGGTGCTTACAAAGTTCTTGGAAATGGGGATTTTATGAATGGAGTTTCAAAAAATTGAGGCCTTACGAGGATGTTCGTGGAAAGGGCTCTTGCGAATGGGCCTTGCAAGAATGGAGGCTTTAGAGTTCTTCTTCTTCTTCCCTAAAATCCTAAGGCCGGCCTTGTGGGTGATTGGTGGGAAGGGCTTGTAGACTTCCCCTTCTTCTCTTCAAAGTTCGGGCTAGGGGGGCGGGCTTGTAGGAGTTACAATGGGAAGGATGGATTTAGATTCCAGAGGGTAGAGTGGACTTAAAGAAGATGCAATGGGGAAGGGGTTAAAACCCAGCTAATATGGCTTTATGTGAGTCCACGAGAAGGGCTTTAAAAGAAAGCCGAGGGATAAAGTGGAATTACGAAGATTCAAAGAAAAATGACTTAAAACCGTGTAGTGTGGAAATCCATGGAAGGGTAAAATAGTTTTGTGAAATGCAAGGGAAGCAAGGCTTAAATCCCCGGGTTTGAAAAAAAAAACCACTTGAGAAGGTAATAGAAAAGGGGGCTTAGAGAGCCCCCCTTAGAAGCTTCTTAGAAGAAGCTTCTGACTTTTAGTCAGGATTGACGTGGAAAAGAAAATCTTATGATGGCCTCCTCAGGAAATGGCGGTGGCCTGACGCGGCAAAACTAGCGAACTGGACGGGGCGGCGGTGACCAGCGGCTTGCAGCGAGTACGGTGGCGGCCTCCCTCTCTCACGGCGTCGGCAGCATCAGCACTATCTTCCCTTCCTCTCAACCATGACCTCAGCATGGTAGCTTTCTGCCTCTTCTCTCTCTCTCACGGTGCATCACGGCACATTCGCCCCATCTCCCTCAACCTCTCCCCTAATTATATAGGTGAGGGGAGGGGATCCTCCCTCCCCCACGCGCCATCCTGCATGGCCATACCCCCCTCTCAGGCATCCAGCAAGGATGCTTAGTCATCCTTGCTATTCCCCTTCCCTCCAGCACGACAGTTTCGTTGGGGGAAAAAAAGGGGATTTTTTTTTTTTAATCCCTTATTTTCAATCTATTATTCTCATGACCTCCTATTAAGAGGAGGTTCATGTAAGGAACGCGCGCTTAGAAATCGGGAATGTCACAGATTAGGGCACTACTAAGAAGCACCTGACTCACCTGGAGTAGCACAAATCGCTGGCACCCAGAATCGTGATAGCGCTCCCTCTTCCTGGTAACAGAAGCTCTCTCTCTCTCTCTCTCTCACAAAGCTAACCAGTGAAATGAGGTTTGTCCTAGCCTCCCAAGCCTCTTAAGGTCCTTTCCTAGCACTGCAAAACCTTAAAGCCAGTTCCCTTTTCCCTGTTTTACCCAGAAATTTGAATCTGGTCCCCTGTTTCCCTGTTTCCAGTAGCAGCCAAAACCTCTGTTTTCTCTTTTCTTAACCTAATCTAACCTTAATCTAGTGCAGCCAAAATGCAAAACAGAGATGCAGAATGGTAGTCCTACACTAATGCTTCCAACAAACCAAAACACTTACTTGTTTCACGGATTAAAACCTCCTAAATCTCCTAGCTATCTCGAGCACCGGTTCAGGCTGCAAACCCTACTTCTATGCTCAATTTGATACGTGCAACGCTCAAGGCTCGATTCTGTCGGTCCCGGCAACGGAACCAAAATGAAGGGGAGCTACAAGCTCTACCCCGAGACCTACGGACCACTTATTGCTCAAGTGTTTTGAACCGAGCGGCCATGGCTACCTCTCACATAGTTGACACGCAATGCCTACCTTACGGGTGTAGTGAGCTTACCTTGATGCTCGATCGAGTACCCTCCTCTTTCTTGCACACCGATAGCTCAACGATCCTTGAGGCAAGCTCAAGCAACCTCAATCCCTCTCCCATGAGCTTCATCTTCCATAGCCACGTGCGAGACAAGAGAAGAGAAGAGAGGAGGGGAAGATGAAGAGAGAAGATGGAGAGCTTCTTCTCCAAGATCCCTTACTCTCACACAAGCACTCCCTCACACTCTCTCAATCCCTCTCTCAAGCACAAGCAAGAAGACAAGAAACAAGAGAAGAAGAAGAAGAAGCTTTGGCCACACACAAGAATGAGCTTCTCATTCACTTTTCAACTTTATATACAAAACCCTAAATCCCTTTTGGGCGGTCATCCCCTTTTCCTCTTTTTTACATGGCCGACCGTAGCCTAAGCCCTTTTTCCCATTGTCCTTCTATCTTCCTAGATTCCTTTCCACTGCCCGTCTACATTTACAAATTGCACGGGTGAGAGCTCGGCGCTCTTTTACAAGATTTCAGGGTGCACCTTTTTATTTTAAAATGCGCCTTTCCCCTTTTGCATTTGCCTTGGACTTTTAAGGTTGCCCTTGCGCTTTTGGCCTTTTCTCCTATTCTTTCTTTGGTCGGGCTACCTTTTTTCCGCCTTTGCCCTGCGTCTTTTTTATTTTCTTTTGCTTTCTTCGTGTTGGGGTTAACACCTAACTAGGCCCCCCTTCCCCCACCCCTAACAAAGCCCCCTTCCCCCACCCCCTCTTAAGCCCCCCTTCGTGTGCAGCAACGTTATTTTTTTGTGGTTGCGGGTCTTCGTAGCAGTTGTTCATAAGCAGCTATGCGTGATCGTTGAGTCCATGGTCTTTGCGGGTGTTCACGTGTGAGGACATGCGTCGGACTTGTTCGTGGGCATGCGTAGTTGCTGCTGTTCATACACGACTATTCACGCGCACGTCCCAGTATTCATTTTTGAAATCGCGAAAATAATTTCAAAAAAATAATTTAAAAAATATAAAAAATATAAAAAAATTTACAAAAAATTATTGAAACTTTTTTCCACAGTTTTCAAAAATTTTCTTCATGAAAAATATTATTAATTAATTACTAAAAATTCCAAATTGCTTACAATTACTCATAAAATGATGAAAATTGATTTTAAAAATCCATAAAAATAACTTAAAATCAAAAAAAAATTCCAAAACATTCGAGAAAACCACATTCATTTTCTTTTCCATTTTGGATATTTTTTGAAATGAAAAATTATTAAAATATTTTTTGAAAAATACTTCTTTTTTGAAAAAATCTTATGACAATGTAATTATCATAAACACATCCTTTGAAACTCCCAAACATGATAAAAACATTTCCATCACATTAAAACATAATGGTTTTCAACCCTCGTAGTGGGACAAATTGGTTTCTTGGTTATTCTTTAAAAAAAAAAACAACACAAACCAAACCAATGAAACAAATAGAAACAAACCCCCTTTTTATTTACTATTTAAAAAAAACAAAACAAAATAATATATATATATTTATTTATTAAAAACAATACAAAATAAAAACAAGAAAACCACACAAATCAACATATCCCACTAAAATTGCAATCCACATCTTCTCCTTTATTTTGGTCATGTGTATCATTGTTTTTGTTTAGTTAAGGTGTTAGTTAGTTTTTCTTTTAAAACCCAACAAGACGACTATTGTCAGTCGACCTTTTGTCCATTTTTGTGGATTTGCATGGATTGCGCATTCCATTTTGGAGGATATGGTTTCAGAACTTGCCAAGTTTCTTTCTTTTTTCCCTATCTCACTTGCACCATAACACACCATCAATTGTAAATAAAATCCATTGACCGTTGCACACATCCAATTAATAGAATGCACATCATAAAATTATAATTAAAACAAACGGGATGTTAATTATAAAAGGAATCCCACCATTGCACGCGCACCTTTGCAACCTAACTCATGTAATTTGTAAATTAAACTTGATTCACAAATGCACACACACACATGCATTACAAGCACATTAAATTGTAATTAAAATAAACCCCCCGAGGTCATACATGCATGTATTCAAGTGCCACACATCATTTAATTGTAACAATAAATTGTATCAGTAGAGACCAAGTTAAGTCAAGTCTGACAGGGGCTGGGCTACATTTATGACTCACCATATGAATTGTGTTTAATGGATTATCTAATAAAAAATGAGTTGTTAGTTTCACTCACCCACTTCACCGCATTGTAGGATGCTGAATGTTATGTGGGATTTGGGATTATTAATCTAAACTTGGCCCATATGGTGTTTATTCTATTTTTAGTCAGAATATTTGGTTCAATCATGATTTTTTGAGTCCGTGTTTGGGCTATGGTATGTGTGCCATTTTGGCGTGCAGGCCTCCATTCATTTGTTGCCCTCACATTGCCGTCTATGGATGAGGAACTTTGTTACTCCTTCTTGGCTTCTTACAAAAACCAGTCTGGTCTGGTTTATAACCGCACCTTTTATTTATCTATAGCTAATATCAGTGAAGCACTGTGCTTGCCCATTTTTGCTTCATTTGTGCTCAGTGGTAACCGGTTACTCGCTGCTGAAGAGATTGTTACGCTAATGAAGAAGGAAACTTCTACCCCCTTGCTCCTTTACCTACTCATTAATAGTTGAAGGGTATCTATTGCCCATATCTCTTCTCCCATATGGAAGCAGTTATGTCAGTTCCTCCAGAACAAGCAAGTGTATATCCAAGTATTTGGCCAAAGAACTGTTCACAGCTTCTGTGAAGATTCTAGAGGGTGCTAAGTTCAATTGGGCATCCAAGATGGATCAACATTTCCAGCAAGTACGGAAGGGTCAAAATAGTAATGTCTCTTATGGTGCCTTGTTATAGAGAATCCTCACTTTTGCACCTTCTCCTAGTGGTGTTTCAGTGCCCAATCCTGCTCCTTTACCAGTGCAGCCTACATCTTCAATTCCTTCTCCTCGGCCTATGCAACTTAATTGAGAAGATGAAGAGTCCCTTGTTGTGTTTTCTCGCAAGAAATGCTTTCGTACGAAGGGTCCTTCGAATCCTCATGTACTAGCTTTCCTGGTACATACATCCACTCCTGTTGTTTTTGGCAGTGCCCTTCCTTCATTCCTCTCCTGTACCAATCTATTTGCAACCCAAAAGGAAGGACAATTAGATTTCCAGATTCCTTCATCTTTACAAACCATATTATCTGGACCTATGATTCCAAAGATGGTTTCAAATGTCCAGTCTACTTTGGAAACCTCCCTCACTTCTTATCTTCAGACACTGTATACAAGTGTTTACACTTCCATGCAAGACAAGGTGGATTCCTTAACCAGTCAGTTGAGTAAGGCACTAGAAGATCTATCTTTCGAAAGGGCTACACTCAGTGATATCCATAACCAAATGACTACTGCCACAACCTTAATGGATTCACAGAAGGTAACTATTCAAGAGCTCAAATCTAAGATTGCTAAATTGGAGGAGGAGAATGCATTTTTGATGATTGAGAAAAATTCTTCTCTTGAGGAAATGGTCACTTTGGCTAGTAAACTTGCTACTAGTGAGGAACAATTGCAACACTCTCAGAAAACTATAGAGTCCCAAAAGAAAGTTATTGAAGAGCTTAACCAAATAGTGTATGCTCTTTTTGTTTCTTCTCCTGCTCATGTATCTTCTACTTTATCTTCTAAAGAGGAGCTTGATCAGTTGCAACAAAAAGCTAAACTATGGATGGGTTCTTAGCTAAGATTGAACGCCTTCAATAGCATATGGATTGCATGTAGAATGATTTTGTCCGTTATACTGAATTGGTATCACCTCCTCCTTCCTTTTGGGTGAAGTATAACCAATAGAGATTTTATTTATATATATCCTTAAGCAATGTGGATTTAGAGTCTCCAGAGGATAGATGGTCAAATCTCTAGCTTACAGATCTCTTGAGAGTTTTTTTTTATCACTTTGTGGATGAGTTGATTTTCCATGAGGTCCAGTTACTATCTTTCATGTATCTTACAGGCCATTTGTAAATCTCTGATGAAGAAGATTTAAATGTTTATGTGGGAGATGTCATCTTACAGTTATGTATGTGCACTCAGTTGAGCTTCTTCTAGCAGAGAGTTTTCGAACCTATCATGAGCAGGCATTTTGGTGTAAGGGACATGCTTGTAAAATATTACACGGCGCAGCGAACAGAATCTGAGAAAGAGATAGAGAGTACACAACAGATAAGAGGAGAATCAGTAAATTCTTTAACTTCAAACAACTGATACAAAGATGGCTCTGTCCACCCGTGCGCTTCCACTGAGTGAAGCTTAGATGGCGATCTAGACAGAAGATAGGTGAAGAGTTTAAGGCTAGCTGGAACAACAACTCTGACTGGGTGAAAGATCAGTGTAAGATGGCTGCGAAGGGGTTTAGCTTTTATAGCCCGCGAAGGTCGTTAGGTCGGCCTGCTGACCGACCTACCATATGAGCCTCCACTAGTCGGCCAGGGAATATTCCAGGGAATATTCCCTTTACCACGGGCCGGGGGCGCTGCCCCCGGACCCCCGCCAGGGGGGCCGCTGGCCCCCCTGGGACCCCCCAGCCAGGGGCCGCTTCCGCGGCCCCCGGACCCCACAATAGGGGCCCCTTTTAACTCCTTTACCACGCAACTCAATGCAATGTGCCTCGAGTTGCTACCAGCTTAACCACTCCGTCTAACCCAAAGATTAGACCCACAACAGTCACCTTTTTGCCATCCGGTCACATAGACCTCATCTGATATACAAGTCAGGACTCAACCAATGTCCGGGCTCACATTTGGCTTCTCCTCATAATGGGGGCCTTACAACTTTGAGCACCATGGATCATTGGTAGCACCTAATGAGGGTGGTGCATTGATCATATCTAACACCCCCCCTCAATGTCCACCCATAGGTGAACTATCTCCTTGGCCCAATGCCGAGTCTTTGAAGATGAACTTGAAGCAGATCCTTCGTAAGTGCTTTGGTGAAGATATCTGCTCCATTCTCCTCTGTTGGACAGTAGACCAATTCCACTATCCCATCCTCCATCAAATCACGCACATAGTGATACTGGATCTCTATATGTTTGGTGCGTGCATGAAACACTGGATTTTTGGCAATGGCGATGCAACTCTGATTGTCACATCTCAGCACAGTTGGTTCTTCATCCTGCACTCCCATATGCCATAGAATCCTTCTCAACCATACGGCCTCACATGCAGCAAAACAAGCTGCCTTGTACTCTGCTTCGGTAGAAGACAATGCCACTGTTGGTTGCTTCTTACTAATCCAAGAGAAAATTCCTGAACCCAAAGAGAAACAATAACCAGAAACTGACTTCCTGGAATCAATGTCTCCTGCCCAATCTGAGTCACAGTTCCCCACAAGAGAAGTTCCGAAACTGTATGTGATACCATAGTCAAGAGTTTTCTTCAAGTATCTGAGCACCCGCATCCCAGCCTTCCAATGACTCTCATGAGGTTTGTTTGAGAACCTGCTCAAAACACCAACAGCAAAACTGATATCTGGTCTGGTGTTACACAAGTAGATTAGACTGCCGACCAACCTCCTATACCTCCCAATGTCTGCTAGTGCTGATGTATCCTCAACGGATAACTTTACATTCACCTCCATAGGTGTAGCTATCTCCTTGCACTCGGTCATGCCAAATGCCTTCAAGATCTCCCATGCATACTTCTTCTGAGAGATGAAGATCTTTCCTAGCTCTTGCCAGACTTCAATCCCCAAACAATAGTGCAGCAAGCCCAAGTCTGTCATTTCAAACTCAGAACTCAAAGCCTTTCGAGTTTGGTTGATCATATCTTCATAGTCACCTGTAATAAGAAGGTCGTCCACATATAGGACAATCACTGCAGACTTTTTACCATCACTGTAAACATACAAGTTAGCATCTGAGGCACATCTTTTGAAGTTTAGGTTTAAAAAGAACCTATCTATCCGCTGGTACCATGCTCTGGGGGCTTGTTTCAGCCCATACAATGCCTTCTTCAGTTTACACACTTTGTTCTCAGAATGGGGGGCCTCAAACCCTGGTGGCTGAGCCACGTACACCTCCTCCTTGAGGTCACCATTTAAGAACGCTGACTTAACATCCATTTGGTACACTGGCCACTTCTTGTGGGCAGCCACTGCAAGTACCGTGCGAATAGTGGTCATTCTGGCAGTTGGGGCAAATGACTCTTGAAAATCAAACCCTTCAACTTGTGAAAATCCTTGGGCAACCAGTCTAGCTTTGTACTTTTCTAAGGTACCATCAGCCTTGTACTTTACCTTCCAGATCCACTTGGTGCCAATAATCTTCCGCTTTGCTGGCCGATCCACTAGCTCCCAAGTGTCATTCTTCATTATGCTGTCATACTCCGCCTGCATAGCAGCCTTCCATGATGGATCTGCAAGTGCTTCTTCTAAGTCAGTTGGCTCCTTTACTTCTCTCATAATCTCAACCATCAAGGCCATGTTGACTATGTGAGCAGAAGCCCTCCTTTGCTCCTCTATTCTCTGAGACCTCCTTGGTCCGTCTGCCTTCTCCTCAACAGATGCAGGCCTAGGATTATTGTGGTCATAGAGCTGCTTCACCCAGCGCGGCAATGGCTTTTCCGGTGGGGTGATGTCAGGTTGGTGAACTTTTTCCTCATCATCTGAAGATGATGCTTCCTCCTCCTTAAGGATAGGGATAGCTCTCGGGACAGGTTCATAGTGGACTACTTCTTCGCTTGATGATAAAGTGGAAGACCTTGCCTTCTCCTCCTCCACTGTATGCGGCTCCTCCTTGAACACCACATCACGGCTCGCGATGATCTTCTTTGCCTCTTGGTCATATAACTTGTAAGCCTTCTGCTCATCACTATAACCCAAGAAGATACATTTTCTGCTTTTTGGTTGTAACTTGTTTCTCTTCTCATCTGGAACATGTGCATAACATTCACATCCAAAAATTCTGAAATGTGAAACAGATGGTTTCTTACCAGTGTAAGCCTCATGAGGTGTTTTTCCCTTGAGAGCCTTTGTGTAGCTCCGATTTAGAATGTAGACTGCAGTATTAACAGCTTCAGCCCAAAAATGGTTAGGCAATCCCTTGCCCTTTAGCATGCATCTTGCCATCTCCACAATGGTACGATTCCTGCGTTCCACAACACCATTCTGCTGAGGTGTGTGAGGCGTCGTCAATTGACGCTTGATCCCTTTGCTCTTGCAAAAGCCTTCAAACTCCTTTGAGTTGAACTCACCACCACCATCTGTTCTAAATTTCTTCACACTTTTCCCTGTTTCATTCTCAACAAGTATTAGCCATTCTTTAAACTTACCAAAAGCTTGAGCCTTATCACGAAGGAAGTACACCCACATCTTCCTACTGTAGTCGTCGACAATCAACATAAAATAAGAAGATCCCCCCAAGGCCTGTGTAGGCATCTTACCACACAAGTCAGCATGCACCAACTCTAGAGGAGCATGTGCTCTATTCTTGCTTTCTTGTGGAAATGCCTTTCTCTGTTGCTTGCCCATCATACAAGCTTCACATGGTTCCTTCAATTCAGTTATTGTAGGTAGGTGAGCAACCATACCTTGCTTTTGCATCTCCTTCAATACTGCAAATCCGATGTGTCCAAACCTTTCATGCCAAAGCTTACTTGTGCCCACTCCAGCGGTGGCTGTAAGAGCACTTAGCTCATACAGGTTGTTCCTTCTTTCTCCTTTGCCAACAATTGTGCCAGCACTATCAATAATTTCTGCACCTGTCTTCTTGAACCTCACTTCATGACCAAGATCAGTTATGGCAGCAACTGATAAGAGATTTCTCCTGATTTCGGGAACATACAACACATTTGAAAGCTTTTTGACTTCACCATTTGCAGCAACAAAAGAAATAGTACCTGTGCCCGCAGCAGGGCATTTAGCATCATTTCCAACCGTCACAGTGATGGATTCTTGTAGAGGCTGCATAGAACTGTATAGACCTTTCTTGTTGGTCATGTGACGGGAGGCCCCACTATCCAACACCCAAGAGTCAGTGGTAGATTCTTCTTGCGCCGAGGAGCACACTTCCTCAATGGTCGCCATGAATAATTCCAACTCTGCTTCAGCCGTATTGGCTGTCTCTTTCCCTTTAGTTTTAAGGGTACCATTCTTTTCATCTGCCTTCTTGACACGACAATCTGCAATTGCATGTCCTTTCTTCTTACAGTAGAAGCACTCTCCTTGAAACTTCTTCTTGCCGCCCTTTTTCTTTTTGTCACCATCATTTTTGGTGGAGGAAACACCTTTGCCTTTTGCATTGGCAGAGAATGCAGTATCTCCATTGTTGCTTCCTTCTCGGGCTTTCAGCCTCAACTCCTCCTCCATTAATAATGCACAAAACTCCTCAAAAGTCAAAGCTTGAGGTCTCACCTGAGTATTAAGGGCAGTTACTAGTCCATCAAACTTTTGTGGACAAATCCGAAGACACCTCCGAGCTAGCTCTTCGCTAGTCTTTTGTATCCCAGCGCCAGCCATCTGGTCGCGCAGATTCTTAATCCGAGTGATGAATGCTTCAACCGTCTCTCCTTCAGCAAACTTCTCCGCTGCTAGTTGATTCTCCAAGTTTTGAATCCTTGTTTGGTTTCGTGTTTCATACTGACTCCTTAGTACATTCCAAGCCTCTGACGCTTTGGTTGTATGCTGAATCAGAGTCAAAACACTGTCAGAACAGCTTGTAACTAAGGCACACAATGCATCTGCATTCCTTCGTTTCCAAGCTCGTAGAAGATCTGCATTCGGAGGAATCATCACACTAGGATTTGATGGGTCGGGGGTAGGCTGTGGTTCTGCGTCAGTCCCCAGCACAGTCTCCAGAAGCTCATAAGAATCAAGGATAGTAGTAATTTTGAACTTCCACAAGGTGTAGTTTGTACCATCTAACTTGCCTTCGCTGAAGGTTGGTGGACGAATCCTCAGTGTTTGAATAGCCGGTACAGCAGCACCACCTCCTGCACCGCTTCCTGATGCGCCAGAACTGCTTCCCGGAGTCGACATCGTTTCTCTTTGCTGTTGAAGCCTTTGCCTCTTGCACTCTCTCCGATCTCTAGAGCCCCCTGGGCTCTGATACCATGTAAAATATTACACGGCGCAGCGAACAGAATCTGAGAAAGAGATAGAGAGTACACAACAGATAAGAGGAGAATCAGTAAATTCTTTAACTTCAAACAACTGATACAAAGATGGCTCTGTCCACCCGTGCGCTTCCACTGAGTGAAGCTTAGATGGCGATCTAGACAGAAGATAGGTGAAGAGTTTAAGGCTAGCTGGAACAACAACTCTGACTGGGTGAAAGATCAGTGTAAGATGGCTGCGAAGGGGTTTAGCTTTTATAGCCCGCGAAGGTCGTTAGGTCGGCCTGCTGACCGACCTACCATATGAGCCTCCACTAGTCGGCCAGGGAATATTCCAGGGAATATTCCCTTGACCACGGGCCGGGGGCGCTGCCCCCGGACCCCCGCCAGGGGGGCCGCTGGCCCCCCTGGGACCCCCCAGCCAGGGGCCGCTTCCGCGGCCCCCGGACCCCACAATAGGGGCCCCTTTTAACTCCTTTACCACGCAACTCAATGCAATGTGCCTCGAGTTGCTACCAGCTTAACCACTCCGTCTAACCCAAAGATTAGACCCACAACAGTCACCTTTTTGCCATCCGGTCACATAGACCTCATCTGATATACAAGTCAGGACTCAACCAATGTCCGGGCTCACATTTGGCTTCTCCTCATAATGGGGGCCTTACAACTTTGAGCACCATGGATCATTGGTAGCACCTAATGAGGGTGGTGCATTGATCATATCTAACAATGCTTGGCATCCACCTTTGGAGGATGTTTCTTTGGAGCCTCGTCGACTCAGAAATTTTTTTCATAAATCTAATATCCAGCCTCTATAATCTGAGTTATTGAGCTTTATTCACTACAAGGATTTAAGCTTATAGCGACGGCGGGTAGCGACGTGGGTACCGGCTTCACTATTTGTGTCGCTAATAGCGACGCAAATAGTGACGCTCCACAGGGGAAAAAAAATAGGCCGAAACCGAGCGCGGTTTATTTCGCATTTTTGCGTTTTGTGTTTTGAGAGCAAGAGCGAGAGAGAGAGCGACCGTCGTGAGAGAGGGAGAGGAAGAAGGCTTGCCGTGGCCACTGCCGCCATTGTTCGCGAAGGAGAGGAGAAGCCTTCATCGCGAAGAGGAGCCGCCCCACAGTCGCCATATCTCATCAGTGAGTCTCCCTCTCTCCTTCTTTTACTTGTTTAGGATTTAAATCACTTTCTCTTTTGCTTGTTTAGGAGAGGAAATGAGAGAGAAAGAGAGGGAGAGGGAGAGGGAGGGAGAGAAAGAGAAAGAGAGAGGGAGAGAAAGAGAAAGAGAAAGAGAAAGAGAAAGAGAAAGAGAGGGAGAGGAAGAGGGAGGGAGAGTGCATTCTCTCTCTCCCTCTCCCTTTTGCTTTTGGAGAGTGTTAAAATATATTGTGAGAGGGAGAGGGACAGGGGTAGGGAGAGGGAGAGGGAGAGGGAGAGGGAGGGAGAGTGCATTCTCTCTCTCCCTCTCCCTTTTGCTTTTGGAGAGTGTTAGAATATATTGTGAGAGGGAGAGGAAATGAGAGAGAAAGAGAGGGAGGGGGAGGGGGAGGAAATGAGAGAGGGAGAGGGAGAGGGAGAGGGAGAGGGAGAGGGAGAGGGAGGGAGAGTGCATTCTCTGAGGGGGAGGAAATGAGAGAGGGAGAGAAAGAGAAAGAGATGTATACTCAAATGGATAGCTTTATGGAGATGTATGTCTACTCAAATGGATAGCTTTTGTCTACACAAGATATAGTCCACCTGTGTGTGTATATATTGAAACGATAACATATCCATAATTATGGTAATGGTATGTGCTTTGCTTTTTTTATGGGTACCATTACATCAACGACTCCTTAAGAGGGCTAAAATTTGGTCATACACTTTATAAAGTCTAATTAGGAGATTTAAGATGCACGATAATGGACTTATCGATAATGGTATACAATGTGTTTTACCATGGGCCACGTACATTGGTGACTCTTTAAGATGGCTTAAAATTGGTCATATCCTTCATAATATCCAAGTAGGGGATCTAATTGTGATATGCATAATTCCTTGTTTTTGTATTAACTTTATAGGCACAACAAATTAGTAATCATGCCAACTAGTCAATGGAAGTACTAAAAGAAAATGATCCCCTAGCTAATGGTCATTATGGTACTTCATCAAAATGAACCCAAAAGTGTTGCCATAGAAGAAGAATCCCTTAAATTGAGCATAGGATATTTTCTTCAAAGGTTATGACTATGAGTATAATTGATTGGAACAAATTTTATAACTATGGTACACACACACACCCCCCCACACAGGCACAAATATTTTTACTATTTGATATTGTCTTTGACGTGGTAACCTTGTATTACATTGTTGCATTTGATGTCTTCCAATCATTACAATAAAAGTTGATAAATTTCATAGATGTCATTATTTTTTATACATGGACCTAGGACAAAAAAACCACATTACTAAGATGCTTTTTGTTGAGATTGGTTTATTATTAGACTAAGAGATCCTCAATGATACTCATAAATTTTCTATACCATCAATGTTGATGTTGTGTTAGAAAGAATATATGAATATATGGTAAGTGTACATAAGCATATAGAATTTACTTGACATCTTGATATCCCATAACTAGGGTGTACGCTGACACATATCACTACTTCATGATATTACTTCACACACACACACGCACACGCACACGGATACGCACATGCACATGCATGTGCACACGCATGCATACGCACACGCACACGCACACACACACACACACATGCATGATTAATGCATATTATGATATATATGTAACATTTGAGGGATGAGTATGAATGTTTCCTATTGTATTTCTCTTTAATTGATGATTATTTTCTTTACTTTATTTTATGGCCTCAATAGACTAAAAAAGATACTATGATGAATAAGTAATCCTAGGTGTCAACAAAATGAGACTAAGAAAGAACTATGATGAAACAAAGTGGAAAGTGATATTCATCAATGGCACCTAGGATTACTTATACAACTAGGATTTGTTGACAAAGTTGTATTTTGTTGACTAGGATTACTTATACTCAAAGCCCTCTAGTGCAGTTGTATAAATAATCCTAGTAGCATGTGGATAAGATACTCAAAGTACATAACCTAGAGACCATAGCTAGGTATATAAGGTATAATGGCCATACACGAAGACACCTCAATAATTGGATAATCACCACTAAATCCCAAAGAAGAATCGTGTTCCATCGCCTTCAACTCTATATTCACCTCGTGAAGAACTTCATTAATCATAGCATCCTTGTCACCAATCTTTTTGTTGCAATGATGCAGTAACATATTCATCACTTTTCCTTTTAGCATCTAGGGCATTATCCAATCTTTTAGTCAAGTCCAAACATTTAGTCTCCAACTCATGAACCTTATGAACCAATGCATTTTTTTTCTACAATAATGAATAATTATCTACCGGGACAAACAAATCCTTGAGCATGGTATATGGCCAAGATATAACATCAATAAATCTCTCAACTACTATGTCCCATGCATTTTTTACATCAATCAGTAAAGCATTTCTTATATCTTGAAGTTTAGATTTCAACACCATGGATGCATCAATATTAATCTCAATGTTTTTCAAAATTTGCTTCTCAACCTCTTGCAGAGGCTAAAACCTCTCAAGCAAGAGCTTATGGTCAACTTGCAACTTGACATACATCTCCATAAAGCTATCCATTTGAGCCTCATTTTTCCAAATTGTATTACAAGTCATTAAATTGTTTGTTGTAACGTAGACAAGATGGAAAACGAAGAAGGTTCTGTTGTTCAAGATCGTGAGGCGTATCTTAATCAGTGAGTCCCATGTCCTTGCTCTTAATGCAAATTGGCAATTAGAAGAAAACATCGATTGTCTATAGAATACGTACGAAGATTTGGCGAGTTTTAATCTGAGATCATTGATCAGGCGATTGCGGATTTTCAGCAAACGGTAATTTGAAGTTAATATCAATCATGCATTGTACTCGCAAGCTAATTGAATACCATATACAATAAGATTGGGTCTTGCTGGCAAATTTTCTATCCAGGGAGGTGATGTCTTGTCCCAAGGAGGAGTGCACCCTTTGCAGCCAATTAGAAGAGTTCGTGGGCATCCGATGGATGGAGTGCAGGAGCCAATCCACCACTTGCAAGGCCAATCTATACCATCAATGCCAGAGGATACAGGAAACCTTCCAGAACTACCTACAATCTTGGAGCCTGAGATGGAGGCAATGATCGATGCATTGATTCCCATGGATGTCGAGACTTCTGATCCGCTTAGAGAGGAAGCATCCATACCATTATATGATGGGTGTCGAGTATCTCAGCTAAAGACACTGCTTTCACTCTTAAGTGTGCAAGCAAAATACGGGTGGAGTGATATGAGTGTGACTGAGTTGTTCAGGTACCTTGTACATACGCTTCATTGATTTCTTTTTGACACTATTATTACAAACATTTGTGCTTTTTCAAGGTTTTTAATGATTTTTTTCAGGTTATTGAAATATCATATATTACCACTTGCAAATACATTGCCTGAGTCTCGTGATGATGCACGACATGTTTTACGGAAGCTTGGCATGGACTACAATAACATCCATGCATGTATCAACGATTGCTGTCTGTTTCGAGGAGAATATGAGACTATGGAGACATGTCCAAAGTGTGGTGCTCACATGTATCGAGAGAACTTGCCAGGGCAAACCATTCCTCAAAAAGTTCTCAGACACTTTTCGCTCATCCCCCGCATAAACCACATGTTTCGTACGTCCGGTGTGGCGAGCTTGACAACGTGGCATGCGCAGAATAGGTCCACGAGTGGAGTTCAACAAATATCAGTGGATTCGCGCGCATGGAGCCATATTGACTCTACCTTCCCAGGCTTTGCAGGAGAGCTCGGTCTCGCAATGGATGGCGTGAACCCATTCCGTCTGCGCTCAACTTCTTACAGTGTGTGGCCTATAGCGGTCAGCCAATATTCGAGCCATTCTCATGTGGATGATGCATGACTTTTTGGGATTGAGAGAGTGCTCAGGTGAGCAGGCCTCCATTCTCGCTGGTAATATCTATATTTTATCTCATTCAATCAAGTATTCATTAGGTCGTGGTGTTGGAATAGGTCTGGTTATCTCAAGTTATCATGCATGTCCATTATGTGGGCCATAGTTAGACTCCCGAAGGTCACGAACCATGAAGAAGATGGTATATTAAGGACACGCTGCTCTCTTGCCGGAGGATCATGAACTCAGGGAAGGTTTCCTTGGACGAGCTTCAACACTTATGAATGCCGCAAGCTGGTACGAGCTGAAAATGGTCCACACGGAATCACATCCAAATGGAATGCGGCGGTTCTCAATTTTCTACGAGTTGCCATATTGGACCCAGTTACAGGTGAACCACTTGTTGGATCCCATGAATATTTTCAAGGAATGTGGACAGCTTGTTATGGGACCATATCACAGGAAAGAGAGACACTATAGGGGCACGAATGGATTTGAAGGAGGTAGGTAAGATGGAGGCGCTTTGGCCACAGTCGAGTGCTGATGGTCGCGTGCAGCTTCCTTGTGCTCCTTGGGTTTTTTCCACTAAAGAAGAGTGCATTGTGAAGCGAGTAATCAAGTCTATCCGCACTCCGACGGGTATAATGCGTTCTCTCAAGTCTGCATTTTCTAAAAATGACCAATTATCAGGGCTAGAATCCCATGATTGGCATAAGATATGTCAGGTTTGTACTACGAATGGATTGTAATTAGCGTGGGTATTTTGCTATTTGGAATGTGGCCATTATTCATAATGCTTTCTCATTTATGGCAGTTTGTACTATCGATCACGATCGTAGGATGTCTTACTCCAGAAATTCGTGGGGCCTTTTCCAAGTTGTCGACTTTGGTGCAATGGATCTCACAGAAGGAGATTCAGACGTCCTCTATTGAATCCGCGAGGCGGGGAGGAGTGGAGATGGTTTATCTCTTTGAGAAATACCTGCCCACCAGCATGCTCACGATACAAATCCACCTTCTTGTGCATCTTATGGATGAAGTGGAGATTGCTGGATCTATCTATACGCGATGGATGTTCTTCTTGGAGCGCTTCATGAAAACCTTGAAAGGCTTTGTGCAACAACGAGCTCGGCCAAAAGGTAGCATGGCCGAAGGTTGGTTGGTGTCTAAGGCGCTAGTGCATATTTCACAATGACTATCAACGGGGCGGAACCACACAATGAAATGCTATGGTTGCTAAAGGACGATGATAGACTGACTGGAGATGTGGTGGTTCAAAATGGGATAGAAATAAGAATGGATGCCTCAATGGAAGAGAAGGTGAATCGCTTTGTATGTTGCACCATGCCTCTATGGAGACGTGGCTCGCCAAGTACCAGATCGCTAGGCAAGATCGAGAGGAAGCACGAGCTGAATTCCAACATAGTACGCGTCATCGACCGATTCGATATCCCGAAGGCATGGAGGAGATGCCGTGGTTTATGTCAACGTGATGGTTGCATGGAGCCTTGACCGCAGCATCTCACGAAGGGACAGAGGTCTCAATGGAGGAGTTGGAATTCTCGAGGGGATGTAGTTCAAAGGTGATGAGGGGTTTAGAATCTGTCATATCTAAATTTTATATAGGACATCTAATTTGAGTGTTTCAATGTACAATACAAAATATATAGTGCAGCGTGGTCGCGCGGATGGCTTTTTCGCATGGAGTGTATTGACAAAATGTGCTCCATAATGGACTGTGGTGTCATGGCAAGGTTCGAGCAAGAGAGCCGGCGACGAGCAACAAGTCCAAACACGGTTGTGGATGAGATGGAGTATTTTTGAAACTTGCAAAGTATTATTACGGTGGATTACCATAGCTTCTCCATGATACTATTCGATGTGCAGTGGTTCAAAGTGGTACTTGGAGGAGCTGGAGCAACAATTCGACGAGCTCCATCTGGATTTCTCAAAATAGATTCCGAAAAAAAATGGACAGATTTGCGCGACACCTTTGTGTTGCTGGCCCATTGTGAACAAGTGCATGAAGTCATTTGCTTGTTAATTGTATTATGGCATGGTTTATGTCACAATGGTTTGAACTCTCTTGTACGTGTTTGTGAACAGGTAATCTTCTATCCAAACCCCCAACAACCTCGATGGTGGTATGTTATACCTGCAACTCCCCGAAGTGTGAGAGTATATGATCAAAGGGATGTTCCAAGCATAGATGAAGATAATATGCAAATAAAGGGTCGATATTGCAAGGGGTGGAGGCCATCAAAAGCTTGGAGCCAGTATCGGCAAACAATGATGGAAATATAGGAGTCCAAGAATTCTTTGAGAATGAGGCGGACTCATTCTTTTGTGGTGACATGTCTATCGACCTTTCAGTGTATGCGGAGTTGTGTCTGAAGATTAACATGGGACCATAGGGTACTTCATACTTGGAGCATCCACTTACTCAATTGTTGACTAATCGCTTATAAGGGTACATAAGATATGCATTTTAAGTGAGATTTTTTTTAATGATTTATCTTACTGTGCTTTGTATGATTTAAATTGATTATTCTAACATAATTTTTTATCCGTACAGGTGACATTTACAGGATGAGTCGAGGGATGAGCGATGAGGAGTTACAGGACATCTTTGCATGCATGTCTCCAGACCAGATTGCCAGATTTAGAGAGATGGCAGACCAGGAGCTCTCTCGTTCTTTGTCAGGGCACTCTGCGAGATCTGCTTCAGCGCGATCGGATGCTTCGGCTTCGAGTAGACGATCTCCACACTCACGACTTGGGCCAGAGGGAGGGAGTGCATCGGGATCAGGGTCAGGGGGATGCTGTAGAGATAAAGAGACAGTGAGCCCACGATCAACACAGGATACAAGTGCGAATCCTCGCTCTCGTGGCTTAGGTGGATGTTGTGGAGACGTGAATGCGGTGTCTCCGTCTCGTCATTTAGCTGGAGTTGTGTCACCTTCAGGATTTGTCACACCTGTGGAGACGTCTACTCCAATTACTGCGGCTTTTGCGCAGCTGTAGCAGGTGGAACCCCTTTGGATGCCACTTCAAGAGAGATTACCCCCGTCGGTACACCGGATGCAGAGGGGTCTCCTAGATATGCCTAGGAGTGTGGACACAGATAGAAGAGGACCCATCTTAGGCATACTCCTAGGGGTTATGGATATCTGGTTGATAGTAGGTCAGGAGCCATCATCATGAATGATGAGGGGAGGAGGGTGATGGCTCGCATGAGAGAGTTGTGCCAACAAGTTTTTCAGCATGTCTTGGATCATTGGAAGAACATACCGGAGGGGAGCAAGGACTACATAGTAGCATCCTTGCACGAGGAGTTTCCTGTGCCAGGCGTAGTAGATAGATTCTCTATGGGCTCGATGATGGATTGCATGCGTGCATACATGTCACATAGACGATCCGATGCACGCAAGGCAATTAAGAGTGGAGCTGCAAAGCCCGAGTGATTAGATGCAGACAATTGGCGCCCGACTGAGGGAGGAGGCTACAGATTCTCCAAGACATTGGAGTCAGTAGCTCGAGGTGCGAGGGTACGAATCGAGGCCGGAGTGGTCCATCATCTTGGGAGTAGCGGCCACAGGACATATTTGGAGGACTTTGTAAGTTTTTCTTTTGTTTTGCTTGTTTATTTTTTTGAAATATTCTTTGTACTGACAATCATGTTTCTAACAGTTAGCATTTTGTTTTCTTTGCAGCACTCCATTACAAATCGTGATCCGTCTGGCCTTGAGACTCGATATGCAAAGAAGTATGGTCTCAATGCATTGATCGACCAATTGTATAGACGTGACGGCCCTGTAAGTCACTCATCTTTCTTGTCCGTAGTTAACATGAGATATTTGAATGCATTATTGTATGGTGGACTGATGTTTTGTTTCTTTTTCTACAGAGTCCGTTTGATGCTCCTTTGCGGTGGGATGAGCTTTCAGGGGACGAGGATGCGTAGCTCACCCTTGGATCCCTGGAGCTCACACAACTTTATTTTTGAGTCACCTGATCTATGTAGACATATTCTATGTATTAGTGATATCCTGTCATGATTGTACCAATCGATTTTTATGTGATCATGTATTTATTTCATGTATCAGTTTTATGATTTCACTATATATTCTTTTTGTTTGCAAGCGCATTGTACATAGTAGTGCAGAAACTATTTTGTATGGCTCTCATAAAGCACGCAGTGCTATATGTGCCCTGCCACAAAATTTTTTTTATCCCTATTACCGTCGCTATTAGCGTTGCAAATTTTACTGCTCGCGTTGCTATTGGCATCGCTATGCGCATCGCAAACATTCACTATCAGCGTCGGTATTGGCGTCGCTATCAGCTACGCAAATGCGATGCCAATACCGACGTTTTTATGGCATCGTTAATAACGACGCTTTTTGCGACGACGGGGGAAAATTTTGTTGTTTGTATTTTCGTTGCTTTAAATGTCGGTATAAGGCCTATATCTTGTAGTGATTACTGATGACCTGTTATTTACTAAGTCATTTTTTCAAGATCTTAATTTTCGTGTTCTATTTGTCCCTTAGATCCTATAGATCTTCTTTCTTATTCCCTCATGTCTTATTGTTTCCCTTTTTATGTTTCTCTTCTTTCATCTAGTCCTAACACCATTCCTCTCTTATCCTTTACCCCTTTAGGATTTCCTCATATTCTTGTTTTTACTACATGTCTTTTCATTGATGATCCTACATTATCTCCTACTCCTTCTGAACCTCCACCTACCGTTCCTCTTATTCCTTCTGTTTTTCTAGCAAAATCCCTTCATATCTTTTTTAATGTATTCTCCATCTTTTCCACCTTCTTTATCCCTTCATTTACCTTCCTTTTATGATCTATTTTATCCTCCATTACAATGTTCCCCTTTTATTCCATTTCCCTCTCCATCTGATTACATTAACCTTCCTCCTCAGATGGTGCTGGATACACTAGGGTATGATAGTGACATACTTCATCAATGACAATGGACACTACATGATTTTATGATAGGATTGGTGTTTTAATTTGCCTTTCATTCTAGGGTCTTGGGATACCTCTGCAGCATGTTTGAACTCTTATCTCCATTTTGCTAGAGTATATGTTACTTCTGGGGACTCGCATTGTAGCTCATTTTTACTGGTATCTTGCTTTCGTGCATCAGTATTCCACCCTGAGTACTCAAAAGAGTATCCCATAGTTGCTAATTAATCCAAATGAGGATGTAGCTGTTGCTCACATGGATGTTCTATATTACTTTGCATAGGCCTTCCCTACTAGGTTCATAATTTTAATAGAAAGGATGTGTTGTCTACAATTCCTCCAAAATGTACCTCAATACTTTGTAGATGAGAACAAAGCCTTAGATTGTCTTAAATTTAGTATGTAATTTAAGAAGAAATACCTTCATCCTACTTAGTAGGAGGGTTTTCATGATTGTATCCTCTCTTTCTTAATGGAAACTTCTTCTTTCTCTCTAATTTTTTGGGGATTTGTGCCATTCATACTATATTTGTATATGTGTATTTTTTTGTGTGCTGGGTTTTGTTTGTTTTTTATATTGTGAGGAGCTCATGAAGATGAAGCTATGAAGATTGCTGATGATGGTTATAACATGGTTTCAGTGAGAATTTGGATGCTGGACTCTTATATCCTTTAATAGTTTGAGTTATTTTGGTTTTATGGTATTCGAATGGTTTTTGGTGTTATTGGTTTTCCTTTCATATGTGTTTTAGATATAGGTTCTATGAAGCTGATATGTCCGGGTCATGATAGGAGTTGGTGATTTGAGTTGCATTGAAGATTCTTTTTAGCAGATATTAGAGATTTTATTCATTTTTTTTCTGAGGTTGCGAGGACGCCTCCTTTCTAAGTGTGGGGATATGTTAGATGCTGAAATGTTATGTTCTTTTGTGGCTGATTTTTAATTGTTTTTGTTGTTGAATGGTTGTTTTTTGTGATGGATTGTTTGAATTTGAAGATGTTTTGAAGTGTTTGGAATGGTTTGAGTATGTTTGAAGGGTTTATGATGAGGATATGTTGTTCTATAGGGTTCTGCAATTTTTTCTGTTTGGTTTTATAAGGTCTCATTTTCTTTTGTTTTCTTCTATTTTGCTTCTGTTTTGGTAGATGGTTGAATGAATGTTTTAAGAGATGGTTGAGGTTGTGTTAAAAGGTTTATGGAAGATTGAATTGGTTTTGGTTTGGTTTTTATGGTTTTTATGGTCTTTGTTGAGCTTTTGTAAAGTTATGTGATTTTGTTGTTATGTATTTATGTTGCTCTATGGTCTATTCTGTTCGTTTTTGTTGAGTGTTATGTTGGATGTATGGATGTTTTGAGAAGTGTTTTTGTTTTAGGAAAGGATGAATGGAAGCTCTATTCAAGCTAATTGAAGTGAAGAAGTAGCTATTGAAGATTCACAGAAGGTTACAGATGAACAGTGATAGAAGCCAGATCTCACAAGACACTATGATGTCTCTTGTGCCTCTTCACATCTGACATACCTTATGGGATGTGTATCCACGACAAAAAGAGAAGAATTGAGTGTCATTCTTGAGTGTTTTAGTGAGGCTATGATGTATTATTGAGAGAGCAAGAGTATGTGAAAGAGAGAAGTGAGAGAAACTCAGTTGTATGCCTAAAAATAATGTAATTACTATGAGAGATAGAGAGATAACTATGAAGACATTGAAGATTAATACTATACGATTGATTTCCATTCAAAAGTGGTGTATTCCTTTGTGTTCTTGTTTTTTATGATGGATTTTATGATGGATTTTATGAAGAAATTGAAGATTATAGTTTATTTGATCAAATCCATGGGAGATATCTACTATGTTGATGCGTGAAGATTTGTTGCTTTCTTTATTTTAATCAAATAAAGAAGATAAAACAAGCTTGTTGATGATACAAGATAGATATTCTTGCAGTAGAATCCCCTTTTCCTTGGTGTCTCTCTTGAGGCTCCAATTTCAAATCTTTTGTGATATTTTTTCTCAATCGTAAGTTAACATGTTTCTTTCCTTTCTATGTTTAAGTGTAGACTGAGGTTTTCACAGTGGTGTGATTTTTCTTATGTGTTTATGCACTTGCTTGATTTTGATTGGTTCTGATTTGACTCACCTTACCCCCTCTCCTTCTAGATTTGAGAAGAAACCTTCCTAGGATTGAAGGCTAGCAGGCCAAGAGCATTCAATGTACGAGTCGAGTGTTTACTTTCGCATGAGCCAAGCATAGAAGTCTAGATTGTACTCCAACTAAGCTTCCTGGTCTATATCAAAGGATCACCTGTCTTCATGTGTAATGTAAGTAAGGAAATATATTAGGAAGTCACCAGAATTGATACGGCTAGCAATATGTAACTCTTCCTCAATCAGGAGAGGCGATCAAGGTAAGGATGTCCTTTGATGTGCTCTTCCATGGGTCGGCCACAAATAATTGTTAACACCCTATATGAAGTTGGAGCGATATAAGTTGGGTCATACTCCAATGTCTTGATTGCGCATCGCTGCTTAGTGTTGGTCATTATTTGGCATCCTTTGAGTTCCCATTGCAATCGAAGAGTGTACCAGTTCTGTAAGAACAGGGATTGCTTTCACCAAGCTACTTCAACTCCTCGATTTCTTGGTCAGTGATAGCAGAAGTAGATCGCTTATCATATGACATAATGAGATGTTTGATGGCTTTCTCTCTAGATATCTCATTGGTGAGAAACACTGAAACAAATTTGAGTGAGGTACTTTGACGAATGCAAAATTGAATGTATCCCATGATCAAGGCATCGTACGAACTTTGGTCGTTAAGGGCTCTTTCAAAAGGTCCAAGTCCAAGTGGGGAGAGCCAACGACATGAATGTGGCATCTAAGCATCTAAGGAAAACAATCACGTCATCCCCTGTGTCTTTGGCTTTAGGTCTATGGCGAGTGTCAAGAATGATTTTTGCTCATAGGAGGGTCTAAGGCCTGTGGGTGGTTGAGGTTTGACAAAACTAGAGAGTTTGGCAGCAGATGGTTGCAGGTTTGGTTGTTCTTGAGATTGCGGTTGGGTCCCTTGCACAATGGCCTAGGACTAGATTGCTAATGGGGCACTGCTACTTGCGGATGCGGATTCCTGAGTCTTGGTAGAGTTACATGATACTAGTTTGGGAGTAGTAGGCTAAGATTTGGGCCGATAAACTTGGTCAATCTTCATGGGCATAATCAGTTGTGAGTCAATGGGCTTGGTGTCTTAAGGCTTATGCGGCTTTAGGCCTTGACACATTGTATGGCTCGACGGTTAAGTGTGAGGGAGGTGTTTGATCGATGCCTTTAGCTGTTTTAGCCTTAGGGATCCATATCTAGGCATTACCCTCATAATAGCCTTGTGCTTGCAATAGGGTCTTAGGAACCCTTCGCGGCTTAAACATACATTGTTGTCTGTAGCTTTGTCTTGGCCCCCTAGATTTTGAGGTTTCTTTTTTAGCCTTGTGAAGGCATGGCCGATTACTC
This sequence comes from Lygodium microphyllum, assembly GCF_053477565.2. Lineage (NCBI taxonomy): Eukaryota > Viridiplantae > Streptophyta > Polypodiopsida > Schizaeales > Lygodiaceae > Lygodium > Lygodium microphyllum. The sequence continues at coordinate 134,054,783 of NC_141142.1, forward strand.
CTCGGTGGCACGCTCAGATGTCTAGGTATCCATCTAAACTAGGGTTCATGGGCATCGTCTTTGGCCTTAGCGGGTTGTTGGCATACAAGCTTGGCGGGTTGTAACAAGTCACAACCCCCCTCCTTAGACTTGACTACATGTGTTTCTATTGGTGGCTTTGTGGATCTCGTAGGAGTTGTGCAGCCCTTGATGAAAGCTGCTACTATGCGAACATTGCCAATGGCTAGATACATACGCTGCAACTCATAATCGGCATTGTAGTGAGCTTGCTTTTTAAAGGTTCGACCTAGCAATGACTCCGTGTCTGCATCCTTAGTGTTTGGAAACACATAAAATATCACTAGTATGCTCTCAGAATCGATAGAAATTGTAGCCCCGCACTTCCCTAGGAGTGCATATGATCAGCC